>NC_058374.1:42408571-43680000 GCF_018350175.1 Felis catus
ACCCGAGTCGAAATCAAGGGTCAGACGCTCAACCGACTGAGTCACCCAGGTGCCCCATGACATTGACATTTTTTAAAGAATACGAGCCAGTTATTATGTAGAATCTCCTTCCAATTTGAGTTGTGGCCATAGTCAGGAGAATGAAATCTTGTACAAGCATGGTAAATTGATATTAGATTCCATCCTGCATGAGTGCAAATTGGATTTGTCTTTTTTCAAAGTAGAGATTATTTTACCATGTTGACAGTGATTTAAAAATATTAAGATATTTGATGTTAGTGGTAGGTATGGGGCAGTAGAAAAATATAGTTTAGTAGAAGAGCAAAAGACTACAAAATTCCTGGAAGATAATTTGGCAATATATATCTCAGTATATCCTATACATCTTTTAGATGCATTTTTTTAAATAAAATTTTTAAAAAGTTTATTTATTTTTGATGGGGGATGGCAGGGACAGAGAGAGGAAGAGAGAGAATCCCAAGCAGGATCCATGCTGTCAGTGCAGACCCCGATGTGGGTCTTGATCTCATGAAGTAAGATCATGACCTGAGCTGAAATCAAGAGTCAGACGCGTAACCAACTGAGCCACCCGGGCGCCCCCACAAACATTTCATTCGTGGTAATTTAAACTCCTTGTCAGGTAACTCCAACAACCGGATACCCTGTACATTTCTTTCCAATGCCTCTTTTATCCTCCTGGATTTTTGTCAAATCTCTTCTCTTTTATTCCCGGTTATTATTATTTTTAGATTTTAATTTTTTAATGTAATCTCTACCCCAGCGTGGGGCTCCAACTCATGACCCCAAGATCAAGAGTCTCATGCTCTACCGGCTGAACCAGCCAGGTGCCCCTCTGCCTGGGCATTTTTGATTGGCAGACATCATAGATGAAACATTATAGAAATCCTTCAGAAAGGAGTTTACTTTGCTTCCTCCTGGCACCTGTTTATGGCCAGATCACCTTATCTAAAGGAACTGCATAATTAGATGCTGTGCATCTGTCCTTGTGAGGAATAGTCTACTTTTAGTTCAGTTTTCTTTCTATGGTTCAAGGGCTCTGGTTAATAGGGTGCCTCCTCCTTGGCTGACCCTCAACTATTCTTTTATTCCCAGAGCCCTGTGAGTCTGGCAAAACCTGTGCTGAACCTTTCCGCATCTTCGCTAGAGTCTTGGAATTGACAAAGGCCTCGAGGGGAAGTGGTTCACCTCTGGCCGTCTTTTCTCTTAGAGCTTGGCTCCCCAAATTCTCACTGCCTTGGTAGATCTTCAACGCTTTCAAGCAGTACTGATATATTGCCACTTATTTTTTTTTTAAGTTTATTTATTATGAGTGAGAGAGAGAGAGAGAGAGAGAGAGAGACAGCATGAGTGGGGGAGGGGCCGAGAGAGAGGAGAGAGAATCCCAAGGAGGCTCAGTGCTGCCAGCGCAGAGCCCAATGAGGGGCTTGAACCCGTCAACAGTGAGATCATGACCTCAGCCAAAACCTAAGGGTAGGACATTTAACTGATTGAGCCACCCAGGTGCCCCGATACATTCCCACATTTTACAATTCATGCTTAGTTCCTCACTTGGCTTGAAAGACAAATCTTGGCCTTGTCAGAAGCAGGAAGTGAATTCTACCATTATGATAACATTAGTAACAGCTTTCATCTCAGACCCCGGCCCCAGGTTCCATATTTAGTTTAAGTCAGCTTCCTGTTCTCCAACCCTAGTAACCCTCTGACCTTGCTGTTTCCGCAGGAAACCAGACCCAGGTACTGCCCCAGTGCGACGACTCTGTGTCTGAGCCGGCGGCCTCTGCGGGCTCACGGGAGAGTGCTCCCAACTGCTCAGGTGAGGGGGTCCCACCGGACCAGAAAGCCCTTCCCGTTTCCTGTTCGATGCCCCAGTGGCCTGATTCTCCCCTCAGATCACAGACAGCTCCGCCTGGTGGACGGAGGTGGTCCCTGCGCTGGCAGAGTGGAGATTCGCTACCGGGACTCCTGGGGCACCGTCTGTGATGACAGCTGGGACCTGAACGACGCCCACGTGGTGTGCAGACAGCTGGGCTGCGGCGAGGCCCTCAATGCCACGGTCTCCGCTCACTTCGGGGCGGGATCAGACTCCATCTGGCTGGACGACGTGAACTGCACAGGAAAGGAGTCTCACATTTGGAAGTGCCCCGCCCGGGGCTGGGGGCAGCATGACTGCAGGCACAAGGAAGACGCCGGGGTCATCTGCTCAGGTCCTCCCGCACCCCGTCTGCAGGTTGGGCGAGGAGGTGGGGGGCCCTGCAGGAGGGGAGGCTGAGCCCTGAGGGGGTGTTGCTGAAAGGGCCAGAGGAGAAGAAAGCTTCCTGCCCCAGTGCCGGGCTTTCTAGCAGATGTGGAGCTTAGATGCTTTCTTTTCCTCCTGTGGCAGCTGGGGTTGAGGTCCTTCCTTCTCAGCAAGACCTCCTGACAGCCATTTCCTACAGTTTCCATTCGAAAGCAGGGCCCGCTCTTGAGTTTTCCGTGGTGGCAAAGGCTTGAGGTCCCATTGCTGTTGAAATGCATGACCACACCGTTAGTGGTAGAAACCACACAAATTTATTAAATTAGAAAACAATTTTTTTTTAACATTTATTCATTTTTGAGAGTGAGAGAGACAGAGCGTGAGCGGGGGAGGGGCAAAGAGAGAGAGAGACACACACACACACACACACACACACACACACAGAATCCAAGCAGGCTCCAGGCTCCGAGCTGCCAGCACAGGGCCCGACGCGGGGCTCGAACTCACAGACTGCGAGATCATGACCTGAGCCGAAGTCGGACGCTCAACCGAGTGAGCCACCCAGGCGCCCCACAAATTTACGAATTTAGAGTTTTGTTTGTTAGAAGTCTACCTAGGGTCTCGCTGGGCTCCAACCAACGTGTCAGCAGGGCAGCATTCTTTCTGGAGGCTCTAGGGGAGATCCCTTTTCTCCATTCTTGCTAGTTTCTTAAGGCCGTGTGCATTCCCTGGCTGGTAGTTAGCTCCCTCTCTTTTTCTTCAGGCTGACCACGTTGCTCCCTCTGAGCATTCTTCCCATTCTTCCATAGCCACGTTTCCCTCTGACTGAAGCTGGAAAAGCCTTCCCGGTTTTAAGGATGTGATTGGATTTGGGCTCACCTGCTTAACCCACACTATCCCACTATGGTTATATTCCACATATCCCATTATGGTTAATGTCACCGTCCCAAGGTCCTTAACTTGATCACATCTGCGAAGTCTCTTTTGCCATGTAAGGTACCAGATTTACACAACACCTTTGAGGGGGCGTTATTCTGCCAGCATCCCACTTTCCACCCTCTCTTTCCCAGACTCTGTTAGAAGTTTTGTCAAGAAGCAGGATTCAGCTTGCCCTCCGTGGAGAGTGCCCTCTCTGTTCATAGTCCATTACGTCATTGCGGTGGAAATAGAAAGACAGACACAAACAGACAAAAGCAGGTAGAAGGGAGACAGATTTCAGCCTTGTCATCCCGTGGGTGCTTCCTCAGCAGAGTCAGCGATGAACGTTCACCATCTCTGGCATGGAGAGAAAAAAAAAAAAATCAAGAGCATTTGAGTGGAATGTTTACTGTGGACTGTTTCCCCCTCTCTCTCCTTTCGATGTAGACTTCCTGAACCTCAGGATGGTGAGCGAGGACCAGGAGTGTGCCGGGTGGCTGGAAGTTTTCTACAACGGGACCTGGGGCAGTGTCTGCCACAGCCCCATGACACCCATGACCTTGTCCATCATCTGTAGACAGCTTGGCTGTGGAGACAGTGGGACCCTCGACTCTTCCGTAGTTCCCAGGGAGGGTTCTAGGCTTCGGTGGGTGGATCAAATCCAGTGTCGGAAAACCGATTTCTCTCTCTGGCAATGTCCTTCTGGCCCGTGGAAACACAGATCATGCTCTGCAAAAGAGGAAGCTTATATCTCGTGTGCAGGTAACTTACTGTTTCTATGTGTCCGTCCCAGTCCTGCAGGATGTTGTTAGTGAGATTTTATGTCTTCGAATCTAAGGGATGGGTTCAGTATGAGACTACAAAATGAAGTTTGGATGATGATTTGATTCACATGTTCCAATGTTGTTTTGAAGGAAAAAATAAGGAAACCTGTGCCAATAGGAGTTTACATGAAAGGTACCAGAGAGAATAAGTAATACCCTGATAAACTTTCTAAGCAATTGCTAATTAATTAGGAACAGTTAATTAGGAATAGCCCGACAGGTTAAAGTAAAATCAATCCTGATTGTTTTTCTTTTTTTTAAGAGAGAGAGAGAGAAAATGGGTGTGTGTGCCCGTGTGAGTGGGAGAAGGGCAGAGGGAGAGGGAAGAGAATCTTAAGCAAGCTCCATGCTAAGCCCCGACTCGGGCCTCTATCCCACAACTGTGAGATCATGACCTGAGCCGAAATCAAGAATTGGATGCTTAAACTACTGAGCCATCCAGACATTTCCTGATTGTTTCTTGAGCTGATGGTATTTTACTCTGGAATGCACTGACACCAGTCAGACTAGTTTCTCAGTCAGTCTGTTGGTAGAGAGTAATTGAGTGCCTTGTAGGCACAAATTTATGCTGCGTGCAGGAGGGTGGAGAAGAGAAGAAAATGTAGTCTCCGCCATCACGGAGCTTACAATCCAGCGTTGAAAACTCTTGTTCGACAGAAATTTCATGAAGAGCTAGAAAGTGCCATGGAAGTGTGGAATTGGGGTAAGGGAAGAACTCATACTTAGGTGGAAACCTGAAGGCTGAGTAAGAGTATCTCAAAGGAAGAAAGTGGAGAGATCACTTGGGCCAGTGTAGGTACTGAGGTGGGAGGAAACATGGTGTCTTTGAGGCACTGAGAAAAATCCCATCAGGACCAGAGCAGAAAAGAGGGAGGGAGAGCGGTACAGGGTGACCTTGGAGAGCGGTACGGAACCAGAGACCTCTGTGAGGCAGGGCCCAGGAAGACATTCCTGTTTGAGAGGAATTTGCTTATCTTCTTGGCTGCTGCATCCTGGGGAACTGAGAGGTCAGTGACCTCATGCCCCCATGTCTTTCTGCTTGAATTTAGCTCTTCTCAGAGGCCGTAGGATCCCAGTCTTCATGGCTGATCCTGTATCCTCTGGGCCTTTCATTGACTACCATGTACTCAATCTGTCCCCTTCATCCCGCTCCCCCGAAATGTTCTGCAGAGCCTGCTGGAATTTGGAGCCCGACATCTTCAAACTCCCTTATGCCCTCAATGTTCCCTTCACTTTCACGTTGTGATCAAAACCCGACTTTTCCCTGGGAACACTGATTTGCCTGTCACCTGGAGGCTCTTTGTTTCTCTCTCAAAACACTCTTTTCTCTGAGCTGGGACTTGGAGGAGGTATGCTCCTGGCTCGCAGGTGTCACTTTCAACAACTCCTCTCCTGTCTGTCTTCTCAACACCCAACCGCTGGAAATTCACGGCACGAGACAACACCGCCCACTGCTCGCGCTTGTTGCTGTCATCATCCTAACCTTCTGGCCACTTCCCCTTGTCCACTGAAGACTGCAGCACCACGCTCACCAAGTTGTTCATCTCTGTCTTACTCCTGGAACCGGTGGGGGGGGGGGGAGTCCTTCAATGCCCTTAAACACAACCAAGACAGCACCCTGGCCTCACAGTTCGTTGACTTCCTCATTTCCAGGCGCCTTTCCTTCCAGCCTATCTCTGCCTATGCAAACACTACTGACCACCAATAACTGTATACCTGGAAATCTTGATTTCTGTATTCCAGTCTCTGGCCAGTGCCTCTTAAACTTACGGCTCCTAACCTAGAATGCTCCATTTCAAATCATGTCTCATCCTCCTGGAGATGCCCAGTCTTTCCCCCTACCATTTTTTCTTACTTTTCTAGTCTTCTCCATGTCTGCACATTTTTTTTTTCTTAGCCAAACGAGATAATATGATCCAGCATTGTAACCATTCGCCTTTAACTTATTCAACTCCCTCGCCTCCTCTTTGTCAACCTCACCTGGCAAACTCCAGATCTGGTTAGAGTACTCCTTGTCTGCACTTGACTAACGGAAAGGTGGGAAAATGGCCCACAGTCGTGGCGCCAGTCTACTTTGGAACTCACGGACAGTCTCTAGTGGGCATTCCCCAGTGTCCCCGGAGTCCTCCAATATGTGGGCTTGCCCTACCTTTAAAATTATATTTTACATGCTTTCTGCTCTCCACACGTTGTCAACACCTGGATCCCCACCATCTGTTCTCAAGTCATGATCTTGCCTCTTACCTCGCTAAGAAATTAGAACAGTCAGCTGTGCACCCCTCATCTCCCTTTTACCAAATCTACTCACTTGTGGTCTCTGTGCGCACTCTCTGCTTGCTTGGCTTCCTGGCTCAGCGGCCTCCGTCCTTACCTTAGGCCAGGTCTTCTGCTCCGGCTGTGGGGCCTGATGGCACTTGTCAAAGTCTTCACTTCCGTGATGCCCTCTTCCTGGTACCATCAACTTCCTCCCTGTCTCCTGGTTTATTCTCATCAATGTATATATGGGCTTGAGTATCTCACATCTTGAAAAATACCTGCGGAGTTTTCCTTGACTCCAGTTCCCTTCCTAGCTGCTGCCCATCCCTCTTCTCGCCCCTCCTCAGCCAAGTTTCTAAAAGGACAGTCAGTGGGGCGCCTGGGTGGCTCAGTCGGTTGAGCGCCTGACTTCGGCTCAGGTCAGGATCTCACGGACCGTGAGTTCGAGCCCCGCGTCGGGCTCTGGGCTGACAGCTCGGAGCCTGGAGCCCGCTTCAGATTCTGTGGCTCCCTCTGTCTGCCCCTCCGCTGCTTGCAGTCTGTCTCTCGCATTGTCTCAAAAGTAAATAAACATTAAAAAAAATGTAAAAGGACGGTCAGTAATCACTCATTGTCTTCACAGTTTTCTGTCTTTTACTGGTCTGAACTCATCCCCATTAAGTGGTAGGGTCCACCATTCCTCCGAGTTGGTAAGGTAATGAAATGTAGCAAACTTTTCTGTCTTCATTACTCATGACCGTTTGGCAGCATTCAACAGGCTGACTTCTCTTTCCTTCTCATTTAAAAAAAGAATTTTTTTCCTTAACGTTTATTTATTACTGAGAGAGAGAGAGAGACAGAGCACGAGCAGGGGAGGGGCAGAGAGAGGAGGAGACACAGAATCTGAAGCAGGCTTCAGGCTCCAAGCTGTCAGCACAGAGCCCGATGCGGGGCTCGAACTCACAAACCGTGAGATCATGACCTGAGCCAAAGTCGGACGCTCCACTGACTGAGTCACCCAGGCGCCCCTCTTTCCTTCTCGTTTTTAACCCCTCCTGACAGTCACTCTACCTCATTGATCGTTGTTCCAATTCTGCCTCATTGCTGTTCTTATGCTTACAGAGTTGTAACTCCTGTGCTCAGCCTCTAGATCTTGGAGACTCTCAGGGCTCAGTATCAGACTGTCTATCCTTCTTAGCTATACTCCCTCCTTAAGGCCCATGGCCCAAACAGCATCTCTGCACTAACAATTTTCAAATATATACCATCACAGCTGATCTCTGTCCTTAATACAAACTCATATAGTCCTTTGGTACCTGACATCTCCACTTGAGTATCAGCGGGCTGCTCAAATTTAGTCTAAAGCAGAATATTTGAATCCACCTTCTCAATTCCTGCTCCTGATTTTTCCTCCCCACCGTATTCCCCATTTCAGTTAACATTACTACGATTACTCAGTTACTTAGGCTCAATATATAGGAGTCAGCCTTAATTTCTCTACTTCCCTCACCCTCTACTTCCCATATGATAGCAAGTTCTGCTGACTCTGCCCGTAAATATATCCTCAGTGCTTCTATACCTTCCATTGTCACTATCATCTTAGTGCCTTATCATCTGTCAGAGAGAAGTTTAAAAAATTAGCGTTTATCCTGTCTCTTGCTTATAAACCTCCAGGGGCTTCATGTTCAACTTAAGGTAAAACTCAGAGTTCTTATACTGATTGACAAAGCTATATATGATCTGTTCCCTACCCATCACTCAGTCTTTTTCTGGGAACACTCTTCCACTCAGTCGGTACACATATTGACTCTCTTTGTGTCCCTGAAATAGCCAGGCCTGCAGGAAGTAAGGGAAGGCAGGCTGGCCATCCTTTAATGCCTCGGTATTCTTTTACCAGGCAGATGGCACTGTTCATCCTAAGACCTCGCACTAGCTGTTCTCTCTGCTTTGCTTACTTGTCAGCTTCTCATCATTCAGTTTTTAAAAAATGTTTATTCATTTTTGAGAGACGGAGACAGAGTGTGAGCAGGGGAGGGGCAGAGAGAGAGGGAGACACAGAATGCGAAGCAGGCGCCAGGCTGTCAGTGCAGAGCCCAATGCGGGGCTCAAGCCCACGAACTGTGAGATCATGACCTCAGCCATCCAGGTGCCCCTCCTCATTCAGTTTTTACATTAAATGTCATTTCCTTGGTGAGACATCCCCTTCACAATTTAAGTGCTTTTACCTCTCCCAAAATTCTTTATGACCTACTTCTGATTGTGTGTGTGTGTGTGTGTGTGTGTGCGTGCGTGCGCATGTGTGTATGCACATGTCTGTATTTTATTTGTTGTGGAATGTGGAGAGTGATAGACAAGTAGACAGATAAAACAATTTCAGGCGGTGTTAAAGGCTATGATTTGGTCAACGTCTCAGTAACTCAGCCCATTAGATTAATTCCGAAGACTGTTATTGTCCCTTGCCACTTGGACCGAACCCAGGCCTTCAGATCATCTTGTTTGGGGGCAAGATCGCTCCCAGCTGTCCCTGACCTAGAGCTTCCCCATTGTCTGCTTCTGCAGGAATGAGACCCAGGAGCTGTGCAGCAGCTGCCCCCTGCACAGGTACATCAGTCCCTCCTGCCTCCCCTGCTGGCTCCTGCCTTCCCACCAGGGGCGGTAACCGAAGGTGCTGCTGCCTTTTCAGACCAAGAGAAGCTCCGGCTCAGGGGAGGAGACACCGAGTGCTCAGGGCGAGTGGAGGTTTGGCACGATGGCTCCTGGGGCACGGTGTGTGATGACTCCTGGAGCCTGGCAGAGGCCGAGGTGGTGTGTCAGCAGCTGGGCTGTGGCTCTGCCCTGGATGCCCTGCAGAGGGCGGCATTTGGCCCGGGAAATGGGAGCATCTGGCTGGATGAGGTGAAGTGCAGGGGCAGGGAGTCCTCCCTGTGGGATTGTGCTGCCAATCCCTGGGGACAGAGCGACTGCAAGCACGAGGAGGATGCTGGAGTGAGGTGCTCTGGTGAGCGGTTCCGGTTGAGCTGGGGCAGGGGTGGGCCAACGGGGTGGGCCAGGGTTGTCCTCGGAAGTTTGCATTCTGAAAGCATCGAGGTGCTGTGAGTCCCGGATGGAGGGGCGGGGGAGGACTCCACATTGATGTTGTGGTAATCGAGGGGTGATTTCAGGGACTAAGGTGGGGAAAATGGACGGCCCCGCACTCTGGCCAATTCCTGTACTGTTTTTCCCTCTAGGTGAAAGAAAAGCATTGCTGTCTACTATAGCAGGTACAGTGCCGCAGTATTCAGATTCTGGGGACTTGTTCTGTGGAATCTGACAGAATTAGCCAACTCAGAAAGAGAAAGATACTGAGGAGCCATTGGCTGGTGGGGAAGTCTTAGGGCATTTTCCTTGGGGAAGCTTTCCCTTCGTTGGCCCACTGCACCAGAAGTTTCTCTTGCCCTGGGGCCAAGGCAGGCTGGTTCCCGTGCTGCAGGATCTCAGGATTTCCCATTTGTCTGTTGAGTGTCACTGCTCAGAGGCAAGATGCCTATTCCAGGAGCTGTTTGATGCTCTGGTCTGGTGAAGCCCAAAGAAAGGGAGCTGCATTTGTGTGGCTTGGTGCTCAGAGGCTGCTGCAGCAGGGAAGCTCTCTGATAATCCTAGCGCTCCCTTGGACCTCACTGGAGTGGGGTTGAATTTATCTCAGGACAAGGCTTGGAGTGCCCACCAGGGTCGTGGTCAGTCCTGTTATGCCTGAGTCTGGGACTTCCTCATCCTGGGTACCTCTGGAAATGCTAAAGGAGTTTCCCGAGGCCCCTGCCCTTCTCCAAATTCTATTGGTTTTATTCTCTTTAGGGACCAGACCAGGCCCAAATCCTGTCCGTGGCATCTTCTCCCTGTCTGAGATGCTCTGCTTCATCCTGGGGGCCCTTCTCTTCCTGGTCCTCATGATCCTGGTAACTCAGCTGTACAGATGGAGAGCAGCGAGCAGAGGTGGGCTACAGGGGGTACTGGGTAACATGGAAAGTGTGTGGAAGCAGGAGGGGGGGCCAGGCGTGAGAGGGGGGGCGGGAAACCGTGTTTGAAAAACTCCAGCTGCTCTACGTTGAACTGTAAAGGCTGAATCTATAGAGGCTTTGAGGGTTGGAGTGTGAACCCTCGTAAGTCATGGCTTCTATGTGAGACAGGAAGGGATAGGAGCTGAGCTGTGGACACAGGGTAGGCAAGGGAGAAGGTGCAGATACGGTGCATGGGGTTGGAGACTATGAAGGCATCCTGGCAGCCCCGAGGGCTTCTCCACCTGTGAGCCCTGGGAAGAACGATTAGCCTGTTGGTTCAGGGATGAACTCAGGTGGCGATCTCTCACTTGCTGGTGGTTTGCTCAGCCTTATCCAGTTTCGAAGATGCTCTCGGTGAGGCTGTGTACGAGGAGATCGATCATCTTGTGACAATGAAGGAAGATCTGCTGGGCGGCACTGGTGTGTATCCCTACTTTGCTTTCCTGGGACTTCTGGTCCCTGCTGTCTGCGAGCCACGTCTTCTCAGAACGTGCCAGACCCCATATGTGCCCCAGGCTCACAGAAGCAGCCCCTCCAAAGGCTGCAGGATGGGCCCCTCCTGAGCCCCTGTGAACGCTGAGCCTTCTCTTTATTCTACGGGAGCCTCGCCCGCTCCAGCATTTCTTTTCAGCCTTACCACAGGTCCCACGGGCGTGAGAAGGCACGTTCTGCTTGTTTTGTGATGCTTGTCTCCACATTAGCGTCCCTGTCAGAGGACTCAGTGACTACCCTGTCATATTACACTGGGGATGGTGAGGAGGACAGTGACTTTAAATCTGCTCCAGATAGTACGGGGGGATCTGCCTTGGCTGGATATTAGGGGCAGGGGGCTTTCCCTCCTAGAGATGAGATCCAAGAGGGACCGTCTTCCTTTGACTAGGATTAGAGAGGTCTCTTCTCTCCTCCTTCTCTGGTTGCTCTGAACATGCCTCACGTTGAGGCCGGGCTCTCTGTGTTCAACACCATCCTCATTCAGTCACAACGCACACACATTGTTTTGAAAAATATCGTCTGGAAAGTGTAACTGACAAAATATTTAGTAATCCATTGGTGTAAGAGTTTCTCTGAAATATGTAGTTTTAATAAGGGAATATTGAGGTGTTTGGGTCATTTTTCTGGCTTACGGACACATCAGAGTGAAATATATGACCTTGGATGAGACCTGTTAAAACAGGGAGTGGGTAGTTAGTGCCTCTACTTTAGCAGCCTTCAGAATCTCTGCAGCAGAAGGATTTCAGATATTTCCTAGGCCAACCCATTTACTGTGGTTTCATCTGACCCCCTTGTCTGCTCTTAAAACCCCAGCTCAGGGGACTGACACTCCTGCTGAGGATTATGATAATGCTGAAGAGGTACCAGTGCCTGAGGCTCTTCCTGCCTCTTGGATGATGGAGGGGGACATGCCCCCCGAGGAGAATGGGATGATGGCTTCTCAGACAGGTGAGTGGGGTTAGCTGATCTCCTGTAATCTTTTGTCTCTGTCTTGGAAAGGGTGAATTTGAGATCCTCATTGCCCGCCCTTCCTACAGATTCAAAATTTGGATGACCTCATATCCTTCAACCATCTTCTTTTCTTTAGTGCTGGCACCTTCCTTGGGGAGGGAGGAATCACTCTGTGTTCTTGGTATCCGAGTCTCCATAACTTCGACTTTCATGTGCTTGCATTAAGACTTATAGATTAACTTACCAAATCCAAAAATAGAGCAACTGTTCTAATAACATTGTTGCACTGTCTCATATGTGAAAGGCATTTAGAGATTTAAGAAATATTGGAATACTGGAATTTGTGAGACATTTTGATCATTTGAGATGCTCTGTAATCATATGTTAGCCCTAATATGTACAAAGTCTATGATATATGGTGGCCTTGAATATTAAAGCCATGGTGGTGGAGTATAGAGACTGGATTTGTGGGCAGTTGTCTGTGGATAACTGGAGCCAATCTGCTCCAGACATTTCAATGGTCAAATGAAGACATTCATTCTCCAGAGAAGAGTATTTCTCCATCTGAAGGCCCATGTGATTCCTGGAGAGGTGGCATTTATGGAAGGAAGGATCCTGTGATTGTTTCTATGGGCATCTGGGGACACAAGAGCAGAGTGGAACATCCAGTGAGGACCTGAGATTTCTCCTAGGTCTCCTATCCTTTTCCTTCTGAATTCAGACCTGTACATTGTGAGAGGAGAAATTTTCATGTCCCTTCTTATGATTTTCACCATTCTTGGGCCATCCATTTGCTGAGAAACATGTCTTCAGAGAGCCCCTGTGTTGGCCGTAGATCTGTGATAACAGCATTTCCCAGATAAGCTGAGGCCCCAGAAACCCATATGGACTGGATTCTGATAGGATAACCTTGATATATTTTCGCTATAACTAATCTTAAATTGTCTGAGCTTCCTTGAGCATTACTGGGTCTCCAGGGATGCTTTGTCATCACCACTTACTTAACTTGCTTCCACCGTGGGGCACTGTCCTGTCACTTTGTCACAGTTCCAGTCAAACTTCTCTTTACTGTTTCAGGCTCTTCTCTGCAGTTCTCTGAAGAGGTAGCTGGTCCTGGGAAAGAAGATAGTCCCTGGCTGCTCCAGAGGGAAGAAGGTGACCCGGGGTATGATGACGTTGAACTAAATGCCCCTTGAACATCTACCATGGTTTTCATCTGATGTTGCATTAAAAATGAGATAAGGCCTCAGATATTCTAATTGCGTGTATTTCAATAGAGTAGTGCTGATCTATAATGGTATTATATGGAAATTACTTAAAACGAAATATTCTGAATAAAGTTCTTTTTGCTTTGATGATAATTTAGCAAGTTTCATGTTGATTCAGTTTCTCCCAAAGGAAATACAAGGTGAATAAACTGACCTGTTTTCTCACTTCCTCTATAGGCTACTCAAGGCATTACTTTGCCCAGGCTCTCAAATGTTCCAGGTCTCTCTTTCTTAGACAGGGGACTCTAAACTTGGTCCATACCCATACTCTCATTCTTACCAAGCCCAACCTATTATACTTAATTGATGGCTCTGGATGTTGTTGGGGGGCGGCGGTCCAACCTACACTCACTTTTGCCATCTTCATAATTTTTGGCAGGACATGGGGATTGGAAGATGCTCAAGGATTCTCCTGGTGCAATATACACGGCCATTTGCCATAGGAAAATGATGAATTCAATGATAGAATAAAGTATGCCCACCAAGATTATTATATTTTACTTCTGATGCATGATGTCAACAAAGCCCAAATAGAAAGCTGGCTACTATAAGTTTTCAGTTTCCCCTAACATGTTCACATAAGAAGTCATAATTTTTGAGAGATTTTACATTCAACCCAGGACCAAGGATTGAATTCTTTCAAATCTTGAACTCCATTGTAGGGAAGGTGGCGTTCTGCTAGATAAGGAGGATGGACACCAATACTTGTGCACTTTTCTTGATATCCCACCTGGCTTCATAGTCTTCCCACTACTTTCCAGATCATTTAGCATCCTTAAGGCCTGCCTCAGTGCTCTGCTCACCATCTGCAGAGCTGAATCACTGGGATGATGAGGACTGGGGAAAGAAGGTCCCCTAGGTTGGCATAGAGGATCCCAGGTAGGGAAAAAAATGCCAGGGAAAAGATCTGAGCCTGAATTGTTGTCTGAGGAGAAAAGAGGTTTTAGAGAAGGCCATAAGCCCAAGAGAATCCCCCTTATCCCAGTCACCTCCTGAGTCCTCAAGACCATGAAATCACCCTTCAGATACAGTGGATTTGTCTGAATCCCAAGATGTGATCGACCTAGGTCCTGCCCTGAGCTGTGTCAACTCTCTTCTGAATCTGGTTCTAAGGGAATTTTATAAAATTAAAGCCAGTAAATCTTTGGAGCATTGCAGCTGTCACAACTTAATAGGACTATGAACACCTTATCATTAGGCCTTTCCTATACTGAAATGGTCAATTTTCCCAGAAATATGTAAATTCCATGGTGCAGGTCCCTAAAAATATGGGTGTCTCCTCTTTGACATAGCTCAGGACAGAAGAACCACTTACTTCCATGAAGGGGAGGGAATGGTTGTCCTCACACCTGGAGAGAAGAGAAGGAGAATGGGATCACTGTATTGACTTGGCCTGGAAAAGCCATAGGCTACACCTACATCAGAGTCTTATTGTTCTCTCCCAGATCCCAGGTCAAGCAAGAGCCTCTCCTGTATTTGTACTGAGCCAGGGCACAATACATAGTACAGGAAGTACTTCTGGATACAAACTCACATGTCCTTGGATCCTCACCCAACACCCTGGTCCTTCTACTCAACCAGAGCGCCGCATTCCAGCATTGTTTCCTGCTTGCAGTCGCTCTGTCCCCAGGGATTGGCAGCACAATCCCACAGGGAGGACTCCCTGCCCCTGCACTTCACCTCATCCAGCCAGATGCTCCCATTTCCCGGGCCAAATGCCGCCCTCTGCAGGGCATCCAGGGCAGAGCCACAGCCCAGCTGCTGACACACCACCTCGGCCTCTGCCAGGCTCCAGGAGTCATCACACACCGTGCCCCAGGAGCCATCGTGCCAAACCTCCACTCGCCCTGAGCACTCGGTGTCTCCTCCCCTGAGCCGGAGCTTCTCTTGGTCTGAAAAGGCAGCAGCACCTTCGGTTACCGCCCCTGGTGGGAAGGCAGGAGCCAGCAGGGGAGGCAGGAGGGACTGATGTACCTGTGCAGGGGGCAGCTGCTGGACAGCTCCTGGGTCTCATTCCTGCAGAAGCAGACAATGGGGAAGCTCTAGGTCAGGGACAGCTGGGAGCGATCTTGCCCCCAAACAAGATGATCTGAAGGCCTGGGTTCAGTCCAAGTGGCAAGGGAAAATAACAGTCTTCGGAATTAATCTAATGGGCTGAGTTACTGAGACGTTGACCAAATCATAGCCTTTAACACCGCCTGAAATTGTTTTATCTGTCTACTTGTCTATCACTCTCCACATTCCACAACAAATAAAATACAGACATGTGCATACACACATGCGCGCATGCACACACACACACACACACACACAAGCTCCATGAGAAGAAAGACTCTGCATGCCTTATTCACCTCTGTGTTTCTGCTGTTAGGACAGTGCCTGGCACATTCTTCAACAGCATGCATTGAGAACCTTTTCTAAATACTATCTATAGGGGCTTGATAAATATGTATTGAATGAATGGATGAATAAAGTCCAGTAAAATATGATTCTTTTAAATTCTTGTTAATCAGCAAAATAACAAAGGAAATGTAAATTCATGGTAATGGTTTGTGGTCATAAATATTGCATCTTAAGAAGTAATTAGTTCAGGGGCACCTGGGTGGCTCAGTCGTTTGAGCATCTGACATTGGCTCAGGTCATGATCTCGTGGTCTGTGAGTTTGAGCCCCGCGTCCGGCTCTGTGCTGACAGCTTGGAGCCTGGAGCCTGTTTCCGATTCTGTGTCTCCCTCTCTCTCTCTTCCCCTCCTCTGCTCATGCTCTGTCTCTCTCTGTCTCAAAAATAAATAAATAAAATAAACATTAATTTTTTTTAATTTGAAGAAGTAATTCATAAATTCATATATCACTATCTAAAATATTCTTATTTGGTGCAATTGATATAACACCATTACATATAGTAAAATAAATTGAGATGTAATAAGGTTTTGAATGTTCTCTAGTGAAACTATACAATTATTTATAGAAAAATAAAATTGATTAAAAGTAATTGTGGTATGAAGAATGGCATTTGAAGCATTGCATTCAAGACAGAAATCCTAAAGGTAGAGGATTATAAATTTGATCACACAACAGCCCCTTAACACATGCATAACCCTAAAAACATTAATATGCAAAAATGGGGGAAATATTTAGAAAATATGTAAGACAAATAGTAAATGATGTCAGTTTATAAAGAATTCCTATAAGTCAGGGCGCCTGGGTGACTCGGTTACGCATCTAACTTTAGCTCAGGTCCTGATCTCTCAGTTTGCATGTTCAAGCCCCGCATCGGGCTCTGTGCTGACAGCTCAGAGCCTGGAGCCTGCTTTAGAGTCCGTGTCTCCTTCTCTCTCTGCCCCTCCCTTGCTGTGGTCTGTCTCTCTCTGTCTCTCAAAAATAAAAGTTAAAAAAATTTAAAGAATTCCTATAAGTAAATACTAAAATGAAAAACATTCTAAAGAAAAAATAGAAATGTTATGACAGACATTTTAAGGTTACAGTATAAGATAATATTTTGGTGTATAGGATCAATATGGATAAAAACATGATATAATGCACTTATGGCAAAGTTATGAAGAAAATAATGCTCTCAGTTAATGTTGAAAATCAAAGCTACTGATGGCTATTTTGATGGCTATTAGACAATATATATCAGAGGCTTCAGAATGGTTATCTTGAGGAAATAATAATGGCTTTTCTATTCGGTCAATGTAGATGTTCATAAAAATTTCATCACAGTATTGTAATTGAAAACATAAATATACAACAAATGGGATTAGAAAAATAAGTTATGATTCAGTAATACAGTGTAATACCGGCAACAATACAAATGACATAGAAGATATTTTAATTGACAGAAAGAAATTTAAAATATATCGTTAAGGGACTCCTGGGTGGCTCAGTCAGTAAAGCGTCCAACTTCGGCTCAGGTCATGATCTTGCAGTTTGTGAGTTCGAGTGTTGCATTGGTCTCTGTGCTGAGAGCTCAGAGCATGGAACCTGCTTCAGATTCTGTGTGTGTGTGTGTATGTGTGTGTGTGTGTGTGTGTGTGTGTGTGTCTCTGCCCCTCCCCCACTTGTGCTCTGTCTCTCTCTCTCTCAAAAATACATAAACCTTAAAAAATAAAAAAAAATATTGTTAATTTTGAAAGTGTATATAAAATTGTGTACTTTATGATCCAATTATGAGTGTGAGTGTGTGTGTGTGTATGCATGCACACACACGTGTGTAAAGACTGAGATGTGCCCTCTATTAAAGCAGAGATTTAGTGTTCAGAAAGAATCTAAAGGGAGCTGGCAGACCCTGACTTGTCCTGTACGTGGCGGGCTTGGGGAATATTTGATGGCCTTTGACACCATGATACCAAAGTTGAAGTGTCACAAGTAGATGGGGTAAACTCATGTGAACCGAACGCTTTAACATGCGAACATGCTCCGTAAAAACATGATTCTAAAAAAGTTCTCTCTGCAAAAAAATGCGCTTGCCTGATGACATGGGATTTCTTCTTAGCCTAATGAGAAAGGCATTCGTTGTTCTCGGGGCTGCAGAGGCCAACCTGGAATCCGAGCACCAATTTTACATTTCATCGTGAGAGTCTACCTCAACCCCTAAAAGCCTGCAAAGCCTACAGAAGGACAACCATCATTAGCATATGGCCCAAACCTGAGGAACTGGAAGTTCCAAGAAATACAACAAGGAAATGAGCAGAACCTCTCGCTCCTGTTTGGAGGCATAGACTTTCCCAAAGAAGAGAGACAGAGACTTGTGGTTGGAGGGGTTTGGAACAGGAGGAAAAAGGGTGAGGGAAAGGATAGAGAGTTGAGGGACATTGCTACGGCAGCCGGGGACCAAGGCGCACATCTGGAAGAGCTGGCTCTCCGGCCATGTGACTAGATTGTTCTTTCAGAAGCTCAAGCACTGATATCTTGTATTCTCCTCAGTCAGGGGCTCAGTGGAGACAAGATTTCATATGGGATCCGGGGGGACTACAAGGGACAAAATTTCCCAAAGCATGTTCTAAGCACAGCATTCTTCCTAAAGAGTGAGTCCATTAGGACGTCCCCAGACAAGCTTGAATACCTCACTAGGGCAGGGAAAAATTAACCAAAGAGACACATCCTGAAGTCTCTAAGACTAGCCCTCTTCTGCCTTCAATGCTAATGTCAGTCCATCTAAGGACACCTACATTTGACATCACTTTTCTCTGCTGCAGAGTGAGCTTGCAGAATGATCAAGAGGTAAGAAGGGAAAACATCAGGGTCGCCTGGGTAGCTAGTTGGTTAATCATTTGACTCTCGATTTCAGCTCAGGTCATGATCTCATGGTTCGCCAGATAGAGCCTATTTGGGATTCTCTCTCTCCCCCTGTCTCTGCCCTTCCCCCATTTGCACGCTCATGCTCTCGCTCTCAAGATAAATAAATAAACTTTAAAAAAAAAAGCAAAAACGTAACAGGCAGGAAGACACAGTTCTGCCAAGAACCCAATGCTGGGGAAAGATTACAGTAAATAAGAAAAACAGCTGAGCTGTAGGTGTGTGGGGAAGAAAAAGAAAGTCAAAGTCAGGCTTACCTTGCAAGTGCGGGGTTACCTGGGGGTGTAATTATAGTTCATATCGGGAGGATTTTATTTTACTTGTTTTTAGTTTATTTATTTATTGATTTTGAGAGAGAATGAGAGAGAGGAGGGGAGAGACTCCCAAACAAGCTCTGTGCTGACAGCACAGAGCCCTGTGTGGGGCTTGAACCTTGACCTGAGCTGAAACCAAGAATCAGATGCTCAACTGACTGAGCTGCCCAGGCAGGACTTTCTTTATAGGCAGAAAGGTTTCTATATCTGCCCTATCATATACACATACATATGTATCCTCATCACCACCACCACCTTCACCACCAAATCCAGCAATCTGGCTTAGACAATGTGAGTTCTATGGAGTATTATCTACAAGAATTGACTTTCAGCAGGCAGACATGTTTCTGCTTACGCATTTAGCCTTCTCCTCCTCTTCAGACTCCCCTTCACCTGATTCCTCCACCCCACTCCCCAACCCCTGTCTGACACAGATGCCCATAGTCTAAAGGGTAACAGAGTATATGAAGGATAGATCAGAGATCCAGCCTGACGTATACATTCCATTACGGGATACTTTGGAAGTGATTTGACATTCACTGAGCTTTTCGGTGTTGTGGGGGCTGATTCAGAAAACCAACTTCATATGTCTGGAACATCCCACTGCTGAACTTGAAAAACAGAGTCTCTCCCCCACAGGAGAAAAACCAACATTCATTGTTACTAAAGGTCACATTTGGTCAAAACCAAACGGTCAGTAAAAAGGCATTGTCTTTACAACCCCAGAGATAGCTCTCCACATTCTTTGAGCTAATCTAGTATCTCTGCTGATTTTAAGAATTGAGGCTATGCTAACCTTGAGCACTCACTAACATACTGACTAGGAGAAAAGCAATTCCCTGGAGAAAGAAGACTCAGTTCATGGTTTTTCAGATCCTCATGCCTTCAGGTAATAGCCTTAGCTTCTTCAAACCATACAAGGGACTCTCCTGGTCCCTAATGGGGCTCCTACAGCAGGAAGGGAATTATATAGTCCCATCCCTGGCTTCACTATTTTCTGGGGACCAACAGAAATCCTGTTTAACATCTCCTCTGCCATCAGAGACTATATAAAAAGTAAACTTTCTGAAATATAAACACCGATTACATGCTGACTCTTAAATATCTCCTTTTTGAGCTACAAGGTTTCCTGACATTAGGTCTCATTTTGTCTCCAAAGCTCCTATAAAAAAATTCTATCAAAAAAGATATGCTGTTCATGGGGCACCTGGGTGGCTCAGTTGGCTGAGCGACCGACTTCTGCTCAGGTCATGATCTCACAGTTTGTGAGTTCGAGCCCCGCATCGGGCTCTGCGTTGACAGCTCAGAGCCTGGAGACTCCTTCAGCTTCTATGTCTCCCCCTCTCACTCTACCCCTCCCCTGCTCATGCTCTGTGTCTCTCTGTCTCAAAAATTAAAAGAAAAGAAAAGAAAGTATATGCCCTTCTACTCTTAGGTCCTCTTCGTCAACATTTCTGTTTCTCTGCCTCCCCTTCTTCTGTTCATTTTCATATAAACCAGTCTACTATTTTCACATTCTTCCCAGGCCTTTGAGTAAATAATAAGTGTCTTCCAGTGCTTGGAAATGAAATCTGTTTTACACAAATTGCTTATCATACCCTTGCTCTCAACAAAACACGTACTGATCATGTTTTCACCATTTTAAAAAGTTATTTTTCTTTAAAAAAATTTTTTAATGTTTATTTATTTTTGAGAGAGACAGAGACAGAATGCGAGCAGGTAGGGGGAAGAGAGAGAGGGAGACACAGAATCCAAAGCAGGCTCCAAGCTCTAGGCTGTCAGCACAGAGCCCAACGCTGGCCCCAACTCACAAGCCGTGAGATCATGACCTGAGCCAAAGTCAGACGCTCAACCGACCGAGCGACCAGGGCACGCCTAAAAAGTTATTTTTATTGAGATATAATTGACATATAATTTTGTGTAAATTTAAGGTGTACAATGTGTCGATTTGATACATTTATATATTGCAACATGATTACCACCATAACATTAGGTAACACCTCTATCACATCACATAATTTATTTTTTGTGGGGGAGCAATAAAGATCTAGTCTTTAGCAACTTTGAAGCTTATAACACAGCATTATTGTCTATAGCCATTATGCTGTGCATGAATTCTCCGGGACTTATTTATCTACTGGTTGCAAGTTTGTACCCTTAAACTACATCTTCCCAATTCTCCCAACCCACAGCCTCTGGTATGCAACATGTACTCTCCATTTATAGGAATTTGATTTTTTTGACTCTACATATAAGTGATATAATACAGTATTTGCCTTTCTCTCTGACTTATTTCATTTGGCATAATGCTCACTTACCATGGAGTTTCACTTGTTGACTTTTGTTTTTGTTGCTTGTGCTTTTAATATATGTCATATCTATAAAAAAATCATTCATCACCAAGACCAATGTCAAGGAACTTCTTTCCTATTTTTTCTTCTAGGAGTTTCACTCTATCAATCTTATGTCAACATTTTTAATTCATTTTGAGTTAATTTCTGTGAATGATGGAAGGCAGAGATCCACATTCATGTTTCTGCATGTAGTTATCCAGTATTTCCAACACAGTTTGTGGAAGGGTCAATCCTTTCCCCACTGAGTGTTCTTGGCTCTCTTGTCAAATATTAGTTGACAATATATGTAGAAATATATATCTGGGCCCTATACTCTATTCCACTGGCCTGTGTGTATTTTTTATAACAGTACCATACTGCTTAATTTACTATTGCATTGTAATATAGTTTAAAATCAGTAAATGTGATGTGTGTGGCTTTGTTCTTCTTTTCCATAATTGCTTTGTCTATTTCAGGTCTTTTGTGATTTTATATGAATCTTAGGATTGTTTTATCTATTTCTGTGAAAAATGTCATTGGCATTTTGATAGAGATTTTGTTTAACATAAAGATGACTTTGAGTAGTACGAGCATTCTAACAATATTAATTCTTCCAATCCATGAACATAGGATATCTTTTCACTTGTTTATGCCTTCTTCAATTTCTTTCACCAAGTAGAGATCTTTTAATTTCTTGGTTAAATTTATTCCTAAGTATTTTACCATTTTTGATGTTATAAATAAGATCAATTTCTTTATTTGTTTTTCAGGAAATTCATTGTTAGTGTCTAGAAACTACTAATTTTTGCATTTAATTTTGGGTACATAACTTTACTGAACTCATTGATTAGATTGGTTGAGTCTTTAGGATTTACTGTATAAAAATCATGTCATCTACAAATAGAGAGAAATTTATTTTTTCCTTTCAGATTTGGATATCTTTTATTTCTTTTTCTTTCTTTATTGCTTTAGCTAGGACTTTCAGCACTATGTTGAATAGGAGTGGAGACAGTAGGCCCTGGTGTCTTGTTCCTGATCATAGAGAAAAGGCTTTTTAGCTGTGGGCTTGACAGATATGGCTTTTATTATGTTGAGATATGTTCCTTCTATGCCTGATTTGTTAAGCATTTTTATCATGAATGGGTGTTAAACTTTGTCAAATGCTTTTTCTGCATTTATTAAGATGATCCCATGAATCTTTTCTTTCATTCTATTAATGTGATGCTTCATATTGACTGGTTTGGGGGTGTTGACCACCCTTGCATCCCAGGGATAAATCCCACTTGTTTATGGCGAATGATCTTTTTAACGTGCTGCTGAATTTGGTTTGCTAGTATTTTATTGAGAATTTTGCATCTATAATAATCAGAGATATCGGCCTGTAGTTTTCTTTTCTAGTAATGTCTTTTTTTATTTTTGATATCCGGAAGTCCTGCAGGGTTTCAGCCAGCACCGCTATTTGGGGTCTTATAAAGTGTTTAGTTCATTAATGTGGGATCTTACACCACATTGCTTCGGACCAAGGGTTCATTTTATGGCAAAGGAGATTTGGCAGGCGTTATGTGACTGTTGGATCCAAGGGTCCTATCACCTATCCACTGACAGAGTGATGGAAATGCCTGTTGAAGGTGTAGCTGAAAAACAGCTTGGAGATGATACCCTGCAAGGATGGGGCCCACCATCCACAGTACAATGTGTGTTCTCAAAATAAGTTACCATTATGTGGTTACCCATGATATGGCCAACAGGTAAGAAAGAATACATGGATCCAAGAATAAGTGGAAATAGGAGTGGCTATGCTTACCTTCATTCCCAATGGTCCACTTGAGGTATTTGGGATTTCTATCTTCTTCTTTTTTTTTTTTTTTAATTTTTTTTAACGTTTTAATTTTTTTATTTATTTTTGAGACAGAGAGAGACAGAGCGTGAACAGGGAAGGGGCAGAGAGAGAGGGAGACACAGAATCTGACACAGGCTCCAGGCTCTGAGCAGTCAGCACAGAGCCCGACGCAGGGCTCGAACTCACGGACTGTGAGATCATGACCTGAGCCGAAGTCGGAGGCCCAACCGACCAAGCCACCCAGGCGCCCCTGGGATTTCTATCTTCTAAGTCTAGGCTTTGTGGATTTAGAAGCTCTGGTTCCCAGAAGGAAAAATGATTCCACCAGGGATCACATAAGTGCCACATTAAACTTTAAGCCATGGCTCCTTTCCAGTCACATCAGGATATCCACGACAAATTATCAATAAGCAAGAAAACAATAACCTCATTATTGGGGTAAATGACCCTAATCATCAGGAAGACAAAAACTGGCGCACAACAGGTGCAGACAAGAATATACTTGGCACATATATTTGGATATCTCTTGGCACTTCCTTGCCCCATTTTGATAATAAATATACTAGTGCATGAGTCACAGCCTGAGAAGTACATGGTGGCCAGAGTTTTAGATCACTCAGGGTAAGGGTCTGGATCATCCCACCAGCTAAGCTACCTAGACCAGCAGAGGTGCTAATAAAGGATGAAGGAAATCTAGAATGTGGTATAGGAGGGAGGTGATGATTTGTGGACTCAAGACCCAACTGCAGTGGTGGGGACCTGTAGCTTGTCTTATCTAACCTTCCTCTTGCAAAATACCCCAGAAAAAGAAGCGTACAAGAATCCAGCAGGAATAAGCCCCCATAACTTAATGTAAAAATGCATACTTAACGCATAAAGCAAATGAACTGGAGAGGCACAAAGGGGCTTCTCTGCTGTAACCCCCTTTCTGACGAAGGCATTCATTTTCGAGCTGCTGTAAGTGTTGGTGGATGTTCCCTCCTTGGGGACAGTCCTCATCTATCCAGTGACTCTTCAGTGCATGGGTCTCTGTTTCTATTTGGAAAAAATATGAAGGGCCATTCCATCTCCCTGCGGTGTCAACTGAGGTTGTCTGTTGAGTGAAGAAGATTGGGTTGTGGATTGACACTTCGTAAAGGAGAATTAGTCTTGACAGTTTTGGGGATTAGTTACCTACTGGTTTGAATATATCTCTCTAAAATCCATGTCCGTTCAGAACTTCAGAATGTGACTTTATTTAGAAATAGCATCTTAGGGTTGGCCCTAATCCAATGACTAACCCTTATAAGAAAAGGGACATTTAGACACAAACACAGGGAAGAACACTGTGTGAAGACCAGACGCACAGAGACTGCCATGTGATGGAGGAGGTTGAGATTGGAGTGATGCATTTACAAAGAGAAGAATGCCCAAAATTGCCAAGAAGCACCGGAAACTAGGCAAGGGAGAATCCTTCCCTAATGCCTCCAGAGAGAGTGTGGACTTTGTTATGGCAGACTTAGGAAACATGGTAGGAATGTAAAAATGTTCTTTCAAAAAGTGCTTCAACGGAACTGTAAGAGTTCTTATACCAGGTGAGGCTACGTGCCTAAACTGATGGATTTCTCCAGGTACTTTTGGAAGAGGGGCACCTAGGACTTCCCAGGAACAGGGTGAAGGATGAGGGTGGGCTTTCTGGTGATAATTGGACAACTTAAGCTCTTTCTTTACTGTCCAGACAATAGGGAAAATCTGCCTCGTATCCACACGGAGACAGTGTTCCCTTCTTTTTGTCCCACAGGGCAGGAGAGCTATTCTAAGATGATCTCTGGTGCCCACATTTTAGACAAGATTGGATGTGCCCTGAGGAAGACTGGACCTTTCAGGAAAGGATCAGGAGTCCCTTCCTGGGAAAGTTTTCCCTTCCTTGGGTTGACTTAGAACAGAAAACTTGGGAAAACAAACCAGTTGCCATGCACGTGGGTCTTGTTTGCTCTGGGAATATTCTCATCCTAAACAAGAGCACCCCAAGCCTTCTCTCTCCCTGCTCTGATGTGGGTGGGCTCCATTCCTGGAAAGGGGGGTTGGATATAGTGCTTCTGAACCTATGCGTGTGGCAATTTGTGAAGCTTCCTGATATTCCTTAGCATCCTCTCCTACAGCTTCTCAAGGTAGTATTGGATAGGGTTGGGCTCTCTGAAAGCCAAAGGCTGGGCCAGTACCTGCCAGGATCTCACAATCTCCCATTGTGCCTGTGCTGTGACTTCACCATCCTGAAAACCCACCAGGTGACAGTAGGGGCAGGATTTCCCCCATGTCCTTTCCCATCCTGAGAATATGTTTTTTTCAGAGTCCAATTTAGGCTCAAATCCTGGCCCTGGGATCTTCTTTGTGACAGGTATCCTCAGTTTCATCTTTGGACCCTGCATCTTCCTTTTTCTCATTTTCCTGGTGATTCGGCCGTGCAGAAAGAAAATAAAATGCAAAGGTAGGCTCAAAAAGTGGATGAGGAAAAGGAGAGCTTGTGGGCTGTGGATGAGAAGGGGCCGTTGTGATGTGGATACTGAAGCTGCCTTTTGTCCTTATTGCATTTTCTGGAAAATGTGATACGTGGACTTCTCTGGACTTTAAACCTCAATGACCTGGGACTAGAAGGACCAAAGAAATATGGTATCCCATGACAGCAGTGAGTTCAGCACCAGGAATAGGGACACGGGTTAGGACTCTTCCGGGGTATGTCCATAAAGCATGAACAAGGAAGGGGCTTTGATGAGCTGAGAGCAGCCCCAGAGACTTCAAAGGTGGCTCTATAAAAAGGTGTTTTAGCATGTGAGTTTCTGACTCGGAACCTTTGTATCAATCTTGCCCACTTGTGAATAGTATCCACACGGGGCTGCATGTGAAATCGTTGATAATGACCATGGAACTAGGGAGGAGAAACAGCTGGAATTGGGTGGATGTCCCTGCCCTCCCTAGCACGTTCTGGCCATAAACCACTATCTAGGGTGATTCACAGCATCCGTGGTGCAGCATCTCCACATACAACTCCTGCAACCCTCCTTAGAACCATACCTTTCTCCACACTCTCAGGCTCTCAGCAGCTCTCTGTGCTCCCCAGTGAACACGGAGTCTTCTCTCTGGAAAGAAACCATTTCAGGCCCGAGGTTCTGTTACGAATCTTTATTTACTTTTCATATATGCAGATTTATCCTCTCACGTCTGTTCTGGGAAGGTTTCTCGCCTGGCAGATAATTCTGTGGCCAAGCTGCCACCGTGCGCCAAAGAGTATGAAGACAGAGTTAGATCTGGGAACGTTATAGGCAAGGCAGGCCAGTCTGCTTTGGGGCCTGGGGTGGGGGTAGGCAGGCCTGTGTGGAAGACGGACTGAAGGGGGATTAGAGTTTTGGGAGATGGCAACCTCAGTCCTCCGAGAGGGGAAGTCTGGTTTCCTGGGGACCATTCTCTCAGGAACTGAATGACTACTTCTCAGGCTGGTTTAAACTGTTTTTCTCCTGACAACTCATGACTTTAGAGAGTAAGAGACAGTTCTCCATGTGCATATCTGCTCTGATGGTTTCAGCTATATGTTAACATATAGGTATTTCCCAAACCAAGATATCTGGTTTGACAAAACATTGTAAAACTCCAGGGTGGGAGGCAACTGAGAGATCCTTTTACTGAAATATATTGGGATTTGGCGAACCTTTTGGTATTTTAGGGGGCGAACGCTGCCGATTTTTTTTTTTTTATAATTTTTTTTTAACGTTTATTTATTTTTGAGACAGATAGAGACGGAGCATGAACGGGGGAGGGTCAGAGAGAGAGGGAGACACAGAACCCAAAGTAGGCTCCAGGCTCCGAGCCGTCAGCACAGAGCCCGACGCGGGGCTCGAACTCACGGACCGCGAGATCGTGACTTGAGCCGAAGTCGGACGCTCAACCGACTGAGCCACCCAGGCGCCCCATAAGCTGTTATATCCACCAATTATCCAGAATGCCTTCGATTATAGCCTCAGGGATTATTGGTACTTAAAGGGATCAGAGGAATTGTATAATCAACCACTACTACATAAATAACTGAAAGTAGATAGGATGTGACTTTCTCAAGGTCACGCAAGAGGTCACTGTTAGATCCAGAATGATCCTATCCTGATTCCTGGGGGTAGGCCCGCTCTACTTATGTGCTCCACCAGAGGCCCTAGCCTGCCCTTAGAGGACAAGAGACAGGTGATCCGGAATACAATTACATAAATGAAGGATTTCCCGTCCCTGAAATTCTTGCCAAGACTTCTTTATGTGGGACAGATGAGATAGACCTGCTCAGGGCCACCTTCACGGGAATGTGACCTGTGCAACTGCCCACGTCCCACACTAAGAAGGACCTCACACTTGGTTTGTTGCCCTCCTGTTGCCATCTTGAGCTTTTTGACGGTCTTTGAACAAGAGGCTCTGATTTTGTTTTGCACTAGGCCCCGCAAATTGTGTAATCCTGAGAATAGTACCTCACAGACAAGTAGTAAAATAGTCCCTTACCGACAAGGAAAAGAATATCTCTTAATCAGAGAGAGAGTTAGCTTCCCAAGTCATTTCAGTTATTTCTTAGCATCTTTAGGGAGGATGGGAATGGGTTGGATCTGGTGATAGGGGCTTTCCTGCAGTTGTGGCCATGCATGTACTTTTTGATGCTGTGGTCATGTTTTCCCAATCGCAGCAATCACATAGATTATTAAAAGAGTTTTGGGCGGTGGGGGGGAATTCAAAATGTGACAAAGTGAGAAATGTAGTTAAAATGGCAAAACATTAACGTTAGACTACTTTTTGATATTCTATGGCTGCTAATATATTAAGATTACTCTGATAAATATGGGTTTCCATGGGGTCAGGTTTTGGGTGAAGGGCAAGAATTACTCCATATTTCTTTAAGACCTATGGCAGGACTGGTTTCATAATTTTCAGGGCCCAGTGAAAAATGAAGTGGGATTCCTTGTTCAAAAATTATTAATGTATTTATTTAAATGTTTTTAATCTTTTTTTATTTTTGAGAGACAGAGAGAGCACAAGCAGGGGGGACCAGAGAGAGGGGGAGACACAGAATCCGAAGCAGGCTCTAGGCTCCGAGCTGTAAGCACAGAGCCTGATGTGGGCCTCCAACTCACGAACAGTGAGATCATGACCTGAGCCAAAGTCAGACGCCCAAATGACTGAGCCACCCAAGCACTCCTGTTCTTATTTATTTTTGACAGAGAGGGAGTGAATGGAGGAGATGGGCAGAGAGAGTGGGGACAGAGGATCCGAAGCAGGCTTTACGCTGACAGCAGTGAGCCCGCTGCGGGGCTCAAACTCACGATTGTTGAGATCATGACCTGAGCTGAAGTTGGGTGCTCAACCGACTGAGCCACCCAGGTGCCCCTCAAAAATACTAAGACTTTGAAGATGGTGACAACAGGATGTGAGACCAAGCACAGGGAGCTTGGAGTCCTACACAACCTCATGAGCTACATGTCCATGGAGTTGGATCCACACTATTCAGAGCTGGAAGGCCCAACAGATCATCTGCTACCACAGCCTTCTTGAAGGTGGCGGGGTTCCTTGGGAGGAGAACAACAGGGGAAGCGGAAGCAGCTATACCCATTTAAGGACTTTCAGAAAAGATTGGGATTATCCTTGTGGACACTGGGGGAGTCAGGATCTGGTGTCTCGGTGACTTCATGGGATATACGGTAATAGAGTTATACCTTCCTGTTACCAGATTCCCTTGGTGTGGCCCAATCTAATTCAGAAAAGTAGGATGCTCACCATTCCTTCTCCAATTTCGTGTCTCTGCTGTTTGTATTGACTGTGAAGCAGCTCTTCAGAGGTCTTTAGTCTCTATTACAGATCTTTCCTACACAAAGGTGTGAAATCAACAGTTTGTATGGACGATTTCCCTGATGGGTTTTATATTATGCAGAAATTATCTCAATCTGGGTCCCCCAGGGTGCTGTTTTCCTCTTGTCCATGGTTCTGATGCCTCTCGAAGGCTCTGATTAGTCTCTGAGTTGTAATTATAACAGGGCCCTGAATTTGCTATTGCAGGTTGGTTTTCACGGTCTTCAGAGAAAGAAGGTCTGGAAGAGGAGAAACTCCTGAATGAAGAAGAGCTTGTATGTGAGAATGTTGAGATTGGAGTCAATGGGGTGTCACTTGAAGAACAAATATGCCTGTATTGAAACTCCTATTACATTTTGGTCCAGGCTAGACGTTCAGAAAATATCACTGCCTACATCAGGATAGGACAGTGCTAACTTGTGGTCTATCTTTACATAAAATGTCCAATAATAAATACTTGGGTCCTTCCAGACCAGTTCTGTGTTATCAAGAAATCTTTGTGAACATCTAGAGACTCTAACACAAACCGCTTTTTATGGAATTCATACCCTAGCTGCTTTAATCCAAGTATACATTTTCTTTTCCTGAGTGAAATCCTAGGTGATTGATCTGTGGTCACACTGAAGGAGATGTTGAATCCAGCTCCAGAGCTGAGGTTTCTTTCCTCAAGATGACATCACAGTACGAACATTTGAAGATTCCAGAAATGTTCTATCTTAATTACGTCATCTTTTCTTACATAATTTCAGCCCCTCCCCTCCACCCTATAGACTCTGGAATTTCAATTCACTTGGGGTAGATGTGGGTATGTCCGAAATTTCTTAGTAAACATAAATAAATCTAAAAATTTCACGGAGGCATAATTGGAATAGGAGAGTGCAGGTCACTTGGAAGGAGAATGATTTTAGGTTAACTTTGTGACTTTGTGAAGATACTCATACCTCAACTTGCTTCCAAACCTAATTGTCTTCTCATAGTTGAGTTTTTGGGTGTAGCACATGTGTGTTACACATTTAATTAAAATAAACATTATTTCTTGTATCCTCAAGCACAGCGATCTTTGAAAATGTAAATTGGTTCAAATTACCCCACGGGCGGAGCATCCTCTAGGATATAAATTGAGAAGACACTCCACATTCACCAAGGCTGTAACATGCTGAGGGAACAGGAATGTCCTAACTCCTAAACCTGACCCTAATCTGGCTTCTGGCATTCCCAATATTCACCCAGTGATATGTAGTTTCTGCTCTTTCCCGATAGCCTGGAGAAGTGAGAACAGGTGCACGACATCTGGGAAAATAGATGTGACTCTGCTAAAAAGAGTCACACTGTCTCTGTAAAATTGCTCTCTACACCACTATCTCCGAATTACTTGTTTTGAAGATACGAAGTAACCCCTTAGCTTCAAGCTACGTGTACCGGAAAGTCAAATGATAAACCCTTACAAGGAAAAAGTGCCTGCTTTCATCTGCAAATTGCATCCGAATGTGTGCCTATCCATCAAAGGGGAAAAAAGAATGAGGTCCTTTATGTCTGACCTGCTGTGTTAAAGTCAACGGGATCGCAGGTAATAGAGGAGGCTCATCGCCTGGGGATCCTGAGAAAAATCGTTAGAGCTCACACATCTGCTGGGGACAGATACACAATCTACATATAACATGTACAAGTTCTGGGGCACCTGGGTGGCTCAGTGGGTTAAGCGTCCGACTTCGGCTCAGGTCATGATCTCATAGTTCGTGAGTTCGAGCCCTGCGTCGGGCTCTGTGCTGACAGCTCAGAGCCTGGAGCCTGCTTCAGATTCTGTGTCTCCCTCTCTCTCTCTGCCCCTTCCCTGCTCATGCTGTGTCTCTCTCTGTCTCAAAAATAAATAAACATTAAAAAAAAACTTTAAAATAAATAAATAAATAAATAAATAAATAAATAAAAAATGAATTCAGAAAAACTCAAAAACATTATAAAAAAACAAAACAAAACAAAAAAAAACCATGTCCAAGTTCTCAGGTCCTTTGGAAAATAAGAAATGAAGTGACTTGAATCATTAGCTCTACATCCTGTCCCTAGAATTTCTAATGGTTCTCGAGTGTGTTTGGGCTGTGATGCTTCTAACTACTACTTCCTCACAGTGTCTTTTTGTTGAATTCTCCATCTCTTGTTTTTTTGTTTTTTTTTTTTTCCCTTTTCTCCTGAGGCCTCTTATCTTCCCTCTGCCCCATGTCACCGAATGTGTGGACAGCTTGCTCCTTCTTCCTCCCCTAAAACATTATCAAAAGCTCTTGCAATCAGCATTCACTGAAATTTAGTGTTAAGAGGGGGTGGGAAGAAGGGAAGAAAGCCTGGCAAAAGATACACATAATTACCAAATTTCACCTAATCTTACAAAGTTTTTTTTTTTTTAATGTTTATTCAAGTAATCTCCACGCCCAGTGTGGGGTTTGAGCTCGCGAACCCGAGATCGAGAGTTGCTTGCTCTTCCGACTGACCCAGCCAGTCACCCCAAATTTGACCTAAACTTAATGTCCCGCTGCTGTTTTCTCCTATCCCCCCTGCCTGAGGGGGTTTCTCTTTGTTCCTCTTTCCCTATTCACCCTGTCACCATTACTTAGCACACACCTACCCCTGTCTCTAATTTCTTTCCTTTCCTAATTTCTTTCTCGGATGGGGTTTGAAATGCTCTCATAAGTCCTCTCGAAATTGGCCCTCCTGCCTCTGCCTCAGGTATCGAGAGGTGGCGGGAGAGTAGATCAATAAAAAATCCTTCTTCCAACAAAGACAAAGTAGAGGAATATCATCCACTTTAGATCCTGTGCTTGATTCTTGGGCAAGAAATCCAAGAAAAGGTTTATCCTATCAGCTGCTGCCTGGACAGCTTTTGGTTCCTAGATTCTTATAATTACCTTTGTGCATAAGCTGTCCCCACTCCACAGAATTTGCATGTTCTGCTTCTTTGGGGCTCAGGTCAGCCTTGTGCTTTTGTCTAGCAGGAGCTGCCTAGATTTTCACATTGGAATACGATAGAGCTTTAGCATATAAATAGATTAGTCTAGTTTATAAGTATGCACAGGAATCTTACCCACATAGCAGACTTATGTGACGAATATGACTCCAATCATACTATTTGGGCACTGGTTAACTTCCCGTAATACACATGGAGAGTTAACTTTTACTACTGTTACCCATAACCCACCCCCGTTTCCTGAATGCAAAAGCTACCGCTGTTTTTTCTTTTGATATAGCAAGGTTTTCTTTCCTGCTTCATACCACTGTGATTCTAATGGCAAATGGACCTAACGATGAACAGAAAAGCATCCTGCACATCCCCTAGTAATATCTGATTAACAGTAATGTAAGAGGCTTCACTGATCTCTATTTGGCAGAAAATTGTGGTGTACTTCGTATATGTTAGATTGCTATGAAAGATCTAGAGTATCTACAGGACTCCCTACGCTAGCAGCCTCACCATTGATCAGTCATAGAGATAAAGGGGTGATTAACTTTGGAAATTGGAATTTTGATTTATTAATGAATCCTATTGGGTGTAGCTGGGCTCCAAAACGACACATATTTGTATTATCTTCTCTTTTTTTTTTTTTTTTTTTTTTTTTTAGAGAATGTGAAACAGCAGGACAAAGATACACATTTAAGGGGTTCTCCTATTGAGGTGACAAGATTGAGCTGGTGTTTGTATTCCTATTTTCCCATTCTTTTTTTTTTTAAATTTTTTTTCAACGTTTATTTATTTTTGGCACAGAGAGAGACAGAGCATGAACGGGGGAGGGGCAGAGAGAGAGGGAGACACAGAATGGGAAACAGGCTCCAGGCTCCGAGCCATCAGCCCAGAGCCCGACGCGGGGCTCGAACTCACGGACCGCGAGATCGTGACCTGGCTGAAGTCGGACGCTCAACCGACTGCGCCACCCAGGCGCCCCTGTATTGTCTTCTCAAAGTGTTTCCCCTTCCGTGGGAAATCTGTTTTATATACCATGAATCCTGTTACTGCCAACATGGTAAAATCAACAGGGCTACCCATTCCCCAAATCACCTCTGGAGAAGTGATTGAGGTAAAACGGAAATAAGCATCTAAGGAATTAATCACATTAGAACGAGACCAACTTAGGTTGAAATGGTGACCTGAGAGCAGTGGACGGGGCAGAAGGTGGTCAATGCCTGCAGTCCAGGAGGAGAGCTGCAGGAGGGGAGGGATGAAAGTGTAGACAGTGGGCCAGTTCTGGTCTTGTATCTCCCCCAATTCATTTTATCACTTATTTTAATTTTACAGACACAGAAATCGGCGGCAGTGATCCAAGCTGCTCACCGTGTCTGTCCATGACTAATATCAGGCCAAGTACAAAAGTGCTAGCTACCAAGCTAAGAAGTTAAGGAAAACAATTAAGAAATAAATAGAAGGATAAATATGGGCAGAGAACAAATTGCTGAGTTGAAATATCCGTTTCAGTAATTTTCATTTTTTAATGTTTATTCTATTTTGGAGAGAGAGAGTGCTCGCGGAGGAGGGGCAGAGAGAGAGGGAGACAGAGAATCCGAAGCAGGTCCCACGCTATCAGCACAAAGCCCACCGTAGGGCTCAAATTCATGAAGCATCGTGAGATCATGCCCTGAGCCAAAGTCGAACGCTCAACCGACTGAGCCACCCAGGCGCCCCAATCAGTTTCAGTAATTTTCCAAGAAGGCGTGAAAAAAGAACAAAAACATGGAAAATATAAAATGGTGAGGGATACAGGGGACAGAAGAAAAGCCTCAGCATATACTTAACAGGGGTCCTACAAGTAAGAAACAGAAAACTAGAGGGGAGGAAAGAGCTGAAGAATTCTATCACTAGATGGAAATTTCACAGAATAAAAAGGATTTGTGAGTGCTTCATTTTGGAAGCACTTCTGGATTGCCACTAAAGGAAGATGAGAGAAAACTTTCACACCCAGACAAACTATAGAGAAGTTTTTTTTTTTTTTTTTTTTAAAGTACCAGCATAAAATTTCCAGAGAAAGAGCACATCACCTGTTAAGGAACAAGAATCAGATTGACTCTAAACTTCCCAGTGGCAACATTACTTATAAGACAAAGTAGTATCTTCAAAGGAGCAAGAACACTGAATTTGGAATTGTATCTGGAGCCAACTATCATTCCTAAGCGAGAAAGAAATATGCTATATAAGCCACAATTTTTATGAAATATATTTAAAGAGGCTATTAACACAACAAGAAGCAACGAAATTGAATTTAACGCTGAAGGCCTAGATAGTTTTATTGGTAAGTTCCATCAAACTCTCAAGCAACAATTACTATTTTATACCAAAAAGTGGAAGAAGCAGAAAATATAAAAAGTCCCAGCTCCTTTAAAAAGCCTAGTGTAGGGGCGCCTGGGTGGCGCAGTCGGTTGAGCGTCCGACTTCAGCCAGGTCACGATCTCGCGGTCCGTGAGTTCGAGCCCCGCGTCAGGCTCTGGGCTGATGGCTCAGAGCCTGGAGCCTGTTTCCGATTCTGTGTCTCCCTCTCTCTCTGTCCCTCCCCCGTTCATGCTCTCTCTCTGTCCCCAAAAAAAATAAATAAACGTTGAAAAAAAAAAAAGCCTAGTGTAATATTAATTGTACCTTTTTATAGAGTGATGAACTTAGAGAAATGTCACATGACATAGAGATGACATAGAGAAAATGTCACAAATATTAAGTATACAATTCGAGAATCGTTGCATTTCTATATAGCCATATGTGTATGCTAAATAAAGAATATTTTCCATGCCACAAAAGGTTCTGTCATGCCTGCCTCTCCTGCCTATTACTATATTGACCTCTTATCATCATTTTGACCTGTTTTAACACTAAGAATTTTTTTATGTTTATTCATTTATTTTGGGGGGGGGGAGAGATAGGGAGAGACAATCCCAAGCAGCCTGCCAAGCATGCTCCACACTGTCAGCACAGAGCCTGATGTGGGGTTTGATCTCAGGAACTGAGAGATATGACCTAAGCCAAAATCAGGAGTCAGATGCTCAATGGACTGAGCCTGGGTGGCTCAGTCCATTAAACATCTGACTCTTGATTTCAACTCAAGTTCATGATCTCACGGTTTGTGGGCTCGAGCCCCACATCAGGCTCTGTGCTGACAGTGCCTGAGACTGCTTGGGATCCTCTCACTCTTCCTCTCTCTCTCAAAAATAAATAAATAAACTCGCACTCTCTCTCTCTCAAAATAAATAAACTTAAAAAAAAACAACACCCAAATACTGGCAAGCAGTTTTTCAACAGCACATTAAAAGAATCATACACAGTGATCGAGCTGTAGCTATCTCTGGATTGCAAACGTGGTTCAACATGTGTAAGTCAACAAATGTAATGCAACACGTTAATAGAACAAAAGATAAAAGTCATATGATCATCAAAGTAGACGCACAAAAAGCATTTGACAAAATTCAACCTTTTTTCCTGATAAAAATCCTCAACAAATTGGGTAGAGGAGGAACGGTCATCAACATAATGAAGGCTGTATATGAAAAGCCACCAGGTATCATCTCACTCAGTGGTGGAAAACTGAGAGCTTTTTCCTAATGTCAGGAAGAAAAGTATGCCCGTCTCAACACTCCTATTTAACATAGTTCTGGAAGTCCTGGCCAGAGCAATTAGACAAGAAAAAGAAAGAAAACATCCAAATCAGACAGAAACAAGTAAAATTGTCTCTGTTCGCAGGTGACATGATCTTACCTACATAAAATCCTAAAGACGGTACAAAAACTGTTAGAATGTATAAATAAATCCAGCAAAGTTGTAGGAGGTAAAGTCATCATACACAAAATCAGTTGTGTTTCTACATACTAACAAGAAACTATGTGAAAAAGAAATGAAGAAAATCCCATTTACAAGAGCATCAAAAACTAAATACTGGGGCACCTGGGTGGCTCAGTCATTTAAGCATCCGACTTCAGCTCAGGTCATGATCTCATGGTTTGTGAGTTTGAGCCTCACGTTAGGCTCTGAGCTGGAGCCTGCTTCGGATTCTGTGTCTCCCTCTCTCTTCGCTCCTCCCCCACTCGCGCTTTGTCTCTCTCTGTCTCTCAAAAAATGAATAAACATTAAAAAAATTTTAAAAAAGCAAAATACTTTGCAATAAATTTGACCAAGGAAGTGAAAGTACACTGAAAATGATGAGACTTTGGTGAGAGAAATTTAAGAAACAAAAGAATAAATAGAAAAGTATCCTGTATCCTACTGATTCAATACAATTTCTACTAAAATTACATTGACTCTTTTCACAGTAAAATTCATATGAATCCACAGAAGATCCCTAAATAGCCAAAGCAATCTTGAGGAAGAACAAAGCGATAGGCATCCTGCTTCTCAATTTCAAACTATTACAAAGTTGTAGTAATCAAAAAACAGCATAGTAATGGCATAAAAACAGACCCATGGACCAATGGAATAGAGTACAGAGCCCAGAAATAAACCCATGTACAGTTGACTAATTTTTGACAAGGATGCCGTGAACACTCAATGGGGAAATGATAGTTTCTTCCATAAATGGTGTTAAGAAAACTGGATATTCATAAGTAAATACGAATAAAACAGGACCCTTATATCATACCACTCACAAAAATTAACTAGTAGGAATTAAAGGCTTAAATGTAAGACCTGAAACCATAAAAATTGCTGAGGAAAACATAGTGAAAATGCTCCTAGACATTGGTCTTGACACCGATTTTTGGATAAGACCCTAAAAGCACAGGCCACAAAAGCAAAAACAAACAAGTGGGCTATATAACATGAAAATATTTCTGCACAGCAAAGGAAGCAATTAACAAAACTAGAAGGCAACTTAGGGAGTGGAAGAAAATATTTAGAAACCACCTATCTGATGAAGGGTTACTATCCAAATTACATAGAAAACTCACACAATTTAACAGCAGAAAAACCTCCCCAAAACAAACAAACAAAAAAAAAAACAATTAAAAAATGGACAAAGGATGTGAACAGCCATTTTTCCAAAGGAGACATGGAAATGGCCAAGAAGTCGGTAAAGAGACATTCACCATCACTATCAGGGAATTGCAAATCAAAACCACAATGAGATGTCACCTTATACCTGTTAGGATGGCTATCATCAAAAGGACAAGAGACAGTATTTATTTATTTATTTGTTTATTTATTATTGGGGAGAAAGACTGAGAGAGAGAGAGCAGGAGCAGGGGAGAGGGACAGAAGGGGAGAGAGAGAGAGAGAGAGAGAGAGAGAGAGAGAGAGAGAGAAAATCTTAACTAGTCTCCATGCTCAGGGCAGAGCCTGATGCAGGGCTTCATCATGACCTGAGCTGAAATCAAGAGTCAGATGCTCAACCGACTGAGTCACCCAAATGCTCCGAGGTACAACTTTTAGTGAGGTGTGGAGAAAAGGGAGAACTGACTTGGGTGAATTCACTTGGGTGGGAATGCGAACTGGTGCATGCAGCCACTATGGAAAACAGTATGGAAGTTTCTCAAAAAATTAAAAATCAAACTGCCATATGATCCTGCAGTCCAATTCTGGGTATATATCCAAAGAAAATGAAATCAGTATCTGAAAGTGATATTGTTTGGGAACGTCATCAAAGAGACGTGACCACCAGCTGACCCATGACCTGGACCCAGGCACTTGGAGGTTCCTCATGTCTTCCCCTGTTCTTGGAATGGTGGTTCTCACTCCCAGAGGACACAGCCTTGAGATAGTGATGTGGTGATGAGAACACCTGCATGGTGTACGTGACCGAGCCCAAGCAGGTGGGGGGCACCCACTGGTCTTGCTGCCTCCCAAGACAAGCCTCTCATGTAAATTCCTTTTGTAAATTTCTTTATTAAAACTGCCACCTACCAACCCGGAGTGGCCTGCCTCTATTTGCCTTCTTCATATGGGGCTGGTTTCAGATTTCACCTGGGAATCTCCCGAGAGGATTATGAACCAACAATTGGTGAGCCAGTCAGCAGATTGAAAAAATGGGCCTTGGTCAAGAGGCATCTGCAGGGGGACTCCTAAGTTGGCCATCGACTTCTGTGTGTGTGCGGGGGGCGGGGGGGGGTGACTTGTATGTCAGATGGACCACTGCATGACTACAGGGACACCCCAAAAGCACAGGCTGATATAATGCACTTGGTGAAGCCGCTCAGGGCACACTGTGAGGGAGGAGGGAAGCATGTCGTTGCCGTGGTGGGCTGGCCTCTACTGTGGGCAGCTCGCTGGCCACCAGGCTCGACTAGAGAGTGAAGCTCGGGTTAGAAAGTTAGAAGAGCTGAGGTTAGAGAAGGATGTGGGGGTGTCCACTAGTCTGTTACTTTCAGGGCTGGAAGACAGGGATGGGAGAGCAGGATAGTCAGTTGGAGACCTTAGGGTGCTGTTTTGCAAAGCCAGGAGGGTGCAAGCTGCCACTGATTAAGATCCGGGCATTTGTGGCAAAGCCTGCTTAGTACACTAAGAGGTGAAATCTCTGAGAAAGTGATGAAATGAAGGAAAAGAGGAGAATGTTATGGTAACTGATGAAAACACAGACAAAACACCCCATGCTTTCTGACCCTTACCAAAAAAAAAAAATGTTTTAAATAGCAGTTACTCAAAAACTTCTAGAAAACTTGCATTCTTTCTCTGTCCCTTCAAGTTGTAAATGTTATCATGTCTTTGAAATGTAAACTCTCCAGGAGGTAATCAAAACCTGGCCCACAGAGACTGAAGGAAAGAAAGGGGGTATACTTTGTAACATATATCTGTAACATACATTTGTAATATACATCTGTAGAAGTTCCTTTGTTCACCGCATTATAATGACCTCTCATTGGATTTTAACCCTGGCCACTTTTAAGTCTTGTGTTTCTTGCAGACAGCACTGGTTTTTCTCTGAGCCTTTGGCAAAAAGTGTTCCTGCAAAAGTGCTTCATTTTCAAGAGATTCATGGAAAAGACTGACAAATATGTTTCTCCTAACTAAGATCAATTTGCCTTCACATGGGAGGGACAATGATGAACCTTTCAAGTGCTCTCCCGGGGCTGCCTGCACAGCCCCACCATATGTCCCGGAATGGTTGCTGGGACCTGTCCCTGTTCTCCTTCCCCCACATCAGTACCATGGGCCAATTACATTGATGATACAATGGTAACATGGGAAGACTTGTCTCTGCTGCAGGACAAAGCCTTACTGGAGCATCTGCAAGGGAGAGGATGGGCAGGGAACCCTCAGAAAGTTCAAGATCCAGATGCTGCTGTAAGGTTTTGGGTGTTGTCTGGTTGGGTAAAAGCTGTGATTAATATGGTGCAAGCCCTTAGGAATTTTGAGGTTCTGAGGGTTGTTAAAAATTTTTTTTAATGTTTATTTATTTTCGAGAGGGGGGAGGGGCAGCGAGAGAGGGAGACACAGAATCCAAAGCAGGATCCAGGCTGGAGCTGTCAACACAGAGCCCGACGCGGGGCTCCAACTCACGGACCGCAAGATCATGACCTGAGCCGAAGTCGGAGGCTTAACGGACTGAGCCACCCAGGGGCCCCGAGCCTTGGGATTTAAAATGCCTTTCTTGTTAAAAGCATGAGGCAAGTGCTATTGGTTTAAAAAGCCTCCTCACTCGTGATTATTTAAATTGTATCTTTCCACCCTGTGTTTATGTAAGTGCTGAATCATGAAATTGTACACCTGAAACTAACATTACGCTGTATGTTAACTAACTGGAATTAATTAACACATTAATTAAATTTATTTTATTTGTATTTCTTTAATTTCTTTTTTTTAATTAAAAAACTTTAAGAAATTGTATCCTCCTTGATTTTTTCCCCCTATATACATGGAGATTCAAACAGATTATATGAAAAGGAGAAAAGAATTTTAACAGAGTCCTCCATAAGGAGGAAAGAGCTTTTTGGGAGAAGAAAGATGTGCTGGGGTCAAGGAATACTGGTTTGGCCTAAAACATGAGGCTTTCTGTATAGGATATCAACACAAAATAACAGAATCATGTAGATTTTATTCTAGTGCGGTTGTTAGTAACGGTAACAGTAATGACGAACTTTTTTTGTCTGTTTGTTTTGTTTCAGCTTCTAGACATTAATGCTTATCCTGATAAGTTTTTAAAAGGCTCGGGTGGAAGAACTTTGGTTTCTGAGACTCAACTAGAAACAAAGCCAATAAAGGCATGCAGGCGTCCTGGTTCCCTATTTACATTCCTTGAAACCAGGAAGTCCTTTTGACTCTCAGGAGATCATTTCCTTTTAGTTCCGTTAATTTACTAGATTTTTCTCCTCTCATGTTCCGTAAAGAACTCCCCAGTTTTCCCACAATGACCCCCCCCCCTTTTCCACCTGGGGTGTTATTTCCTCAGCTGGACGAGAAGCCCCTAGAGGGCAGTTCTTCTAGGCCGGGGGGTTCCTGTCATAAGACAGCACTGGGCACTGGTTTTGTTCTTAGGCAGTGGGATGGTGTCAGCGACTTTTCTCCTTGATGTTCTGGGTGAGCAAGAGGGCGTTTGTGGACTTTGGGAGGAAGCCCGTATTCGTGGCAGAGAGAGATTAGGCACGAAGGCTCCCGGAGACGGTCCGTAACAAGTGTTGGCAGCTGGCAAAGACCGTGGAGGCACATTGGCACTTGGTCAGCGGGTGTGGCCGGGTGACATTAGAGAAGGTCGAGTTCAGACCGGGGATTGGGATGCTTGTGGGCAGGGGGAGTGGCGCTGGGACAGGGTGCTGCCTGTGGCGGTGGGCTGGGAATCTCTGGGGAAAGTGGCTTGAAGCATAAGACAAGTGTCAAGTGCTCTTTTGAACGTGGGGGCGGGGGGGGGGAATCGATTGATCAAAGTTCTTCTTCGAAACGTGTTAGATGGGTTTGTGTAGTAGGTTAGGAATTAAAAGACAGGAAAAGAACGGTGATATTCGGAGCAACACTCCTGCCTAATGTTCTGTTTCATTTAAAAGAACATAACCCCCATCTTAGAAAATAAACTCTTCTGGGGCGCCTGGGTGGCTCAGTGGGTTAAACGTCTGATTCGGCTCAGGTCACGACCTCGAGGTCTGTGAGTTCGAGTCCCGCATCGGGCTCTGTGCCCACAGCTCAGAGCCTGGAGCCCGTTTCAGATTCTGTGTCTCCCTCTCTCTCTGCCCCTCCCCTGTTCATGCTCTGTCTCTCTCTGTTTCAAAAATAAAGAAAAAACATTATAAAAAAAGAAAATAAACTCTTCCTGGGGCACCTGGGTGGCTTAGTCGGTTGTGCTCTGGACTTCGGCTCAGGTCATGATCTCACGGTTGGAGAGAGTTCGAGCCCTGCATGGGGCTCTGTGCTGTTAGCACAGACCCTGTTTTGGATCCACTGTTCCTCCCCCACTCTCTCTGTCCCTCCCTTGCTCATGCTCTCTCTTAAAAAATAAACAGTAAAAAAAAGAAGAAAATAAACTCTTCCCTCCCCATTGACATGACTGGGGAGAAGTTCCCATGATCCATGTGACACACAGTCCTGACATGATGAGCACACAAAGACAAGCTATTTCCGAGCTTCTAGGGAAGGATCTGAACTCTCTCCTCAGGAAAATTTGGTCTTTCAACTTAGACATCATTCTGCTGACAAAGAGTAGCTCTGGGACTGTGAAGTCTAGGAAAACAGTTCCTTCATTTCGTGAATGGATACGGTTCCGGTGCGGTGAACTGAACACTCTGAATATCTATGGAACAATCTACTTTCTTGCCGCTTTGGCCTGATAGTCTAGTATTTTTGGTTCCATAGAGCTGTGGCTTCTAAGCTCCCTGAGATTCCTTGTTTCTATACAGCATGTATAGAATGAGGCTTGGCCAATCCCCATCCAGATCTTCATCCCTCCCATTGTGCCTTGAGGCTGTGACTTCATCACCTGGATCACCTAGGAGGTGAGACAGCCGGGGCAGAGAATTCCGTGCCTTCTCTCAGATCTCAATGGTGGAAGTTGAACCCGGGGCCAATTTACTCCCAAATGGGGTTCCTTGGCTCTACGCCCTGTTTGCTATGCTTTTTGTATTTTTTCTCTTTGTCATGTTCTCCCCCTTTTTACTTGAGATTGAACAGTATATAAAGAAATGTGAGTATATTTCCCCTCGGCCTTAGGACACAGGGGAGCTGAATGATTGAATGTGTGTGTGGAGTGAGAAGGTACACATTGTAAGGCGGGGGACATGGAAACAATGTTTGCTGTTCTCTGAACTTCAAGGTCTTAATGACCCAGGGCTAAACGTCTTAGAAGTCCTAATCTTATAGGTGCTAGAAGTATCTGGGGGACACAGGCCAGGACTGGACGAGGAAGCCCATTTGTGGTACATGTATAAAGCATGAGGAGGTATCTAGGGCCCTGCCTGAGTTGATGTAAGGCCCGGGTATAAGTTCACAGGAAACTCTGTGTAATCTGGCGACAGATGAAGGAATTTTCAGATGATGGTCTCTGACCCACCATGCTTCGTGTTAGTCTTGCTTAGATGCAGGTATTCTCTGCATAATGCTGTGCGTAAGGATAAAGGAAATGAGATAAAGATGGGCCATCTGAGAAGGCCAGGTGAGGATTCTTTGCCCTTCACTTCTCTATGGGCTCATTGTGTCCATAAGCTGTCAGCTCTAGTAACTTTCATGGTCAATGTGCTAGATGGCCGAGAACTCCACATCCAAATCTAGTCTTTGCAAGACAGCCCCCTCACACTCTGTTTAGCCTAGGAATTCTGAGTCTTCTCTCTAGGGAGAACAGTTTTCAAGCAGAAGTTTGGTTCTGAGCCCTCACTGACTTCAGAATCTAGGGCCTCCTGTAGGTGGAAAAGTTTCTCTTTACTCATCTATACTTGTGATGTTTCTCCTGATAGTTTCGTTGACGAAGCTACCATTAAAAAAAAAAAAAAATTAGGCGGGGCGCCTGGGTGGCTCAGTCGGTTGAGCATCTGACTTCGGCTCAGGTCACGATCTCACGGTCAGTGAGTTCGAGCCCCACGTCAGACTCTGTGCTGAGAGCTGGGAGCCTGGAGCCTGTTTCCGATTCTGTGTCTCCCTTTCTCTCTGACCCTCCCTCGTTCATGCTCTGTCTCTCTCTGTCTCAAAAATAAATAAACGTTAAAAAAAAATTAGGTGACTCTTGTCCAGGTACCTGTTATAAAGTTGCCTTTGTGATAGGGATAAGTGCAGAAGGACTTTGTAGGGATAGATCATCGTACAAATAGCCTGAGGAGACTGGAAGTCCACTGTTCAGGGGGACATTCTGACCACCAGGTGACCATAATTCCTGAAAATTGTGTGCGTGCCTCTCTAGGTAAGGTCAGCTCTAGCTTTCTTTGGGCTTTTCTGTGACTCCCTTGTGACATCACAGGGAGATAACACACCAGATTCTTGCGTTTTTGGTCCTTGAACTTAGACATCACTGAGTTCTTTGTGTCCCCCATATCACCCCCTCAATAGGAATGTTACATGTTAAGCTTCTGTTTTCTCTCTGCTATGGAAGGTGAAAGTTGTGGGCTATTTGGTGAGGATTGACTTTTACAGCTCATTCGACAACTCCCATTATATAATTATTATAACAACATAACGATTCTATAACAGTAACATTATATAGCTTTATTATTATAAAGGGTGGGGTTATCTTCATAGGTAGAATCAGGGCAAAGTCATAAGAAAGGGTTGGCCATTGAGGAACAAATGCTTTAGAGATTAAAACATTTCTTATACATTCATCTTGAGAAACAATAATCTCTTGTGACAACTGTTTCCCAGACTATAGGTCGAGAGTCGTATAATCCTGTCCCGACAGGATTTTGCTGAGTGTTTAATGATGCACAGAAAATTTTATTACCTGCCTCTGTTTCATTGTGTCTGCTGTCCCAAATGGGTACCACCATTCTGCTGGGTCACAGTTATAATCAAACAATTTTCTTCCTGTTTCAGGCTGTCCTCTGGAGTCTCCAAGGAGAGACGTTCTGGGAAGGAAGGAAGACAGGATGAGAAAAGATCCCTCTCTACTTGTGAGGGTAGCAAGGGATTCTGAGGCTGACATCTGCACCCCTGGGCCATCAGTTTGAGAGTGGCTGAGCCTGTAAGGAATCACCTGTGACATTGTATTCCAGACATGAGAGGGCTTCTGAGTCCCTCATTATGTATGTTTATACTGAAAAAGAGAGAAAGAGAGAGAGAGAGAGAGAGAGAGAGAGAGAGAGAGAGAGAATAAATATTTTGAGACTCTCAGAAAAGTTCTATGTTGCCAGGAATTTTTTTGTCGAACTTACCCTCCGTTGCTTATAGTCAATCCAAATCTCACATTTCCCATTTTCAGGCAAAATCCTAGGCGAATGACTTACATTCTCTTATTCTTCTAAACAACATGTAGAGTCATTCTTTCAGGGGAAGAAAAGCAAGCACTTAATCCAGGACCACAGCTGAGTCCTCCTCCTCCCCACCCAAGATGATCACACAGCTAATTCATCGGAACGTTCTAAAATGTTCTGTCCAGATTGTTGTCTTAAATCAGTGCCAGACTCCTTTCACATCTTAGTGTAGAATATAGTTTCATGAAGTCAGACGCATAGGGAAGGGATTGGTATAGATTGGTATAGATTTCCTCTTTCTACCCAAAGCATCATGGCCCCCCAAATGCTGCTGCTTCATTACCAATGGAACCATTTTCACGGAAGTTCCTCCACATGATTCTCACTCATTCTTACCTACCACATATGTCTACTTACCGGCTCTTCCTCTCTGTTCCCCTCTTTTAACCAAGTGCAATATTTTTGTCACGATGGGTCATTAAAGCATCTGTGTGGAAACCTCTGGTTGGAGAGGTATATAAGGGATTGTGGAGAGAGAGAAGGAGGAAGGGGGAGAGAAGGAAAGGAAAAGGGGAGGGAGGCAAAAAGAGGGCAGTGTTATCTAGCTTGGAGATTCGGAATAAGTTGTTGTGAGATGAAAGAGACTAACATAAGAGACTCTTAAAAACTGAGAACAAACTGTGGGTTGATGGGGGCTGGGAGGGAGGGGAGGGTGAGTGATGGGTATTGAGGAGGGCACCTGTTGGGAGGAGCACTGGGTGTTGTATGGAAACCAATTTGACAATAAATTTCATACGTAAAAAAAAAAGAAATTCTAAAGAAAAGTCTGGCACTACCTGTCAAACAGTTATGTGACAGATTTCCGCATTGCATTCAATGTTAAAATTGTCTGGAAAAGTCCCTTCATTGTATAATAATTACAATAAGTTAAAAAAATTTTTTAATGTTTATTTTTGAGACAGAGAGAGACAGAGCATGAGCAGAGGAGGGGTAGAGAGAGAGGGAGACCCAGAATCCAAAGCAGGCTCCAGGCTCTGAACTGTCAGCACAGAGCCCGACGCGGGGTTCAAACTCACGAGCTGTGAGATCATGACCTGATCCGAAGTCAGATGCTCAACCGACCGAGCCACCCAGGGGCCCCTACAATAACTTTTGAGAAAGAACTGTTAAATTTCAATTCACTTTGATGCTCACAAAACTGTATGGCTGCCTATTAATAGATGCTATTCAAAATAGCCATGGGATATTGTTTTTGTGTGTGTGTGTCTGCATCTGTTTCTTTGCATGGAGCGTTGTCTCTTGGTATGTCTGTGTATCTTTTTTTCTTCAAAACTGCTCCTGCAGTTTCTGGGGGCACATTTCTCTTTTTCCATTTTCCATTTTCTTGTTCTCTTTTTATATGTTATTTATTAGATTCTATTGATTCTTTTTTTAATATTGATTATTTTAAAAAGTTTTTTTTAAATGTTAATTTTATTTTTGAGAGAGAGAGAGAGTGAGAGCAGGGGAGGGGCAGACAGAGAGAGAGAGAGAGAGACAGAGGAACCAAAGCAGGCTCTGTGCTAACAGCAGAGAGCCCGACGCGGGGCTCGAACTCACAAACGGTGAGATCATGACCTGAGCTGAAGTCAGATGGTTAACCAACTGAACCCCTCAGGTGCCCCTAGAAAGTTTTAAATAATTTTTCTCATCTTCATCTCTGGGTTTGTGCATGTCCTTCCTATTTCGGTTTTCTAAATTTCTTCAAAAAACCAACTCTTGGTTTCATTGATCTGCTCTACAGTTTTTTTACATTCTATATTGTCTATTTCTGCTCTGATCTTTATTATTTCTCTTCTTCTTCTGGGTTTGGGGTGTCTGCTGTTATTCTTCTAGTTCCTTTAGGTGTGCTGTTAGATTTTGTATTTGGGATTTTTTTGTCTCTTGAGATGGGCTTGGATTGCAATGTATTTTCCTCTCAGGACTGCCTTCGCTGCACCCCAAAGCATTTGGATTGTTGTATTTTCATCTTCATTTGTTTCCATATATTTTTTAATTTCTTCTCTAATTGCCTGGTTGACCCATTCATTCTTTAGTAGGGTGTTCTTTAACCTCCATGCTTTTGGAGGTTTTCCAGACTTTTTCCTGTGGTTGATTTCAAGTTTCATAGCATTCTGGTCCGAAAGTGTGCATGGTATGATCTCAATTCTTTTATACTTACGAAGGGCTGTTTTGTGACGCAGTATGTGATCTATCTTGGAGAATGTTCCATGTGCACTTGAGAAGAAAGTATATTCTGTTGCTTTGGGATGCAGAGTTCTAAATATATCTGTCAAGTCCATCTGATCCAATGTATCACTCAGGGACCTTGTTTCTTTATTGATCCTGTGTGTAGATGATCTATCCATTGTTGTAAGTGGAGTATTAAAGTACCCTGCAATTACCACATTCTTATCAATAAGGTTGCTTATGTTTGTGAGTAATTGTTTTATATATTTGGGGGCTCCTGTATTCAGCGCATAGACATTTATAATTGTTAGCTCTTCCTGATGGATAGACCCTGTAATTATTATATAATGCCCTTCTTCATCTCTTGTTCAGCCTTTAATTTAAAGTCTAGTTTGTCTGATATAAGTATGGCTACTCCAGCTTTCTTTTGACTTTCAGTAGCATGATAGATAGTTCTCCATCCCTTCACTTTCAATCTGAAGGTGTCCTCAGGTCTGAAATGAGTCTCTTGTAGACAGCAAACAGATGGGTCTTGTTTTTTTATCCATTCTGATACCCTATGCCTTTTGGTTGGAGCACTTAGTCTATTTACATTCAGTGTTATTATAGAAAGATATGGGTTTAGAGTCATTGGGATGTCTGTAGGTTTCATGCTTATAGCGATGTCTCTGATACTTTGTCTCACAGGATCTCCTTTAGGATCTCTTGTAGGGCTGGTTTAGTGGTGATGAATTTCTTGTTTTTGTTTGGAAAGACCTTTATCTCTCCTTCTCTTCTCAATGACAGACTTGCTGGATAAAGAATTCTCGGCTGCATATTTTTTCTGTTCATCACATTGAAGATTTCCTGCCATTTCTTTCTGGCCTGCCAAGTTTCAGTAGATAGGTCTGCCACTAGTCTTATGGGTCTCCCGTTATAAGTTAGAGCATGTTTATCCCTAGCTGCTTTCAGAATTTTCTCTCTATCCTAGTATGTCGTGCAGTTTCACTATGATATGTCGTGCAGAAGATCGATTCAAGTTACGTCTGAAGGGAGTTCTCTGTGCCTCTTGGATTTCAATGCCTTTTTCCCTCCCCAGAGCAGGGAAGTTCTCAACTACGATTTGTTCAAGTACGCCTTCAGCCCCTTTCTCTCTCTCTTCCTCTTCTGGAATTCCTATTATACGGATATTGTTCTGTTTGATTGCATCACTTAGTTCTCTAATTCTCCCCTCATACCCCTGGATTTTTTTTATCTTTCTTTTTCTCAGCTTCCTCTTTTTCCATAATTTTATCTTCTAATTCACCTATTCTCTCCTCTGCCTCTTCAATCCGAGCTGTGGTTGTCTCCATTTTATTTTGCACCTCATGTATAGCATTTTTTAGCTCCTCGTGACTATTTCTTAGTCCCTTGATCTCTGTAGCAATAGATTTTCTGCTGTCCTCTATACTTTTTTCAAGCCCAGCGATTAATTTTATGACTATTATTCTAAATTCTTGTTCCATTATATTGCTTAAATCGTTTTTGATCAATTAGTAAGCTGTCGCTACTTCCTGGAGTTTTTTTGAGGAGAGTTCTTCCGTTTCATCATTTTGGGGAGTCCCTGGGGTGGCGTGGAACTGCAGGGCACTTCCCCTGTGCTGTCTGGAGTAACTTGTGTTGGTGGGTGGGGCTGCAGTCATGCGATGTCTGTCCCCAGCCCACTGCTGGGGCCACAGTCAGACTGGTGTGTACCTTATCTTCCCCTCTCCCAGGGGCAGGACTCACTGTTGAGTGGCGTGGCCCCTGTCCAGGCTACTTGCACACTGCCAGGCTTGTGGTGCTGTCTTCATGGGATCTGGCATATTAGCTGGGGTGGATCCTCTTCTGTGGGCCTCTGGTCTATGCTTGGCTCTGGAGAGTCCGTTCTGCTAGTCTTCTGACAGTTTTCTGGGTTATTTAGGCAGGTGTGGGTGGAATCTAAGGGATCAGCAGGACGAGGTGAGCCCAGTGCCCTCCTATGCTGCCATCTTCCCCACCCCCCTCGGTTATCTAAATTTCTGATTATTTCCTACTCAGTGTAATTTCTTTTACTTTCTCTTGTTTTCTGTCTAGCAACCCAACAAATTTCTTGCAAATGTTTCATTCTTCATGTTTCACTACTTTGGAATGAGAGAATACAACTCCGAGGCCCTATTGCCCTGCTCCCCCAAACATAATCCTTCTCCAGGTTGAATGAATTTAAGGAGACCCAGGGCTCTAAAATTAGACATCAAACAGCCGTCTAGGTATTTAAAGCAGGAAGTGGTTTACTATGGGAAATTATATGCTTACAAATTCCTCATCATGAAGTTTCAAAAACCTCAGGAAACCACTGCACCGTGTTGCAAAACCAAGTCTAGCAAATTTCAGGGCAAGTGCAAAGGCCCCTACAAAACAAAATCTCCCACAGACAGGAGAACCCAACACAGTGCAACCTGGCCCAGATTCCACCCGTACAGGTTTGCGGGAAATGTAGTTCTCAGTCTTCCAGCCCCTGCTGTTGAGGGAGAGCATACGAGATAGCAGGGATAGTGAGGAATTTGTAAGAGGTAATACAGCTCAGTTGCCCAGTCAGTGCACAGGGGAGCTCTCTGCTTATCTTCCGGAGAATCCTAGTGATTCTAGTACACTGTAATGTACGTGGCAATACTTCTCTCATTACTTCATTTTCTGTTCTTCACAGGGATTCTTCAGGGTGCTGGGTCAGGAGGGCTTAACCTGGCTCAAGCTGAGGTTCCCACCCTTTTGAAATCATTGCCAAGTTGGAAACCATCTTCTTCCTTACCTTTCTAAAAGCACACTACAATCCCAATAGCTTTCCATTTATTTTCCCCAAATCTTGGTTATTTAAACCTATATATTTCATGTGTGACATGAAGGTCCTAGTCCTAGTCCTAATGTCCTTCCCAGAAAACTGTTGCTCTTCCAAAACGTTCCCTGAGGGGTGAGAAGCCTGATGTATTTATTAACAAATATACCTTGCAACCCAACCTCTGGGACTTAAACTGAGATTTAAGATGGCCTGAGAGTTTTCTTCCTGGGGCGCCTGAGTGGCTCAGTCGGTTAAGCGTCCGACTTCGGCTCTGGTTATGATCTCACGGTTCGTGGGTTTGAACCCCACGTCGGGCTTTGTGCTGACAGCTCAGAGCCTGGAGCCTGGAGCCTGCTTCTGATTCTGTGTCTCTCTCTCTCTCTCTGCTTACCCCTAAATGTGGCTTACCATCACCGTTCTTTTTATTTTCTTTTTCTCATTTTTTTCCCTTCTTTGGTGAGGTTGATGAGCACATAAGGAAATGTGAGTCTTTTTTTTTTATTTTTTTTTTATTTTTATTTTTTCAACGTTTATTTATTTTTGGGACAGAGAGAGACAGAGCATGAACGGGGGAGGGGCAGAGAGAGAGGGAGACACAGAATCGGAAACAGGCTCCAGGCTCTGAGCCATCAGCCCAGAGCCTGACGCGGGGCTCGAACTCACAGACCGCGAGATCGTGACCTGGCTGAAGTCGGACGCTTAACCAACTGCACCACCCAGGCGCCCCGGAAATGTGAGTTTTAATGTGGGGCCTGGAAGGGGAGGGGAGGGATCCATTAAAATATGAGGTATTTGAAAATATGTCCCTTAACACATGATCTGGGAAAACAGTTCCTCATCCCTGTGCCTTAAATCCTTCAATGTCCCTGGGCTAAGAGTTCTTAAAAAATCATACTTTCATGTATGATAGAAATACCTAGGGACAGAGGTCAGGATCAGGCTAGGAAGTCTGTTCACGGTATGCCTGTGGAGTCTGAGGAAGTATTTGGGGCCCTGACTGAGCTGAGGTTAATGACCAGGTATAAGAATATGAAAAACCCTATAGAATCTGGGGACCCATGAGGGAGTTTCCAAGTATTTGTCTCTGATCCAGGGAACTTTGTCTTAGTCCTGCTCAGGTACAGATGGTCCCTGTGTAATGCTGTGTGTAATGATAAAGATGACGAAATTATAAAGATGGACCATCTGGAAAGGCTAGGTGAGTATTCTTTGCCCTCACCTCTAGGTTCTTCTGTACAAAAACCTGGCAGCTCTGGTGAGTTCCAAAGCCCATGTGCTAGGCAGTTTAGACGTGCAGAAATCTGGTCTTAGTGAGACAGTCCCCATAGGCTCTGTAAATGCCTTCCCCTTTGTCTCAGGTAAACCTAAGTCCTCTGAGCCTTCTTTCTGGGGAGAAAATGTATCAAACTGACTTTTTCTTCTGAGCTCTCATTAATTCCTGTGAGTGGAAACATTTCTCCTTTTTGTCTATTTCTGTGATGTTTCTCTTTCTATTGTTTAAGGTCCCTTTCAACTGACTCAGTGATGAAATTTCCATATTAACATGCTAGAGGGTGAAAGGAAAGGAACGATTTATAACCAGGCAGTGGTTATAAATTTGGTTTTGAAATAGGAATAAAGATAGAAGGATCCCAGTATCCTCTCATCTACAGAGACGAGACTTTCAGAGAAAGATTGAAAATCATTCTCATCATCTGTTAACTAGTAACTTTCATAGACTGTGTATATGAGGTGACTTGCCTCTCGATGTAGGGTCAGTTCTTCCCTCCTTTGTGTTGTTCTATGGCCCTTCATGGCATCACGGGGAGAGAAAGCACCAGATTCTTGGGTTCTCTGTGCCCACCATCTCCCACCCTGAATATGAATATTACATGTCCTACCAATACCTTGACCAAGGTTTCCTCTCATAAAATTTAAATGTCTGGTATATAAAAGTTTACTGTGTTGCTGTGAGGTAAGTAAAACAGGTGGGAAATGCATTTTGGGCTGAAGGAAGTATTTGGATTTGAGAATGTTTTTGTTAACTCAAGGGAAGAGTGGGAGACCATGTATTTGTATCTGCCACACCCCCAACATAACCAAAGTATATGGTAATTTTAATTGTAAGCAACCACACAACATTGCCATCTATCACAACATTGCCATTATATACATGAGAATATATAATGTAGTATGGTAGTTGAAGAAGTTGAGTTGCCCCAAATTTCACAATAAGTCACTGTAGTTCTCAGTCATTTGTATAAATGTCTCCACTTCCCCAATTCATGCTCCACTCTACCACTCTGCTACTGTTCTTGAGACCCATTTGCCCATAAGAACCCAAAGTCAGAACAACAATATCTCAAGTGATACTTTCAAAAGAGTCAAATGGGTGCCTCTGTCTAGAACTTTTCCTATTGCAGCCATGGGTGAGAGGGGTATCGCCTTCATGGAGGGGTGAAGAGACACAGCTTGATCATCCGGGGCCTCTTGTAAGTGGCCAAGGAAAGTTGAAGTTAGAATAACTATCCTTTCTGAGAGTTCAGAAGCTGAGTGGGTTCCTCTCTCTCCTACACATCAGCTGTGTCCTTTGCAAGGCATTTCTGTCATTGCCCTTTATCCTCACAGAGGCTGAATAAAGTGTGTGGTTAATACATGATCTGGGAAAACAGGTCCTCATCTCTGGGTCTTAAACCTTTCAATAACCCTGGGCTAAGATAGCGCTGCTAGGAATTTACCCAAGGGATACAGGAGGGCTGATGCATAGGGGCACTTGTACCCCAATGTTTATAGCAGCACTCTCAACAATAGCCAAATTATGGAAAGAGCCTAAATGTCCATCAACTGATGAATGGATAAAGAAATCGTGGTTTATATACACAATGGAATACTACTTGGCAATGAGAAAGAATGAAATCTGGCCTATTGTAGCAACGTGGATGGAACTGGAGAGTGTTATGCTAAGTGAAATAAGTCACACAGAGAAAGACAGATGCCATATGTTTTCTCTCTTATGTGGATCCTGAGAAACTTAACAGAAACCCATGGGGAGGGGAAGGGAAAAAAAAAGTTAGAGAGGGAGAGAGCCAAAGCATAAGAGACTCTTAAAAACTGAGAACAAACTGAGGGTTGATGGGGGGTGGGAGGGAGGGGAAAGTGGGTGATGGGCATTGAGGAGGGCACCTGTTGAGATGAGCACTGGGTGTTGTATGGAAACCAATTTGACAATAAATTTCATATAAAAAAAAAAGAAATCATACTCTTCCCTTCTCTCTCGCCTACATTCTCAGTCATTGATGCACACATCCCTAAATTCAAATGTTAGTTCCTCAGAATGTCATGATTCATTTGCACTAACTCCAGGTGTGATGAATTGTGGGTAATCTGTTCAAATTTTAAAATATTGGCACATTTGTGACATGTTTGACTTTTGGTGATTGTTGACCCTAGTAATTCCGATTAAGACTTTCCTGATAGATATGGAGTTTCAATGAGTTAGGTATCAGATTTTAGGAGAACAGTAGACATACACATAGGCAGTTAGATCTAGAAGGAACCACAGAAAATATAAGCTCTAATCTTTCCAATTACAGAATGGGTAAGATGAGAGTTGCATGGTTTTTGGTAAACTTATTCATGGAGCTCAAGTAATCTATACTATTTATTTGGGGATAAACAAGGGTGGGGTTATCCACATGGAGATTTTGGAAAATCAAGACAGGCATGATGGTTGGAGCTGCATTTTCCTACCTTCCATTCCTTGTGAATTTATCCATATTTTGCAAAATGAAATGTTTGCCTCTTTGCCCTCATGTCCTTACTGATTAGACAGGGAGACAGTTTTGCACACAGTGGTTGTCTGGCTATAATCTCTTGTAAGTATTTACCAGACTATGGCCCGTGAGCCACATAACTCTACCCTGATATAAAGGCTGAGAGATATTTATTGATGTTCTGAAATACTTGCAGTCTGCGTCTCTTGAAATCGGATCTGCTTAAAGAGGGTTCTGTCATTTTGCTGCATTAAGCTTTAGCCAAAGAGCATTCTTTCTGTTTCAGGCCATCCTCTTCAGCTATCTGGGAGAGAAGCTCTGAGAGGGGTGGAAGCCAGGATGAGACAAGATCACTCACTCATTGTGAAGGTTGTAGGAGACAGAACCCAGGAAGTCGGCCTCGTAACATCAGTGTGAGAGTGGCTTTACCTGTAAGGGATTCTCTGTGATGTGATGTCTCCGACAGGAAACGGCTTCTGAGACCCTCATTCTCTGTGTGTACGGAAGTGAAAATTGATAATAAACGTTTTGATATTCTCAGAAAAGCGCTATGCTTTAAGGAATTCTTTACTGAACATCCATCCTCTTTCATTTCGTTTCTGTTGTTTTAATTAAAAAAACTTTTTTTAGAGAGAGAGAGAGCATGTGAGTTGGAGAGAGGGCAGAGGGATTGAGAGCATCCCAAGCAGGCTCCACTTTCATTGAGGAGCCCAACGTGGGGTTCGATCCAGTGACCTGAGCCAAAATCACGAGTCAGACGCTCAACTGAGCCACCCAGGCACCCCCCCCATTTCTTTTAATAAATCAAAATCCCAAGCACACTTCTGTTGTCCTATGTGAGCGACCTGTGCTATTTCCTTTCTCAGTGCAACATGTGGTTTCACTGTCGTAGGTAAAGAGATGCTCATGATTCTTACCGGAATAAGCAGACACTGATTCCAGGACCAGAGCTGAGCCTTTCCTCCCTCCACCCAAAATGATTTCACAAATCACGTAAATATTCTGAAGTGTTTTGTCCAGATTACAACATTTTCTTGCACAAGCGCCATGCTCCTCCCCCAGCCTACAATGGAACATTGTTTCACAGATGTGTGGGGGAGGAACTGCTGTGGCTTTTCTTATTCTTCCTTAAGCTTTTTGGCCCCCCCTGGAGCATCATATTTTTCTTCTGTGCAATTATAACTGCTTCACAATTCAGACTATGGAGCTAATCCGTCCCCTTTTCATGCTATGTTCCACATTTCATCCCATTTAGCCTAAAAATCATGTTTTAACATGTTCTTTCTCTGCATAAAGGTCTCTGTTGGCTCTTCCTCAACTATCTTAGTGCTCTTATACTGTGGCATTCATTGGATCAACTTCCATACTAAAAAAGAATGAAGATTCCCTGGTGTAATCTCTCTCATTTTGAAGAGGTGCATGTTAAGAAGCACATGGAGGGGCGCCTGGGTGGCACAGTCGGTTAAGCGTCCGACTTCAGCCAGGTCACGATCTCGCGGTCCGTGAGTTCGAGCCCCGCGTCAGGCTCTGGGCTGATGGCTCGGAGCCTGGAGCCTGTTTCCGATTCTGTGTCTCCCTCTCTCTCTGCCCCTCCCTCGTTCATGCTCTGTCTCTCTCTGTCCCAAAAATAAATAAAAATGTTGAAAAAAAAATTTAAAAAGAAGCACATGGAACAAAGTTCTTTGCTCGCTCCCCGAATCTGTGTTTTTCTTCTTCCTGGGCACATGGCTTTTCAGCAAGAGGCTATGTTTCTTAACTTCCCTGGAAGCAAGTAGTAGCTATAGCAGGTCTTAGTAGCTGTTGCTGTAGTGACTGAGCCAGTAGAATGCTAACAAATGATCCACGCTGAATCCATGTCATTGGCTAAAAGGGAAATGTTTTCTCTGTCCTTGACTTGGAAATGGAACCAACTGAGGTCACCTTAGAAGCCTTGTTTAATTAATTAATTAATTAATTAATTAATTAATTTATATCCAAGTTACTTAGCATATAGTGCAATAACGATTTCAGGAGTAGCTTCCAGGGATTCACCCCCTGTGTATAACACCCAGTGCTCATCCCAACAAGTGTCTTCCTTAATGTCCCTTGCCCATTTAGCCCAACCCCCCTCCCAAAACCCCTCCAGCAATCCTCAGCTTGTTCTCTGTATTTAAGAGTCTTTTATGGTTTGTCCCCCTCCTTGTTTTTATATTATTTTTGCTCCCCTTCCCTTATGTTCGTCTGTTTTGTATCTTAAATTCTCATATGAGTGAAGTCATATGATCTTTGTCTTTCTCTAATTTTGCTTAGCATAATACCTTCTAGTTCCATCCACGTAGTTGCAAATGTCAATATTTTGTCATTTTGATTGCCGAGTAATACTGCATTGTGTATATATATGTAACTATATTGTATATACATATATATTATACTACATACATATACTATACATATATAATATACTACACACACACACACACACACACACATATATATATATATATATATACTACATCTTCCTTATCCATTCATCCATCGACGCACACTTGGGCTCTTTCCATACTTTGGCTACTGTCGATAGCGCTGCAATAAACTTTGGGGTGCATGTGGTCCTTTGAAACAGCACACCTTGGGGCGCCTGGGTGGCGCAGTCGGTTAAGCCTCCGACTTCAGCCAGGTCACGATCTCGCGGTCCGTGAGTTCGAGCCCCGCGTCAGGCTCTGGGCTGATGGCTCGGAGCCTGGAGCCTGTTTCCGATTCTGTGTCTCCCTCTCTCTCTGCCCCTCCCCCGTTCATGCTCTGTCTCTCTCTGTCCCAAAAATAAATAAACGTTGAAAAAAAAATTAAAAAAAAAGAAACAGCACACCTGTATCTTATTTATCCCTGGATAAATACCCAATAGTGCAATTGCTGGGTCGTGGGGTAGTTCTATTTTTAATCTTTTGAGGAACCTCCATACTGTTTTCCAGAGTGGCTGCACCAGTTTGCATTCTCACCAGCAGTGCAAAGGAGACCCTCTTTCTCTGCACCCTTGCCAGCATCTTTTGTTGCCCAAGTTGTTAGTGTTAGCCATTCTGACCGGGGTGAGGTGGCATCTCATTGTGGTTTTGATTTGTATTTCCCTGATGATGAGTGATGTTGAGCATTTTTTCATGTGTCGGTTGGCCATCTGGATGTTTTATTTGGAGAAGTGTCTATTCATGTCTTTTGCCCATTTCTTCACTGGATTATTTGTTTATTTGGGTATTGAGTTTGATAAGTTATTTATAGATTTTGGATACTAACCCTTTATCCAATATGTCATTTGTAAATATCTTTTCCCATTCTGTCAGTTGCCTTTAAGTTTTGCTGATTGTTTCCTTCACTGTGCGAAAGCTTTTTATCTTGATGAGGTCCCAATAGTTCATTTTTGCTTTTGTTTCCCTTGCCTCTGGAGATGTGTTGAGTAAGAAGTTGCTGCAGCTGAGGTCAAAGAGGTTTTAGCCTGCTTTCTCCTCGAGGATTTTGATGGCTTCCTGTCTTAGGTTTAGGTCTTTCATCCATTTTGAGTTTATTTTTGTGTGTGGTGTAAGAAAGTGGTCCTGGTTCATTCTTCTGCATGTCGCTGTCCAGTTTGCCCAGCACCATTTGCTGAAGAGACAAATTTGTCTTTATTCCATTGGATATTCTTTCCTGCTTTGTCAAAGATTAATTGGCCATACCTTTTGTGGGTTAATTTCCGGGTTCTGTATTCTGTTCCATTGATCTGAGTGTTCTTGTGCCAGTACCATACTGTCTTGATGATTAGAGCTTTGTTATACATCTTTAAATCTGAGACTGTGATGCCCCCAGCTTTGGTTTTCATTTTCAAGATTGCTTTGGCTATTCAGTGTATTTTTTGGTTCCATACAAATTTTAGGATTGTTTGTTCTAGCTCTGTGAAGAATGCTGGTGTCATTTTGTTAGGGATTGCATTGAATATGTAGATTGCTTTGGGTAGTAGGGACATTTTAACAATATTTGTTATTCCAATCCATGAGCATGGAATATTTTTCCATTTTTTGGGTATCTTCTTCAATTCGAAGCCTTGTTTAGAGCAAAGAGAACAGCTTTTCCAGCCATGATTCTAGATACAGCAGAGGCCACCTCTTGCCCCTGCAAATTTCCCTTAGACAGAATAAACTTCTTGGTTCACTAGTCACCATATTTTTTGGCCTCTTTGTTAGAGTTTCCCGGCCTTCACTGTAACTTTATATTCTTCTGCTCATGTTGTTTAGTATATCACAACAATAGCTGGCCCAGAGTTTAAAATATTCTTAACACAATCAAATATTGTGACAAATATCACCACAATCTGACTCATTTTACCTCACATGTGGCTTATGCACCAGCAGTGCCAATAGATAGATAGATGATAGATAGATATTAAGTTTCTTTATTTATTTTGAGAGAGAGAGTGTGTAGCATGAGTAGGGGAGGGACAGAGAGAGAAAGATAGAGAGAAAGAAAGAAAGAGGGAGACAGAAAATCCCAAGCAGGCTCTGCACCATCAACACAGAGCCCGATGCCGGGCTTGATCTCATGAACTACAAGATCATGACCTGAGCTGAAATTGAGTCGGATGCTTAACCAACTGAGCCACCCCTTTAGTTTTTACTATTAAAGCACTGTAGTCCTTTACTCAATTTCATGCCAGGTGTTCACTATTCCAACATTTTCCTGTTTGGTCTTTCCCTAGAAATGACTTGTATCCTTCCTCTTTCTCAGACACTCCTTTTTCACTCACTGGTTAGTTTACCTGAAAACTATTGGATCATAGAGAGCCAAAAAATGTATAATGCTTAAAAACAAAATTGATTTGTTTTGCACTTGCATAACAGATTTATTTGATTCTGCTGGTTAATGGGACTTCATCCCATTTTGCGACTCCTCCACCCGTTTGGTGGTCAGTCATCTGTATTCACTCATGGAAGGGGAAAGAGCGGGTACGATGCACACAGGTGGCTCACATTCCTTGGCTGAGCCCCAGTCACATCATCACATAAAAAAGGCTGAGAATTATAGCTGACACATCTACTAAAAATCATATTACTTATAAGAAGGAATGGAATATGGTGGACCACTAACGATCCTATTAAGAGACAAGGTTAAGAGGAATGTATGAAGAAATCCTCACTTTGACCTATCCAAACCAAACTATTGAAAAACAACGAGAAAATCAAAGCAAGGGAAAAATGACTTCTGTACAACATGATTTATGCTAGACTTAGTTCAAAAAAACTAATGTAATAAGAACAAAGCATCTTTATTTTACACAGATGAACAATATACATTCACTTATATTCCATACAAAGATAAATAAAAGACTGACAGAAACATTCTAAAACATCAACAGTAATTATCTCAGAATGGTAGAATTCTTAGTGTTTATTATTGTCTTTTTAATATTTTCCATATTTTTATGAAACATGCATCATTTTCTAATAAAAGAACTGAAGTTTCCATAAATAGAGAAAGGGATATCTCTGCACTTTTATACAGGAAACTTTTTAGTGAAGGACAAAATATTAATTAAACATATCTTAATAGGTCAAGGTTAAATTTTAATATTTAAACACTCTACTACATTTCCTCATAATATTTACTGCAAACATAATGCAGGGATAGGTCCTGGGATTTATATCAAATCTAAGGGACCAAAGCCTTGTTCTCTTTTGAAAAGAAGCTCACAAAACAAGTTTCTCTTGGAACAGGGCTAATTATTCTTTCTGATTGCATTCATGGACCAAATGTTCTGATTTACAAAATCCCCGACTCCTTGAGAGCAGAGACCCTAAATAAACAAAAGTTTCTTGGGAGCTTAAAGATTTAAAAATTTCCCTTATCGGGGCGCCTGGGTGGCGCAGTCGGTTAAGCGTCCGATTTCAGCCAGGTCACGATCTCGCGGTCCGTGAGTTCGAGCCCCGCGTCAGGCTCTGGGCTGATGGCTCAGAGCCTGGAGCCTGTTTCCGATTCTGTGTCTCCCTCTCTCTGACCCTCCCCCATTCATGCTGTGTCTCTCTCTGTCCCAAAAATAAATAAACGTTGAAAAAAAAAAATTAAAAAAAAAAATTTCCCTTATCAAGGCAACCGACAGAATGGGAAAAGATATTTGCAAACGACATATCAGATAAAGCGTGAGTATCCAAAACCTACAAAGAACTTACCAAACTCAACACCCAAAACACAAATCATCCAGTGAAGAAATGGGCAGAAGACATGAATAGACACTTCTCCAAAGAAGACATCCAGATGGCCAACCGACACATGAAAAGATGTTCAACATCACTCATCATCAGGGAAATACAAATCAAAACCACACTGAGATACCACCTCACGCCTGTCAGAATGGCTATAATTAATAACTCAGGCAACAGCAGATGTTGGTGAGGATGCAGAGAAAGAGGATCTCTTTTGCAATGCTGGTGGGAATGCAAACTGGTGCAGCCACTCTGGAAAACAGTGTGGAGATTCCTCAAAAAATTAAACATTACCCTATGACTCAGTGCTACTAGGAATTTACCCAAAGGATACAGGAGTGCTGATGCATAGGAGCACATGTACCCCAATGTTTATAGTAGCGCTTTCAACAATAGCCAAATTATGGAAAGAGCCCAAGTGTCCATCAACTAATGAATGGATAAAGAAGATCTGGTTTATATATACAATGGAATATTACTTGGCAATGAGAAAGAATGAAATCCAGCCATTTACAGCAATGTGGGTGGAACTGGAGAGAAAGACAAATATCATATGTCCTCACTCATATGTGGAACTTGAGAAAGTTAACAGAAGACCATGGGGGAAGGGAAGGGAAAAAAATAGATCAAACAGAGGGGGAGGGAGGCAAACCGTAGGAGACTCTTAAATAGCGAGAACAAACTTAGGGTTGATGGGAAGGGGAGGGAAAGGGGAAAATGGATGATGGGCATTGAGGAGGGCACTTGTTGGGATGAGCACTGGGTGTTGTATGTAAGTGATGAATCACAGGATTCTACCCCCAAAACCAAGAGCACACTATACAATGTATGTTAGCCAACTTGGCAATAAATTATATTTAAAAAATAAATAAGTAAAAATTTCCTGTTTCATAACCTGGTCTTCCTTTTCTCTCTATTTCATCTCTTATAAGAGCTCCATGAAGCCTATTGGTTTTTCCAAAATTCTTTTTCTTTTGAGACAGGTATTTATTGCTATGATTTGTTACAATTCCTATGGAAAGGCAGATACGTTCAAAATGCAAGGAAGCTAAACTAGAAGCAAGGCAATTGACCAAAGGCATCATGAATAAATCAAACAGGGATAAAAATAAAGATGACGATTCTGATATTCAGTTTTAAAAATGGTGTTTTCATGGGGCACCTGGGTGGCTCAGTCAGTTGGGCATCCGACTTTGGCTCAGGTCATGATCTCGTGTTTGTGAGTTCAAGCCCCACATAGGGCCCTGTGTTGACAGCTCAAAAGCCTGGAACTTGCTTCAGATTCTGTGTCTCCTTCTCTGTCCCTCCCCTGCTCACACACACACACACACACACACTCTCTCTCTCTCTCTCAAAAATAAACATTTAAAAAGAAAAAAGAAAATGGTGTTTTCCACATTCTCAGATAATGTTTCTAATTGTTTAGTTTATTACAGAAGTCTTAGTGGTGTCTTAGTTCAGACTCCTATATCAGAATACCATAGACTGGGTGGCTTGTAAAAAGAGAAATTTACTTTTCAAGTCCTGGAGGCTGGAAGTCTGAGATCAGAGTGCCAGAATATGATGGGGTTCTGGTGAAGGCCTTCTTTCAGGGTGTGGATGGCCAACTTCTCACTGTAGGCTCACACGGTGAAAAGAGAGAGCTCTCTGCGATCCCGTTTATAAGGACAGTAATTCCTTCCCAAAGGCCGTAATGCCACCATGTTGGGTGTTAAGATTTCAATATATGAATATGGTGGGGTGGGAAGAGAGGGTGAGAAACATTAAGTCCATAACAGCGATACATGAAAATTAACTTTTATTATCACCAGTCTTTGTCAATTTAGCCGTTCTTTTATTGCTCAGTAACTATTGTTTGGACCAGCTTTTCATAGGGTAAGTTGATTTCCTCTTCACTCAACATTTACTGTCTCTTTCCGAGACATTTGGAAGCTGATCTGAAATTATAAAAGAGGCAATAAGTTCCTATTCGAAATAAAGCTGCTTGAATATATGAAGATACACACACACACACACACACACACACACACGAACACACACACACAAACACACACACAAAGAATTGATCAGATTTCCTAAATTCTTAGGACAGATTTCTCTGGTGTTATATCCTAATATTACGCTCAATGCCCAGATCTTAAGCGTTTTCTTCTTGTCTCCTTAGTGAGTCCCAGAACGTAAAAACAACTTATTTGACAAGAAACAGTTAAATAACCTCAGAGTGAAAGAGGAAGGTAAAACTGTATGTGGTTTTGCTTTTGACACGCTTCTGGAAATTAATCTTTAAAAAGTCTTCAGTTTGGACTCTAATAACTCTAAGTTTATGATTAATAAGGTTTAGACAGGGCAAAGGTGGCCCTTTGTTTCATATGATAACTGATGTGCTAAGTGTTATGGGCTGAATCATGTCCCTGCAAATTCATATATCAAAGTCCTAACCCCCAGTACCTCAGAATGTGCCTATATTTGGAGATAGGGATTTAAAGAGGTACTTAGGTAAAATTAGGTCATTTAGTGGCCCCTAATCCAATATGACTGATATCCTTATAAAGTAGGAAGATTAGGGTACAGACACACACAGACCAAGAGGTGAACGTGTGAGGACACAGAGAGATGATGGCATCTATGGGCCAAGGAGAGGCTTTAGAAGAAGTTAACACGCTGACACCATTATCTCAGACTTCTAGCCTACAAAACTGTGTGAAAATACATTTCTGTTGTCTAAACCAGTTGGTCCATGGTATTTTGTTATGGTGGCCCTAGCACACTGATAGATTAAGCACAATAATAAACTAAACAAAGGGACGCCTGGATGACTCAGTTGGTTAAGCGTCCTACTTCAGCTCAGGTCATGATCTTACAGTTTGTGAGTTCGAGTCCCTCATTGGGCTCTCTGCTATCAGCACAGAACCCACTTTGGATCCTCTGTCCCCTTTCCTCTCTGCCCTTCCCCCAGTCATTCTCTCTCTCTTTCTCAAAATAAAAAAACTTAAAAATAAACAGAATTGCTGAGGGAAATGTTTTCTAACATAGAAACGTAATTTTAAGTGTGTTAAAAATAACATTTATTTTTTTGCAAAGAATAATTTGTGCCAATACAAATTGCTAACTATAAAAAATTGTTTAGAATAATCTAGACAATTTTTTGTTCTTTACATCATATAGATGGAAATATTATAAGGTACATGTTTATTTTATTTATTTTTTAAGTTTATTTATTTACTTTGAAAGAGAGAGAGAGAGAGAGAGGGAGAGAGAGAGAGAACAGGAGAGGGGCTGAGAGAGAGGGAGACAGAGGATCCGAAGCAGGCTTTGCACTGTTAGCATGGAGCCTGATGTGGGGCTTGAACTCACGAACCATGAGACCATGATCTGAGCTGAAATCAAGAGTCAGACGCTTAAGTGAGTGAGTTTCCCCAGCACTCCTGTGTTTAAAGAATATTTTAGTTTAAGCTTTTCACTGAACTTTTCCAGATAGAGAAATTAATATCTTCATCAATAACTAAGGAATGGCATATGAGTAGGAAGGGGGTTGCAACCTTAAATACAAATAAGTTCCAGTATTACTCACAAGAGTAACTACTGTGTTATATTTGGGCTAGTTACCACTGAAATGGTTTTCATGTACTTTGCCTCTGACCTTTCTAACATTTTTCTCTTATTTTGGTAATTAAATATATGTTTGAGAGGAAAAAAAGGAAATGCAAGCTCATTCACTTGGATGCTTGGGTCAAATTTGGAATAGTTTTGTGCCAGTGATACCTGAATATTCTATAATAAAAATCAGGAGAGATGACCTATATCTGCATCCTAGTATTTATTCCCATAAAAACATGCAGGGGTGCCTGGGTGGCCCAGTCAGTTGAGTGCCCGACTCTTGATTTCAGCTCAGGTCATGATCTCGTGGTTCTTAAATTTTTTTTTTTTTCAACATTTATTTATTTTTGGGACAGAGAGAGACAGAGCATGAACAGGGGAGGGGCAGAGAGAGAGGGAGACACAGAATCGGAAACAGGCTCCAGGCTCTGAGCCATCAGCCCAGAGCCCGACGCGGGGCTCGAACTCACGGACCGCGAGATCGTGACCTGGCTGAAGTCGGACGCTTAACCGACTGCGCCACCCAGGCGCCCCTCTTTTTTTTTTTTTTTTTTTAAATTTTTTTTTTTTCAACATTTATTTATTTTTGGGACAGAGAGAGACAGAGCATGAACAGGGGAGGGGCAGAGAGAGAGGGAGACACAGAATTGGAAACAGGCTCCAGGCTCTGAGCCATCAGCCCAGAGCCCGACGTTGATCTCGTGGTTCTTGAGATTGAGCCTCACATCGGGCTCCGTGCTGGTAGCATGGAGCCTACTGGGGATTCTCTCCACCCCTACCCCACCCCTCTCAAAATAAGTAAAATAAACTTTACAAAAAGCATTCAGAATTGACTCTGGATTACACAGGAACAATCTTTTCCGAATTGCTAGTTTACCCATGCAGGGAATTAGAATGTTTTCTCAATGCTATTTGTAAAGCATTGTGCATTCTAGTGCTGTGACTTCTACAAGCTCAATTCCCTTCTGCATTGTGCCTGGCCCACTCACTCTACTCTCTGGGTGCAGTCAGTGAGTGATCAGATCTCATGAAACCTTCCGATTCCTTGACATTTTAGCAAAAATTGTCAGCGAGCTCTATTTCTAATAAGCGAGGACCTTAGGACTTAGGAAACATTGCTCTTTTCATGACAGAACTCCCAGTTGGCTTTTTTTTCTCCTTGTTCTGGCACTGGTAGGTGTCTTAGAATTGACTTTTAAATGTATATGTGTATATATTTATATTATTTATATTTATGTGTATATATATGTGCACATATATATATACACATATGTATATACATATATATGTATATATACACACACATACACACACACATATATATATATACACGTGCACATATATATGACATCTTCATGTAATGAGTCCATGTTTCTCTAAATCTCCGGGGCTTGTTTATTACGCTGATGTTTTCTCATCAGGCAAAGCCACCTACACTTAACAAATATTGAGTGCGTATCATGTGCTAGGCCCTGGAGATTCAAACAACAAAAGACAATATTAATGCACCGAATCTGGGTTGCACTTAAGAGTACAAAATGTGAATAGCCTACTCTGTGTAATAAAAATAAGCGGAAATCCTAGGAACGGAAGATATTAATGAGCCGTAGCGGAAGCTGAGATCTAATTACCCTTCTCCTCAATGATAGACTATCCACAGCTTCAGCCGATGCTCGGAAAGAGTCCGGATACATTCTGTAAGCTTTCTTTCTGTTAGAACAACTGTCTCATCACCCGTAACCTTTTCCAGGAGGAAACTTGGAGTGCTGAACAGACTGAGGACGTGAGCCATAAAGATAGAAAAGAGGTACGCTGAATTCTGTGAGGGTAGATCTGTGTGTGTTCCGTTTCAGTGACTGAGTAATGCTTCTCAACTTGCCGCGCGGGCTTTGGAAGCCCACAGTCGTTTCCGGTTTCCAAGGCAGGAGGCACATCCAGCAGTGTGATGTGGCCAGCGCCTTCACGATCATGGGTGCGGGTGCCGCTAACAGAAGGCCAGCTCCTCTGTATTATCCAATAGGAGATCACCTCCCTGCGGAGGGAAGAGCTGTCAGATGGAGTCTTGAGCAGCTGGGAAAATACAATAGAGCAAGGAACGTTATCACATTCCTTGAAAAGCAAGCTCAGTTACTGTTTTGAGTGAAAACATTTAATTATGAAATTTAGATGGGTAAGCCATTGAGGTATCATCACTAAAAATGCATTTATAATTAGATGATCTGATTTGCTCCCAATTTCTTTTTTTTTTTATTTTTTTTTTCAACGTTTTTTATTTATTTTTGGGACAGAGAGAGACAGAGCATGAACGGGGGAGGGGCAGAGAGAGAGGGAGACACAGAATCGGAAACAGGCTCCAGGCTCCGAGCCATCAGCCCGGAGCCTGATGCGGAGCTCGAACTCCCGGACCGCGAGATCGTGACCTGGCTGAAGTCGGACGCTTAACCGACTGCGCCACCCAGGCGCCCCTGCTCCCAATATCTTAAAGGCCTAGAACTGTAATACACACACACACACACACACATACACACACCCCACAGCCCCATTCATAGCAGAATTGAGAGCAATGGAGCATTGTCCACGGATGGAGAAATCTGGTGACTCAATATTAATAAGGCTGCCTGTGACTGGATCTATTAGGAGTGACCGTCTCCTAATAGATCTCCTAAAACTTCGGTTTCCCATCTTGCGTGTAAGAAGCCTGGAAACCATCATTCCTAGCCACACAGCAAGAACAAAAGCTGAACAAACAGAAAACCAGCAACTTTTCTTAGATTTGCTGGGGACTTGAGGTCACCGGGCCAACTGCTGCTCCCCAAATTGAAGAGCGGCAGGCAGAGACAGAGCACAACTTACTGGAACAGAAGCCCAAGAGCAGAAAGCTCTGTGGGACCCGTCACGGTGAAGAAACGCCTCAGCCTCAGCCGCTAGGGGCCAATTGCTGGAGGCTCAGTGTGGACCAACTGGAACGTAAAAACCTCAGGGGTCCCACGCTTTTGTGAGTTTTACCGTTGGGACCTGTACCAGGTTCTCACAGTGAAGACTGGAGAGAAATCCCCTTGCGATTCCAGCCGGAAAAAAAGAGAAAAGCAGCCATTTGGAAAGACACCCGGAGCATTCTGGTTGGTTGCTTGGCTGACTGAATGTTTGATTGATTTACTCACCTACTTACACAAGGTCTGCCCTCGAGGGAAACTATTTAATCCGAGCCTGAAGGACTGGGCTTTTACCACAGCCTAAAAGACCTGAGGGAAGGGGAATATTCAACCTCAGCCCCTTCTGGCCTTCCTGTCTCCTTCCCCTAAGAAGGGAAGGCAGAGGTGAAGGTCACGGCCAGGGAGCACGGGCTTACTAAAAAACTGAGATCAAACGACAGGCCTGCAGAACGCTTCGCCTCCCCCAACACCTCACCACCACATCGATGGGCTGCTATATACTAATAGGGGATGACCACAGAAAGAACGGCACATCTGAGACATTATTAATGAAGAAGTCACTAGGGAACCCAAAGACAACATGGGAGACAAAAAACACCACTGGAAATTTTAGCCTCTGACACCTATAGCTTATAGCAAACAGTGTAACTCCCAGCCAGATAAACATCAAACCTTACCCTAAAGGCTTATTTACCTCAATGCCTTTTACCCAGCGCATCATGTCTGGCTCTCAAGAAAAGATTACAAGGGACACTGAAAAATAAAACTACTGTTTGAAGAGACTGAGCAAGGGGCGCCTGGGTGGCTCAGTTGGTTATGCATCAGATTCTTGATTTTGGCTCAGGTCATGATCGCAAGGGTCATGGGATTGAGCCCTGTTTCGGGCTCCTTGCTGAGCATGGAACCCGCTTGAGTCTCTCTCTCTCTCTCTCTCTCTCCTCTCTCTCTCTCTCCCCTCTCACTCTCTCCTTCTCTCTCTTCCCCTCTCCCCTGCTCATGTTCTCTCCCTCTCTCAAAATAAAAAAAAAAACAAATCTTAAAAAAAAAGAAGAGACAGAGCCAGCATCAGAATGAGACTCAAATTGTGGCAGAGAGATTAGAATGATTAGGCCAGGAATTTAAAATAACTATGGGGCGTCTGGGTGGCTCAGTTGGTTGAGCATCTGACTTTGGCTAAAGGTTCTTGGGTTTGAGCCCCGGGTCGGGCTCTGTGCTGACAGCCCAGATGGAGGCTGCTTCAGATTCTGTGTCTCCCTCTCTCTCTGCCCCGCCCGCCCCCATGCTCGGTCTCTCAAAACAATAAATAAATGTTAAAAAAATTAAAAAAAAAAAACAACTATGATTAACATGCTAATGACTCAAGTGAAGAACGTGGACAACCTGTAAGAGTGTATGGATAATGTCAGCAGAGAGGGAATGACAAGAAAAATTAAAAAAGAAATACTAGAAATCAATTAACACTGTCATAGATATGCCCTAAAACTGCCTTAGGGGCAGGGGCAGGAGAGCAAAAAAGAAAAACCCCAAAGGATTCCTCCGTGCTCCCTGGTCCTCCCTTCCTTGGTGCTCCGGCCAGAAAGGTGGGCTAGAAGTTAGGGGCACCTGCTTGGGATTCTCCCTCTCCCCCACCCCGTCTCTCTCTGCCCTTCCCTCACTTACAGATGTTCTCTCTCTTTCTCTCCCCCTCTCTCAAAATGAGTAAATAAAAACTTAAAAAAATAAAGAAAATCCTCCTCCATCTATTATTTACCTTATGGAGTCATAGAGTCCTAAGGTTTGTTTGTGTTTTTTTTTTAATTTTTCTTTTTGACATCTTTACCATTTTTGAATGTACAGTTCAATGGTATTAAGTGCATCCAGACAGTTGTGCAACTATTACCACCATCTATCTCCAGAAGTCTTTTCATCTTGCGAAACTGAAACTCTGTAGCCACTAAACAATTACTTCCCATTCCTGGTCTCCCACACCCCTGGTAACCACCATTCTGTTTTCTGTTGCCATGATTTGGACTCCTCTAGGTACCTCATGGAAACAGAATCAAATAGGATGTCTTTTCATGGTCGACTTCACTCAGCACAGGGTCCTCAAGTTTCACCCACGTTGTAGCTCGTCAGACTTCACTTCCTTTTTAGGGCTGAACTACATTCTGTTGTATTTACGTACCGCAGTTTGCTGATCCATTCATCCGCTGATGAACACGTGGGTGACTTCCATGTTTTCGTTGCTGTGAAAAATGCATGAGAGTACAAGTACCCCTCGGAGACCCGCTTTTGGTTCTTTTGGGTGTATCCCCAGCAGGGGGATTGCTGGAGCATCCGGTAGGTCTGTTTCAAATTTTTTGAGGAGCTAGCATAGTATATTCCATAGTGGTTCTACCATTTTACATTCCCATATGCAATGCATTGGTTTTCATTTTCTCCGTGTTTGCCAACACTTGTTATTTTCTACCAATTTGCTTGTTTATTTATTTAGTAGTAGCCATTCCGATGGGTCTGAGGTGAGTGGTTGGTTTTTTATGTTTGCTCAGAGGTATTAGTTTTCATCAGCAGGAGACACAGGCTGTATCTCACTTGAAACTGATGTCACCGATTACATTAATTAGAGACTTTTTATCATACTTGATTTTTCTCTTGTGTTTTGCTGTATTGTCCTTTTTTTTTTTTTGCTTTCTGTAAGTCTAATTATTATCTATTGGTTTATCATACAGCTCATTCTTTCTCTTTTGAGCTCTATTCAGTTTGCTCTTAAACTTACCAATTCTTTCTTATTTTTTTGTCAATTTTTTTTTTTACATTTATTTAGTTTTGAGAGACAGAGAGAGACAGAGTGTGAGCAGGGGAGGGGCAGAGAGAGAGGGAGACACAGAATCAGAAGTAGGCTCCAGGCTCCGAGCTGTCAGCACAGTGCCCGACACAGGGCTCGAACCCACGAACTGTGAGATCATGACCTGAGCTGTAGTCAGATGCTTAACCGACTGAGCCACCTAGGTGCCCCCTTTCTTATTTTTTTTAAGTTTATTTATTTATTTTGAGAGAGAGAGAGAGAGAGAGTACCAGTAGGGGAGGGGCAGAGAGAAGGAGAGACAGAATCCCAAGCAGGTTCTGCACCAACAGATGATGCCAGCCTTGAACTCATGAACTGTGAGATTATGACCTGACCCAAGATCAAGGGTAGGATGCTTAATCGACTGAGCCACCCAGGCGCCCCACCTATTGCATTCTTAATTTCAGTTTTGTATTTATCATAGAATTTCTATTTCATTTTTATTCATAGCTTCCCATTTTGTGGTGAAATTCTCTACCTGGACAGCTTTTTTCTTGAATTCATTAATCATAATTACTTTGAAATACCTAACTGATAACCCCAGTATCTGGGTCCACTTTGGTTTTCATTCTTTGGCATCTTTTTACATATGGTCTTATTCCTTGGTATGCCTGGTGGTGGTTTTTTTGTTTGTTTGTTTGTTTTTAAATACCGAATATTGTGTTTAAAAATTTTTTTTAATGTTTATTTTTGACAGAGAGAGAGAGAGAGAGACAGAGCATGAGCAGGGGAGGGGCAGAGAGAGGGAGACACAGAATCTGAAGCAGGCTCCAGTCTCTGAGCTGTTAGCACAGAGCCCGATGTGGGGCTCGAACCCACAAACTGTGAGATCATGACCCCAGCCGAAGTCGGACGCTCAACTGACTGAGCCACCCAGGAGCCCCGTTTTTAAAATTTTTGGATGCTCTGGATGATATTATTTCTCTCAAAAGAAGATTCAGTTTGCCCTCTGGCAGACTGCAGAGATGCAGATCAGATCAGTCTAATTAGATACTAATTAATAAAACCATGGAGTAATAGGTGGGAGCATTCCTGTACTGTCGAAAGTGGAAATGAAAACAATCACTTCAAAAAACAACTGGATAGATCTGGGAAGCTTCAAGGTAGCATATTCCACATTGGTGCAATTCCTTTACTAGGTGCATGTGATGGGCTGAGTCGTGTCCCTACAAAATTCACATGTTGCAATCCTCCTAATGCCTCGTACCTCAGAGTCGGAGTATATTTGGAGATATGGTCTACAAAAGAGAATTAAGATGAGATCGTTAGGGTGGGCCCTAATCCAATATGACTGGTGTCCTTACAAGAAGAAACAGAGCAGAGAAAGGTTCAGAAGGAAGATGTGAAGAGACAGAGAAAAGCCAAGGGAAGAGACCTCAGAAGAAATCACCTCTGCTGACACTTTGATCTTAGACCTCCAAACTCTGCAACTGTGAGGAAACAAATATCTGCTGTTTAAGTAATCCAGAGTGGCTTTCTAACGGCAGCTGTAGCGAACTAACACAGTATAATAACCCCACCACCATTAGAGAGATAAGTGGGGTCCACATTTTCAATCAGATAAAATATAGAGTGCTATTGAAAGATTAAGATCACTGTCTGTTTTATTTTTTGTACCCAAGCCTTAAATTTCTTCAGTGCAATACAAATCTGTCTAAAGTATCTAAAGTCAAATGACAAACTGGGAGATTGAATGCAGCAAATAACATAGAGGAAAGATCAGTAGTCCTGATATTAAAAATAGCAGTTGCAGGGGCGCCTGGGTGGCTCAGTCGGTTGAGCGTCCGACTTCAGCTCCCGTCACAATCTCGTGGTTCACGAGTTCGAGCGCCGCATCGGGCTCTGGGCTGACATGACAGCTCAGAGCCTGGAGCCTGCTTCAGATTCTGTCTCCCTGTCTCTCTGCCCCTCCCCCGCTCATGCTCGCGCTCTCTCTCTCTCTCTCTCTCTCTTTCTGTCAAAAATAAATAAAACATTAAAAAAAAGAAAAAGCAGTTGCAGGGACACCTGGGTGGCTCAGTCGGTTAAGCATCTGACTTCAGCTCAGGTCATGATCTTGCGGTTCACTAGTTCGAACCCTGTGTCGGGCTCTGTGCTGACAGCTCAGAGCCTGGAGCCTGCTTCAGATTCTGTGTCTCCCTCTCTCTTTGCCCCTCGTCTGCTCATGCTCTCTCTCTCTCTCTCAAAAATAAATAAAAATATTAAAAAAATACCAGTTGCAAATTAAGAAACTATCAATGTCAAAGGAAAAACTGGTAATTCTTTTTTTTTTTTTAATTTTTTTTTTTAACGTTTATTTATTTTTAAGACAGAGAGAGACAGAGCATGAACGGGGGAGGGGCAGAGAGAGAGGGAGACACAGAATCGGAAACAGGCTCCAGGCTCTGAGCCATCAGCCCAGAGCCTGACACGGGTCTCGAACTCCCGGACGCGAGATCATGACCTGGCTGAAGTCGGACGCTTAACCGACTGCGCCACCCAGGCGCCCCTACATGTCATTTTAAACATTTTAAAATAATCGTAAATGTGCAAATAAAGGTAATACCCAAAAAAGTTAGTGATCAAAATTTTTAAAAATACTTATTTATTTGCTTTGAGAGAGACAGAGAGAGTGTGAGCCAGGGAGGGGCATAGAGAGAGGGAGAGGACCCCAAGCAGGCTCCATGCTCAGCCTGGGGCCTGATGCGGGGCTTGATTCCACCACCTTGAAATCATGACCCAAGCCAAAATCAAGAGTCGGAGGCTCAACCAACTGGGCCACCCAGGTGCCCCAGTTACCAAGTTTTAAAAAGTAAAAACGTAGCAAAATTGAAAAACAACCGTTCGTTGTTGATCGGCTTGCTAATGAAACTGAAGACAGGCTAGAGAGATTGAATTACATCTGAAGACACTGCATGACTTTCATTTTAAACCCGTTTGGTGCCTCTGCCACGGACTACACGTGATCCTGAGGATGAAGTGGGTGAAGAGGTAATTGTCTTCAGTCGATTTGCCTAATTTTCTTAATTTTGAATCACCTTTTATTTCAACCGCTGCTGCTTTTGCTTCCCTTTCACACGCAGTCGTTTGTATAGGAGGCAGAGGAACGTCTCTGTCAGGCGGGAATTCGCAGCCATCCGTCCTGTTTTTTCACCCTCCCACCCTCCCCATGGAGTGAGGGCCCCGGAGTCACAGACTTGAGGTGCCCACCCGGTGGGGTCCTCTCTGGAGAGGCAGGTTTCCATCTCATGGAATAGGTCCTCCTCTAGAGAATCCCTTCTTCTGGATGAAACTGAGAAGGATGCACAGTGGGAGGAATTCAAATTCAAACGGCCCGGCCCCGACTGTCTCTGCTAGTGAATTCTTCAGGTTCCTAAGATTCATTTTCTCTCTGCTGAGCCCTTGCAATTCCTCCACTTTTATTAAGTCCTTTATTTAGCATTTACTACGTGCTGGCCACCCTTCCTATAGATGGTTAATAACCTCTCATAACCTAATGGGGTAGCATTGTTATTTTTTCCACTTCAAACAAAAGTTAAAGGAATTTATCACCACTAAACCTACCCTATAAGAAATGTTAAAGGGGACTCTTTTGAATGGAAAGGAGAGACCATAGTAGGAGTAAAGAAAGTAGGAAGCCAGGGTGATCTCATAGTTTCATCAGTTCGAACCCCCCCATCGGGCTCTGTGCTGACAGTTCGGAGCCTGCCAAAAAATGTCTCCCTCTCTCTCTGCCTCTCCCCCTGTCTCTCTGTCTCTCTCTCTCTGTCACTCTCTCTGTCTCTCTCAAAATAAATAAATCAACTTAAAAACAATTAAAAATAGAATTACCATATGATTCAATAATTCCACTACTGGGTATTTACCCAAAGAATAGGGAAACACAAATTCAAAAAGATATGGGCACCCTAGTTTACTGCAGGGTTATTTACAATAGCCAAATTCTGGAAGGATCCCAAGTGTCCGCTGATAGGTGAATGGATAAAGAAGATGTAGTAGATAGATGATAGATAGATAGATAGATAGATAATAGAATGGAATATTACTCAGCCATAAAAAAGAATGAAATTTTGCCATTTGCAACAACATGGATGGATCTAGTGGGTATAATACTAAGGGAAATAAGTCAGTCAGAGAAAGACATTTGATTTCAAAGACAGACCATTTGATTTCACTCAATGTGGAAATTCCACTCAATGTGGAATTTTAGAAGCAAAACAAAGGAACAAAGAAAAAAAAGAGACAAGCCAGGGCACAGACTCTTAACTATAGAGAACAAATTAATGGTTACCAGTGGGGAGGTGCATGGGCTACGGGTGAAATAGGTGAAGGGGATTAAAGAGTACACTCATGTGGATGAGTACTGAGTGAGCATAGAATTGTTGAATCACTATATTGTACACCAGAAACTAACACAACGCTGCATGTTAACTACACTAGAACTAAAAAAGAACGTACAATTAGGTAATACATCATCAAAAATATCATCAACTAATAATGAGCTTATAGCTGATATTTGTATTTTTCCTGCTTTCTGTATATTCTCGTTGTTTTGAAAAACATTTTCTATTATGATAAACATCAAATAGTTGAAGGAAGCAAGGAACGTAAAAATACGAACCACAATTGGAAAATATTCATGAGAAATGTTCATGCTCACTCCTCATCAAGGCCATTCAAACTTCGTGGAGAGAGGTGAAATTTTAATTTGGCAAAGTGTGCATATGCATGTGTGTGTTTTTCTGTGTGTGGCATTGGTAGGCAGGGTGAGATGAAATTGGTTCCTTACATGCTGATCATAAGAATGAAAATTAATACACAGGTTTTCTGTGAGGGCAATGAAGTAGTATATATAAGGAATCTTGAAAGCGTGCATTCACTTTCCCCCTTCATTACAGGATTAGACATATAATTTTTGGACATAATCAGAGATTCACCACAATGGGTAGGAATGTTTATAATGGCATTATTTATATTAGTTTGACACAGGGAGATAGCCTTAGTATCAATAAACACATGGTTATTTAAGATACATCCACAGGATGAAATATTGTGTGCTGTTCAAAGACTATTTAGTGAAATTAGAATATATTCACAACATAGTTTCATATAAAAAGGAACTCCCAGTCAAAACATATATGTTATATATATGAGATATAGTGATACGACACATTATACGCATAGATGCCATATTCTCTATATGTATATATATAAGTACGTATAGTATTATCCACGTTTCATAAACACAATCATAATTACAATTATATTTTTGTACAAAAAGACCACTAGTTAATAACTAGCAATAGTTATTTATTTTTGAAGCTTTTATTTTTATTTCTATTTATTTATTTTTTTAGAGCGAGAGAACACGCGAGGAGGGGAAAGAGGCAGAAGGAGAGAGAGAGAGAGAGAGAGAGAGAGAGAGGGAGAGAATCCTAAGCAGGGTCCACGCTCACTGCTGATCTGGATGTGGGGCTTGATCCCATAACCCTGGGATCATTACCTGAGCCTAAGTCAAGAGTCAGCTGGTCAACCAACTGAGCCACCGGGCACCCCAGCAAGTTATTTTTGATCGTAGGATTAAATATGGATTTTATTACTTATAGTGTAAAATGTTTCCAAATTTCTCTACTACACATGTTAAATTTTAATGCAGTTTAATGTATTTTAAAAATACATTATTTATACACTACTGTTCAACCTTTTCACCCTGGAAAATTCTGCAGGAAAAAAATGGAGCACTTGGTCCTCCCAATTGATTCGCATGCTCGCCCAGTGTTCTGAGCTTTCTAGAATTTCTAAGACAAATAATACATATAATATTTTTCAAATTTTAACATGTCACAATTTTTATGAGAGTTCATATCCTTTTTTATATTTGTTTGTTTTTAACGCAGGAGCTCACAGGGGACTTAGGGGAAGCAAACAGTGCGCGCTAAAACACAAAACAAAACAAAGCAACGCTGTAAAATACTAAACCAGAGTAATGAGGTTGTGTGGGAGGAAGGACCTTAACTCGGTATTTACTGCCATGCACTTTGCAGTGAGTTTGCCATGAGCTCCCGACCTGGAAGACCAGGTATTTCTTAGCGGCACATTCTAGTTCACAGGGCTTCTGAGAGCAGCCAGTGTTGAAGAAGATTCCCACCTTCATACGTGATCCACCCTCTCCTGCGGGGCGGGATAGTCTCTGCTCCCCGGGGGGCAGATGGACACTGCCATATGGAGATAAGCATTGTAGGGCCCTGAACACCATCTTCCCACGTGAAAGCAGAGCCCATTTTATACGAAGGGGTGTGGCTGATAACTGCGTCCTTGGCACACGATCCCCGTGGTGACCGTGGACACATTCCTCTGGCCCACACTGCCCCAGGTCCAGACGTGGAATACCTCCAGTCTCCCAGCACCAGTGTCCCTTTCGGCCTCATTGTAGAGCCTCAAAGCTGTGAATCTACTGTTAAATATTTCCTTTTGGAGTGTTAGAAAAATTCCTCCCTGAAGATAGTATATTAGGGCTCAAAAAAAAAATTTCATAAACCACTTTAACATATTATTAACACAATGTATCTGATGGAAACTGAGGCTCTTGTGTGATTTCAGGGTTCATATGGGTTCCCCAACGATATTTATGCTTAAAATTAAGTTAAAACGTAACTTTCTTAGTTTTACTCTCTAACATAAATCAGATTCAGGAAATGGGGTTAATCCCATTTCTACTACTTACTAGATTGTGTTATTCGGCAAGTTACTCAATGTCTTTTGGCCTCCTAACACCAGAGTAGATGGAATGAAAGGTCCCTTTCTTTGGATCTAACCTTCTCTTATTCTAAGACCAACACTCCTCTCCTAAATGACACCAAAAAAGGGAAGGAAGGAAGGAAGGAAGGAAGGAAGGAAGGAAGGAAGGAAGAAGGGAGAAGTAAGGAGAGAGAGAGGAAGAAAGGAAGAAAGAAGGGAGGGAGGGAAAAAGGGAGGAAAGAAGGGAGGAAGGGAGAGGGAGGGAGAGAAAGGAAGGAAGGAAGGAAGGAAGGAAGGAAGGAAGGGAGGAAGGAAGGAAGGAAGGAAAGAAGGTAGAAGGGAGAAGGAAGGAGAGAGAGAGGAAGAAAGGAAGAAAGAAGGGAGGGAGGGAAAAAGGGAGGAAAGAAGGGAGGAAGGGAGAGGGAGGGAGAGAAAGGAAGGAAGGAAGGGAGGAAGGAAATAGACAAGGGTATTAGGAAAGTTTAAGAACAGGGTTAAAATCAAGTTCTCTATACTCTCAGATCAGTACATTTTTCACTCCACTTTGCCACTGTGCCCTGTGTGTGTGTGTGTGTGTGTGTGTGTGTGTGCAGCAGGATGCAAGGCTTGTGGGCAGACCTGAGTAGATGACCCCCGCATCTTCCTTGTGCCTGCAGTCGTGCTGTCCCCAGCCCCGGGAAGGGCACTTCCAATGTGGGGCTCCTTTCCTGTGAAGTTCAGGTCATTCAGCCGGATGGGGTCTGATCCCACCCCTCCCCCGCCCATGTGAGCAGAGTTGGTGGCATTAACGGCCACTCTATAGCCCAGTTGTCTGCATACCACGTGTGCATCACTTAGGTCCCAGCTGTCATCACAGACACGCTCCAGGAGCCCTGGTGAAGGACCTCCACTCTGCCAGCACAGGATGGCCCCCACCCACGAGGCAGAGCTGTTTGTCTGCAGAGAGGAGAAAGTCTAGCCAATAGGTCACAATTTTTAGTGTTGCAAAGCGTTTCCTGGTACTGTGCTTTACTTAGCTGAGCAGATGAAATCACCACTGTCTGGGACTGCAGACAGAGATGAGTCAGATAAACCTGAGGAGCATGGAAACAATGGCTGGGTCTGGTTTCCGGGTAGGGGTGTAGTAAATCGGGCTAAAATAAGCATGGAAAGGATCGAAGAGTTCTATGACAAAGTTGAATGAGCAATCATGGTAAGGACTCTCAAACTCGTGACCAATTAAAATGGTCTTTATTTATTTTATTTTTTAATGTTTATTTTTATTTTTGAGAGAGAGACAGACAGAGTGCAAAGAGGAGAGAAGAGAGAGAGGGAGACGCAAAATCGGAAGCAGGCTCCAAGCTCCGAGCTGTCAGCACGGAGCCCGACGCGGGGCTCGAACCCATGAACCGTGAGATCAAGACCTGAGCTGAAGTCGGACGCTCAACCGACTGAGCCCCCCAGGCGCCCCTAAAATTGTCTTTTTTAATGTCTAGTTGCAAATCCCCAAAGGAGAGGTGAGTGCTTACCTTCACCTTACCAGTGTGCCCAGTTATCACTATTTATTACATGTTACTCTTTGAGTGTCATGCCTATCCCACCTACACCCCTTGTTTTCTTACCTGTCTTTCCTTCAATCCCTCATCTTATCTGCCATGTGTGAGCTCTATTGCCAGTAGATGCCCACAAGCACTGTTCCCTCACCGTGCAGGTCACAGTGATGGTTTTTCATGGGCACAGAGAGGAGCTCCAAAGACTGTCATTTGACAGTTATCCAGAAGGGACTCATTCCCTAAGCAACAAAACCTATGTCCCTACACACAAACACTTCCTCCTCCAATATATATATATTTTTTCTTGTGGTTGAGCAAGCAATCCCACAGCTGCACAGTAGGACACTGGCATCTTCCAGGTCCCAGTGGTTGTCACAGGGGGAACCCCAGGTTCCAAGCACCTTGATCTCCACTTACCCCTTCCATTGGGGTTTGCCATTCACAAGTCAGGCATCTGTATATCTGAAGAGGAGATAAAGCCTTAGAAAAGAGACTTTTCAACTCCTGCCCAACCTTCTCCTTCTCCAGCCCCAGCACATTAAGATCATTCACTCTCTCACAAGAAGAGACTCTAGCCTCTCTTGCTATGGTTACAAGTCCCGTCGGGATGGGGCGCCGTGGGGCGCAAGGCAAGATGATTTTCACTCCCTTCACATTCAAGCTTTTCAGCCCCAATTGGATCATTCCCTTTCTCAAAGTGAGGACCCACAAAAAGAGATCCGGCCTCTCCACAAGAATCACACAAAGAACCCCACCTGTCTCCACGTCTCACTTCAACACGTCCAGAACAGGAGACAGCCGTTCCAACCAGCCGGGGCTGCTTGTGGGCTATAAATCATATTTCAGAGCCTCCAATATCTAGCCCCATCCTCCAGTCTCCCTAATTCCAGGGTACTTTTTCTCCATTCAGCATTAGAACACTCCATTTGCAGGGGATCCGAGAAAGATATCTTTGTAGTACAGACTTGGTTCCTAAGACCTAGATTACATGTTTACTTACTGGATCTTGGTAACATGCCAATCCCAGATTTGGAACTCTGAAGGAAATGAATGGTGCAAATCATTTCCATGAAAAGAAATAAGGATTGGGTAACCTCAGCATTAAATAACAGATATGAAGATTTGTAATTATTTTGAGGTGATGGATGTAATGTAAAGATAGAAGTTATTTTTTTTTTTAAAGCTTATTTGTTTTTAAGAGAGACAGAGACAGCATGAGCAGAGGAGGGGCAGAGAGAGAGGGGCAGAGAGAATTCCAAGCTGGCTCCGGGCTGTCAGCACAGAGCCCGATGTGAGACTCGAACGCATAAAACCATGAGATCGTGAGCTGAACCGAAACCAAGAGTCGGACGCTTAACCACCGAGCCACCCAGGTGCCCCTGTAGAAGGTTATTTTTATCTACAGGTTAATTCCAAGCAATACATCTAAGCAATCTAAAAATAAACAAACAAAAAATAATTGCTTTTTCCCACTGATCCATCCTTTGCAGCACACCTGTGTTAATAATCTATGCCGTTAATATCTATTCCTGACTATTCCAACTCCTGACTCATTTATCCAAACGCCATGTAGCATTTCCACTTGAATTTCTCATAGACGTCTGAAACGGAATTCTTTTCAGTTCTTCCAAATATCCTCTAAGACTGTAATCTGCCGTGTTTTGGTTGATGGAAATCCATTATTTTATTTTATTTAAAAAAAAAAATTTTTTTTCAATGTTTATTTATTTTTGGGACAGAGAGAAACAGAGCATGAACGGGGGAGGGGCAGAGAGAGAGGGAGACACAGAATCGGAAACAGGCTCCAGGCTCTGAGCCATCAGCCCAGAGCCCGACGCGGGGCTCGAACTCAGGGACCGCGAGATCGTGACCTGGCTGAAGTCGGACGCCTAACCGACTGCGCCACCCAGGCGCCCCAGGAAATCCATTATTTTATATATGGAAATATATTGGCACAATTATTGGCTCCTGTAATACTGTATATCCTACCTTTCAGGAAATCTTGTTTTCTGCATCTTCAAAAGATGTTAAAAAATCCCAACACTTGTCACCCCTTTCATTGCTAACAACTACACTGAGCCACCAACATTTCTTGCCTGAATTACTGCAGTGACCTCCCATGAGTCTAAATTCTCTATTTCCATCATTGATCCTCTACAGTTTGTTCTTTATTCACAAGCTAAAATTAGAAATCAGACAGCAGTTTTTTGCTCAAGATCATCCAATGGCTCCATGTTTCACTAGAGTAAAAACCTAAATTCTTACGAAGACCTACTTATCCCTGAATTATCTGCCCTGCCCCTTACCTCCTTTGACCCATGTCTGACCGTTCTAATTCTTACTCTTCAGTTACACTGGGTTCCTTTCCTTACTATTCCTCAAACATATCAGGCATAATCTTGCCCTAAGGCTTTTGAACTGGCTGTTTATCTGTATTTTTCTAATTTTCTTTAATGTTTATTTATTTTGGAGATAGAGGGACGGAGAGAGACAGAGTGTGAGCAGGGGAGGGGCAGAGAGAAGGAGACAAAGAATCCGAGGCAGGTTCCAGGATCTGAGCTGTCAGCACAGAGCCCAATGTGGGGCTCGAAACCGGGAACGGTGAGATCATGACCTGAGCCGAAGTCGGGCCCTTAACTGACTGAGCCACCCAGGCGCCCCTACCTGTGTTTTTCTTCCCTGTACATGCACCTAATCAACTCTCTCACCTCCTTCAACTTTGCTCAAGTTTCACTTTTTCTAGAAGGCCTACCCCGAACATCCTATTTGGGATTGTATTCTGTCCCGTATACACTCTGGATCCCATTTTCCTTGTCCTTTTTTTTTTTTTTCTATAACCCTTAACATCTGCTACCTGTATATATACCTTATTCCATCACAGAAAGTTCTATTGCACAACACTACTCTAGAGTCTTCTGTCAAAGAAAATAAGTAATTTTGCTGGACCTATATTCCTTTTTTTTTTTTTTTTGTCACTGCCTTATCTTCTCTTCCCCTTAAAATACAGCTTTTTTGGAAAATAATCTATACCTACTTTCCCAACGTTCTAACTCCCATTAACTCCTAAACTTGAAACTATCTTCTTCTTTATTTCTTTACTTCTTTATTATTTTTTTTAACATTTATTTACTTTTTGAGAGACAGAGAAAGAGCAGGAGCAGGGAAGGGGCAGAGACAGAGGGAGACACAGAATCCAAAACAGGCTCCAGTCTCTGAGCTGTCAGCACAGAGCCCGATGAGGGGCTTGAACTCATGAACCATGAGATCATGACCTGAGTTGAAGTCGGACGCTTAACCGACTGAGCCACCCAGGCGCCCCGAAACTATCTTCTTTTTTTAATACAACAAGACTGCTTTCATTAAGTTTACTAATGACTCACATGTTGCTAAACTTCATGAAAAATGCTCCAGTTCACGTGTAATGGCGTCTCCACAACTTGTTGACAAGGTTGCTAATGCCCTCCTTTTTGGAAATGTCCTTTTCCCTCGGCTTCGGTGACCTGCCATCCTCTGACTACTAGTCTTCAGTCCCCTCTTGCAGTTACTTTTAAGTCAATGAGCCATTCAATATTGTGATTCCTCAGGGCTAACAGCCGTCTTTTCTCGGGTCAGCAATTTTTATTCTTAATTTACAGTTTACCCTTGGGTTTTAGTTGCCATCTACAAATCTAAGATCCTCTGTTTGTACCTCCATCCAAGACCAGTTTTCTGATCACCCAACACTTACATCAAGTTCCTTACCACCCTCTCTCCTTGGCTGTTTTAAAAACACCTCAGACTCAACATATACAAAATGAAATTCACCAGGCTACCTCCTCCAACCTGCCAGGATTCTCTTTTCCGATGACAGAACCGCAGTATACCTGTTCGCTTAGTCCAGAACTGGTGGCGCGATCTTTGAGTCTCCTTCATTCAAACTGCTACATTTGATGAATTATCGAGTTCTGTTGGTTCTACCAACTAAATATTTCCTGAATATGTCAACTTTGCACTAGCTCCACAATGAATGTTCTACTCAGAACCTCATACCTTCACTAGAATCATCTAGTAACTTGACTCCCTGCGTCCAATAGCCCCCCCAGCCACCTCTCTCTCTCTCTCTTTCCAGCCAGAGTTTTCTCTTTAAAATTCAAGTCTTACCATGCTTACCCTCCTCCATGGTTTCCCTTTCACTTTAGAATAAAGTACAAAAATCTCTATCCCAGGAATAATCTCACCCTTGGCTACATGTCAAGGCTTTACCGGAAGATTTCCGCCTTATTCACTTAGGTCTAATATTATTCCCTCGACCGTCTCTCAGTTCCTGGAATCAGACAAGCTCATTCTCACCTTTGTTACTTTAATAAAATACTACCTATGTATTTTTTTTTTAATTTTTTTTCTTTTTTTTTTTTTTTTGTTTTTTTCAATGTTTATTTATTTTTGGGACAGAGAGAGACAGAGCATGAATGGGGGAGGGGCAGAGAGAGAGGGAGACACAGAATCGGAAACAGGCTCCAGGCTCTGAGCCATCAGCCCAGAGCCCGACGCGGGGCTCGAACTCATGGACCCTGAGATCATGACCTGGCTGAAGTCGGACGCTTAACCGACTGCGCCACCCAGGCGCCCCTTAAATTTTTTTTTCTTAATGTTTTTATTTATTTTTGAGACAGAGAGAGACAGAGCATGAGCAGGGAAGGAGCAGAGAGAGAGGGAGACACAGAATCGGAAGCAGACTCCAGGCTCTGAGCTGTCAGCACAGAGCCTGAGGCGGGGCTCGAACTCACAGACTGTGAGATCATGACCTGAGCCGAAGTCGGATGCTCAACCGATTGAGCCACCCAGGCGCCCCACTACCTATGTATTTTTAATGGTCTCCCTAACACCTCTATATATGATTAAGTCACACCCATACCCTTCACAGAAATATTCTCTGACGCTGCAAACAGGTAAGGCCTTCTGCTTACGCCTTTTCATTTCGTCTCGTACTTCTACTTCATAACTTTAAATAAATAATTATTTCCTCGTGCACATTCATTACACACTTGGATTCTTTTCTGGAGAAGGGACTAGAGCTACTTTTATTTAGTTCATCCGCCTTTGGCCTAGCATTGTCAAGGAGCTACTCCATAAATACGTATTAAATACATGAAATCGTCAATAATTGAGTAAGTATGTTTATCTTTGTCCAGAAATTACCTGAGCAGATCAAACTAGCTTCCTTATTAAAGTGACACGAGTTTGTGTCCCTTGGACACAATCCCAGGGAGAAGCTTCATTTACAGTGCAGCCAGATCTAGAGAGTAAGACGTGTGATGTTTTTCCCGTGAAATGAGGCCCTTTGCAGATGCTGAGTAAGGCACATCCAAGTTGCCTGCAAATAACTGCACCAATGTTCGTTTCCCAGCGGTTAGCAGAAGGGTGGCAATGACGTAGATTTCCTGCTTGACCCTCCCCGCACATCTGCTGCCTCTGCCCACGAGCCTCAGTTCTTTTTTTGTTTCATTCTGTAACCAGAACACCAGAATGATTTTCGAGGTATCATTTTGCCTCAAAATCTGATCAGAGACTCCAGCTAAAAATAATGTTACTTAATGGTCCTGATTCTTGTCTGCATTTCACATAATTACATACTACTTACTAGATATTGTGAAGGATATTAGGGAGAGGTGATATCATGTATGTGGGGTCAGGAAGGAAAGGCACATATCTGTAATATGACAATATCCAGGAAGTTAGAATAAACTTACATCTTAGAGTTGCTAGATGAAAATAATTCTAACAAGAGTTTGGACCCTGGGGTGGGAGGAATATGAAATTCACTATATGTAAAGAGTATGTGACTTTTTTGGAGAATTAAGAAGTTGGAAGTTGATTCTGAGCCAAGTTGACACAGTCAGCTTTTGAAGGCAATTCTTGCAAGTATTTGTTTGTTTGTTTGTTTTGCAGAATTCTCGCAAGTGTTCGTGTGAAAGGGAATGAGTTACAGTTCTATCAAGGCTAATTTATCGATGTTAGGGCACTTGGGTAGTTTTTGGCACGCTGTGGCCTAGCCAGTGAAATATTTAAGTCCTATTGCCTACTGATGTGAGAATGAATATATTTAATTAAGATGCTGATAGTCTCTGCTGGCCCTGACTGTGAGCTGCTGTGCGGAACTGCTCCAAGCTTTCTTCCTGGTGTCAGATGATATCATGGATTCATCCCTCACCGAACAGGGGCAGATCGGCTGCTAACAGAAGCCAGGCATAGGTTTGGATGCCGTCAACGATGCTTTGCTTCCGGAAGCATGTATCTACTGCCTGCTGAAGCTGTACTGCCGGGAGCAGCCCTATTACCCGAACTTAATTGAGCTTTTCCTGTAGAGTTCCTATCAGACTGAGATCGGACAGATCCTGGACCTCATCACCGCACCCCTCCCCCCCCCCCCCAAGCCCCTGGGGAATGTGGGTCTTGGCAGATTCACTGGAAAGAAGTACAAATCTATTGTCAGGTGCAAGATAGCTTTCTACTCCTTCTATCTTCCTGTAGCTGCTGCTCGTGTATATGGTGGGCATTGATGGGGAGGTGCTACTGGAGAAGGGGGACTTCTCTCAGATTCAGGATGATTACCTTGTCTCTTTGGAGACCCCAAGGTGACAGGCCAGACTGGCACTGATATCCAGGACAACAAATGCAGCTGACTGGTGGTTCGGTATCTGCAGAGGGCCTCTCCAGAACAGCACCAGATCCTTCAGGAGAATTATGGGCAAAAGGAGGCCAAGAAGGTGGCCCAGGTGGACGTGCTACACATGTGTCAGCTGCTTTGGATTCTGTGTCTCCCTCTCTCTCTGCCCCTCCCCTGCTTAGGATCTGTCTTTCTCTCTCAAAAATAAATAAACATAAAAAAAACATGTGGATATTCATGACCATGAGGAGGAAAAGTTCTCCTTGAAAGAGAATAGTTCAGTGCAGAACGAGCATCCAGAAGACTTGGGGAAAATTCAATTTGATAGAAAATCGTCACTGAAGGATTGTGATTGTTTGTAAATCATAACTGTAAATCTATCTGAATTGAAAAGCTGGATAGGATAGTCAAGGTTTAAGAGGCAGATTTCACATTTATATTGGAGTTTAAGTAAATTCCTTAAGACCAAATTTAATGTCTTACCTGCTCATCTCAGAAAAGAATGTCTAAAGTAAGAGATAAAGGTGTTGGGACTGATTGAAAATAAGGAAACTCCAAGACTAATAAAAGAGTATATCAGAATCAGGGAATTCAACTCTCCCACAATTATACCTGGGCAGGTGTGCATGAGAATTTTCTTTGCACGATTTGAAAGTTGCGTAATAAAAACTTTGGCTCGGAGGAAGAATCCGCAAAACAATTCTTAACATTTTTGAAATTGTATAAACCATAAGCCCAGACTTTAGCTGAAGAACATTTATTCCAGCGCTGTTGGTATGAATCATACACAAGTAAGTCCTTCAAGTAAGAATGAGTATTTGGGTAACTCTGAAAAAAGAATTTTTAAATATGTGGATATTTCTTTTCCTTTTTAAAAAAATTTTTTTAACGTTTATTTATTTTTGAGACAGAGAGAGACAGAGCATGAACAGGGGAGGGTCAGAGAGAGGGAGACACAGAATCTGAAACAGGCTCCAGGCTCTGAGCGGTCAGCACAGAGCCCGACGCGGGGCTCGAACTCACGGACCGTGAGATCATAACCTGAGCTGAAGTCAGCCGCTTAACTGACTGAGCCACCCAGGCGCCCCTCTTTTCTTTTCTTTTTTTTTTTTTTTAAATGTTTACTGATTTGAGAGCGAGATACACACACACACACACACACACACACACACGCACACATACAAGTGAGTGGGGGAAGGGCAGAGAGAGGGAGAGAGAGAATCCTGAGCAGGCTCCATGCTGTCAGTGCAGGGCTTGATGCCATGAGCAGTGAGATCATGACTTGAGCTGAAATCAAGAGTCAGTTGCTTAACCAACTGAGCCACCCAGGTGCCCTAAGTATGTGGATATTTCAAGGCAAGTGTTTGAGTGTTTCAATGACTAAACCCTTATTAATTTTTCCTAAATTAATTTGACTATGGATAACTTCTTTTTGTGGAATACTTTGTTACCACTAGGGTCCGGTGAACTTAACTTTGGGAAAATATGGGTAGATATTAGAAAATGAGATTTGACTTCCCGAGAGAAAAGAAGTTTGGTACGATAGAATGAGGTGGGGCGCCTGGGTGGCTCAGTCAGTTGAGCGTCCGACTTCAGCTCAGGTCATGATCTCATGGTTCATGAGTTCGAGCCCCGCATCGGGCTCTGTGCTGACAGCCCAGAGCCTGGAGCCTGCTTCCAATTCTGTGTCTCCCTTTCTCTCTGTCCCTCTCCCCCTCATGCTCTGTCTCTTTCTCTCAAAAATAAATAAGCGTTAAAAAAATCAGAATGAGGATATGAGGTATGATTCATTTCAAAAAGTGAGAAGGGAGTATTCTGTCATATAGGTACCCATTAGGGGAAAAAAGTACATTGGAGAGTCCATGTGCTTTTATTGAAGATCCCCGTTTGGATGTCTTATCCGAACAGGTTGCTCCAACATCTTCACTGTGTCTGCAGTCATGATCTCCCCACTCTTTGTGCCTGCGTTCCCAGAGATGACTCATCCCCACCACAGGAAACGTCATCCAGGCAAATTTTTCCGGATCCTGCAGAATCATTTCCAAGACCCGTGTCAGTGATACAAGGTGGACAACTCAGCTGGCCACACACTACAGCAGCAGCATCACTGTTCCATGTGTCGTCACCCACATCACATGTGTCCCACTGCCCTTGGAAATGTATCTCCTCTTCCTGAGCAGCCCCAGGTTCCACCGAGGGAAAGATGGCCTTCATTAAATAGAGCTGAAATGCCAAAACTGCCTCCGCATGTGGTAGAGGAAGGACCCAGAGGCTTAGGGAAGGAAGTTGGAGTGTTAGAGTGAATGTGTCACGTAATGTCTGCTCACCCACCGCAGGAGCATTCGGAGAGCACACCCTTCACCACGGTTGTGAGAAATAAATCTGTGAGGGGAGCCCCACCACTCTTGAAGAACCCTGTGGCCGCTCTTCATATAGTCAGAAGCTACAAGGTGGGGGCACCTGGGTGGCTCAGTCAGTTAAGTGTCTGACTTTGGCTCAGGACATGATCTCGTGGTTCATGAGTTTGACCCCCCGCATCGGACTCTGTGCTGACAGCTCAGAGCCTGGAGCCTGCTTCCGATTCTGAGTCTCTCTCTCTTTCTCTCTCTGACCCTTTCCTGCTTATTCTCTGTCTCTGTTTCTCTCTCAAAAATAAATAAACATTAAAAAGAAAAAAAAGAAACTACAAGGGGAATTTTTGCCATTCGGTTAGGATTCTTAAGTACAATGGGGGTAACTGGGCCACCGGGTGGTAAGGACAGTGATGGACACTTAATTGTCAAAGGCAAGGTGGGTGTGATTACCATAATGGACGGCACATCCAAAGCAGTAGTTAGAATAGCCTGACTTCAGAGATTTATGACATCGCCTAGTTGATCGTGATGTTCCTAGAGGTGAAACAGGAAGGCAATCAACTGAATTTTTACTGGATCTGTATGAATGCAAAGAATTCTAAGTCAAATGAGCATAAGTATACTTGAGTCATAAAAGTGGAGGGTCATGGCGCCACAACTGACTCCCAGCTTTGGACTATACGTACTCGGTAACTGACAGAAGCCCCACATCATTTCCCTGATCTGTGCAATGAAGATAACTATGGTGGGAAAGGCCAGCTGGAAGCTACCAGAATTGCTTATAGCTAGAAAATTAGTGAACCCAAACCAACCCCACTTTCCGGTAATGACTGCAGAGTTTAGTGCCACCATCAAGGACTTGAAGGGTGATTCCTAACATATCCCCGTCCGACTTGCCCATTTGGTCTGTGCAGCCAACAGGTGGATCTTGGAGAAAGACAGCGGATTTCAGAAGCTTAGCCAGATGGTGGCTCCCGTTGTAGCTTCTATTCCAACAACTTAATATAGCTCCCGGTAACTAGGGTACAGCTAGAGATCTGGCAAATACGTTTCCTTCGCGCTTTTAATGAAAACCACCAGAAGCGGCTTGCTTTCAGCTGGCTAGGCCAAAAATACACCTCTACTGTCTCACATCAGGAATATGAACTCTCCTGCCTTAGTCATAATTTAGTTCACAAGGACCTTGATCATCTTTCTTTCCAACAAGAATTCACACCAACCCATTATATTGATGCCCATCGGACCTAGGGAGCAAGAAGCAGCAACTGTGGTATACTTACTGGCAAGCCATTTGTGTGACAGAGAAGGAGAAGTGCATTTAGGATCCTTCTACCTCAGTGAAAACTTTAGGAGTCAAGTGGTGTGGGTCATGTCAAGATAGCCCTACTTTTAAAATGTATTTACTATCATTATTTTTTTATTTTTGAGGCGGGGGGCGGAGACAGAGGATCTGAAGTGCGCTCAGCACTGACAGCAGCGAGCCCGATGCGGGGCTCGAACTCACGAACCACGAGATCATGACCTGAGCCCAAGTGGAACGCTCAACCGACTGAGCCATCCAGGTGCCCTGTTAAGATATCCCTTTGAAGCTGAAGGATAAATTCATGTATCTCGCCCTTCCTGCAACAAAAAAGAAGTACAATACCTAGTGGTTCTCTTTGGATTTTGGAGGCAATGCATTTCTCATTTGGATGTACTACTTTGGCCCATCCCCCAAATGGATGGAAAAGCCGCTAGTGTTTAGTGGGGCCTAGAATGAGAGAAACCTTTGCAATAGGTCGAGGCTGCTCCTCTTCCACTTGAGCCATATGATCCAAAGACCCATTGGTGTGCCAAGTTCAGTAGGCAAGCTGCTCAGAACTTTTGGCAGGCTTCTAGTGGTGAATCGCAGTGTAGACTCAGGACTTTGGAGCAAAGGTCTGCTGTCCTTTGCAGAGAACTACTCTCCTTTTGAAAAACAGCTTTTGACTTGCTGCTGGGCTTTGGTAGAGACCGAACACTTAACCATGGGCCACCAAATTATCAGGTGACCATGTGACCTGCGCTTCTTATCCCGAATTGGATGTCGTCTGACTCACGGGGCCAGGAAGCTGAAGGCGCCCAGCAGCATTCCATCATCAAACAGAAGTGATATGCAGAAGATCAGGCTTGAGCAGGCCCTGAAGGCACAAGTCAGTTACATGAGCAAATGGCCCACCTTCCCGGTTTCATTTCTTCTATGTTACTCTCTTTCAGCCTGCACCTATGACCTCAAGGCCATTACCTATGATTAACCCACGGAGGAGGAGAGAACTGAGTCTGACCTACAGATGGTTGTGTGTGGTATGCGCGCAGCATCTGAAAGCAAACAGTCACTGTCCTACAGCCTCTCGTTGGGACATCCCTGGACAATGGTGAAGGAAGATCGTCCCCAGGGGCACACTTCTGAGCAGTGTATTTCGTTGTTCATTTTACTTGGAAAGAGAAATAACCGGAGGCGGGATTATATACCAACTCATGGGCTGTGGCCAACTTTTGGCTGAATGGTCAGGGACTGGGAAGGAACATGATTGGAAAATCGATGCAAGTAATTCAATTTATTGTGGGTATTACTTACCCACTCATGGGACAAGACTCCGGGTTTGATTTTTCAGAAATCTCAGCTTTGTAGTTACAGTATATGGGAGTTTCTTTCAGGGAAGACCTAGAAACTCTCAGGTTATTTACATAGAGCTTGACCTGAGAATTTGAACCCTGAGTTCATCTTTTTTCTGTCCTCATTGTTCAGCATCATCAGGAGCAACCAGCCAATTTCATTGTGCTCTTTAGTTTGACAAAAATGTGCCAATGTATCAAATACACGGTCACCCAGAATCTTGTCGTTTATAAGTATTCAAAAGAGTATCCAGGGGTTACTCTTTGTGTATACTTTGTATATCTCTATTGTCACATTACACTGAGGACTTTCAGTTCCCCCTTTACCACTGTAAATAGAATCATTAGTGTCTTTGAATCTAGAGAGATTAGGGAACCAACTCCAGAACTCTGAGCCTGAATTCAGAAAACTCATCCTTAAGATTCTGTTTTTCTTTGTAAATGTTTATTTATTAAATGTTTATTTTCTTTTTAAATGTTTTTATTTTTGAGAGAGAGAGAGAGAGAGCGAGCGAGTGGGGGCGGGGGTGGGGGGGGGGAGAGAGAAAAAGGGAGACATAGAGTCCGAAGCAGGCTCCAGGCTCCGAGCTGTCAGCACAGAGCCCGATGTGGGGCTCGGGCTCACAAGCTGCGAGATCATGACCTGAGCCAAAGTTGAATGCTTAACTGACTGAGCCACCCAGGCGCCCCAAGAATCTGTTCCTTTGGAACCACTCTTACTATCAACATTTTATCAGTTTCCTAGGATTGCCATAACAAATTACTACAAACTGGGTGTCCTAAGACAATAGAAATTTACTGTTGCGGTTCTAGAGCCTGGAAGTCTGAAATAAACTTTCCAGCAGAGCCATCCTCTTCCTGAAGGTTCCGGCAGAGAATCTGCCGCATTGCTTTCTCGTAGCTTCCTGTCATTTCTGGCAATCCTGGTATTTCCTTGGCTTGTGGACACATCATTTCAACTTCTGCCTCTGTCATCACATGGCATTTTCACTGGGTCCCTGTCTCTGTGGTCTCTTCTCTTGTTAAAAGACAATTATTGTGGATTAGAACCTACGCTAATCTAGTAGGTGTTAGTTTCCTAAGCCTGCCATAAGCAACTACCAAAACCTATGTGGCTTACTATGACAGAAGCTTATTGTCTCACAGCTCTGAAGGCTAGAAGTTCAAAATCAAATTGTCAGCAGGACCATACTCTCTTGGAAACCTGTAGTGTAGAATCCTCCTTAGCCTCTTTTTAGCTTCTGGTGCTTGCCGGCCATCCTTGGCGTTCCTTGGTTTATAGATGCAGCACCATATCCAATCTCTCTGACTTGTTGACACGTGGCTATCTTCTCCCCCTGTGTCTATGTCTCTGTGTCTCTTCTCCTGTTCTTATAAGAACACTGGTCATACTGGCTTAAGGACCCATTCTACTCCTGTATAACCTTAACTAATTATGTCTGCAACAACCATATTCCCAAATATGTTTATATTACGAGGTACTGGGGGATAGGACGTCAAAATATTTTGAGGGGGACACAATTAAAACAACAGTTTGTCCTCCGGTCCCCCAAAATTCATATATTTCTCACCTGCAAAGTGTATATCCCTTGTCCCAACATCCCCCCGAAAGTCTAGTTCCATTGCAACATCATCCTAAATCCAAAATCTCATCTTCTAAATAATCTAAATTAGGTATGGATGAGACGCTGGATATGATCCATCCAGGGCCAAAATTCTTTACTATCTGTGGAGATGTAAAACTGGAAAGCAAGTTATCTGCTTTCAAAATACAATAGTGGAAACAGGCATAGACAAGATATTCCCATTACAAGAGGAAGAAAATGGAAGGGAAAAGGGGTCACAGGACCCCAGCAAGAATGAAACACACAAGGGCAAATACCATTAGGCTCCAAAGCCTACAAATAATTCTCCATGGGCCAATTCAGCCTCTGGGTCCATGGAGGCCCATTGGCCTCTAAGCCAGCCTCAGCCCAAGTGGCCCAAACCCCCTGGGCTTTGTTTGCTACCCTAATCCCTCAACAGAGCCACCTTCTGGGCAGCTCGCTTCCTGCTTGTAGAATCTCAGAAATGTGACAGCCTGCCTTCAATTATTTCTGTCTCTGTCCCCTTCGGTCCAAGCTGGCAGTATTTCTGTCTGCTGAGATGGTTGATTGGATCCACGAATCACACACCTAGTGTCTTCAGTGGAAAGTCTCTCCAGCCACACCTTTGGCAAGGTTTCCATCTTATGCTCTTGGAATAGGCTGGAAAATTTCCAAATTTCCAAATTATCGATTTGCCTAACAATTTTTTTCCTCAATTGATCTCTTCTTTTCACATTTTATTAAAAACAGCAAGGAGAAAACAGACGGCACCTTCCATAGTTTGCTTCGGGAGTCTCTGTTCATCGTTTTTACCCTCTCCTTTCCACCAGTGATAGAATAGAGTTCAGCATAGTTTCTGCCACTCTATAACAAGGATGGCTTTTTCTCCAGTGGCCAATAACCACCTCATCATTTCCTTTTAGGCCTTCCTTCACCAGAAGCACCATCAATGTTCACGTTTCTACCAAAACCTCTTCAAGACAGTCGAGATCTTTTTTGATCATGCTTCTCAAAATTCTTCCAGCTTCTAGCCCTTACTCAATCCCAAAGCCACTTTCACAGTTTTAAGTATTTATGATAGCAACATTTCACTTCCTGGTATCCAATCTGTACCAGTGTTTTCCAGAGAAACAGAGCCAATAGAAAAAATATATATATATGATATTTGACATATATGTATATTATATTTTTATATACATATGACTATTTTAAGGAATTGGCTTATGCAATTATGGAGGCTGACAAGTCCAAAATCAGTAGGGCAGACAGGCTGGCAGACTGGAAAGTCGGCAGAAGTTGATTTTGACTTTGCAGTCTTAAATAAGAATTTCTTCTCTGGGAAACCCTAGTTTTGTTCCTAAGGTCTTCCAACTGATTGGTTGAGGTCCACTCACATTACCAAGGGCAGTCTCTTTTATTAAAGTGAACTGATTGTAGATATTAGCTACATCTACAAAATACCTTCATAGAACCACCTGGATTAGATTTGATTACATCACCTAGCTGAGTCAAATTGACACATAAAACTCATCAACGCCTGTACTAACCTTCTTCCAGTATTTGAGCACCTCCATGCTATCACACGTTATCCTTTTAATGCTTGAAACATTCCCCTGCCCCAGAAACACACACACACTTCACACACACACTTTACACTTTGCCTGGACAACCTCTGCTTTTCTTCAAATGTCATTCTAGATGTGACTTTTCTTAGGAAGACTTGCCCAGTGCCCCAACTCCTCATTCCCTGGCATTTCCCCATGCAATGGTAGCATCTTTAAATTTCCAATCTATGTCTCTAACCATATAGTATTTTCCAAATATTATATTAGATTCCTTTATTTTCTCCTATTGTGTTCCATATCAAACTGCTTGCATGTGTGTGTATCTTCTTTTCCTAATAGACTCTAGACTCCAAAAGGATGTTACCCATAAATGTTAACCATCTTGCTTTTAACCTGACCCTGGTTATTAAATTCTGGAATATAACAGGTCCTCACTACACATTTTTGGATGAATAATCATCTTAATTAGTCTATAAACTCATGACAATTTTTCTGTGAGCTAAGAGAATTAAGTGTTTATCAGAAAAATGTATCTTCTTTAATAATAATGATGTTGCGGGGCGCCTGGGTGGCGCAGTCGGTTAAGCGTCCGACTTCAGCTCAGGTCGCGATCTCGCGGTCTGTGAGTTCGAGCCTGGCGTGGGGCTCTGGGCTGATGGCTCAGAGCCTGGAGCTTGTTTCCGATTCTGTGTCTCCCTCTCTCTCTGCCCCTCCCCCGTTCATGCTCTGTCTCTCTCTGTCCCAAAAATAAATAAACGTTGAAAAAAAAATTAAAAAAAAATAATGATGTTGTAAAGGAAAATTATAGAAAAAAATCATAAAATTCTCTTTTCGTTGCTATCATGATTCACCTGAATGTTACTTCCATTCATAACATGAGGAACAGAGTACAGTATCAGCCATCCTATGGCATGTGGGACTGTAAGGGAGTAATTAGTGGGCGTGAGTTATTTAGACTGCTAAAATATCCAGAAATTTCCAGAGTTCTAATGCCAGCAGAGAAGCACTAGACTACAATCTGAAATTTCCTGTATTTACAATTTAAACATGAGCAGTGTCTGACGTTTCTGAATCGATGCCGAATTTACAGCCATCATGTTGAAACTAACAGATGGCTAGAAATGTGCTAGTCTGGTGTGTATTCCTTTCTTGAGCTCTTTCACCAGAACATAAGGGTGAGGCATGACAGTTTTCAAATCTGATTTTTCACATACTTGCAAGAGAATCTAGAGAGTAGGTCTGATTTATAAATTATATGCAATCGCTAAAAATATGTTACCTAATAAGAAAAAAAGTTCTGTTTTCTTAATTCATATTGAATGTGTCATTTAAAATGTTTTAGTCTTGGGCGCCTGGGTGGCGCAGTCGTTAAGCGTCCGACTTCAGCCAGGTCACGATCTCACGGTCCGTGAGTTTGAGCCCCGCGTCGGGCTCTGGGCAGATGGCTCAGAGCCTGGAGCCTGTTTCCGATTCTGTGTCTCCCTCTCTCTCTGCCCCTCCCCCGTTCATACTCTGTCTCTCTCTGTCCCAAAAATAAATAAATGTTGAAAAAAAAAATTTTAAATGTTTTAGTCTTACAAAAACTCATTATTTAAAAATGCATCTTTGAGTCGGTAATAGTGCTTAAGTAACGAGTCTGATTTAACTTGCATAAGGAAATATCCCCATGAAAGTAAATACAGTGTTTAAAAAGGTAAATATTTAGATTTCGTTTTAGAAAATGTTATCAAACCATGAGTATTTATGAGTTACTGCTTATGTTAGTGACAGATATATAAATTAAGAGGCTTAATCAAATAAGAAAATTGTTTTTTAAGTGGATAAATGATTAAATAATTAAGGTATTTTCATAGAAACACATTTATGGACACTTTCAATAGTATCAAACACGTAGTGATTTTCTTTCGACCTTTGTAAACATTGGTTGCCGTATTCCTCTCGGACTCAGCCAGGGCCTTTGAACAGAATGGACAACTCCCTGCACTTACTGGACAGTGAGAAGAGAATTCTTGGAACTCATTTAGGTGCCTCGATCACCAAGTAATCTCTCTTAGTCCTGTATGATCACTATAAAAGTTATGCACTTTTTGATTCAAATGTACTTTAAATTTCTCTTTCCTTTTTTTTTTTTTTTTAGTGAAACTGGGAAACTTCTAGTTAGATAATCTTCAAAAACTACAAGGCTGCAAAATATATAAAGAACTTATAAAACCGAACACACAAAAATGGGCAGAAGACATGGATAGACATCTTCCAAAGAAGACATCCAAGTGGCTAACAGACACATGAGAAAATGCTCAACATCACTCATTGTCCGGGAAATACAAATCAAAACTACAATGAGGTATCACCTTACACTTGTCAGAATGGCTAAAATGAACAACATGGGAAACAACAGGTGTTGGCAAGGATGCAGAGAAAGGGGAACCCTCTTACGCTGTTGGTGGGAATGCAAACTGATGCAGCCACTCTGGAAAACAGTATGGAAGTTCCTCACAAAGTTAAATATAGAACTACCCTACAATCCAGAAATCGCAGTACTAGGTGTTTATCCAAAGGATACAAAAGTATACTGAATCGAAAAGACACATGTACTCTGATGTTTATAGCAGCATTATCAACAATAGCCAAATTATAGAAAGAACCCAAGTCCATCAGCTGATGAATGGATAAAGAAGATGTGGTTTATATATACAACGGGATATTATTCAGCCATGAAAAAGAATGAAATCTTGCCATTTGCAGTGATATGGATGGAGCTAGAGAGTTTTATGTTAAGCGAAATATGTCAGTCAAAGAAAGACAATCACCGTATGATTTCACTCGTATGTGGAATTTAAGGAACAAAACAGATGAACATAGGGGAAGATAAGAGAGAGGCAAAGCATAAAACAGACTCTTAACTACGGAGAACAGCTATTAATACCAGTAGAGATAGGTACTAAAGAGGGCACTTGTGATGAGCACTGGGTGTTGTATGTAAGTGTTGAATCACTGAATTCTACACCACAAACTGGTATTACATTGTCTATTAACTAACTGGCATTTAATAAAAACTTGAAAAAGAAAACAAAGGCTGCAGATATCCGATGTTTTACAATCAAGACTGAGAATATAAAGGGGGATATAAGCAATAAAAGGGAGAGCCAAAGTCAGATGCTTAACCGACTGAGCCATCCAGGCGCCCCTAAGCAACCTATGTTTGAATACCAGCTTCACCACTGCCCTTATAGCCAAGTAACCATCGGTAAATTACTCCAGTGTATCTATTTCTTCACTGTAAAACAGAGGTTAGAATAGTGTCTACTTCCTGGGATTACACAAGGATAACATGAAATCATCTACATAAAGTAAAACACCTAGTGCCCGGCACACAGTATATGTCCAATGGGTGTTAGTTGATTTGTATTATTATTATTTTACCAGACTGACAGTCCTTTTAAAAATATTAAGATATTCGGTGTTAGTGGTAGGCAGTGGGGTAGTAGAAAAATAAGGTTTAGTAGAAGAACAAAAGACTACAAAATTCTTGGAAGATAATTTGACAATATATATTCCAGTTTAAAAAGACGCATGTTTTTTTAAATACATTTTTTTAAAGAGTTTATTTATTTCTTTTTGATGGCGCGGGGAAGCAACAGAGAGAGGGAGAGAGAGAATCCCAAGCGGGCTACCTGCTGTCAGCATGGAGTTGGATGCGGGGCTCCATCCCAAAAACTCAGCTCAGGGGAGCATGACCTGAGCTGAAATCCAGAGTTAGTTAACCAACTGAGCCGCCCAGGTGACCCGAGATGCATGTTCTTTTATATAACAATTCCATTAAAAAAATTTTTTTTTAACGTTTATTATTGAGAGACAGAGAGACACAGAGCGCGAGCAGGGGAGGGGTAGAGAGAGGGGGAGACACGGAATCCGAAGCAGGCTCCAGGCCCTGAGCTGTCAGCACAGAGCCCGACGCGGGACTCCAACTCATAAACTGCTAGATCATGACCTGAGCCAAAGTCGGTTGCCTAGCCAACTGAGCCACCCAGGTGCTCCAACAATTCAATTTTTTTAAGTATTTAACAAAGAAAATAATCAAGGTGTGAAAAATGTACTTTTAGTTATTTTGAATAGTGAAAACTTGAAAACCTGATTTTAAAAGTTCACGGTTATGAGAGTCAATAAATTATAGTACATTTAGGCAATATACTAAGTAGCCTGTAACAAGATGGTTAATAATGGCCACGAGGAATATGTCTATGATATATTATTCAGCAAAAAAAGGGGCACACACACACACACACACACACACACACATGAATACAGGCACACACACATGCTCATATGTCCATGATTCTGTAACATAGACACAATTGTAAAAAGGAAAAAGAACAGTTTGAACGAATGGTAGTATTATAAGTGGATTTTAAAAATCTTTTAATTTTTTTTGTATGTGACTTTTACTGGGTATATGACTGGATAAAAATAGTTTTCAAAAAACAAAAAGGAAAGTGCTAAGAGGGGAGACCTTAAAAATTCCAATCTCAAGAAAAAACTTGTTACTATGTGTGGTGATAGGCACTAACCAGACTTATGATGATCATTTTGCAATATATACAAATATCAAATCATTATGTTGTACATGTAAAACGGATGTAATGTTATATGTCAGTTATATTTCAATTAGAAAAAGAAAAAAGGCATTTTATAATATTTTATATCAATCTATAAAATAAAATTACTGTGTACAAAAAGACTGACAGTTAACTTTGCCTACCAAGTTGATAATATTAAACATGAAGAGAATAAGAGAGATAGGTTGAGATTGATAAAAGAAACTTCACTCTTTGGTTTCTGAAATTTGTATGTATTTTATACTCAACGATGTCAATTATAATTTATAATAGTAAAAAATGTGTGTATTTCATTTACAAAAATGTGGTTCTTTATTTATTCTACTATTTGTCACCCATCAGCCTCCTTTGGCAGGTGCTAAGTGATCAGATTTGAGTAAAAGACTATCCATATATACCCTCACGTAAGTAGCACATTTGGAAGTTGTCATTTAGGACCACAATGCTCTCCTGCTACCCGACTCCAGACCGTTTAAAAACGCTGTAGATATTGCTTTTTTTTGCATTCCCCAGAGAGCGGACTCATTTCCAAAGCACAATCTATGATAAATCCAGATTTTTCTTGTGTGAAACACTACTACTAAAATGAAAACTTGTGTTGATTATAGAGACACAGAACAGTAGCATTCGTTTTTATTAAAAAAATTTTTTTAAATTTATTTTTGAGACAGAGAGAAAGCAGGGGAGGGTCAGAGAGAGGGAGGCACAGAATCTGAAATAGGCTCCAGACTCAGCTGTCAGCACAGAGCCCGACGTAGGGCTCAAACCCACGAGCTGGGAGATCATGACCTGAGCTGAAGTCGGACGCTTAACCAACTGAGCCACCCAGGCGCCCCATGACGGTTGCATTTTTTTTTTTAATTTAATGTTTATTTATTTTTTAGAGAGAGAGACAGAGCGTAAATGGGGGAGGGGCAGAGAGAGAGGGAGACACAGAATCTGAAGCAGGCTCCAGGCTCTGAGCTAGCTGCAGCACAGAGTCCAACATGGGGCTTGAACTCAAGAACCCTGAGATCATGACCTGAGCTGAAATCGGACGCTTAACCGACCGAGCCACCCAGGTGCCCCAATGACAGTAGCATTCTTAACAGCCCAGCTCTGCTGACACAGCATTTCTGGGTTTTGACATTTGCCACCCCTTTACATTGATTACTTCTACTCATCGTCTTTAAGTACAGATCCTTTTCACCTGTAAAAGACACCTAGGTCTAGGTCATAAGTGATATTGAGAAGAACCAGGCTTCCTGAGTCTCAAAACATGTTTTGTTTATTATTTCCATAGGGTATTTCTTTTCTTTTCTTTTCTTTTTTTTTTTTTTTTTTTTTTTGGGCATAGGATATTTCTTTTTGGCTCAAAGGACTCATGGCTCTAATGCTAAAATGTCCTCGCACTTCAGTTTGCTAGAAATGGCTATTTTTTTTTTTTTTCAGCTCTAGGGCAAAGAGAATTCACAGAAATGATATAAGTATTCGTTCAAGGCCACATAAATCTTTTCGTTGAAACTTTCAAGGTTTATTGTCTATAAGAGGAAAATGGATTTGAGGGCATATCTGTCAGATGCTCTCATATGCTATATTTTGCTAACTAACAAAATTACATAAGTAATTTAAAAACTTCGATGATATGATCCTCAGCCAACGGTTGAAGTACGCTTTCCATAAAGAGCCATTTGAAATGGAAAATAATAAAATTTGTGTGGAATGAAAGATTGATCATTTACATATGCATAGTTAAATTAGTTTAGAAGTATACAAACCCTGATCACAGTGATATGGTTGTAATCTCAAAAAGGAAAGGCTAAATTACCGTGTAAAGTAAAAATAATATGGCACCTTATATGGAGAATTTAAAGAGAATGCTTGTTTGTTTTTTTTACTAAAAATATGGAAATCACAGGAAAAAAAGTATATTATCAATATGGTGTCAGGATAAAGTCAGCCCAGGTAGGAAGAATTGGACAGTGTCAGACTTGGCAAGTGTGAGTCTTGCTCAGCAAATATGATAGTCCATTCCTCCCAGGAAGGCATATTTCCAAGTTATAGATGTTTCAGATTGTCTGTATTCAGTGATAATAGTCAATCATTAATTACAACTTACTTCCCTTGCTTCTCTTACTCTTAGACCAAACATATTATATACTTATATTTATGTTAGATTTCTATATCAGTTTTCCTATGGTGTGTATTCCAACCAGCCATCAAAACCATTCTGGGACAGGTGCCTGGGTGGTTCAGTCGGTTGAGTCTTGATTTTGGCTCAAGTCACGGTCTCACAGTTTGTGAGACTGAGCCCCGAGCATCAGGCTCAGAGCTGACAGTGTGGAGCCTGCTTGGCATTCTATCTCTCCCTCCCTCTCCCCCTCCCCCCTTCAGCTCTCTCTCTTTCTCTCGCTCAAAATAAATAAATAAACTTCAAATAAAATCAGCATACCAAATTTAGCAAAAATATTTAAAAAGTCAATAAACCTTTGGTTTAACCACAGGTAAGTTTGGTTTGATATAGAAAAATCTATAATTATCATGAACCACATAATAGATTCAGGGCAAAGAAATCCATATAATTGTTTCAATGACAGAGTAAAATAATTTGATAAAAACTTTTTATAAACTAGGAATAGAAATGAACTACCTCCTTCTAAGTGACATCTGACAAAAATATACAACAATAATAGTCCTAAAAACGGAATATTGGATGCATTCCTTGTAAATCACAAACAGGAAAAAATGTCCATTTTGTTTCTATTGAACATTATACTAGAAATTCTGGCCAGTGCAATAAACCAAGAAAAATAAAGTAAAGGCATAAGAATTGTAGAGAAAGAAATTGAATTATCTTTATTTTGGATATAATTTTTTAATTAAAAATATATATCCAGGGGCGCCTGGGTGGCGCAGTCGGTTAAGCGTCCGACTTCAGCCAGGTCACGATCTCGCGGTCCGTGAGTTCGAGCCCCACGTCGGGCTCTGGGCTGATGGCTCGGAGCCTGGAGCCTGATTCCGATTCTGTGTCTCCCTCTCTCTCTGCCCCTCCCCCGTTCATGCTCTCTCTCTCTGTCCCAAAAATAAATAAACGTTGAAAAAAAAAATTAAAAAATATATATATCCAACACATTTTTAGATAAAATAAGAAAGGCTATGGTGAGGTTAGCTAGAATCAATATACCAAAATATTAATAATAACAACAACAATTACATTTCTCTGTTTTAGTATCAGTCAGTGAATATAATTTAAAATAGATACTATTTATAATAGCAAATAAAAATTTTGATACCAAAGAATTAATCTAACAAAAACAAGAAAGATCTGTATCCAAAGAATTATATAACATTATTGAGCGACAAAAACATTTCAGTGGGTCATATGTGGCATATTCAGTAACAAAACAATATTCATATTGTAAAAACCATAATTCTTCCCCAAATAGGCTATAAATTCAGTAATAATGAAAATACCAACATGTGATCTTAGGGGCTTGTTAGGCAGATTCCAACATTTATATGGAAAATTAAAAGAATAAGAATAGGCAAGACATTTCTGAATAAAAAGAATTAATTTGATATACCTAGACTAGTATATATGAAAACTTACTAGAAAGCTAGAGTAATTAAGACAGCAGGATTTTGGTGTAGGGATGGACTATTGGCTAATTGGGAGAAAATAGACTGCCTCCAAAGAGTCTCACACTATATAATATAGATAGCATTTCAGATTAACATGAAAAGAGGAGGAGGGGAAGATGGCGGCATAGGAGGACGCTGGGCTCACCGCATCCTGCGGATCACTTAGATTCCACCTACACCGGCCTAAATAACCTAGAAAACCGCCAGAAGACTAGCAGAACGGAGTCTCCGGAGCCAAGCACAGACGAGAGGCCCACAGAAGAGGGTAGGAAGGGCGGAGAGGTGATGCGTGCTCCACGGACTGGCGGGAGGGAGCCGGGGTGGAGGGGCGGCCCGCAGGCCAAGCAGAGCCCCCGAGTCTGGCTGGCAAAAGCGGAGGGGCCGGATGGAGTGTGTTCCGACAGCAAGCGGGACTTGACATCTGGAAGGTTATAAGCTAACAGCTCTGCCCCAAGAGCGGGAGGGCTGGAGGACAATGGGAGGGAGAGTTGTTGAGCCCCGGACGATAGAGCGCAGCTTGGCGGGGAACAAATGCGCTCGCCAGTGCCATCTCCCTCGCCCTCGCCCATCCCCCAGCCAAAATCTCAGAGGGAACCGGTTCCTGCCAGGGAACTTGCTTACACCTCACAAACACCCAACCTTGTGCTTCTGCGGATCCATCCCTCGGGTGGCGGGTCTGACTCCCTCCCCATGCTGCAGGGCCCCTCCTGAAGCAGATCACCGAAGGATAAGCGAGCTGAGCCTGCCCCTCCCACCCCTGTGCACCTTGCCGATCCACCCCAGCTAATACGCCAGATCCCCAGCACCACAAGCCTGGCAGTGTGCAAGTAGCCCAGACGAGCCACGCCATCCCACAGTGAATCCTGCCCCTAGGACAGGGGAAGAGAAGGCACACACCAGTCTGACTGTGGCCCCAGTGGTGGGCTGGGGGCAGACATCAGGTCTGACTGCGGCCGGCCCACCAACGCAAGTTATTCAAGACAGCACAGGGGAAGTGCCCTGCAGTCCTGCACCACTCCAGGGACTATCCAAAATGACGAAACGGAAGAATTCCCCTCAAAAGAATCTCCGGGAAAAAACAACAGCTAACAAACGGATCAAAAAGGATTTAAACAATATAACAGAAAGTGAATTTAGAACAATAGTCATAAAATTAATCAGTGGGCTTGAAAACAGTATAGAGGACAGCAGAGAATCTATTGCTACACAGATCAAGGGACTAAGAGACAGTCAGGAGGAGCTAAAAAATGCTATAAATGAACTGCAAAATAAAATGGAGATGACCACGGCTTGGAATGAAGAGGCAGAGGAGAGAATAGGTGAACTAGAAGATAAAATTATGGAAAAAGAGGAAGCTGAGAAAAAGAGAGATAAAAAAAATCCAGGAGTATGAGAGGAAAATTAGAGAACTAAGTGATGCACTAAAGAGAAATAATCTACGCAAAATTGGTACTCCAGAGGAGGAAGAGAGAGGGAAAGGTGCTGAAGCTGTACTTGAAGAAATCATAGCTGAGAACTTCCCTGATCTGGGGAAGAAAAAAGGCATTGAAATCCAGAGGCACAGAGAACTCCCTTCAGACGTAAATTGAATCGATCTTCTGCACGACATATCATAGTGAAACTGGCAAAATACAAGGATAAAGAGAAAATTCTGAAAGCAGCTAGAGATAAATGTGTTCTGATATATAAAGGGAGACCTATAAGACTCATGACCGATCTCTCTACTGAAACTTGGCAGGCCAGAAAGGAATGGCAGGAGATCTTCAATGTGATGAACAGAAAAAATATGCAGCCGAGAATCCTTTATCCAGCAAGTCTGTCATTGAGAAGAGAAGGAGAGATAAAGGTCTTCCCAAACAAACAAAAACTGAAGGAATTCGTCACCACTACACCAGCCCTACAAGAGATACTAAGGGGCATCCTGTGAGACAAAGTACCAGAGACATCGCTACAAGCATGAAACCTACAGACATCACAATGACTCTAAACCCATATCTTTCTATAATAACACTGAACGTAAATGGACTAAATGCGCCAACCAAAAGACATAGGGTATCAGAATGGATAAAAAAAACAAGACCCATCTATTTGCTGTTTACAAGAGACTCATTTTAGATCTGAGGACACCTTCAGATTGAGAGTGAGGGGATGGAGAACTATTTATCATGCCACTGGAAGTCAAAAGAAAGCTGGAGTAGCCATACTTATATCAGACAAACTAGACTTTAAATTAAAGGCTGTAACAAGAGATGAAGAAGGGCATTATATAATAATTACAGGGTCTATCCATCAAGAAGAGCTAATAATTATAAATGTCTATGTGCCCAATACAGGAGCCCCCAAATATATAAAACAATTACTCACAAACATAAGCAACCTTACTGATAAGAATGTGGTAATTGCAGGGGACTTTAACACTCCACTTACAGAAATGGATAGATCATCTAGACACATGGTCAATAAAAAAATAAGGGCCCTGAATGATACATTGGATCAGATGGATTTGACAGATATATTTAGAACTCTGCATCCCAAAGCAACAGAATATACTTTCTTCTCAAGTGCACATGGAACATTCTCCAAGATAGATCACATACTGCGTCACAAAACAGCCCTTCATAAGTATACAAGAACTGAGATCATACCACGCATACTTTTGGACCACAATGCTATGAAGCTTGAAATCAACCACAGGAAAAAGTCTGGAAAACCTCCAAAAGCGTGGAGGTTAAAGAACACCCGACTAAAGAATGAATGGGTCAACCAGGCAATTAGAGAAGAAATTAAAAAATATACGGAAACAAACGAAAATGAAAATACAACAATCCAAACCCTTTGGGATGCAGTGAAGGCCGTCCTGAGAGGAAAATATATTGCAATCCAGGCCTATCTCAAGAAACAAGAAAAATCCCAAATACAAAATCTAACAGCACACCTAAAGGAAATAGAAGCAGAGCAGCAAAGACACCCCAAACCCAGCAGAAGAAGAGAAATAATAAAGATCAGAGCACAAATAAACAATATAGAATCTAAAAAAAACTGTAGAGCAGATCAATGAAACCAAGTTGGTTTTTTGAAAAAATAAACAAAATTGACAAACCTCTAGCCAGGCTTCTCAAAAAGAAAAGGGAGATGACCCAAATAGATAAAATCATGAATGAAAATGGAATTATTACAACCAATCCCTCAGAAATACAAACAATTATCAGGGAATACTATGAAAAATTATATGCCAACAAACTGGACAACCTGGAAGAAATGGACAAATTCCTAAACACCCACACTCTTCCAAAACTCAATCAGGAGGAAATAGAAAGCTTGAACAGACCCATAACCAGCGAAGAAATTGAATCAGTTATCAAATATCTCCCAACAAATAAGAGTCCAGGACCAGATGGCTTCCCAGGAGAGTTCTACCAGACGTTTAAAGCAGAGATAATACCTATCCTTCTCAAGCTATTCCAAAAAATAGAAAGGGAAGGAAAACTTCCAGACTCATTCTATGAAGCCTGCATTACTTTGATTCCTAAACCAGAGACCCAGTAAAAAAAGAGAACTACAGGCCAATATCCCTGATGAATATGGATGCAAAAATTCTTAATAAGATACTAGAAAATCGAATTCAACAGCTTATAAAAAGAATATTTCACCATGATCAAGTGGGATTCATTCCTGGGATGCAGGGCTGGTTCAACATTCGCAAATCAATCAACGTGATACATCACATTAATAAAAGAAAAGATAAGAACCATATGATCCTGTCAATCGATGCATAAAAAGCATTTGACAAAATTCAGCATTCCTTCTTAATAAAAACCCCTCAGAAAGTCGGGATAGAGGGAACATACTTAAACATCATAAAAGCCATTTATGAAAAGCCCACAGCTAATACAATCCTCAATGGGGAAAAACTGAGAGCTTTTTCCCTGAGATCAGGAACATGACAGGGATGTCCACTCTCACCGCTGTTGTTTAACATACTGTTGGAAGTTCTAGCATCAGCAATCAGACAACAAAAGGAAATCAAAGGCATCAAAATTGGCAAAGATGAAGCTAAGCTTTCACTTTTTGCAGATGACATGATATTATACATGGAAAATATGACAGACTCCACCAAAAGTCTGTTAGAACTGATACATGAATTTAGCAAAGTTGCAGGATACAAAATCAATGTACAGAAATCAGTTGCATTCTTATACACTAATAATGAAGCAACAGAAAGACAAATAAAGAAACTGATTCCATTCACAATTGCACCAAGAAGCATAAAATACCCAGGGATAAATGTAACCAAAGATGTAAAAGATATGTATGCTGAAAACTATAGAAAGCTTATGAAGGTAATTGAAGAAGATATAAAGAAATGGAAAAACATTCCATGCTCATGGATTGGAAGAATAAATATTTTCAAAATGTCAATACCACCCAAAGCTATCTACACATTCAATGCAATCCCAATCAAAATTGCACTGGCATTCTTCTTGAATCTAGAACAAGCAATCCTAAAATTCATATGGAACCACAAAAGGCCCGAATAGCCAAAGTAATTTTGAAGAAGAAAACCAAAGCAGGAGGCATCACAATCTCAGACTTTAGTCTCTACTACAAAGCTGTAATCATCCAAGACAGCATGGTATTGGCACAAAAACAGACACATAGACCAATGGAATAGAATAGAAACCCCAGAACTAGGCCCACAAACGTATGGCCAACTCATCTTTGACAAAGCAGGAAAGAACATCCAATGGAAAAAAGACAGTCTCTTTAACAAATGGTGCTGGGAGAACTGGACAGCAACATGCAGAAGGTTGAAACTAGACCACTTTCTCACACCATTCACAAAAATAAACTCAAAATGGATAAAGGACCTGAATGTGAGACAGGAAACCATCAAAACCCTAGAGGAGAAAGCAGGAAAAGACCTCTCTGACCTCAACCATAGCAATTTCTTACTTGACACATCCCCAAAGGCAAGGGAATTAAAAGCAAAAATGAACTACTGGGACCTCATGAAGATAAAAAGCTTCTGCACAGCAAAGGAAACAAACAACAAAGCTAAAAGGCAACCAACGGAATGGGGAAAGATATTTTCAAATGACATATCGGACAAAGAGCTGGTATCCAAAATCTATAAAGAGCTCACCAAACTCCACACCCGAAAAACAAATAATCCAGTGAAGAAATGGGCAGAAAACATGAATAGACACTTCTCTAAAGAAGACATCCGGATGGCCAACAGGCACATGAAAAGATGTTCAACGTCGCTCCTTATCAGGGAAATACAAATCAAAACCACACTCAGGTATCACCTCACGCCAGTCAGAGTGGCCAAAATGAACAAATCAGGAGACTATAGATGCTGGAGAGGATACAGAGAAATGGGAACCCTCTTGCACTGTTGGTGGGAATGCAAATTGGTGCAGCCACTCTGGAAAACAGTGTGGAGGTTCCTCAAAAAATTAAAAATAGATCTACCCTATGACCCAGCAATAGCACTGCTAGGAATTTACCCAAGGGATACAGGAGTACTGATGCATAGGGGCACTTGTACCCCAATGTTTATAGCAGCACTCTCAACAATAGCCAAATTATGGAAAGAGCCTTAATGTCCATCAACTGATGAATGGATAAAGAAATTGTGGTTTATATACACAATGGAGTACTATGTGGGAATGAGAAAGAATGAAATCTGGCCCTTTGTAGCAACGTGGATGGAACTGGAGAGTGTGATGCTAAGTGAAATAAGCCATACAGAGAAAGACAGATACCATATGTTTTCACTCTTATGTGGATCCTGAGAAACTTAACAGAAACCCCTGGGGGAGGGGAAGGAAAAAAAAAAAAAAGAGGTTAGAGTGGGAGAGAGCCAAAGCATAAGAGACTCTTAAAAACTGAGAACAAACTGAGGGTTGATGGGGTGGGGGTGGGAGGCTGGGGAGGGTGGGTAATGGGTATTGAGGAGGGCACCTTTTGGGATGAGCACTGCGTGTTGTATGAAAACCAATTTGACAATAAATTTCAAAAAAAAAAAAAGAAAATGGATATTTGAAAATAAAAAAACATGAAAAGAAATCTGTACAATAAATTAGGTGAAGAAAATTGATACTTACTTGAAAAAAATGAAATTAAATCAGTATCATTTTTCACGCATTAAAAAATCTAACTTGGGGGGCGTCTGAGTGACTCAGTTGGTTGAGCATCTGACTCTTGATTTGGGCTCAGGTCATGATCCCAGGGTTGTGGGATCCAGCCCCACGATGGGCTCCGTGCTCAGAGTGGATTCTGCTTAAAAGACTGCTTAAGGGGTGCCTGGAGGCTCAGTCAGCTAAGCGTCCGACTTCAGCTCGGGTCTTGAGCTCACGGTTTGTGAATGTGAGCCCCACGTTAGGCCCTGTGCTGACAGCTCAGAGCCTGGAGCCTGCTTCAGATGCTGTGTCTCCCTCTGCCCCTTCCCCACTCACACTCTGTCTGTCTCTCAAAAATGAATAAGCGTTAAAAAATTAAAAAAAAAAAGAGACTGCTTAAGATTCTACCTCTCTCTCTGCCCCCCCAAAATAAATAAATGAACTTTTAAAAAAACTGCTTAAAAATATGTATATTTTATATGAATGAAGGCTAAACTATAGCTTTTGCATTGACAGAGATGGAGTTTAAAAACATAACACTGAAAAAGAAAAGTAATCTCAGAACACTAAATGCAGTTTGATATTTTATAAAGCTTAAAAACAGGCAAAACTAAACAATTTGTTATATATATATTACACTGTATCCATATATATTGTATTAGTAAGCAAGGTAATAAGAAACACACAACTCAGAATAGAAGTCACCTTTGGAGGTGGTGGCAGATATATGGAAAAGAGGAAGAAAATAGAAAAAAAGAGATTGCTGAAGATTCAGTCTCCTGATTGAATGATGGGTTTGTGTACATTTGGATTAATAAATTGTGTTTATATGATGAACATTTTTGTCTAATAAAATATTATATTAAACAAAGAAATTTAGGGGAGCCTGGGTGGCTCAGTCGGTTAAGCGTCCGACTTCAGCCAGGTCACGATCTTGCTGTCCGTGAGTTCGAGCCCCGCATCGGGCTCTGGGCTGATGGCTCAGAGCCTGTAGCCTGCTTCCTATTCTGTGTCTCCTTCTCTTTCTGCCCCTCCCCTGTTCATGCTCTGTCTCTCTCTGTCTCAAAAATAAATAAAAACATTAAAAAATAAATAAATAAATAAAAGCAAATAAATTAGTGAAAACACTTGCAACACATGACAAGAAGCAATACTACTTTGAAATAAATATAAAGATCTCATACTATTCTAATGTAAGACAGAAATATTAAAAATGCATGAATAAACTAAGCAATTAATAAAAATAAATAAGCATTTGAATACTATAATTCAGTTTCAGTAAGATTTAAGAGGTTAATTTAAAATGATAAAATAACATTCAGGGGTGCCTGGATGGCTCAGTCAGTTAAGTGTCCAACTCTTGATTTCGGCTCAGGTGATGATCTCATGGCTCATGGGTTTGAGCCCCGTGTCAGGGCAGAGCCTGCTTGGGATTCTCTCTCCTTCTCTCTCTGCCACTCCCCTGCTCTCTCTGTCGCAATAAATAAATAAACTTAAAAAAATAAAAAGATAAAACAAAATACCAGTCTACAACTTTGGCATTAATTAAAATTATCAAAAATATGAAAAAAAACAGAAAAGAAATATATCAGATTTATAAAACACAACTTACAAAATTCTTAAAGTAATGACAATAGAAAATTTAATTACACCACGTCAATAATCACTCATAGGGTCTTATCTAAATCTATTTGAATTATTTCCAAGTGACGGAAACATACACAGCCAATACAATTTTGTATCATAAGTGAATATATGTTGTAATAGGTATGTTAAAGAACTCTACAGGTAATAACCCATAGCATAGTATAATACTAATTTTCTTTATGATATTATATATTAATATAAAGATATATTAAAAATTGGTTTTCAAAGCCGTAGGTGTGTTTTTCTCTTGGTGTTAAAATTAGGTATGTTTTCTTTACCGTGTTTATTCTCTTTGATTTCTATATTTGTTTTATTAACTTTTTCTAATTTTAAAAATACATTAGGCTTAAATATGCATATTTTTTCAATGAGACTTCCGAAATTATTTTCACATGTTCTATTGACCTCAAAATAATTGTTTTGGGTGGTGATTAGGGGGAAGGCGGGGTGAAGAAGTGTAGGCCCAGGAAGTAGTTATCCCATAGAACTCAGAAGCGAAAACAGGAATTCACTAGCAGGATGTAAATTACCACACGGACAAGAGATTCTGTTGAGCGCAGCATCTGCCAAAATCTGAAGAAACAAAATATAGCAAGATGGAAATCCATGCCTCTCTGGTATACGTTAGATGACTTCAGTGATTTAAACCCCAAACAGTAAAGAACTATTCTTCCAAAGGAAAGGGCACAAAACTTCTTTTATCCTACGAAAATGTCACAGGCTTAGATCTTGTTTGTGATGGAAAGCTACCGCATGGTTTGCATCAGGATATTTTAGCGTGTGACATTAAGAGTTTGCATATGTGTCCGAATCTATATTGAGGCTTCTGGAGGTGGTTTAATCAGTATTTCAGGGCTACTTATTTTTACGTCTCGACTTTTTGGTCTACCTTCTCCCCAGGTTTTTTTTTTTTCCTTCTTTTACCATGCTTTTCTATCTGATTTTATCACCCCACTTTGTTAATTCATTGCTCATTTGTTGAGAATGAGGTATACACCAGATTTGGTGCTTTGTTATGGGAAAAGAGTGATGAAAAAAGGTTCTTCTCTGCGTCGTACTGGGTGGCTTCTGACTGAAATGTACAAGCCACCCGACCTTTGTGGTCCGCTGTACTGATAACTGCTGGTTGAGGTCATGATTATTTACCAAAGCCACCCACTTTGCCAGTATCTCACTATTTATTTTTAATTTAATTACTGTTGTCTTTCTCTCTCTCTTTTTTTTTTTTTTTTTATTTTCGAGGGAGACAGAGAGCTGTCAGCACAGAGCTTGACGCAGGCTTCCACCGCACAGATCCTGAGATCATGACCTGAGACAAGATAAAAGAGTCTGACACTCAACCTACTGCACCCCCCAGGTGCCCCATAATAGCTGCTATTTTTTCTTCCATTTTCCCTTTTTTTCCCTCCTTCCTTTCTTTCTTTTTCTTTCTCTCTTTCTCTCCCTTCCTCCCTCCCTCCTTTCCCTCCTTCTGTCCTTCTTTCCTCTCTTTCTTTCTAATTTTTTTCAGATGAATAAATTTAGGGGGTCTAACTTACAGCATGGTGATTACAGTTAATACTGTACTAAGTATTTGAAAGCTGGGAAGAGGGGCGCCTGGGTGGTGCAGTCGGTTAAGCGTCCGACTTCAGCCAGGTCACGATCTCGCGGTCCGTGAGTTCAAGCCCCGCGTCAGGCTCTGGGCTGATGGCTCAGAGCCTGGAGCCTGTTTCCGATTCTGTGTCTCCCTCTCTCTCTGACCCTCCCCCGTTCATGCTCTGTCTCTCTCTGTCCCAAAAAAAAATAAATAAAACGTTGAAAAAAAAAAAAGAAAGAAAGCTGGGAAGAGAGTAGATCTTTAGCCGTGAATAATTTAGCTGTAAATAATTGTATCAACTCTGCAGTTGTACACCTTAAACTTACATGATACGTCAATTGTATCTCAAAGAAGCATCTCACTATTTCATCTACAGACTCTGTCACCTTCCTCACTTCTCTCTCCCTTTCCAGCTTATTCTCAGTTCTGCAACTCGTAACGTTTACATCCATGTGTGGGAAAAGAATGAATTCAAATAGGGAAGAGCAAGAACTTATTCCAAGAGTCATTTGGAGACTTCAAATAAATATTTTATTTTATTTTATTTTATTTTATTTTATTTTATTATTTTTTAATTTAAAGTCAACTGAGTTAACCTACATTGCAGTCTTGTCTTTAGGAGTAGAATCCAGTGATTCATCTCTTATATAGGACACCCAGATCTCATCCCAACAAGTGCCCTCCTTAATGCCCGTCGCTCATTTAGCCCAGTCCCCCCCCCCCCCACCTACCTCCCCTCCAGGAGCCTTCAGTTTGTTCTCTGTGTTTAAGAGTCTCTTATGGTTTGCCTCCCTTTCTCAAATTCCACAGATGAGTGAAAACATGACTATCTGTCTCTCTCTGACTGATTTATTTTGCTTAGCACAATACCCTCTGGTTCCATCCACATTGCTGCAAATGGCAGGATTTCATTCGTTTGGTCGCCAAGTAGTATTCTATTGCATATAAACCACATCTTCTTTATCCATTCGTCAGTTGATGGACCTTTGGGCTCTTTCCATAATTCGGCTCTTGTTGGTAACATTTAATCAGGGTATGCTACATAAAATTAGCATTTTAGAAAGATTATTTTAAGAGCGTATGGAAAATTAATCATAGGGATTTACGGAAATAGATGTAGATTCATAAGGGTAATACACAACATTAGATTAGGAGACTTAGTAAATTGATACCAACACACGCGAGAATGGACGAGAAGCTGAACAAATAGAACAGTAATGAACACGACAGAAGAGAGACGACTATTAAAGTAATGTTACCAGAACTTGTGACCCTCTACCTACCTAATGCCATCCTGCCAAATTCAACATTTTCAACTTTCTTGTTCATTTTCTAATTAAGTACATGGCATGCGGCAGGTTAAAGGTTAAATAAGCGTACTCCTTTAAGGAACTCACACGAATAATGAAGAGCTGTAATTCATTAAATTGACTTTGCTAGATGCGAGCTAGCCGTGGTTCTTGAACTATAGCAAGTCGTAGTCAAAAAGAAGTCTTTTTAAAAATTGTTTATGTAGGGGCGCCTGGGTGGCGCAGTCGGTTAAGCGTCCGACTTCAGCCAGGTCACGATCTCGCGGTCCGTGAGTTCGAGCCCCGCGTCAGGCTCTGGGCTGATGGCTCAGAGCCTGGAGCCTGTTTCCGATTCTGTGTCTCCCTCTCTCTCTGCCCCTCCCCCGTTCATGCTCTCTCTCTGTCCCAAAAATAAATAAAACGTTGAAAAAAAATTAAAAAAAAATAAAAAAAATTGTTTATGCATTCTTTTTTAAGTTTATTTATTTTGAAAGAGAGAGAGAGAGAGAGAGAACAAAGTGGGGGAGATTAGAGAGAGAGAGGGAGAGAGAATCCCAAGCAGGCTCTGCACTGTCAGTGTGCGAGCCTGATGCAGGGCTGGAACTCATGATCTCGCTAGATCATGACCTGACCCGAAATCAAGAGTTGGTCGCTTAACCGACTGAGCCATCCAGGCACCCCAAAGAAGTCTTTTTTTTTTTAAAGTCAGACATTCAGCTGATTTTCTAGAAATTTGCTGGTCTTCAGTCATAAGCAAAATAGTCACAAAGAAGTATCAGGGCATCTTCAAAAGTCCTAACACTGTCTAGGCCTCCTGTCTCAGGGCAAACGGCCGTTTCCAGCCCCGTGACCCTTTGCCGTCCTCATTTCCACCAAATGTCCATGAAGTGTAAGTCTACACGTTATCACTATTTCATATGTGCTCTGAAATATCTCCTAGCCATATTTTCCTTCGTCCATTCTTGCTCTTTCGAGTCCATTAAAGACTTGTTCTTGGGGCGCCTGGGTGGCTCAGTCGGTTAAGCCTCCGACTTCGGCTCAGGTCACGATCTCGCGGTCCGTGGGTTCGAGCCCTGCGTTGGGCTCTGTGCTGACAGCTCAGAGCCTGGAGCCTGTTTCAGATTCTGTGTCTCCCTCTCTCTCTGACCCTCCCCCGTTCATGCTCTGTCTCTCTCTGTCTCAAAAATAAATAAACGTTAAAAAAAAATTAAAAAAAAAAAAAAACTTGTTCTTTGTTTCCCTTGTTGTAATTTCTTTTCATTTCTCTTCTTTACTAAAAGTTATAGCAGAAAGATCAAGAGTTTGGACGTAACTGGCCCTGGGTTTAAATTACATTTTAGAATTTACTATATGAACTTACATAAATCAATTAGTCTTTAAATGCTTATTTTCGCTTTAGCAATGGAGACAATAATACCTACCTCTTAGGTGGCTTGTGAGAATTAAATTGAATGATGTAAAGCATTTATTTACTACAGTACCTAGCATTTGGTAACAATAAATGTGTTTCTCATGTGCACCTTATTGTCATTTTTACCACTTCATATCTTTGTCTGGCTTCTACATTTTTTTAATGTTTATTTATTTTTGAGAGAGAGAGACAGAGACAGAGAGAGAGAGAGAAAGTGTGAGTGAGGGAGGGGTAGAGAGAGAGAAGGAGACATAGAATCCAAAGCAGGCTCCAGGCTCTGAGCTGTCAACACAGCGCCCTATGCGGGGCTTGAACTCAAGAACCGTGAGACAATGACCTGAGCTGATGTCAGATGCTTAACTGACTGAGCCACCCAGGCGCCCCTATATTCTTGTCTGACTTCTAATCCATGGCTTTTATCGTTTATTTTTGTTGACTTCGTTTATGCTTTTCCCTTTTTTTTGGATTCGTATTCTGCCTCCGTTATTGCTGCCGCACAAAGTGCCACCAAAAATTCCAAGATTTTTTGTGTTTCTCATTTCCTCTCTATTTTCATCCTTACTGTGTAATATTGATATCTATCTGTTGACAGACATCCTCCTACCATACCCACTCTCTTCCCAATGGCAGAGCAAAATAAAAGCGAACCCTTATCAGCACGTCAAGAGTTTTGCCTCATTGTGAGACTCTCTCTTTCCAAGTCTTAAGAAAGAATTCCCGGGTCCTCTCGTACATGCCTCGGAGGTGGGCTAATGGGGTGAAAACAGGTCTGTTTGGAAAGGAGACCCTAAGATTAAGTTACTGGTACTTGAAAGAAGAAGTCATTGTAAAAGCTGAGGTCATGTTTCCCCTGTTCCTTCCTTGTCACATCAGGATGTGGGGCAGCAAAAATCTGCCTGGAAGGTCCCACAGAGTAAGGGGAACTATAAACTGCGACCCTAAACTTTCAAAAAGGTCCATATTTTGCATTAAAAGATTTATGTGGTCTTTACCTAAAAGGAAAAACATGTGGCCAGATTTGTTTACTTTGGCACGCATATTACAAAGGGCTGTCCTAAAGGACTCAGATGGAAATGACATGACTCACAGCTGGATTTTCTGTCTTTCTTTTTAAAAGTTTATTTGTTTTATGTTGAGAGAGGGAGACAGCACGGGCAGGGGAGGGACCGTGAGGGGTGGGAGGAGAGAGAATCTGAAGCAGGCCCCACACTGTCACCGAAGAGCCCAACGCAGGGCTTGAACTCACGAACCTCTACGTCGTGACCTAGCCGAAACCCAGTCGCAACGCTTAACCCACCGAACTTCCCAGGCGCCCCTCGCAGTCGGATTTTCTATGAAACTTTTGCTGACGTCAACATGAGCATGGATAAACACATTTGAAAATATTCTATAATCTGCGAGAATGTTTAAAATTGAGTCCTTGAAGAGTAGATATTTTTAAAAAGTTTTTACTTATTTATTTTGGGAGAGACAGAGACAGTATGAGTGGGGGAGGGGCAGAGAAAGAGGGAGGATCCCAAGCAGCAGCCCAATGCAGGGATTGAACTCGTGAACCATGAGCTCATGCCCTGAGCCGAAGTCAAGGGTCAGACGCTTAACTCACTGAGCCACTCAGGCACTCTGGAAAATTAGATTTTTAATGTTAATGGTTATGTGAAATAAAATAAAGTTTAGTCACCCAATGAGTTGGGAAAAACATCAATTTATTTTTTTTTCAATTTTGCTGCTTGTATACTTCTTTTTATTATTCTATATGTCACAGTTGAATTAATGAATGATAGTTGTCTTGACAAAATGCACTTGTGTGATTACTGTGAACTGAACTAGCAACTATTTTCATGGAATACTATTTTATTAGAAAGAACAACTGGCAAACTTTGTTTATTCAAACCTGGGTATTTGGCAAAAATTTTCTCAAAAATAAACAAAATAGGCCTGCCACTTCAAAGAAGACAACTGACAATATTTGTTACCAATGGGAAAACATCAATTTAAATGATTTCAAACATTTGGTGGAAACCAGTAGAAGTAGTTTCTTAGCTCACAGTGATTGTTGTATATTTTATTTTATTTTATTTTTTTTAACGTTTATTTATTTTTGAGACAGAGAGAGCATGAACGGGGAGGGTCAGAGAGAGGGAGACACAGAATCTGAAACAGGCTCCAGGCTCTGAGCTGTCAGCTCACAGCCCGATGCGGGGCTCAAACTCACGGACCATGAGATCATGACCTGAGCCGAAGTCGGCCACTTAACCGACTGAGCCACCCAGGCGCCCCTGATTGTTGTATATTTTAATGGGCTTATACATCCTATCCTGCTTCTTTGGGAAAATTTCCTTTTCTTCCTCATGTTTTATCTGTTAATAGTTATTGTTCACATCTTCTTATAAACCCACATCTTCCTGATTATAGTGATAGGTCCAAGGAAAAGCCAACAAGTCCATCAGGGTACTTGTCAGGATTTTTCATACCATACTTCTATATGGAGGAGGCGGATTAATAAAAATGAAGCTAACATACAGAAATTAAAATGAGATATAAGAAAATAAAGACTTCAGATAAGTACCTTAGCTCTTATAAATGTTCATTATTAAATTCAAAAGCTTTGTCCTTCCTTGTCCCTTCCTTGTCAACCTAGATACTTAGCAGATCACAAAACAAAGGTTAAATAAAATTATGCTGCAATTAACATCAAATGTGTTATTAAAGAGTCCAATTAAATTTCAGTACTCACTAGGTATGAGCCAGTTATACCTCTGACACGGTCTCTTTTTCTCTTCTCAGAACAGAGGATGCCCAAGTCAGAAACAGAAGAAAACCAGGAAGAACTTTTTCTGGGAAAGCGGGAGATAAAACAAGCATTGGGGAAATATAATTTACTATCCAGCACAAGGTCATATGATTGAGACAATGGAGGGTAAAAAGGGTGGGGGGGGGGTACTGAAACTGGGTCTGGTACCTAGTTTCTCAGCCGCAACTTCCTGAAATTTTCAAAATGCTGGATGACTGGAACCATTTTCACTTCTTTGACATTTTCTTGCTGACACATGCAGAGCAAACTATTGCTGGTAAATGTGTGAGCTTTGATCTCACAGGAGTGAGAACTAAAAACATAGAACAACGAAAACCTGGTTGCGGCTGTGCTCTGACAAAATGTACGTACTGACACTTACCTCCACGGCAAACCTGCTTCTGTTTTGGGCTTCCTCCACTGCCAGTCTCCAAAGTTCCCTCCCTCAGACATTTGGCAGTAAGCAATTCCTGCTATAAATGTTTGCGTCTCCTTCTCACCTTCACAGTGAGCAGGCACAATGAGCATGATAACCTTCTCTTTTGGCAGTGGCTGGATATTCCGCCTTAAGGACTCCCATCAGGCTACAGATGAGGCCATAATTTCACTTCAAGATTTGACTGAGGAAAGATCTGCTGCCATGGTCACTGGGTCACTGTTATGGCCTGAACTGCATCGTCCCCAAATTTGTAGGCTGAAGCTCTAACCCACAATGTGACTGCACTTGGAGATGGGGCCTTTAGGGGGCTAATTAAGGTTAAATGAGGTTATAAGGGTGGGACCCCAAACCAATAGGATTAGCGTCCTTATATGAAGATGAGAAGACACCAGAGAGCTCTCCTTCTGCATGCACACAGAGGAAAGGCCGTGTGAGAACTTGACGAGAAGGTAACCAAGCATCTGCAAGCCAGGAAGATCTCTCACGACACACCAGATCTGCCAACACCTTGATCATGGACTTCTAGTCTCCTGAACTGTGAGAAAATAATTCCAGTTGTTTAAGTCACCCAACCTGTCGTATTTTGTTATGGCATCCCAAGCCGAATAACATAGTCACTAATAAGGTTGTCAGCAGGATCCAAGAGACAGAGGTGGATCCAGTGTGTTACGGGATATTGCATTTGAGGGACACCGTCTCTTGCTGACTGAGACAGAGGCTTCATTCAGTTCCTTGCCATATTGACCTCTCCGTAGAGCAGAGAGAGCACGAACTCTTGCAGCAAGAGAGACTACCAGAAAGATGGAATCACAGTCCTTCATAACCTAATCTTCAAAAGGACATCTCAGCATTTTTTGCTGTATTTTATTCATTAGAAGTAAGTCTTGAGGCCCAGCCCACACACAAGAGAAGGCGATTACACAAGTCATGGTTACTTGAAGAACATAACTGGGAAGAATCTGAGGAAGCATCTACAACAAAGACTGAACAAAGACAGAACAGGACATACGAGAGCTGTGGAACAATACGTAACAGTGCCACATACTTGTAATTGGAATGCTAGGAGGAAAATGGTGATGGAATGGGGCAGAAGAAATGATGGTCAAGAATTAATGATAGACACCAAACCACAGGTCCAACATACTTAAAGAACACCAAACGAGATGAGAGGTACACACACACAGAGTGTACTATGTTCAATTGAGAAAGAAAGAGAGAGAGAGAGGATGAGAAAGTTGAAGTCAACCAGAGGAAAAAAGTCACATGACATAGAGAGGAATGAGAAATCATTACAGTAGACTTCTTATCAAGATGACGCTTTCATAAAGACAGTGAAAATGACATCTATTAAGATCTGAATGAAAGAAACTAACCTATCGACCCAGAACGACAGGGCACAGTGAAAATATTTTTCAAAAGTAAAGGAGAAAGTTTTAAAATTCCTCAAACAAAACTTGATAGAAATAATTACCATCATTAATTACCACCAAGTTAATTCCAAAGAATAAACCAGGGGAAAGGGAGACTAATAACTAGAGTGGAGAAATCCAATAAACACCACCTCAACCAAATAATCAAGGGTTACATCCCCTGCAATGACATGTATATATCATGTATCCCCTCGGTATTTCAGGATGAATAAGGCGACTCACTTCTTATTTTCTAAATATGGTATAGTTAATATACAATGTTATATTACTTTCAGGCGTATAACAGAGTAATTCAACAATTCTATACATTCCTTAGTGCCCACATGATAAATGTACTCTTCATCCCCCTTCACCTACCTCACCTATCCCTTGCCTCATCTTCCCTCTGCTAACCGCCATTTTGTTCTCTATAGTTAAGAGTCTGTTTTTTGGTTTGACTCTTTTTTTCTTTGCTCACTTTTTTTGCTTCATAAATTCCACATATAAGTGAAATAGTGTGGTACTTTTCTTTCTCTAACTTATTTCATTCATCATTATAACTTCTAGATCCATCCATGTGGTTGCAAGTGGCAAGATTTCATTTTTTATGACTAATATTCCACTCTGTGTGCATGTGTGTATCAGGAAGAGACAGAGAGAGAGAGAGAGAGAGAGAGAGAGAGAGACCTCTTCTTTATCCATTTATCTATCGATAGACACTTGGGCTGCTTCCTTAGTTTGCCTATAGTATATAGTCCTGCAATAAACATAGGGGTGCGTGCATCTTTTTGAATTTATGTTTCCCTATTCTTTGGGTAAATACCCAGTAGTGGAATTGCTGAATCATATAGTAATTCTATTTTTAATTTTTTGAGGAACCTCCATATTGTCTTCCATAGTGGCTGCAACAGCTTGCACTCCCACCAGCAGTGCACGAGGGTTTCTTTTGTCCACATCCTTGCCAACACTAGTTGTGTCTTGTGTTTTTGATTTTAGCCACTCTGACAGGTGTGAGGTGATATCTCCTTGTGGTTTTGGTTTTAATTTCCCTGATGATTAGTGATGGTGAGCATCTTTTCATGTGCCCGTTGGCCATCTGGATGTCTTCTTTGGAAAAATGTCTGTTCATGTCTTCTGCCCATTTTTAATTGGATTATTTGGGTCTGTGTGTGTGTGTGTTGAGTTGTACAAGTACTTTAAATATTTTAGATACTGGGGCACCTGGGTAGCTCAGTCAGTTAAACTTCCAACTCTTGATTTGGCTCAGGTCATGATCTCATGGTTTGTGAGATTGAGACCCACCTTGGGCTCTGTGCTGACAGTGCCTGCTTGGGATTCTTTCTCTCCCTCTCTCTCTGCTCCTCTCGCACTTGCTCTCTCTCTCTCTCTCTCTCTCAAATAAATAAATAAACATTACTAAAATAAATGTTTTGGACACTAACCCTTATCAGATATGTCATTTGCAAATATACTCCCATTCAGTAGGTTGCCTTTTAGTTTTCTTGATTATTTCCTTTGCTTTGTAGAAACTTTTTATTTTAATGTAATCCCAATAGTACGTTTTTGCTTTTGTTTCCCTTGCCTCAGGAGACATATCTAGAAAAATGTTACAGCCAAGTCAAAGAAATTACTGCCTGTGTTCTCTTCCAGGATTTTTATGGCTTCAGATATCACATGGTAGGTCTTTAATCCGGTTTGGATTTATTTTTCTGTATGGTGTGAGATAGTAGTCCAGTTCCATCCTTTTGCATGTAGATGTAGCCTTCCAGTTTTCCCAATTCCATTTGTTGAAGAGACTACACTTTTCTCATTGCATGTTCTTGCCTCCTTTGGCAAAGATCGATTGACCAAATAATTGTGGGCTTATTTCTGGACTCTCTATTCTGTTCCATTGATCTATAGGTCTCTTTTTTTTGTGTGCTGGGATCATACTGTTTGGATTACTATAGCTTTGTAGTATATCCTGAAATCTGGGATTGTGATACCTCCAGTTTAGTTCTTCTTTTAAAGATTGCTTTGGCTATTTGGGGTCTTTTGTTGGTCCCATACAAATTTTAAGATAATTTGTTCTAGCTCTATAAAAAACGCCCGTGGTATTTTGATAGGGATTGCCTTGAACGTATGGATTGCTGTAGGTAGTATGGACACCTGAGCAATATTTGTTCCTCCAATCCATGAGGATTCCATTTCTTTGTATCACCTTCAATTTCCTTCATCAATGTCTTATGGTTTTCAGAGTACAGGTCTTCCACTTCCTTAGTTTATTCCTAGGTATTTTATTATTTTTTTAAAGTTTATTTCTTTATTTACTTAGAGAGTGTGAGTGAATGGTGGGAAGGGACAGAGGGAGAAGGAGAGAGAATCCCACACAGACTTTGCACTGCATAGTGCAGAGCTCAACACAGGGCTTGATTTCATGAACTGTGAGATCGTGACCTGAGCCAAGATAAAGAGTTGGATGCTTAACCGACTGAGGTACCCAGGTGCCCCTTTATTATTGGTGTAATTATTATTGGTGTAATTGTAAATGGGATCGTTTCTTAATTTCTCTTTCTGCTACTTTATTATTAGTGTGTAGAACACAACAGATTTCTGTATGATTTTGTATCCTGCAACCTTGATGAATTCATGTATCAGTTCTAGTGGCTTTTTTTTGTAGACTCTTTAGGGTTTTCTGTGTATAGTATCATATTATCTGCAAATAGTGAAAGTTTTATTCCTTCCTCACCAATTTGGATGACTTTTATTTCTTTTCCTTATATGATGCTGTGGCTAGGACTTCCAGTACTATGTTGAATAAAAATGGCGAGGGTGTACGTCCTTGTCTTGTTCCTGATCTTAAGAGAAAAGCTCTCAGTTTTTCACCATTGTGTATGATGTTAGCTGTGGGTTTACATATATTATCATGAAAAATAACATTTTATTATGTTGATATATATTCTCTATAAACCTACTTTGTTGAGGGTTTTTTTTTTTTTATCATGAATGGATATTTTTCTTTGTCAAATGTTTTTTCTGTATCTATTGAGATGATTATCTGATTTTTATTCTTTCTCTTATTGGTGTGATGTATCACGTTGATTTGTAAATATTGAACCATGCTTGCATCCCATAAAAAAAGTCCCACTCAATTGTGACAAATTATTCTTTTAAATTTTTTTTAACGTTTATTTATTTTTGAGACAGAGAGAGACAGAGCATGAATGGGGAGGACCAGAGAGAGGGAGACACAGAATCTGAAACAGGCTCCAGGCTCTGAGCTTTCAGCACAGAGCCCGACACAGGGCTCGAACTCATGGACCACGAGATCATGACCTGAGCTGAAGTCGGCCGCTTAACCGACTGAGCCACCCAGGCACCCCTGACAAATTATTCTTTTAACGTGTTGTTAGATTTGGCTTGCTAATATTTTGTTGAGGATTTTTGCATCTATGTTCATCAGAGATATTGGCCCACAGTTCTCTTGTGTGTGTGTGTGTGTGTGTGTGTGTGTGTGTGTGTTTTCTTTATCTGGTTTTGGTGTCAGGATAATGCTGGCCTCAAAGGATGAATTTGGAAATATTCCTTTATCTTCTATGTTTTGGAAGAATTTGAGAAGAATAGGTATTAACTCTTTAAATGTTTGGTAGAATTCACTTGTGAAGCCATCTGGTCTTGGATTTTTGTTTCTTGGGAGTTTTTTGATTGCCGATTCAACTTCATTGCTGGTAGTTGGTCTGTTCAAATTTTCTGTTTCTTCTTGATTCAGTTTTGGGAGGTTATATGTTTCTAGAAATTGATTCATTTCTAAATTGTCCAGTTTGTTGTCATATATTTTTTCATAATATTCTCTTATTATCTTTTATATTTCTGTGGCATTGTTTTTTGTTTGTTTGTTTGTTTTCAGCTCTGATTTAATTTGAGTCCTCTCTGTTTTTGGATGTATTTTTTGATGATGAGTCTGGCAAAAGGTTTAATCAATTTTGTTGATCTTTTCAAAGAACTAGCTCCTGTTTTCATTGATCTGTTCTACTGTTTTTTGTTTTTTTAGTTTCTGTTTCATTTCTTTCTGCTCTGTGCTTTATTATTTTCTTCCTGTTGCTTCCCAAAGATTTTTAACTACTTTGTTTTCATTTTTATCCGTTTCCATGTATTTTTAATTTCCTCTTTGATTTCTTGGCTTACCCATTTGTTGTGTAGTAGCATGTTATTTGACCTCCATGTGTTTGTGGTCTTTCCAGATTTTTTCCTGCAGTTGATTTCTAGTTTTATGGCATTGTGGTCAAAAAAGATGCATGGTATGACTTCAATCTTTTTTAATTTGCTGAGACTTGTTTTGTGGACTGATATGTGATCTATTCTGGATAATGTTCCATGTGCACTTGAAAATAACGTGTATTCTACTGTTTGGGGGATGGGTTGTTCTGAATATGTCTGTTAAATCCATCTTGACCCAATGTCAAAGTCATTGTTTCCTTGTTGATTTTCTGTTTAGATGATCTGTTCACTGATGTAAGTGGGGTGTTAAAATCCCCTACTGTTATTGTATTACTATCGATTATTTCCTTTATGTTTGTTATTAGCTGCTTTATGTATTTGATTGCTCTCATGTCAGGTGCATAAATACTTACAATTGTTATATCTTCTTGTTGGACTGTCCATTTGTGATTATAGAGTGTTCCTCTTTCTCTCATGTTATAGTCTGTTTTAATGTCTATTTTGTACAATAGAAGTATTGCTGCCTCAGCTTTCTTTTCACTTTTATTTGCATGATAAATGCTTTTCTACCCTTTCACTTGCAATCAGCACATGTCACTAGGTCTGAAATGACTCTCTTGTAGGCACCATATGGATGTGGCTTGTTTTTTTTTAAATCATTCGGTCACCCTATGCCTTTTGATTGGAGCATTTAGTCCCATCTACATTCAAAGTAATTATTGATAGGTATGTATGTACTTATTGCCATTGGTTACTTGTTTTGTGGTTGTTTTTGTAGTTCTTCTCTGTTTCTTTCTCCTCTTGCTCTCTCCTATTATGGTTTGCTGGCTTTCTTTATGATATACTTGGATTCCTTTCTCTTTATTTTTTGCATATCTGTTAGTGGTTTTTGATTTGTGGTTACGACTCAGTTTGTATATAACATCGTATGCATATAGCAGTCTATGTTAAGTTGATGGTCGCTTAAGTTTGAATTTATTCTCTACTTCTCTCCCCACCATGTTTTAGGTATATTTTGTCATACTTCACATCATTTTATTTTGTGAATCTCTCGACTGATTTTTACAGATATACTTAACTTTACTACTTTTTCCTACTTGTGGTCTTTCTTTTCCGCTGAAAGAGTGTCCTTTAACATTTCTTGTGGGGCTAGTTTAGTGGCGATGAATTCTTTTAGCTTTTGTTTGTCTGGGAAACTTTATTTCTCCTTCCGTTCTGAATGATAGCCTTTCTGAATAGAGTATTCTTGGCTGTAGGTTTTTTCTTTCCTCTCTTTGAACATATCATGCCACTACCTTCTGGCCTGCAAACTTTGTGCTGAAAAATCAGCTGGTAGCCTTGTGGGATTTCCTTTGTATATAACTTCTTTCTTGTCTCTTGCTGCTTTTAAAATTTAAAGCTTATTATTTTTTAAGGTGATTTAAGTGGCCAAGTAATATAGACATGAAAGATGAGAACATTTGAGACTCTCAAGAAAGTTAGACTTGGAGGGGCGCCTGGGTGGCACAGTTGGTTAAGCGTCCGACTTCAGCCAGGTCACGATCTCGCGGTCCGGGAGTTTGAGCCCCGCGTCGGGCTCTGGGCTGATGGCTCAGAGCCTGGAGCCTGTTTCCGATTCTGTGTCTCCCTCTCTCTCTGCCCCTCCCCCGTTCAGGAGGAACAGGGGGAATAAACGTTGAAAAAGAAAATTAAAAAAAAAAAAAAAGAAAGTTAGACTTGGAGCAGAGAGACATAGGCAAAACTTTTGGTAATATAGATTTGGTCCTCTTTTCTGTTGAGGTGACCGGACTCTATTCTTACCCTGTTTCATCAAAGTATCTAGGTTCTCTACAAATAGTATCACAAATTATGTGTAAATGGGTATAAGACTATGAAAGTTGGAAATGTCTTCACTCCATATAAACTAAATTTCACTTTGAAAGTCAGTATACATCATATGATGGTTAAAAGCATGGCCTCAAGAACCAAAGTACTCGGCCTCAAATTTCAGCCCTATCACTTATTAGTTGCATATCTTTAGGCAAGTCATTTAACTGCTCTGTCCTTCAGTTTTCCCAAATCTAAAATGCGTATTAAAAAGTATGTAACCTTGTCAGATTATTGTGAGGATTAAGTTGTTAACTAATGTAAAACATTTAAAGCAGTCCCTGGTGCATAGTAAGTACCACGTGTTAACTACTCTTACATGGAGTAGAATTTCACCATCCAGGGACATGTTGAGCAACAAAGGGGGCAGGACACATTACTATTAATACTCTCTCAAACAATTGCAATAATTCTGAAAGCACAATCTCAATTTTCATTTACCTCCTACTAGGGTATTAATAAGGAGGTGTTTTGTTTTAATTTTTTTTAATGTTTACTTATTTTTGAGAGAGAGACAGAATCCGAGTGGGGGAGGGGCAGAGAGAGAGGGAGACACAGAATCCGAAGCAGGCTCCAGGCTCTGAGCTGTCAGCACAGAGCTCGATGTGGGGCTCGAACTCATGAACTGTGAGATCATGACTTGAGCTGAAGTCAGACACTTAACTGACTGAGCCACCCGAGTGCCCCTAAGGAGGTGTTTTAACAACTGATGTCTCATACATAATTTGGGTAAAATAAATCTAAATATAGGAAGAAACTCTTTTAGTATTATATATTATTCTATTCTAAAATATGTACATAAATATTTACGTTAATTATTACATAGGTGGGGCTCCTACAAGTGTATACTATAATTTGACATAGATATATACATTTATATATGTGTGTGTGTGTGTGTGTGTATATATATATATATATAAATTTCTTTTATTCACATATACAGTAATGGGGGAACAGTACATGACATATAATTGGGTATTTAATGTGCAATGCCTGCCCAAAAGTAGATACTTAGTAAATATTGTTTATTAAAAGATTAAATGATTAAATGATTTAATTAATTTATGTCCAATATATGTTTGAAATTGACAAGAGGAATGAAAACAATAGGAAGTGACCCAAATTTCATGATTCTACAAGATAGTGGCTTTGAAGCCCTAAATGCTAGAACAGAGTGTACTCAATACCAGAATACTGAGAAAGGATTAAAAATCTATTTGCAACTAACACTGGAATATTTAACAACAGACTCTAAGCTCAGTGTTGAGCTGTTATAAATCTTTCTTTAGATTTATCTTCTATGTTAATATGTAATATGGATACGTGATTTTTGGTAAAATATAAATTTTCCTTATGATAACTTACACTTATATAGAAAAGACATAATTTGTATATTCATTTCAGTTTTAGTTACACTGTCTTAAGGAACAAGGAAGTGAACCATTCAGTCTTTGTACCTTTACTGGGTGTTGCTGTGCATATTTTATCAGGGACCAGAATTACATATTAGGAACCAATTAGGAACCAATAAGATTCATGTCTTGTAGAGATAACAATGGATTATTAACGTTTCGATAATCATTAACTTTCCCTTTCTTAAAAAAAGAGCTAAGAACTAATACATGAAATAATCAAAGTTGCAGAATATAAAATCAATGTACAAAAATCGGTTGCATTTCTATACACCAATAATGAAGCAGCAGAGAGAGAAAGCAAGGAATTGATTCCATTTATAAAAACAATAATATACCTAGGAATAAACCTAACCAAAGAAAGAAAAGATCTTCACTCCAAAAACTAAAGAATATTATGAAACAAATTAAAGAGGACATGAAGAAATGGGAAACATTCCATGCTCATGGATTGGAAGGGCAAATATCATTAAAATGTCTATACTGCCCAAAACAATCTACATATTTAATGCAATGCCTATCAAAATACCACCAGAATTTTTCACAGAGCTAGAACAAACAATCCCAAAATTTGTATGGAACCACAAAAGACCCCAAATAGCCAAGGCAATCCTGAAAAAGAAAAACAAAGCTGGAGACATCACAATTCTGGACTTCAAACTACATAACAAAGCTGTAGTCATCAAGACAGTATGGTACTGGCACAAAAACAGACACACAGATCAATGGAACAGAATAGAAAATCCAGATAGCCTTGTCGGAACGAAGGGTAAAAAAAAAAAAGAAAATCCAGATGGGGACTCACAACTGTATGGCCAAATCATCTTCAAAAAAGCAGGGAAGAATATCCAATGGAAAAAAGACAGTCTAGTCTCTTCAGTAAATGATACCGGGAAAACTGGACAGCGACATGCAGAAGAATAAAACTGGACCACTTTCTCACACAATACACAAAAATAAATTCAAAATGGATGAAAGATGTAAATGTAAGACAGGAAACCATCAAAGTCCTAGAGGAGAACACAGGCAGCACCCCTTTTGACCTTGGCCACAGCAACTTCTTATTAGACACATCACTGAAGGCAAGGGAAACAAAAGCAAAAATGAACTATTGGCACGTCATGAAGATAAAAATCTTCCACACAGTGAAGGAAGTAATCTACAAAACTAAAAAGCAGCCTGTGGAATGGGAGAAGATATTTGCAAATGACATATCTGATAAAGGGTTAGAATCCATAATCTAGAAAGAACTTATCAAATTCAACACTCAAAAACCAAATAATCCAATTAAAAATGGGCAGAACAGGTATTTCTCTAAAGAAGACGTACATATTACCAATAGACATGTAAAAAGATGCTCAACATCACTCATCATCAGGGAAATGCAAATCAAAAACCACAGTGAGGTACCACCTCACACCTGTCAGGATGGCTAACATTAACAACACAAGACACAACAGGTGTTGGCAAGGATGTGGAGAAAGGGGAACCTTTTTGAACTGCTGGTGGGAATGCAAACTGGTGCACCCACTCTGGAAAACAGTACAAAGTTTCCTCAAAAAGTTAACAATAGAAGCACCCTATGACCCAGCAATTGCACTAATAGGTATTTACCCAAATGATACAAAAGTACCGATTTGAAGGGGTACATGCACCCAAATGTTTATAGCAGCATTATTAACAATAGCCAAACTATGAAGAGAGCCCAAATGTCAATTGACTGATGAATGGATAAAGAAGATGTGGTATCTATAGACAATGGAATATTACTCAGCCATCAAAAGGAATGAAATCTTGCCATTTACAACGATGTGGATGGAACTAGAGTGTATTATGCTAAGTGAAATAAGTCAATAGAGAAAGACAAATAGAATATGATTCCACTCATATGTGGAATTTAGGAAATAAAACAGATGAACATATGGGAAGGGGGAAAAAAGAGAGAGGGAATTATGTGTAAATGATGAATCACTGAATTCTACTTCTGAAATGAATATTACACTATATGTTAACTAACTATAATTTAAATAAAAATTTGAAAAAAAACCTAAAGAAAAACAAATTTGTTTTGATTTGGTAATAAGAAGAAAATTATTATTTAAACCAAACTAGAAAAAAACATATATGCAAATGAAAACATCTTCAAATGAAAAGACATCATGTTACATTTATCAAACTCCTAAAAAAATCAGAAAGCCTACTCAGAAATTCATAAAATCAAGACCAGGAAGTTAAGACAAATTCAAATTAGCAATATTCCTTTTTATTTAATCCCTTTGACAGTCTTATAAACAGCTTTGAATAGTTGCATTCACCAATTTAATTTTTACAAATTCAGCAGCCTTCTTTGGGATACGAGGAGATACAGGAACGTACTGTAATCTTCAGTGGACGAGGGGGATTCTTGCTCTATTCAATAGTTCAGGTCTTCTTCATCAAGGTGTTTTAAAGGCTGAACAAAAGCCATACATGGAAAAACTGTTATTTTCCTCTTCATACACACTTGTAAGGAATTCCATTATAATGTAATCTAATGTGTTCTATTACCACACGCATGTGTGTGTGCACAAAACACACACACACACACACAAACTCACATGTATTAAACAGCATGCTACTTTCCTGAACAGAAAACTTAAATGCAGTGATCTGCAAACTTCAGTGTGCCCAAGAATGATGCCTTTTTTATAAAACTATGATGTATACCAAAATACCATTTAAAAAAAAATTTTTTTTCAACGTTTATTTATTTATTTGGGACAGAGAGAGACAGAGCATGAACGGGGGAGGGGCAGAGAGAGAGGGAGACACAGAATCGGAAACAGGCTCCAGGCTCTGAGCCATCAGCCCGGAGCCTGACGCGGGGCTCGAACCCACGGACCGCGAGATCGTGGCCTGGCTGAAGTCGGACGCTTAACCGACTGCGCCACCCAGGCGCCCCCAAAATACCATTTTTACAAGCATCCCCATGTAATTCTGAAACAGTGCTTCAGCAGTGATTACGCTTTAAGGAAAAAGTAGTTTAATGATTATTCATTACATCAGAATAATATTCCTATGTTCAAGATTATAAATCAAAAGGCATTTGTAGTCTTAATCTAATAATGTTATTAGATTTTAATCTAATACACATACATGTAATCTAATACACACATGTAATCTTATAGATGTAAACATATTTAATTATATTTGATAACATGAGCACATAAATGGAATGATATTGCACGTTTGTGGATGATTTTTCCTTTTTCAACTGGCTGCACCATAATTTTCTAGCCACTACGTCACTGTCATTCACTTTTTCCAGCTTTTTGCCATTACTAACAATGCTGTGGAAAGGAATCATTATATGTGAGCTCTTACATACTAGTGGCTTTATCTGCATGGATGAAGTTCTCAGTGGGAGAAGTTCCGTATGAAAGGATGTGAAGCGTTTAAAAAATGATTAAGAGACATTTTTTAGGTTGCTTTTGGCAAAAGCTACCACACCTCTCATTTCCAATAGCAGTGTCTAAAATTTTCTCTGTATTCCCACCAGCAATATTGGCGCTGGTTTAAATTTTTGGTGGCCTGTTTTACATAAAGTGATATCTCAGTGTTAATTGTAATTGGAACTTCCAGACATACTGGTGAACTAGAGCATTTGTAAATGTCTAGGTGTCACTCAAAATTCATTCTGTGTGAGTTGTGTTTTCATAGCTTTGCCGAGTGATCTATCACATGCTATCCTTTAACAATTGTTAAGATATATGTATATAGATAGATCTATCTACTCTCTCTCTCTCTCTGTCTATATGTTTACTATATATACTATATAGTATATATATATATATATATAGTATATATATATATAGTGTATATATATATATATAGTATATATATATAGTATATGTATATATATAGTATATATAGTATATATATATATATATATATAGTAACACCTTGGTTTGCAATCATAATTCGTTCTGGAAACATGCTTGTAATCCAAAGCACTCGTAGATCAAAGCGAATTTCATGAACCATTGGCTCATTGTGACCATGTGACTTTCGGCATCGCGTACTACTCATTGCAAGACATCGCTTGTTTATCAATTTAAAACTTATTAGAAATGTTTGCTCATCTTGCGGAACACTCGCAGAACAAGTAACTTGCAATCCAAGGTTTTACTGTATATATATATTTATCCTTTTAATGCTATATATAATTTATTAGCTTCTATGTGTGTATATGTACATAAATGATTTGACACTTTACATTTTTATACTTTTAAGAGTTCCGGCTTTAATCCTGTGTCTCAGTCTGTATTTATTTCCACAACAAAACAATACTTTTGCTATATATAATTTCTAAATGTATAGTCCCCCAAAATAGTTTTTTTTTAAGATAGAAAATCTCTCCACTATCTCATTTCACCATTTTTCTTTTTGATGTATAAATTAACAAATTTCTTGTCTATTCACTCTTTTCCCTTGTTACACTTCCTGCATGAAAAGCAAATTATAAAATGTAAACCTGATTATGTCTTGCCCCAGTTTCATTTTTCAAAGTTCACTGCCTCCCTAACAGGAGCAGGCAAAGCCGCCCATTATAGGGGTCTATGCAACCTTTCTGCTTTGATTCTCACCATTTCCTCTCTCTCTCAGGTAGCCTGCAAGATTTGCATTAAACGATCGTGTCTTTGTCAACAGTATCTTTTAGTTATGTGTCTTCAGTGCTCAGAAAACCATTTGTCACCATAAACACGTTCGATACATATGTTTTTAAAGATTTTTATTTTTAAGTAATCTCTACACCGAACGTGGGGCACAAACTAACAACCCTGAGATCAAGAGTTGCATGCTCTACCGAATGAGCCAGCCAGATGCCCCTGTTCAATACATATTTTGGAAGGAAAAACTTCTTATTGTTCCCCAAAGATGTGGTTCTTTTTTATGCCTCCATATTTTGTACATGCTATGTCCTTGCCCTAAAGTTGTCGATCTTTCAATCATCTGATATTTCCCTTGAGTATCACATCTTCCTCAGAATCTCAAACTTTCTTAGGAAAACTTTCTGTATTCTTACAGGCATCTTATACTACCTTTACCATAACATAACATTATACAAGTGTTGACATAAGTCTTTTCTCTTTCCCCAAATGACCCTTATAATATCTTGAAAAGATTTTTTCATACTAATTTACACAGTTCCTCCTTAGCTCTATGATCTACCATTGTTATTGCTTAGAATATACAACTAAGAGTTGGCCAAGAGTCACATCAGGGTGCCTGGGTGGCTCAGTCGGTTGAGTGACTGACTTCGGCTCAGGTCATGACCTCATGGTTTGTGAGTTCGAGCCCTGCGTCAGGCTCTGTGCTGACAGCTCAGAGCCTGGAGCCTGCTTCTGATTCTCTGTCTCCCTCTCTCTTTGCCCCTCCCCCACTCATGCTCTGTCTCTGTCTCAGAAATAAATAAACAAAAAAATGAGTCACATCTGTAAAGAGCTGTTGTATATTCTGAAAGTGGATATACATATATATTAATATATATGGAAACATATGTATATATATTCTTTTTTCCTAATACCAGAGGAGTTCTCAACTTTCAAAAAAAAATGTACTTGTTTTGAACAACATTGAATAAATTCTCCTCACTCACCTCCCTGGGTTATAATTCCCATTTTCCTTTTCAGTGCACCTCAGCAGAATGGTCTTCTTTTTCATCCAGAAACAGGAAGAGATTTAGACACAGAAATTAGCCCAGCATCACTAAAATCATCTGACTCATTGGGATTTTCTGAAAGGAAGAAAATAATTACTGGGAAATAAATCAGACCTCCCCTCAAGTGCCTTAGCAGCTCTTTGGACATCTAAACCACATTGCCCACAATTAGGAAGGCAACCAAGTGTGATTTAAGGGGCACAGAAAGTCTTTCCCAGGCCTCGTACATGTTTTCCTGACACAGCTGCAGCAAATACCAAGTCCCTGGAATTGCAGAAGTGATGTGGGCCCTTGTCAGATGGTAAGGAATACTGAGAAGGTGTTGAGCGTTTGTGGAGAAAGTGGGTGTGGCGAGATTTCTTCCAACCCAGCAGAATTCTGCTGCCCAGAGACAGAATTCATGCACTGTCGCTAAGCAGAAGTTGGAGGACAAAGAAAGAAGAATCATGTAACGGGAAATCAGAGTAACCCTGTGAATAGTGATGGCTTCTACGGGATAAAGATACAGAAATTTTAAGCTTTCAGACTTTTAGGGGGAAATATAATAAGTAGCAAGTAAGAGAAAGGAAAGCAGCAGGAGGTAAGAAGGCAAGAAATTATGAGAGACGTGACGAGTGAAACCACCCTTTAGAAGATTAGTTTCTGTTTCAAGAAAATGAGGTCCAAGTCATAATATGCTTCTTGCATGGTTCCCTGTCCCTCCATCAGACAGAATCATAGATCTCTAAGCCAGATCGCATGGTTGCAATTCTTATGTTCTCCAAGAGTAATCCGTCGTTCATTTCTGCCTCTCTTCCTTATGTGCATCATAACTTCCTATTCCATGTTCGAGATTCCTTTCCACTGCTGTGCACAGTGGAATGCCTCCACTGTAATTGTAGCTACCCGTCTGAACCCCAGGGCTCCAGACCCTCAAAGAACCCTCAAAGAACCCACAGACCTGAGGCAGTCAGCACGTCCAGATCATCGGCTTTCAGACAAGAATTCATCTCCCGGTATTGAATTTGGTGGACAGAATTCTCTCCTCTCAAGGAAACTGACAACAGAGGCCCTAGGTTAGGGATCAGCTCGTAATAAAAGTCGCCCTCCTTACCAGTGCTTTTCCGCAGCAACGCAAACGTCCTGAATCTTTACCCCTGCCCTTGTCTTGTTTCCATCCGTTCTACTACCAAGCTTTTCCCTTACAAGGCCATGATTAAAGTCAATAGGAGGAGGCGAAACCTCCCCTATTGCCATCGCCTGACTTCCCAGTTTCTTCCCCTAAGGCAGGCAGTGGTCTTCTCTAACTCATCAGAGCTTTAAAAAAAAAAAAATCTCTCTAAAATCTCTCTTCTTCTCTCCATTCTCACTAAAGCCCCTGTCATTTTCCATCTGAACGATTTCGAAATGCTGCCCTGGTCAATAACGTGGTCTTCCTTCAACCCCTCATACATCCTGTCATCAAACAGAACTTTCTGAAAAACAGCTTGACTACTTCACCCCCCCCCCCCCGCAACACACACACACATAGTATTCTTTGACTATTAATCTTCTTACCATGGAGTACATGGCAGCTTCCCTCCTGCAACCCAACTTTTACTTCCCCTCAAAACAGCATATATGCCCATCCTTTAAGCTTCTCCACACTTGTACATATTTTTTCTCTTTCCCTATGAAGCACCTGACCCAGTTCTTTGAACTTGATTTTCAGAATGAGCCTCTTAGAAGCCTCCGATTCTCCCCTTGCCCCTCCAGTTAATTACTGCCTTTTCTGTGCCACTTTTTTCCTTATCCGTCTTAGTGTGCACTATCACGTTGCACCTTATTTGTCTGCATGAATATCTCTTCCACTAGACTTGAGATGCCATGGAGACACAAACACTTGACTATTGATGTCTGTATCTCCAGAGCCTAGCACGTTGCTTCACTGAACAGTAAAATTAATAAGAACTACATAGTGACAGCAAATAAGTATTTGGGCAAGAAAGAATTCCTCCTAAACCATATAAGCATATTCATCCCAAACTATCGATTCTAGAATGTCCCAGTTAGCATACAGATAGAGTGCAGAGATCATCAAACAGCCCAAACCCCTGTCTCCTCTGAAATCTTGTTCCCTCTTTTTGAGAAGCTGCTTAAATCCCTTCTAGATTCCATCCTTTTGACTGTTTTATACTTGAGTCTAATATGCATATCCTTGCGTCTACTATGGATATATACTGAGATAATATGTATTTTATCCCAAGAAGCTTCAATCCTATAGAGACATGAGAAAGACCATAATTTGGCTGATACCTGTGAGCCGCTGTCGCCGTCTTCGCTTCTGAATCCACAAGAGGAGAGCAACGAGAAAGGCCAACAGAATGAGGCCAAGGATCCCAAATACGACAAGCGATGAGCGACCTAAGGGCAAGGAAGTATCACAAGAGATGATCATGTCTTAGCTGGAAGACCCAGATCTCTAGCACTATCCTTCTCTGAAATACAGGATTGCCGAAGTACACCTCAGATCCTCAGAACTACCTCTGACCTAAAGTCTCTTGGCAGAAAAGATTCTAAATAACACAGGCAATTGGACCCAGGCTCATAAACCCCACGATATACCTGCAGCCGTTGATGATCTCTGGGCCACGGCGATTTCTGCAGGAGAAAAGAGAAGACTCACTTTGGGGAGTAATATGTAGAACAAATATTTCTATTTCCTATGTGAGCCTTTGGTGCCCGGCAACCAAGTAAATTACTCCTTCCCACCTAATACCAGGGTCCCCTTGTTTTCATTCCTTCCGTACAGAGATACATATAGTTACATGCTCTTCCTTTGGTGAAGCCAATGTACAACCACAAATGTTTTCTTCATTCCTTCAGATTGGAAGCATCATGATTCTCTTCCTACTAGATTCCCTGGGTTGATGCGTCTAGTCTTTGCACAGTGCGCTTCACTGCCCACCCCCTTTTTGCTGCCAGGGATTCCACGCTTAGTCCAGGCTCCAGATACTCACCTGAGCACCTCACAGCAGCATCTTCTTTGTGCCCACAGTCGCTGTGCCCCCAGGCTTTGGCAGGACAATCCCACAAGGAAGATTCATTTCCTTTGCATTCGACTTCATTGAGCCATATGGGCCCCGTCCCCTGACCACATGCTGCCTCTTTTAGGGCCTCTAAAGCTGGGCCACAGCCCAGCTGTCGACACACCACCTGTGCATCTTCAAGGTCCCAGGAGTCATCACACACCGTCCCCCAGGAACCTCCATGCCAGAGCTCCACGCGTCCGGAACAATTAGAGCTTCCTTCCTGCAGTCTTATCTTGTCTGAAAAGTCAGAGACACCCAGATCATTTCTGAGAACACAAAAACTTCCAAGAGGTCACAGGCGAAAAGAGAGATTTTAAATTCTTTTTAAATCTCTATTTGAATACTTTACTTATTTAATCTGCATTTAAAAATATATTTTAACAAAACCTATCCTTTTTGAAACTCTGTGTCTTTTCAGCAAACTGGGTGCATTTCATGCCTGCCACTCAGGAAGTGTGAAATGAACAAAATGAACATTGCATAATGTTAATTTCTCTCAAGGAGAAAGGGTTTAGGAGACAGGTACATAAAAAAAAAAATCTCTTCCAGTTTAAGTAGATAGAGAATGGCAAAATACCTCAGGACTGGTCTTTTTGACGGCTTCCCTTCTTACATGAGTAGAGCAAGAAAATATTTGAAAGAAAAGTGGGAAAGGGAAGGTAGACTGTTCACGAGTCAAATACTGAATTATATATTCCGTGCTCCTCATTCATTCTCAGAGAAAGCAACCGAATAAACTTTCAAGAAGACCACAGGGCGAGTCACGCTTTTTGGAAAAATAATCCCCGATCTGAATACCTATCGGCCAAATGAAATGAAACCGATTACGCCATCCGGGTAGAATTGGCACCAGAGGTCATTCAGGCCTACTTCATGAGATCCGAAGAGGTGAGTGGGAATTAGAAAATAGAGTTTTCATCCAGGCTGGCGGGTACTCACTAGCACACGTGATCCAGGTCTCCTCTGAAGGGCTGGCCGGTCTCTGTTTCCATGGAGAAGACGGGCACTGCCATAACGTGTCGGGTCCTTTCGGACACTGAATGTTGTCCACCCACATGTGCCTGGACGACGTGTCCAGAGATGCAGGGCTGATGGTCCCTCTGTCCGCACAACCCAGTTGTCTGCATACCACCGCCACAGTAGTTGCCGACATATTACTCTTGCCAACGCTGCCCCAAGCTCCATTGTAGAAAACTTCCAGACGCCCCGCACAGGGGTCTCTGCTGGTTTCATCCGTCAGTCTCAGAGACATGAACTCTGGGGTAAAACACAGAGTTAGTAGTTTCCCGTTTTCTCTGAAGGCTCAGAGGACTCCCTCCCTTTATTCTAAGGTGAGCACAGCTTTAAAAATAGGTATGAAATGTCAACTACCAGTAATTCTTTCATAACTTCTGGATGCTTCTGTCGACTTTGGTAAAATACAGTATTTTCTAGACTAAATACAGTATAGTTAGGTATACGGCTTACGGTTTTTCTAGTATGGAGTTTTGTACTTAAGGAACTCTTTAGAATGCCTCCGACGATTCGAAATTGATTTCTCAGTCTTAATCAAGAGCTCAGAGACGTCTCTATCCGTTACACAGTTTGGATTCTTCTCCCTAAATGACTGCAATGTTAGCCCGAAGACTTTATTTCATTAGCCTTCTTTTTGCAGCTCTCTTGGCAAATTTTAGGGAGACACTCAGGCACTACAGCCGATGTTGTGTACATGACCCTGAAATGAAATATTTCCTTTTCTGACTCTTCACAGTCGGCTGTGTATGTCCTCCACCAGGTTATGTCATTAAACGCGCATAGGACTTTTCACTTCCCTAAGTGAGTCATAGTTTTGTTTTCCCCAATACATTACAACGGACTCTGTTTTTCTGCTTCACGGTAGTTTCTAAAGCTCACCGTGTATATGCAACAAAGGCAGTGGCCTCTTGTGATAAGTTTTGCTCCTGTGGCAAGTAAAGTTCATTTGACTATCATGAAAAATTACCTGGGTATATAATAATTATCTTTTGCTCTGTAGAACGGAGTGCTGGGTGTATTTCTTCCTGTCCCTTTTAATCGATTTCTTTAGACAGTGAGAGGAAGCTCCACATATACTTATACAAGGGCTTCTCGCTGATAGTTTTGGGGTCATGTTCACGATGGGCAAGCTTATTTCTGTATTTTTCCCTTCTGAGGTTATACTACCTTGCCTCTGAACCTGCTTTTCAGGGTTCCCTCAGATTGATATCCCTCACTACACTTTGCTCCCCCCCCCACCCCCCCCACCCCCCCGTCCTTTCTTATGTAATTGTGACCAGAGCTTATGTGCAGAACTCACCCGAGCAGATAACCCCTGCATCTTCCTTATGCCTGCAGTTATGGTGTCCCCAGCCGTGTGAACGACACTGCCAAATATGAGTTTCTTTTCCATTACAGTTCACCTCGTCCAGCAAGATGGGCCCCGTTCCTTCCCCAAAATGAGCAGAGCCAGTTGCGTTAACGGCCACTCCGCAGCCCAGCTGCTTGCACACCACGTGGGCGTCACTCAGGTCCCAGCTGTCATCACAGACTGTGCCCCAGGAGCCCTGGTGGTAGATCTCTATTCTCCCAGCACAGCGACCGCTTCCATTTGCCAGGCGAAGCTGACCGCTCCCTGGAAAGGGAAAATAAAGTATTAAGAAAACACATTCTTAAGGACTGAGATCATTTTTTAGAGCTTGGTCACTGATTCTCACCTATGCAAGCAACAGCGCTGGGGTCCGGAACGGTAGGTCTCGTTGGGTCCGGAGATGATGCATTGCACGGGGATAGTGTCTGACTCTGATTTCCTGCAAACACCGAACTGCTCAGTTATACAAGATACAAAAAAGGGTAAGGAAGGGAGGGGACCGATGAGCTGAGAACAAACAGGAAGGTGGTGGGCCAACCGGGGCGGGGGAATGAATCAGGTGCTTTGAAAAAGCCAGCACATGGTAAGCGCTGGGTAATGATGAGGTCTGTGAAAATTAAGTTTACTTCCTTTCTAAAAAGACACAGGAGAGGGGCGCCTGGGTGGCTCCGTCGGTTAAGCGTTCCGACTTCCGCTCCGGTCATGATCTCGCCCTCTGTGAGTTCGAGCCCCACGTCGGGCTCTGGGCCGACAGCTCAGAGCCTGGAGCCTGCTTCGGATTCTGTGTCTCCCTCCCTCCCTGCCCCTTCCCTGCTCGTGATCTCTCTCTCTCTCTCAAAAATAAAATAAAAACATAAAAAATATATTTTTTAAAAGACACAGGAGGTTAATATTCTGGCACACTTCTCATGATCCTTTGACATAAAGCTCGTCACCAGCTGTCCATCCTCTTACCTGAGCAGATTACAGAGGCCACTTGCCCTGCAGAACAGAGCGATGCACCCAGAGCAGTTACCGGACAGTCTCCCATGTGCTGCTCGGTCCCGGTGCAGTGAAACATGTGCCGCCAGATCTGACCACTTCCTTTCCCAAACTGTGCTCCTCTTGGGGTAGAAAGGGCAACTCCACATTTGAGCTGCTGGCAAAAAACGTGGGCATCTTCCATGTCCCAGTGAGAGTTGCAGAGGGATCCCCAGGTCCCAAGTATCTTGAGCTCCACTCTTCCCTCACATGGGGACTTGCCATTCACCAAGCGGATCTCCGTGTATCCTGGAAGGAGACGGGACTTTTAAAAAGATGTCTGTGATGACCTCATCCCACCCTCTTGGCAGTATGGGAACAAACTGAACATGTCCTCTGGGTCTCACTCGAGCAGACGACTCCAACATCCCTGCTGTGGCCGCAAGTCCCATCTGGACGGGAGGCTACTGAGCAGAGTGAAAGATGGGACTCGTGTCCCTCACACTGGAATTCTTCAGCCCAGGTCTGTCCGTTGCCTTCTCCAAAGTGAGCTCCCCCTAAGATCGAGATGACTGTTCCACATTGTAATTCTCTGCACAGCACACTGGCAGCTTCCAGAGAGAAGTCAGAATCGCAGACGGTGCCCCACGTGTCGCCATGTTTCACTTCAACACGACCGGAGCAGGGAATATCCCCTCCAACTAGTCTGGGTTCCCTGTGGGCTGAAAAATAATAGTGTTTCAGTGAGAAATGACATCACTCCCAGATTTTCCTTCATGATGGGGTTAGAAAAGGGAGGCTAGGGTGTTTAATGATTTTACCATACTTGTCCGCCTTGGCTGTTCTGCCTACAGTTGGGCATAGTGAATTCTAGATCTCCCCATTCCTCATTGGACCAATGTACCTGAGAGAATTTTTAGAACTTTGTCTCTTGGAATCAACCATTCCCAGAAGCATGATAGCTCTTTCCTTTCAATATTTTATATACATTACTCATAACACCGAAGACCATAGATACTGTGTATCTTCTTTTTGTATTATTTAGCATATACTCAGTTCTCTACCCACTGCAGTCTGGTGGTGGCCTGATCTCTCTGAATGGTTCTATGTAAAGTGTTGCAATATACTTCCTGTTTTCAAACTGATCGTGGGATTTCTTCTTCCCTTTGCTATATGTTACACTTGACACATGAGATACTCCTTTCTCCTGTTTTCTTTCCTGCCTGACCTGCTTTATCAGAACCTTTCACGCATTCCCTGACCAAGGTTCTATCCTCGATTCTCTCACCTTCCCTTAACTGCCCATACATATGTTTTCATCCGTATGTTTCTCTTTAAATTTATGTTCATAAACATATCTTCTTGGACATCAGAACATAATGGGTTCAAAAGTGAATGAATTACTGCACTGACAGGAACACAGTAAGTATTCTTTGCTCAATTAATGTGATCCAAACCAAATTAAAATCACTTGAAGGGGCACCTGGGTGACTCGGTTGGTTAAGTGTCTGACTCTTGATTTTGGCTCAGGTCACGATCTCATGGTTCGTGAGTTTAAGCCCAGTGTTGAGCCTACTTGGAATTCTCTGTCTCCCTCTCTCTCTGCCCCTCCCTGCTCACTCTCTCTCTCTCTTTCAAAATAAATAAATACACTTAAAAAAAAAAAAGAGAGCATCACCTAAAATCCAACCACTTCTTTATCTAATTTATCTCATAAACAATGGTCACAGTGATAGTACTGAACATTAAATGAGAGCCTTTCTATGTAGCACTTTACTAAGTACTGAACAAACACCACTCCATATAATCCTTAAGGATTAATCCCTAAGGGGATAATTATTAATATCGTCCCAATTTTAGAAACAGCGTAACTGAAACAGAGACGTGTAGTAATTTGCGACAGTCACGTAAGGAGTTAGTGAAAGGCCAGGATTTGATCCAGGCAGTATGTTCCAGAGCCTAGAATATGGACCCTCACGGTATGCTGCACACGTGGAAAATCATTGAGGTCTGTCAGTCCTCCACATCTGTTGCTACTACTTTGACATAATTTGTTATCATGTCACGTAGACCTTTGCAATGGCTTCCTGAATAATCTCCTTTTCCCGAGCCCTCTTTCTAATACATTTATGCCACGATCACAGATGCGTTATAACATTTCAAGTATTTTCACATGATTTCTTTGTCTTCAAGACAATGTTTCTTTGCTACTTATACAACAGTTTATCCTTTCAACAAATAGTGTTAAGTCCCTACAATGTTTTAGGCATTTGTGTGGCCTAAACAGTCGGTCACAGTTCAGTCCGTCAGTGCAAATAAATACTATTACTACCTACTACTACTAATCATAACCACAGCAGTTAACATGTGTTGATCACTCACTGGGTAATTCCTGTGAAGTAAGTAGCATTAATTACTAATCACTTTTTTTTGAGGGAATGGAAGTACACAGAGCTTTGGGAGATTCCCTAATGGCAGCCATCTGTTAAAATTTAAAGAGAGATGATAAATACCAATTTCTTTGCAAACTTTAAAATACTTTATGATGTCACCTTGAAGGCTTTCATATCTATTACTCTATCAATCATACCTGTTGCCCCAGCCTTAAAGAAGCCTGGTCATGCCACGCTTCTGTGCCTCTGCAGAAACTTCTCCGTCTATATTTCCCAACCTATGTACCTGGGAAAAAGCTACTTCTTTTCAATGCTGCTCGGTTTCTTACCAATCGCCCTCGCCCCCAAGAACACACAGTTTAGCAAAAGATATACGTATACATGTTCATAGAATGATGGGTCCAAAACTACAAATATATCTTAGTACAAAACTAGCAAATGAAGGTGTCATCAGCTCTGTTTGGGGACTGGTAGGAAAACTATAGAGAGTGCCATAAATCAGAACTGAGTTTTGAAATAAGAAGATACGGAATTTAACAAGTAAACAGTGTGCAAATCTGCATCTAAAGGATACAGTCATGAAACAGCATGGTGTAATTGAGGAATTATGAATAATTCAGTATGAATGGGATTTAAAAACATAAAGAAAAGATACACCAGAAATTAAGCTAAAGAAATGGAGCTCAGGCTTTAAGGATTCTCTTTGCCAAGTTGAGGAGTCCAATCATCAAGGTAGGAGTTTCTTTTAGCACACTCAAAACCGATTCAAATTATTTGGGAGATACAAACTGTTCCCTTTATTTTTTAAAGAAAGGAAGTGTATTTGAAATTGGACCTTCTAAAGAGCATACTTCTTTTAGAAATGCCTGCTGTCAAAGATCACTAATTCTTGTGACCCCTTGACATCACTCTCAGTGTGACACAGATATCCTAACAGCACTTGCCAATTTCCTAAAATGTTTCAGACCTCACTATATTCTGTATTGTGGCAGTATAAAACACCCCAACATGTTAAAATTTCACCACTTGTCCATTAAATCTGTACAAGGCGAGTTTCTATCCTAATGTGAGTGGAAGAACATGTTGCTTTCTAAACGCAGTTCCCAAGTATAAAGCAAATAGTCCTTCTACGCCACAAATAATGAGAGACTCTGGAGCTGAGTCCCTAATTTCCTCTTGTTAAATCATTATCTGAGCGTGAAATTCCTCTAAGGTATCATTAGCTGGTATTCATCTGATCCCATCCCACTTTTGGACAGACCTAAACCTTTAAATAAAATCAGTTTCCTAGATTGAGCCAAATTCAGCTTTCTTATAACCTCACCTGGATCCATCTCGAACAAAATAAAATAACGACCAATGCAAAAACAAACCAAAGCATGAAACGAAAGGAAACAATTTTCTCTTTCATGGCGAAAACTTGCTAAGCAAGTCCCTTCTTTAAATATCCTCTTTTGGGGTGCCTGGGTGGCGCAGTCGGTTAAGCGTCCGACTTCAGCCAGGTCACGATCTCGCGGTCCGGGAGTTCGAGCCCTGCGTCAGGCTCTGGGCTGATGGCTCAGAGCCTGGAGCCTGTTTCCGATTCTGTGTCTCCCTCTCTCTCTGCCCCTCCCTCGTTCATGCTCTGTCTCTCTCTGTCGCAAAAATAAACGCTGAAAAAAAAAAAAAAAGATAAATATCCTCTTTTCCTTTTTCCTAAAATTTTGAATTCTGGGCAAAGGGAAATTCTCCCATGCTGAAATGACTTGGAGATTACATTCTAGCTTTTTTCCCTCCATAAATCTGATAGTAACACATTGATCTACACCATGAGTTGGCTTCCTTATATTATTTATCTGCATACAAGGTTAGAATAGTCAAGATTTACTCCTTTAAGAGATTTCTTATCTGCTGAACCTGTGATTGCATTTTAACATAAAAGCCGTTAATTGGATTTCTGTGCCTGGATTTAGCTCCTTTGATCAATAATTTAAACTTTCCCCTGGCATAAGTAACTGAATCTGTATTCAAATGAAGACACGTAGAACAAATATAAGAAAGAATTTGTTAGAAATACTTCCTTTTGTGTAATAATAGGTAAATGCACAATATGATTTTAAGAAGCATTAATACATTTTTATCATTTATTCCTTTTCAGACTCTGAAGAAGTTTAAATCACTCTAGTATCAAAACTATTTCTCAAACTTTAGGAAACTATAGCACACAAACCGCTGTCGCAGACAAAATGTTTAGGATTCAAAGTAGTTGTTTTTTTTTTTTTTTTTCCCCACGTTTTTTTTTTTTTTTTTTTTTTTTTTTTGGACAGAGAGAGACAGAGCATGAACAGGGGAGGGGCAGAGAGAGGGAGACACAGAATCGGAAACAGGCTCCAGGCTCTGAGCCATCAGCCCAGAGCCTGACGCGGGGCTCGAACTCAGGGACCGCGAGATCGTGACCTGGCTGAAGTCGGACGCTTAACCGACTGCGCCACCCAGGCGCCCCTCAAAGTAGTTTTATAGCAAAATTTCCTAGACCTGTTTGTGACTGCTTTGCTAAACTGTGCATCAGAAATAAATTGTTGCTTTATCTATCTAGTCTTCCTACCCTGTTGAGTTCTTTGGCCCTTTTCAGCCCTAAAGCCCTATGCTCTACAAAACTAAGAACTCTTAAGCATGTAAACAGATAATGGAATTTGTAGTTTGAACTTGGCAGGCAGAGACATAGTGTTTCCATGACGTTCCCCCTGGAAATCTTCTGGAAGTATCAAGAAATCAAGACACAAAATTACAAATTCTGTTTCTAGCAAAACCAGAAGAGAGCTAAAGACCTATGCCCCCAAGCCAGTAGAAGAGGTTGCAAAAGCTGCATGATTATGACAAAAGAATTTACAAAAGAGAGCAGTGAACACACCTGGCACCAAGCAAAAAGAAAGGAAGAAAGAAAGAAAGAAAGAAAGAAAGAAAGAAAGAAAGAAGAAAGAAGAAAAGAAAGAAAGGAAGAAAGAAAGAAAGAAAGAAAGAAAAAGAAAGAAAGGAAGACAGAAAGAAGAAAGAAAGAAAGAAAGAAGAAAGAAAGAAAGAAAGAGAAAGAAAGAAAGGAAGAAAGAAAGAAGAAAGAAAGAAAAAAGAAAGAAGAAAGAAGAAAGAAAGAGAAAGAAAGAAAGAAAGAAAGAAAGAAAAAAGAAGAAAGAAAGAAGGAAGAGAAAGAGAAAGAAAGAAAGAAGAAAGAAAGAAAGAGAAAGAAAGAAAGAAAGAAAAAAGAAGAAAGAAAGAAAGAAAGAAAGAAAGAAAGAAGAAAGAAGGAAGAAAGAAAGAGAAAGAAAGAAAAAAGAAGAAAGAAAGAAGAAAGAGAAAGAAAGAAAGAAAGAAAGAAAGAAAGAAAGAAAGAAAAAAGAAGAAAGAAAGAAAGAAAGAAAGAAAGAAAGAAAGAAAGAAGAAAGAAAGAGAAAGAGAAAGAAAGCAAGCAAGCAAGAAAGAAAGTCCTGGAAACAAAGAGGTCCACTTCATGCTGCAAATTTATGCTACTCAGGATTTTTATCACATGCAGTTGCATAGAACCCTAACTAATTCAGAATATGTTACTGTAAGTGAGGTAAATTTTGGATGCAGTTGAATGGAATCGATGGACCAAATATATAATAACCCAGATGTTATAGGCTGGAAAGCTAATGTCTTGTTATCCTAGGGAAGATATTTGGACAAATGTCACCTTGAAAAGAAAACCACATCCTTGCTGAAGCCGAAAACTCAGAGAACGTAATCAGAGAACAAAAAACAAAAAACAAAAAAAAAACAAAATCAGAATGTTGGCATGACATAAATCCTCCTTGCCACTTTTTCCGCATTTATGGGAGAGATAAACTCAAGACTGGACGTAGCCAGACAGCAAGGCAGAAACAGAAAGAAAAATACCAATTTTGTGAAGGAGGCATGTTCTCATTGCAGCTACTAATGCATAATTAATTGACGGACCTATCATTTGGAATTTGCAAGATCGGGAAAAAAAAACCCCAAATAAACCCTAAGTATCCTGTCCCCCAAACTGAGGTGGTGATAAAACTGTAGGCTTAGCAGAAAATAGAATTGATTCTCCACATGCATAGACAATGAGCCTATCAGCAAAGATAAGGTTTAAGTCCTGTTTCTCCTCCCAGACCGCTGGTTTCAAATGACCTTAGGGCAGTGGCCAATAAATCAAGGGGAACGGGCTGCTCACAGCATAGTTCAAAGTTTGTAAATATATTCCTTGACTGTGGGTATTTCACGTAGCATTAGATGAAAGAAAACAGACCAGAAGCATACTAAGTTTGGGGAGAGTTGTTTTGCTGACTTTGAGGACAGCTGACCTCTGTGAACGATAACCCGTAAAGCAATCCAAAGGCCCCTGAGCCACTATCAGCAGAAAGCAGATTGTGAAAGGTGTTCAGCCTTCAAACCGCACTCAGCAATGACCGTGGAGAGCTCCAGTAGGAGAAACTGCCCAGAGAAGACCACTTAGGCCCAGGAAGGAGAGTGGACAGAGGACAACTTTTCAGAGGGCAGGACCTGGCCTATGAGATTCGCTTACCAGGGAACTCAGTTGCAGGGCAACTCATTCTTCTTGACCAATAAGGTTTGGTAATTACTGCGGCAAAACAACTCTCGCTATTTCTTGGTGACCACAGAACCACCCAAACAGCTTTAAGCTGCTTACCTACTTGACTTATTTAAAAATTTTTTAATGTTTATTTTGAGAAAGCGGGGGAGGGGCAGAAAGAGAGAGGGAGACACAGAATCCAAAGCAGGCTCCAGGCTCTGAGCTGTCAGCACAGAGCCCGACTCGGGGCTCGAACTTACACACTGCAAGGTCATGACCTGAGCCAAAGTCGGATGCTTAACCAGCTGAGCCACCCAGGTGCCACCTATTTGACTTATTTTAATGAAAAAAAAGTAAACTTTTCTTTAGCCACTCTTATTTGGCTTTCTTTCGGCCAAGTTGGATGCTGCCCAACTTAATTCTAATTAATATAAAATACAATTATAGGAAAATATTTAGAAGAAAATTATCAGGGGCGCCTGGTGACTCAGTCGGTGGAGTGTCCAATGCTTGGTTTTGGCTCAGGACAAGATCTCATGGTTCGTGAGGTCGAGCCCCTCGAGGTTCTGTGCTGGCAGTGGGGAACCTGCTTGGGATTCTCTCTCTCCTTCTACCCCTCTCCTGCTCACTCTCTCTCTCTCTCAAAATAAACGAATAAACTTAAAAAATTAATAAATAGAAGGGGCTCCTGGGTGGCTCAGTTGGTTGAGCGTCCAACTTTGACTCAGGTCATGATCTCGTGGTTCATGAGTTTGCACCGCATGTTGGGCTCTGTGCTGACATCTCAGAGCCTGGAGTCTGCTTAGGATTCTGTGTCTCCCTCTCTCTCTGTCCCTCCCCTGCTCCCTCTCTTTCTCTCTCTCTCAAAAATAAACATAAAAGAATTTAAAAATTAAATAGAAGAAAATAATCAGACATACGAGTATGCTTACACATGCTCAAACACAGGCAAAGTCCCCCCAAAAAGTTATATAGAGAAATATAGTTCATAGTTAGTTGTAACATAATGCATGATGACAATAAATATTATGTATACATCATATGACAACATAAAAATGCATAATATGACTAAAGTTAAAGTCAAATATATCTCCCATCTCTAAAAAGTAATCCAATCAGAGTTTTTTTTTGGAAAATAAATCATTATTCTATGATGAATACAAGTGATGCACCTAGAACAAAATGATTCATAAAGGTTGAAAATAAATAAAGCAATAGTTGTGGTAATAACATCAGACAAGTCTGATTCAGGACAAAAATCGTTCAACCATAGAAAAGGGGAGGGGTGCCTGGGTGGCTCAGCCAGTTAAGCGTCCAACTTTGGCTCAGGCCATGATCTCATGGTTCATGGGTTTGAGTCCCACGTGGGGTTCTGGGCTGACAGCTCAGAGCCTGGAGCCTGCTTCGGATTCTGTGTCTCCCTCTCTCTCTGCCCCTCCCCCACTCATGCTCTGTCTCTCTCTGTCTCTCAAAAATGAATAAACATTTAAAAATTTTTAAAAAAAGGAAAGGGGAGACTTTATAATACTAAAAAGAACAATTCACAATGACCACATAACAGTCATAGGAAGATCTATGTCCCAGATTCATAGAGCATCAATTCATCAATTATATGATACGGTCACTGGTATACTCAGTGAAAAACCTATAACCTCACATATTTATATTAATAACTAGGAAAAAATCAACATTAGCCAAGCCCTGAACTCAAGAAGTTAAGTTAGGAGGAAATCAGAAAGGAATTATAGAAAGAAAAGCAAACTGTAATGAATTAGAAAACAAAAATTGGATTAATTAAAAAAATCTAAATGCTAGTTCATTAAAAAAAACGCTAAATAAACCACACTCACTTTCTCTAATAAAAGAAATTAAAAGCATAAATAAAATCATACAATAATAAATGATCAGAAGAGAAATGTCCTGGATAGAGAAGTAATTTCAGAAAGGCCTTTAAATAGTGATACAAAATTGTGGTCAAAATACTTTACGAAGTGAATACTAAGGTACAGAACAATTTACCTAATATGCCAGCATTTGAACAACAAAATGGGGTGAAACTTATACATGGATTTGTTTGTATTTACATAAAATATCTCCTAAAGAATATATAAATACCCCAACCACATGACTTGTTTGTGTAGAGTAGAATTGGACAGCTGGGGATAGCATTTGGGAAGAGCTTACACTTTAATTTTGAAGTGTAAACCATGTGAATATATATTTAAAAAAATTTTTTTTAATGTTTATTTTTGAGAGAGAGAGACAGAGAGACAGAGTCTGAGCAGGGGAGGGGCAGAGAGACAGAGGGAGACACAGAATCTGAAACAGGCTTCAGGCTCTGAGCTGTCAGCACAGAGCCTAATGCGGGGCTGAATCTTGAACTCAAGAACTGTGAGATCATGATCTGACCTGAAGTTGTACCCTTGACCAACTGAACCGCCCAGGCACCCTACAGAAATCTTTTCTAAAAATGAAAAGAATGGGGCGCCTGGGTGGCTCAGTCGGTTAAGCGTCCGACTTCAGCTCAGGTCACGATCTCGCGGTCCGTGAGTTCGAGCCCCGCGTCGGGCTCTGGGCTGATGGCTCAGAGCCTGGAGCCTGCTTCGGATTCTGTGTCTCCCTCTCTCTCTGCCCCTCCCCCGTTCATGCTCTGTCTCTCTCTGTCCCAAAAATAAATAAACGTTAAAAAAAAAATTAAAAAAAAAAATGAAAAGAAGGATGATTGAAAAGCTGATATGTATCCTCAAATTTGCATCTTAAAAAAACTGTCTTTTTACAGTCAGAGGATAATTTCTATGTAAATAGAAGTAGACACTTCTACCGTGTAACATCAGGGAATGCACCCAGGGGCACAACTAGGTTAGGATGTATCCGGAATAAAGCCATTGGTTCGTGGACACACAGCACCGTATGACTTGATCTCCATGTGTTCAATGGTTTTGCTCTTACATTGCTTTCTCTGAAGTCTTTCTTTTACCATATCTGCAATATGTTACCTTACAGTTGTTAAAAAGGCACCACTTTTCAACAATGTTAGCATTCGTATAAATGTGATTAGCATAAAATACTAGAGATTATCCATAAGCCAGGCCAACTCACAGCTCATTTGGGAACATTTAAAAGAGGTTGCAGGGAAACACACAAAAATATTCGGAAAGAAGAAAATCCTTTTACTTTTTAAAATCACATACTTTTCAAAATCATTTGGTTGACCTTCCCATCAAAGACACTTTTAAGGTCTACCTTAAAAATTTTGATCCTTCTTAATTTTTCATATTTCTACGGATTTAAAAATGACTCAGTTGTCTTGTTTTGTTTCTTAACCAACAAACAAAGGAAAAGAAGAGAAAGAGAGAGAGGGAAACCAAGAAACAGACTCTTAACTATAGAGAACAAATGAATGGTTACCAGAGAGGAGGTGGGCAGGGGGATGGGTTAAATGGATGATGGGTATTAAGGAGGGCGCTTGTGATGAGCACCAGGTGTTGTATGTAAGTATTTTTTTTAAATGTTTTAATTTATTTTTGAGAGAGACAGAGACTGAGAATGAGCGGGGGAGGGGCAGAGAGAGAGGGAGACACAGAATCAGAAGCAGGCTCCAGGCTCTGAGCTGTCAGCACAGAATCCAACGTGGGGCTCAAACTTGAACTCGTGAACTGTGAGATCATGACCTGAGCCAAAGTTGGACCCTTAACTGACTGAGACACCCAGGCACCCCTGTGAGTATTGAATCACTAACTTGTACATTTGAAACTAATATTACACTGTATGTTAACTAATCAGAATTTAAATCAAAACAAAAGCAAAAAACAAAAAAAAGAAAAAGAAAAATTACTCAAAAGCTAAAATGGACAAAAAGCAAACACAAAAATAAAACAAAACAAAGGTACAAAATGAAAGACAAGTTTCTCTGAAATTTGCGCAATGGGATAGATATTTTCTGGTTGCTTGAGTGATGTCTAGTCCTAGGGACCGATGTCTCTCATCAGTTTCAAGGCTGTTACTGGAAATTTACACTCTTGGAATTCACGTTCTTCACATGTTGGTAGAAAGTCTTACCTGAGCAAGTAACTTTAGCTTCCTCGTAGTGATCACAGCTAAGTCCACCCCATTGCCAATTCTTGCAGTCCCAGAAAGACGTTTCATTTCCATTACAGCTGCCTAAAAACAGCCATGTTGTTGTTGCCTTGGTTTTGGAATAACTCTGATAGGATGTTTTCAGAGCAGATCCACATCCCAGCTGCCGGCAAACCACATCAGCTTCTTTCAGTCCCCAGTTTCTGTCACACACTTTCCCTACCAGTTTCTGAATTTCCACCTCCACTGTCCCAGCACAGCGGCTGCCTCCACCTACAAGTCTCAGCTCCAGATCTGTTCCATCTGCAAAAGAAGCACACACTTAGTCCACAGATACACATGGAGGTTAGCTCCCAAAGGATATATTCTTTACCTTGCTCCTTCCCAGATACTGAGGCATTTGGAAATTATGGCTTATCCATCCCCTGGCTTTTTTAATGGCCAGTAGAGGCCATGATTTTGGTTAAAAACAGGATTATAGGTTCCAAGTTTAAGAAAAATTGTCAATGGGGGGGGGGGGCGCCTGGGTGGCGCCAAGGTCAGTTGAGCGTCTGACCTTGGCTCAGGTCATGATCTCACGGTTTGTGAGTTCGAGCCCTGCATCGGACACTCTGATGTCAACATAGAGCCTGCTTTGGATTTTCTGTCCCCCTCTCTGCCTCTCCCCAGCTTGTTCTATAAATAAATAAATAAATAAATAAATAAGAAAAAAATTGTCAATGGCAGCATTTCAGAGATATTTGAAAAAGACCTAACATTTTGTGTCTCGGAGCTCCAGGGAGATTTAGAATCTTAAATGTGGTCCCTGAGAGCAGCCTGAATAATTACTGCACAAAATAGTCAGACAACCCTCCAAACCAGCCAAATAAAGACTATGTTTAAGATTACTCACGACTGTGAAAGAATCCCCAACAAGGACATTAGCAGACATTTCTATCGCTCACGTCTCCTCCCCATGCCTACTCCTAAAGAACACAAGTCCTTCCTTCTCTGTTTTTCTCTTAACTTACCGGAACATGTGACACCAGCGTCTTCATTATGGTTGCAATAATGCTTTCCCCATTCATGGTGTCTGCACTGCCAGAGGGCAGACTCGTGTCCGTGGCAGGAAACACTGTCAAGCCAAATGTGTCCACTTCCTTCACTGGCATTAACTCGACCAATGGCGGTGATGGCAGTTGGGCATCCCAGGTGCTTACATGTCACAGCAGCATCATTGCTATCCCAGCCATCATCGCACACTGTCCCCCATTCCCCTTGGAATCTCACTTCTAATCTTCCTGAACATGCAGTGACTCCTTCCACCAGTCTCAGGCTCAGATCCGCTCCATCTGTAAGAGGGACACAAAACAAATCAGTGATAAAGAAACAAGAATAAGGGGCAAATATAAATAGAGACAGAAAAGAGTGATATAATACCACTGAAAATCACTGGATGTGAAGAAGGAGTGCCTTGGGCAAGAAGACAGGACTTTTCAGAATAGCCAGTATCACAAAGACAAGAAGAAACAAGTGTTGGCGAGGATGTGGAGAAAAGGGGACCCTTGTGCACCATTGGTGGGAATGCAAACTGGTCCACTGTGGAAAACAGTACAGAGGTTCCTCAAAAAACAAAAAGAACTACCCTATGATTCAGTAATTGCACTACTAGGTATTATCCCCCAAAATACAAAAACTCTGATTCAAAAGGACACGTGAACCCCTGTGTTTATTGCAGTATTATTTATAATAGCCAAATTATGGAAGCAGCCCAAGTGTCCATTGATAGATGGACCTGACAGATGGACCAGCTCCTCAGTCCAAAAGTGAGCAAAGAGAAAAGGGACCTCATCATGACTACTTTCACCTTCCCCCCAATCAATATCCTCAAAGAACAGAACGTGATTCTGAGTGGTATCTTACAATAAACAAATTGCCCTTTTCCTCTGGTGGTTTTAGCATTTGCAGCCACAATGCTGTTTACTATGATTCCTCAGCATTGAGAAGAAATATACTGGTCGAGGACCTAGAAGGATTTTGGTGGGTAAATGGTAATGGGAGGTACCATTGTGGTTTTTTTCTCTCCCATATCCCTTTCGCTTTCTTCAGCTAACAAAATCTATCTTCTCTGTAGGAGTCCCATTTTTTATGGTCCGAACAATAGATGGTCATGTTTTTCAACAACAACAAAAAAGCCAATTTAAGAAGGAAAAAACCAAACCCCCCATGGCATTGGTTCAGTGTTTGGATCCAGCCATGCATGAAGCCAACTGTACCTCGTGGATTCCCCAGTTTCCTGAGTCAGTATTCTCTTTTCTTAAAGTTGGTTTGAATTGAGTTTCCTCATTTGAAAAAAAAAGGGGGGGCCGGGAAGGGGGAGGTATCTGGTGAATATAGGGACATCTTCACTCTACTATATTTTCTAAATGTTCTCTGGGGTTCAAGACCTACTAGGTCTGCCTCCACATAAGAACTCAAGTGACAAAAGGAGAGTGTCATTCCTGTATATGCAAATCCAATGTCCCTTTGCCCTGAGTAAACATGGAACATGAAAGTCTCCAGATAGACACAGAACCTATTTGTACCGTAGCACTAGCATCAAGGGGGTCTTAATAGAAAACCAAATTAATTTTTATCATTTGATTCCGTGAATTTGAACTAATATTTGGGAAGGGGTGGGTTTTAATGTGGCTAAACCCTCTGCAGGTAGAGAACGATAAGGGGTGTGATTTCTTTTCAAAACTCATCCACAAAGCACAAGTTGCTAATTAAGCTGGGTTTTTTTTTCCTTAATTCTTTTTCTTCTTCTTCTTCTTCTTCTTCTTCTTCTTCTTCTTCTTCTTCTTTTTTTTTTTTTTTGGCAGGGGTGGGGAGTGGTACAGGGGAAGAGGGAGGATGATTGGATTATTCTCTAAACACCTCCTTCTAGCTTCATGACTTGGACCTCCGGTTCACTGTTCATCCTTCCCCGCTAACGCAGGGAGCCTCATTTCAGCTGCGGTAAAAACTCCACAGGTATCAGATCAGGAACCAGAAATTAGGCAATAAAGTGATCAAGGAAGCAGGCTTCATTATGGTTTTAAGAGTTCAAGCTTTTGAGACTCTCACCCCCTTTCTTTTGTCCTCTCATGAAGAACAGAACAGACCCGGATCAGTCCTTACCTAAGCAAATCACTCCAACATCCTCAGCGTGATCACAGTTATGCTTTCCCCATCCTTCGTGTTTGCAGTTCCAGAGAGCTGACTCATTTCCACTGCATACGAGATCATCAAACCAGATTGGTCCCGAACCTTCTCCAAAATTAGCTGAACCAGAGAAACTGACAGCACTTCCACATTCAAGTTGTTTACAAACCACAGAAGCATGATCTATGTTGAAGTTATCATCACACACTGTTCCCCACTGTCCTTGGAACTTGACCTCTATTCTTCCAGAACACTGGTTGCCTCCATTCATCAGCCGCATCTCCAAATTGGATCCATCTGGAGCAGAGAAAAGAACCAGAGTTCAGAAGTGATTTTAGGAAATGAGCTTCCTCTGGATACTTGAGATTTGATGCTGTTTTTGAAAATGGTGCCTCATTTTGGACGCTGCCCATCTTTACACAGTGGGGAATTTTAATCTTTTAAAGATCAACCGACAACTAGGATTTTCATCTATACCTATTTACCAAGGAGGATGCTCTACAGATTAAAATCTGCTTTCTGTTTTGTTTTGTTTCCCTCCAGGATTAAGACTGAACACACACTCTTTTATGTAGAAATAGACAAATTTGACTCCAAACACCTATTTAAAAGACTAGAAAAAATAAAATTGGTCCAAACAACAAAGTAGCAAAAAATGGCAAGCTGGTCATTTGTTGAACATTTGAAATCTTGATTTTAATCTCGCTTTATCAGCAACAGTTGAGAGCATGAAGATTAGAAACAGGAAAAAGTGAAAAACAAAAATGCATGAGCATGTGCAACGGTTTGCAAAAGCACCCTCTGGTACACCAAATTAATAAAAGTTGAGGAAAAATAAATCAAAATAATTCACTTCCTACCAATATCCTGTTTGAATCAAAGCTTTTTTACCCCCTTCCCCAACGCATCTGGTACCATTTTTAGCAAAGAACAGCTTTCTCATAAAGAAAATTCTCTCTATACACTCTTCCCTAGATTTTTCTGTGAGAACTAAAATACCCAAGAAAAGGAGATTTGGGATGAAATTCGGGGACATCCGAAAAACAAAATCTGTGCTTAAACAAAATGTTTACATCAGCTTTTTTTTTTTTGAGAAAGTAACCCACTTTTAAAAGCTCTAAATACCAGGCAAAGACCTCTGCTTAACAGGATTTTTTTATCCTGACAACTTATAGTAAGAAAAATAATAATTCGCAATTAAAATAGGCATGTGGTGTCCCGGATGTATCATATATGCTACCTTCTTCAGAACATTAGGCATTATATATTATTTCCACTACCCCTCCTTCACAGATTCTCAATTTGCCTAATTGTCACAGGAAACAAAACAAAACAGAAAGCAAATTTTAATCTGTAAAACATCGTCTTTGGCAAGCAGGTATAGATGAAAATCCTAGTTGTTAGTTGGTCTTTAAAAGATTAAAATCCCCCACCATGTAAGGATCCTAATTGTCCATTATCCCTACTTAGAACATTCTCAATTTGCCTAATTGTCACAGGATCACACACCCAGAAGAGAGTAGAGCCAGGATGTGAAAAGAAAAAACAGTCTAACACCAGCGTTTATTGTCTTCACTGTTATACTCTGTCGTCCCAGTGCGTGTGATAATAGCAAAATCTCCCAAGAGGCAGAGCATTGAGGATTGAGCATTAGTCAGGGTGGGGAAATCTCAGAAATACGGGTTCTGAAAACTTGTGAAACTAGGGAGTCATTGAGTGGCTAGGCGTGCACCAGTTGGAGCTTTAGCTGTGTAAACTTCCCAAAACAAATTTGATTAGTTCTATCCTTAAGTATAAAACACTGAAAACAAGAGTTAAAAGCTGCACTGGGGTCTCGGCTTAAACACTCAGCTCTGTATTGCAATATAGTGAGAGCCTGGCAAAATTTATCATGATTTTTAACTTTGCTGTAGATGCTCGATGTAGATGTTACTATTGTTGTTCCGAATCTTCCCCCATAATGATTAATGATAGCAGACAAGGAGGAGGAGGAGGAGGAGGGGAGGGAAGGAGAGAAGGAAGGAAGGAAGGAAGGAAGGAAGGAAGGAAGGAAGGAAGGAAAAGAAAGAGAACTGAGTTGTCAAGTAATGAGAAACAGTGAGCTATGCAGAAACTAAAGTTAATTTTTACCACTTACTAGACCAGTAGCTCCACATGTTTTAAGCACTGAGTTTCCAGAAACTGAAGCTCAGAAAGGTTTAACAAAATAACATTAAGAGTGTCTGAGTTGGAATTCTGTCCCTCATTTTTCTAGATCCTAGCCTGTCTTGCTCACGTACACCACAATGTCTGCATAGGGATTAGTCCTTTTTAAAACCAGTCCCGTGGAGGAGATGGTCTCTAAGAGGCTAGGAGGTGAGAGAGTTGATAAAAGCCAGTGAAATGAGCAAGGAGAAATGGGAAGCCCAGGAATCTGAATTGGGTCATAAATATGACCTTGGGATCTGTCAGCAGAAGGGTCTGACCCATAACTTTCTGAGTTATTGTAAGGTCAACTGAGATAAAGTTTACGAAATGTTTTGCAAATTAAAACCACCATGTAAATGAAATGAACTGCACTGTGCACCGGAGAAAGCAATAATACTTTGCAAAACATCCTTCCTCCAGGATTAGCGCTAGGAATATTTATTTCTTGATCCAATAAGTCGATTAGCAGTTAATGGACAAAAAGGTGAATGCATGAAAGCTGTGCGTCACTGAGAAAGAGGACAAGGAATGAACTTAGATATCATGATATTTTTATGTAAGGAGTAGAAACTCATAGGAGGTTTACTGACCATAAAATTAAAACTGGTCACTTCCTTGTCGATTGCAGTGTTCAGAATCTTTTGATTTTTTTTTTTTAGGGGGTTTGTCATGCATTTTCTGGTCTATTGGCAATGGCTTGGGTAGTTTTATACATGGACTGGAGGACTTACAGCGAACTGGCCCCTTTTCGTTTTCAACCCATCTACATATTGGTTCCTCCCACAAAGCATTTCATGTCAAGGTTTTGACTTTTTAAAAATATTTATTTATTTTGAGAGAGAGAGTGTGTGTGTGCATGCGTGCAAGCTGAGGAGGGGCAGAGATTGAGAGAGAGTGCGAGAGCGAGAGCGAGAGAGAGAGAGAGAGAGAGGATCCCAAGCAGGCTCCCCTGTCAGCACAGAGCCAAACACAGCGCTCAAACTCATGAATCTCTAAATCATGACCTGAGATGAAACCTAGAGTCGGTCGCTTAACTGACTGAGCCACCCAGGCACCGGAGGCTTGGACTTTTGCAAGTCTTACCTGAGCAGGTCACACCAGCATCCTGTTGGTGAGTGCAATTATGTTTTCCCCATCCTTCATGTTTGCAGTCCCAGAGAGCGGACTCATTCCCTCGGCAAGAAACATGATCCATCCAAATGCGTCCAGAGCCTGGCCTGGAATTAGCCCATCCAGTGGCTTTGATGGCAGTGGGACAACCCAGCTGCCTACAAATCACGGAGACCTCATCCATGCCCCAGTCATTATTACACACAGTTCCCCATTCCTCCTGGACTTTCACCTCCACTCTCCCAGTGCACCTGTCTTCACCGTCCGCCAGCCTCAGCTCCTTCTCTGCTTCCCCTGCAACAATGCATAAAGGCAGCAGTTGGTCGGGATCCAAAGAGCAAGTTGAAAATTAGTATTCTTTCGATTGCTATTTATTTGTCAAAGCCAAATTGGAGAAACATGCCTGGCCTCATCCACGGGACGATAGGAGAATGCTATTTGGGAATACACGTATCAGCATCACGGGTTTCAGATAAAGTAATGACCTAAAACCAGTAAAGCTAAGTAACACAATTCTGATATTCTTTATAATGTCAACTTGCATAATCTCCACGGAAAGTTTACTATTAAAAGAGGATACTTCAGAATTGTATAGGGATGAGCCATGTAAGTTTCTCCAAATTCCTAAGGTGGCAAAGATGAAAAGACCAGTCATAAGGAATTTAACACCCATTGTATACATGTATGTAAAACACCAGGAATTTTTAAAGTACTACGCGCAATCTGATCAAAACTTTTCTACTTAAATGGAAATTGAGATGGAGATATTTTCCTACTATCTCCTACCATAAAATAATCCCTTCTCCCTCCCAACCACTCCCAAAGGTCTCAGCTCCCATCCTATGATTATTTTAAATAACCTAAGAATCTGTGCTCTCACGCATATATATCTGACCTCCCTCAGTACATTTTTAGGTAAACTTTGGCATTTGAATTTATTGAAGTGTTCCGAAAATTCCATTTCATCCCAATAATTCTGAGGTTTTTCTCCAGAAAAACCCTATTCCCTCTTTTTTTAGGTAGACATTATTTCAAATCTTTAAACAAAATGCACTGCCCCCCCCCCCCCGTGTAACAGTTTATTTTATTTGGGGGGAAAGTGTGCTAATATTTTGTTCCTTTTTTGATGTCACGTGGTTAGGATCTTACTTTGTACTTTTAATATCTGATCCTTTGAAATCGTGAAGTGTGTTTTTTAGATGCTGTTCAGCCTTCAGGAGAATTGTTTGCTTTTCAATAATTTTTGTCAGACTGGCTAAGACTGCAAGTAAATTTGACAAAGCACTCACCAAGAGAATTGGTGATCAAGCAGGAACTGAGAACTGAGACCACAGCCACAGTGGAGGGACTCAAGAGAACAAACCATCTTCTAAAGTCTATGGGGGAAAAAAAAAAAGGACAACAGTATTGTCTTCCCAAAGAGACTTTGGAGAATTTTGAGATTAACAAGGAATGTCCAACCAAGACAAAGAACCTTTCCTTCAAAATGGCAAGGCGGAATGGACACATTCACACCCAGAATCATACAGTCTCAATGAAATAGCTTTGAAACTGTTCATGTTGGTAGGCAACCCAGAGGTGAGGAATTGGAAGCAAGTTGAGGATGGAGAAGAATTTCAAAAGCAGACTTTAAGACCTGGAAAATCAAAACACCATCTGTGAAATTTAGCAGGGAGCAGTTCCCTCCACAGGCACAAAACAATATTCAACTACAGAGGTCCCAGTCTCCAAGCCCACTTGATCCAGATGGTTAGGTGGAAAGTTCCATGAGGGAATGGATTGTACCTATCAAGTTCAGCGCTGTTTCACCAATACCTGGTATACTGTCTGCTAACGAGTAGCTGAACATTGATGGAATAAAGTGACCATGTTTCTTTGTGAAAAACCAAAATATTGTATAGAGTGTAAAACTCTAAAGCTTTTATCACTCTCACTTCTTAGTCTTACTCTAACCCAACACTTGCGTACAAGTCCGAATACTTTGGTAACCACACAGGAGCACCCACTTTGGGATAAGTCACTGAACTGTAAGCTTATGACTCATGCTTTCATGTGGCATGCTATCCTTCGATAAAAAAAAAAGCTCTGAAAAAAAATTAAAAGTGCTAAATGAGTTTAGCACATTCATAGAAATCAGAAAGCAGATTTCAACACGCAGGGATGCTATTGTAAAGTTCCTCTAGGTGATCAACTTTCAATCAATATTCATTCCAGCGCGTTCTATCTTTTCTAACCATTGTTTCCAGACTCAATACTGTTCAGTTCATTTCAGCCCCTTTCTGAGTCTCACCTCAGCGGTTTGACGAAATGGATGCCAAATCTAATCTTTATCTCCCACCTTCAATTTTGAATCTATGGCAGACACAAGTTACTGCCATGGAAGCTTCATGTCCGTTTCCCATCCCTTACTGATGCCAACCACTATTATGTAAGACCCATTGACTGCCAGAATCATTTTATGCTACATTAAAAGGTAAATGGGGAATAAATAAGAAATGTTACCAGTAGGTCCAGAGTTTCCATGTAGCACCATTCTGAGTTTGTCCAGTCCAAAGTTTGAATGCTTTCTGAATCCTCTTGTGTTATTCCCTAGGAGTGTTCTGCTAAAGAAGAGGACCGCTAAAAATTCTAAAACATTATCTCACTTCTGCACACACACACACATACAAATCCAGAAAGGCTACATAACAGGAGGTGGAGTCAATCAAAAAAGGGAAGTCATTCAAAAGACTGAGGTTCCCTTTCATACTCATGTTTTCTGCAGTATGGGACATGAAACAACCAAAGGAAATTGAGAAATATTTACACGGATTTACAAAAATTAAGGGGAAATATTAACTCATGGACTGTTGTTATTGAAACGAATATTTATATTTCTGTACTTTGTTTTGGACAAATACAGTAGAAACAAAAAGGATAGGGGCGCCAGGGTGGCTCAGTCGGTTGAGCGTCCGACTTCAGCTCAGATCACGATTTCGCCCTTTGTGGGTTGGAGCCCCGTGTCAGGCTCTGTGCTGACAGCTCAGAGCCTGGCACCTGCTTCTGATTCTGTGTCTCCCTCTCTCTCTGCCCTTCCCTGCTCGTGCTCTGTCTCTCTGTCTCAAAAACAAACATAAAAAGAAAAAAGAAACCAAAAGGACAATCATGCAGTCAAGTTGTGCCAAAAAGCTAAAGGGAAACAAGCAAAGTGTAATTAAATAATTTTTTATCATTATAAGCACTTTGAATACTATTACCATAATCAAATGTGGTATGAATGAATAATTTTGTGTAGATTGTGTATACAACAGCACTTGTATTTCTTTTCTGATGAAATGAAGAGCAACAATAAAGTCAGCCATGACCATTACAGATCCTAAAAATGGTGAAATGAAAATTTACAAGACATAATTTTAGCCCCAAGTAACGCAAACTCGAGGGACAGAAACACACACGTTAACGATGATAAACATAGGTTCAAAGCGCAGGGTGAAAAATAGAGAAAAAAAGAGGTCATACCAAGTGGGATACAGGAATAAACAGTCAGAAAACCCTTTTCCGTGAGGACATGCTTAAGTTGTGTCCTAAAATATGAGGAGGACTTTGCCCAAAAGAAGAAAAGCTACAAGGATTCAAAGCGTAAGAAACAACCCATATGAAACAATACAGGCGTGTGAAAACATGGAAATTTGATGATTCATGATGGCATAAATATTCTTAGGTATTAGTGGGGGACCAGAACAGGTGAGTTAAAGAAGCATCCCCAGTCTTCCAAGGAGACACTCACTACAATCCAGTTCCTCAAGGGCATACTGACATCTGTCCATTTCTTGGACATACCTAACCTCTCACCCACGTTGTTCCTTCTGTGTGTACTGTCTTTCACCGGGCTAACTCTTACTCATCTATCTTTTATGTCTCAGTTAAACACCACTTCACTAGGAAAAATAACTTTAACCTTGAATTACTCCAGAAAATGTGCACTCATGGTAACCTGCCCTTTGAAGATGATAACTCATACTTTTTATAGTTATTTGTGGTTCATCTTACTTGCTACTCTTAATACCCCAAGGATAGGAACTGTGTCTTCTTTTTCAACAAGACACCCACCAGCCTTTGCCAAATGGTAGGCTCTTGATAACATCTATATTTTGTTACAGTAATAGGTGTTGTTGATAATGTTATTATGGCTGCAGAGGTAAACAAAGGTTACATGAGGAAGGACATCATGGGCCACGCTAAAGAATTTGAACTTTATATTATAAAGGTCTATTCCATGGCGTGGAAACTCAGGGCAGTAAACTAGAGCAATCATGGGATTTACCTTGTTAGTTTCTCATCTCTTACAGATTACTGTCCTTTGTTGCCTGATATTCAGTGTCTTGAAAATTTTTGTTTCATATGTTTTGTCTGTTTTTCACTTGTTTCAGGTGGGAGGATAAAGGTACTTCTTTTTTCTTCATCTTTAATGGAAGCAAAAATTTTTTGTTCACTAAGATTTTTATCTTTTTAATTTTCCAGTGGTCTATTCATTTCATTCCTCTACTACTTTTTTTTTCAATTAGGCCCTTCTTATACTGTTAGTAGATTTAAAAAATTGGGGCACCTGGGTGTCTCAGTCGGTTAAGTGTCTGACTCTTGAGTTTGGCTCAGGTCATGATCTCTCGGTTTGTGAGTTCAAGCCCCACATCAGGCTCTGTGCTGGCAGAGCAGAGCCTCCTTGGGATTCTCTCTCTTTCTTCCTCTTTCTCTGCCCCTTCCCCGCTCACTCTGTCTCTGTCTCTCTGAAAATAAATAAACTTAATAAAACATTAAAAAAAATAAAAAATAACATTCTACCTTCACTGCATTTACTCTTGTTCTCATTTCTTTCCATTACCACCCTTGCCTCCGGTCACCCTCAATATTGCTACAAGATAAAATGTAAAACCAAAGCATTTTTCTGACACTCCAATTTTGAAAACCGTTTACTGTCATTATTTGTCTATCATATAGCCTGTACTTTGAAGATTGTAACTCATACTTTTTATAATTATTTATTGCTCATCTTACTTGCTAGTCTTAATATAGCAAGCATAAGAAATGTGTCTTCTTTTTTAAAAAGTTGAATATATGACTCCTCTATTTGTTATTTCTTGTCACTTTCATTTTTTTTACCCTTTTCTGTCCCCAGCCTGCACCCTCTTCTCTCCCCAGCCCTTGTCATGGGGCAGCACTCCAGTATATTTGATGCAGATCCTCAAATATGCATATGTGCAGACTTCTAAAATGAATTTTGCCTGTTTGTGTTTTTAAATTACATAAATGACATGTTCTAATTAAAAGGTAAGAAGAATTAATAATAATAACAATAATAACACAAAGGGTAAGTAGACAAATGGAAGAATATGATAAAAAAATTTAGGTACTATATATAAAGTGGCAAAATATCTTTTCAAGGTAGACCACGATGAGCTAAATTGTATAGTATAAACCTAAATCAGCTACTAGAATAACAAAACAGAGAGTTATAGCTATTAAGCCAATAAAATAGCTATTATAGCTATTATAGCTCTTAAGCCAATAAAATAGATAAAGTGGAATCATTAAAGATAGTTAATACAAAGGAAGCCATAAAGAGAGAAAAAAGAAAGAATAGATTAGACAAATAGAAAACAAAGAGCAAGATAATAGTTTTGGACTCAACTATATCTATAATCACACTAAATGTAAATGGTCTAAGTACACCCAATTAAAAGGCAGAAATTAGCAGCCTGGTTTAAAAAGCAAAATTCAACTATATGATGCCTAAATCATATAAAGGAAAAAGATAGGTTAAAAGTAAAAGGATGGAAAAAGAAGCTGTGCTGACATCAATGAAAAGAAAGGCAGAGTGGCTATATTAAAATCAGTGAACATGGATTTCAGAGCAAAAGATATTTCCAGGGACAAAGAAAATCATTTCATAATGGTATATGGGTCCATTTATCAAGAGTACATATCAATACTAAATGTTTATGAAGTTGACATGAGATCTTCAAAACCCATGAAGCAAAAGCTTATAGAATTGCAAGGAAAAATAGCAAATCCATAATTACGATAGGAGATTTCAATCTCTGTCTCTCAATAATTGATAGAACAATTAGGCAGAAAATCAGTAAGAGTATAGTAGAATGAAACAAAATTATCAATCAACTTAACCTGATCAACATGTACAGAACATTTCATTCAATAACAAGAGAATATACATTCTTTTCAAGTGCATTCAAAACATTTCCTAAGATATTTCTGGACATATAAAAATTCTCAATATATTAAAGTAATTTGAATCATACAAAATATCTTCTCTGATCATTTCTGGAATGAAATTAGAAATCAACAACAAACATATCTCTGGAAAACTTCAAATATCTGGAGACTAAATAGCTCACTTTTAATAATCCAATGGTCAAAGAAGAAATAAAAAAGGAATTAAAAATATTAAGAACATATAAAAATGAAAATAAAACACATCAAAATTTGTGGGATGTCACTAAAATAGTATGCAAGGGGAAATTTATAACACTAAACTCCTATATTAAACAAGAAATGAAAAATAAATGTCACCACAAAACAGAAGAGACTCATAACTATGGAGAACAAACTGAGGGTTGCTGGAGGGGTTGTGGGAGGGGGGATGGGCTAAATGGGTAAGGGGCACTAAGGAATCTACTCCTGAAATCATTGCTTCACTATATCCTAACTAACTTGGATGTAAATTTTAAAAAATAAAAAATAAAATTAAAAATAAACAAATAAATAAATGTCACCAATTGTCACCTTAGAAAAAGAAGAGGACTGGCAGATCTCTCTCCAACCTGTAGCTCTGATGTATTCTGGATCAGCTTTTAACTCTTGATAGTGTATCACTGTCCTCTAAACCCCTTCCACTTCACTGCTGCCATATGGTTCTGGCTTCTTCCCAGTGCAGCACACTTACCCCCAAAGCATTATACAGTTCTAATATCTGGAGGCTGGCAGCTTGACTTGGCACTTTAGGCCCTTAGCAGGGTGAGCCGTTAAAACAATACACCTACCTCTCTCACTCATCCCCATTTCCTCCATTCCCTGCTGGGTTTTGGAAATGAAGGATTCGTGGAGACCACCTCCCTCCTCTGTGACCTCAGAACTTCGATCCCCTCCCAACACCTCCATCTAGTTAGTGGTACTCACTTGCTTGGAGACAGACTCCCAACAGGGAGAGTGCTACCCTCCTCTAATGGTTTCTCTGAACATAATAAGGGCTCTGTATCAGTGAGAAAAGTCCCAGACTAATGGCAGAAATTTGCATTTTGAATATGTGTGTTTTGTGTTGTGAAACCTGAAACTCCTTATTTATTAATGGAAAGTCTGACTTCTCTTCTTTCTTTTCTTTCTTTTCCTTTTTCTTTCTTTTTTATTTTCTTTCTTTCTACTATTTCTTTTTCTTTCTTTTTTCTTTTCTTTTCTTTTCTTTCTTTTCTTTTCTTTCTGGCCTTCATTGCCATATTTTGTGGGGCTGTGAGAGGTTATATTACTTTAGATTATTCTGACCTAGGGTTCTTTCCATAAAAGGTACTTCTGAAGGCGAGATATAGGGTTGAAGAAGCCCAACAAGCCTCTAAAATCATAGCTCTTCAGTATCCTTTAAAGAGAGGTGATTCTCAGCACTAGCAAAATCACTATAGTAGCGTAGTGTGTTTTCAAAAGCAGTTTTAGGGAAAGATGCTGGTTTTCAGTACTTAGTGCTCTTTGAGTTTTAGAGCATTGAGATTTAGGAATTTTGAGGGGATGAGAAGGATTATTTAGGGTCTGACTTACAAATAAAAGATTTTCTCTTGTGAATCTATTTTCTTTCTTCTTTCTTACTTTCTTTCTTTCTTCCTTTCTTTCTTCTTTTATACTTTCCCCCCACCCATCATTTCTTTCCATGTGCCTTTCTATTGGCCCAACTCGTGCCCTTTGCTTGGTTTTTGGTTTTGCTTTGCTTTATCATTGGTTCATTCCAGGCCTCAATTATTGAAGGACACCGCCATTAGTGAAAGAATAGTCCATGAGTCATACGGTTTTAAGACAAAGAAAATTTCTCTGTATGGTTTCTCTTTTAATCACACTTCAGAAAAGGAAAGACTTCCATAGACAAAATTAATAATCTGTATAATAATAATGGCTTTGGCTTTCACCTGAAAATCCAAGAATTATCATTTTCATTGAGATAAGGATTTTCTTGGTGTGGATTGCTTATTACTGTCCATGGGAGAGACAGGTGGTGTTTTTGCAGAAGTTCCTAAGTCCCAAAAGACTAAAAACCTATTTTGTCTTATATTTATGTATATTTTGAATTTATTTATTTATTTATTTATTTATTTATTTATTTATTTTGAGAGAGAGAGACAGAGACACAGAGAGAGAGAGAACAAGCAGGGGAGGGGCAGGTAGAGAGAAAGAGAATCCTAAGCAGGCTCCATACGGTCAGCACAGAGCCTGATGTGGGGCTTGAACTCACAAATTGTGAGATCATGCATGACCTGAGCTGAAATCAAGAGTCAAGTTGTCAACCAACTGAGGCACCCAGGTGTCCCTTGGCTCATTTTTAGAGAATGAGAAGCATAGTTTCTGTCCTTCTGTGTACCTCATAAGCTGGAGTTAAAGGGTTGTCCTATTCATTGTCAGAAATGTGGGATGGCTGCTGGAAAGAATGAAGTTTTACTGACCTCAAAATAAGAAACAACTTGTTTTTCACAAACACTAAAACTACAAATTTTCTCTTTGATTATTTTTCCCCAAAAAGAGAGGTAACAAAATATCAATTTTGAAAGTGGTGCCAGCGGTAGGGACCACAAGGAATAGGGTGTCAGACACCTACCTACAGTGAATGGTCTTAAATGCACTATTGTTTCTTTTCAGAGTGTGACAAATTTGCCATCCTGTATTCCACAGAAAATGGAATAAAGACAGAGAGATGTAGAATATGCTTTCCTGCCCACAGCAAGGATTTGGAATTGACTTTCATATGTTGAGTACATCAGAAAAAATAATCAGATAGATTGAGTGGGTTTCCAACAAAATTGTTCCACTCCCAGTTTAAGACCATTTCGTACTGTTTCATTCCTTAGCATCTATACCCCACACTTACGTTTTGTCTTCATCACATTTATCTTCTCCTTTGTCTCTGTAAGTTAGTCATCAGATATTTTAATCACCCACACAAAAGCAAACTGCATTAAAAAACTTTATGAGATAGAGGGAAAATATGGTCTTTCTTATATCACACTCCTCCCCTCCAAAAGCAACAAGCTATTTCTAATTAGAAACTTTCTGTTCCTACTCCTCTTTTGTCCTCTGCACAAATACCATTTGCCTACAGTTTGCTTCAGTAAATTTTTATAGCAGTTTGCAATCAATTTTAAAATATTGTCCTTGGGGTTAAGATGGCAGAGGAGTAGGGGGACCCCAAGCTTGGCTCATCCCTTGAACACAGCTAGAAAAATACCACATCATTCTGAAAACCCAAGAAATCAATCTGAGGGCTGAGAGAACAAAACTTTACATCTACAAGTAGAAAAATGAGCACCTTGTAGAAGGTAGGAGCTGCAGAAAGTTGATTTGGGGGCGAAAAGAACATCAGGTGCTACAGAAAGAAGGGAGCCTTGATCGCAGAAAGAGGAGTGAGAGAGAAAGAGAGAAAGAAAGAGTGAAGCAGCAGGCAGGAGAATGCACAAGAAAAGCTCTTCCCTAAAACCATTGACTGGGAAAGGATAGGGGCTAACTATTGCAAGCTATTATAACCAGCAGAGTGCAAAGTCTGAAGTTTTAGAAGTCCATGCCATCACCTGGCAGGCTTGGCAGTCCTCCACTGGGGAAGGAGGGTAGAGACCAGGGTGTGGGTAACATGATCTGAGGATCCCGGGGCTGTGAGGGGGAAAGCAGTACCCCTTCCTGGAATGCATATGGGAATGGTAGCATGGCATCTCAGGGAACAAGAGAACCAGCAGTGCCAACGTGATGCCCTATTCCCAAGGATAGGAACAAAGACACTGACTGAGGGCAGCAAATCTTGGTACCAGCTTTCTGTTGCACTTTACCATAAACTCCCAACCATTGTGTAGTTGTGCAACCGCTTTTCTGGGACCAACTGGCAAATGGCAAAAGCATGGCAAGATCCTCCCCTAGAGGATCCCACAAATCAACACTGGGCAGGTCCCTAAAATTACGAGTTTTGAAACTCAGCCACGTGCCTGAGATAAAACACAAGGGTACTGTGCCACCTGGCAGATGGACAGCTAGGAGGCAGACATGATGAAGGCAGGGATCTGACAGAAGCCACAGACACAAGAGGGGTGATTGCTCTTCTGTGAGGGCTTCCTGAACAATGGTGGGAGGGAACTCCCTACTTCTGGCTCCAGGGAGGAGACAGCACCCCCCAGTGGAGACTGGAGCTGCATATACCAAGCCCCACCCCCCTTCATCCTACAGTTGCATCTCCACTAGGGCAAGTTGGCCCAAGAATCAGTGCAGCAGAAGACCAGCACAAACCCTTCTCATGCACCAAGTCTATTGATCCAAGAGTGCTGTAAAGCTTCAGCTCTAGGGGAAATGGGATCTAGCTGCTGCTGCTTCTTCTTCTTGATCTAGTTTCTTTTAACAAGCAGACCAAAACACACCTGGTTAAAACTTGCCACATGTGAACAAGGTCCAAACAACCCCACTGCAGGCAAGGAGAAACCCTGCAGAGGACTGACCTGAGGGTAGGAGCATCCAAAACACAACAGAAGTGTGCATATAGCACACCTCCTCCCCACTCTTTTGGAGCTCTTCATATAGCCATTACTCTCAGGAGCAGGTATATAACAGTCTTTCTTAACAATCACACACACAATAAAAACAGTGATCTAGACAAAAATGACAAGACTGAAGAATTCATCCCCTCCCACCCACTCCCCCAAAAAAAGAACAGGATGAAGTGACAACCACGGATTTAATCAATAAATATAAGTAAGATGTCTGAACTGGAGTGTAAACAACAATTATACACCTGGCCTTGAGAAAATCATAGAAGACACTAGAGAATCCCTTACTGCAGAGATAAAAGAACTAAAAACTAGCCAGGCCAAAATTTAAAATGCTATAACTGAGATGCAAACCCAACTGATGCCATGACAACAAGGATGGATGAAGTAGATGAACAAATCAGCTACATAGAAGATAAAATTATGGAAAATAATGAGGCTGAAAAGGAGAGGGAAAGAAAGGTGTTGGATCATAAATGTAGACTTAGGGAACTCAGTGACTCCTTAAAGCACAGTAACATTCATATCATAGGAGTCCTAGAAGATGAAGAGAGAGAAAAAGGGGCAGAAGGCTTATTTGAACAAATAAATTACAAACCTCCCTAATCTAGAGAAGGGCACAGACATCAACATCCAAGAAGCACAGAGAGCTTCCACTGAATTCATCAAAAGCCAGCCATCACTGACATATCATAGTCAAATTTATAAAATAGACAAGAAAAAAATCCTCAAAGCAACAAGGGAAAAAAGTCCTTAACCACAAGGGAAGACAGATCAGGTTCACAGATATGTCCATAGAAACTTGGCAAGCCAGAAGGGAGTGGCAGGATATATTCAAACGTACTGAATGGGAAAACTATGCAGCCAAGAATATTCTATCCAGCAAGCCTGTCATTCAGAATAGGACAGACAAACAAAAACTAAAGGAGTTAATGACAACTAAACCAGCCCTGCAAGAAATATTAAAGGGTTCACTTTGACTGGGGGGGCGGGGAGACAAAAACAACAAATATGAGAAAGAAACAGAGAATATCACCAGAAACACCAACTTAGCAGGTAATACAATGGCACTAAATTCATATCTATCAATAATCACTCTGAATGGACTAAATGGTCCAATCAAAAGACATAGGGTATCAGAATGGATTAAAAAAAAATAAGACAACTCTATATTCTGCCCACAAGAGACTCATTTTAAACCTAAAGACACCTGCAGAAAGTGACGGGATGGAGAACCATCAATCATGCTAATGGACATTGAAAGAGAGCCAAAATAGACATACTTATATCAGACAAACTAGATTTTAAAACATTGTAACAAGAGATGAATAAGGGCATTATATCATACTTAAGGGATTTATCCATCAAGAAGATCTAACAATTGTAAATATTTATGCCCTCAATGTGAAAGCACCCAAATATATAAATCAATTAATCACAAACATAAAGAAACTCACTGATAATAATACAAAATAGTAGGAGACTTTAACATCCACTTACAACAACGGACAAATCATCTAAGCAGAAAATCAACAAGGAACAATGGTTTTGAATGACACACTGGACCAGATGGACTTAACAGATATATTCAGAACATTTCATCCTAAAGCAGAAGAATACACATTCTTTTGGGTGCACATAGGACATTCTCCAGAATAGATCACATACTGGGTCACCAATTAACCGTCAACAAATACAAAAAGATTGGGATCATACCACACATATTTTTAGACCACAATGCTATGAAACTTGAAGTCAATCACAAGAAAAAATTTGGAAATACCACAAATACAAGGAGATTAAAGAACATTAAAGAATGAAGGGTTAACCAGGAAATTAAAGAAACAAAAAGTACATGGAAGTCAATGAAAATGAAAACACAATAGTCCAAAACCTTTGGGATGCAGCAAATGGGGTCATAAGAGGGAAGTATATAGCACTACAGGCCTTTATCAAGAAGCAAGAATGGCACAAAAACAGACATTCAGATCAATGGAACAGAATAGAGAACCCAGAAATGGACCCACAAACGTATGGCCAACTAATCTTTGACAAAGCAGGAAAGAATATCCAAAGGAATAAAGACAGTGTCTTCAGCAAGTGATGCTGGGAAAACTGGACAGCGACATGTAGAATGAACCTGGACCACTTTCTTACACCATACACAAAAATAAGCTCAAAATGGATGAAAGACCTCAATGTAAGACAGGAAGCCATCAAAATCCTCAAGGAGAAAGCTGGCAAAAACTTCTTTAACCTTGGCCACAGTAACTTCTTACTCAACACGTCTCCGGAGGCAAGGGAAACAAAAGCAAAAATGAACTATTGGGACCTCATCAAAATAAAAAGCTTCTGCACGGCAAAGGAAACAACCAGCAAAACTAAAAGGCAACCGAAGGAATGGGAGAAGGTATTTGCAAACAACATAACAGATAAAGGGTTAGTATCCAAAATCTATGAAAAACTTATCAAACTGAACCTCCAAAAAACAAATAATCCAGTGAAGAAATGGGCAAAAGACATGAATAGACACTTCTCCAAAGAAGACATCCAGATGGCCAACCGACATATGAAAAAATGTTCAACATCACTCATCATCAGGGAAATACAAATCAAAATCACAATGAGATACCACCTCATACCTGTCAGAATGGCTAACATTAACAACTCAGGCAACAACAGATATTGGTGAGGATGCGGAGAAAGAGGATCTTTTTTGCACTGCTGGTGGGAATGCAAGCTGTGCAGCTATTCTGGAAAACAGTATGGAGATTCCTCAAAAAATTAAAAATAGAACTACCCTACGACCCAGCAATTGCACTACTAGGTATTTATCCAAGGGATACCGGTGTGTGGTTTCAAAGGAGTACATGTACCCCAATGTTTATAGTAGCACTATCAACAATAGCCAAAGTATGGAAAGAGCCCAAATGTCCATTGATGGATGGTATATGTATACAATGGAGTATTACTCAGCAATCAAAAAGAATGAAATCTTGCCATTTGCAACTACACGGATGGAATTGGAGGGTATTATGCTAAGCGAAATTAGTCAATCAGAGAAAGACAAATATCATGTGACTTTACTCATAGGGGGACTTTAAGACACAGAACAGGTGAACATAAGGGAAAGGAAGCAAAAATAATACAAAAACAGGGATAGGGACAAAACATAGGAGACTCTTAAATATGGAGAACAGGGGCGCCTGGGTGGCGCCATCGGTTAAGCGTCCGACTTCAGCCAAGTAACGATCTCGCGGTCCGTGAGTTCGAGCCCCGCATCAGGCTCTGGGCTGATGGCTCGGAGCCTGGAGCCTGTTTCCGATTCTGTGTCTCCCTCTCTCTCTGCCCCTCCCCCATTCATGCTCTGTCTCTCTCTGTCCCAAAAATAAATAAACGTTGAAAAAAAAACTGGAGGGGCGCCTGGGTGGCGCAGTCGGTTAAGCGTCCGACTTCAGCCAGGTCACGATCTTGCGGTCTGTGAGTTCGAGCCCCGCGTCAGGCTCTGGGCTGATGGCTCGGAGCCTGGAGCCTGTTTCCGATTCTGTGTCTCCCTCTCTCTCTGCCCCTCCCCCGTTCATGCTCTGTCTCTCTCTGTCCCAAAAAAATAAACGTTGAAAAAAAAAATTAAAAAAAAAAAAGAAAAAAAAACTGAAAAAAAAAGAAAAAAATTATGGAGAACAAACAGAGGGTAACTGGAAGGGGTGCAGGGGGGGGGATGGGCTAAATGGGTAAGGGGCATTAAGGAATCTATTCCTGAAATCACTGTTGCACTGTATGCTAACTAATTTGGATGTAAATTAAAAAAATAAAATTAAAGTAAAATAAAATAAAATGAACCACACGCACACACACACACACACACACAAAGAAGCGAGAAAAGCCTCAAATACACAACCTCATCTTACATCTAAAGAAGCTGGAAAAAGAATGGCAAATAGAGCCTAAAACCAGCAGAAGAAGGGAAATAATAAAGATTATAACAGAAATAAATGATACAGAAATAAAAAAAGCAACAGTAGAACAGATCAATGAAATTAGGAGCTAGTTCTTGAAAGAATTAACAAAACTGATAAACTCCTAGCCAGAATTATCAAAAAGAAAAGAGAAAGGATCCAAAGAAATAAACTTACAAATGAAAGAGGAGAGATGACAACACGACAGAAGTAGAAATAATTATAAGAGAATATTATGAGCAATGATATGTCAACAAATTGGGCAATCTGGAAGAAATAGATAAATTCCTAGAAAGTTATAAACTACCAAAACCGAAACAGGAAGAAATAGAAAATTTGAGCAGACCCGTAACCAGCAAAGAAATTGAATCAGTAATCAAAAATCTCCCAACAAACAAGAGTCCAGAAATTGACCCACAACTATATGGTCAGCTAATCTTCAACAAAGCAGGAAGGAATATCCAATGGAAAAATGATGTTGGGAAAAACTGGATGACAGCATGCAGAAGAATGAAACTGGACCACTTTCTTACACTGTACACAAAAATACATTCAAAATGGATGAAAGACCTAAATGTGAGACAAAAAACCATCAAAATCCTAGAGAAGAACACAGGCAGCAACCTCCTTGACCTCAGCCATAGCAACTTCTTACTAGACACATCACCGAAGGCAAGGGAAACAAAAGCAAAAATGAACAATTTGGACTTCCTGAAGATAAAAACTTCTGCACAGCAAAGGAAAAAATCAACAAAACTAAAAGGCAGCCTACAGAATGGGAGAAGATATTTTCAAAGGACATATCTGATAAAAGAGTTAGTATCTAAAATCTATAAAGAATTTACCAATCTCAACACTCAAAAAACAAAGAATCCAGTGAAGAAATGGGCAAAAGACATGAACAGACAGTTTTCCAAAGAAGACATTCAGATGGTCAACAGACACATGAAAAGATGCTCAACATCATTCATCATCAGGAAAATACAAATCAAAACCACAATGAGACACCACTCACACCTGTCAGAATGGCTAAAATGAACAACTCAGGCAACAACAGATGTTGGCAAGGCTGCAGAGGATGGGGAATCCTCTTACAGTATTGGTGGGAATGGAAACTGGTGCAGCTGTTCTGGAAAACAGTATGGAGTTTCCTCAAAAAGTTAAAAATATGATCCAACAATTGCACTATTAGGTATTTATCCAAAGGACACAAAAATGCTGATTCAAAGGAGTACATGTACCCCAATGTTTATAGCAGCATTCTCAACAATAACCAAACTATGGAAAGAGCCCAGATGTCCATAGACTGAAGAATGGATGAAGAAGATGTGGTATTTCTCACCCATAAAAAAGAATGAAATTTAGCCATTTGCAACAATATGGATGGAGGTAGAGTGTATGTATTATGTTTAGCGAAATAAGTCAGTCAAAGACAAATATATTATTTCACTCATATGTGGGAATTTAGGAAACAAAACAGATGAAAATGTGGGAAAGTGAAAAAAAGAGAGAGAGGGAAGCAAACCATAAGAAACTCTTAGCAATAGAGAAAAACTGAGGGCTGCTAGAGGGGAGGTAGGCAGGGGATGGGTTAAATGGGTGATGGGTATTAAGAAGGGCACTTATTGTGATGAGCACTGAGTGTAATGCAAATGATGAATCACTGAATTCTACTCCTGAAATCAATATTGCAGTGTATGCTAACTGATTAGAATTTAAATAAAAATTTGAAAAGAGGGGAAAAAAAGAAAAAGATATGATCAAAGACAATCAAACAACTGATCCACCAAAAAAATAAATAAATAAATTATGAACTGCCTCAGCATTATTCTTTCAGAATTTGGATACTTGGGCCAATATCCAAATGAAGTAAATTTGTAGTTATATAAAGTGATCAAATTAAAACAGTCCCCTTTCACTGTACTAGAAGTATAATTCGTTTTATTTAAAGTTGTAAAAGAGTAAAGAAACTGCACGGTAATACACTGCAGGCTGAGTGAACTGAGAATGCATTTTCTTTTGCTTTCTCCATCAAGAAAATATTCACTTGGAGACTGACTCACAGTGAAGAGACATAATCTAGGTGCATAGTCTCAAAGTATGGGTCCCAGCTCCTCATCTGGATCATCTTGTGCCCGTTGGCAATGGAGAGTCTCAGGCCCCATCTCAGTGCTAGTAAATCAGAATCTGTCTCTTATTAGTGTTCCCCGGTGGTTCATAAGTACATCAAAGTTTCCAAAGCCTGATCTAGGTGACTATTAAAAACCCCTAAAAGAAAAATAAATGACACAACGAAACTTGTAAAAATGAGATACACATGCCCATTAGTCATACTTCTAAATTTTTTAATGGTTATTTATTTATTTATTTATTTATTTATTTTAATATGGAATTTATTGTCAAATTGGTTTCCATACAACACCCAGTGCTCATTCCAACAGGTGCCCTCCTCAGTGCCCCTCACCCACCCTCCCCTCCCTCCGACCCCCCATCAACCCTCAGTTTATTCTCAGTCTTTAAGAGTCTCTTATGGAATGTTTATTTATTTTGAGAGAGATAAAGAGCATGCGTGGGGGAGGGGCAGAGAACGAGAGGGAGACACAGAAACGGAAGTAGGCTGTAGGCTCTGAGCTGCCTGCACAGAGCCCGACACAGGGCTCGAACCCACGAACTGTGAGATCATGACCTGAGCCAAAGTTCGACACTTAAGTGACTGAGCCACCCAGGTGCCCCTGTTAGTCATACTTCTAAAAAAACTTAATCACACAAGTAATAAAGGGAAATAAAATAATAAATTTATATTGTAAGTCTACGAAGGTATATAGTAAAAGAGGCTTCAATTTTCTTCTCAAAGAAAAAAAATATTGTCCATGGACTTTATCTTTTTTGCTTTTGAGAAAGGGATGCTAGCACAGAAGAGTGTAAGTAAAAACTGTCTTATGTGAGGCTTTCTTCCCTTTCCCTGTCTGCTTCTCATGATGTTTACTTCAGTGTCCTTCCAAGGAGGTCTCTTAATCTTAAAATTTTGCATTTCCTACTCTTTGTCAAATTGTATTACTGTTTTAATAACTCTTCCCACTGCATACTCTCCATCTTGAATTGGCACTTCTGAATTCGGAAAATGTAGTTGAGATCTAAGGATTACTTCTGGGAGATGTGCTTCTCCCTTGTTTGTGGTTGCATATTATTCTGCATCATTGAGACGGTTATTCTGCATAATTGAGACATACTATGCTTCAGAGAGTTTGCATAAACACTAGCCAGGATTACTGGGAGTTAAAACACAAAATTCAGGTATGGAAAAGCAACTACATAGAGCACTTGAACCTCCTTTGTACCTGTTGGAAGAAATATAAAGACTGTAGTAAACCCAGCTAAGGTTATTACAGTCTGGTTCTTTGAAGTACCATTTTTCTCTCCTTCTGTCTTTTTCCCACTTTCCAAGTTACTCAGGAAAATAGGAGAAGTTTCCAATTGGATTAATTGGATTAATTTAAATTAAATTGGATTAATTTAAAGTATTTTATTCCCTAATGCCCTTTTTGTACCTGTCGTAATGTACAGGATCCTTCTCTTTTGATGGGAAAGACAGGTAGTTATCTGAATCTAGGTTGAAAAAGTTATATATAAAGAAATTATAATAAAAGGGATATTGTGCTTTTCAAATCTGTGTTTTTTCTTAATCTAGGTAAGGAATATCCAAAATAAATATGTAAAGAAGAAAAGAGTTTATCTTCATGAAAAAAAAAGAAAAGAAAAGAAAAGAAAAGAAAAGAAAAGAAAAGAAAAAAGAAAATCCAACCCAAAGTAAGTAGAAGACAGGAAATACTAAAGAAAATACAAAAAAATGGATAAAACTAAAGCCAGAATGATCAGTATTAAGAATACTGATATTAAGAATGGGAATATTAAGAATGGGAATCACTGTAAAGTCTACAGAATTAAAAAGGAGAAGAGGGAAATATAAAAAATTTTGCCAATAAATTGACAACTTATATGAAATGGACAAATTCCCTAAAAGACAGACTATGAAAGCCCACTAAAGGAGAAATAGCCTGTAAAAAATCCTAAAAAAAATCTTCCCACATTGAAAATTCCAAGCCCCATTGGCTTCATTGGTAAATCCTAACAAATATTTAAGGAAAAAAATAATACCAATTCTAAACAAACATTTCAGAAAATAAAGATTGGTCACTACTTTCCAACATGCCCTTTGAAGCCAGTGTACCTTGATATCGAAACCAGAAAAAGACATTAAAAGGAAAGAAAATCGCAAATGAATATGTTTCACAAGTGTACATGCAAAAATCTAAGCAAAATGTTAGCAAATGAAATCCAACAATATATAAATAACCATCTACGTCATGACCAAGCAGGGTTTATCCCAGGAATATAAGGTTAATTTAACATTCAAAAGTCAATTAACATAACTCATTATGTTACACCACTTACACAGAAAAAATAATTTGTTCAACTTGACGGATGTAAAAAGTCTTTCACAAGATGCAATTTCAGTTTCCAATAAAAACTCTCAGAAAACTAAATATTTAAAGGGCACCTGTAAAAAACTTACAGTCAAAATCATATTTAATGTTGCAAGACTAAATGCTTTCTCTCTAGATTAAGAGCAAGACAAGACACTTTCAACATTTCTATTCAACACTGTATTGGAGGTGCTGTCCAGTTTAATAAGACAAGGAAAATAAATAAAAGGCATTCATACTGAAAAGGAAGAAGTAAAATAGTCTTTTTTTTTCTTTTGAAGGAATATGTTTATCTCTGTAGTATATCTGGTGGAATCTACGAAAAAGACTGATAGAACAAATAGTTGAGTTTAGCAAATTTACAGGATACAAGACCAACACACAAAATAAATCAGAAATTGAAACTGAAAAAGTAAATCCCATTTGTAATAGTATCAAAATTACCCAAAAAATTTTGTGATAGATATGACAAAACGTGAAAATCATATACACTCTAACCTACACAACATTATGGAGAGAAGTTAAGAAAAACTTAACTAAGTGGAGAGATGTATTGTGTTCTTGGGTTAGAAGACAGTATTATTGAAATGTCAGTGCTCTCCAAATTGATTTATAAATTAAATTTAACCAAAGTCAATACCCCAACCAAATCAAGGATAGAAATTGGCAAATAAATTTTAAAATTTATCTGAAAACGCGAAAGGTCTAGAATAACCAAAACAAATTTGAAAATGATGAACAAGTTGGAAGGTTAACATTATCCTATTTCAAGATTTTTTAATAAAGTTACCATAATAAAGGGAGTGTTGTATTAGTATAATCAACACATATACGAATAACTGATTTTTGACAAAGAATATATTTTTCAACCAATGATGCTGGAACAACTGGCTATTCATATGCAGTAAGATGAATTTCAATCCTTACATCATATAATACAAAAATTAACTCAAAATGGGTCATAAACATACATTGAAAACCTGAAACTACAAAATTTTTCAACAAAAAAAAACAGGAGAAAATCTCTGTGACCTTAGGTTCCACAAAGATTTTCTAACACCAAAAGCATGAGTTATAAAACAACAATTTGATAAATTGGATATCATCAAAATGAAAAAGCTCTGCTCTTCAAAAATCACAAAAGAATGTTGGGACGCCTGGGTGGCGCAGTCTGTTAAGTGTCCGACTTCAGCCAGGTCACGATCTCGCGGTCCGTGAGTTCGAGCCCCCATCGGGCTCTGGGCTGATGGCTCGGAGCCTGGAGCCTGTTTCCGATTCTGTGTCTCCCTCTCTCTCTGCCCCTCCCCCGTTCATGCTCTGTCTCTCTCTGTCCCAAAAATAAATAAACGTTGAAAAAAAAATTTTTAAAAAATCACAAAAGAATGAAAGACAAGCCATAGACTGGGAGAAAATACTTGCAAATCATGTATTTGATAAACGACTTGTATTCAAATTTTATAAAGAATTCTCAGGGTGCCTGGGTGGCTCAGTCCACGAAGCATCTGACTCTTGGATTTGGCTCAGGTCATGATCTTGTGATTTGTGAGTTCAAGCCCCATGTCGGGCTCCCCACTGACAATGTGGAGCCTGCTTGGGATTCTCTGTCTCCCTCTCTCTCTGCCCCTCCCCTGCTTACTCTCCATCTCTGTCTCTCAAAACAAATAAACTTTAAAAAAATACAATAATTTCGTACAGAATTTCACCAAGGAATTTCCAGGATGGTGAATAAGCACATGGAGTAATTCTCAACATCATTAGTCCTTAAGAAAACACATATTGAGAAATCCACAAGGAGATACAACTTACATACCTATTAGAATGTCTAAAATTACAAAGACTGACTACACCAAATGTTGTTGAGAATGAGGAACTGGAACTCTCATATAGTCGTGTGTGTGTGTGTGTGTGTGTGTGTGTGTATTATTTTTTTTTATTTTTTTAAATTTATTGTTAAATTGGTTTTCATACAACACTCAGTGCTCATCCCAAAAGGTGCCCTCCTCAATACCCATCACCCACCCTCCCCTCCCTCCTACCCCCCGTCATATAGTCTTAATGGGAATTTAAATAATGTAACCACTTTTAAAACTAGTTTGACTGTTTTTTTAATATTAAACAAACTCTTAAGTTTACTTAAGAGAAATGGTAACATATGTCCCTTTAATGACTTGAATATTTCTGCCAGTTTTATTTGTAATAGACAAAACTAGAAACAAATGAAAAGTCTTTCAACTGGTGAATGGGTAAACAAGCAGTGGAATATTACTCAACATTAAAAAGGAATAAACTATTGGGGCACCTGGGTGGCTCAGTCGGTTAAGCATCTGACTTCAGCTCAGGTCATGGCTTCGCATTTTGTGAGTTTGAGCCCCGTGTCAGGCTCTGTGCTGACAGCTCAGAGCCTGGAGCCTGTTTCAGATTCTCTCTCTCTCTCTCTCTCTCTGCCCGTCCCTGCTCATGCTCTGTATCTCTCTCCTTCAAAAATAAATAAACATTTAAAAAAATTTAAAAAGGAATAAACTACTGATATACCCTACAAGAGGAAGGAATCATACTTTATGATTCTATTTACATAGAATTCTGGAAAATGCAAACCAATTTATTGTGACTGGAAGCAGTGCTTGCTTAGGAATAGATCGGGAAGAGTCTAAAGGAGGGATTACAGCAGGGGGTAATTATGATGAAAGTTTTTGGGGTAAGTAATATGTTCATTGTCTTGACTGTGTTGATGGCTTCACAGGCATACACCTACATCAAACTAAAAAATTAAACACTTTAAGTGTGCACAGCTTAGCTATCAATTATTCCTCAATAAAGCTGTTAAAGTTTTAGTGAGCAATTACTAGTGGGAGATAAAAGAAAGGGAGAAGTCAGCTCCGTCTTGCAGGTTTACAACAGCTCAAGGCGCAAGGCAAACCATCCAGTGAGAGTTGGTTTTGGAGGAACTGAATGTGTAAAAAAAAAGACATTTAGGTGGCCCTGGAAGTTAGAACATAATTTCGTTGGCAATCTGTGACCTTTTTATACGGGCCTGTGCATGGCAGATGGAAGAAGGAAGAGAAATAGAGAAGTAGGGTAGTACCAGATTTTGGAACTTCTTTGGAGTTTTGAAACAGATTTGGGGCTTGTTAGTAAAGTCACTGTGCCCATATTCTCATTGTATCCCTTGTAGAATGAAACCCTTGGCTGTGTCAGAATCACCTAGTGTTTTATGCTGTGTGATATGTTACACCTAGTGTGATATGCTACATATCAGTTGCAGGTTTATAGTATTATTATACAAATCAGGAACAAACATATGCTTTTTCTTTAGTCCTCCATCACCCACCCCTAGAGAATATCTGGGTTCTCTTCCTAATTTGCCTAAGACCCAGTCTCCGTAGCACTGAGCAAGTTCAAGTTCCACTTTTCCTTTCCTCAGGTAATTGTCTAGTCTTCCATTGCAGTTCATGGAGAATGACCATCTACATCTGATTATCCTTGTGATAGGTGCCAAAAGTCCCTTGTTTTCAGATTTTTCAACTATTATTATTTTAGCCTTTCTGGATAGTTCTTCATCCCTTCCTTGTATCTGATTTCCCTTCCCCTCAAAACCCCAGAGTGCAATGTCTTCTGAATCCTTTATGCTCTTGGCCCTCACTCAGTGCTGCCCTTGTCCTCAGAGTATTTTCTCTTCATATTCTAGCATACTGAGCACAAATTTAAGCTATACATTTGCAAACTCATCATTTACATTGAACATACAAAGTGTGTACGTTGCATATGAAGAGTTCATTGCAGGAGGCTGATGACTCATCGCTGACTCTGATTCCATCAAACTCTGATTTCTTTCCCCCCAATTCTAGTAAATGGACTTCTGCTTTGCCCCTGCCTTGTGACAGTCTTTGTCATGTATCAATATGCTTTATTTATGCTTCACTTACTAACTTGATGATCTCTCCAAATTGATGAGAATTTCAAGATGAGGGGTCCTGCTTTCCAACCAGTATGTAGGAGACAGAATCAAGATCTTTTCTTCATACTGTTTTACTACCAGCCAGAGATTGGATAGCTTTCTCTTAAATTGAGTCTAAATTGTTGTTCTCTACAAAGCAACATTGTAAATACCCTTATGCATTTATAGCCCCAGAAAATTATCATTTTCTTAGCCTTCATTTAGTTATTTCAGCTAGTCAAACTCAACTGCACCATATATATACAACAGCTATTGAATTACATGTTATGGATAATCCCACACTGACCTTTCTCTTTGTTCTTAATCTTTTCTTGCTCTTTCTCCACATCGCCTACAATATAAGCTTTTTGCTCCTAAATCTGGACTCTGATTTTATCCTTGGGAGCTTAGATTTCATGTTGTTTTCAACACCCTCAGCATTTGATTGTTCGTTTCCCAGTGTTCTTCATCATAGACTTGCAAGTCAAGCTTTTCCCTTTTAAAATTTATTTGTGAAAAAGCAGTTTATACTCCCAATTTGCTTTCCTTTCATCCAACTTAACTCAATGCAATATGGTTTCTACTCCATATATTATATTTTTGCATTTAATAAACAAATATATTCATATGTTATTTGTATCAAGTACTCTGTTTCTTGGAATACATTAGAAATTAATTCATTCAAGGCTTCTAATCTCATTGAGCATTCCTCATTAGGAGGAATGACAGACATAAATATTAGCTAATAAAGTGTTCTATGTAATATACAGGGCAGGAGCATAACAAGGGGACTTAACACCCTGCAAACAATTCTAAAGAATTTGTATGACATCCAAGAAAAATGTCCTTTAAGTTGAGCTCCGAAGGATGAGTTAGACGGCTACAATGGAAAAGTGGAAGACTTTCCAGGTAGAAGGAAAAACATGTTTAAAGTCCAGGAGATAAGAAACAGCCTTGGTACACTGAAGGAGCTAAAAATCCAGTATATTTGCAACATAGAAACAGGATAAGATTAGCATTTGTTGAGTTCAGAGGCAGGGCAGAAATAGTTCTCATGGAACACTTAAGGCCATGTTAAGAATTTTCCATTAAGGGGTGCCTGGGTGGCTCAGTCGGTTGAGCGTCCGACTTCAGCTCATGTCATGATCTCACGGTCCATGAGTTCGAGCCCCGCATCGGGCTCTGTGCTGACAGCTCAGAGCTTGGAGCCTGTTTCAGATTCTGTGTCTCCTTCTCTCTCTGCCCCTCCCCTGCTCAAACTCTGTCTCTCTCTCTCAAAAATAAATAAACATTAAAAAAAAATTTAAAAAAAAGAATTTTCCATTAAGAGCATAAAGAAGATCCTGAGTGGTTGCAAGCAGAGTAGTAATATAATCAGATTTCTGTTTCCAACAATTACTCGAGCTATGTTATAAAAAGAGCTTGCAAAAGGGCAAAAGTAGGGGCAATAATGCCAGACAAGAGACTCTTAGAGTTTTCAGTAAGAAAGGACATATGGTGTGGATGATGGGATGTAGCGGTGGGTTCATCTGCGATTAATTATTCATATAAATAAATGACTCACTGACTGAATAAATAAATAAGGTGTATTCACGTACCAATAATGACAAAGTGCCGTAGCCCAAAGATTATCATTGATTCAACTGTACCTATTTGAGACCCAAAAATAGAGAAAGAAGAAAACAGCGGATATGGGCAAAGTACACTCTCATAGTCTAAAAGATAAACTTTGGTAGTTGATGATGAGGGATGGGAGAATTCAAGATGATGGATTGAACCACCAGTAAGGTTGTCATGAACCATGGTAAGGAATACTGGAGGAAGGACAGATTGGAACGAAAGACAGTGAGCTAGAACCAGACATGTGACAGTTGAAGTCTCTTTGAGACATCCAAGAGGAAGCAATGAGAAAACAATATACTTGCAACTAAGAATTGTAGAGGAGCCAACTAGACCAGAGATGTAAGTTTGGAAGTGTTTAGATGGCAATTAAAGACGTGAAAATCGAAGAGATCATTTACCATGAGAGCCTCGGTAATGATGAACATTGAAGAAACTCCAACATAGAATGGTGGGATGGAAGAGAAATGGTTTTCCAAAGAAACAGGGAAAGAATGCTCAGATACATTGAGAAAACCCTCGAGAGCGAGGCTCCATAGTCAAGAAAAGAAAATATTAGGAACAAAAAAAAAGAGAAGAGTTGCTGTGTCAAATGATCTGAGGACTAAAGAGAGTTTTTTTGGATTTGTGATGTGGAGGTCAATATTGAGCTGATGTAGAGTTTCAGTGAAGTAATTTTCATTTTTGTGTAGGAAATATGAATAAGTGACATAGCACAGGTTGTGGTAGAGTGCATGACAAAACGGAAGACCCAGATGAGGACTGAGGTGTTTATTTAAAATTATTCCTATCTGCTCAGTTGTGTCATTTTTTTTTTTTCCAGCAATGATCGCAGCCAGGGGAGATACACAAGATAAACAACAGGAACAGAGCAAAATCCAGCCTCAATGTCTCACTGGGTCACCCACTCAGAACTTCCCTGTCATTGTGTAACAATTCATCACTATTACTAATTCCAGAAACAATTACACTGCAATTCTACCAAGAAAAGTCTACTTCCCATTCTTTCCATCCCAGTTTTTTGTTTTTTTTTTTTTAAACCGGACCACTGCATTAATAACTTCTAGTCCCTGTGAAAGCGTTCTAAAGAAACACTACAGATGACAAGATCTTGGTCACTGCAATTTCCGGGAACAGACACAGTCAAGGGCTAGTGGTTTCAGAAAGGGGAATAATATTCACAATAATATTGTGAACATCAAAAGGTTCAGCTTGTGTGGTCTTAGAAATTAAGGCAGGGCAGATCATTTTTAACTTATCATCAGACAAGTGACAAGAAAAACAAGAACCTAGAGCAGATGAAAGGCCCTACCTAGTTGCACTGATTTGGGTCCTCTATCGCCATAGCACGTATAAAGTTCCAATGGGACCAGGTAGGAAGAAGAAAGGGTTTACAGATTTAACCGGTGCCCTTTGCTGAGAAATAAATGGAATCGCCATGAATGGGAGTTTGAATTCTTGATCTGCTAGGTTGAACTGGAAAGAGGAGGAGGGAGAAATGTGAGTTCTGTTACTTGCCACAATACTGGAGGATCATTCAAGTTACTTGCATCCTGAGAAGACACTTTTGAAATATGTATGCATATTTGAGGTTTATAGTTTGTTTCACAACACTCTAAATCTTACTTCTCAGTCTTTAGGAAACATTATATTTTAGAATCTTTTGCCTGTTTACTATTTTTGATTTAGAAAAATAGTTCCACAGATTTTTTTATTTGCTTTTTCCCTTATTTGACTCCCTTTCAAAAGTTGTCCAATCAAACATGACTTTTACCTTTTAGTCACTCTCTTAGCAAACATTTCCTCCAATTTACTTTGCGTTTATGTAAAAATGAATGTCAACAGTTTTTACTGCAATCACTTTCAGATATTGATGATTTCACCTTTGGGTGAGAAGATATTATATTCAACCATCTGGATTAAACAATTTTTGAAATATGTGTCACATTTTACCTTTTCATACATAAGGTTAAAGTGTGTACAAAGCAATTTTATCTTGGGAAAAACTTTATATCAATCAGAAAATATTAGGGGGAAAATATAATGAGCTGATTCTGAGATAAAAATACAAATATTTTGTCATAGAGTACTAACATATGAATTCATTAGTGTCTGTCAATAATCTAACAGAAATTTCTTTACCAAATTAGCAGCTAATAGCATGTAAAAACTCAGGGAATGTAAAGAAAAACACAGTTCTAAAAAAGACAAGAGTTTGGAACAAAATACAGAGGAAGGTAGGACTGTGTCATTAAGGTCTGTAAAGAAAATTGCAAAGGATAGACAATATCAATAGACATGTAGAATATGAACTCCAGAACAAAATTATCAAAAACAAAATCTAGGTTTACAAAACTGGTCACAGGATACAGTTAAAAGCCACTCATATATCAGCAATTTTTTTGAGTCTGGTACAAAATATTAAGCACTAAACAAAAATAAGTTTACTGAATAAATGATGAGAAGAATGATTGAAGTTTCAAAGTATTTTGTTAAAAACATTTTTTATGTAAGAGTGCCTGGGTGGCTCAGTCGGTTAAGCATCCAACTCTTTATCACGGCTCAGGTCATGATCTCACAGTCCTTGAGTTCAAGTCCTGCATCAGGCACTGTGCCGACAGCTCAGAGCCTGGAGCCTGCTTCCAGTTCTGTGTCTCCCTCTCTCTCTCTCTCCTCTCTTGCTCGCACTCTGTTTCTCTCTCAAAAATAAATAAAACATTTTTAAAATTTGTAAAAACTAAAAAAACATTTTTTATACAGTTCCTCATTGGATCTTGTTCTGAGATAATGTCTGAAATAAAGGAGAAAATTTTCACTTCAAGGATCTGTTAGTACATTCATTCTGTAACTTAATTAATGCAACTCCGTCTATGCCAGCAGCTTTGATAAGTGCAAGGAATAAAGTAAACACGATCCCTATCCTCAAAGAATTTACAGTCTAATTTAGAGCTTAGCCAATTACAATGTCATAATTTTATATACAAAAATCATATGAGACCATCTTTTTTTAAAAAATTTTTAATGTTTTTTATTTATTTTTGAGACAGAGAGAGAACATGAACGGGGGAGGGTCAGAGAGAGAGGGAGACACAGAATCTGAAACAGGCTCCAGGCTCTGAGCTGTCAGCACAGAGCCCGACGCGGGGCTCGAACTCACGGACCGCGAGATCATGACCTGAGCCGAAGTCGGATGGCTTAACCGACTGAGCCACCCAGGCGCCCCGAGAGCATCTTTTTAAAAAGGAAAATCTATTAACTCTGCTCTTGGTACTTTACTTAAGGGCTCAAAACAAATTCTGGTTCAATAACGAGAGATGACCTTATTTTTAAATAATTATGTGAATAAATAAGTAATTAAATGAAAGAAAACTGGAAAATATTTAAGCTGAGAATATTATTACATTGGAAGTTGCCCCCGGAGACCATCCTAAATGGTTCATTTCCAAAAGTACCTTTTGAGCTAGAGGCTTTGGCTTTTCAGCTGCATTCTTTCCTGGCCAAATTTGCACACAATAATAAGTTAATTTTCAATGTAGTCATCTATGATTTAAAGCGAAAAGAAAAAAAAAAAGCAGGATATAAAAGTAAGTCATTTTAAAATTAGGTCCAGTAAATAGTGAAGGGGTAGGAATGACTGAAGTGGGGGAAATTAGTCCGACCAAATAAGAATGACCACTTAGGACATAGGACAGAGCAAGTGTTCCTTTGAATATCAGAAACAGAAACTTAGAATATGAGGTGAGGTGGAAACCAGTTGTAGCCGTCAGGCAAGACTGCAGGATTGAGGGCACTTCCCTTGTTCATCAAAATATGCTGATGCTCTAAGAGACTCTTAAAAACTGAGAACAAAGTGAGGGTTGATGGGGGGTGGGAGGGAGGGGAGGGTGGGTGATGGGTATTGAGGAGGGCACCTTTTGGGATGAGCACTGGGTGTTGTATGGAAACCAATTTGACAATAAATTTCATATATTGAAAAAAATAAAAAAATTAAAAAAATTAAAAAAAATTCATACAACTAAAAAAAAAAAAATATGCTGATGCTCTACGTGTGCAAGAAGGCAGGATTGCCGGTGTGAGTGGCTTACAGAGTAAGATATCCAGATGAGAAAACAGGCATTTGCAAAGTCATTTTTACTTCCTGCCAAACCATAAGGTCTGGAAGATGGGTATGAAAATTGGAAAGAATTAGACCCTTTCTTTTAAAATTAAGAAAAAGTGACTTTAAAAGTCAGATATTGTACATGAGGAAGCAAAACATTCCCAGGGACAACGAGGAATAGTAAATACTGAATTCCAACAAGTCACAGGCAAAGAGAAGGAAACTAAGCCAATCTTGACTACCAACGATTGCAGGTGACCCACTCTTATTTTTTTGTTTTAATTTTTAAGGTTAATTTATTTATTTTGAAAGAGAGAGAAAGAGAGCATTAGCAGGGGTGGGGCAAAGAGTGAGAAAGAAAGAATCCCAAGCAGGCTCTGCAGTGTCAGCGCGGAGCCCGATTGGGGACTCAAACTCAAAAACCATGAGGTCATGACCTGATCCAAAATCAAGAGTTGGAGGGTTAACAGACTGAGCCACCCAGGCATCCCAATGACTCAGATGACTCATTCTTTACTCAGGTAAAGCATGGTCCATTTACAGGCAGGTTGCCTCAATTTGTCTCACCAACTACCTTGTGAAACAATAATTTCTTCACCTTGCAGATAAGAATACTGAAGCTTGTAAGTTAAGCGGCTTACCCAACAACGATTATTATGTAGAAGAATAAGAACTGAAACTGACATTTTTGACTCCAAGGCTTGTTTTCCTTTCCACTTAAACATATCCTCCTCAGAGTTAAAACACTTTTTGAACTCTCTCTAAAAAGATCCCCAATTCCATCAACTGATGAATGGATAAAGAAATTGTGGTTTATATACACAATGGAGTACTACGTGGCAATGAGAAAGAATGAAATCTGGCCCTTTGTAGCAACGTGGATGGAACTGGAGAGTGTGATGCTAAGTGAAATAAGCCATACAGAGAAAGACAGATACCATATGGTTTCCCTCTTATGTGGATCCGGAGAAACTTAACAGAAACCCATGGGGGAGGGGAAGAAAAAAAAAAAAAGAGGTTAGAGTGGGAGAGAGCCAAAGCATAAGAGACCCTTAAAAACTGAGAACAAACTGAGGGTTGATGGGGGGTGGGAGGGAGGGGTGGGTTGGTGATGGGTATTGAGGAGGGCACCTTTTGGGATGAGCACTGGGTGTTGTATGGAAACCAATTTGACAATAAATTTCACATATTGAATAAATAAATAAATAAATAAACATTAAAAAATAAAAAGATCCCCAAATCCTTTTTTTTTTTAATTTTTTTTTTCAACGTTTATTTATTTTTGGGACAGAGAGAGACAGAGCATGAACGGGGGAGGGGCAGAGAGAGAGGGAGACACAGAATCGGAAACAGGCTCCAGGCTCTGAGCCATCAGCCCAGAGCCCGACGCGGGGCTCGAACTCACGGACCGTGAGATCGTGACCTGGCTGAAGTCGGACGCTTAACCGACTGCGCCACCCAGGCGCCCCAAAAAGATCCCCAAATCCTTAAGACAAGGAGAAAACGAATCACACAACAATTTTCCATCACGATGAACACCGTCCCAGAGACCAGAAATTTTCATGTAAGTGAAAGGAGTTGGAAAGAAGGGAAAATCTCCATTTCAAGCAAAACTTAAATCCTTAGGAGAGTGCCAGTTGAAATGGGCAAATTATAACTTGGCGGAGTTCTGAGGTATTTGTATTTTTTTCTTATCGTTAGTACTCTTGATATAAGGATGCTGTCACTTATTTGTGATAAAACTAATCTTTCCTCTTGTTGTCTCTAGAAAAAAAAAAAAAGTTAGGCGAGAACCAAACTTAGTTTTCCTATTGAATTCCAAAAGTGGTATGTGAGTTCTCCGTTCATCTTTGTACAATTGCCTTATATTTTGTCAGCAGAGAGATGAATATTTTCATAAATGGATTCTCTAAGAGTGTAATGTTCTTCCCTTTTTGAAAACAGCTGTTTGCAAAAATCAGGAACATCACACCCAGTTATTTGCCGAAAACCTCAGCCTTTTATTCCATAATAAGAATTGGGTACAAAATGTACACAGCACAGACTTTCCCCCCACCTCGTGTTTACTATTGAATCCTTAAGTCCAAGAAATTTAAGATTTCACTCATAGACACAGATTTTAAGGAAGCAAGTGGATAAGTATGCAAATACAAATATTCAGAGTCATGTGGCATCGCAAAACTTTTGAAACAAGCATGTGTCCAGTAAGAGGAGAAAGTTGTCAGCAAAATTTAGAATATCCATTCGATGGAATACTATGCAGCTGTTAAAAATAATACAGGCATGTTTTATGTATGGATTTGCAAAATCCATGCTATTTTATTAGTGAGAAAACCAGAACACAGAATATTATAGTATGATTACATTATATAAATGTCTGCAAATATTTGTGTGTGTGTGTGTATATATATATATATATATATATATATATATATATATACCTATGCATATACTAAAAGTTCTGAAGTAATCAAACAAAAATTGTACTTTATTTATGACTAGTGTATCAGAGTTTATTTGTATATTAAAAGTAAAGGAGTATCTTTAAAAAAATTTTTTTAATGTTTATTTTTTTTTTCAACGTTTATTTATTTTTTTTGGGACAGAGAGAGACACAGCATGAACGGGGGAGGGGCAGAGAGAGAGGGAGACACAGAATCGGAAACAGGCTCCAGGCTCTGAGCCATCAGCCCAGAGCCTGATGCGGGGCTCGAACTCCCGGACCGCGAGATCGTGACCTGGCTGAAGTCGGACGCTTAACCGACTGCGCCACCCAGGCGCCCCTTTAATGTTTATTTTTAAGAGAGAGAGACAGAGAGACAGAGAGAGACAGAGTGTGAGCTGGGAAGGGGCAGAAAGAGAGGGAGACACAGAATCCAAAGCAGTCTCTAGGCTCTGAACTGTCAGCACAGAGCCCAACATGGGGCTCGAACTCATGAGCTGTGAGATCATGACCTGAGCCAAAGTCAAATGCTTAACTGACTGGGCCACCCAGGGACCCCAAAAAGGAGTATCTTTTAAAAATAATATGTGGCTCCCTAATCTATTTATATCTTCAATCACTTACTTAGGAAATATTTACTGATCACCCAGTAGATGCTAACTATCTCTGGGATAGTTGGTATGGATTCACAGATGAACAAGGCACCGTAAACAAGAAAATCAACACCTACAACAGAGTTTGGCGTAAGTTTGGATGGCAGTGTGTATGGGTACTTTAAGAGCATGGATAGATGTCTCTTAACGTCAGTGGAGTCCAGAAAGCTCTGTCCTCTGCTAAATCTGAAACTGCATCAATAGTCATATAGAGGAGGAAATATTCCAGCCATAGATATAAGTAGTACAAAGGCTTTGAGGCCTGTGAAAATATGACAACCTTGGGAATTTGGAAGTTGTACGAATAAAGTGTAAGTTATCTAAAGATGTGGAAGGAGTTTAGTCAGGGAAATATGTTTATATTTGAAAGATAGATAATTCAGAAAGGGAATGAAGAACAACATGGAAAACCAGATGTGTACTCAAGTGGACACAAAAGATGCACACATCTAAAGTCAACTTTTTCCTTAATTCTTAAACATCTATGATCTGAGCCTTTACCTTGTGGTCACGCAAGGAATTTAGTCCCCGTGCCTAAAATTTCTGAAACTCTTCAGTGCATGTTTTGATTACTTCTCAAGTCACTTGTCAAACTTTCTTTAGGATCGCCTCTATTCTCTTGCCGTGTTTCTTCCTAATATTTGTGCTAATCATTCTTAATGAAGATTTAAGAAATCAAGGGAAAACAAAATGGAAATTTAAAATTGAATATCAGGGCATCTGGGCGGCTCAGTTGGTTAAGCGCTGGACTCTTGATTTCAGCTCAGGTCATGATCTCAGTTAGTGATTTAGAACCCGCATTGCCTGATTGGGATTCTCTCTCTCTCCTCTCTCTGCCCCTCCTTCCCTCTCTCTCAAAATAAACAAACACGATAAGATAAGATAAGATAAGATAAGATAAGATAAGATAAGATAAGATACGATACGATACTGCTTGCCCTTGTGTCCATTATCCTTGCCAAGTCACAGGGATTCCCTGTGCCATGTTTCTCGAACTTGTTTCTATTCAGATCAGAGGCCACTCTCTAATAGTACTTCTTCACCAGGTCTCAGTACTCCTAAGAGTAGAAAAAAGAAAGATAATAATCTAAAATCATTTCACCAAAGAACAATCTTGACACTCGTTGAAGAGAATTCTTTTGTTTATTTGCAGAGCTTTCCCTACACGTTTTAGCTAAGTGTTTTTAGCGTTCATAATCAGAGGGCAATGGGTTTTTCTAAATAAATGAGCTCCTGGGGCGCCTGGGTGGCTCAGTCGGTTAAGCGGCCGACTTCAGCTCAGGTCTTGATCTCACGGTCAGTGAGTTCAAGCCCCGCGTCGGGCTCTGTGCTGACAGCTCAGAGCCTGGAGCCTGTTTCACATTCTGTGTCTCCCTCTCTCTGACCCTCCCTCGTTCATTCTCTGTCTCTCTTTGTCTCAAAAATAAATAAACGTTGAAAAAAAAATTTTTTTAAATAAATAAATAAATGAGCTCCTAAAATGACTTCTATAATTCCTGGAATGTTGAAGTAACTATAGACAGCTTTTAAATGAGTAATTTTTACTGTATTTGCCACACAAGTAATTCAATAAAGAAATACTAAGAGTGAGTTAAAGCTGGGGGATGGGGTACCCATTGAGACAAGACTGACAGATAGTGGATTAAAGAAAATAAACTTGGTTAATGGATGAGAGTGCTAATGGAGTGATGTGGATAACTTCTAGCTTTTCTGCCGAGCAACTGGGCTTGAGGGATCTTCTACATGACTTCAATTACTGCTACAAGAATTTCATTATATGTTTTAGAGTCCCATGTGAGATTCAGCTTATTCTGGGAAAGTTAAGTCCCGAGGGGTCTGGTATTATAGGGAGAATACCGAAAAAGAAGGTGAAAATTTTCAGAGCATGGATAAAAAGACAAGAATCACTCATTGGTTCATGACCTGTCAATCAATTCAATTTAGAACTGCACAAACAAGTGCTCGAACAGTAACAGGTTCGAGCAGGTATCAAAGGTTGATACCTTTGATAGAAGGGTAAGATTAAAAAGTTGGTAAAAAGTAAAAGTGTGATGGATTTGTCATTTGCAGATATGTCAAATACAATATGATTTCATTCATACGTGGAATTTAAGAAACAAAACAAACAAGCGAAGGGGAAAAAAGAGAGAGAAAGCCAAGAAACAGACTCTGAAGTATAGAGAACAAACTGATGGTTACCAGAGAGGAGGTGGGTAGGGGAATGAGTGAGATAGGTGATGGGGTTTAAAGAGTGTCCATGCTGCGAGGAGCACCGGGTGTTTTATGGAAGCGTGGAATGACTATATTGTACACCTGAAACTAACATTACAATGTACGTTAACTAACTGGAATTTAAATAAAAACTTTAAAAAAGAAAAAAATGCGATGGAAAGCTTAAAGAGACTTGACTTTATATTGAACAAAAGTAAATCATTGTAATTATTCCGTGACAGCTTTTCTGATCAAGATAAATGGCATCCATTACGTTGACTACCAAATAAAGAAATCGATTTATATGCCAGAATTGTTAGAGAACCAGGATGAACGGCCACATAGGAAATGTACCAGTGGACTGCTGTGTATGTCTGAACAGAATATTTCTTGAAGCTGGTAGTGATTCAGATTAAAACTCAGTTCTAATTCTTTGTGCATAGCCAACTCCTACGCAATTAAAAGAGCAAGCTGAAATAGGCATTAAAATTTTCCACTGGAACTTTCCTAAGTATTATTGGACATTACAGGATGCAGGAGTTACACAGAGGAAATCCATGGGTTACCAACATGGATCCTAGGTTTTCACTGTCACGTGAACGACGGGCATGTTGATAGCACCACCAATTTTCAGTTCTTTGGATAAAAATTTTTGAGATCATCGATTCCTCTCTTTCTCTCACATCGTATATCCAATTCTTTGGAAAATCTGATTTGTATCATTTAAAAGTTGATCTGTATCTTATAATCACCCTGGTCAGATTCACCATCATCTCATGACTATCCTGCCTCAGCCTCCTAACTCCCTTTACCCCTTCCGAGTATCTATTGCTCAACAAGCTAACTGGGGTAAATCTTTCATTTCAAATCAGATCATAACATTCTTTTATTCAAAATTCTCCAAAAGCTCCCTATCTCACTCAGGAAAAGCTGAACCACTTACAATGGTCTATAAAGGACAAACAAGCTCCCACCACATCCACTGTCTTCACTTCTCTGAATTGACTTTGACTCTCTCCCTACTCATTAATCTCCTCCCCTACTGGCCATCTTGCTGTCCCTCAAGAACATCAAGCATAGTCCTGCCTTGGGGCTATTGCACCAGTTGTTTCCTTTGTCTAGAACATTAAATTACCTCACCTTCAAATCTCAACTGAGCTTCTCAGGGAGTCTTTCCCATAATTATTTTAAAAAATAATTACTTAGGGGTGCCTGGGAGGCTCAGTCAATTAAGCATCTGACTCTTGATTTTGGCTCAGGTCATGATCCAAAGTCATCTCATGGTTCATCCATGAGTCCAAAGTCATCTCAGGTCATCTCATGGTTCATGGGTTTGAGCTCTGTGTCAGACTCTGTGCTGACATTATGTTTCTAATATACAATATAATTTACTTATTTATTTGATTTTTTTTTCCTGAGTATCAGTCTTTACCCTTCCCAATTAGCCACATCTGAATATATGCCCCATATGGGGATGGAATTTGTTCTCTGATACATTCCAAGCACTTAGTAAACTACTTGGTACTTTTTTTAATAGACTAATAAGAGTCAATTATGATCTTTCTTAATCAGTTAGTGCAGATATCATAATTAATATAGTCCATAACAGTCGACTCATTACATCTAACAACTAATGCTATTCATTCATTGGGGGTGACAGGAAGAGCCATGTAGCACTGTACCTGAAACCACTTTTGGGGGCATCATTAATTAAATTTGAAGTTAGTGACATTAGTCACATCCTTGGGACTTCCTTTCAAAAGTATTTATCTAAAGAAGCCATCATTAGCTGAGCTATTTTAGGCCTTGAACCCTTATAGGAATTGTCCTTTACTCAGTTATAAATATTTCACTAATAGATGGGATAAGAGTTAAATGAAGAATTGTTTCTATAAAGATGAAACATTTTTGGAAAGTGAGTCACTAAAAAGATATTGATTGGATTAAATATGAATAAGAATTTTAGATTAGCAAAAATCCTAAAAATCTAGACAGATCCTACTTACAAACTGCTTAAGAAATGTGTTTAAGCTCTGACTCTATTTGAAATAATCTTAAACCGATTATCTTAGACAATGCTTTATAGATGGTAAGACTATTCAACAATAAGGAGACACAACTACAGTCAGTGAAACCAATTGAATAAGGAGAAGCCTTGGCCCTATCAAAAGTTTGGAGAATGAATGTACACTTACATGTTTTCATTTATATATACTCTCTCACACACATTTTATTTTCTCAACCATCTGAGAGCTAAGACATGATGTTCATTTTCTTCTAAATAGTTCCTTAAAACAGGCAAGTATTTCCTGTTTCTTTGTGTTTTCTAAAAATAATGACATTCTCTTTCATAACCACAGTACAATTATGAAAATCAGGAGAAATTTACAGTCAGGACATTAACATGAGAACAATACTCTTATTTAATCTACTAACTTTAATTATATTTTGCTAATTTCCTCAATAAGATCTTCGATAGCACAAGAAAATCCCAGATCATGTGTTGCTTTCGTCATTTGGTTAAGTGACGTCTATAGGTTTCTCCACTGCATAAATTTACAGTTTTTCTTTTTTGTACTTAAGTAATTTGTGGAAAAGTACTTAGGGCATACGTAAATATTCTTTTCTCCCACCCCAGCTATCACCTGGTCTACTATCCAGTATCATTTTATATAGTTGCCATGTCTTTTTAGTCTTCTTTAATCTGAAATAGTTTAGCAATGTTTCTTTGTCTTTGAATATATTAATAGTTTAGAAAATTTCATGGCAGTTGTTTTATAAAAGATCTCTCGGTTTGAGTTTCTCTGATGTTTTGTAATAATTAACACTCAACTATGAATATGTGCTATAATTTTTTGAAAACGTTTTTTAACGTTTATTTATTTTGAGAGAGAGAGACAGAGCGTGAGTGGGGGAGGGGCAGAGAGATAGGGAGACACAGAATCCGAGGCAGGCTCCAGGCTCTAAGAGGTCAGCACAGAACCCAATGTGGGGTTCGAACCCATGAACTGCCAGATCATGACCTGAGACGAAGTCAAACGCTCAACTGATTGAGACCCCTAGGTGCCCCATTAAAATCCAATCCATTTAATTAAGAGAGCCTGTTTCAGACAAAATTGCACTGTTTATGTTTAATAATTATCTACCAAGATTTTATTATGATTATTTTGTTTTGTTTGAGCACTAATAAAAAGCTTAATAATAATGATTCAGAAGAATCAGAGTTAAGCATTTAAAAAACATTCTCCTAAGCGCATTATAGGAGGGACAAAGAATGTCAATTCATTCTACTATTGATGAGGTCAACTCTGATCCTTTGGTTAAGGCTTCTGTGTATTCTAGAATTGAGTAAATGTACTGGGAGACAGATTTCCCATTATGAGAGCAGAGACTTACAAATATGGAATGAGGGCAGTTAGAATGAACCCTGGAATATTGGATTGGAAATGGAGAGATCATTATAAATTAATAATTTTTAATGGATAGAAAAAGACATAGACATAGGGAGTATGGGTGTGCATTTAAGTAGCTCTGAGTGTTTAAACAGTCTAAAAGCAGTGACACCCTAGAAGCAATAAACTCACTTAGTCCTGAGATCTTGGTCTCTAAATACCATCCACCACAAAAGGAACCAGGGCTCTCTAGGTAAATGCCTGATTCCAGCCTGGAGAAGAAAAGTCTGTAACATTTTTTAACCTCCGTTTAAAACTTTATTTTAATTTTTATCGAGATGACAAAAATTCTTGTGGATTTAGTCATGATTACAATTTTTATTAGTTTAGAAACAACCAAAACAACATAATCACATTGCAATGTTGGTATATAATTATGAAACATGAAAAATACAATTTTATTAAAACTCCTCTCTTGGGGGGTCTAGGTAGCTCAGTGAGTTAAGTGTCTGACTCTTGATTTCAGCTCAGGTCATGATCTCACAGTTTGTGAGATTGAGCCCTGTGTCGGGCTCCATAGTGACAGTGCAGAGCCTGCTTGAGAGTATCTGTCTGTCTGTCTGTCTGTCTCTCTCTCTGCCTCTCCCTCCCTCTCTCTCTCTCAAACTAAATAAATAAAACTTTAAAAAAAAACCCTCTCTTCATTTTATTAAATGAATTAGACGTTTAAAAGTTATAGCATGTATATATAATCAATGGTATATGTTACTGTGATCTATAGGATTCAGCATAAATTCTTTCATAATTTTTTTACAGATCAAAGTACTGAGAAACCTTGTCCAGATAAATAATGGGAAGAGGATGAGAAAGTTATGTTACAGCAATGTCATTTGGTTTGTTGAACTCCTTTTGAGTTGCATAGCAAAAACTGTAAGGAACTATCATCAGTAATTATTATTAATGATGACTCAGCTAACCACTCTAATGGATATCCCTTCAGTTTTATTAAAAGCAAAGGAATGGAAATATTCTAATTTTCAAAGGCATTTGTCATCTATTCGTAGAGTAACTCCCTGGTTAAACACGTGCCAGTATTTCATTTTGTGTTAATCGACACACTGGAGTTTACAACACCCCAGGGAAGTGCATCAGAATAAAATTGAGGGAAAAAATATATATATTTTTCTTTTATAGAGAAAGGCAATTATGATGAGGGATTTGGAAAAGAGAAATTTTAGCAAAGTACATATGAAATTGAAGATCTAGAAAATGATTACCTTTATGCTCTGTTTGTCAGCACAACCACGGGAAATATCACCAAAGATACAGGTGTTCAAACTGAAAAACTACTGAACTCTATAAGATCCTTTTTGATTTGTAGCCTTTTATGAAATATAAACTTTAGGAAATTTTGAATAGTGCAATTTTTGCCAACTACTGGCAGCAAATAACTTGGGTTTGTTACAATAGTTAAAAAGACTCACGTCAGTAAACGAAGTAACAAGAGGGATGCCTAGGTGGCTCAGTCGGTTGAATGTCCGACTTCAGCTCAGGTCATGATCTCACGGTTTGTGGGTTTGAGCCCCCTGTCGAGCTCTGTGCTGACAACTCAGAGCCTTTAGCCTGCTTTGGATTCTGTGTCTCTCTCTCTCTCTGCCCCACCCCCACTTGCTCTCTGTCTCTCAAAAATGAATATTTAAAAAACATTTTTTTAATGAAGTCATGAGATATTTCAATTTCTATTGTTGAGGAAGTTGGTAAGTATTATTAAAATATCTTACACTTTAAAGGGAACAGTTTGGAAGCCTTCAAGAGACCGGAGCAAAAGGCCTTCGTTGGAGTTGACCTGCAACATAGTTAACAATGATGAATTATAAATTATTTGGCTATGGTCAAAATCATTCTAGATACCAAAAATTTTAAATTATAACCATTAGTGATTGGAGAATTTTTGCTAGGAATGGTCCTATAGATTTCATAACTTGATTTAGTTCGCATGAATTTAGACATAGTAACACATGATTTTAAAATATTTCCTGGAGAAAGGTGGTCAAAATGTACACAACCTCAGTTATAAAATCAACAAGTGCTAGGGAATTAATGTATGACATGATGACTGTAGCTCACTTTGCTGTCCAATATACATGAAAGCTGTTAAGAGAGTAAATCCTAAGCGTTCCCATCACAAAGAAAAAAAATTTTTTTAATTTTTCTTTTTATCGGGTCTATATGAGATAATGGATGCTAACTAAACTTATTGTGGTAATCATTTTTGCAATATGTGTAATTCAAACCATTGTGTTGTGCATTTTAAACTTATACAGTGACATATGCCAATTATGTTTTTAATAAAAATATTTTCTGGCTTATAGCAAATGGAAAATATTAAACTGTAAAAACATTTTATTATTTTTTGAAATCTATCATAGGATAATATTAACAGTCACAACTTGTTTTGATAATTATAAACTATATAAAAAATTAAGTGAATAAGAAATACATATCTTGATGAAGAGAATATAACCTTTATCAGAATTTACTCAAAAGGAGATATATAAGGTAGTAATGGTGGTGAATTAGACCGAGCTCACAGTAATTGTCTAGTCTGCTGTTGTAGTTTATGGAAAATGGCCATCTACACATGATTATCCTATGTGATAGAGTGCCAGGATGCAGGTTTCAAAATCTTGAAATATTATTTTTTAGCTTTTCTGGAAAGTTCTTCCTCCCTCATAGCTGATTTTCCCCCCTTAAAACTCCAGAGTGCAATGTCTTCTGAATCTTTTTACACTCTTGGCTCTCACTCAATATTGCCCTTATTCTCAGATTCTTGTCCCTTAATATTCTAGCATACTGAGCACAAATTTAGGCTCCACATTTGCAAACTCATCATTTACATTGAACATATAAAATGTGCACGCTGGCATAATATGACACATGCTTGTTGCCTACGAACAGTTTATTGCAGACTGCTGGTTGACTAATAGCTGGCTTTGATTCCATAATACTTTGATGTTTTCCCTGAATTCTAGTACTTGGACTTCTGCTTTGCTCCTGCCTTGTGACAGTCTTTTTGATGTACCAATTCCAGTAATTTGTTTCACATGCTCTACTTACGCTTCACTTATACTATCTTGATTACCTCTCCAAATCAATGAGAGCTTTAAGACTAGGGGTCCTGGGGCGCCTGGGTGGTTCAGTCAGTTAAGCGCCGACTTGGGCTCAGGTCATGATCTCGCGGTCCATGAGTTCGAGACCCGCATCGGGCTCTGTGCTGATGGCTCAGAGCCTGGAGCCTGTTTCAGATTCTGTGTCTCCCTCTCTCTGACCCTCCCCCGTTCGTGCTCTGTCTCTCTCTGTCTCAAAAATAAATAAAGGTTAAAAAAAATTAAAAAAAAAAAAAAAAAGACTAGGGGTCCTCTCTTCCAACCAATATGTACGAGACAGAAGCATTAGATATTGTCTTCATGCTGTTTTTTTGTTTTTGTTTTTGTTTTTGTTTTTTTCCAACGTTTTTATTTATTTTTGGGACAGAGAGAGACAGAGCATGAACGGGGGAGGGGCAGAGAGAGAGGGAGACACAGAATCGGAAACAGGCTCCAGGCTCCGAGCCATCAGCCCAGAGCCCGACGCGGGGCTTGAACTCACGGACCGCGAGATCGTGACCTGGCTGAAGTCGGAGGCTTAACCGACTGCGCCACCCAGGCGCCCCTCTTCATACTGTTTTATACCCAGCAAAGACTGGATATTTTTCTCTTTACTCCAACAGTTGTCATAGCTAAACTATCTAGTATCACATTTTTGTGGTTTGCAACTGGCCTATATTACTCCCATATTGAGTCTAAATTATTTTTCTCAACCAACTAACATTATCGATGCCCTTACATGCTTATGGTCTCTCTGAAAATTATTCGCTTAGCATTTTATTTACTCTTTAAGCTAGTCAAACACAATCACACTCTATGTTCACAGCTGGTGAATTGTGTGTTATAGTTAATCCCACACTGACTTTCCCCCTTGTTCTCGATCTTGTTCTTTCTCCACATCACCTGTAATATCAGTCCTTTGCTCCAAATCGGGATGGATTTTATCCCTGGTAGCTTATTCATGTTGCACTTGACATCTTCGGGTTTTTGATATTTGAGCTTCCTAATGTTCTCCAGCATAGATTTGCAACTCCTGCTTCTCCCTTTTAAGAGTTCTTTGTAAGAAGGCAGTTTACACTCACAATTCGCTTTCCTTTCAACCAACTGAACTCAACACAATATGGTTTCTACTCCATATTTTATATTTTTCCTTTGCTTGACAATAACTTACCTAGTAGTGTTTAGAAAGAACCAGAAACAACATGTATGAATACCGTACATCCTTGGTCTCAAGATACTAGAACTGCCTAGATCTATCCAGTGCTTGTAAGTACATTTCCAGTCCCACAAGTTATCGAGAAGACATTAGAATAAAATAAAAGCCTTGAACAATATGTCCAAGAGGAAACACATTAATTTGTGTAAGTGTGACATAATCAGACTTCTCTTTTTTCTCTTAATAATGTTTCTGTTATTTGTCCTGGTGATGGAAGGTGAAATACACTGAACACTGGGAGGGGTTTTTTTTAAATTTTTTTTTTCAACGTTTATTTTTGAGAGACAGAGAGAGACAGAGCATGAGCAGGGTAGGGGCAGAGAGAGAGGGAGACACAGAATCGGAAGCAGGCTCCAGGCTCTGAGCTGTCGGCACAAAGCCTGACGCGGGTCTTGAACCCACAAGCCATGAGATCACGACCCGGGCCGAAGTCAGACACTTAACTGACTGAGCCACCCAGGCGCCCCTGGGAGGGAATTTTTTTAAAGGTAGATAGTGGCCAAAAGATTTTACTTATAAAAATGTTTGTCCAAGACCACAGCTCAAGAAGGATCCATATTGAAAAGGAAGAAGTACAATTTCTACGTCACTATTTCATATGACAATACTATACATAGAACACCCTAAATCACCAAAACTCTGGTGAAACTAATGAATGAATTCAGTAAGATCGCAGGATACAAATTAACATACATATATGAGGAAGTAAATGTGAGTGACACACATTTATACCTTACATAGTGAATGAACAAAAAAAATCAGCATTATGTTATGAAGGATTATTGCATACGACAAGGAGTATCGACATGAAGGAAAAGCAACTCCCAAGAAGTGAGATATTTTGTCATCCTCAGTAGGTTTCCAGATATTGTTGCCTTTATGAGGCATGTACAAACAAACATGGGAAGGGAGCAATTATAATAGGAAGAGTTAGTGAAGGAATGAGGGCTTGGTGAAGTTAGCAAGGCTTGCAGAACATTAAAAAAGTAACAATGTAATCAAAATCTGTATGGCAGGAAGTAAAGAAGTTAACGGACAGTACAGAAAAATAGTTTATGAGAGGAATCTAAATCCAAGAAACTCCATTAGAAGATTGAGGAGAAGGACAAAAATGATCTGTAGGGGATGGAGAGTGGAAATACAGCCTAGGAAATAGAGGTCTTTTCTAAATTATCAATCCCAATAGATGGGATAAAAAAATAATCAAATATGTCATTGGAGTAGCAAAATTTTTCTAAATAGAGAATGAAACACATAGATTAAAATGGATCATTGTACTTTAGGAAATAAATAATAAAAAGAGAATCACACGTATTATTTTAGCAACATATTTTAACTACACGGGGATAAATAGGTAACCTATAAGCTAATGAAACAAAACAATACTCACCCCAAACTTATTTTCTGCAACTGGTGACTATGGATATACGGTAAGAAACTGTTAAAGTGTTTATGACCCAATAGTTCTACTCAATCAACTCATCTGCCATGTGTGTGGACAGCAGAATGTTTTAGTTCTTCAATGTTTTAAAAAATGTACCCTCACACACAATGCCCAAAACGATTTCAGAAAGAAGAAACAGGGGCGCCTGCGTGGCTCAGTCAGTTGGGTGTCTGACTTCGGCTCAGGTCATGATCTCACAGCTCGTGAGTTCGGGCCCCATGTCGGACTTTGTGCCTACAGCTCAGAGCCTGGAGCCTGCTTCAGATTCTGTGTCTCCCTCTCTCTCTGCACCTCTTCCACTAGCACTCTCTCTCAAAAAATAAATAAACATTAAAAAAAATTAAAAAAAGAAAGAAGAAACATAAGCGACTAATTACGAAAAATATGGGAAAGCAGAACAGGAGGAAAACAGGGCGAGATAGAAGAAAAATGTGTGTCAGCAGGACTACAGGCTAAGTCCTTCTGGAATCAGCGAAACTAAGCGTGAGAGGAAATGCTGAGTTTATTACTTAGGAGAATTTGTGGTTGAATTCTTCACCTCTTGCCATGTTCTTCTTCCTTCCACAGTCCTCCTTCCCTGGCTACTGTCTCTAGGGTTCACAGGGGAAGGAGAAAGTAAGCACGAAGAGGAAGTAAATTTGGAAGGAATGAGGAAATGTAGTCAATGTGAGGGCTATGACCTCTTCCTAAAGAGGGAAAGGAAGTAAAAGCAGGCAACTCTGAATTGCAGCAATTAAAGTGAGGGTTATAATGTGTTCATGAAAGCTCATATGATTTGAAGGGCTATGACTCTGGAGTAAAGACTAGTAACTTTCTATGTCAGTTTTGCTCTTAAGACTATGTTGTGGAGCACTACTTAATTGACCGGACTTGAATGTTATTGGTCCTTACACACGTGGCAGGTAGAAAAGGGACCATAGCAAGAGTAGTGTAGGACATAGGGCCAGATTAAGACCTTCATGCTGTCCCAAGTTCTGAAGACATTATGGTGCTATTTCATATACACAGTTCAAAAGAAAAATATGTTGAACATTCAAACATGAATAATGAAGCTCCAAAAGGTTCTCGGTTATTTCCCAACAATTACTCCCTTAATGGTTTGTTTATATTTAGAATATGAAAAATTCCCACCAGTTGCCTTTAAACACAATAATTTGATGGCCCCTTAAGGACATGCTTAGTCTCTCTGTTAGGTAAGTCTTTACTGGAATCATAGTCTAAATACTTTGTGTGTGTGTGTGTGTGTGTGTGTGTGCGCACACCTGCATCCCTCCTCCTTGATTCCTATCTGTGAAATTCACACATCCTTATATGGCAAACTCCTGCTGCTTTGTAACTTTCCTCTCTGTAGGATTTCCTTGTTCTTTTCCTAGGTAGTCACTTGTACCTTACTCTTTTAAGTTCCCATTTGAGCTTTGTGCAGTGGCAGTATCGTACGTAGCCAGTGAGGTTTATCCGAGGCGCAATTATTACTAATTAAGTTCCCACTTGATGCACTCTGTCCTCTTTTGTATTCCCACGATCTCTCCCTTTCAAATAGGTCTAATTCCTGTTAGTTCATAACACATTTGGAATTTAATTCTATTCCGCTTCCTCACCTCTTTCTTTACTCCTCTGGACCCACAAAAACTTGATTTACCAGTGAGGGTAACTTGTTTCCTTCCTGCTCCCTCTCGAGCCTTAGACTATCCCATATTCTTGTCTGTCAATGAGACAGATGACAATGAGTTGACCTTATCCTATATTGATGCTCCCCATCTTAGTCCTGCCTTCTGGAAATACTGTTATGGTTAAATGAGGCAATTATTATAAAGTGCTTACCACATTGACCGAGGCAAATTAGATAAACGTTCAAGTGTAGATTTGTTTGTGTGCACGGAGTGAGCTGGAGAAGATTGAGCTGAATCTGAGCATTTAATGTCATTGATACTCCAATTTTGTTTTATGTCCACTTTACACATTGGGTTTAAGGCCCTATGGTTAAACTGTAAAAAAGAAAAAGGGTACTTCTCTAGGGGAAGGGTTTAAAACTCACTTTTGCAATGTCAACGAAAAACATCATCTGAAAATTTTAAAAATTTGAATATTTTGCTACCTCTCTTTCCTCTTTACCTTGTTGCATTTTGGTTTCCAAAACAAAAATTTCATTTTATTTCTTTATATATTTTTAAAAGTTTTGTTTATTTTATTCACTAATCTCTGCACCCAACATGTGGCTCAAACTTACAACCCCGAGATTAAGAGTCCATGTTATTCCAACTGAGCCGGCCAGACACCCTGCAGATAAAAATTTTAGAATCATGTTATTATTATTGCTCTTATAAACACTAATTTTTCCTTAGGTTTTCCATTTCTCTTTCAAGGATTATTTATTTCATTCACATAGTTTTATAACTCTAGTGAGAGCAATTATTTAGACTTAATTCCCATGTTTAAGTGCTTTTATTGTTTTTAATAATTCATTTAATTTTTTCTACCTTCTTTATTTTTTTATTTTTTTATTGTGGTAAAATATATACAACATGAGGTGTACCATTTTAATGATTTTTAAGTGCATAATTCAGTATATAGTTCAACTAAGGACTTTGAGTGTTATGTACCTGTCATCACTATCTATTTCCAAAACTTTTTCATCGTTCCAAACAGAAACTCTGTACTATTTAAGCAATGGCTCCCAGCACTCCCCTGCCCCAGTCCCTTGTAACCTGTATTCTACTTTCTGTCTCTGTAAATTTGCCTGGTCTAGGTACCTCATATAAGTGAAATCAAGCAATATTGTTTACTTATATCTGGCTTACTTCTCTTAGCATGATGCTTTCAAGGTTCATCCTTATCACAACTTCCTTTCTATGACTGAATACTCTTCCACTGTATTTATATACTACATTGTTTTGACTTACAAGTTTTTTATTTTAGTATTTCATTTGAAAGAGCATATCACTGGGTTTAACTTTATCTGTACTTAATTGAAAGACATCGTATCCTCTTATTCATACATCAAATTTGTATTTTCTTATGTCAATCAAAGAGCTAGAGGTATTTCATCATTATGTTCCCCACCAAGTACTGGTTTTATCTTGTTTATGTCACCACCTTTGGCTATAGCTTTGATTGTGCATTTATTTGAATATGTTAATCAGATTCCTTTTTTGCATTTAAATGTGTAGAAACTAGAACATCTCATAATACTACTGTTAAGATATGTAAATTTCATAAAATTATAATGAAGATATACACATTAATTGTACTGAAATAATGATACCCTACACTCAGTTGGATATTTGTTGCAATTAAACCACTTGATTCTGTTTGTGGGAAAGAAAATAGTTAATTTAAAGGGATTATCCCCCTTTCCCCATTTTCCCTGTGTCTTCCTTGAGAACTCACTTTAAATAAGAGATGAGGAGAAGTGGTAACCCTCTTGCAACTATGAGGGCTAGGTCAAGAAAATGGCAGAAATTCAAATTAAATGTTCTCACACTGCTGAACTACTGCATAATTCTGGATTTGTCCATTTCTACAGGTCCTGTTATATAAAAATTAAATGTTCTTATTAAAAAAGAAAGTGAGATAGTAGGCTATCATGAGGATAAAGACCACATTTCCTCATTATTGTATACACAGTATCTAGCAATAGAAGATGGCAAACAAGTGTTTGTTGACAGAATGAATATACACAAAATGCTTAACATATGTTATAAAAGACTATGTCAAACAAGTAAATTATAATTATGAATTTGTGAAGCTATAACATGTAAACTGCACCTTGAAGTTTTGTATTTACTTGTTTTTAAATGTTCATTTATTTATTTTTTTAATGTTTTTATTTATTTTTTAGAGAGAGAGAGAGAGGCAGAGCGTGAGCAGGGGAGAGGCAGAGAGAGAGAGAGACACAGAATCTGAAGCCGGCTCCAGGCTCCGAGCTGTCAGCACAGAGCCCGATGCGGGGCTCGAACTCACGGACCGCGAGATCACGACCTGAGCTGAAGTCGGCGGCTTAACTGACTGAGCCACCCAGGCGCCCCAAATGTTTATTTATTTTAAGAGAGAGAGAGAGAGAGAGAGCATGATCAGGGCAGGGGCAGAGAGAGAGAGGGAGACACAGAATCTGAAGCAGGCTCCAGGTTCCTTGCTGAGCTGTCAGCCTAGAGTGCAATGCGGGGCTTGAATTCATGAGCAGTGAGGTCATGAGCTGAGCCAAAGTTGGACACTTAACCGACTGAGCCACCCAAATGCCCCTCATTTTCACTACTTCAGTAGAGTTTTTTATTTACTAACAACGAGCTTTCTATAAAGAAATTTAAAAAACAATTCAATTTACATTAACACCAAATAGACTAAAATGCTAAGGAATAAACTCAACGGTGGTGGTGAAAGACATATACACCTAAAATTATAAACCTTTGATGAAACAATTTGAATAGTCACAAATAAATGAAAAGACATCCTCTGTTCATGAATTGGAAGATTAGCACTGTTAAAATGTCCATAGTACCCAAAGTCATCTATAGATTCAATACAATGCCTATCAAAATTCCAATGACAATTTTTACAGAAATGACAACAAAATCTTAAAATTCATTTAGGACCAAGACGACTCCAAGTAGCCATACCATATTGAGAAAGAAGAACAAAGCTGAGGGCCTCATTCTCTCTGATTTCAAAATATGTTACAAAGCTACAGTAATCAAAACAGTATGATACTGAAAAATAGACACTCAGAGCAATAGAACAGAGTAAAGAGCACAGAAATGAATCAACACATTTACAGTCAACTGATCTTTGACAAGGATGCCAAGAATACACATGGAAAACTCTTCAACTAATGGCGTTGGGAAAACTAGACATCCATGTGCAAAAGAATGAGATTGAACCCTATTTTACACCACTTTCAAAAACTAACTCAAAATGGATTAAAAATTTAAGCGTAAGACCTAAACCATAAAAACTTCTGGAAGAAAGCAGAGAAAAAAATCTTGACTTTGGCCTTGGCAATATGACCAAAACCATAGAGAACAAAATAAAAAATGGACAAGTGGGATTACATTGAACTAAAAAGCTTCTGCACAAAATGAAAAGGCAACCGACAGAATGAGAGAAAGTACTTACAAGGCATATAACTGATAGAGTTATATATGTAAAATAGAGAGACAGCTCTTATAACTCAAGAGATTTCATATAATCAAAGGAATTGAATAAACATTTTCAAAAAAAACCCATACAAGTGGCTGAGAGGTATATGAAAAGGTTCTCAACATTACCTATCATCAGAAAAATGTAAATGAAAACCATAATGATCACTTCATACCTGTAGAGTGGCTATTATCAAAAAACAAAAGATGTAAAGTGTTGATATGGAGGAGAGGGAACATTGTACACTGTTGGTGGGAATATAAATTGATGTGGCCACTATGAAAAACAATGTAAAGTCAGTTAGGCGTCTGACTCTTAGTTTCAGCTCAGGTCATGATCTTATGGTTTGCGAGATCAAGCCCCAGGTCAGCGCAGGCCTGCTTGGGATTTTCTCCTTCTTTCCTTCTCTCTGTACCTCCCTCCTCTCAAAATAAATCGATAAACTTTTTTTTAAATTAAAAATAGAATTATCATATGATCCATTAATCTCACTTCTGGAAATATACCCAAAGGAAATGAAGCAACCTAAATATCCACTGACAAATGAATGGATAAAGAAAATGTGGCATATTCATACAGTATAATATTATTCAGCCTTAAATAAAGATAATCCTATAGTAAATAATATTGTGTTAAGGGAAGATGTTAAGTGTCCTTATCACAAGAAATAAGAGAGGATGAAGAAAAACTTTTGGAGGGAATGGATAGATTTATAGCATAGGTTGTAGTGATTTTATGGGTATACGGTGTGGTGCTTTTATGGATATGGACTTATCTCCAACTCATTGAGTTGTATACACTAAACGTGTACAACTTTTTGTATGTCAGTTATACCTCAATAGAATGGTTTTTACAAAGAAAAACAATAGATAAAATTAATGAAACAAAAATTTGTTTCCTTGAGAATATCAACAAAATTAAATGTTTAGCTAGACTTAAAAAAAGAGAGAAGACCCAAATTACTAAAATTAGAAAGGAAAGTAAGGGGGAAACTGGGTGGCTCAGCTGGTGAAGTGTCCAACTCTTGATTTCGGCTCAAGTCACGATCTCACAGTTCATGACATCAAGCCCCGTGTTGGGCTCTGTGCTGACAGTGTGCAAACTGCTTGGGATTCTCTCTCCCTCTCTCTCTGCCCCTCCCCTGCTCTCTCTCTCTCTTTCTCAAAGTAAACAAATAGACGTTTAAAAAAAGGAAATAAAAATAGGAATATTACTAATGACCTGATGGGAATAAAACTAATTAAAATAGAGTGCCATGAACAACTATACTCTAGCAAATTATATAACCTAGATAAAATAAACAACGTTCTAGAAACACACAAACCAAAAAAAAAAAAAACAAAAACGGACTGAAAAACAAACAGAAAATTTGAATATATTTATAACAAGTAAAGAGATTTAATCAATAATCAAAACTTGTCAGTAAAAGGGCCAAGACCAGATGGCTTCATTGGTGGATTCTATCAAACGTTTAAAGAAGAATTAACACCATCTGTAGACTAACATCTCTTATGAATATAGATGCAAAAGTCCTTTGTAAAACACTAGCAGATTGAATCTGATAGCATATTAAAAGTATTATGCATTATGACCAAGTGGTGTTTATTCCAGGAATGTAAGTGTGGTTCAAAATAAGAAAGTAAATCAATGTGATAGAGCACATCGTATGGGAGGTATTACATTAACAGATTATATTTATGATTATGTCTTGGATGTCTGCTTTCACCCTTTCTATTCAGCATTTTACTAGAATTTCCAGTGAGAACAATTAATTACTCAATAAAAAGGAAATAAAGACATCTAATTCAGAAACAAAAGAGTGAAACTACCTCTATTTTCAGATAACATGATTTTATATGTAGAAAATCTTAACGAGGGGCGCCTGGGTGGCGCAGTCGGTTAAGCGTCCGACTTCAGCCAGGTCACGATCTCGCGGTCCGTGGGTTCGAGCCCCGCGTCGCGCTCTGGGCTGATGGCTCAGAGCCTGGACCATGCTTCCGATTCTGTGTCTCCCTCTCTCTCTGCCCCTCCCCCGTTCATGCTCTGTCTCTCTCTGTCCCAAAAATAAATAAAAAACGTTGAAAAAAAAATTTTTTTTAAAGAAAATCTTAATGAATACACCAAAATAAAACCCACCTATTTCAGCTAATAAAAAAATTTGTAATGCTGCAGGATACAAAATCAGCCCACAAACATCAGACATACAGATGGCAAACAGACATGTAAAGATGCTTAACATCACTGATCATCAGGGAAATACAAATCAAGGCTACAATGGGATACCACCTCACACCTGTCAGAATGGCCAAAATAAAAAACACAAGAAACAACAAGTGTTGGTGAAGATATAGAGAAAAGGAAACCTTTGTGCACTGTTGGTGGGAATGCAGACTGGTGCAGCCACTGTGAAAAACACTATGGAGGTTCCTTGAAAAATTAAAAATAGAACTACCCTACGATCCAGTAATTCCACTATTGGGTCTTTACCCAAAAGAATACAAAAACACTAATTTCAAAAGATACATGCACTCCTATGTTTATTGCAGCATTATTTACAATAGCCAAATTCTGGAAAAAGCCCAAAAGCCCATTGAATGATGAACGGATAAAGAAGAGGTGTTATATACATACAGTGGAATGTTACTCAGCCATAAAAAAAAAGAGTGAAATCTTGCCATTCGCAACAACATGGACGAATCTAGTGGGTATAATAGTAAGTGAAATAAGTCAGTCAGAGAAAGACAAATAACCATATGATTTTACTCACATGTGGAATTTAAGACACAAACAAGCAAAGGAGAAAAAAGAGAGAGAGAAGCAAACCAAGAAACAGACCATAAAGAACAAACTGACGGTTGATGGAGACTGGTGGGGGGGGAGATGGGCTAGATGGGTGATGTATGTAGGTGTTGCATCACTAAATTTTACACCTGAAATTAAATTACAGTGGAATATTACAGTGTATGTTAAATATTACACTGTACGTTAACTATACATATGTATTTATATGTGTGTGTATATATCTCTCTATGTATGTATATGTGTATCTCTCTTTATATATGTATTTATATATTTATATTTATATATATTTATATATATATAAAGAAGATGTGTATATATGTGTATACGTATGTGTGTATATATATATATATGTATATGTGTATCTCTCTCTCTCTCTCTCTCTCTATATATATATATATATATATATGAATGGATAAAGAAGATGCATACATACATATACATATGTATACACCACATCTTCTTTATCCATTCATCAACTAACTGGAATTTAAATAAAAAATTTTTTAAAATCTGTTGAATTTCTCTATATTAATGGTGAAAAAATCCAAAAACAAAATTAAGAACCAATCCCATTTACATAGCATCAAAGGAATGATTTCTGCAGTCTCCTATAAAAAGAGATCTATTATCACTTAATCCTAAATTTAATAATTTTCTATAGCTCTTCTCTGTCTCTTGAGAAAGTGAAAAAAAAAGCGCCATAAACAGGGCTTCTGTTTCTTCTTATTAGTTTATTGAGGAACTTCACCAAACATCTATAATTGAAACAGTCTAGGTCTTTGAAACTTAATGATTACCATAAAGAAATATACCAGAGACTATGTATTTATTTATTTATTTTCCCAGAGACAACTTTAAAATATGTGGTAGAATAAAGGGAAAAGAGAGTGTTTGAGATGAGAACACAGAGAAACAGTAGCTTACTTTCTGTTACTGCTATTGACACAAATTCCCAAAATGAGGCAGTGATCAACGGTGGGAGAAGTAGGATATAAAACTGTCATGCCAAAATGCAAGGATTATCTCCTTGTTTTTCATTGAGAAGCTTCTTTTTTTTTTATTGATATTTTTTAAAAACTTATTTTTGAGGGAGAGAGAGACGGGGTGTGAGCAGGGAGGAGCAGAGAGAGAGACACACAGAATCTGAAGCAGGCTCCAGTCTCTGAACTGTCAGCACAGAGCCTGACATGGGACTCGAACCCATGAACCGTGTGATCATGACCTAGGCCAAAGTCGGATGCTTAACTGACTGAGCCATCCAGGTGCCCCATCACTGGGAAGCTTCTGTATGATTCCAATACAGCAGAAAAATGTTGCTGACCTCCATTTGCATAAAAACTCCTTTTGCACAAAAACTTTCAGAATGACAAGGAAAGCATTTCCTAAAAACCTGTAACTGTGCTTAAATTCAGTAGGTGAAAACTCAATAGACCAGATTCGTATACAATTCTTGGAGAGAGATAACATACAGAATAATATGAAATAAGTATATCAACCCTCCAAATGCATATTTAATACCATACATAATACTATTGAGACATATGAGTTGTAGCTCCAAGAATACTTCAAATTTGGCACAGGAAGAAATCCAAGGGCGATTGGCAGGGTAATAACATTCATGTCCTAAAGTCAGATTCACAAATAGAAATTCTAGGAAGCCCAAAAGACTTTAACAGGAAAATTATTGCAGGGCCAAAAAGCGCAAAGTGTCTGAAGAAAATAAGTATTATGAGAGAGAGACAATAAACACAGCAAATGAAACATCTTATACCTAAGGAAACATTTTTAGAAAATGTACAAGGTGTATAAAATAACTAAAAGTGAGATATTCAAAGAGACATTAAAGGATATTTCATTAATTTAAAAAAACCCATAGGAGCACCTGGGTGGCTCAGTGAGTGTAGTGTAACAGTTCTGCCTCTTGATTTTCATGGTGGTTACACAACTATATGCCTTTGTAAACACTTGCAGAAGTACAGCCTGAAAGGGAGAGAATTTTACTGTATTATACCTTAGTACAAGACATTTAAAAAAATTTTTTTATGTTTACCTATTTTTGAGAGAGAGAGACAGAGCATGAGCCGGGGAGAGGCAGAGAGAGAGGGAAACACAGAATCCGAAGTAGGCTGTAGGCTCTGAGCTGTCAGCATAGAGCCCAAGGCGGGGCTCAAATTCACAAACTGTAAGATCGTGACCTGAGCCAAAGTTGGATGCTTAACCGACTGAGCCACTCAGGTGCCCCCAAGATATTTTTTAAATGGTAAAACAATAAAGTTTTCAGTAGAAAACAACATTTTCATGATATTGGTGTAAGTTGTTACTTAAATAGGACACACACATCACTAACTTGAAAGGAAATAAACAGAGGTTTCAACAATATTAATATGAAAAACTTCTGTTAATTAAATGATGCTATTAAGAGGATGGAAAGGCATCCCTCAGAGTGAGAGAAGAGATTTACAATTCACATATCTCTCAAGGACTCATATCCAGAACACATAAAGGACTCCTAAGTTCAAGAAGAAAAAGACATACAACGTATTAAAGAAAAATGGGCAAAAGACTTGCACAAGTACTTCACAAAACACAATATTCAAATAGCCAATGAGCATTGCTCAATTTCATTAATCATGGAGGAAATGCAAATTAAATCTATATGGAATACAGCTACATAGCAGAATAGCTCAAATGAAAAACACCTGGGTAGCTCAGTCAGTTAAGCGTGTGACTTCAGCTGGGATCATGATCTCATGGTTTGTGAGTTCGAGCCCCGCATCAGGCTCTGCACTGACAGGAGTCTGCTTAGGATTCTTTCTCCCTCCCTCTCTCTCTGTCCCTCCTCTGCTCATACTCTCTGTCTCAAAATAAATTAAAAAATTATCACCAAAAAAACTAAAATGAAAACCAACTGACATTGCAAAGTGTTGGTGAATATGCAGAGGAAATCTCTCCTGCTGTGGAGGTGTAACTAATATATCAAAATACATGTACGGAATAGTTATAAAGGCACCATTTGTAAAAGCCCCAACTTTAAAATCACCAGCATTAAAATGAATAAATTAAAAACATAAATAAATAAAAATAAATAAAAATAAAATGAATACATAAAATATGGTATATTCTCACAGTGGAACTATAGCAAAGAGAAGGAAAGAACCACAACTACACTCAACAATATCATAAATGGATCTCACAAACAATATATAAAACAAACAAAAAATTCCAGGCACAAAAGATTACATAATTTATGATTCATTGATATACATTTCCAGAGCAAACAAATTATATTGTGAGATGTCCAGATACTGTTTACACAATGGAGAATGGTAACTAAATGAGCGTACAAATGGGGCTTTGGGGATGTTGGTGTGTTCTTTTCTCGATCTAAATGACAATCACTTGAGCGCGTCCCTTCTGTGAAATTCAGAGGACTGAACAATGTGACTTGCGTACTTTTTTGTGTCTGTTTGCCCTTCAAAAATTTTACTTCAAAGTGTACTGAAAATCTACTCCAGAAACTACAAACATAATTTTAAGAGACCTGAAAAGTTAGGAGGGAAGGCTGGGAATACTTCAGTCTGAATGTATCCCAGCCCTCCTCCAACTTTAAGGTCAACACATCCCCTTCTCCTAAACTGGGCAGCAGCCAGAACCACCAATCCATCAGGTGTGGCTTCAGGCTCCGTAGACAATCCCCATAGAGAAAGTTGAGTCAAGCCTGTCCCTTCTCCGTGTGAGAGTTTTTTCGGAGAGTCCCAGGGCGAGGATTAAGCATGGCGTTTTCAAGCATGGCTTGACTTTCCAGTAACTGTAATAATTTGCTCTGAAAATCTCTTTCCAGTTCATAGGAGGGATAGCGAATTACAGAAAGCACAGAGGTCACAATAAACTTATCGGAGGAAAAGCGCTCCTCACACCATCAGATCTGTAATTCTTTTTAATTTCTGTTTTGTTATTGAAGCATCTGCTTCATATCACTACTCACCAAGGAAATGCAAATCAGATCGGTAATTAAAGGCAAGAACTACCTCATTCGTTTTTCTATGCTCAGGACTGTGTTTGGTGCTCAGAGTCCGCTCAAAGTGATGAGCTGCCGAATATAGCGCAAGTAAGAAATTTACACGCTCCCTCAGTAAAAGGCAATCCCTGCATCTCGACTGGTTAATCAGAAGCAGATTTTGAAACTGGTAATGGGAAAGTTGACCTCAACTGACACTAGTCAATTCAGTTAATCTATCAGATAGGTACATCTCAGGGAGAAGCGCTGAAGACTTACCTTTCAGCACTCCTATTCAGACACCTGTGGGAGTTCTATGACAGTTGGAACTATACTGTTGATCAGAGTGGGTTGACTGACACAGGTTGGCACGCAGATTATAAAAAGAAGGAAACGACAGAGTGTGTGCTGAGAGCAAAAGGGACAGTGGTATAGAGAATTTAATAACCTGTGGGAAGAGGTGGGGAAATGAAATGGGGTTGGGAAGAGAGATGGGCAAGGAAAAATCAGAAGGGGTTAGCAAATGAAAGAAGAGGAAATATTAGTAAGTGGGCACATTATTTTTTTTGAACCCTCTCCTAAACTCTCTTCGGAGTTGTTCTCTCACCTGAGACAATTGAGTTCCCTCACAGAGAGCACCTAATAAGAGAATAGCAGAGATGGTACAAACGGGCAAACCGGGCTAAAAGGGGCAAAACTACAGTCATTCTTCCTCCCTACTTTGCTTTCGTCTTCCTAGATTCCAAGATGGCTGAGACTACTAAACTTTGGGGTATGGCGCCTGTCATACTGAAGATGAGCAAAGACCCCACAAACTTCTACATAGGGCGGGCACTCTGGTTCAGCATTACTTTTCTTTACGTTTCAGTTGTGTATGTAGTGCAAATCACCTGGCTTCGTCTGTTCCGAGACTTCCAGTGCCATGGAAACATCTCCAAAGTCTGTCTAGCAGAATGCTACGAGAATCACTTCACGAGGCCTGTGTTAGGAGTTTGGTATACGGTTGGCTTTGCCTTTTCCACCATCTTCTTTGTGATGGAGTTTTTGGTCTGTCAGAGTGTGCGTAAACTGACCAAGATATTTAGGAAGGAATCTTTAGGAAGGAAGCCTGGCGACACTCACGGCAACACGGAGCGCGTGAAGGCAAATGAAGATGAAATTTTTGACTTATCCCGGGAAAAGCCCCTGTTGGCAATGTATCTTGTCTACTTTCTGATACAGTTGTCTATACAGGTGATCTTCTTGGCCATTCTTATTCACTATCACCTACCACTGATTAAAACCCCCATTTGGTGCAGTACCCCCATGTGTCACGGGCCCTATGAATGTGTGCTATTGGGGACACAGGAAAAGATGATGTCCATTATAATTCTGGCTACATACTCCGTGGTCATCATGATGTTTTGTATTATGTTCTTCCTGTACACCATTAACACGTACCTAGCCATGGGACGTAAGTTTCTCTGAGGAACACAGAGGCTCTATGACATCCTCAGAGTAGCCCTGATGGTTATCACTGACTACAAAACGTGGAATGATTGCAAAGGAGGCCTGTAGCAGTCTCATCCTGGAAGAATACATACTTCATCCTTCTTTCACAGTCCCCAGGACCTGCTGGTCTTAGGAAAATAAAACTTGGATACGACAAGCCTGCTTTCTTCCCTTTGGGGTAATCAATTTTTCCTAAAGAAAAAATTAGAATCATTTTCAGAGGATTATAAAGAGAGGACTGAGAGAGCATTCCACCCTACCAGTTTTGATATGCGATCACAGTGAAATTTTAAGGGCTATTCTTTTCCATTTTGTTGGTTAGTAACTTCAGATCGAGATTAAGGGGATTTACATAATGAGAATTTTAGAGGGACACAGTGGAAAACTACAGATAATCAAACGTCATAGCTTCTTTAGTATATTTAGAATCGTATCTACGACGTACAGCGTGCTTCAATCAGTATCTTCTGGGATTTCCTACTTGAGTAAGACTTCAGTGCAGACGTTTCAAGGAAGGTTAATACCAAATATGTTGCAAAAGTAGAAAACATAAATGAATAAGAAAAAAAAGGAAACAGTATGTCCTCAGAGCTTCAAAGTAGATGATTTAGCTTCAGATGTGTATTAAGGAAAGGGAGAGAAAGGAAACAGAAGCAGCACATGTATTTCTGTACTTGAACGGCATCTGTTTCCCGTTGGCACTTTATTTCATCATTACCAAACTACTAGCTTAGTTTCAGCAAGCTGAACCAATTTATGTAGAGATGATTACATTTGAGAAGCGAATTCTTCATAGAACAATTGAAGATTCTCCGTTGGTAGATTTAAGTTATAAATGCAGGCACTGCTGCTGTCAGTGGGGGTATGGCTACATTTGGGGGCTGGGGAAATAGCCTACGGATCTTTAGTGAGCAAGGAAAGTTGTTCCTTATGAACCCAGGTGCTCACCACAAAATAAACAGCAACTTAGAAGACGAGATTAGATGCTATTGTGTGGATAGATGTGTTTATAGAGTCAGGCATGGGCATGCAGTACTAGAATGGAAGCCTGAGAATCCCTGTTAATGGATCTCAGTTTGAACTCCATCCAGAGTCAAGTGAACTTGCAGGATGAATGTCTGGTGATTGGTGTGCCCCTCCCCTCAAGCTCCTCGTGTTATGCTACCTGTAGATTACGCTTTAGGTGATCCCAGATGTCTATAATTTTTGACACAGGAAGACAAGGCACAAGCCAAATGATCTCCATGGCCCATTTCAGATATATCTATATCGTCTTCTCAATAGAAGTTAAATACCTATCATGCCATTAATTTGGCATGTGTAGGTAATATCTGCTCCATCATCACTCTCACTCTTTACTATTACATGATTATATCCCACTTGGATCTCAATAGCTGTCTTATGTTGACCACCTCCCAATACTGTTGCTATTTCCATGCTTTGGTTCCTCATTGTCCTAAGAAAAATCTTAAACTCTTTTTTTTTTAATGTTTATTTATTTTTCGAGAGAGAGGGAGAGAGAGAGGGAGCACGAGAGAGGGAAGGACAGAGAGAGAGGGGGACAGAGAATCCAAAGCCGGCTCTGCGCTGACAGCAGAGAGCCAAATGTGAGACTTGAACTCAAGAACCTGAGATTGTGACCGGAGCCAACACCAAAGTCGGACACTTAACTGACTGAGCCACCCAGGCGGCCCAAAAGTTTAAATTCATAATTTTTTTTTTTTTTTTTACAAAACTCTACTTTGTTAGCTTCCTATTTAGCAATCCAGTCTCGTTTTTGACCATGACCTCCCAACACATCCACACTTCACGCTCCAAGTGTTAGAGTGCCTTATAATGCAATGCTCTTTTTGACCTCTCAGACTTCACTCAAGCTCTGCTTTCCAACTGTGCCCATTTTCACAACAACCCTGATTCCCATTCTCTGAATCTACCTAACTTCTGCTAGTTCAGCGTAGATGTCACCCCCTGCAGGAGGACTTCCTGGCTCTTCCAAGTCTGAGTGAAGAGAACTCATTCTGTGATTCTGTGTTCTTACCTAATCCTGACACTTGTAGCCATGAGTGGCTTTTTGCCTTTATCACCAAGATACAACCTTTTCGTGACAGACAATATGTCTGATTTGCTTCCTAACTTACACATAAGGTTAAAACACATTGTATACATTGAATAACTATTTGCAGATAAAATTCTTAAATGAAACAGGGGCACCTGGGGGGCTCAGTCGGTTAAGCATCAGACTCTTGATTTCGGCTCAGGTCACGATCTCACAGTTCATGAGTTCGAGCCCCATGTCAGGCTCTGTGCTGATGGTGTGGAGTTTGGGGTTCTCTCTCTCCCTCTCTCTCTCTCTGCCCCTCCCCTACTCAATTGCTTTGTCTCTCTCTCCCTCTCTCTCAAAATAAATAAAATCAACGTTAAAAAATTATTAAATGAAATATTACTGTGGCCCATGCGATTAAAGTACTGTTAGAAATACCAGTATATCATATAAAGAAATCTTAGAAGGGCTTATATATCCAACTGTCCGAATCTTTTCCCCATTTTTATTGGATTGATTGTGAGATTATTACTGAGCTTTGAGAATTCTGTATATATTCTGGATACAAGTTCTTTGTCAAATTACATAATTTGCAAATATCTTCTCCCAATCTGCGGTTGGTCTTTGCATTCTTTCAATGGTGTGTTTCACAGAGCAAAAACTTTCAGTTTTGATAAAGTGAAGTTCATGAAATTTTTCTTTTAGGATTTATTGTATCTAAGAATCCTTTGCCTAACTCAAAGTCGCGATGGTTTCTATGACTTTTTCCAAAAAGTTTTCTAGTTCCACAATTTACAGGTAGATCAATAATTGGATTGGAGTTATGCTCTACAGAAGGCATGGGAAGAGCTTCCTTTTTAAACACAGATTCCATTTTTTACACTATTTGTTGAAGAGGGTATCTTTTCTTTATTGAAGGGTCATTGTGTCTCTGTGAAGAATAACTGACCATATTTGTGAGGCGTATTTCTGCATTCTCTACTCTGTTCCATAGTCTCTCTGTTGAGCTTTTCACCATTCCTATACATTCTTCATTACCGTAGACTTAAAATTAGCCTTAAAATCAGGTTCTGTGCATCATCCAAATTTGTTCTTATTTTTCAACAATTTTTTGGCTAGTCTAATTACTCTGCCTTCCCATATGAATTTTAGAATGCACTTGTTGCTGTCTTAGATTTTGAGCCTATTTCGAATCTACTGAATAATTTGTGCCAAATTGACATCTTGACCACATTCACTCTTCCAATTTATGAACACAATTTCTCTCTCCACTTATTTAGGTCTTCTTTTTTTTTTTAATCTCTTTTTGATTCATGTTTTGTAGTTTTTAACATGAAGATCTTGAACATATTTTGTTATATTTTTACCTACATACTTTATTTTTCCTAATGCTGTTATAAATGGTACTTTAAAATTATTTTATTTCCAACTCTTTTATTGTATATGTATGTATGCAGGATTTTGTATGTCAACATTACATTCTGCGACTTTGCCAAATGCATGTATAAGTTCTAGAAACTTTTTTTTTTCAACGTTTATTTATTTTTGGGACAGAGAGAGACAGAGCATGAATGGGGGAGGGGCAGAGAGAGAGGGACACACAGAATCAGAAACAGGCTCCAGGCTCTGAGCCATCAGCCCAGAGCCTGATGCGGGGCTCGAACTCCCGGACCTCGAGATTGTGACCTGGCTGAAGTCGGACACTTAACCGACTGCGCCACCCAGGCGCCCCTAGAAACTTTTTTTTAAAATTCCTTATTGTTTTCTGTGCAGACAATAAAGTTGTCTGCAAATAGAGAAAATGTTAGGTTTTCCTTTCTAATATATATGCTTCATATTTCTTACTCTTGCTTTATTGCACTGGGTAGGTATTCCACTCTAATGTTGGGTAGGAGTGGTAACAGCAGACATCATTGTTTTCTTTCCAATTTAAAAAGTAGTTAGGGGCAGGCACCTGGGTGGCTCAGTCAGTTAAGCATCTGATTTCGGCTCAAGTCACGATCTCATGGCTCATGAGTTCAAGTCCTGCGTTGGGCTCTGTGCTGACAGCTCAGAGCCTGAGTCTGCTGGGAATTTTGTGTCTCTGTCTCTGCCCCTCCCTGGTGCTCTCTCTCTCTCTCTCAAAAATAAATAAACATTTAAAAAATTTAAAAATAGTTATTAATTCTTTCACCTTTAAGTATAGGGTTGCTGTAGATGTATTTGTAGATGACCTTTCCTTAGGTTAAGAAAGTCCCTTTCTATTCTTATTTTCTGAAGATTTTTATTATTTATGTATGTTAAAATTTGTCAAATGCATTCTTTGCATTTCTGATTGCATTTAGGGCTCACCCAAATGATCAGGATAGTCTCCACATCTCAAAATCTTTAACTTAATCCCATCTGAAGGGGCGCCCGGGTGGTTCAGTCAGTTAAGCCTCCGACTCTTGGTGTCAGCTCAGGTCATGATCTCACGGTTCGTGAGTTTGAGCCCCGTGTTGGGCTCTGCAGTGACAGTGTAGAGCCTGCTTGGGATTCTCTCTCTCTCTTTCTCTCTGCCCCTCCCCTTCTCACACTTTTTTTCTCAAAAATAAATAGATAGACTTAAAAAAAAAAATCCCATCTGCAAAGACCTTTTTTGCCATGTGAGGTAGCCTTCAGAGGGCCCAGAGAACAGGATGTGTATATGTTTTGGGAGCAATCATTCAGCCTACTACAGACAGTGAAAAGGAACACTGAGAATAATTACATAGCAGCAACAGGTGCAAACAGGGACTGTTGCAGGCAAACTGGAGTATACCGTCCCATATTTGGAGGCAAGTTGGGGAGCCTCAGGTTTCTGAAATGTTCTTCCATAAGCAACCGTGCAACAGGAAGCATGGATAACGGTCACTGTCCATTAAAGAGAGCAAGTTGCAGAGGAAATAATTATCCTTGAGATAGAGGCAGGAAGCTGCTGTCCACACAACACCTGTGTGTGTATCCTGCGGGGTGCAACCCAGCACAGGATATAGGGATGTGGTGACTGTGCAAAAATCAGCCTTCACAACCACACGCAACAGTCCTAGATGGACACTGATTTTATAAGAAGATGGGGCAGAGAACGTACTTGTGAAGAAGTTTGGAATTCCAAAAAAGAAGCTACATTTGAGTCACTGAAAAATACTGTCTCCTCCTTCCCCTAACAGTGACTTTCATGGAACAGACATTTTTATTTTTGATAAAGCCCAACATTATTTTTTTTTTTCTTTCATGGGTTGTGTTTTTGGAGTTGTATCCAAATCTCAATGCCAAACTCAAGGTCACTTAGATTTTTTCCTATGTTGTCTTTTGGACGTTTTAGAGACGTAGATTTAGATGTAGGCATAAGATGTATTTTGAGTTACTTTGGGGGGAAGGTGTAAAATCTGTAGAGCTATGTCATTGTTTGGTTTGGTTTTTTTTTACATATGAAAAAAAACAAATACTTGTTGAAATACCTATCGTTTCTTCATTGCATTGAGTTTGCTGATTCTTCAAAGACCAGTTGACTATATTTGGATAGGCCCATTTCCGTCTTCTCAATCCTGTGTGAGCAATTTGCTGAGTTTATACAGCTAACATGTGAGAAACTAAATTTGGACCCAGGTCCCCTTACGCTGGACGCGTAGCTTTCAGCCACTGCACTGTACTGTCTCTCTTTCTACTGCTGTTTGGCAGAAAATATTAAACGTTTTGGGGGGAAATTCAACAAAAGGATAAAACTCCCTGGGCAGTAAACTTCTACCTTCACTTTTTGCAACTTGCCTTCACCAATCTTCTTCCTGACCAACTGTGGACAACAAAGTCAAGGGAAAGCCTTTGGCTTATCCAGCTTGTCTTCCATGACTTATAATGATTCCTGCTTCTCATAACCAACAAAATTTGTTTTCGTATTTGACCCAGAGTGTGTTCCAAATTCCAAGTGAAAGGGTAGAGCAGGCACGGCTGGCCATGCACAGCTGTAAGTTCCTAACTATTCGGGTTTCCTATACCTGATCTTTACGTGTGATCCTGTCCGGCTTCTAACTCTCCCCACGTGTGTTCATCATCTTATTTCCACCACCGCTTCATGCCTTGACCTTTGGGTAGAGCTCCATTTTCTCAGCAATATCCTGCTTTCTCTGGATTTGTGGCTCCCCTACTTCCGGCTCCATGTCGCCTACACCGTCTCTGGCTTCCTGGGGTAAATCCTCCTCTGGCTTGGTTTGATCCATGGATTCACCACTACAAACAATGTTTTCATCAGAATCTTACTTCAGAAAGGTATTGTCCAGCATGGCTCCGATATCTAGAGTGCCATGCTCCAACCACATAACTATTTTATTTTTTTTTTTTAATGTCTATTTATTTTTGAGAGAGAGAGACAGAGAGTGAGCCGGGGAAGGGGCAGGGAGAGAGGGAGACACAGAACTAGAAGCAGGCTTTAGGCTCCATGGTGTCAGCACAGAGCCCGACGCAGGGCTCGATCTCAGGAACCGTGAGATCATCACCTTTAGCCGGTCAGAAACTTAACCTACTGAGCCACTCAGGTGCCCCCACATTACTATTTTCGATCTTACAAGCCCCACGAACTTTATTTATTTGTGGTCTCTGATCAGGTATAATGTTACCTTTAGATGTCATTGGCCATATCATTTTCAAATCTTCACAGGGATTAGATATAGCAAGTCTGAAGATGTTTAAGGGAGGAAAAACTCCAAGGAGTGATACCAATGAAAAGAAAGCCATCAATAGTGATATATCAAAAGATACAACTGTTTCAATCTGAAATCAAATAGTGAAGGAGCAAACAGGTCAACATCCCATTTCACTATAGTTCCAATGGTGTACAGTCAAGGTCATTTATAATGATGACTCTTGAGTGGTTAAAACATAATCAGTTATCTTCAGTATATTCCGATTAAGAAAGAATGAGGGGCACCTGGGTGGCTCTGTCGGTGTCCGACTTCACCTCAGGTCTTGATCTTGCTGTTCGTGAGTTTGAGCCCCGCATTGGGCTCTGTGCTGACAGCTCAGAGCCTAAAGCCTGTTTCTGTCTCTAAAGCCTGATTCTGTCTCCTTTCTCTCTGCCCCTCCCCCTGCTCATGCTCTGTCTCTCTCTCACAAAAATAAACATTAAAAAAAAAGAAGAATGAAAATAAATCACATCTTTAGAAAGATGTTCGCCAAAAGTGTGAAAGCGGTAGAACAAAACAAATTTTTAAAAACACCTTATAACGGTAATTAAATCGCTTGAAATATTCATCTTGAGAAAAATGATAGTCGATGAAAATAGTAAAGAAATGAGAAAGAGGGGCGCCTGGGTGGCGCAGTCGGTTAAGCGTCCGACTTCAGCCAGGTCACCATCTTGCGGTCCGGGAGTTCGAGCCCCGCGTCAGGCTCTGGGCTGATGACTCAGAGCCTGGAGCCTGTTTCCAATTCTGTGTCTCCCTCTCTCTCTGCCCCTCCCCCGTTCATGCTCTGTCTCTCTCTGTCCCAAAAATAAATAAACGTTGAAAAAAAAAATTAAAAAAAAAAAAAAAAGAAATGAGAAAGAGAAAAGCAGCCCGTGACACCTGGGAGCTGGCCTGATACTCAACAGCTCAACCTTGGCTTTCTCCTGTCGAACATAAGAAATTTCACAAAACGCTGACACTCGATAAGGCAGCTCTACGCGACCATGACGGATCGAGATGAAAACAAGACCATTCCACAATCAGGAACACGCAACAAAAGTATAAACACTGTTCAAACCACAAAAATGACCATGCGTCCTCTATTCTGGCCAATAGGAACGACTGCTTCTTCTTTACTAAATAAAGCCTTAGCCTGTCCCTAGTTTTCCTTTCTTCCAGAAAAGATTTGTGAAAATACCCAGTCATACAATTATCTTCATTTCCTGACAGCATCCAATCCAAGCCCTGCCTCCTTAAACTCCCCCGCAAGTCACCCAACACAAGCTCAAATCTTATAACAAATCATTTCTAATATATCTGTAGGAAGCACCACAAGATTCCCCATGGAGTGCATTTCTGCTCACTGCCAAGAAAAATAAACGCACTTTCTTTAACTTCAGGTATGTTTGTGGTAGTCTATGGATGGAGGACATTGACAGAGGGTAGCACGGTATGCTGTTTAAGAGACTGCTGTCCTTTGAATCCCGGTTTACACCAGCTGTTTAAATTAAGTAAATTAATTTTTACTCTTTCAGCCCCAGTACCCTTATTCGTAAAAAAGAAAGAAAGAAAGAAAGAAAGAAAGAAAGAAAGAAAGAAAGAAAGAAATACAGGGGAAGAGGGGAGTAAAAAGCATATCTTTTACAAAATTGGGTTGAAAATTAAATATACAAGTATCTGTTGCCTTGTTTTAACTGTTAGAATACCTGGGGTGCCTGAGTGGTTCAGTCGGTTAAGCATCCGACTCTTAATTTCGGCTCAGGTCACGGTCTCGTGGTTCGCAGGACCGTGCTGACAAGCGCAGAGCCTGCTTGGGATTCTCTCTCTCCCCCTCTCTCTGCCGCTTCCTCTCTCTCTCTTTCTCTCTCTCTCTCTCTCTCTCAAAAATAAATAAACACACATTTTAAAAAAATCATTCCTCTAAAAACACAATTTATCCCACATAACAAGTTCAGTCTGAGATCATCTAAGGGTTCACTCAACGACTTGCTCAGTGACTTGTTGACTCCCAGACGCCACAGACTCAAGTGACTACAACTTGATGGTGGTAGATGGCAATGCACATAGAAGTGGTCTGGGCAAGGGCTAACTCCTAGTTTGCGGAGATGTATCCTAAACTTCCCCTCCTGCTTCTTGCACCCATTGGGATAGATATTAAGAAGACAAGACAAGTTTGGAGAAACTGGAACACTCGTACGCTTTTGGTGGGAATGTAAATCGGTACAGCCCTTATGGAAAAAAGTATGGAGGTTCCTAAAAACACTAACAACAAAACTACCATGTGCTCCTGCAACCCACTTCGGGGTGTGTATCCCAAAGAATTGAAATTGGGATCTTAAAGATATCTGCACCCCCATACTCGTAGCAGCATCATTCACAATAGTCAATATATGGAAAGAACCCAGGTGTTCATCAATGGATGAATGGCTAAAGAAAGTGTGATATATGCGCACAATGGAATTCAGCCTTAAAAAAGAAGTAAATCCTGGGGCGCCTGGGCGACTCAGTTGGTTGAGCGTCGACTTTGGCTAAGGTCATGATCTCGCGGTTTGTGAGTTTGAGCCCTGCATCGGGCTCTGTGCTGACAGCTCAGAGCCTGGAGTCTGCTTCGGATTCTGTGTCTCCTTCTCTCTCTTCCCCAACCCCACTTGTGCTCTGTCTCTCTCTAACAAAAATAAATAAATCTAAAAAAAAAAAAAAAAAAGAAGTAAATCCTTCCCTTCCCCTATGTTCGTCTGTTTTGCCTCTTAAATTCCACATATAAGGGAAATCATATCCTATTTGTCTTTCTCTGACTGACTTATTTAGCTTATTATAATACACTCTAGTTCCATCCACATTGTTGCAAATGGCAAGATTTTACTCTTTTTGATTGGTGAATAATATTCCATTGTACATATATACCACATCTTCTTTATCCATTCATCAGTGGATAGACATTTGGGCTCTTTCCATAATTTAGCTATTGTTGATAGCACTGCTATAAAGGTTGGGGTGCATGTTCCCCTTCAAATCAGCATTTTTGTAACGTTGGGATAAATACCTAGTAGAGAAATTGCTGGTTCATAGGGTAGTTCTATTTTCAATTTTTTGAGGAACCTCCACACTGCTTTCCAGAATGGCTGCACCAGTTTGCATTTCCACCAACAGTGGAAAAGTGTTCCCCTTTCTCCGCATCCTCGCCAACATCTGTTGTTAATTTTTGGCCATTCTGACAGGTTTGAGGTGGTGTCTCATTGTGGCTTTGATTTGTATTTCCCTGATGATGAGTGACGTTTAGCATCTTTTCATGTGTCTGTTTGCCATCTTACTGTCTGCTTTGGAAAAGTGTCTATTCGTGTCTTCTTCCCATTTCTTCACTGAATTTTTTGGTTTTTGGGTGTTGAGTTTGGTAAGTTCTTTACAGATTTTGGAGATTAAGCCTTTAGCAGATATGTCATTTGCAAATATCTTCTCCCATTCTGTCAGTTGCCTTTTAGTTTTGCTGACTGTTTCCTTCACTGCACAGAAGCTTTTAATCTTGATGAGGTCCCAATAGTTCATGTTTGCTTTTGTTTCTCTTGCCTCCGGAGACATGTCTATAAAAAGTTGCTGTGGCTGAGGTCAAAGAGGTTGTTGCTTATTTTCCCCTATGGGATTTTGGTGGTTTCATCCATTTTGAATTTATTTTTGTGTATGGTGTAAAAAATGGTCCAGGTTCATTCTTCTGCATGTCACCGTCCAGTTTTCAGAACACCATGTGCTGCAAAGACCGTCTTTTTTCCATTAGATATTTTTTCTGCTTTGTCAAAGATTAGTTGGCTATATGTTTGTGAGCCCATTTCTGTGTTCTCTAGTCTGTTCCATTGACCTATGTGTCTGTTCTTGTGCCAGGACCATACTGTTTTGATGACTACAGCTTTGTAATACAGCTTACAGTTTGGAATTGTGATGCCTCCAGTTTTGCTTTTCTTTTACAACATTACTTTGGCTATTCAAGGACTTTCTTGGTCCCATACAAATGTTAGAATTATTCATTCTAGCTCTGTGTAGAATGTTGGTGATATTTTGAATTTTTTTTTCAACGTTTATTTATTTTTGGGACAGAGAGAGACAGAGCATGAATGGGGGAGGGGCAGAGAGAGAGGGAGACACAGAATCGGAAACAGGCTCCAGGCTCTGAGCCATCAGCCCAGAGCCTGACGCGGGGCTCGAACTCACGGACCGCGAGATGGTGACCTGGCTGAAGTGGGACGCTTAACTGACTGCGCCACCCAGGCGCCCCTGTTGGTGATATTTTGATAGGGATTGCGTTAAATGCATAGATTGTTTTGGGTAGTATCTTAACGACATTTATTTTTCTAATCCATGAGCATGGAATATTTTTCCTTTTTTGTGTGTCTTCGATCTCTTTCATAAGTGTTCTATAGTTTTCAACGTACAGATATTTTACCTCTTTGGTTAGATTTATTCCTAGTTACCTTATGGTTTGTTGTGCAATTGCAAATGGAATTGATTCCTTGATTTCACTTTCTGCCCCTTCGTTATTGGTGTATAGACATGCAACCGATTTCTGTACATTCATTTTATATCCTGCAACTTTGTTGAATTCGTGTAACAGTTCTAGCAGTTTTTTGGTGGAGTCTTTTGGGTTTTCCACATAGAGTATCATGTCATCTATGAAGAGTGAAAGTTTGATTTGTTCCTTGCTGATTTGTATGCGTTTTATTTTGTTTCGTTGTCTGATTGCTGAGGCTAGGACTTCCAGTACTATGTTGAACAACCGTGGTGAGAGTGAACATCCCTGTAGTGTTTCTTACCTTAGGGGGAAAGCTCCCAGTTTTTCCCCATGGAGGATGATATTAGCTGTGGGTCTTTCATATATGGCCTTTATGATGTTGAGCTATGTTCATTCTATCCCTACTCTCTTGAGGATTTTTACCAAGAAAGGATGCTATATTTTGACAAATGCTTTTTCTGCATGTATTGAGAGGATGATGTGGTGCTTATCCTTTCTTTTATTAATGTAGTGCATCACATTGATTGCTTTGCAAATATTGAGCCACCCCTGCAGCTCAGGAATAAATCCCACTTGACCGTGGTTAATAATTCTTGTTGGATTTGACTTGCTAGTATCTTGTGGAAAATTTTTGCATCCGTGTTCAACAGGGAAATTGGTCTGTAATTCTCCTTTTTAGTGGAGTCTTTGCCTGGTTTTGGAATCAAGGTAATGCTGGTCTCATAAGGTGAATTTGGAAGTTTTCCTTCCATTTTTTTTTCTTTGAAAATAAAACAAGAGAAAAACATAGAGGGAGACAAGCCATAAGAGACTCTTAAATGCGGAGAACAAACTGAGGGTTGCTGGATGAGAGGCGGGGGGAGGGGGGAGGATGGGCTAAATGTGTGATGGGCATGAAGGAGGGCAGTTGTTGGGATGAGCACTAGGTATTATATGTAAGTGATGATCACTAAAGACTACTCCTGAAACCAAACCAAACCAAAACAAACCTTTTTGGATGAAGGCAGTATGCCTAAAGACATAAGCAATAAGATACTTAATATTTTTATGAAATTGTGATCAATTTTACCATTGTGTTTACACTTAAAAGATCTTTACATACAGGGGCGCCTGGGTGGCTCAGTCGGTTGGGCGTCCGGCTTCGGGTCAGGTCATGATCTCACGGTTTGTGGGTTCAAATCCCGCGTCGGGTTCTGTGCTGATAGCTCGGAGCCTGGAGCCTGTTTCAGATTCTGTGTCTCCCTCTCTCTCTGCTCCTTCCCCACTCGTGCTCTGTCTCTCATTCCCTCAAAAATAAATAAACATTAAAAAACATTTAAAAAAAATCTTTATATACATTCTCCAAGTTTTTAAACCTAGGGTGCTAACTTGACAATTAAGTTTGGTTAGTATAAATTGTCAGTTAAAGCTCTAGGATGTGTTTGGTAGAAAATGGTGTTTTAAAGTATTAGGATAATTAATGAAATTCTATAACTTTCTACATCTGCAGTTCATGCTATACTATAGAGAAACAACCTTTATTATATATATATATGTGTATATATATGTATACACTATATATATATACACACTATATATACACACTATATATATACACACACTATATATATACATTATATCATATATATACAGTGTGTACATATATATAGTATATATATATAGTATACTCTTACAAAATGTCAAATGGAAGGAATGTGCAAAGTTCTCTTCTTATTGCACTAAACTTTAATATAATTTTATATTTTAATATGTCAGTTTAAATACGGTTATTACAAATTTTTTAAAAAAGGTCAATCCTGCCACTTGTGACCACATTGATAAGCCTAGAAGACATTATACTATGTGACTTAAGCCAATTGCAGAAGGACAAATACTGCATGATTCAACTTATCCGAGGTATCTAAAATAGTCAAACTCATCGAAGCAAAGAATACAATAGTGGTTGCCAGGGGCTACAGAGTAAAAGAAATGGGGAATTGTTGTTCGATGGGTGTAAAGTTTTAGTTATACTACATAAATAAATTCTGGACATCTGCTGTACAAGAAATACAGTATAGCTAACTATACAGTCCTGTACACGCCAAAATTTGTCAAGAGGGCAGACCTATGTTAAATGTGCTTCACACACACACACACACACACACACACACAGGAACTTGGGAGGTGTGGGGCATGTCTATTGATTGTGGTAATGGCATCATGCGTGTTTGCATATGCCCAGACTCATCAAATTGTACACATTAAATATATGCAATTCTTTGTATATCAATTTATACCTCAGTAAAGATGTTAAAACTTTTTAAATAAAAATTAAAAACAATAACCTATGGTGGAAAGAACATCTGGCCACCTATTAGTCTAGATTCTAGTTCTATCTAGAACACAAGCGAATTATGTTTTTAGGTAAATTACTTGTTCTTTCTGTTTATTTACTTGTAAAATGATGTGATTGAAGCAGATTAGCAAAAAATATGTATTATTTATCTAAAATTCTAATTTTTTGAGTAGTTGGCGTTCAGATTTGTAAGAGTTGGAAAAGGCAAGAAACTATCGGCAAAACTGTATGCATTCTCATTACTTACCAGATAATTTCTTTTAAAGTATCTGGACCTGCATTATTTAAGCAGTAAAAAATATACATTAGAAATATCTGGGCTGAGTTAACACTTAAAATCAAATCCTTGGATCCTGAATCATTATAAATTAGATAAGATCAGAATCTAAGTTCATATTCATTGGACTAACCATTTGGAAGGGTGTAGCGTCCTCTCAACAAGTGGAAAATCAGGCTAATCTTCAAGTGATCAACGACATAGACAAGCATCATAAATCTGTGACATCCCAGCTCTTACATTCCTGATAAAAATCGCCTTTAGAAAACTTTCTGCCTCAATCAACACGTCAGAGGAAATTACATCCAACATTTAATCATGTCTTTGGGCCTTAAAGACCTCTCTAAGGTGCAATGGCAGAAAATACAAAAGGAAGTCCTTGTTAATTTCTCACAAGGCCACATGAAGTTATGGAGGCAGAATTAGGCAGGGAGGACAGATTGGATTCAGCTACAACAGATATATCTTAACGGCAGTGATCAATCAGAAGCACGAGGGGGTCTCTAGCAAAGAATGGGCACGATATGGTTGAGGGTATGAGGCAAAGCATCAGGTAAGAAGGAGCAGAAAAATGACAGGAGGCAGGCGTTGCTGTAACAAAGTTTAACAACTTCGTAATTGTGCTGAGCACATCTCCCATTGCCATGTGGAGATCTGATGCCAAAGATAGCATCTTCTAAAGGGTTCTTGTTTTCATTGTTCTGATGAGAAGCTGGAGTCCATTCATTAGCACTGCTCTCTGTTCTCTTTCACTCTCAACCAGAAATTACGGTCCTTGGTCCTTGAGAAATTAATGGCCTCTGGTCCCACACCTACCTCCAATTAGTACCAAGGCAATAGGTGAAAAATATGTTTGGAATCGTGCAAACCTCCGGGGGCAGGTTAATGTCCTCATTAAGCCTGAGACTTCAGAAGAGTTCTGAGCTGTGAAACTGTACCGTCTGTTGAATTATCAACAAAACCAAGGCCCCTGGCACTTCGGGTTATTGCCTGGCCCAAGAGGCTGACTAAATTAGGAAAGTTAAAAAGAAGAAAAAGTAACTCTGATAAGTTACCGTAAACAAGAAAGCTTTGCAGGCTCACTAATGTAACAAACTGAGCTCAATTAAGAGCAGTAAAAATAAAAATCAAACTACAGATTTCCCAGAACATTTTATTCTAAAAGTCTTCAAGATAGGCTTTTTAAAAAGATACCTTTAGACTTTTTTATAAATTGCAAACACAGAACAGAGTCCCTGTATACCCTTTACCCAACTTCTGTTTATGTTAATATCTTACAGAACCATCAGATATTTATCAAAAGAAATGATGGTACATCCTAATATCGGTCTAATACTCTTAACTAAATTCAAAGCTTGTTCGAATTTCACCCGTTTTTCCACTGTTTCTCTGCCCAAGGATCCAATCCAGGACTGCGCATTGGATTTCGTTTTGTCCTCTCTCCTTACTTTCTTCCAACCTGGAACGATTCGATTCCTCAGTTCTTCTTTGTCTTTATGACTCTGACATTTTTTGAAGGGTGTCCATCAGTTAAGGGTGGGCTTCTCCGGTGATTTCTCACTATGAGATTGAGGCTATGCACGGTTAGGAGGGATGCTGCAGAGGTCATGTACTTCTCAGTGCACCATATCAAGGGGCACTTAACGCTGATGTCTATCACTGGTGGTATTCATGTGCCTCGCTCGGCTAGGGTCATGGCAAGCTTTTCATCATCATTTTCATAAGTGAAGAAAGAGACCTTTAATGAGAAAACCAAGTTAGATTACATAGCCTAAATGCAGGGTCTGGCTCCAAAGTTCATGGACTTTCCAAAATTCACCATGTTCTTCCTCTTTAGTGGGAACGATATTGAAAATTCCCTTTAGGGCTTATAAACCAAGGAATACAGGCAGCTTCCAGAAGCTGAAAAAGGCAAAGAGTGAATTCTGTCTTAGAGCCTCCAGAAGGAATGCAGTTCCCCCCTGCATCTTGTATGTTCCTAGTCATTCCTAGTACCTCATCCTCGTGCCTAGCAAAGACCCTGGTTAGAGCCTATAATTATCTGTGAACGAATAAAGAAATTATATCCCCCCCAAAAAAAGAAACTTCCCTTTATTTTTTTAACTTTTCCTCTAAGATCCCTAGATGAGTAAAACTGACTAAAACTGTTGCCCATTATGTGTTACTATGTGCTTTCCGAGCTCTAGAAAAAGTGAAAATATGATTCAAATAAAAACGTTCGAGGGGCGCCTGGGTGGCGCAGTCGGTTAAGCGTCCGACTTCAGCTAGGTCACGATCTCACGGTCCGTGAGTTCGAGCCCCGCGTCCGGCTCTGGGCTGATGGCTCGGAGCCTGGAGCCTGTTTCCGATTCTGTGTCTCCCTCTCTCTTTGCCCCTCCCCCATTCATGCTCTGTCTCTCTCTGTCCCAAAAATAAATAAATGTTGAAAAAAAAATTAAAAAAAAAACCGTTCGAAAATTAAAGTTTGTGGTCTCTCGATGAAAGGGGGTGTTAAACATTAGAGTTTTGTACTTTCTTCTGAGCCAGTTTTATGTTTTCTGATGATCCAAGGCCAACAAAATTTTGTATATTGGCCAGCAAAAACAACAAGCAAAAACAATGCTGTGAATGTGGATATTAATATTTTCATCTCGGAGATTTGGACATAGGCTGAGAAACAAAATTAAACAGTTTTGAAGGAAATTTTCTTCAGAAAATCAGTACTAATAATTTTATAACAATGATTATGTTCAGCCCCCAAACTGGAAAAATAAGAATAGATTTCCTTACTTTACCTCACTCTCATGTCTTCCCACATCAGTTATTTACCTGAAATAATCATTGTACCTACTCTTAGAAATGCATCACATAGGGGTGCCTGGGTGGCTCAGTCAGTTAAGCGCCCAAATTCAGCTCGGAAACGTGATCTCACCGTTCGTGAGTTCGAGCCCCACATCGGGCTCTGTGCTGACAGCTCAGAGCCTGGAGCCTGCTTCGCATTCTGTGTCTTCCTCTCTCTTCCCCTCCCCCTGCTTGCTCACTCTCTCTCTCTCTCTCAAAAATAAATAAACATTAAAAAAAAAGAATTTTAAAAAAAGAAATGTATCATATAGAATTGGGGCACCTGGGTGACTCAGTTGGTTAAGCGTCTGACTCTTGATTTCGGCTCAGGTCACGATCTCATGGTTCATGAGTTTGAGTCCTGCTTGAGGCTCTGCTCTGACAGCACGGAGCCTGCTTGGTATTCTCTCTCTCTCCCTGTATCTTTGCCCCTCCCCTGCTCATGCACTCTCTTTCTCAAAAATAAATAAATAAACTTAAAAAAAGAGAAATGTATCGCATAGAATAGACCTGAGATTCAATTGGAAAGAATTCTACTCCGTGGAATTAAACCGTTATGCAACAAATTAACAGAACACATTACACAGTAAAAATAAAATTGTTTTCAAGTAATTTGTATCTGTTTTCCTTTTTCCAGAGCCAGAATCTATTTCCTGCATATGAATTCATACGTGAAGCCACCATGCATACACCAGCTCACACTGAGTTTCAAATTCCCCCCCGGGTTTTTCTCTCATTTGGACTCACCGAGTTACATGCTTCGTTATGGGGAAAAAAGACGGGCTCATCTCTCTTCAGCGTCTCCTGATGGAGAGAACTTGAAACTACAAAGGATATGGAAGAGCGTGTAGCCAGTTCATTCGTTAAGCCACAAATATTTTGCAAGTTAATATGTGATCATGAGCACTGAGGCCAGACTACCTGGGTTCAAACCCTGGCTTTAGTGGTGCGGTCTTACCTAAATTAGTTAGTCGTTCTAAGTCACAGCTTCCTCATTTGTAAAATGGGGGTAACAACGGTACAGATCTCGTCTGTAAGACAGGAGAACAGTAATCCCCTCAAGTGCTGTAATGAGGAGCAAACGAAATATCCGAAAAACACGCATATAGTTGGTGTAGAGCAGTAACACGCAGAGTAACTGTGAATCCTACTTTGCCCAGGACATTCTTGATTATTTCTGTTGTCTTGGCATAATTATTAATAGGGCCTTCCATTTGATCTAAAAAGCGTCGCGGTTCGGAATATGGATTACATAGTCATCCTAGTTACAAAGCACATAGTAAGTACCGTATAACCATCAGTTATTATCAAAACCTTGTGCTGAGCATCAGCAGTGAGCATTGACAACAATGAAACGATAATCTCTGCCTTCATGAAGCTTTTATTCTAGTTGGGAGAGATCACTAACCATCAACATCAGTCAGTAAAATGGTGACAAATATTATGACGTTGAAGAGCGACTAAGTTCCTGGAAACTGCCAGTTAGCTTATCTTCCCAAATCAGTGGGATTTTTAAACTTGTCTGAAGAGAGAAATATTAACTCAAAATGGGCTAAAGATAGGCGTACCTGGGTGGCTCAGTTGGTTAAGTGTCCGACTTCAGCTCAGGTCATGATCTCCAGGTCGTGAGTTCGAGCCCCGCATTGGGCTCTGTGCTGACAGCTCGGAGCCTGGAGCCCGCTTCGGATTCTGTGTCTCCCTCTGTCTCTGCCCCTCCCCTGCTTGCTCTCTCTCTCTCTCTCTTTCAAAAATAAATAAACATTTAAAAAAATGGGCTAAAGACTTAAATGTGAGATGTGAAACCGAAAGAAAGAAAGAAAGAAAGAAAGAAAGAAAGAAAGAAAGAAAAAGAGAAGCCCAGAAACCATAAAACTCCTATAAGAAAACATAGGAGAAAAACTGCTTGACATGTGTCTTGGCAATTATTTTTTGGAAAATGACACCTAGCATGCAAGTTACAAAATAAAAAATGGACTACATCAAAGTAAAAAGCTTCTGCACAGCAAAAAGAAACGCTGAAAATGAAAAGACAACCTAAGGAATGGGAAAACATATTTGCAAATAATATGCCTGATAAAGAAGTTAATATCCAAAGGATATAAAGAACAATTACAACTCAAGTAAAAATAAATAATCCCATTTAAAATGGGCAAAGGACCTGAATAGACATTCTTCCACAAATGATACATGAGTGGCCAACAGGAACATGAAAAAGTGCTCCACGTTGCTCCTCACCAGGGAAATGCAAACCCAAAGCCCAGTATCACCTCATGTCTACCCAAATGGCTGTCATCAAAAAGACAAGAGATAACAAATGCTAGCGGGGTTGTGGAGAAAAGGGAGTCTTTGTGCACTGTTGATGGGAATGTAAATCGGTGCAGCCAATTTACCATGGCAACAGTATGGAGGTTCTTGGAAAAATTAGAAATAAAACAACCCTATGATCCAGCAATTCCACGTCTGGACGTTTATCTGAAGAAAATGAAAACATTAACTTGAAAAGATATCTGTACCCCCCACGTTTACTACAGCGTGATTTACAATAGCCAAGACATGGAAACAACTTACGTGTCCATCGAGGGATAAATAGGTAAATTAAAAAATGTATATATACACATATATACAGACACACATCATAGAATACTCTTCAGCTATGAAACAGAAGGAATTCTTTTTATGACAATATGAATGAATCTTGAGAGCACTATGTGAAGTGAAATACATCAGACAGAGGAAGACAGATACTGTAAGATCTCACTGATATGTGGGATCTGAAAGAGCGAGAGAGAGATCAGATGTAAAAAAGATATAGAAAGATATAGAAAAATGTTGGATTTGTGGTTGCCAGAGGTTAGTGGTGGGGGTAGAGGGGATCGGGTGAAGCTGGTCAAAAGATACTTCCAGTTATAAGATAAAAAGTATTAGGGATAAAATGTACAACATGATGACTATAGTTAATATTGCTGTATGGTATATGCGAAAGTCGTTCAAAGAGTAAATTCTAAGAGTTCCCCAAAGAAAAAAAAAAAACATTTTTTTCCTGTTCTTTGTATCTATATGAGTTAATGGATGTTAACGGAACTTTTTGTGGTAATCGTTTCACAATACATGTAAAGTCAAAACATTATGCTGTACTCAAGTTTATATAGTCAATTGTATCTCAATAAAACTGGAAAGAAAGAACTGTAATAGGGTTTGTAATAAAGCAAAACTGTCATTCTAGGACATGACTACCGGGCTGAGTTAAAAGGATAAGATCGGAGAAAAAGCCAAGAAAGTTGTGAGTAGAGTCCGTTTGAGATCATCACAGGTAAAGGTTTCTTCCAAATGGGAGACTTCCCACAGTGGATAAGCCAACCGCCTCACCCCAATCCTCCTGTGGTAGACTGTTGTATCTCAAAATCCATTCTTCCTTTCTTCCTAACACTTGCCCACTTTGGTAGAGGCCCCATTTTCTGGTATTCTTAAACCTTAAGGGTGGCCATATGAGTGAGTTCTTAACAATACCTGACTGAACGAACAAACACAATTTTGACCTTGTTTTCCTGAAAAGAAATTACTTGTCCTGTACTTCCTTGTTTCCCTTTCCTCCGAGCCGGACCACGAACATGGCAATGAGCCAGCTTTGACCATGAAGACAAGAACGATGCATTAGGGCAGGCTTTCTAATCATGGTTTCTAGAGAATGCACTAAAATATATATATATATTCGAAGGATGATTTTCTCAGTTCTCTCAAGCGTGACTACTTTATGTGGGTAAGAAGTAAGTTAATTAATCACACAAGATGATTTATTTATTCACTCCCAGAGAGAATTTATTTATTCTCTCCCAGAACAGGTTGAGAGGAGATGGTGGAGTTCTGCGTGGAAGGAAACTGATTCTTTGAATTATCTCATGCGTCAGGGCTACCTAGCCAATTCAGACCCGCCAGACTGGTACTCTTAGAGAAATGAAACTCCGTTAATTAGTCCCTTCTGTGCATTAGTGTTTATTGTTTAGTGTGCACATAGTGTTTAGTGTGCATTAGTGTGCAATTAGTATTTATGTGCATCTTTGTTTTTTCAAAGTAGAATTTATTCTCACTACTAAACACTGCTTATTTTTTCTTAAAGGAAAATGCATCTCACTGCATTGTAGTATATTGGGTTGGGGTAGACTGATTCAACATTGACTCATTAGTGGTTTGGATAGTTAGGTATTTTTACCCTTAATCAATAACTGATGGGTTTTTTTTTTAACGTTTTTATTTATTTTTGAAGGAGAGAGAGAGACAGAGCATGAGCGGGGGAGGAGCAGAGAGAGAGGGAGACGCAGAATCCAAAGCAGGCTCCAGGCTCTGAGCTGTCAGCACAGAGCCCAAGGTGGGGCTCGAACTCACCAACCGTGAGATCATGACCTGAGCCAAAGTCGGACGCTTAACCGACTGAGCCACCCAGGCACCCCTATAACTGATGTGTTGTTTTTTTTTTTTTATTTTAAGTTTATTTATTTTGAGAGAGAGAAAAAGAGAGCACAAGCAGGGGAGGGGCAAAGGAAACCCAGGCAGTTTCCTTGCCATCAACACTGAGACTGATGGGAAGCTTGAACCCATGAACTGTGAGATCATGACCTGAGCCAAGATCAGGAGTCAGTCGCTTAACCAACTGCACCACCCGGGCACCCTGTGTTGGGTTTTGAGTGATGGCTAGGTATGGGTTCTGAATCTAACCTGTCGTCTGGTAAATTACAGCAAGATTGAGTAAATTATTTATTTCTCTTACCCAACTCCTTCTCTGCCATCACTTTCATATCTGCCTAGTCTAGCAATAGACCATGATGACATAATTACTTATGACATCACAGGAACTGACTACATTCATACGGAAGGATGAGAAGGATAGAGAGAAGCCACGTGGAACAGAAGAGGACAAGATGGAAGGTACGAAGAAGAAGAGAGAAAGAGTAAAAAGAAAAAACAGGCAAAGCAGAATTAAGTCTCAGGAAAGAAGGCAAAAAGCTTTAAGAAGCTAGAAAAACTTCCAGCTTAATAGCTGTATCAACAGGTGAACCTCAAAGTCTTAGTGGCTTAGAAGCATTCAAAAAATACATTTCTTGGGGCACTTGGGCGGCTCAGTAGGTTAAGCGCCGGCTCCTGATCTCGGCTCAGGTCATGATCTCATGGTTTGTGGGTTCAAGCCCCGTGTCAGGCTCTGTGCTGACAGCCTGCTTGGGATTCTCTCTTCCCCTCTCCCTGCTCCTCTTCCTCTCTCTCTCTCTCTCTCTCTCTCTCTCTCTCTCAAAAATAAATAAATACACTTTAAAAAAATAATTTAAAAATGTATTTCTTGCTCATACTACAAGCCAGCAAGGATCCAGGGTGGGAGTAGTACAAAGCTCTACTCCCTATAGTTATTCAAGGACTAAGGCGGATGGATGTTCTATTATCAATTGGTGTCAACATCTCAACAGCAGGCCTCAGATTTTACTACCGCTCGGTAAATGAGCACCGAAGGGTGCTCACCAGTGATGTAATGATCTTTTCTTGGGTAAATACCCAGGAATGGAATGGCTGCGTCACATGTATATATGACTTGCCCAGATATTACGTTTTGCAGAATGGTTATTATTTTACACTCTCAGCAACAATACACGAGAGTTTCCATTCCTCTACATCCTTGCCAATATCGGTGTATTCAAACTGTTACATTACACATCCTAAAAGATACATAGTGACATCTCATTAAGAATTTGAGTTGCATTTCTCTATCAGCTCATGGTGTGGAGATTCTTTTCATCTGCTTCTTTGCTGTCTGTGTAACTTCTTTGGCGAAATGTCCCGTTCAAGGCTTCTGCCGTTTTGAAAAATTGCGTTTCTTTTTTTTACTCTTGAGCTCTGAGAGTTCTTTATATATCTGGATGCAAGTCCTTTATCAGATATGCAATTTGCAAATATTTCCCCTGAATCTCTGTCTTATTTTTCACTTTCTTAATGCTGCCATTTGAAGACCAGATATTAATTGAAATGCTTCTTTGATGCTGCTGAAATGTTGAGAATGTAATCAGTTTTGGATCGCTTATGTGATGACACAGAGGTTTTTCTTAACTTTATGCTCCCCTTCTCCCGGGTGGTGATTGATGCTGTAATTAATCATGCTTGGACACCTAAAGTGATTTTATTATTGGAGTGATCTCATGACACGAAGGAAACTAAGGAAAGCTGTCATGGATCTCCTTGCTCAGGTCCTGCAAATGGGCTTAATGATAGGGTGGAGATTAGAGTTATTCAGAATAAAGAGAACGATAAGAATTAAGAAGGTGGAAAAATCTTGGGACAAATGAATTGGATGAAACCATTCCGACAGCTGACTGAAAATAACATGAAACACTCAGCACTCAGATCTTTTAAAAAATGTTTATTTAATTATTTTGAGAGAGAGAGAGAGAAGGAGAGAGAAAGCGTGCAGGAGCAGAGGAGGGGCAGAGAGAGAGGAAGAGAGAGAGAATCCCAAGCAGGGTCTGCACTGTCAGCCCAGGGCCTGATGTGGGACTCGGTCTCACAACCATGAGATTATGACCTGAGCTAAAATCAAGAGTCAGACGCTTAACTGACTGAGCCACCCAGGCACCCCAGATCTTTTTTTTCTAATACCATTCTCTAACAAAAAGTACCAGGGTTCTTCACAGAAATGGATAGTTCTAGGACTAGAGCAGGACGTATACAAGATGAGCATCTCATAGTGCCAGAAAGTAAGAAAATGCTCAAGCACAATGATAGGCATACGTCAAAGGGACACAGGAGTCAACTTAAGAGCTCCCAATGTCTGAAGCTAGAATGACTTGACCAACGAAATAATGTTACATCAACCTATATCCCAACCTATATCTCAACAAATATCCATGAGTCTGTGCTGATACAAATACATGATAAATGATTCGATGTGGAAGAATAGAAAAGTTTCCAATGGAGAGGAATTCTAAATCATTTATATATACACTTCACCTTCAAGAAGATGGAACATAACTCCCTAAATGTAGGCCAGATATAGTGACTTATTTCCAAAGATCACAGGATAAAAAGGGAGGAAAAAAGAATAACTTTACTGTGAAGTAATGTGATACCACCTCAGTGAGGTCTTCAAGGTCAATATCAATAGTGACGTCTTATTGATGGCCGGTACCCTTGATATTATGTGATGAGAGTGGCACTTTGCTTTTGTTGTTTTACTCCCCAAACTCATAAAGCTAGTCTAATCATGAGAAAAATATCAATCTAACCCCAGTTGAAGAATATTCTACCTAACCAATACTCCTGAAAACTGCCAAGGTCATCAGAACAAGAAAAGTCTGAGAACTGTCATAGCCAAGGATCCTGAATGCGATCCTGGAACAGATAAAGGGCATTAGGCAAAATTAAGGAAATTTGAATAAAGTGTAGGGTTTTTTTTAATAATAGTGTATCAATATCAATCCATTGTTTATGACAAATGTACCATATTCATGTTAGATATTAGTAATTGAGGAACTGGATGTGTGGCAAATGGGAACTGTCTGTATTATCTTCATAGTTTTTCTATATATCTGTAACTATTCAAAACCAAAAAGGGTATTTTAAAAGTTATTTTAAATTATCTTTTGAGGGGCACTTGGGTGGCTTGGTTTGGTTAAGCATCCGGTAGCAGGATTCTCACACAGAGAGTTGACACCGAGGCTTTTCTTTCCAGGAAGCAACCTTATTCCTGCTGGCACCACTCAGTTGGGGTTTGTACCCAAAGAACTGAGCCCTGAACACCACATGGTGTAGTTTTTTTATATATTTTTTACCTCTTTGTCTCCCATATATGGTAACACGCAAACACGTAGTCTGCTTAAGTGGTCTCATGTTACAAGGTCATGAGAGGGTTGTCACTTAAGCGTATAGTCAGGTTCTCTTGATTTTTTTTTTCTTTCCTTAAGGAGGAGACCCTACCACAATCTGACTTCAGCTCAGGTCATGGTCTCACAGTTTGTGAGTTCGAGCCCCGCGTCGGGCTCTGTGCTGACAGCTCAGAGCCTGGAGCCTGCTTTCAATTCTGTGTCTCCCTCTCTCTGCCCCTCCCACCCGCATTCTGTCTCTCTCTCTCTCTCTCTCTCTCTCTCTCTCTCAAAAATAAATAAACGTTAAAGAAAAAAGAACTCAGTTTCAGTCTTAGAGAAAATATGTATTATTTTCTTTTAGATGTTTTTAAGATTTTTTTCTTCAATTTTCTTTTTCTTTTTCACTTTTATTTCTTTTAGAGATAGAGAGGGCGGCAAGTGTGGGAGAGGAGCAGAAGAAGAGAGAGAGAGAAAGAGAGAGGAGGGAGGAGAAAATCCTAAACAGGCTCACACACAATGCCAAGCCTGATGCAGGGCTCAATCCCACAACCCCTGGGATCATGACCTGAGCCAAAACCAAGAGTGAGACGCTCAACCAACTGAGTCAGTTTTTTTTTTAAACATTTTATTTTTAAGTAATGTCTACACCCAATGTGGGGTTCAAATTCACAACCCCCAGATCAAGAGTCTCAGACTCTACTCCAGCCAGGCACCCCCCTTTTGCTTCAATCTTCATCAACTAAGGTATAGCTAAGGGAAGTTTCATTTTTGTTTATCCTGCTTGGGAATTTTTAAACTTCTTGACTTTATCCATAAGCTAGTTTACTTCACAGAAAATACTTCACCATTTTCTTGCACCTATTGCTTTTCCCTGACTTTCTCTCTTTTTGCCTCTGGAACTCCAAAGTAATGTAGGTTAGATCTTTTCACTATGCCTAATGTGTCTCTCAAACTTCTTTCTACGTTTGCCTCCTTTTTTCTCTCTGTCCTTCATTTCAGATACGTTGTATTGGCATGGCTTCTGGTTGACCGTCTTGTCTTTTACTGCATCTAATTTGTTCTTAAAGCCAGCCCTTGAGTTCCTCATTTGATGTACCGTGTTCTTCTAGTACTAAAATTTCTGTCTCTCCAGAGTGATGTTTTCTATTTTCCCCTCTTTTCTTAACTTAACTTAACTAAAATCATGCTGAGTTTTAAGTCTTTATCTGTTAACTCCAATGTTCTGATCACCTGCTTTTATTGGACTTTTTATTTTGGTTTTCAGTCATGTCAGCCGTATCAGAACTAGAGAGGCTCCTTACGATATCTTTTCCTCTGGCAGGCAAAATAGGGTGGGGTTAGACAGGGCACCAGGGTGGCTCATTGGTTAAGCAGAAACTCTTGATTTGGGCTCAGGTCATGATCTCCCAGTTCTTGAGTTCGAGCCCCACATGGGGCTCTGCACTGACAGTGCAGAGCCTGCTTGGGATTCTCTCTCTCTGCCCCTCCCCTGCTCTCTCTCTCTCTCTCAAAATAAATAAAAACTTAAAAAAAATAGAGTGGAGTTAGATCCCTTCAATCCTAATGAGATGCTCAGCTAAGTGTAGGTTTCATTTTTGCTGGGGAATAGCCTACCTCTGCTCACCCTGTTCCTGAGATAGTCTTTCAGGGCTTTCAACTAGAAGCTTGGTATGTTCTCTAGAGACATCTTTGGTGAGCTCCAAAATCAAGTCTTTGTCTCTTTAACATCCCTAGGCTACAAAAAGTCTGTTCTACTTTTCAGAAGTCTTTGGCTTAGTTTATAGTATCTTGACCTGGCAAAGTTCAGAATTTGCCAACTATTTTTTTTAAATGTTTATTTATTTTTGAGACAGAGAAAGACACAGACAGATCATGAGTAGGGGAGGAGCAGAGAGAGAGGGAGACACAGAATCTGAAGCAGGCTCCAGGCTCTGAACTATCAGCACAGAGCCCGATGTGGGGTTCGAACTTACAAACTGTGAGATCATGACTTGAGCTGAAGTCGGAGGCTTAACCCACTGAGCCACCCAGGTGCCCCTAATTTGCCAGATATTTTAAGGAGGAAACTGGCAATGGAGACAGACACTATTATACTCACTTTAGAGATGGAGATATTAAGGCACAGAGAGGTTAGGTTATCGGAAACGTCACACATTACTTAACGGCTGAACCGGGATTCTAATTTAGAGAGTTTGGTCCAAGATATTATTATCCTTTTCCCTATCTCAACCCATTTTAAGTAAAAAATATTAATATATTGTTATGAATGAGTCTTTCAATGTGCTAACACCAGCATACTTTTTTTTCTTAAATTTATTACAGTTGGATTATCTTTACCTTCAACTTGCATTGTTTTGAATTAACAATATAATAGGGACATCCATCCTGGCCAATATTCTTCTGAAAGTGTGCAGAGATGAGTCAGAAACAATACTCAAAGTATGTTTTTCCTTCAAAGCAGAGATTAAGGCAATTATCACTTTACTTGGCCCTTTGCCGCTTTATTTTTACGAACAAGATTGTAACTTTTGTTTTGTTTTGTTTTATATTGTTTTGTTTGGTAGGGGGGGAAACCATAGTTATTCTGGAGCTTTTTCCTACCCTCACATCCCTAAATCTCTCAGAAACTATCGTGTACACAACTGATCTTCATTATTCATGAATTCTGTATTGGCAAATTCAATTCACTTATTGGCTAAAATGTACTTGCACACTCAAAATCAGCACTCATGAGGCTTTCACGGTCATTTGTGGACACGCACGGAGTTGCTTGAGGCACATGTTCCCAGCTGAGGGCAAGCAAGCCAATGCTCTCCCTTCTTGATTCCACTCCCATAAAACCAAACGAATGTCCTTTCTGTGGTTTATGTAGTACAAGGGGTATTTTGTGCGCAATTTGTGCTTTTTGCTGGTGAGGTCACTGTCTAAAACGATCCTCAAGAGCAGCGCTGAAGTGCTGTCTAGTGGTGTTCCTAAGGGCAAGAAGGCTGTGCTGTGCCTACTGGAGAAAATACATGACTTTGATAAACTTCCTTCCGGCGTGAGCTGGAGTGCTGTTGGCTGTTAATGAATCTTATAATGTTAATGAACCAACTCTATCTACTTAATTCAGTGTCTTTAAACAGAAAATACATAAAAAAGATATACTGATCACTTGTCCAAAAATGTGACCAGAGGTTCACAGACACCTAACTCCAAATTGTCTCTAAATCAACAGTTCAGTATTCACTAATTCTGTGTTCTTAGTGACTTTACATAATATAAGTGCCACGAATAAACTACAGGCTCACACAGATGTTCTGTCACCAAATTAATGATGTTACTTTCCCAACAGAAAAAAAAAAAATCGGATTCCAAGTAAATTTTTTTTTCTTGGAAATCTATGTCCTAGGATATAGAGTGAGTTGAAAGTTGACTTAATGTGAATTTCTCTATTATAATTAATTATCACAGTTATAATTAATTAATTGTATCAATGATAATATATTAAATATTAATTAACATATATTAATTAATACAATTAATTAATTAGCTGCTATAATTGGTTAATATTAAATTAACATACAAACACGTCATGGCGTTTCCTAATAAGCACCCTGAATTCCAGAAGAAATGGGGAAGAAATGGTTTGGCAGAGGTCTAGAGCCACAAGAGGGCATCATTACTCTAGGAATAAGACTTGATACACCAAGTAATTTATAAGAAAATATTTCACCTGCATCGATTACTTTATGTTGTTGTATCACGTAGCATTCGTCATTCTTAAAACATTAGTGGGCACATGGGAGCCACCCACTAAATATTCACTGACTCAGTGAATAATTCATGGGTCCAAAATTGTATGGAGTCAAGCATTTTAAACAAAGCGAAGAATTAATGTGCGTCTATGAAATTTAGATTTCCCATTTCCTGTCCCCTTAAGCGGATAGGAAATACAGCTCAACAAGACAACTGTGAGAGGAAAATGGTGCTAATTCAGGACAAACTGGGGTCTTAGTGACCTCGTAAGAAAGGAGAGCTCCATGAGAGGACACCACGACCCTGGCACACTTGATTTCCTTGATCCGAGCAGACAAGACTCTGTCCAAAATATCACAGCAAAATTGACTCCGGCAGGAAAGCTCGTGTAACCAAGAAAATCTAGAATGTGGCGATGGTACCATCCTGCACTCATTAGTCAAATTCAAATTTTCACGTCCATTTACCAAGAGTGAGCGGAGGCACATTTTATAGCCGGGGAGGTTGATTTTTCTTTTTTTTTTCTTTTTTTTTTTTTCAGCATTTTTTATTTATTTTTGGGACAGAGAGAGACAGAGCATGAACGGGGGAGGGGCAGAGAGAGAGGGAGACACAGAATCGGAAACAGGCTCCAGGCTCTGAGCCATCAGCCCAGAGCCCGACGCGGGGCTCGAACTCACGGACCGCGAGATCGTGACCTGGCTGAAGTCGGACGCTTAACCGACTGCGCCACCCAGGCGCCCCGATTTTTCTAAATGCCACCATGCCAGGTTCTGTAGGGGCCCACAAGAAGGAAGCTGTCAGGAAGCTGTTTTTCTGTTAACTCTTAGAGTGAGACTAAAAAGCCACCATGAACAGAAGCATCGGCATCACTATCACAGACAGCTGCCAGATTTAACAATTAAAAATTCATGACACCCATTGTTTAACTGAAATCCAAATGTAACTGTGTGTCCTGCATTCTATTAACCCTACTGTCACAATAACCTTTAAGGTGCTGCCTTAATTAGGGTAAGGAACCGAGAAAAGAAGAGAGTGAAGTCATTTCACGCTACATATTAGTTAACCACTTGGAGATAGGAAAGCAGAGCACCAGAACATTCAGAATCTCAAACGGAAACAAACAACTAGTACCATTAATAATGAGCACCAGGGGTGCGTGGGTGGCATCTGAATTCCGCTCAGGACATGATCTCCCGGTTTGTGGGTTCGAGCCCTGTGTCAGGTTCTGTGCTGACAGCCTGGAGTCTGTTTCAGACTCTGTCTCCCTCTCTCTCTGCCCCTCCCTGCTCATGCTCTGTCTCTCTTAAAAGTAAACATTTTTTAAAAAATTTATGGGGCGCCTGGGTGGCGCAGTCGGTTAAGCGTCCGACTTCAGCCAGGTCACGATCTCGCGGTCCGGGAGTTCGAGCCCCGCGTCAGGCTCTGGGCTGATGGCTCGGAGCCTGGAGCCTGTTTCCGATTCTGTGTCTCCCTCTCTCTCTGCCCCTCCCCCGTTCAAGCTCTGTCTCTCTCTGTCCCAAAAATAAATAAACGTTAAAAAAAATTTTTTTTAAATAAAAAATAAAAAAAAATAAAAAAATAAAAATTTAAAAAATAACGAGCCCCCAAATGAGATTATGTTCTTAGAGAATAAACGTGGTAAATTTGATTGAAATGAAAATTTCCCTGCCTAGTTTCCCCAAGCTTCGCACAACACGGCCCCACTAAAATACCTATATAATTTATGCATACATTTGGAATGTCAACATTTATTAAGAAACAATTATAAATCAGGCAGTGTGACAAATGTGGGCATACTGCAATGAACAAACAGACATTGTCCTGCCCTCGTAAATTACATATTCTAGCAAGGGAAATAAGCAACACTCCTGCAATTAAATATTCAATTACAACTGTGAAAATTACCCACCCCCCACACCCAATACACAAAGGTATAGAGACAAAAGACTATGTTCTAAGAACACACTGATCTATTTGAAAACTATTAGAGATGAGATGGAAATACAGAGGTAAGAAGGAAACCAAAAAAATAATAATTATACATAAAATCCAACCATGCTACAGTAGCTCTAAAATTAAGATCAACAAAATGGGCTGTGAGAATCAGGGAATAATCCTTAAATTGAAAACTAAAGCTTTTGGCTAATTGTGTGGATAGCTATCCCCTAAAACGTCAAATGACTTTTGAAAAGGTGGACAAAATAGTTCCATATCCCCTTCCCTACATATGAGGGATGGGTACCAAACAGCCAACTGGACAGCTCTATCCTTATAAACGCTCAGGCCCAAAGTCTGGACTGCTGGAGTTACCCTCAACTCCTACTTTCCCTAATCACTCATACCAATCCATCCACGCTCCTACTGGTTTATCCTCCAAAATCTCTCTGGAATTTGAAGACTTCTTGTCATCTCTACCACCTTAGCCCAAGATGGCATCATCTCTCACAGGGATTATAGTTCTTATTATGGATATAAAAGATTTCCCTGATTTGTTTTTCTCTCTCAACACTGTATCTGGAGTGGTGTTGTGAAAAGGTAACTCACATTATAACTCTGCTCTTTGCAGAACCTCCAATGGCTTCTTGCCTAAGTCATCCTTAAAACTGTGGACAAGGTGGGGTGCCTGGGTGGCTCAGTCAGTTAAGCATCTGGCTTCGGCTCTGGTCATGATCTCACGGTTCGTGAGTTTGAGCCCCGTGTGGGGCTCTGTGCTGACAGCTCAGATCCTGGACCCTGCTTCCGACTCTGTGTCTCCCTCTCTCTCTGCCCCTCCCCTGTTCACGCTGTGTCTCTCTCTGTCTCAGAAATAAATAAACATTAAAAAAATTTTTTTTAAACTGTGGACAAGGCTCTCAGAGATCCTGCCCTCCATGACCTCTTTGAGCTCATTGGCTGCTGCTCAGCCCCTCCCTCGCCCATTCACTTCCTGCCTCTTAATCTTGCTACTGGATTTGCTCCTGATTTGAGGCTTTCATTTGTTATTCCCTCTGCCTCTTCCCCCAGATGCCTTCATGGTTTGCTTCCCCACTTCTTTCAAGTCCTGTTCGATTGCCTCCTTCTCAACGAAGCTTTCCTTGGCCACTCTATTTAAGATCTCAACTCTCTTCTGGGAAGAATTTCCTGTCTCCTTTCCTGCTTTAATTTTCCCCCCATTATTTACCATCCTCTACTATACTACATATTTTACTTAAAATTCTAATGATGCTGCTCACTGTTTCTTCACTCACTAGAAAATATCAACCATAAAGGCAAGGACTTTTATCTGCTCTGTCAGTTCAGTATTCCCAGAGCCTAGAAGAATGCCTGTATCCATAAATGCTTGTTGAAAGAATAAAAAACTCTCAGCTCTGTGTGTGTGCGTGTGTGTGTGTGTGCTGATACGGGTAAGAACCCATTTTGCAACACCTCTGCATGTCCTCGGCGGACTCATGAGTGGTCTGCTATCTCTTGCTCTCCGTAAAATATGGGGATAATTGCTGTCTTCCATTTTAATTAAAAAGTCCCTTTCCACGTTCTAAAGTACACCATTACCCCTCTGGGCGTGGTTTTGGACTGGTTTGTGACTAGAACTGATTGCCCTGTCATAGGAGAAGTGTTAGCATTTTCCTTCCAACCTTCCATAAGCAATTCACTCAGAATAGGAAAAAGGCAGGAGGGATGAAAGTCTTGATCACTTCAGTTAAAACTGGAGGACATAGTTTGGGGAGAACACAGAAAAGCACTGTAAAAATTAAAAACACAAAATTATCTCTTTTCTGAAATAAAGACGATACGTCAACAATAAAAGCTATTGTACAAGTTCTTAGAATTAATAAAATAAATCTTTCAATAGAAGAATAGAAAAACAGAGGCAACTGGCTGAATCAGTTGGTATATAGTATGTGACTCTTGATCTCAAGGTCATGAGTTCAAGCCCCACGTTGGGTGTGGAGCCTACTTAAATGAATCAATCAATCAATCAATCAATCAATACATTTATTTATTTTTTAAAAAGGAATTCAAACTTTTGATAAATACATTAAACATATACTCTTCACCAGTAAAGAGGAAAATGTAAATTAAGACAGCAATAAAATAACACTTTTTCTATCAGATTTGAAATATTTAAAATAAATAGTAACTTCCAGAGCTAGTGAGGTTAATAGAGATGGGGCACATTTGTATAGTGTTGTTGGAACACAAACTGATGCCTTCTGTTTGAAAACTGCATATGGCACATCCATCATTTTAACGAATTTATATTTTGAAAATGTATCCCCCCAAAATAAAATATCAATAAATAATGAAATCTTTACAAGAATTCTTATTGTAGAATTGTGTCAAAGAATAATCTCAACATTCCTCCATTTTTGTTGTTATCAATAGCCTTGTGGCCAAACAGACCTGGTGCCTATCCCACAAAACAAATGATTAAAAAAATATATAGTCATATTACAGTATTATGTATATATTAAATCACCATGTTGTACACCTTACAAAAGATCACATGTACAACCTAAATATAACTAATTTTTGATGTTTATTTAGATGGAGAGTGAGTGTGCACATGAGCGGGGGAGGGATAGAGAGAGAGGGAGACAGAGAATTCCAAGCAGGCTCCGTGCTCCCAGCACAGAGCCTGATGTGGGGGCTCGAACCCATGAACTGTTAGATCATGACCTGAGCCAAAACCAAGAGTCAGACACTCAACCGACTGAGCCACCCAGGCGCTCACGTAAGTGAGTATTATTTGTCAATCATACCTCAGTAAAGCTGGGGAAAATGTTATGTTTCTAGGGAAAAACAAAACAAGACAAAAAAACGTAAAACTCTGGGTGGAAACCAAAGGTAACAGCTCAAAGGGTAACAAACATAATCATATTATCTGCCCATTCCTTCTAAATATTTATTTAGCGATTATATATAAATATAAATGCATAATTATACTGAAATTCAACATAAATCATCAGTCTCTGAAAAATAACGCAAAGGAAACTCCTCTCTCTCCTTGGATCGTATCAACTTAACTTTTTGTTAGCCTTCTTCCCAGCTGGAATGTGAACTACATATAAGTACATTTTTATTTTATTTTATTTTATTTTATTTTATTTTATTTTATCTTATTTTATCTTATTTTATTTTATTTTATTTTATTTTATTCACTCTTAAACTTTCTTGTTTTCAAGCAGAATGACACAACAAAAAAACCCCAAATATGTTTGGCTGTTTATGCGACTAAGCCAGGGCAGACTAATGTTGAGCATACATCCAGGAAAACGCCAGGACTTACGCACCCATGCATTTTCAGTGAATAGATAAAAGCTAATATTTAGCTGAAATAATGCAGAGGAAACCCATACCGTGAAAAGTCTGACTGACGATAACCGACAGGAGAGGTCTCAATTTCCTCTTTGTATGAATATGGGAAAGAGAGGAAGAATTGGATAATTTCTAGAGGATGGTGACACTTACTAACTATATTGAACGACTTTGGCTTCAGGTCGGAATCCTGTAGCACCCCTCCCCACCATGATGTGTCTCAAGTTCCTCTCCTTTATGAACCCTCTCCCAAAACAAAATAAAAAACTATGCTTTTTTATTTTTACCTTGAAGAGTTTATTTGTTTGAATGTTATTCTTGAACATTAATATAGAACCCGATGCCATTCTATAGTGTTAGCACCAGGTAAAGATGATTTCAAACTTTTAAGGAGGACATTGTAAGATATTTATATCACTAGGCTGCCAAAGAAATGAGACAGGAAGAAACTCCTTAAAAATATAATAGTAAGGGGGCACCTGGGTGGCTCAGTCAGTTAAGAATCCTACTTTGGCTCAGGTCATGATCTCCAGGTTTGTGAGTTCGAGCCCCACGCCCCATGTGGGCTCCGGGCTGACAGCTCAGAGCCTGGAGCATGCTTCAGATTCTGGTGTATCTCTCTCTGCCTCTCCCCTGCTCATGCTGTCTCTCTGTCTCTCAAAAATAAACGTTAAAAAATTGTTTTAAATAAAATAAATACATATACATACATACACACACACACACACACACACGCATATAAAGTGGTAAGAACTATGGGGGAGCGGTGCCTGGGTGACTTATGACTCAGTCAGTTGAGCGACCACCTCCTGATTTTGGCTTAGGTTACAGGGTTGTGGAATCGAGCCCCGAGCTGGGCTCCACACTGAGCGTATAGCCTGCCTAAGATTCCCTCTCTCCCTGTGCCCTTCTCCCCCACTCTCGCCCCCTCTCTCTCTAAAAAATAAAAAAATAAAAACAAAATAAAAAGAACTGGGTCGCCAGGGTGGCTTAGTTAAGTGTCCAGCTTCAGCTCAGGTCATGATCTCACAGTCTGTGAGTTCGAGCCCTGCACCAGGCTAGGTGCTGACAGCTCAGGGCCTGAAGCCTGCTTCCGATTCTCTCTCTCTCTCTCTCTCTCTCTCTCTCTCTCTCTCTTTCTGCCCCTCTTCCACTCTCACTCAGTCTCTTTTTCTCTCTCAAAAATAAATGAACATTAAAACAAACAAACAAAAGAACTGGGAGAATTACAAGATGAAAAAAGGTCAATGTTGCCCCCCCACCGAGGTAGATATGAAAGAAGATTAATTTTCTAGATTATCAGAGGAAAAAAGATTTTAATAGAACTAATCTGGAATTATTTATTTATACTACTTATATACTAATTATACTAATTAATATATATTATATATTATATTATATTATATAATAGAATAATTATATTATATAATATAAATAATACTAATAATATACTATTTATACTAATTAATTATTTATCTATACTATTATATCCCTATAGAAGGAGATGGATAGCATAGATATTTATGGTAATAATCTTCTTTCAGAAATATTTAAGGGAGAAAAGGACCCTTCATAAAGCCTTGTCAAGTGAAAAGAAAGTGTGAAAGCTACGTCATGTTTCTGATGGTTATCTCAGCCGTGATTTTGGTCCAGATGTTTTATTTCCTGTGACGGCCTTATGTAATTAGTAGCAGATTCAGCATCATCACAGATGTGAGCTCCTGAAATGATGACAATGAAACCATTACATTACAGGATTGTTTTAGCCGTTCCAGTTATTTCTTCTTCGTCCCTACTGGCCTATCATGGGCTCTCCTCACAAGTAAAATGTGTGCATCTGGGAGAAATTGCAGCATTGTGCGTTTGGTAACGTTCACCTTTGAGATTATTTTTCTTAATGGATTGTGAATTTTCTAGATGTTTTATGTAAACTTGTCATTGGGTAATACAATGGCAAAACAAACCAACACGCACACACAAATCACAACACGGTGGATTGGAAAATTGTTTCACGTAAAACATTGAATTGCTGGGTGGAAGTTTGTTGAGACAGGACTGAAGCGTTCAGGTCTTAGCGTTAAAGAGAGAAAGCAGACATGTTCGGTTTTGGAACCAAGATAATGATTCCTATTTCTCAACAATTCACCTTACTGTGCTAACACATGCTTTTATTTCTCCCCGGCCCTCTGTGCCTCCTTTTATAATCTGTACCATCAAGTCTTCAAAGCCCATTCCTATAGCCAAGGGAGCTATTGGATGTGCCGGAAACATAAGTTTATTACTAAGGTTGTATTCTCCTACTAATGAAATGCCAAAGCTAAAAATAAATAAAGTGTATCCTCACTGTCCGAAAAAGAAAAAAAGAAAAGAAGAAAACATTTTTTTTTTTTTAATGTTCACAAAGTCATTGGCAATGTCAATGTCAGTGGCCTCTCCCTAAAATTTCATTTTGCACGTCCTGATTGCTTGGAACATCTCAGGAAAGTGCTATAGTACATTGATTTTTTTCTCACGGTTAGTCTTCTATGAAATGTCATTTTACGTTGTCTACCTTAATTCCTACAAAAGTACATTCTCAGGGCACCTAGGTGGCTCAGTCAGTTAAGCGTCCAACTCTCAACATCGGCTCAAGTCATGATCTCACTGGTCTGAGTTCAAGCCCTGTGTCGGGTTCTGTGCTAATAGCATAAGATTATCGGGATTCTCTTTCTCCCTCTCTCTTGGCCCCTGACCCACTCATGCTCTCTCTCTCTCTCTTTCTCTCTCTCTCTTTTTCTCTCTCTCAAAAATAAATTAAAAAAGAAAAAAACTTCATCCTCTCCTGAAATAAATGTAGTGATACATTTGAAACACAATGAATATTATTAAGATTGCCATTGGTATAAAGCAAGTTCATTTATTTTTTAAATTCTATTCATACCTAAGATGTAATTTCTGCTCATTCTTGAAATGATTAACATATTGGACAATTTTCCAAAATTTTTACTTTGCTTTTTATTCCCGATGTGTGCACTATTCACAAATTATATAAAGAAAATGTGTTCTTTGCCATTAATTCTATCTTTGTGTATTAGACAGGGCCCTCCGGGGAACATGGGTTCACGCAGTTAGGGAGGCTGAGAGGTCTCACCATCTTCTATCAGCAAGCTGGACACCCAGGAAAGCAGGTGGTGTCCAAGTCCAAAGTTCTGAGACAGGGGAGCTGATGGTGTACTTCTCAGGTAAGGACAGGCAAAGAACAATGTCTCGGCTCAATCAGGCTGAAAAGGGACGCGGTCTCCCTTCCTCTACCTTTTGTTCTCCTCGCTTCCTCAACGGATTGGATACTGTCCACCCACCTTGGAGAAGGCAATCTGCTTTGCTGAGACCACTGATTCAACTTCTAATGTCACTGGGGAAAACTCTCAAAGACACGCCCAGAAATCACATTTAGCTAAATATCTGGATACTCCGTGATGCAATCAAGGTGATACATACAATTAGCCATCATACTCACATTTGTGTGATGTGTGTTTACACTCACATTTAAGCAACACTCCTGTTTAGATTCCCCGTGCTTATGACAGCAATACCATCCTGGCAGGTGTCTCTTCTTTTCTCCTTGTCCCCTCCGGACTATTCGGAGAGCGACTTTGTTTTTTGAAATTTAAGTCAGATTATACCACTCTCTTGCTCAAAACCCTGTCATTGTTCCCCCTTTCAATGTGACAAAAGCCAGTCCTTACAATTGCCTTCAAGTCTCCACGTGATCTAGCCACCTGACTGCCTCCTCTCCTCCTCCCTCTTTCCCTTGCTCTACTCCTCTATGGCCCCTTCAGTATGATTCATAGCCTACTTACTCCCGCTTAATGTAACCATTGTTAGTCCCTCTGCCTGTAATGCTGTTCCCAGTAGGTTTGCTAGGCTAATTCCACAACAGCGTTCTATCACCGGTTTCAAAATCCATTGATGATTCCGGACTAAAACAGTTGTGAAAATTTGAGATTGATGCAAAGCCATGATTTTCTAATTCCGTCATTTCTTGCATATGTGTCAGCTGGCATCTTCTATAAAGAAGAGCCCCCCTGCCCTCCCCTCCCCATATTTTGAGTAACATTATGGGCTCTAGATTCCGTTTTTCATGCAGTGTTTTCTAATTCATTATTGGCTTTTGTTGCGCTTCAGTTTCCCCCAAATGTGGCCAGTATGACGCTCTTTGAGTTGATTCTTGCCCTTTTGTTAACTCTCTGTCAGTGTTTTGCTTTGCTTTGCTTTCTGCACAAAAAAAGAGGGACTAGGCTTGCCACGTGCCTTCCCTGTGTCAGACCTACAATCAGCCTTTTCTCCAAGAATCTCTAGTTCCTTTAGCGAGAAATGGTGCCTCAGAGCCACGATCTAAGGAGTAAGTGTTCTAGACATCCGGGTGTCGCTGGGTTTTTCTCTTTCTTTTTTTTTTTTTTTTTTATAAAAAATTTTTTTAACGTTTATTTATTATTGAGAGACAGAGAGACACAGAATGTGAGCAGGGGAAGGGCAGAAAGAAGGGGAGACACAGAACCCAAAGCAGGCTCCCGGCTCTGAGCTGTCAACACAGAACCTGCAGCGGGGCTCAAACTCACAAGCCGCGAGATCATGACCTGAGTTGAAGTTGGACGCTTACCCGACTGAGCCACCCAGGCGCCCCTGGATTTTTTATGTATTCTTAAAAGATCTTTGTATTAATTCTTTATCTATGGTATATTTTGCAGATATTTCTGTTATTTCCTCATTTGTCTTTTGCCACTGCTTATAGTGTTTTAATATGTTATGTAGTTATCTGGATTTTGACTTGTAATTAGTCATAGTTAAGTTCTCAGACTTGGGTTGTATAAAACTCCACCTGTGCATTCTTCTTGTGTCTGTGTGGCTTTAATTTTTTTTTTTTAGACGTAGATTTCTTCTCTATTTGGAACCTATGCTGGTATTTGACATATGGACCCAATTTCCTTATTCTCTGAATGCGTAGTTAGTTGTTCCAATTTATTTATTGAAAAGTCCCTTTTGAGATGGCACTTCTATATTTTTAAGTAGTTGTGTTATTTCTGAATTTTTGTTTATTCCATTTTTGTATCTACCTTCGTGTCCAAGCGGCAGTGTTGTAAATACAGAAGCTTTATGGGGCACCTGGGTGGCTCGGTTGGTTGAGCATCAGACTCTTGAATTCAGCTCAGGTCATGATCTCATGCTTTGTGAGATTCAGCCCCATGTGAGGCTCAGTGCTGACAGCTTGGAGCCAGCTTGGGATTCCCCCTCTCTCTCTCATTCTCTGCCCCTCCCCACCCCTCTCAAAATAAATAAATTTTTATAAATACATATACATATACTTACATATATAGCCTTCATAATTTGCTTTAATATCTGAAAGGACTATTTCCCATTCATGCTTTTTCCCTCTCTACCCACTGTTCTGTATGTTTTTTGAATACCATGTGTATCCTAATATGCTTTTTGCAATATGAATTTCTAAGTTTTTGGTTTTTGGGTTTTTTTGTTTGTTTGTTTGTTTGCTTAAACAAAAAACTTTGTTATTTGTGTTGGGATTATGCTAAATTTCTATGTTAACTTAAGAAGGATTGACAAAAAAAAAAAAAGAGGTTAGAGAGGGAGAGAGCCAAAGCATAAGACACTCTTAAAAATTGGGAACAAACTGAGGGTTGATGGGGGGTGGGGGGGAGGGGAGGGTGGGTGATGGGTATTGAGGAGGGCACCTTTTGGGATGAGCACTGGTGTTGTATGGAAACCAATTTGACAATAAATTTCATATTAAAAAAAAAAAGGATTGACATCCACAGACAAGGTATGGTTTTCCATTTAATCACTAAATGTGCTAAAGTCCTCCTCACATTTTTGTATATCTTGTTATGTTTATTCCCAGGATGTGTATCTTATCTGTTGCTGTCGTAAGTGGGGTTTTCTCTTCCAACTGGTTACGTCTGTATCCACATTGATTTTGTGTACTCATTTTCTCTTCTACTCTCTTACTGAACTTGCTTTATTGTTTGCATCCTTGATTCTCTTAGATGTTTCAGATATATTACCATGTCATCTGCTAGCAGAGATAGTTTTGTATCTTCTTTTCCAGTTGCTATGTTTCTAGTTATTTTCCTTTAAAAAAAATTGCATTGGCCCATACTTCCAGCATAGTACTGAATAGGAACGGAAATAAGTCAGACTTCTCACCTTGTTCTTGACCTTAGTGACAACTTCATAGCATTTCCCCACTAAGTTAGAAGCTGACTTAAGGGATAACCAGTTTATACCTTCCCAAGTGTTTTTGTTAGGAATGGATATTAAATTTTGTCAAGATCCTTGAATGCTGAAGGCAATTTATAGACATAAATAATTTTTCTCTTTGATGAAAAATATAAAATAGAGTTTAAGGGACATTTAAAAATATAAAATGGAGTTTAAGATGCATAGAACAAGACTACAACATGTCCCTAAGGAGAGGAGATAGAGACTAGGGGAGAAAAAATACTTTTATAAATGTCTGAGAATTTTCCTAAAATAGTAAAAGTTAGTTGACATATTTAGAAAGACCAGAATATCCTAGACATGATTTAAAAAAGAAATCCAACACTCAGTCATGTCATTGTGACATTGTTGAATTCCAAAGCAAAGGGGAAGTAAAATGACAATTGCAATATGAATAAGATAAAACAAAATGAAATACCATTTCACAATCTCAAAGTGACAAAATTAAAAGCCTGACAAGGACCAAGTGGTGGTAAAGATGTGGAGCAGTAGGAACTTATAAAACAGCTGTTGAAAGTTCAAATTTAGAACTTAGAAATAGAATTTAAAAGTGATATTTCCCAGCAAAGAAATACCCTATGACACAGAAATTCCACTTCTCGAGAAAAGGTACACATGTGAACAGATTTATACAAGAATAGAAAACAACGTCACTTGCAATAGGAAAAAAAAAAGGAAATAGTTCAAATATCTTTTTTGAGGAGAATTTTCTAGTTTATATTATATTCTTTTTTTTTTTTAATTTTTTTTCAACATTTATTTATTTTGGGGACAGAGAGAGACAGAGCAGGAACGGGGGAGGGGCAGAGAGAGAGGGAGACACAGAATCGGAAACAGGCTCCAGGCTCTGAGCCATCAGCCCAGAGCCCGACGCAGGGCTCGAACTCCCGGACCGCGAGATCGTGACCTGGCTGAAGTCGGACGCTTAACCGACTGTGCCACCCAAGGGCCCCAATATTCTTAAATAGCTAGATACAATATGCAGCCATGACAAAGAAGGAAATAAAACTGTATTACATATGACTATGTGTATAAATCCTTAAAACAGGCTTTTAAAATGTAGCAAATCACAGAACAATATATACAATATAATACATTTATATAAAGTTGAAAAACTGCCAAAATCCAACAATATATTATTTGGGGATGGAAAGCTATTTTAAAGCAAAACAAAGAAATGATGAACACAAAAGTAAAATTTTTGTGTTTATCCATTTTTGAGAGACAGAGCCAGAGTGTGAGTGGGGGAGGGGCAGAGCCAGAGGGAGACACAGAATCCGAAGCAGGCTCCAGGCTCTGAGCTGTCAGCACAGAGCCCGATGCGGGGCTCGAACCCATCAACTGTGAGACCATGTCCTGAGCAGAAGTTGGACACTTAACCGACTGAGCCACCCAGGTGTCCCTTGATGAACACAAAATTTAAAGTAGGGCTTTGCTCTAGAGAACTGCAGGGGGAAGAATGTGCTCAGGCAAGGACATCCAGGGAACTTCATAGGTGCACATACTTCTTAAGCAAGGTGGTCATGAAAAGGGGTTTATATAATGAAAATTCTTTAAACAGTACATGGACATTATTTATTATTTTAGGTGTACTACTTTGTAAAGGATTGTTGGACGACAAGGTCCTTATAGTCCCTACATTTTAACTTATGAACATCTGGTTTGAAATGTATATTTGAGCACCAAAAGCCATAATACCTAGGAATAAACCCAACCAAAGGAGTGAAAAATCTATCCACTGAAAACTATGGAAAACCTATGAAAGAAACTGAAGAAGACTCCTCCCCAAATGGAAAAACTCTCCATATTCACGGATTGGAAGAACACATACTGTTAAAATGTTGATACTATGCAAAGCCATCTACATGGTCAATGCAATCCCTATCAAAATAACACCAGCATTCTTCGTAGAGCTAGAACAAGCAATCCTAAATTTGTATGGAACCAGAAAAGACCCCGAATAGCCAAAGCAATCTTGAAAAAGAAAACCAAAGCTGGAGGTATCACAATTCCGGACTTCAAGCTATATTACAAAGCTTTAATCATCAAGACAGTACGGTACTGGCACAAAAACAGACACCCGGATCTATGCAACAGAATAGGGAACCCAGAAATGGACCCACAAACATATGGCCAACTAATCTTTAACAAAGCAGGAAAGAATATCCAATGGAAAAAAAGACAGCCTCTCCAGTAAATGGTGCTGCAGAAGAATGAATCTGGACCCCTTTCTTACACCATACACAAAAATAAACTCAAAATGGATGAAAGACCTAAATATAAGACAGGAAGCCATCAAAATACTAGAGGAGAAAACAGGCAACAACCTCTTTGACCTCGGCTGCAGCAACTTCTTACTTGACACATCTCCAGAGGCAAAGGAAACAAAGCAAACATGAGCTATTGGGACCTCATCATGATTAAAATCTTCTGCACAGTGAAGGAAACAATCAGCAAAACTAAGAGGCAACCAACAGAATGGGAGAAGATATTTTGCAAGTGACATATCAGATAAAGGGTTAGTATCCAAAATATATAAAGAACTTGTCAAACTCAACACTCAAAAAACAAATAATCCAGTGAAGAAATGGGCAGAAGACATGAATAGACATTTTTCCAAAGAAGACCTCCAAATGGCTAACAGACACATGAAAAGATGCTCAACTTTGCTCATCATCAGGGAAATACAAATCAAAACCTCAATGAGATACCACCTCACACCTGTCAGAATGGCTAACATTAACAACTCAGGCAACAACAGATGTTGGCGAGGATGCGGAGAAAGAGGATCTCTTTTGCAATGCAAACTGGTGCAGCCACTCTGGAAAACAGTATGGAGGTTCCTCAAAAAATTAAAAGTAGAACTACCCTATGACCCTGCAATTGCACTACTAGGCATTTATCCAAAGGATACAAGAGTGCTGTTTCCAAGGGGCACATATATCCCAATGTTTATAGTAGCACCATCAACAATAGGCAAAGTATGGAAGGAGCCCAAATGTCCATTGATGGATGAATGGATAAAGAAGATGAGGTATATACATCTACAATGGAATACTACTCAGTGGTCAAAAAGAATGAAATTTTGCCATTTGCAACAACGTGGATGGAACTAGAGGGTATTAGGCTAAGCGAAATAAGTCAGAGAAAGACAAATATCATTTGACTTCACTCATATGTGGAATTTAAGATACAAAACAGATGAACATAAAGGATGGGAAGCAAAAATAATATAAAAACAGAGAGGGAGACAAACCATAAGAGACTTAAATATAGAGAACAAACTGAGGGTTGTTGTAGGGGTGGGGGGTGGGAGGATGGGCTAAATGGACAAGGGGCATTGAGGAAGACAATTGCTGGGATGAGCACTGGGTATTATATGTAAGTGATGAAACACTAAACTCTATTCCTGAAATCATTATTACACTATATGTTAACTAACTTGGATGTAAATTAAACATAAATAAATAATAATAAAATTTTAAAAATGAAATACATATTTGGTTAATGTTCACTCAAACACTTGGTTAGGCTCCTGCAAGAAGGTCAAATTTCTACCATTTATATGGAAATGTTTCTGAAGATATTCATTCCCTCTCTCAATTCCTTGCATTTCAGTGCTTGAGATACAACCTCAACAGAGAAAGATTTACTCTAGAAAATGTGGCCTTACATTGTCATAATGGTGCTGATCTTCCTTCCAGCTTTTAAAAAGTAAGCTTATCCCTTTTTCCACAGTAAGTTCTAGTGAATGAATGCAAGCTGTAGAAACTTTCCAAAACAATTTCTACAACACAGTCTTCTCCATTGTCATCAGGTAATAAACTGTGAGTATAATTTGGCCTCTTCACATCAGAGCAGATGCCAATGGAATATTCATTCCCTTTTCTACAAATTTTATGGCCAGGAGAAAGTTCCATATAACCAAAGTGGTAAAGTATATCTTAATTTTACTTAGAAATCTATTGTGTTACAGAAAGAAACAAGAGAGGTGATAAGCGAGAATGGAGTTGGGCTAAGAATGTCTTTAATTTAGTGTTCCTTAGTCTTACAGTTGTACTGTGTTCAACATTATGTACAAACACAATTCCTCTCAAGCTCCAGAACTTTGAATGACATAACTCCTGCTCTTAAACAAACAAACAAACAACAAAAATTTACTTGATGTGAAAATTTCTGAGCATCAGTTATTGCCAATGCTTCTATTATTTGGGGCATGGTCGCCATGCCTCAGCAGGGACAGTTACCACCATGGCAAACTCCAGCTTAAGTTCCTTCCAGAAATCAAGTATGTGGCACTTATCATGCAGAAACACAAATGATGACCTGGCAATTGAGAGTATTCTCCCTTCCTGGTGCACTTGGCCTTTTACCTTTTAAGACTCATGTGCAGGATTGATCTGTTATTGGATAATCAGCAGTGGTCTCTACAAAAGAATTCCTTTGCCAGAAAACAATAAATAACTGAAAAACTACATCTCCCAGAATCATTCTATAGTTCGTCCAGATGCTTTTAATTACAGTTGTTGTATCTCACATTTCTGGATTTAAACCTCATTTCTTGGGGCACCTGGGTGGCTCGGTCGGTTGAGTGTCCAACTCCTGATTTCAGTTCAGGTCACGATCTCATGGTTTGGGAGTTGGAGCCCCACATGAGGCTCCATGCTGACAGTGCAGAGCCTGCTTGGGGTTCTCTCTCCTTCTCTCTCTGCCCCTCCCTTGCTTGTGCTCTCTCTAAAAATAGATAAATAAAAACAAAAATAAATAAATAAATAAACCTCATTTCTTTTTTAAAAAATGCTTATTTATTTTGAGAGAGAGAGCGCGCGCGCGCATCACGCGAACAGGGGAGGGACAGAGAGAAGAGAGAGAATGTGGAGCTCAAATGTCACAAACCTTGAGATCATGACCTGAGCCAAAATTAAGAGTCAGATGCTTAACTGACTGAGCCACCCAGGTGCCCCCAAACCTCATTTCTTGATTCACATCTAACCCCTTCACATCTCGCTACTGGAAATATAGCTTAAGAAATTGTAAATGATATCGGATGTCAGTGGGGAAGAGAGGGAAGAGAAAATGTTTGAAAGTTCAGAGAGTATTCAAAAACAACCTTCTCCCTTAAAGGATGTTCTTCTCTCTCTCTCTCAGTAGGTCAAGTTTTCTCCACTTACATGTTAGAGGAATCAGCAATATAGCACTGTCTTTTTCCCTCAGTGCCTTCTTCAGGTTCCCTCCATCTTTGTGGGTTTTTTTTTAAATGTTTATTATTTATTTTTGAGAGAGACAGGCAGAGAGAGCATGAGCAGGGGGCGGGGTGGGTGGACAGAGAGAGAGGAAGACACAGAATCCGAAGCAGGCTCCAGGCTCTGAGCTGTTGGCACAGAGCCCATTGTGGGGCTCAAACCCACAAATTGTGAGATCATGACCTGAGCCAAAGTCAAACACATAACTGACTGAGCCGCCCAGGCACCCCAGTTCTTTTTTTTTTTTTAATTTTTATTTTTTAGACAGAGAGGGCATGTGAGCAGGGAAGAAGGGCAGAAGGAGCGAGAGAGAATCTTAAGCAGGCTGTATGCTCAGCACGGAGCCCAACTCCGGGCTCGATCCCACGACCCTGTTATCATGACCTGAGCCAAAATTAGGAGGTGGTTACTCAACCGACTGAGTCACCCAGGCGCCCCTGGTTCCCTCAGTGTTTTACATAAGCTTTGACCCATATTTCAAGCAGGCGTATGGAAGCATACAGAATGCTATTTAGACTGTCTAAAGTTCAAATTTCATATTGTTTTGTGTTTATGAACAGTTTAATGAGGGACAACTAGATATCACTGGCTTTCTACTACCAGAACTTAAAATGTCTTAAAATTTAATTTTTATTGAAATAAGAAAGAAAAAGATCTCTAACAGAAAGGAAGCATATTCTTGAGCACCCATTATATTTTCACATATATGATTTTATTTTATTTTCACTCTAACCCTTGTTAACCTGCTACATGCTATTTAAAGATGGCAAAACTGAATCAGCGAAATGTCGTCTGGATACACTGACAGTCAAAGTCAGCCGGTAGGGGTGTTGAGTTTGAACACTCTTCTATCTGCCCCAGAGCTGCTTTCACCGTGATTTGCTGCCACAATAATGACAGTGTCACTTGATTAAAAAGCAATTGTCATTCTTTTGACAAAATGCATTGATTTCATGCCACACTTTGGAATCTTTATTTTCATATTATTGTTCATTTCATATCAATGATGTCACTTAAACACTAATTCCTTTTACCTTCTGGGAGGAAAATATTCAAATAGTTTTTTCCTTGAATTCCTATCTGATCTCAGTAGGATCACTTAACACTCTGGAAGAAATAGCCAACCCAATAAACCAGCCCTGGAAACCAAGATGGAAAAGGTTTCCCAAACCACCATGGCTTTGCCTTTGGTGCTCAGATAGGTGGGTATGAAAGAAATCCACATAATGCAGAAAATCAGCATGCTGAATGTGATTGCTTTGGGCTTATTGGACCTGCCTGGTAGGCATAGAGTCAGAAAAGTAATAGTCAAGGTCGAAAGTTCTAGAAAGCCCAAGTACTCCAGAGCACAGCAGAAGGGAGTAGCGGACCTTTTATTACACTGAAGGATGATTTTGCCAAACCGATTGTGTGCCAATGTTAGCAAAAGAGGGAGAAGGTCCCGGCCAGACTGTGCAGATATATACGTGAAGGAGGCACTATAAACTATCACCTTGGCGAATTGGGTCACCATCGGCCTTTGTAGAGTTTCCTGGTTTTATGGCATTGAAGGCCACAACCATAAGGAAGGTCTTTGCTAAAATAGCAGAAATGACTACAGAAAATATAACTCCAAAGAATGTTTACCTCAAGATGAAGGTGACCAGGCAAAAGGAGACCAGGTAAAAGTCAAAGAACAGAAGAAGCAAAGCATTAAGGAAGCAACGAGGATATAACTGAGATTTCAATTATTTGCTCTGACGACAGATGTGTCTCCCTATTTGAGAAATAGTCCTAAAATCAGAGTAGTGAGGAGAGAAAACCAATGCCCAGAAGGCCATAACAGATCCTAGAGGGTCTTCATGGGGCGAAAAAGTCCTAATTTGCGGAAGGAACTGATTTCTCTGTTTATTTGGATATGGGTCTTCAGGACCCTTGATGTTCATACATATCTGGAAGGGATGCAGCTTGATTGATTATAGCCCATCAGCCATTCCCCAAATACGTGCATAAAGCAAATATGTCTCGACTCAGAACTATATTTAAATTCTGAGGTAAATATACCTAATTACATTCCTTAGATCATAACACTGAAAAAGAAAGACCGTCTTTAATGGGAGAGAAACCATCTATTATACATTTGAATCCAAAATATCGAGCCAGAAAGAATGAGTTGAATTGAACAATGAGAGAGCAAGAATTTAGACAGTGAAATGATGTTGAGGGCAAAACAGACTATATAAAAAATGGATTTGGGTAAAATATGAAAGGAAGAGGGAATACATTCTACAGATATCCTGCACCCAGGAAATATGTAGTCCTGATGTTTATTGAGTATCTTTATGGTAAGTGCTTTCTTTAAACTTATAATTTGTTTGTGACAGCAGTTTTCAAGGGTGCTTTTTTATCATTAGTGCTTACAGTAAACAATAACAATGAACGGAAGAAACTTTAGAGGTAAATGTTTTGAAGAAACTTCAAAACAAGCACAAGGAAGTGTGATGTTTCATCCATTAAGGTGTGACCTCACTCACGCAGGGGAATTTTATTATTTAAATTTTTTTTAACGTTTATTGATTTTTGAGAGAGAGTGAGACAGAGTGAGAGTGGGGGAGGAGCAGAGAGAGAGAGGGAGACACAGAATCCGAAGCAGGCTCCAGGCTCCGAGCTGTCAGCACGGATCCAGATGTGGGGCTTGAACTCACAAAACATGACATGGTGACCTGAGCTGAAGTCAGATGCTTAACCGACTGAGCCACCCAAGTGCCCCCAAAATTGAATTTTAAAAATCTCTACATGATCTGTATATTGAAACTCCTTTCAGTGTGATGAGACTCAAATCTACGTGTATTATTAAGAATAAAATGCTACAATAATTGTTTTGAAAAAGCTATTAAATTTGTATATAAAGTCAAATATCAAGAATTTCATTTAAAATTATTTAACTAATAAAAATTATTTAAATAGTATTAAATAGCTATTAAAAACTTCTTTATTTGAGGGTGTCTGGGCAGCCCAGTTGGTTGAGCATCTGGCTCTTGGTTTCGGCTCAGGTCATGATCTGACAGTTTTGTGGGTTTGAGCCCCATGTCGGGCTCCCTGCTAGTGGCTCAGAGCCTGCTTGGGATTCCCTCCCTCTCTCTCTCTCTCTCTCTCTCTCTGCCCCTCCCCCACTCACACTTTCTCTGCCTCTGTCAGAATAAATAAATAAACTTTGATACAATGTTTTTAAAAAGTTGGTTTTTTAAAAAAATTTTATGGGTCCAAATTTTGACTTTATTTCTTACATCCTAATGAAATGGAGCGTGTTCTTTAACCTCTCCATCAATGTACTCACCATTAAAACGTGATTAATAATAGGACCTCATTACTGATCTCTGTAATCACTGGATGAGATTTGTGTAAACAGCCTAACACAGGAAATGACATAGAGTAAATAATGAATGACTAGTACGAGTAGATGGTCGCTGGGGAGGATTTGTTATACTACTGTTTCTCTTTCCTACTTGAATTACTATGACAATATCTATCCCATCCACACTGCTGATGCTCTGTTAAATATTTGGAGAGACATTATGTAAGGGCACAAACTTGCCAACCAGTAGAGAAATAATTCCTGAAGACTTAATGCACAGCATAGAGATTATAGTCAACAACGTGGATTATAGTCAACAACTTCGAAGTTGCTAAGAGACTAGGTCTTACTCATACTCATGGCAAAAAAAGAAATAATTATGTGATGTGTTATATGTTATATGTAAATTGTGTCTCCGTAAAAATTTATGAATTGTTTAATTCATTTGGGAAATTACAAATGTGTAGAGCAGGTGCATTTGCCTCTGCTCTACTTTGTAAATTCAGAGAATAGACTGTCAGAATTCAATGACTGCCCTTTAAATCCAGGGTTTGTGGTCTTTTGATGGCAGACCGTGTAAAGGCAACTTTATTTTCTCAACTGCCTTTGGGAAAAAAATCACTCGCTAGTAAGGAGGCAAGTATGAAATTGGGAAAAAAAGGCACTAACCACTGAAATGAGAGATCTGGGTTTTAGACCTTGTTTTGCCACTCAATATCTATAGATCCCCAGCAAACAATATATCTGATTTGGGACACATATCTTATTTGTGAATGAATGTATCAAATTAGATCACTGCATTGAACTCTAACATTCTCCTCCTCCCCATTCTCTGTGCATTTGTCTTTCTCTTTACAAATAATCACAGAGCTCACAGAGCAAAGCTTCTCGAACACGAAAGGCCACTGCTGATTATAAACTGAGGGAAAAGATGATCATTGAATTCATGATAGGAACAAGGGCAACGTTATCAACGTATCAAAGGTAAATCAATGGGGACGTTCTATTGCCAGGGGAAAGAGATTTAATGATTTTTCAGCTGCCAAAATACAGTGGGAGCTGACCAAAGCCCAAAGCAGAATCTTTGGAACCAAAGGCAGTAGCATTAAGTTGGGACGTGCCTGGATAAAAAAAAAGCAGATGAGTAACTTGTTCTTGTCCAACAAATAGATTTTGTTAGGACTTCAGTGAAAGATGCTTGCTTCCGTCTTGTGCTTTATACGCTATTTCTATGACTTAGCTCATTTCTGAGTCCTCAATAGACCTGGACCAGCCTTTTCCCAATCTGCTCCAAGCAGATCTGAATGAACTTGAGGGGGAAAGGTTAAAGCCAGTCTTAACTGAGGGCCTAGGACATGCACGCCAAGCAATTTACTAAGGAATGTGAATTCTATTCTAGTCATCATCACAGCCCCTACTTCAGATAGTTATCCTCGTCATCTCTGTTTTAAAGTTCTTTATTTTCAAATCATAAAGTAAATAGGAAAATTGATGATGAATACAAATATTGAAAAAAAAAAAGAGTGCAGGGGTGCCTGGGTGGCTCAGGGGTTAAGCATCTGACCCGTGATTTTGGCTCAGGTCATGATCTCATGGTTCATGAGAGTGAGCGCTGCATGGGACTTGCACTATAGGCGAGGAACCTGCTTGGGATTCTCTCACTCCTTTTCTCTCTGCCCCTCCCCCTCTGTACAAACAGGGGAGGGGCAAGGAGAGGGAGACACAGAATCTGAGACAGACTCCAGGTTCTGACCTGTCAGCACAGAGCCTGATGAGGGCTCGAACCCACGAACCGTGAGATCATGACCTGAGTCGAAGTCAGAGGCTTACCCGACTGAGCCACCCAGGTACCCCAATAAATAAACATTGTTTTTTCTTTTTTTAAAAAAAAAGAAAGAGTGCAAGGTGGGAGGGAGGGGACGGTGGGTGATGGGTATTGAGGAGGGCACCTTTTGGGATGAGCACTGGGTGTTGTATGGAAACCATTTTGACAATAAATTTCATATATTGAAAAAACAAAAACAAAAACAACAAAAAAACTTGTATCAGTCAAAGAGGGAGGTATAGAGCATCCTAGGCAGAAAGAAGCCATATGCAAAGGCTCTATGGTAGGAGGAAGCTGGGCATATTTGGAGAATCAAATGAGGTCTGGTGAAGAGGCAGGTGAGAGAAAAAGAGAGAGATTAGACTCAGAGGAACTAGATGTGGACAAAGAGTGAGACCAGACATACAAACAGCTACCAATAAGCAGAGTTGTGCAGAATGAACAAAATTTGTGAATCAACACATTTGGCCATTGCTAATTACTAAAAGCTTTTTAATGGATTACTGCATTTTGCAAAGTGAAAGATCATCTTACTACTACTTTATGCACATCTATGGCAAAGGACTACATTCATATCAGTGTCACTATTTAAATTGAATCACTAAGTCTTTGAGCTAGGACTAATATATAGTTCCTGGAGAAATTTCTACACTTAACCTTGCTGTGAACAGATGAGGTATTGAGGTAGGTAGAATGCCTTCCCTAAATATGTCCATCTTCAAAACCTGTGAGTATGGTCCTTGATAGGGCAAAAGAGAATTTGCAGATGTGATTAAGTATTTTGACGTGAGATCATCCTGGGTTATGGAGGTGGGTCCAATGTAATCACAAAGGTCTTTATAAGAGGGAGGCATGAAAAAATCAGTCAGAGAAGGAGACGTGACCATGGAAATAGAGGTTGGAGTGATGCTGTCACGAACCAAAGAATATGGACAGACTTTGGAAGATAAATAAAAGGCAAGGATCATAGAGGTAGGCTGCCCAGTGCAGTAGCCCCTGGGCAACATGTGGCTTTGTGCGCTTGAAATGTGACTCATCCAGGGGCGCCTGGGTGGCGCAGTCGGTTAAGCGTCCGACTTCAGCCAGGTCACGATCTCGCGGTCCGTGAGTTCGAGCCCCGCGTCAGGCTCTGGGCTGATGGCTCAGAGCCTGGAGCCTGTTTCCAATTCTGTGTCTCCCTCTCTCTCTGCCCCTCCCTCGTTCATGCTCTGTCTCTCTCTGTCCCAAAAATAAATAAACGTTGAAAAAAAAAATTTTTTAATAAAAAAAAAAAATGTGACTCATCCAGACTGGGATACACTAAATGTGTGAAATATGTAGTGGATTTAGAAAATGTAAGATAAAACCAGAATATAAAATACCTCAATATTTTTATACTAATTATATATTGTCGAAAGGGTAATATTTTGTGTAGATTGACAGACAAATGAAATATGTTGTTAAGATGGAAAAAAAAAGAAAGTGCAATGTCTAGATAGCTTTAATAAAATTATTCACAAAAATGTAGGTAATATGGTTAACATACATTTATAAAATTTGAAATAATAAATGTAACAGAAATCAATTATGTCATAATTGTAAGCTTTGTAGAATATCTCTGTTGGATGTAATATCTTGAAAAATGAAATAAATAAAAAATAAAAATAAAAATGAAATAAATCACTTGTCCTGTTACTTAACTTCCATTTAGGTTACAAATCTTTTAAGGTAAATTCTGCTTGGGCATTTTCCGCATCTTACATGGCAGAATTAACAGCAGAGTATTGGTTTTGCCAGGGTGCCTGGGTGGCTCCGTCGGTTGGGCGTCCGACTTCGGCTCAGGTCATGATCTCAGGGTCCGCGAGTTCGAGCCCCGCGACGGGCTCTGTGCTGTCAGTTCCGAGCCTCCGATTCTGTGTCTCCCTCTCTCTCTCTGCCCCTCCCCCACTCACGCTCTGTCTCTCTCTATCAAAGAATGAATAAACGTTAAAAAAAACTTTTTTCAAAAGAATATTGATTTTGCCACCTCAAAATGTCCTAAGGGAGCAAAATTCCAAAATCTTATTTAACAAAATTCATGGAAAATCATATTTGATACAGAAAGAAACTTTTATTGTCGTTAAAGAGCATGGTTACGAAGGGATTAGAGAAAAGGAAAGTGTTCAAAAATATCTCGTGCTCTATTCTCCCACAGTGAAAGGGAAGTTTGTATCCCATGAAAAAATAGCAGCATAGTGACCACAGCAGTAAAGTGCCAACTGCTCTGTTAAGTAATCAGTGCTCCTATACCGTAATGTCCCTGTGTTACGTTTACCTAATACGGTTTTAATATTAAATTGCTATGAGGAGCCCCTGGCTGGCTCAGCCTGTGAAGCATGCAGCTCTTGATCTCAGGGTTGTGAGTTTGAGCCCCGCATCGGGGGTAGGTGTTACTTTAAAAAATGAAATCTTGGGGCGCCTGGGTGGCGCAGTCGGTGAAGCGTCCGACTTCAGCCAGGTCACGATCTCGCGGTCCGTGAGTTCGAGCCCCGCCTCGGGCTCTGGGCTGATGGCTCGGAGCCTGGAGCCTGTTTCCGATTCTGTGTCTCCCTCTCTCTCTCTGCCCCTCCCCCGTTCATGCTCTGTCTCTCTCTGTCCCAAAAATAAATAAAAACGTTGAAACAAAATTAAAAAATAAAAATAAAAATAAAAAATAAATAAAAAATGAAATCTTTTCCAAAACATTGCCATGAAAATTTCCCTCAGGCACAACTTTTATTATTATGTTTATATCCCAGAAGGTTATTCTGTGATGAAAGCTCAAGCCAAATATTGATTTTGTTTTAAACGTTTGCCATGTATCATTGAGCCAAAAATGTGTACCTGCAAATATGTGTAAAGCGAGTCAGTACCTCATGCGTTAGAGGAAGGAAAAACTAGAAGTTATTTGTGCCTGGTTTATAAATTATGGAAAAGTTGAAACAGTAGAGTTAGGAAGACAGATACCCAAATACAATGATGCATATAACAGTAATTTTTAAAACATGAAAGTTTTTAAAAACATGAAAGCAGGTATGATCTTATTTGACAAAAAATGAATAAACAATCTATTATATAAACTCCACCTCTATAAGCTTGGAAAATGTCTCAAAGTGTATATAAGAAATCATCAAGGAGCGCCTGGGTGGCTCAGTCGGTTAAGCGTCCGACTTCGGCTCATGGTCTCAAGGTTTGTGGGTTTGAGCCCCGTGTTGGGCTCTGTGCTGACAGCTCAGAGCGTGGAGCCTGTTTCAGATTCTGTGTCTCCCTCTCTCTGCCCCTCTCCCCAGCTCGCGCTCAATAAATAAAATTAAAAAAAAAAAAAAAAGGAACAAATCATCAAGCATGGTCGACTTTAGAAGGACAGATGGGAGGTCTTTTACTTGCCATATTCTTCTCATACTGTTAACCATAAAAATATTACTTTTATAATTTGGAAAAAGTGATAAAACAAAGGATCAAAACATATACATATTTTGGCTGGTAAGATGCTAATCATTAACTATTAATATTCATTAATTGCACGTTCATAAAATTATTAACACATAATTGTCTATGGACATTAGTTATTGCTGATTGATCATGATTAACAAATAATTGACTGTAGTCATTATGATTCATCATTTAATAATTCACTTAACTCAGCCATTATATAATTTCTTTTTGCAGGTCAAAAGCCATTTGCTGATAAGACACATGTTAAACATGCATATATTTTATAATATGGACATGTATAATTTTTAAACATTCTTTAATAAATCTATATAACTGTAAAATGGAAGATGCAGAGGAAGTTGAGCAATACCTTGAAACAACAAAAAGTCCCTTTGAGAACAAGGATGTTTTCTAACATGTGAAAAGCGTGTGAGTCATTGTTGTGGGAATTACCAAGTCATATATATGTTACTAACGCCTCCTGACACCTGTGAATTTTAATCAATAGAGGCCAGCTGGATCTTGTTCCAAAGTATTTTTAAGGAATAGAGTGGAAAATTACTACAGGTAACTAACCATCCAGAGAAAGCTGCATTATATTTTAATGTCTAATTGACATTGCTTCTTCTGACATTCAAATTCATTTCTCTTATATAGGTCACATTATAAAACAAAAACTCCCAAAGAATTAGGAAGAATAGAATGAGATTACCCACTGAGTCTCGAAGGTGGCAGAAGTTGTGTTGTAACGGAAGGAACAAGGAACGGAGCTGAATTGCAAAGTAGTCATATCATGTAAGGCGTGGGGGGGTTCAACTGGGGCAGAGGTAGGAGATTGCTTTAACAAAAGGGCTATAAACCCACAATGCGACATATTCAGCCCAACATGAAGCCAGAATGTTCCAGCGTTGCAAGCAAATGAGGAAGAAACCCACCCGAACTATGAAAAGAAACTCACATGGAGTTATAAATGCCTCTACTATGTGCCCAGCTGTGTGCCCAGTGCAAAGATTTGGTTTTGTCCTCTTTCCCGCCGACAAATGTGTGACAGTAAGGCTCAGAAGTAAAACTGGGAGTGCAGAGGCGGGCCCCCGCAAATGTCAGAGACAAACTGAGGCATGGGTGGGGAGGCCTGGAAGAAAGTAGCGAATGTTTGTTTGTTTTTTTTTTTTTTTTTTAATAGGCATCACATCCAGCACGGAGCCCAGTGCGGGCTTGAACTCACCTCCCTGAGATCGAGCCCTGAGCTGAGATCAAGAGTCGGATGCTTAACCGACTGAGCCCCCCGGGGGGCCCCAAACAGAGAAATTTTATCTGCCCAAAGAAAACAGTATTTTTAAGCCCCTGATGTTTCCCCTCGGTGAGCCCATTTCTGTTGGTACTTACCACTATCATCATTTCCCCACTTTGTTGTTTCCTTAAGTGAGGAGACTCGTTGCCCGGTAAACTCCCTTGTCCTCCTTATGCAAGAAAGGAAACCCTGACTGAAACACAAAGCCGCAGAACAGATTAATATTATTATGCCTTCGGGCTGAACTTCCTTAAAAAAAAAAACAAACAGAAATGGATTCATTTTCCTTAGATCTTAGCAACAAAATAGTACTGGACTCAGAAACTGATGACAGAAGGAGAGAGAGAGAGAGAGAGAATGAATTCATCCCAACCATCTACATCACAAGGCACAGGTAAAATTTGCAACTCTCCCTTTCTTTCATAGATCTTTTTCTGGGGGGAAGCGGTGATAAATATGCTGAGGGGATAGGACTCTAGAAATGTCTCCACTGAAGTAAAAGAAGGGAGACAGAGACAGAATGCAAGGGGGGAAACAGGCAGTGGTTAGGAGACGCTATGTTGTACTGAGGGTTGCTGGGCTGGGTTTTGGGGAGAACTGAATCAGACTGCTGTTCCCACCCTTTCACTGTGTTGCATTGGGCAAGCCACCTCCCTTCTCTGGAACTCACTTTCCCTGTTTGTAAATGTTTATCGGGTGGGAGGGGGAGAGGAACTATAAGAACATTGCTCACGTTTTATATGAATTGGTTTGCAAAGGGCTTGGGAAATGAGACACCAGAAAGAGGAGGGCAGGAGAGAGATTTAAAAAAAACAAAACAGGGGCGCCTGGGTGGCGCAGTCGGTTAAGCCTCCGACTTCAGCCAGGTCACGATCTCGCGGTCCGGGAGTTCGAGCCCCGCGTCAGGCTCTGGGCTGATGGCTCGGAGCCTGGAGCCTGTTTCCGATTCTGTGTCTCCTTCTCTCTCTGCCCCTCCCCCGTTCATGCTCTGTCTCTCTCTGTCCCAAAAATAAATAAAAACGTTGAAAAAAAAAATTAAAAAAAAATAAATAAATAAAACAAAACAAAACAAAAAAAAACCAGAGAGGGTGAGAGAGAGAAAGGGAAAGACAAAGATAGGAAAAGAAGACGGAAAGCCTGAGAGACTTAAGAAGGAAAAATAGCACATCTGTCTCAGTTCACGAGTCTTAAGATCAGCAATGGCTTATTCTAGTGGTTCTAAAAGCTGGTTCCCAGACCAGGAACTTGCTGGCTCCATAGCAGCTCTAATGAATTGTTAACTCTAGAAGTGAGGCCCCATCATCGGTGTTTAAACAAACTCTCCAAATGATTCTGAGGCATGCTGAAGTCTAAGAATTACTCCATATAGACAGCGCAAGTGGAAGGAGATAAGTAAGGTTGAATAAGAATGTCTTTTGTATCTTGCTTTGGGAAGATTGACCATGTTTGCATATTTCTTTCTACAGAGAAAGGACGCTTCTCTTCCCAAAGGCTCTTATGGACTGTTGCTGGGGTCTCCATTCTACTGCTCAGTGTCTGTTTTATCACCAGATGTGTTGGTGAGTTCTAAAGGTCAAGTTTAATCTCCCTGGTGAATATTAAGAGTAAAATCTTTCTTCTTGCCTGTGGGTTCCCTTCTCCTCCAAAGGGTATTTCTGTTCCACTTTCTTCCCTGTTTATCTCCAGGTTATTCCTCAACTAGAACCCCAACTAGTACAGAACGGTTACCAAATTGCAGCGACCTCTGACATATTTTTCATGATGGACATTTTTCATCTCCTTGGTGGCCTTGAGTCCTCGCCTTTGTGCTTCTGTCATGAGTGTAAACTTCTCCACGGGAACCTAGCCAGAGACATGACAAACTGTGTTTTGGAACAAGGGTAGGGAGGGTGGGCATAAGAGAAAGTGAAAGCATATTTGTTTTCTCTGGGCCCTTGGACCTGAAGTAAAGTACATTCATCTTCGTAAATCAGCAAAAACCATGAAATGTGAATCCTTTTTTCTTTGGGTAAGTAAATCTCGGTACCTCTCCGTGTAGAAGGACAAATAGAGAGTAAAAAAAAAGATATCATGATGATTGCTGGTACTTTTGTTACAAATACACACATGATAAACTTAATTCTTTATCAAGAATAACGAACGTACACTCTGCCCCTTTCCTTACAGTGACGTATCATAGCTTTCAACTCTGTGATGAGAAAAAGTTCCAGCCATATGAGGATTTAATGGACTTCTCCTGCTACAAAGATGTATCGGGTATAATGGTCCTGAAATTTGAACATCAACATTTACATATTGCCACTTTTTGGCTTCTAGATTGATTTGGGGACAAGGAGTTGGAGGGTGTCCTGTGTCTCAAAAACAAAATATAAAATCTTGCCTGTACCACCAGAGAATGATGAGGAACTGAAAAGACAGGTCTAGGACTTTGAAAATGTGATTAGCATTGGACAGGAAATCCTGGGGACATCATAGCAAACTTTTAGAAGAAATTTGAGGTATGTCTGAACAGAAAATCTAGAAGTGGAAGGTATTATCTCCAGGAGTGCACTTTCTTTTCATTCCTCACTTGCTTCCCAATGAGGTGAAGAAGAAAAAATAGAGAGAGAATAGGGAATTTGGAGATATCTCAGAAATATACTCTCTACACTCTTATATATATAGTTTTGTTCTAAGTCTTAGCAAAATGCTACATGACGCTCCTCTGGAATTTAATTTCCTCACCATTAAATTGAGAAACACTGGACTATTTCTTTCTAATAAACTTCAAAGACTTACATTCTACAATTCTAAGAAGTGTAGCCCATCTCCACAACCAGTTTGGAGACTTTGTTGAGGGCACATTGCTTGGGCAACATGAGAGATGGTTGCTGAGATAAAATGCATAACCTTCTCTCACCTTGGCATTCTAAGAATAGTTAATAAGGCTCTATATCAATAGCATAACAGAGATAGATTGTATGTATGACTGCATTCACTGGCAAGTTTACAAAATAAGGATTATATCTCAGGGTGCCTGGGTGGCTCAGTCAGTTAAGCATCTGACTTAGGCTCAGGTCATGATCTTGCGGTCCGTGAGTTCGAGCCCTACATCAGGCTCTGTGCTGACAGCTCAGAGCCTAGAGCCTGCTTCGGATCCTGTGTCTCCCTCTCTTCCTGTCCCTTCCCCACTCATGTTCTGTCTCTTAAAAATAAATAAACGTTTGGGGTGCCTGAGTGGCTCAGTCGGTTAAGCGTCCGACTTCGGCTCAGGTCATGATCTCGTGGTCCGTGAGTTCGAGCCCCGCATCGGGCTCTGTGCTGACAGCTCAGAGCCTGGAGCCTGTTTCCGATTCTGTGTCTCCTCTCTCTCTGACCCTCCCCCATTCATGCTCTGTCTCTCTCTATCTCAAAAATAAACGTTAAAAAAATTTTTAAAAAAATAAACGTTTAAAAAAATTTTTTTAATTTAGAAAACAAGGGTTATGTCTCAAAAGACAAGACAATTGCTATTTGTGTTTACTGACATAGGAATTCTCTAAAGTCTTAGATAGTAGGTTGGGGAGTGGGCAAGGACAAGGGGCTCCAAGGTACCAGTCAGAAGACTGGTAATGATGAACTTCATGAGGCCAGATGAAGCTTTCTGTTTCCTTACTTAGTTGATACATGACACTCATGGAAACTTCTCTCCTCCTAGGTTCAGTCAAGAATTGTTGTCCGTTGAGCTGGATCCATTTTCAATCTAGCTGCTACTTATTTTCTACTAACACCATGTCCTGGGCATCAAGCGTAAAAAACTGCTCAAACATGGGAGCACATCTGGTCGTTATCAACACACAGGAGGAGCAGGTAGTTGGAGCACAGTCACCTCCAGTGTCAATGTAACATTCCTTCCAGGATCTATCCCTCTTTCCATATGTATATGCACTCTTTGGTCCAAAATTACTATTTGTTAAGTGAATGTATTAAAATGCATGCTGTTCCTACTATTTCTATAAGTCGATACCTACTCTAATTTATTGTCATCACTAGAAGAGCCTGAGGGGGGAAGAAAGGGGAATTTCCATGTTCAATGCCTTTCTTACTAAGGGAAAAAAAGAGGTGGGGGGGACGCTGACAGTTCATTTTAGAATGACTATTGTGTTGATGAACACATCAGATGATTATGTCAGATATGCCCAAGATATGTCCATTATCTTTAAGCTGTGATTAATAATCTTTCATGCTGAAAAAAAAAAAATGGGGCGCCTGGGTGGCGCAGTCGGTAAGCGCCCGACTTCAGCCAGGTCACGATCTCACGGTCCGTGAGTTCGAGCCCCGCGTCAGGCTCTGGGCTGATGGCTCAGAGCCTGGAGCCTGTTTCCGATTCTGTGTCTCCCTCTCTCTCTGCCCCTCCCCCGTTCATGCTCTGTCTCTCTCTGTCCCAAAAATAAATAAACATTGAAAAAAAATTTTTTTAAATAATCTTTCATGCTGGATATCTAAGTAGCTTTTGCTACAAATAACAGTAGATCAGCTTTGAATGAGATATTAAGAAACTCCTTCTCTGTTAAAGATTCTCTTTTTGTTGGTTTAATTCTATGTTCCGTATATTTTTACCACAAAAAAAAAAAAAATTCAGGAGATACTCCTCCATGATCTTACAATTTCAGAGCCATTTATCTGTCACCTATAATCCACTTGACCTCTTTTAATAACAATTACCTTCAACATTTGTCCAAAATTGGAATGACTGATCTACTTTGTGTTTCTATCGTGTTGCTCCTCTAGGAATTTCTTTTCTACGCGAAACCGAAAAGGAGAGAGTTTTATATTGGACTGACAGACCAGGTGACTGAGGGTCAGTGGCAATGGATAGACGGCACACCTTTCACAGAAGCTCTGAGGTAATCTCCTTCTTACAGGACAATTTTAACACTATCTCAAGTCCCAAAGTTAGACCATTGTTGAGGGGAGTTCTCAGAACCTCCTTCCATTCCATGAGATATTTTCAGGTCAATCCTTGGTGATTTTATGTGCTAGAAGATAGTCGAAGGAAGCACGAGGATCTCATGCTCTCGCTTCCTGAGACCATCTGAAGAAGAAAGGGGAGATAACAGATGAACACGAGGAGGGAATCAGAATCGAAGACTAGTTCATCGGAAATGCAGCAGAGACAAAGAGTGAAAGTCAGAGTCTTGTGCCCAAACTAGTAAATGATTTGAGGGTAGTGATTTGAGAAAGGAGATTTATGGAGTGAAAGTGGGGACTCCCTTGATAAGGTCTCTTTTCTCTTTGATAGTGACCTTACACCCTTAGAGAACAGCACATTGGAGTTTTCATGGGTTTGATCTCATTAATTATTTCATTTTACCTAAATTGCACCCTTCTGAGATACATCGATATTATTAATCTTCATTTAGCATTTGAGGAAACCAAAGGCTCAGTTCTAAGAGTACAGCTGCCATGCACTGAGACTCTAGAAAGTTGCTTCTCTACGGCACCGTAACACCACTAAAGTATGCACCTAGGTTAATACGAACTCGGTGCAGAATAAAGGGAACTAAACGTAAGATGAGACAAAAGCGTGAAGGAAACAAATTCATGAGCATCAGTGCTTCCCGTAACTTCTCATTATGGGTCTACAGCTGAGGAAGCTTGACAGACCAGAAAGTCAGGAATATCCAGCTGGGCTTTGCCACTCTAAGACTTAAGACAAGTGGTTCGGTTTTTCCGGGATTCCTTTTCTTCAATAAAATGGAGGTTTAATGCCTAACTATAATGCCTAATGGAGGTTACAATGCGCAACAAAATTGTTGCGAGGGAGCACAACACAAATGCAACTGGTCTAGCATATGAGGTCACGTGGCTTCCTGTAGCTGGGATTTAAAATCTTCTGCACTTGCTCTCTTCCAGCTTCTGGGACGAAGGGGAGCCCAATAATATAGTTACAGTGGAGGACTGTGCTACCATACGAGACTCTTCAAATCCGAGGAAAAATTGGAACGACGTGCCCTGTTTCTTCAATGTGTTTCGGATTTGTGAAATGCCTGAAATAAGTGCTTTGAATAACAAAAAAATCTTCTGAGAACAGAAAGCACAACTGAAATGCATAAAGACAGAGGCACAAGAGCATGAACACAACACCAACACGAGAAAACTGTGCACTGCACTTTATAAGGACTACCTAGAGACTTCATAAGGACTTGTCGCTTTTGATATAAATAAACTAAGTAGTTTGGGGGCGCCTGGGTGGCTCAGTCGGTTAAGCGTCTGACTTCGGCTCAGGTCATGATCTCGAGGTTCGTGAGTTCGAGCCCCGCATCAGGTTCTGTGCTGACAGCTCCGAGCCTGGAGCCTGCTTCGGATTCTGTGTCTCCCTCTCTCTCTGCCCCTCCCCTGCTTGCACTCTGTCTCTGTCTCTCAAAAATAAATAAACATGAAAGAAAAATTTTTTAAAAAAGATTTTAAATAAAATAAGTAGTTTTGAACGATATAATTTATGATCCTGATTGACATGCATTTTTCTCTATATTAGTCTCAGGGCTTCTCCCAATTTACCAAGCAATTCTCTAACAAATGCTGGGAAAAGTAAAGAATACTCCTGCTTTGTTTGTGAATATTTATATGAACATATAGAGACATACAGCGAGTACAGAGCCCAGCAAAGAAGAGGATTTTATTTTTCTTTTCTTTTCTTTTCTTTTCTTTTCTTTTCTTTTCTTTTACATTTTGTGTTTATTTTGTATGTCAAAGGTTAATTATATCAGAGGCTTAATTGTAATTCCAAATAACAAAGCCATATATCCATAAGTCAGATAAGGGTGACTAAGAATCCCATTAACTAATCCATGACATTAGCTAGTTATCATTAACCCAAGAGCTGGCCCAACGCTGACAAAGCTTAGAGCCAAGTAGTTGTCACAGAGATCAACTCAATGAACCAATTTATTTGTAAGATATAGACAAACTGTTGACTTTAAAACCTACCTCATTGGACTCACCTCTGTAGAAGCTATCCAATGCTATATTATTAAGTGGATATATATGAACTCTCCAAGAAATATACTAACGACTTTTATAAAATAGATCATAAATTTGCAATGAAGCAGAAATGCCTTTATATTTTCCTATAGGATAGCAAAACATTTCAGAATGCCAAAGGATTTATAATTTCATTAACATCCTGAGAAAAATAGCTCTACTAGGAATAAAACTCAATATAGATATAGAAGATTTCTTTTTTTTTTATTTAAATCCAAGTTAGTTACCATACAGTGTAATAATGATTTCAAGAATAGAATTTAATGATTCATCACTTGCATATCATACCCAGTGCTCATCCCAACAAGTGTCCTCCTTAATGCCCATCACCCACTTAGCCCATCCACCCCCAATACCCCGCCAGCAACCCTCAGTTTGTTCTCTGTATTTAAGAGTCTCTTACGGTTTGACTCCTCTGTTTTTCTGTTATTTTCGCTTCCCTTCCCCTATGGTCATCTGTTTTGTTTCTTAAATGTCACATATGAATGAAATCATATATTTGTCTTTGACTGACTTATTTCCCTTAGCATAATACACTCTGGTTCCATCCACGCTGTTGCAAATGGCTCCACTGAATAACTGAATCTCACTTGGATTTGTGGCTATTGCTCAGCTAGGGCCAGGGTCCAATAGCTAAATTGTTCTAAGAGAACATTCAGCTTGACAACTTCCTATCTCAAGCCTATCCACTACGTGCATAATATTTTAATCAATGCTGATATGGTTATTCAAGAATATTTAAATATCTTGGTACCTTGAATAACCACACTTCTTGCACACGGCACCACACAGAGACCCTCAAAATTCATACACTGAAATTAATGTGTAATCATTAGATGGGAAAATTCAACTGGGTGAGTGAATATAATACGTAGTAAAACCTTGGATTGCGAGTAACTTGTTCTGCAAGTGTTCCGCAAGACGAGCAAACATTTCTAATAAATATTAACTTGATAAAAGAGCAATGTCTTGCAACACAAGTAGTATGTGACACCAAATGTCATATGATCACAACTGAGCCAATGGTTCTTCTCTCTCTCTCTCTCTCTCTCTCTCTCTCTCTCTGTGGGATTGTGGGTGATCATCTCCCATGTTCAGATGCTCAGTCTCAGACTGTGGTGTTTGGCAGAAAAATCAGTGATTTTTCAGAATGTTGGAAGATGCCCACAATAGGCACTAGTGTATTTTTTGTCACTGCAAAGCACCTATGGACAGTCCTCTCCTTTTCTATACAAAAGTAAGCTCAGGAATGCTTTGCTTCATTCTAGGTCAGGCTGCCTGCAGATATGGACCCTTTCCTCTGCTGCCTTATTGCCAGTTACATTAAATACAGCATGTGACAAGAGTTTATCAATACTGTACCGAAGTCAACATCCGTGCGAGTGTATACAATGGCCCCGATGCAGAAGATTTCACGGAGCCAATAGATAGCAGTGATTCCATTAGTGATAGTGAAAGTCACCCTACACAATAACCCTCCTTCTCTTGTCTCCCTCACACCAGCCACGAAGGTTTTCAAAGGTAAGGGCAGGTTAATTTCTTTATTTTTCTTTATATTTTCTTTGTTACTTTGTATCATGTTACAGTATTGTAATCATTTTTATATGAATATTTTGGGGTTGTGGGATGAATCATCTGAGTTTCCATGATTTCTTATGGGGAAATTCACTTTGATATACAAGTGCTTTGGATTACAAGCATGTTTCTGGAATGAATTATGCTCGCAGACCAAGGTTTATCTATATTAGTTTTCCTTAAAGTGTTCTTTCCTCTTAGATATATGTGACAATATGTAGTTTTGTTGATTTTTATTATATAAAGGAAATATTTTGTCACTCAAAAGTTATCTCAGATTATGATATACCAATATAATGAAACACTATTTACTTATATGGGGCAAGGTATAAATCATTTTCCAAACTATATTTTTAAGTAAAAAAATGCAAGATATTTTCCCCCCAAAACCAAATAATCAATTTAAAAATGGGAAGAATGGGCGCTTGGGTGGCTCAGTCGGATAAGCGTCTGACTTCGGCTCAGGTCATGATCTCATGGTTTGTGGGATTGAGCCCTGCATCAGGCTCTGTGCTGACAGCTCGGAGCCTGAAGCCTGCTTCAGATTCTGTGTCTCCCTCTATCTCTGCCCCTACTCTATTCATGTTGCTCTCTCTCTCTCAAAATAAATAAACATTGAAAATAAAATAAAAATGGGCAGAAGACGTGAACAAACATTTCTCCAAAGGCATCCAGATGGCTAACAGACACATGAAAAGATGCTCAACATCACTGAGCATCAGGGAAATGCAAATCAAAACCACAATGGGATACCACCTCATACCTGTGAGAATGGCTAAAATAAAAAAACACAAGAAACAAGTGTTGGGGAGGATGTGGAGAAAAAGGAACCCTCCTGTATTCATTAGGGGAAATGGAAACTGGTACAGCCGCTGTGGAAGAAATATGGAGGTTCCTCAAAAAGTTAAAAATAGAACTACCTACGATCCAGTAATTGCACTATGAGGTATTTACTCCAAGGGTGGAAAAATACTAATTCAAAGGAATAAATGCACCCAATGTATATAGCAGCATTATCTACAATAGCCAAATTACGGAAGCTTAAAGAAGCCGTGTATACACAACAGAATATTATTCCATCATAAAAAAAAAAAAAACAATGAAATCTTGCCATTTGCAACATGGATAGAGCTACAGAGTATAATGCCAAGCGAAATAAGACAGAGAAAGACGAATACCACATGATCTCACTCATAGGTGGAATTTAAGAAACAAAACAAAGGAACAAAGGAAAAAAAGGGAGACAAACCAAGAAACAGACTCTTTAACTATAGAGAACAAACTGATGGTTACCAGATGGGTGGTGGGTGGGGAAAAGGAGGAAATAGGTGACGGGGATCAAAGAATACACTTGTCATGATGAAAACAGACGAACAAACAAAAACCCCTTAGATTTGTGGGGAAAAAATTGTAAGATGTTTAAGGCAATGTAGATAATGTTGCTATTAGTATAAAAACAGTAGGTTATGTATGTATATATATTTATATAACACATATAAACATATATGGAAATACATATAAGAAACATAATCATATCTACTCTGAAGAGGCATTTAAGGGACTGAAGTTCGGGGTGGAAGATTTAACTGATACTTTTATTTACATTTTTACTGTTTGAGATGTGTGTGTGTGTGTGTGTGTGTGGCAAACACACACACACACACGTATACAGCAAACAAAAAACCAATATTTAAATTTTTTAAGTGTTTCAAATTTCTAAGACTACCACAATGCCCTAAAAAATTTGCATTTATTTTTATGAAATTACTATCAGGTGTCTTAAAGAAATTATGAGGAATACAAGTGTCATGAGAGTTAGGAATAGATTGAAAGGGCCCGAGGGTGGAAATAGGGAGACCAGTCAGAAGGCCATTGCAATAATCCGGGTAAGAAAGATGGTCTGTTGGTGGTCACCACGGAGGTAATGAAAAATGATCAGACTGCGAGAAAAGAGATTAAGGATATAGATGCCGACACAGATGTATAAAATCACATAGAGATCACATTTTATTGGCAACTGAATCTCTACCTATATACGGTAGAGAAAATGGGTGATGTTAACTACACAAAGCCTTTTAGCATATACATAAAATTATTTCCACAAGTTTTGTAGATTTTGTGCTATGTAACTAGTGAATGGCGAACAATTAAAATCATTAGCACTCCTTCAGTTAAAAGTATCAGCTTTAAATGCAGATACACACACACACACACACACACACAATCAAACACTAATCTTCCTAACGCAGAAAATCACTAAGTAATTTACAAAATAAATGCTGTTTTCAAAAATAGCTTTAAGGCAGTCAGGTTAAAAAGCCGTTGCTTGGCCTGGATGGCCAAATCAGTTGAGTGGTTGAGCATCTGACTCTTGACTTTGGCTCAGGTCATGATCTCGCGTTTGTGAGATGGAGCCCCATATAGGGCTCTGTGCCGAGAGAACAGACCCCCATTGGGATTCTCTCTCTCTCTCTCTCTCTCCCTCCCTCTCTGTCCCTCCCCTGCTCATGCTCACTCTTTCTCTCTCTCTCTCTCTCTCTCTCAAAATAAAATCAACTTCAAAAAAAAAGCCACTGCTTGGAATTGTTTAGCTTCGATTCAGGAAACATCAGCAAATTGAGAATTTTAAGGAAGACCACCATATTTTGGATAGCACTGCTCCACAGTTCACACTAGTGATATCACAGAAGTGTCATGTCATGTTGTTAAGACAAGGACTTCCCTTCTAGTTTGAACTCTAGCTTTATAGCTCTAAAAAGACATGCTAGGGGCGCCTGGGTGGCGCAGTCGGTTAAGCGTCCGACTTCAGCCAGGTCACGATCTCGCGGTCCGTGAGTTTGAGCCCCGCGTCGGGCTCTGGGCTGATGGCTCAGAGCCTGGAGCCTGTTTCCGATTCTGTGTCTCCCTCTCTCTCTGCCCCTCCCCCATTCGTGCTCTGTCTCTCTCTGTCCCAAAAATAAATAAACGTTAAAAGACATGCTAACATAAATGGGCTGAAAATATGATTTTTTTTTCCTGACTCAAATTAAAAATGTAGAAGAAACACAAATACAATGCTAGAACTTTCATCCATTAGTCAAGAGGCCAAGTCACCCCAGTAACTTTCCTGTAATACCGAAGGCAACACAGTTTGCCGCCCGTGAAAAGTAGTTCTGGGCCACAGTCCTGTTTCTCTTCATGAACTAGCAATGTTCCAGGTGAGCTCTTTGCCTTCCCGTGGGTTCAGTTTCTTCAGCTACACAGTTGAAGGCAGTTTGGTTAAGGTGGCCTATGAGGGATTTATCCGCTTGAAAAGAAACTAAGTCAGCTTGGGACTCCCTGCTTTGGGAAGACATTTAAGGTAGAGTAAGAGGAAAATGTTTTTAAAGGTAGATAAGACTTTCTTTGTTTTCCATCTTGGCAATACTACGATTCAGAACTCCTACACTCCTGTTCAGAAAATATTTTGCTCATGGAATGTCAATCTAATGACTGATACTATTAAAAAGTCTGGGAACGAGACATTGAACAATAAGAATGTTGTTTGAAAACTTCAAAGGGTTTGTCATATTTAAAAAAAAGTGGCATGCCTCTGTCAGTTGGAATACCCTGCCTTTGAATTTTAAGAGCTAAGAATTTGAGCAGAGGAGAACAATGACCAAGAGATCACCTCATTTGAGCCATTCTGTTTGACATATAATCAATGCACACCAATCGCAAAGGAAACACTTTGATACACTATCAAGAAAGCAAAGTTCATGAAAATGGATTCTCACAGAATCCATTGTGTGGCCACCAAACCACACAAAAGCACATTGTCTTGAACGAATAAAACAAAAGTAAGGCCATCGTAACTGAAAAATGTTCTATTTTCTCAGCGTGTTTTCTCTGCTCCAATGGTGCAGGCACATTCTGCCCTGGTCTAATTGGGTCCCCTTTTCTGTTGCCATCATAAGGACTCCTTTGGAGGTTTCTAGTTGAATGGTGTTCCAGGTAACTTGCAAATTCTTCTTCTCTCAAAGTTACAAGGAAAGTCATTCCAGGCCCATTTGTCTTGGACGTTAACAAGGATAACACAATTTTCATTCTGTTTATAGTTGTTGGGTTCACCCTCATGCCAGAATCTAAAATGAAAAAAATATATATGTATATTTTTATATTTGTATTTGTGTGGGGGGGTGTGTGTGTAGATCAGGAGACATGTAGAGAAAACGCCTCCGGTGAAAAATTTAGAGCTGCACTCTCTAATAGAAATGTAGTCATTTATTAGTAGAGAAGTTGCTCAATACATAACGGTCCTCTCTGAGCAGGCATTTCTATATCGGTATGCCTCGGGGCAAATGAATTCTCCTTGCTATCTTCTTGTCTTTGCCTAGAAAGTTTTCACCCCAGTCAATATACTTACACAATATGTGGGTCAAATGGTGTCTTGTCCACCCAGGACCACTGGCCTTCATGGTCCTCATCTGTAAGTCCCAGGAAATATGAAAACCGTCTATCCAAAAATTGAACAATAAAGTTCTGCATAAAAAGGTAAACTTTTGTAAGTATATTTGCATTTGTCATTTAGTAGCTGTTATGTTAGGAAACGTGGGGAAAGGTCAGATGGATTACTACTAGCTAAGCACAGAAGCACTGTCATCGGACAGATCTCCTTTCAATCCTGCCTCTGCCATATATCGTGTAATGTCATAAGTGCTTATACCCCTCCAAACTCAAGATTTCTCATCTCCAAAAGTGGATGACTTCAAAGAATTACTGTGAAGAGTAAGTGAGATCATACTGGCAAATCACTTAGCACAATGCTTAGTAGGATCAGATTTTTTTTTAACTTTTGTTTTTAAAATTGTCTCTTCAATGGCTTGCATATTAAATTAAGTTCCATTTTATTCAAAGAGTCAATGAACCTGTAGATTGCAAAGCCATTGGAACAGAATTCTCCAGGAAACCCCCTTCACAAAGAAAAGAGTAGATTAGGAGTTACGGTACATCTCTGGAAGTATATTATATGACGAAATAAATTGGTTTTTAAAAAAAAAAACTGAATAAAACTTAAGAATTGTTTTTTATTTAGAATTACAACCAGACAGCTGAATTATTTTTCCTATGCTTTATCCTGAGAAGCTATCTCAGTCATGATTAACCATTCACGTATTAACTTACTCAGTCATGATTAACCATTCACGTATTCACTTACTCACCAAACATGTATCAGGTCCTATCCAGTGTGCCTAGCGCTGCACAAGACTTTGGAGATGCAGAGGTGAGGAAAGCATGGCCCCAGCCCTCTACAAAGTCAGAGTCATTGGAAGAGATGGGGCAGTGAACAGGTAACCTCCCAGTTAACACTAGCGAAGCAAGAGCCATGATCACGCAATACACAAAGTACCACGGAAGTATCTCCAAAGGGGAACAGGGAGGATGGAGTAGGGAAGATGGTCAGGGTCACTTTCTGGAGGAAATAATACATGAATCAAATCTGGAGAGAACAGAAGTTGGCCAGATGAAGAAAAATAAGAAAGAAAGAGGAAACAGATAAAGCAAAGGCACAGAGACAGAGCAAAGAAATTCCTGTCTACTCCAAGAGATTCAAACCAGTAGAGAGACTGATGTGAGCCTCCCAACATACCTGCTCAGCTTCTGAGGTGATGGTGACCAGATGAGCCCCCATGTCCGTGCAGTTCCTCTCGCTCTTTGCCCATGTCTTGTTGTCATTCAGAGGTAAATAGCAACTGTCCTGGAAGGATCTCCAACCAGTAGGACAGCAATTCCAGGTGCTTCCTCGTGAGGAAATTGACATGAAAATTACTTACAAGGAGCCTATCATCTGTAACAGATTGCATTACTTTTCTGCTAACTATGCAGTTCACATTTTGGGAAATAATACCATGATTACCAAAATCATCCTATTCCCCTTTTAAAAAAAAAAATCCTGAAAACTACATTCTAAATATTCTCTAAACAGAACTGTCTGAATCACATCGTGACTGTGAGAAAATTAGAAGATATTCTCTTAGAAGACATCATCATTTTTCCATGTCCCTACATGTATCTTCTAGAATAAAGCCTTCTGTAGGAAATTATATGCAAAGGGAGCAGAGAACCTACTAGAACTGTCAAGCATTTCCCCATTTTCCCAGATGAGATTTTACAAATTCTAGAATGATAAAAGAGATAAAGTCCCTTCAGCAAAGCTGTATATTCTAGAAGGAAACAGTCCTTAAGATATGTCTGAATCAAAAGAAAATGGAATTAAGTTAATGTTATGTTTTGGATGCCAAAAATGGACCCTAAATGTATTGTTATATTCTTCAGTTATTCAACTGGCTACAGTCGTGAGAAATCTGTTTCTATTTATTGATGTTCATTCTTGCACCAGATGCTCATGTTTTTAATCTCTCCTGGTTTACTACTGATTCCTTTAAATCCGATTATGAGGGGTGCCGGGGTGGCTCAGTCGGATGAGCGTCTGACTTCAGCTCAGGTCATAATCTCACCACTTGTGAGTTCAAGCCCCACATCGGGCTCTGTGCTGACAGCTCAGAGCCTGGAGCCTGCTTCAGATTCTGTGTCTCTGTCTCTGTCTGCTCCTCCCCCCTTCTCCCCTTTATTTATAAATTTTTTTTAATGTTTATTTATTTTTGAGACAGAGAGAGACAGAGCAAGAATGGGGGAGGGGCAGAGAGAGAGGGAGACACAGAATCTGAAGCAGGCTCCAGGCTCCGAGCTGTCAGCACAGAGCCCGACACGGGGCTCGAACCCACGGACCGCGAGATCGTGACCTGAGCCGAAGTCGGCTGCTCAACCGACTGAGCCACCCAGGCACCCCTCCCCTTTATTTATAAAATAAACATTTAAAAAAATTTAAATCAGATTATGAACCTGAATAGAAATGGCAGTAAGACAGAAATTCTCCTATGCCCTTTGCTATCTGTACCTTTCAGTTTTGATTCCTCTTTGGTGCATGTTATCTTCTTGTAATACTCTGGTAACTTGAACATTCCCATGCGTCTCCTGCAGTGTAGAAAGCTGTAATGAGTCACTGTCAAGGAGGAAAACAAGTTAGTTTTCTTTTCCTGTAAAACCCCTGAAGTAGGGAAATGGGGCTGGTCACTCTGACCTTTCTCTTCCCGTAAGAGTTAATCCCTTTTCTTACTACGCAGTCCTCTGTTCCAGCTCTGGGTGAACTGGTTGAAAGGAGTTGCAAAAAAAAATTTTTTTTTAATTTTTTTTTAATGTTTATCTATTTTTGAGACAGAGAGAGACAGAGCATGAACGGGGGAGGGTCAGAGAGAGAGGGAGACACAGAATCCGAAGCAGGCTCCAGGTTCTGAGCTGTGGGCACAGAGCCCGACGCGGGGGCTCGAACTCACCTGACCGTGAGATCGTGACCTGAGCCGAAGTCTGACGCTTAACTGACTGAGCCACCCAGATGCCCCCAAAATTATTTTTTTATTAGCACATTATCCATTCTGTGCTTTATGGCAGTAGTCCTGCAAGCCTCTGTTTTTTCTCACAATCTGTGTTAGGACGGAGATTTTTAGTAAACACAGGGATCGTCCTGCTAAGATTTATGAGTCACATACCACATGCAACCCACTTTCAGTCTCTTAAAGGTAACTATGCCACTTCTAAAGTAATCGCCTTGTGCTTTGCCTCACAATCGTACCCCTTAATGACATATCCCTAAACCATACAGATTAGATTTGCCTGCTTTTGAGCTTTATATAAATCAAATCCTAAAATATGCATTCTTTTCCTTCGGCCATTCGCTCAGTGTTAACTTCTGAAATTTGTCCATATTTCTACACACAACTATAATCGATTAATTTTGACTGCTATAAAGTGATCTGTTGTCTTAATGCACTAAAATGTATTTAGATATTCGTCTTCTGGTAAATATTTGCATCGCTTCCCATGTGAACTGTACGTACCACTTGGAGAGTTTTTGACCATGCATCCTAGAGCACATAAGCATGTCTTTCTGTAGGATGCTACATGCCTAGGAGCGGAATTGCTGGTAATAGGATATGCATATTGCCAACTATGATAGTGGCAGACTTTTCCAAAGTGGTTGTACTGTTCTACGCTCCCACTAGCAGCAATTCATTGGAGGTCCAGTCCCTCCACACCATCAATAGTCAATAGTGCCAGACCTTTCCATTGTTGCCATCCTGGTATATTTGCAAAGGTACCTCACTGTGAGTTGAATTAGCATTTCCCCCAAAACCTGACCTTTTTTATGTGTTCATTAGACATTTCAGGCTTTCTTTTCTATAACGGCTATTCGAAATTTTGCCTATTTTTCTGCTGTATTGTCAGTATTTTTTCCTATTGGGTTGAAAGGATTGTTTATATATACTGTCCACTAAATTTTTTTATCCGTTTTTTTAATATATTAAAAACACCGTCTCCAATGGCTGTTTTATTTCTTGGTGTTTTTGTTGTAGAGTAATTTTTACTTTAATATAGTCTAATTGGTCAACAGTTTCTTCACTGGCTAGAACACTTTGTGACTTGTTTAAGAAATTACTCCTGGCCTTGGGGCGCCTGGGTGGCTCAGTCGGTTGAGCGTCCGACTTCAGCTCGGGTCATGATCTCACAGTCTGTGAGTTTGAGCCCTGGGTCGGGCTCTGTGCTGACAGCTCAGAGCCTGGAGCCTGTTTCCCATTCTGTGTCTCCCTCTCTCTCTGACACCCCCCCCCCGTTCATGCTCTGTCTCTCTCTGTCTCAAAAATAAATAAACGTTAAGAAAAATTAAAAAAAAAAAAAAAGAAATTTTTCCCGGCCTTGAGGATATGAACATATTCTCCATGTATCTTCTAAAAAGGATTATCGATTTGCTTTTCACATTTTGGCCAATAATCCACCTTGCGTTGGTTTTGTACAAGGTATAAAACAGGAGACTGATTTCATTTTTTGAATAAGGATGATCAATGGTCCTCTAGCACATTAACTGAACAAATCTGTCCTTTCCCTATAGTGGCAATATCCCCTTCTGTTTTATATAGAGATTCATATAGGCAGGATCTGTAACTAAGCTCTCTTTATCTTTCCTCTGGTCTATTCATCCATACTTGCACCTATGCTATATTAGTGTAATTATAATAACTTTACACACGGTCTTGCTATTAGAAAGAACAAATCTTTCATTGTTCTTCGTTTCAAAGAGGCACCTGGGTGGCTCAGTCGGTTAAGCGCCAGACTTCAGCTCAGGTCATGATCTCACGGTTCATGAGTTCGAGCCCCACGTTGGGCTCCGTGCTGACAGCTCGGAGCCTGGAGCCTGCTTTGGATTCTGCGTCTCCAACTCTCTGCCCCTCCCTTGTTCATGCCCTCTCTCTCTCGTAAATAAATAAACGTCAAAAAAATAAAAAAAAAAAAAAAGCCAGACTACGGTCCATCAGAAAGTGGGGTTTTTGCTGGTTACTCTTTACTGACACCATGCAGCCCTTAGTAATCTCAGTAAAAATGGGGTATGATTTACTATAGTCACCACCCTGCATATGTATAGAAAAGGGACTCTAACTTCCATATTTTGTTCCCTTACACAAGACAGCACCATCAAGAATAGAAGGTTAAGTGCAGAGCTCTGGATTTTAAGTTCAAGACCTTGAAAAACATTATGAATTGAAATGTTGGAGGAAAATCAAGATAACAAAAGGCTTAGAGCAACTTTATGAAGTTTAGTTGAGAAAATAATTCACAAAGAGTTCCACTTTTGGTAATAACTTACCCAAACAATTTGCAATAAAACAAGCACTGAGGAGTGAGATGAAAAAAATAGCGATGGCCCAAGGGATCAGGTGGGAAGGCTGGCCTTCTTCTACAGGGACAAAAAGAAAGATAAATAGATTGTCTTCTCAGCCACAAGAACTAAGAACTAAGGAAAATACTCTACTGAGGAGCAAGCTAACCATGAGATCATCCAAAATATTTTAGATCTAGCAGAGAGCTGAAAGATTTCCTCCTGAATAAGTCAGTTTTAGAGCTTCCTGATACACACATACATGTATAAAAATATAAACATTTTTTTGAATAGGAAGGGCTTTTTATAAGCAAGACACAAAACCCCCAAATAATAAAAAATTGATAATGTCAATTATGTCCATAAAAGTTTAAACGTCTATATAACACGAATAATGTTAAGACACAAGCACCATATGAAAGAAAATTTTGTCACAATATTATTGTCTATGCTGTGTAGAGAATTTCAAAAGTCAATTCAAAAACTAAGCAAAAACCGGATCCGGATATTTGCTGAAAACTTAATTTTCTGAAATTATAAATGGCCATTAAGCAAAAAAAGGATGTTCAAAGAAATGTAAACTAAAATATAATGATATACTTTTTCACAAATGAGAGTTTTAGAGGAAAACAAAAAAAATGCAGTGTTGGTAGGGTTGGGGGGAAAATTAACTCTCTTGGTGAGGAAATAAATGCAACTGACGAAATATAAATTAGAAAGCCTTCAGACAGACCAAGTTAGCAGCCTTTATCAGTTTTTAAGTGCATTACATTTGCCGCAACAATTTCAATCCTAGAGATCTGTCGTATGAAAATAACTGAACTTATTTATAGGAAAGGATATTCACTGCAGTACCAGAACCAGAAACCAAGACTTGCTTGTGTATTAGTGCAGATTCTAAATTATGGTGAGTCTCTATGATGGAATTCTGCACAGTGATTAAAATAATCATATACATCAGTAAGTATCAACGGAAAAAGTCTTCAAGATGTGTTGTTACATAAAAAATTTCAAGCCCAGTATACTCTGTGCTCCCATTGAAGTTTGCCATGCTTGGGTTGATGAGGTGAAGCAAAACATTAATTTTTAAATTGTGTATTTCTGCATTTGTTCTTTCTCAAAAATATTACTCAATATTCTTGTAAAGCAAATACATTGTGACACTTAAGTGCAGCATAAAAGGGGATTAACGGCAGAGCCCCGAGGTAAACTGTGAGCCTTGGTCATCGTGTTTTGTAGATCTTCCTTCTTCCTCTTGCCTTTAAAAGAATCTTCCCGAATTGCTCTCTTTCTTCCCATCTTATTTTTCTTTTGTATACTTTACCTCCTCTTTTGGCCCAGTTTGCGTTTCATAAAGAAGCTTCCCTTCCCAACATAATCGAATCTATCTATGACCTTCCTCTTCACCAAAGTCATTGTCATTTCCTTTAATGTCCTCCTCCTCCTCATCTTCAATCTTCATAACTATAATTTTGTTAATTTGTATTTTTAAATCCTAGTCCTAATTATGGGGTGCCTGGGTGGCTCAGTGGGTTAAATGTCCGATTCCTGATCTCAGCTCAGGTCACGATCTCATGGTTTATGAGTTTGAGTCCCTCATTGGGCTCTGTGCTGTTAGAGCCTGCTTGGGAGTCTCTCTCTCTGCCCCCTCTCTGCCCCTCCCTCACTTGCTCTCTATCTCTCTCTCAAAATAAATACTTAAAAAAAAATCTTAGTCATAATCACATTTGTCTCTTTCAAATTGAAAGGAGAGAATGTACTCACGTTTATTTTGAGGTTCTTGGCTCATTGTGTATTAACTCTCTTGCTGTCCAGTGGTTGGGAGAACCAGAAACCTCTTGTATTTTTCCACAAGGGTGTAGTCCTGTGAGTAAGGGAGTATACCCTCAGAAATACTTGAGAGTGAACATTAATCTTACTTATTCCAAATAAGATCAGAAAGCTCCCTGTATAAAAAATAAGTCAAAAGAAGTCTTTTCAAAGACGGGCTTCCTTTGATTCACTCTGGGACACAGAGCAAAGACAAAAGGAAATTGGGAAAGCAACACCCAAAAACAGTCAGTAGAAATTTCCAGAAGTATGTTGAGATCACTATCAGCGTGTCACGTGAAATTACTCAATTTGTTTTTATTCATTCACACAAAATGTTTAGTAATGCCCCAAAAAGAATCATTATTATGTCTTATAAAAATTTAATAAACATTCCCTCATCTTTTTTCTTTTTCAAAGGCAGTTACATGTTTGAGGTAGATTCTCCCCTAAGACGTTCTCTGAGCTCAGTTAGTTGTGTACAGGATGGCAAAAGACAATGTGTGCAATGAGTTAAAGCTTCTCATGTACACAGTGCATGTGTGCTGCATGTAAAGACACAGGAACTTCTGTTTTGAAGTTGAGGAAGGAATGGTGGAGCTGTTGATTAATTCCCCGAATCTTCCTAGATGACAGAAAATAAGCTTGTTAGGGCAAAGGAAAAGGAAATGTAACATTCTGTGACAGAGACACTATCAGGGTCCCTGGCTTCATTTACAGTACTGTCATGGACTGAATGTTTAGGTCCCCTCCCACCCATGCTGCGGCATCACGATCTCAAATGTTCCAGCCTCTAGAACTGTCCAAAATAAATGTCTGTCGTTTAAGCCACCAACCTATGGTATTTCGTTACAGCAGCCTGAGATCACAAAAAGAAGTATCTAGCAACTTAGAGATCTTTCTTAAATTCTAGCTTCCAAAATATGGCCATCCACCTGCATTCTTCCTTAAGCTACAATATTACTTTAAGTATATGTACATATACATATACATATACATATACATATACATACACATACACATACACATATATATTTAGTGATCTTGAATGAAAGACTACTTTGCTATGTTAAGTTGGGAGTGAAGGAAGTAAAATTATAAACACATTTTTCTTTTTTTTTTTTAATTTTGTTTCAACGTTTTTATTTATTTTTGGGACAGAGAGAGACAGAGCATGAACGGGGGAGGGGCAGAGAGAGAGGGAGACACAGAATCGGAAACAGGCTCCAGGCTCCGAGCCATCAGCCCAGAGCCTGACGCGGGGCTCGAACTCACGGACCGCGAGATCGTGACCTGGCTGAAGTCGGACGCTTAACCGACTGCGCCACCCAGGCGCCCCGACAACACATTTTTCAACACTGTCATAACCAAAAGTATTCCCAGAGCAACAACATTACCTACCCACAAATTCTCACGAGCAACCCTAGAAACTAGATCTTTGTCTAAAGTAATAGGTGTTCTTTTTTTTTAAAGTTTGCTTATTTATTTTGAGAGAGAGGGAGAGCACACATGTGTGTGATCAGGGTAGGGGCAGAGAGAGAGGGAGAGAGAGAGAATCCCAAGCATGCTCTGTGCTGTCAGTGCAGAGCCCAACATGGGGCTCAAACCCATGAACCATGAGATCATGACCTGAGCTGAGATCAGGAGTTGGACGCTTAACCAACTGAGCCACCCAGGCATCCCAATGTGTGTTCTTTATCAAAATTATCTAGGAGTCTAGTGGGGCACCTGGGTAGCTCAGTGGGTTAAGTGTCCGATTTCGGCTCAGGTCATGATCTCCCTGTTTGTGAGTTAGAGCCCCCTGTCGGGCTCTGTGCTGACAACTCAGAGCCTGGAACCTGCTTCAGATTCTGTGTCTCCCTCTCTCTGCCCCTGCCCCATTCACACTCTGTCTCTCTCTCTCAAAAATAAAAAAAACATTTGAAAAATGTTTTAAAGGACGTAGGAGTCTTAGAAGATATATAAATCCCACCTAGGGCAGGAGAAAATAAAGTGCACCTGGCATATTCTGTGCTTCCAGAAAACAAACATGATTTCAAACACATGAGAGATAGTCTGTTTTAGAAAGTTTCCTGAGCCAAATGAAAAGCTGTGTCCACCATATAGTTAAGATCATGAAAAGACAATATGAAAATGAGCAAGTGCTGTATTAACCTTTGGAGTTGGGAGAGAGGTAATAGAGCTCGATTAATCTCCAAGATTTTCCTGCATAAGACAAAGCACGGTTGTTATGGCAAAGAAAGAGAAAGTGTGAACTCCTGTGGGAAAGACAAAATCTTTATCACAGAAAAACTTTATTAAAAGGTAAAGAATTTGGGACACCTGGGTGGCTCAGTCAGTTGGGCGTCCAACTCTTGGTATCAGCTCAGGTCATGATCCCAGGGTCATGGGATCAAGCCCCATGTTGGGAGCCATGCTCAGCATGGAGCCTGCTTGGGATTCTCTCTCTCTCTCTCTCTCTCTCTCTTTCTCCTGTTAGCCCTCTCCCCCACTTGTGCTCTCTCACACTCTCTAAAACAAAATTAAATTAAAATAATTTTTTAAAAAAGATAAAGCAGTTTACTTGCAAGGACTCTAAGGACAAGTTTAAACAATTTCTATATAAATATATTTTTATTATGATGGTTAATTAGAACTACCTGAATGTATAAAAGTTTATGAATTCACAATGACCCAAAAGGAAATCATTTACATTTGTAATACAAAATATGAATAAATATGATTGCCTTGTTTATTTTTAATTGTTTTTCTCCACAGCTTTGTTGATTTTTTTACAATGTTTCACTGTTTTATTTTTTTTTCTTTTTTTTCTTTTTTTTTATATATGAAATTTATTGACAAATTGGTTTCCATACAACACCCAGTGCTCATCCCAAAAGGTGCCCTCCTCAATACCCATCACCCACCCTCTCCTCCCTCCCACCCCCCATCAACCCTCAGTTTGTTCTCAGTTTTTAACAGTCTCTTATGCTTTGGCTCTCTCCCACTCTAACCTCTTTTTTTTTTTTCCTTCCCCTCCCCCATGGGTTCCTGTTAAGTTTCTCAGGATCCACATAAGAGTGAAACCATATGGTATCTGTCTTTCTCTGTATGGCTTATTTCACTTAGCATCACACTCTCCAGTTCCATCCACGTTGCTACAAAAGGCCAGATTTCATTTTTTCTCATTGCCACGTAATATTCCATTGTGTATATAAACCACAATTTCTTTATCCATTCATCAGTTGATGGACATTTAGGCTCTTTCCATAATTTGGCTATTGTTGAGAGTGCTGCTATGAACATTGGGGTACAAGTGGCCCTATGCATCAGTACTCCTGTATCCCTTGGATAAATTCCTAGCAGTGCTATTGCTGGGTCATAGGGTAGGTCTATTTTTAATTTTCTGAGGAACCTCCACACTGCTTTCCAGAGCGGCTGCACCAATTTGCATTCCCACCAACAGTGCAAGAGGGTTCCCGTTTCTCCACATCCTCTCCAGCATCTATAGTCTCCTGATTTGTTCATTTTGGCCACTCTGACTGGCGTGAGGTGATACCTGAGTGTGGTTTTGATTTGTATTTCCCTGATAAGGAGCGACGCTGAACATCTTTTCATGTGCCTGTTGGCCATCCGGATGTCTTCTTTAGAGAAGTGTCTATTCATGTTTTCTGCCCATTTCTTCACTGGGTTATTTGTTTTTCGGGTGTGGAGTTTGGTGAGCTCTTTATAGATTTTGGATACTAGCCCTTTGTCCGATATGTCATTTGCGAATATCTTTTCCCATCCCGTTGGTTGCCTTTTAGTTTTGTTGGTTGTTTCCTTTGCTGTGCAGAAGCTTTTTATCTTCATAAGGTCCCAGTAATTCACTTTTGCTTTTAATTCCCTTGCCTTTGGGGATGTGTCGAGTAAGAGATTGCTACAGCTGAGGTCAGAGAGGTCTTTTCCTGCTTTCTCCTCTAAGGTTTTGATGGTTTCCTGTCTCACATTCAGGTCCTTTATCCATTTTGAGTTTATTTTTGTGAATGGTGTGAGAAAGTGGTCTAGTTTCAACCTTCTGCATGTTGCTGTCCAGTTCTCCCAGCACCATTTGTTAAAGAGGCTGTCTTTTTTCCATTGGATGTTCTTTCCTGCTTTGTCAAAGATGAGTTGGCCATACGTTTGTGGGTCTAGTTCTGGGGTTTCTATTCTATTCCACTGGTCTATGTGTCTGTTTTTGTGCCAGCTTTGTTGATTTTTAATTGATTTTGGTAGACAAAGGTTTTATTATGATGTGTACATTGATATATATGTTTGTTTCTTCCTGTAAGAATGTATACATTTCTTTTTTTTTTAATTTTTTTTCAACGTTTTTTATTTATTTTTTGGGACAGAGAGAGACAGAGTATGAACGGGGGAGGGGCAGAGAGAGAGGGAGACACAGAATCGGAAACAGGCTCCAGGCTCTGAGCCATCAGCCCAGAGCCCGACGCGGGGCTCGAACTCACGGACCGCGAGATCGTGACCTGGCTGAAGTCGGATGCTCAACCGACTGCGCCACCCAGGCGCCCCAAGAATGTATACATTTCTGAGCACAGGTATCTCCTTGCTTTGTTTGTAAGACTAAATAATAGATACCAGAAATGGTAAGACAAGTAATCCTGGAAAAAAAGTCAACTCTTTACCAACAACAGGACGGCCCAGTGTGCACCTGTTGTTTTATTTAATAGCCAGGTAAAAAGGGAAACCAAGAGTTCATCAGTACAAAGTAGCTGAGTAGATAGAGGGTTCATAGTGTGCTGCAAAACTATGAATTAGTCAGAGAAAACTAAGCGAAAGAACTCACAGCATTGACTCACTTATATCCTACAAGGTAAAACTCCAACATGGGCTTACTGATTGAAAAAATAAGGACCACATGGTTTTGGAATAACATTAACAGATGAAGCCAGTGAGTTATATAACGCTAGCCAGAAAGATAGTAGAGGCACAGTATTTCTGGGGGAGACACCGGGTTGCAAAAAAATAAACCGTATGAAAAGTACAGACTAAAATAAACTGATGTCACAAGTAAAGGGCATGAACATCATTATCGGGTTCCCATCCAAAATGGTGGCACGGGTGGTTCCTGAAACTTCCTCTATGGAAACACCAAATCTATAGCTACCTGTGGAATAAATCCCTCTGAAAGAAATCCAGAAAGAAGCTGAGTGACCCCTGCACATCAGGCAAGTGAGAAAAAAACCAAAATGGGTAGGAAAGCTGAGACACACGCTCACCATAAACCCCACCGCTGGCATAGCAACACACAATCAGGAGGGAATCACAACTCTCAGTCTCTCTCTAAGGAGCAAAGAGTTTGGACCCAATATCTACCGCCCCAGCTTTTAAGACTGTTACATGAGGGATAAGCCCCCCAAATACTTATCTCTGAAAGTGAATGGGGTTTGTATCGAGGGGACTCACAAGACTGTAGCAAAGAAACAGGTTTTTTTTTAATTTCTTATTTTTTTATATTCATGTATTTTTAAGAGACAGAGAGTGAGAGAGAGAGAGAGAGAGAGAGAGAAGAGGGGAGGGGCAGAGAGCGAGAGACAGAGGATCCAAAGCAGGCTTGGTGCTGACAGTAGAGAGCCCAATGCAGGGCTCAAACTCACAAACCAAGAGATCATGACCTAAGTTGAAGTCAGATGCCCAACGAAATGAGCCGCCCAGGGACCCCTCAAAGAAACAGTTCTTAAGGGACTCTTGAGGACTTGCATGGCTATCCCCTCAGGGCTCAGCACAGAGACAGTGAAGAGAAACAACTATCTTCCAATCTTTCCATGAAAGAAAACTACTTGCATACTTTCAAAGCTACTGCTTAGGGTCCAGCTTCCAACTGACTTGGATCTAGGCGCTGAGTGAGATCCTCCCTTTTGAGACACTGACAGGTCTTGGTACACTCTCAATGACTGGGACCCACTAAGAACAAAAAAGACAACTGGGACAATCACAAAGGCTTGAGGGACAATCAAGAGCCAGGGTTAGGCTAACCAATAAAGTTCATCTCCTACATGATACCACTCCTCCAAGACTGGTAGAAAAGACCACCAGAAACCAATGCAGAGCCAAGGAAAATGAAGAACAAGACAAAACTCCAAGGGCACCCGGGTGGCTGAGTCGGTTAAGCGTCCGACTTCGGCTCAGGTCACGATCTCAAGGCTTGTGAGTTGGAGCCCCATGCGGGGCTCTGGGCTGACAGCTCAGAGCCTGGAGCCTGCTTCGGATTCTGTGTCTCCCTCTCTCTCTGCCCCTCCCCTGCTCACGCTCTGTCTCTCTCTCTCTGTCTCAAAAATAAATAAACATTAAAAAAAATAGCTATAACTTAACTTGTTAATGGATGGTGACACAATAAAAATGTAAATGGGACATCAAAAATATAAAAAGGGGGAGAGTAAAAGATGGAGTTGGAATGCAAGCAGAGTTAAATTGTTATCAGCATAAAATAGACTGTTACCTCTAAAAGATGTTTTATGTAAACCTCATGGGAACCATAAAGTAAAACTCTAATAAAATAAATACGCTAAGATACAGAGAGAGGAAACAAAGCGTACCACTACAGAAAATCATTGATTTGCGAAGGAGGACAGTAAGAAAGGAAGAAAAAAATAAAATAAAATGGAATGACCAAACAGCCAGAGAACAATTAATCAGATATAATTAGCAAGTTCTTGCTTATCAATAATGACTTTAATATTAATGGATCGAATTCTCCAATCAAAGGCATAGAATGACTGGATGGTTTAAAAAACAACAACAACAACAAAACCCAAGACCCAACTATATGCTGACTACAAGAGACTCCCCTCTGCTCAAAAGATATACAGAGATTCAAAGTGAAGGATGGCAAAGACACTCCATGCAAGCAAAAACAAAAATCTTTCCTAACAGAAGACAAAATAAACTTTAAGCCAAAAATGGTAACAAGAGACAAAGACAGTTATTATATGATGATAAAGGGTCAATACATCAAGAAAATAAAACAAACATAACTATATACGCACTTAACATTAGAGCATCCATGTTTCAAGAAAATCTAAACAAACCTAAAGAGAGAAATAGGAAACAATACAAAATAGTAGGGGATCTCAATACCTCACTTCCAACAGCAAATAGATCATTGAGACAGAAAATCAATTAAGGAAACAATGGACCTGAAACAAACTTTAGACCAAATGAACCCAACAGACGTCTCCAGAATATCCTATCCAATAACAGGAGAATACACATTCTTCTCAAGTGCAAATGGAATATTTTCCAGGATAGATCACATGACAGTCACAAAACAAGCTAAGCAAATTTAAGCTTGAAATCACACCAAGTATCTTTTCCAATCACAATGAAACTAGAAACCAGTAACAAGAGGAAAGCTGGAAAAAAAAAACACATAAATATGTGGAGATTAAGCAGCATGGTCCTGAATGGTTTAACACAGAAATCAAAAGGGAAATCAAAAAACATTTTTAAATAAATGAAAATGAGAGCACAACACATCAAAACCTATGGGAGACTGCAAAAGCAGTTCTAAGAAGGAAGTTTATAGTGATTCAAGCCTCTATCTCAAGAAACAAGAAATAGCTCAAACACCTCACTTTATACCTCAAGGAGCTAGAAAAAGAACAAACTGAACCCAAATGAGCAGAAGAAAGGACTTAACAAAGACCAGATAAATACATGAAATAAAGACTGACCGAAAATACAAAAGATCATTGAAACTAAGAGCTGATTTTTTAAAAGATTAAAAAAGTTGACAGGGCGCCTGGGTGGCTCAGTCGGTTAAACATCCGACTTCAGCTCAGGTCATGATCTCACAGTTCGTGAGTTCAAGCCCCATATCCGGTTCTGTGCTGAGAGCTTGGAGCCTGGAGCCTGCTTCAGATTCTGTGTCTCCCTCTCTCTCTGCCCCTCCCCCACTCACAGTCTGTCTCTTAAAAATAAATAAACATTTAAAAAAAAGTTTTAGGGGCGCCTGGGTGGCTCAGTCGATTGAGCGGCCGACTTCGGCTTAGGTCATGATCTCACGGTCTGTGAGTTCAAGCCCCGCGTCGGGCTCTGTGCTGACTGCTCGGAGCCTGGAGCCTGTTTCCGATTCTGTGTCTCCCTCTCTCTGACCCTCCCCCATTCATGCTCTGTCTCTCTCTGTCTCAAAAATAAATAAACGTTAAAAAAAATTTTTAAAAAGGTTGACAAACTTTTAGAGTAACACAGACATGAAGAGAGAGTACTCAAATAAATGAAACAAGAAATTAAAGAGGAGATATTATAGCTGATACCACAGAAATACAAAGGATCATGAGAGACTACTATGAACAATTATACACCAACAAAGTGGATAACCTGGAAGAAATACATTCCTAGAAACATGAAGAAATCGAAAATCCGAACAGACCCAGGTCAGTAAAGAGATTGAAACAGTAATGAGAAACCTGTCAACAAAGAAAAGCCAAGGACCAAATGGCTTCACTGGTGAACTCTTCCAAATATTTAAAGAGTTAATGGCAATCTTGAAACTGTTCCAAAAAATTGAAAAGGAGGAAATACTACCAAACTTATATTATGATAGCAGTATTCTGATACCACAGCCAGATGAGGATACTATAAGAAAAGAAAATTACAGATCATTATCCCTGATGCATATAGATACAAAAATGCTCAACAAAATATGGCGAACCAAATTCAGCAGAACATTAAAAAGATCATTCACCCTGATTAAATGGGAATTATCCCTGGGATGTAAGGGATAAAAGGAGTAAAACTGCTTTTGTTTGTATATATGATCCTACATACAAAATATCCTAAGAATTCCATCAAGAAACTTCTAGAACTAATCAACAAACTCAATAAAGTTGCCGCATACACAATTATCATACAGAAAATCATTTTATTTCTATACACTACCAATAAAACATCTGAAAAAGGAACAAAGAAAACAATTCCATTCACAATAGCATCAAAACCACTGAAACACTTAAGAATAAATCTAATCAAGGAAGTAAAATGCCCATACACTGAAAACTACAAGACTTTGATGAAAAAAAATTAAGGACACAAACAAATGGAAAGATACTTTGTATTCACGGATCCGGATAATTGATATTGTTAAAATGTCTAGTCTACTGAAAGCCATCTATAGATTCAGTGCAATCCCTATCAAAATTCCAATGACATTTTCTACAAAAATAGAAAAGACAATAATAAAATTCGTATGACACTACAAAAGGCCCTAAGGAGCCAAAGCAATCCTGAGAAAAAAAAGAACAAAACCAGAGCAACACGCTCCCTGATTTCAAATTATACTACAAAGTTATAGTAATGAAAATAGTGGTATTGGGATAAAAATAGACACACATATCAATGGAGCAGAATTGGAAGCCCAGAACTCTTGCATATATAGTCAACAAATGTTTCACAAGGGAGCCAAGAACAGTCAACAGAGACGGCATAGTCCTTTCAAAATGGTGTTGGGAAAATATAACCACATGTGGGAGAATGTGGTTCTTACCCTTAACTTACACCACTAATAAAAATGAAATCAAAATGGATTAGAAACTTAAAAAAATTTTTTTAACGTTTATTTACTTTCAAGAAAGACAGAGAGCAAGCAGGGGAGGGGCAGAGAGAGAGGGAGACACAGAATCCGAGGCAGGCTCCAGGCTCCGAGCTGTCAGCACAGAGCCCGACATGGGGCTCGAACTCAAGAACTGAGATCGTGACCTGAGCCGAAGTCAGACACTTAACTGACTAAGCCACCCAGGTGCCCCAATGGATTAAAGACTTTAAAAAGACCTGAAAATACAAAACTCCTAGAAAAAAAACATAGGGGTAAAACTTGACATTGGTGTCAGCAATGCTTTTCTGGCTATCAGAGCAAGAGCACAAGCAGCAAAATTAAAGATAAATAAGTGGGACTACATTAAACTTAAAAGCTTTCTGCTTTTTTCCTTAAGTTTATTTCTTTATTTTGAGATGGAGAGAGAGAGAGAGAGAGAGAGAGAGAGAACACCATGGAGTGGAGGAGGGTCAGAGAGAGAATCCCAAGCAGGTTCCACACCACGGCACAAAGGCTGATGTGGGGCTTGAACTCAGGAACCACGAGCTCATGGCCTGAGCCAAGATCAAGTGTTGGCCACTTAACCGACTGAGCCATCCAGGTACCCCTGCTTTCTGCTTTTTAAAAAAGATTTTTTTTCCAGACGTGCAAAAACATTTGTTAATAAAATGAAAAGGTAACCTAAAGAATGGAAGAAAATATTTATAAATCATATATAAGGAATTAATATCTAAATTGGGGCGCCGGGGTGGCGCAGTCGATTAAGCGTCCGACTTCAGCCAGGTCACGATCTCGCGGTCCGGGAGTTCGAGCCCCGCGTCGGGCTCTGGGCTGATGGCTCAGAGCCTGGAGCCTGTTTCTGATTCTGTGTCTCCCTCTCTCTCTGACCCTCCCCCGTTCATGCTCTGTCTCTCTCTGTCCGAAAAATAAATAAACGTTGAAAAAAAAATTTTAAAGTGTATAAAGAATTACTACAACTCAATAGCAAAAACAAACAAACCCTAACAACCAGACTTAAAAATGGTCAGAAGAAGTGAATAGACAGTTTCCAAAGAAGACAGGTAAATGGCCAGCAGGCACGCGAAAAGGTGCTTGACATCACTAATCACCAGGGAAATGCAAATCAAAAGCACAATGAAATATCACCTCACACGTGGTAAAACAATTATATCAAGAAGACAAGAGATACCCGGTGTTGAGAAGGATTTGGAGAAAAGGGAACCCTAGTGCACTGTTGGTAAGAATGCAAATTGGTGATGCCACTATGGAAAATAGAATGGAGGTTCCCCAAAACGTTAAAAATAGACCTACCACATGACCCAGCAACACCGCTTCTGGTTTTATATCAAAGACATTGAAATTAGGATATCGTTAGGGATATCTGCATTACTATATTCCTTGCAGCATTACTACAATAGCCCAGATATGGAAACCACCTAACTGTCCATCAGTGGACGAATGGATAAGGAAGATACGGTATACACATACAATGGAATATTATTTAAACATGAGAAAGAAGAAAATCTTGCCATTTGGAACCCCTTGGATGGACGTTGAGGGCATTAGGCTAAATGAAACAGGTCAGGCAGAGAAAGATAAATACTGTATGATATCACTTGTTTGTGGAATAAAAAAAAATGACAAACTGAGGAACAGAGAGAGTTGCATGACGGTTACCAGGGGCTGGGAAGGGGGAGGGGGGGAATGGGGAGATATTGGCCAAAGGGTACACACAAACTTCCGGAAACAGACAGCAATACAATAATAGGAGGAGACTTCAGCGCCCCACTTGCAACAACAGATTGATCATCCAGACAGAAAATGAATAAGGAGACGCTGGACTTAAATGACACACGGAGCTAGCACACATTTTACAAAACACTCCACCCAAGAACAACATAATACACATTCTTCTCACGTGTGCATGGAAAATTCTTCGGGAGACAGCATATGTTAGACTACAAAACAAGTCTTAATAAATTTAAGCGATTGAAATCATATTAAGCATCTTTTCTGACCACATTGGTATAAATCTAGAAATCAATTGCAAGACAAAAACTGAAAAGTTCACAAATGTATGAGGTTAAACAACATGCTCTTGTGTACATACATACTACATGCTACACGCAGCATATAAGTTTTAAATTATTATTCATTGAGCCACTGTACATCTTTTGATTGCGGAATATAGTCCATTTCATTTAAAGAAATTATCATTATCATTTTATTGTGGTATACTTCACATACCATAAAATAATGTTTTAGCCAATGAGTCAAAAAAGAAATCAAGGGGCGCCTGGGTGGCGCAGCCGGTTAAGCGTCCGACTTCAGCCAGGTCACGGTCTCGCGGTCCGTGAGTTCGAGCCCCGCGTCAGGCTCTGGGTTGATGGCTCGGAGCCTGGAGCCTGTTTCCTATTCTGTGTCTCCCTCTCTCTCTGCCCCTCCCCCGTTCATGCTCTGTCTCTCTCTGTCCCAAAAATAAATAAAAACGTTGAAAAAAAAAATTAAAAAAAAAAATCAAAATAGGGGTGCCCAGGTGATTCAGTCAGTTAAGCTGTTGGCTCAGGTCATGATCTCATGGTTTGTGAGTTCGAGCCCCGCGTCTGGGTCTGTGCTGGCAGTGCGGAGCCTGCTTGGGATTCTCTGTCTCCCTCTCTCTCTGCCCCGTCTCTCTCTCTCTCTCTCTCTCTCTCTCTCTCTCTCTCTCTCACACACACACACACACACACACATAAATAAATAAATAAACGTTAAAAATAAATTTAAAAAAAAAGGTGTTGGTCACAGAACCCTTTCACATTGGCAAACTAACACGCAGCAACCAGGCCCAGAAATGAAAATGATTCTATGCAATGTAAACCTGAAAGGCTTGTTAGAGTGAGGGATCCAGGATAGCGCGCTATTCAAAACTTCACAGCGCTCTATTGCAAAGCTTGTTAGTTGAGAAGATTCTCAGCCGTGCATGCTTTTGCCTTATTCCATCTCCTCCACACCACAGGATTCTGGGTTCTGCCATTTTCCTTTTAATGGTTTTTGTCAGGCAGTATCTCACAGATGAACTATTGCCCTAAAGTGAAAGAAACATTTCAGCTTCAAAACTTGTGTCAAAACTTAGCAAAGAAACAATTCGTTGCCTTCAACGTTTTCGGACTCATCCTAAAGATGGAACCTGAAAAAGATATATAGGAAATAAACGTACCAGGGAAATCCCTCAGGAAGAAACCAGGAAGGAGATGGAAATAAAAATGAATCACTTGATTAGTCGCAAACCTTTTTTTTTTTAAGTTTATTTACTTATTTTGAGAAAGAAAGAGAGAGAGCAGGGGAGGGGCAGAGCAAGAGGGAGAGAGAGAGAATCCCAAGCAGGCTCCAGGCTGTGAGCATGGAGCCGAACTCGGGGGGTTCGATTTTAAAAAGTGTAAGATCATGATCGGAGCAGAAACAAAGAGTCCCACTCTCGGGGCACCTGGGTGGCTCAGTCGGTTAAGTCTCTGACTCTTGATTTCCGCTCAGGTCATGATCTCACAGTTTTAGAGGTTGGAGCCCCATGCGGCAGGCTCTGAGTTGACAGCCTGCTTGGGATTCTGTCTCTCTCTCTCCCTCAGCCCCCCTCTCTAAAAAACCAATATTAAATACACACACACACACACACACACACACACACACACACAGAAGAGTCTGATGCTTAACCAACTGAGCCACCCAGGCGCCCCTAGGTGCAAATATTTAGAAAGCCTCTACTCCTTTCACTAATTCCACAATGTGCCTGTTATGTACCAGGGACTTTCCCCAGGCCCTGGGGAAAAGGCAGTGGGCAAAATAGGTCCAAATTACCCGCCTTCCTAGTGTTGACCTTGCCTTACGGAAAATCATTTTCAACAAATACTTATACATTTAATGAATATTGCCTACGAAGAATTCCTGGATCATAAAGAAGAAAAATGGGAGGACATAACCCAGTCTGGGGCTGGCGTAGGGATGAGGAGGAAGGAAGGAAGGAATGACTTAGAAGGTGAGTAGGAGTTGTCTGCCCCACCATTTTCCCACCACGTGCCGGGAGATTCAGAGAACAATATGAGGTTGCACAGTCAGTAAATGACTCACCAATTAGATGACACAGGGTCCCTTTCAAATGTGACAGAGACTCGGTATTTTACAAGATATTTCTCTCCTTCCTTGTTCTAAGACAATGTTATGAAAGGGAGAAGATAAAAATGACAAACTCACGCTCACAGACTCAAAGTATTAAGAAAGGAACCTACACTCTTCCAGAGAGAAAAACAAAATACAGATCTCCTCAAAAGAAAGAAATGAAGCTGGGGTGTGACTTCTTATCACTGTAACTGGTTTGCTAGAAATAAAGGAAATTATACCTTCATCGGCCAGCAGGCCTATGTTTTCTCACCTCAGGGAAGGTTTGTGCTACGGGGCCAAAAAGAAAAAGTTCCTCGTAACGAACACTATCCCTTTTCCCCTTTGATTTTTGGAAGATGGTGATACTTGGAGTGATTAATCTAAAGGGCACATAAAGGGGCACCTGGGTGGCTCAGTCGGTTAACGGGCCGACCTCAGCTCAGGTCACGATCTCACGTTCTGTGAGTTCGAGCCCCGCGTCGGGCTGTGTGCTGACAGCTCGGAGCCTGAAGCCTGCTTCGGATTCTGTGTCTCCCTCTCTCTCTGCCCCTCCCCTGCTTATGCTCTGTTTCTCTCTGTCTCAAAAATAAACAAAACATTAAAAAAAAAATTAAAGGGCACATAAAGAGGTAGAGTCTTAGGAAGATTTTCAAAGACTTTGACATCAACAAAAGTTGTCAAATTCCAGTAACCCTGAGAACTTAGACACTGCCTCCTGACAAAGATCTCCAAAGTGGATAGACCTCAGAGAAGAATAACGGTTGAGTCCATCCAGAGAAACTGGACTGTTGTCACAGAAAATCTGATGCCATCCACCACCCAGATCCCACACAGGCTGGAACATTGGGACAAGAATTGGTGACCCCACTGAAGATGCACTGAAGATCAAGAGTCCCTCTCTCTTTTACTGGACAACACATAAGCTTCTTGGATCTTCCCGTAATTGCAGTGGGGGGAACGAAGGCCCAACACGACGGAGACCGAATTTCCTACCCACCAGGCTGGGCACCAGAGTCTCAGAAGCAGATTTATTTTTACTGAAAAATGTGCAGTGATTTGCACATTTAAGTTGGCAGACAAAGAGACATACCCACAGCAACAAAGAGAAAGACGCAGTATACAAGAAACAGTAGCTGTAACCGGGAGAGTCAGCCAGGGAAGTCCTTGGGTGGTTACTGAGAAGAGGAACGGGTCCACTATGGGGCAGCAGAAGAAGGGCGCTGAGAAAACCAAATTAAAGCTGAGTGCCGTGTAAGAGACACATTAATTAGAAGGGTTGAAAAATAAGGGCATAAAAGAAATAGGTTATCCAGGAAAAAGCAATTGGCCATGCCGGGAGTGGGGGGAGCTATATGAGAAACTAAAGTTCAATTAGGAAGCAAATTAACAATGCAGCTTGAGTTAAAATAACTTACGGTGGGGCAGCTGGGTGGCTCAGTTAGCTAAGGGTCTGACTCTTGATTTTGGCTCAGGTCATGATCTCACGGTTCCGGAGGTGGCACCCCACATCGGGCTCTGCGCTGACAGCACGGATCCTGCTTGGGATTCTCTCTCTCCTCTCTCTCTGTCCTTCCCCTGCTTTCGCGCACCCACTCGTTCTCTCTCATTCTCAAAATAAATAAACATTAAAAAAATAAAATAAAATACCTAATGGGATCTAAGCAAATAGAATCCATTTGACCTTCGTGAAAGGAGCAATCCCCTCTAAACAAATCAGAATCAAGACATGGGACCTATAGAGAAGGAAACATAATCTTAGCCCATCTTTTGGCCCAAAAGAGTGGTGATCATGTAAAAGTTTGTTGACTAGGGTTGACCTCTGTACAAATCATGGGCACTTGATCATAGCTGTAGTATACATAGAAAGTGAATGTCAACACGTTAAAAAAAAAAAATTAAAAATAAAAGGGGGCGCCTGGGTGGCTCAGTCGGTTAAGCGTCGGACTTCAGCTCAGGTCACGATCTTGCGGTCCATGAGTTCGAGCCCCGCGTTGGGCTGTGTGCTGACAGCTCAGAGCCTGGAGCTTGCTTCGGATTCTGTGTCTCCCTCTCTCTCTGCCCCTCCCCTGCTCATACTCTGTCTCTCTCTCTCTCAAAAATAAATAAACACTAAAATTTTTTTAAAAGGACTAACAAGAAATAAGGACATGTTTAGTATGAAAATCAAACAGGAGAATCATAAAAAAAGAAGGAGGAGAAGGAGGAGGAGAAGAAAGAGGAGGAGGAGGAGAAGAAGGAGAAGAAAAGAGTGCGCAAGAGGCAGAGAGAGGAACGATGTACACCAACAATGATGATGAGGAAACCAACATGGGCAAACAGGATGGAAACAACGGCCACAATCCAATGACTCAATGGGAACCCGCAGCTTCCTCTTTGGTGGAGTAAGTAAAGAGCACTAATCTGGGGGCACGTGGGTGGCTCAGTCGGTGAAGCGTCCGACTTCGGCTCAGGTCCTGATCTTGCAGTTTGTGAGTTCGAGCCCCGCGTCAGGCTCTGTGCCTGGAGCCTGCTTCAGATTCTGTGTCTGCTCTCCCCCTGCTCATGCTCTGTCTCTCTCTGTCTCTCAGTAATAAATAAACATTAAAAAAAATTTTTTTTTAAGCAGGAAATAAATAATTAAAAAAAAAAAAAAGAGCACTAATCTGGGGCAGCGTGCTTCTTGGAGGTCAGACAGGCCAGAGTAAACCAGAAGTGGTTATGAGTGAATACGCCTAGACCAACAGTAAAAACCACTTTTCTTCCCATGAGTGCTGTGGTCTACCATCGGAAGATGAAATCCACTGGAAACAGACATTAGACACTTACACTTCTATTTCTTTCAGAGTGTAGCACACACTTAATTTCCATTTTCAGGTTGTAACTATTCCCCCAAACCACTGTATATTTTTATATTCCATTCTAATCCTTCCTCGATTGGTCTTTTCCTACTTTGTATTGTCTGTATAACCTGTGTATTAGGTTAAGGTTTTTCATTTGCCAATGATAGAAAGAATCCTACTAAAAACTCCCAGAGAAAAAATAAGTGTATAAGATGGCTGTTCATGCATTTCACAGAATCCAAGAAGGAGATGAACAAGCAGGTTTCCATAAGTGTGAACCAAGGTAGCTTGGGGGATCACAGACACAAGCATATTCGGATCTTAAACCTAGGGCTCTGCGGTCAACAAGGTTTGATTCCTAAAACCAGGCTGTGTGTCCCACAGTTCATACTCCGAATCCTTGAGACAGACTTGGATTGTACAGCCTAGACCAAGTAGAGACAAAGGAAGAGAGAGTTGGGTAATCACAAACATGATTACCAAGCTTTCGGTGGACAAATTCGAAAAGAAAAGAGACAGCAGAGAGCTAAGGAGGATAGCCCTGAACATCCCATCTCACCTCCGTGTGTCCCATTGCCCAAAGATCGTCTTAGAAAATATGCACAGCTTACGGTTCGCTTATTTACTTGGCTGTAGTGTATACTAGTCAGATTTTTGAGATGCCAGAAAGTGGACTGGAAAAGGTTAATCTTTCTATGACAGAGTCAGGTATCAAAATCCCAAAAGGTCAGCTAGGTGGGCCGAAAGTAGCAAGAAGCAACCGAGCATGAAGGAATATTAAAATTTGCATTTGTGGGGCACCTGGGTGGCTCAGTCAGTTAAGTGTCAGACTCTTGATTTGGGCCCGGGTCGTGATCTCACGGTTCGTGGGTTCAATCCTCACGTCAGGCTCCATGTTGACAATGCAGAGCATGCTTGAGATTCTCTCTCTCCCTCTCTCCATCCCTCCACCCCCAAAATAAATAAATAAATATTTATTTATTTTGTTTTTAACGTTTATTTATTTTTGAGACAGAGATAGACACAGCATGAACGGGGGAAGGTCAGAGAGAGAGGGAGACACAGAATCTGAAACAGGCTCCAGGCTCTGAGCCATCAGCACAGAGCCTGACGCGAGACTTGAACTCACAAACCGCGAGATCACGACCTGAACCGAAGTCGGACACTTAACCAACTGAGCCACCCAGGCGCCCCAATGAATAAACGTTTAAAATAGTAATAATAATAATAATAATAATAAAATTTTTATTTGTGTCCGGAGATGTAATTGTCACAGTAAACAGTGCTTTGGGAAAACAACCTCAACACATCCAAGGCTCTGCTACCATACCTATTCGCAATCGGGTTGACTTCATTTCCACTTCACAAGTGCCATGGAGATAGAGATTATAAAATATATAAACTCATAGAGCAGAAAATTACATAAAAATAATACAGCAGAAAATTATTTTTATTATTCAATAAACACATATGTCATATTTACATATTCTGAATCTATTCTGTCCTAGAAAAGACAAGCCTAATTAGATAAGTGAAAAGGCTCAGCTTAAGCCCCTGCACATCTGTATTATTAGCCAGTTGGACAAAGGCAGCATAAAATCTTTTTTTTTCTTTCTTTTAAAGAGAGAGAGAGAATGAGTGTTCAATCAGTAGAGGGAGTGGCAGAGAGAATCTTAAGCAGGCTCGATGCCCAGTGTGGAAGCCGACATGGGACTCAACCCCACGACCCTGGGATCAGGACCAGGGCTGAAATCAAGAGTTAGACACTCAACCAACTGAGCCACCCAGGTGCCCCCAACATAAAATCTTTTAGGGAGTAATTAAACATTGGATCATACATCTCTTTAATGTGTGGCAATTTTATTTTATTGGATTTTACTGGGGAGTGGTCTAATTTTATCTTTATAATTCAATTTAAAAAAAAAACCCTGTACATGATAACTATAAACACCAAATTATATGAAAACAAAGAAAAATCTTAATAAAACACATTGTTTCCTACATGTACCCACCCTGGCATTATGTTATAGATACCTCAAAATCTTTCGATTGGATCACTTTGCACAAAAGACAATTAAAATGTTTAAATAAGTAAGGATTCTTGGTTTAATCAAGCTACACCTTTCTCCTTATAAATTCTGTTTTGTATTTGATAACAAAGAATAAAATCAGTGATTTGCATCCCGAATATTCCCCCTTTTAAACCTCATAGGTACAAACTAAATTACAGAAACACCTCAATTTTAGAAGGCAAAAAGACCCCCAAAATTGCATTTAAAAACAAAATGGCTTCAGGGTGCCGGGTGGCTCAGTCAGTTAAGCATCTGATTCTTGACTTGGGATCAGGTCATGATCTCACAGCTGGTGAGATCAAGCCCCCTGCTTGAAATTCTCTCTCTCCCTCTCTCTCTGCCCCTGCTTATGCCCTCTCTTGTTCTCAAAACAACTAAAGAAACTCTTAAAAATAAAATAAATTTTAAAAATTTTAAAAATTGCTTCATTCATGCATGGAAAGCCAATAAAATGGGGATTATTTTAGAGAATACTAAAAGTTTCTCTGAAAAATTCAAAAGCACAAGTTAGGGAAAATATTTATTTCACTTACTCAGTAAAAAGTTCTAGGTTTTGGCTATAAGACAGGCACTGTATGGAGATTTATACAGTATAGTCACTGCCATCAAGGGTCACCTATTCAACATAAAAACTATTCCACTTGGAATCACTGTATTTCATCATCTCTATCCAGGAGCAGAGTCATTGTTAAAAACTATTAGGGGCGCCTGGGTGGCTCAGTCGGTTGAGCGTACGACTTCAGCCAGGTCACGATCTCGCGGTCCATGAGTTCAAGCCCCGCGTCGGGCTCTGTGCTAACAGCTCAGAGCCTGGAGCCTGCTTCAGATTCTGTATCTCACTCTCTCTTTGACCCTCCCCCGTTCATGCTCTGTCTCAAAAATAAATAAACATTAAAAAAAAAATTTTTTTTTTTAAACCAAGGCTCTAGGACTTCTTTATAAGCATCTGTAAGTGTTGGAGCAAATCCTAGAGGTGAGCGGGTTTTTTCAACGTTTTTTTTTGTTTTGTTTTGTTTTGTTTTGTTTTGGGGGGGGGGACAGAGAGAGACAGAGCATGAGCGGGGGAGGGGCAGAGAGAGAGGGAGACACAGAATCGGAAACAGGCTCCAGGCTCTGAGCCATCAGCCCAGAGCCCGACGCGGGGCTCGAACTCCCGGACCGTGAGATCGTGACCTGGCTGAAGTCGGACGCTTAACCGACTGCGCCACCCAGGCGCCCCAAAAAAAATTTTTTTAAAAACCTATACATTTTATTCTAAAATTTGTATATGTAAACCTCCTCTCCTCCTGAGTGGAGTGCCATGCGCACTGATGATTTTAAATAAGTTTTAGTATTTTAAAGAGAGAAATAAAAAAAATTAAAAAAATAATGAAATAAATAAAATAAAAATAAAGAGAAATAATACTCATCTACTTATTTATCCATTCCAGAAATACAGATTGAGTTCTTATTTTTGCAAGGCAGAGCATTGCCTTAATTTTATAGAATTAAGTCCTGATACCTGTACTTGAAAGCTTCATAGGGAATTCGTACTTACAATGTCCACAAATGAGCTCTTGGTGTCCTGTCTGAAATAGTCTTATGCTGCAGGTCTCTTCATATCCGGAAAATTAAAAAAAAAAAAAAAAAATTAACGGTAAATTGAAATCTTGTCATTCCTCAACTCAAAAGCCTTCAATGGCTTTCTATCTCACCGAGAATAACGTTTAAAACTCCTCATCATGGCCTACAAAGTATCACATGATCTGGCCCCTCTACCTCAGGGACCTTCTCCCTGCAAACACATCCACTCACAGTGGCCTTTTATTTGAAGCAATCCTCAAGATTTAGAGTCTTTGTTTTCAACATGACTTAGCCTGGACCCTCCCCTCGGGTATCTGCCTGGCTCAGTTTTTTTCTTCCTTGAAGGTGCCGCTCAAATGTCACTTTAACAGAGAGGCTTCCTAAGTAAGCACCTATGTAAATCAGTATCCCTCCATTACCCTCTATATCTTCATCCCGTTTTTATGTTTCTCCAAAGCACTTATCATATGATACATGATGTATTTATTTGTTTAACTACTGTTTCATCCCATTTGAATATAATATGTACCAGAACAGGAACTCTGATTTTTGGCTACTTTATACCCCCCAGGAGAAAACGTTCACATAACATGCAACATAGGTTTTCTGAATGAGTATTAGATGAGGCACGGGCTAGACATAGTTTGTATCAACAACGCTTGTTTGTTTTCTGAATTACACATTAAATTCCGTATTGCCATACAAGCTTGAGCGTCCAAGCGCTGCAGCCTACGTGAGTATTTGCCGAATAGATCACAAAATACTATTGTGGCAGTTACTTAGAAGTACCACCAAAAATTAATTTATCCAAAGGATACCAGTGTGCTGTTTCGAAGGGGCACATGCACCCCAATGTTTATAACAGCACTACGGACAATTACCAAAGTACAGAAAAAGCCCAAATGTCCATTGACAGGTGAGTGGATAAGGAAGATGTGGTATATATATATATATATATATATATATATATATATATATATACACACACACAATGGAGTATTACTCAGTAATCAAAAAGAATGAAGTCTTGCCATTTGCAACTACGTGGATGGAACTGGAGGGTATTATGCTAAGTGAAATTAGTCAGAGAAACACAAATATCATATCACTTCACTCATATGTGGAATTTAAGATACAAAACAGATGAACATAAGGGAAAGGAAGCAAAAAGAAAAACAGGGAGGTGGGCAAGACATAAGAGACTCCTAAATATAGAGAACAAAGTGAGGGTTGCTGGAGGGGTTGTGGGGGGAGGGATGGGCTAAATGGACAAGGGCATTAAGGAAGACACTTGTTGGGATGAACACTGGGTGTTATACGTAGGGGATGAATCGCTGGATTCTATTCCTGAAATCATTATTGCACTACACGCTAAGGAACGTGGATGCAAGTTAAAAAATAAAATAAATAAATGAATACAAAGAAGTACCACCAAAAATTAGTTGGAAAAACCCTGCATATCCTACAATTACCCCACTCTGAAGATTCACGATGGAGGTGATCCCATAAAGAGGAGTCCTGAGATGCTTCCATACATTCCTCTTAAAGTTGAATAAGACACCATTCTGAAATTAATTTGAATGGTGAACACTTTTTTCTTGGTACACCTGGTGATAACTGCATCCTTTAGAGCTGCCTTCAACAAACCACCAAAGTTTTGGTCATAAGGCCCAGGTTAGGCCATCAGTTTCCCAAGCAGTGAGAACTCACTGATACCCTGGTGAGCTCAGCTCTGAACTCCACTGATGGTTGCAGTGTTTCAAGAACCAACCTAAAAAAAAAAGAAAAAAAAAAAAAAAGAACCAACCTAGCCCGTTCTGAATTGGTCAGGAAATTCACAAAGAAGAGTCAAGCAAGCATCTTAGTAATTAAGTTAAAATTGCAAGGGGAACATGACAACTAGATCATTTATATTGCAGACAGGCAGGCAAAAAGCTATCTTTAAAACGTGTTCACTTCCTCCCACCCACACGTGATCTGATTTCTTTGAAGTGAAATGTACCACTGTTCATTATATTCCAGATTGACCATGTGGGGAACTGAAGCCGTATTCTACTTTTGGCCATCTTCTGTATTCTCAGAAAACAAATGATATTAACAAGAGACTCTCCACAACTCTGAACGTCACTTGTGGTAAGAAAACGCATGACTCAGAGAAACCACACTGCCTTAAAAGAATCGCGTAATCATCTAATCATCTTGATGAGTTCTCATCATCTTGATTTATTTAAAACCCTCAGCCCCCGTCCACATAACAGATTGAAGTCTAAGCCTCTCCTTTCTTTTACTGTAATAATTATGAAAACAATTTTCTAGATGTGATAGTTCAGCATCCCCAGGGAGTGTTTCCAGGACTTTTATATGCTAACTCCATAGTTCACATCATTTCTCTTCTATTTCCTCCTATAAAAGAGGATAGCAGATGAGCACCTGTCTAAGATAGCAGTCATCATAAAATTATGGAGACTGGTGTTCGAGCTAAGGCCTGAAGATGGACAGGAATTTGCTGGACCTATTGGGCAAGACATCAACACTTTGGCATTATTTTTTTTCTTAATAGTAAAATATACTTACGACGATACCTATTTCGTACAGAAGTGACTCTGAAATGAAATAATGCATGTGAAGATCTTAGCATTTTCGAAACACTCATTAAGGGTTCAGTGTCTCACTCACTCGGGTATCTAATATCTATTATATTGACTCCGGAGGCAAGAAAGATCCCATTTTCACAGCTTTTCACAGAAATAAGACCCAAAAAACTTAACACCAAGCACCACCAGCGTCTTTGCCACAGTTTACTGTATCAACTGTATCAACTCTCTTCAACTTGACACAGTCTCTGTGAATTTCAGCAGAGATGGGAGATAGGAACCGAAACGATTCATTCCCCAGGGAATAAAGGAGACTTCACTAGCTATGGGTCACCTGGAGACCACGCCTCCGATTTGGTTTTTACTGGCCCCAAGTTGAATGGCTGCATATGGCAAACAAGAACAGAGGACTATATAGAACGCTAGGAACATCCCAATTTAATTAAATTACTTAATAAGCTTAATTTTATAGTATTCAGTAATTTTTGGGGGTGCTTGGGTGGCTCAGTCAGTTGGGCGTCTGACTCTTGATTTCAGCTCAGGTCGTGATCTCACGTCGTGGTTTCGAGCCCCACATCAGGTTCTGCACTGATAGTGCGGAGCCTGCTTGGGATTCTCTCTCTTCCTCTCCCTCTCTGCCCCCTCCCCTGCTTGTGCTCTCTCTAAATAATTAATTAATTAACAAACTAATTTTTTGAGGAAAGAGACTATGGAAATAAAAATAAAGTATTTTTAAATGCTCCAGAAAAAAAAGTATTTGGTCCTACATTTGCCGATAGCCTCTTTGCACAGAGTCCCAGAAAATCAGTCACACGGATGAATAACAAATCGCTTTCCGAAAACAATTTAAGCACAACTATTGTTGGATAAGTTTAGTGTAAGCGAGAAAGGTGTGAAGAAAGAATTAATATGGTTATGCTAATAAAATACATTTGCATCACAATTCTAAAGTGCAGGGTCAGTCCTGAATTTGAGTTAAAAGTATGTATCCAGGACCCCAAGGACAGTGGTGCAAAGGGACCCAGGGCCGGCGCTCCGGCCCGAGGGTTCATCTCGATGAATAACTTAAATGACCCCCTCAGACTGGAGTATCTGGCCTAATTTCAGGGCTGATGGAGGTAATGGAAGCAGATGAAATCATGCCCTGTTGGTTCCAATGCTGTGATTGGCTGCTTTTCGTTGGATTTGGTCCAGGCAATCCCAGAAAGAGAAAAAGAGAGAGAAGGGTACCGTCAGTGAATGACCGCTTTCCATCGGGATCTTGAAGCCAAGTACCACGCCGTGATCTCAGAAAGCAGGCATGCAGTCGCTCACTGGTCTGTGGAACTTGAAGAGGAGCAGAAGGAGAACGACAAGTTAATAAGAAGCCTGCATCCTCGGGGGGGGGGGGGGGGCAAGCTGGTAGAAGAAGAGAAGCTTCTGAAAGAGGAACTGGTTCAGACTGTGCAAGAAAAGAGATAGTTGCGGCCCTTGAGCAGTGCTACCTGAGCTTCCTGGAAAGGGAAGGCAACTGGCAAAAGAGGGCCAGGTTTGTGCCGAAAGAGTCTGGGGGAGAGAGAGAGAGAGCACAAATGGGCGAGGGGCAGAGAGAGGGGGAGACATAGACTCCAGGCTCTGAGCTGTCAGCACAGAGCCTGATGTGGGGCTCGAACCCACGAACTGAGATCATGGACCTGAGTCAAAGTCACACATTTAACCACTAAGCCACCCAGGCATCCCAAAGAGCCTGAAGCTCCTGGGGAAAAACAGGGCGTGTACCGCAGCCTGCTCCCGTCTGGTGGCAGGTGGCTGGAAATAGATGACTTCCTGGTCGGAGCCTCCGCTGACCCTATTAGTGCCGACCTGCTGGCCCACACGACATACTGAAGCACCACACATATTATGGCGATGCCCAGAACACCAACAAACCAGGATGGGAGACTCACGTGGCTGTATCTCAAATAGTGGCAACTGGTTGTTGAACTTGAACAAGGGTAAGAGAGTCGAGAAAGCCAGGCGAGAGAAGTAGGGCAAGAGTGAAGTCGAAGTCCTCGGCGCTGCGTTGGGGGTGGGTATCCACATTTGCTCATTTCCTCCTGCCATGCTCTGAGACCGACACAGGGTTTCTTCCTTGACCTTCTTCAGCGATTAAGGATTCAGTTTCTTAGGATAATTGTTTTTAAGCTGTAATATTTTATTAAGCCAAACAGTGTGACCTCATATCTTAGCTGTAGGGTAAGATTGTTTTTAAGAAAGTCAAATGTGGGGCGTCTGGGTGGCGCAATCGGTTAAGCGTCCGACTTCAGCCAGGTCACCATCTCGCGGTCCGTGAGTTCGAGCCCCGCGTCAGGCTCTGGGCTGATGGCTCAGAGCCTGGAGCCTGTTTCCGATTCTGTGTCTCCCTCTCTCTCTGCCCCTCCCCTGCTCATGCTCTGTCTCTCTCTGTCCCAAAAATAAATAAACGTTGAAAAAAAAAAATTTTTTTTTAAAAAAGAAAGTCAAATGTAGCATTGATCCTCACTGACAGTTTTCTGTTTTTACCACTCCCCAAATAAATAAATAAATAATAAATAAATAAAGTATTGATCCTCACTGAAAGTTTTCTGTTTGTTTTTATCACTCCCTAAACAGATTCTGTTTTCTCTTCAAATTACTTTTCTCTCTCCTAGAATTACTTTTAGAAGCCTTCAGGTAATGGAGAGAACTGCCTAAGGATGACAACAGAAAATAGTAATATTATCGAGGTTTCATGACGTCAGTGAAGGTGTCTCTCAACAGAGGGAAAGAAAGTGTTTCTTGTATCCGGTAGGGATTTGGCTTGTGTCTGTATTTAGTAAGCACATATTATTTATTAGCAGTGACATGTAATAAAAAATACTTACCATTTAAAATTTTTTAAAGTATATATCCATAACATATTAATTTTTAAAAATTAACAAATTTTAAATCAGCTTCTTCCAGCTGAGCAATGACCATCCTTAACATGGTGACTGTAGTCTTGAAATGCTATTTTCCACTAAGAGAAAGCCAAGTTTCTCATAAAAACAGATGACTTCATGTCTGGGGGAAGGAATCTGGAATGAACCTCAAATCACTCCAAATAGCAAGGAAGTTATCAAATACTTCCAAGATTGTGTCTGAAATACTCAGAAGTCAACTTGAAGAGTCTTTCTCTGGTCAAAAATAATATTATTTGATCTTTAATAAATCAAAAAATAATAAAAAAAGAAGAATTCCAATGTATTGCCACCCATCCAATATTTGAATCCATGAGTTTATAATGGCATTATAAGAATTAATTGAGGGGTGCCTGGGTGGCTCAGTCAGTTGAGCGACCGACTTCAGCTCAGGTCATGATCTCACAGTTTGCGAGTTTGAGCCCCGCGTCAGGCTCTGTGCTGACAGCTCAGAGCCTGGAGCCTGCTTCGGATTCTGTGTCTCCCTCTCTCTCTCTCTGCCCCTCCCCCTCTCATGCTCTGTCTCTCTCTGTCTCAGAAATAAATAAACATTTAAACAAATTAAAAAAAAAAAAAAGAATTAATTGAACGACCTTACCAGAGTTACAGAGAACAAATGCACTAATGTTTGATAATCAGTAAGTAAATTGAAAGAATCAAGTATATAACCTGTGTTTCTTAGATGAAATGTTACTGGTACAATAGTTGAGAGGAAGAATCTCTTATTAAAAGTATCCCAGCAGGTAAATGACAAGGAAATTATACAATCACAATATCAGCATTTTGGGACCCAGTGAATTAATGCATCTAGTCATCAAATACCCCACCAGTGGCCACCAGCATCACAAAAAGAGAAAAACTGTAATGGAGTTATGTAGCTTCTGGGTAATGAAGTTCTTACTAATGAAAAGAAAAATAAGTCACAAGATGAATCATTTTGAACAGAATTTTGGCTGTTGAAAGGATTCAGAGCATCACAAAAGCTAGAGATAAAATTACATATTAAGACAAATTACCATAACTTAAGAATACCAAAGGTAGAAGGAGTATCTTAAAAAAGTCCAGAGAGGGGTGCCTGGGTGGCTCAGTCGGTTGAGCGTCCGACTTCAGCTCAGGTCACGATCTCACGGTCTGTGGGTTCGAGCCCCGCGTCAGGCTCTGTGCTGACAGCTCAGAGCCTGGAGCCTGTTTCCAATCCTGTGTCTCCCTCTCTCTCTGCCCCTCCCCCAGTCTCACTTTGTCTCACTGTCTCTCAAAAATAAATAAATATTTTAAAAAATTAAAAAAAAAAGAGTCCAGAGAAAAAGAACAAATCTCCTACAAAGAAAGAAAAATCTGATTTACCTTATCTTTCTCAATAGTAACACTGGGTGAAAGAAGACAGTGGAATAATATATTTTTTTTACCTATTAAAAAAGTATTTGGAATCTAACATTTATATCTAGCCAAATGGTCTTTTACATACAAGAACATTATAAGAATATTCTACCCCAAGAAATCTATCACTGAAAATAAAAAGAGGTCCTTAAACATATGAACAAATACAGCCAAGTGCTGCCGGAGATAGGAGAGAGGAGAATCAAACATTTTAATAAAATTTATTGTTCTACAAAATGACCCCAGGCCTTTAGTGAAGTTCATTGTTATCTTGAAAAACCTAAGACCAAAGAAATTCTTCAAAGAATTTCTGTAACAGTCTAAAAGTTAATTCCAGACCATAGCAACCTGGAGCACAGAGAGGTAAAAAGCAAAAAAAAACAAAAAACAAAAAAGCAACTAAGAACGTGCCAACCAAAGGGCACCTGAGTGGACAGTCAGTTAAGCGTCAGGATCTCCGGGTTTGGTTGGAGCCCTGTGTCCTACTGCTCTGTGCTGACAGGCCTGGAGCCTGCTTTGGATTCTGTGCGTCCCTCTTTCTCTGCTCCTGCCCCGCTCACACTCCGTCTCTCTCTTAAAAATAAACATTAAAAAAAAAAAAAAAGAATGTGCTAACATTGCTTGTCTCTTTTAGGAGAAGTAGAGATAGACACTGAGAAGCGTGTTAGTTATTACTTATGCTTGTCAAATATTCTAGGTTTACTGTCTTCTGATCATACGGGATGATTTTCCTTTTTAGTCACTGAAGAGAAGTAGAGCTTTGTGGCTCATTTGGCCAGTAATACGTGACATGTGTCACTTTTGGGTCAAGGTATGTACGACTGATGAGAGACCCTCCAGAGCGCTCTTTCCTCCAGGGTCATTGCCATTTTTCCACGTTGTGGCTGCTCCATGTGTCAGGTAGAGCCTAGCCAACTAGAAATTGATATGCAGCATGAGAAAGAAACATGTTTGTTTGGTTTTGGTATAACTTTTTCACAGTATAATACAGTCTATCCCAATACAATGTCTAAGAAATTAGTAAACACAGGGGCGCCTGGGTGGCTCAGTCGGTTAAGCGTCGGACTTCAACTCAGGTCACAATCTCGCGGTCCGTGAGTTCGAGCCCCGCGTCGGGCTCTGGGCTGATGGCTCGGAGCCTGGAGCCTACTTCCGATTCTGTGTCTCCCTCTCTCTCTGCCCCTCCCCTGTTCATGCTCTGTCTCTCTCTGTCTCAAAAATAAATAAATAAATAAATAAATAAATAAATAAATAAATACAAATTAGTAAACACAATAATCACAAGTATGAATCTGAGATTAAGAGTACCCACCACCATAAGACAAAAATACAACGTAACTTTTTAAAATAAGAAAACAGTTTGATTAATCTAATGAAAAGCAGGAAGCAATTGTTAAAAAGAAATAAAATGGAAACAGAGTACGCTGAAAATATGAAATAAGACGACAGTGATGTGTATAAAATAATCACAATAAATAGGAATGGGTTAAACTTACTATTTAAAAAAAAGAGACCAAAAAACAAAACAAAACAAAACAAAAGAAACCTAGTTGGATCAAAGGCTGTTGTCTGCAAGAGACATACAGAAAACAAGCAGAAAAAGAAAAAAATTTGAAACAATGAAATGACATCAAAAACGAAACAAAAAAAAAGATAAAAGAAAAAAAGATTCAAGCAATATGAGCTAAAAGAAAGCTTGAGTATCAATTTGAAGTTCTAATAAAATAGAATTCAATGCAAAATAATATAAGTGAAGAAGAAGAATATTACATATTGTTAAAAGGAACGCTAAAAGAAGATTTAATCATAATAGTGGAGAGAGAATAAAAATATATGAAAGAACAACTGACAGATGTAGAGGGGGAAATGGGTAAATCAAAATTTATAGCTGGAGGTATTAGCACATTTTTCTGAACTGGCACATTAAGCACACTAAAAGTAAGCAGAGAGATCACATATCTCAACAATCCAATTAATCAGTTAAGCCATTCTTATTCACACACGCAAAGAATTCTCTTCTTTTTTTTACTTCTCTAATCTTTTTTTTTTTTATAACTCAATAGACATTATTTTTTAAATAGTTTTAGTTTCACAGCTACATTGAGTGAAAATACAGAGTTACCACATATTCCCTCTGGAAACATACACACAGCCTTCCCCACCATGAACATTTCGCACCAGTGTGGTACATTTATTAAAATCAATGAATCAACATGGACGTACTATTATCAATCAATGCCCATAGTTGATATTAGGGTTCACGCTTTGTGTTACACTATAATGTTTTGACAAAGGCATAATGATGTGTATCAACCAAGAATAGACATAATAGTTTCACTGCCCGTCAATGCTCCATTTACTCATCCCTCCCGCCCCTCTGAAACCATGACAACCACTGATCTATTTACTCCCTTCAAAGTTTCGCTTTTTGCAGAATGTCATATAGTTGGAATCACTATACAAAGTCAGTGCATTGTCTTTTAGGTACACTGTCTTTTATGATTGGCTTCTTTGACTTAGTAATATGACTTTACGTTTTCTCCACACCCTCTAATAACTTGATAGCTCATTTCTTTTCAGCTCTAAATAATATTCCATTGTCTGGCTGTACCATAGTTCATTTATCCAATTGCATACTGAGGGGTTGTCTTGGCTGCTTTTAGTTCTGGGTGAGTATGAACAAAACTACTATGGACAGTTATGTGCAGGTTTTTGTCTTCACATAAGTTTTCAACTTATTTGAGCATATAGCTTGGAGTATATAGTTACTGGATTCTGTGTAACTTTGTAAGAGAATTTCAAACTATTTTTGAAAGTACCCAGTAATAAGTCCTTGTATATATAGTCAGATGATTTTCAACAATGATGCCAAAAGCATCCAATGGAAAAAAATTTTTTTTCAACTACTGATGTTGGAAAACTGGATATCCACATGCAAAAGAAAGAGGTTGGGGCAACTGGGTGGCCCAGTCAATTAAGTGTCTGATTTTGGCTCAGAATGGAGCCTGCTTTGGAGCCTCTGTCTCCCTCTCTCTCTGCCCGTCTCCTGCTCTCTCTCTCTCTAAAATAACTAAACGATGGGGCGCCTGGGTGGCTCGGTCGGTTGAGCGTCCGACTTCAGCTCAGGTCACGATCTCGCGGTCCATGAGTTCGAGCCCCGCGTCGGGCTCTGGGCTGATGGCTCGGAGCCTGGAGCCTGCTTCCGATTCTGTGTCTCCCTCTCTCTCTGCCCCTCCTCCGTTCATGCTCTGTCTCTCTCTGTCTCAAAAATAAATAAACGTAAAAAAAATTTTTTTAAATAAAATAAAATAACTAAACGATAAAAAATTTAAAAATTAAAAAAAGAATGAGGTTGGACCCTTGCACCATACACAAAAGTTACTCAAAATGAGTGAAAGACCTAAACATTAGAGCTAAAACCATCAAACTCAGAATAAAAGGGGAAAAGCTGTAGGACTTGTATTTGACAACAATTTCGGGCATATGACACTGAAAGCACAAACGACAGAAGTAAAAATACATACATTTAAGACTATTGTACATCAAAGGACATAATCAACACAGTGAAAAGACAACCTATGTAATGAGAGAAAATATTTGCAAATCACTTACCTCATAAATGGATTAATATATTCGTATATAAATAACTCCGACAACTGAATAACAAAAACAAGCAACCCAATTTAAAAATGGGCAATGGCTGGGGTGCCTGGGTGGCTCGGTCAGTCAAGCATCCAGCTTCAGCTCAGGACGTGATCTCGCTGTTTGTGAGTTTAAGCCCTGCGTCAGGCTCTGTGCTGACAGCTCAGAGCCTGGAGCCTGATTCAGATTCTGTGTCTCCCTCTCTCTCTACCCCTCCCCCTGCTCGCTCTCTCTCTCTCTCTAAAAAATAAACATTAGGAAAAAAATTTTTAATGGCAATGGACTTGAAGACATTTCTCCCAAAAAGGATATACAAATGGCCAACAAGCACATGGAAAGATACTCAGCATCACTAACCATTAGGAGAATACCACAATGAGACACTTTACACCCATTAGGACAGCTACTACAAACAAAACAAAACAAAGCCCGACACACACACATACACACACACACCCAAAAAAATGGAAAATAATAAGTGTTGTCAAGGATGCAGAAAAATTGGAAACTTTGTGCACTATTGGTGGGAATGTAAATTGTTGCAGCTGCTATGGAAAATATGGCAGTTCCTCAAAAAATAAAAAATTGAATTACCATATTATGCACCTATTATGCCTTGTGAGCATATACTCAGAAGAATTGAAACTAGGTCTCTGAGAGACATTTGCATACCCATATTCATATGAACCCATGTTCATAATAATCAAAAAGTAAAAACAACCCAAATGTTCATCAGTGGATGAATGGATAAATTGTAGGATATGCATACAATGGAATATTATTGAGCCTTAAAAAAGAAAATTCTGACGCATGCTACAACACGGATGAAGCTTGAGACCATTATCCTAAACGAAATAAACCAGTCACAAAAGGACAAATACTGTCTGATTCAACTTATGTGAGGGACCTAGAGTAGTGAAATTTATAGAGACAAAAAGTAGAATAGTGGTTGCCAAAGGTTGAGAAATGGGAGGAATGGGGAGTTATGGTTTGATGAGTATAAACTTATAATTTTGGATGATAAAAGGAGTTCTGAAGATTGATAGTGGTAGTGTAAAACAAAACAAAACAATATGAATGTACTAAATACGACCGAATGGTACACTTGAAAATTGTTAAGGTGACTAAATTCTATGTATGTATTTTGCCACAATTAAAATTTGGTGTTTTTTTTTTTTTTTTTTTTGGAAAAAAAAAACACACTTAAATTACATCTCAAAATTTATCAGAGAAAGCCAAAATGCACGTACAGGAAAATTGTTAAAGTACTTAAAGTGCTCATTAAGAGAAATTCATAACGTAATGATTGGGGTGTCTGGGTGGCTCAGTTGGGTAAGCATCCAATTCTCGATTTTGGCTCAGGTCATGATCTCGTGGTTTGTGAGTATGGGTCCCACATCAGGCTTTGAGGCTGATGGTGTGGAGCTTGCTTGGAATTCTCTCTCTCTCTCTCTCTCTCTCTCTCTCTCTCTCTCTCTCTCTCTCAAAATAAGTATATAAACTTAAAAAAAAACATAATGATTAAGAAAACAATCTGGCACTAAACAGCCACTAATTGGACGGCATTGACTCTAATTAGCTTTACACTGGATAATTTGCTTTAAATATATTCATCAAGAAACTCAAAGGAGTAAACCATTCTCTTTAGCAATTGGAAAAAAGGAAGGAAGGAGGGAAAGAGGGAAAAAAGGAAATAAGGAAGGAAATAAGGGGGAGGGAGGGAAGGGGAAAGAAAAATACTAAAGATAAAGGTAGAAGCCCATACAATGGAAAATAAAAAATGGAGAAATTAACAAAACTAAAAGGTTACTTATCCAAAAGACTAAAAAGATATCCAAATTTCAGCAAGGCTCATCAAGAAAATAAAAATTTAAATTTAAAAAATAGAATAGGAGCACCTGGGTGGCTCAGTTGGTTGAGCGTCTGCCTCTTGATTTGGGCTCCCAGGGTTGGGGGATTGAGCCCCGAGTCGGGCTCTGTGCTGAGTCTGGAGCCTGCTTAAGATTCTCTCTCATACTCCCTCTGCCCTTCGCTCCTGCTTGTGCCCTCTCTCTCACTCTCTCAAATAAGTAAAATAAAACTAATTTTTAAATAAATAAAAAATAGGTTAAACATGGGGCAGCTGGGTGGCTGAGTCAGTTAAACAATGACTCTTGACTTCAGCTCAGGTCATGATCTCATGGTTCATGAGATTAAGCCCCCTGTCAGGCCCTTCACTAACAGTGCAAAGACTGCTTGGGATTCTCTTTCTCCTTCTCTCTGGCCCTCCCCTGCTAACACGTTCTCTCTCTCTTTCTCTCAATAAACAAACATTTTTTTAAAAATAGAATAAACAGGAAGAAATAACTATAGATAGAGATTTCAAAACAACAAAATCTCTTTGGAGTAACTATTTGCTAACATATTTTTTAAATAGATGAAATAGAAAAAAATCTTAGGCAACTAAAGATGTTAAAATCAATACAAATACATATAAAAAATGTGAATGTGTAGATATGGAAATGCCCTACCAAAGTTGAAAAGAGAAGCATAGAATGTTTCTAAAATTACGAGGGGAAATTTCAAAGGCTATATATATTTCAAGGGTACGGAGACATTGCACGTGTCCTGAGGGAATAAGTATGGGTTTCATATTGGAAATAAGTGAGCAGCTTTAAAACAATATCAGTGTTTGGGTGCCACTCCCATAGATTCTGACTTAATTGGCCTGGAATGAGTATCGGACCTCAGAATTGTTTAAATCTCCTGAGATTCCAAAGGGCAAGGTAAGTTTGAGACCCACAACTCCAAGGAAAAAAATGTACAGAAGGATAACTTATACTAATGGGGCACCAGGAGAGACAACATTGGGTGTGTCAGCCCTGAGAGGAAGGGAGGACTCATGACTCATGGGAAAAAAAAAACCTACCTGGTGGAATCCCATTTTCATTAAAGGGAAGGTATACCGTTGTTATCCAAAGGAAACTCTATCAGACTAATAATGTGTTTATTTTCTACACATAAATCTTAAGTAGAGGAGAAAGGATGAAGTAGAAAACATTTAACAGATATCAGATAAAAGTGTCCTAAGGAAAACATGATCATTCTGAGAGAATTGGAAGACATTTTTTAAAAACATGGAAATTCTAGAGATTAAAAAAATGAAATATCTGAAATAAAATTTTCATTGGATGGAATTAATACCAAATTAGACACTGAAGAAGAATAGTTAAGTGAATTTGAAGACACAGCAATAGAACTTATCCAATTTTTTTCAGAAAAAAAAAAGACTGAAAAAATGAACATGTCAGAGACCTGTGGCATAATATCAAGTAGTTTGATACATATATTTGGAGTCCCACAAAAGGGATCAAGAAAACTATTTGAGTGAAAATACAATTAAAAATTTTCCAAAGTAGCTGAAAACTAGAAACACATAGATGCAAAAAGCTTAATGAACCCCAAGCAGGACACACACACACACACACACACACACACACACACACACACAAACTCAAGGTACAGTGTAACCAAATTACTTAAAAAAAAAAAAAGCAATAGTAAGAAAATCTTAAAAGCAGAGAAAGAAAGAAAATACATTATGTACAAAGGAACAAAGTAAAGAAAGACCACAGACTTCTCATCAGAAATTTGGCAGGTTTCAAAAGACTTACGTAGACATCTTCAATTTCACTTCTAAGAATTTACTCAAGATAAATGAAAACATGTGCTCACAAAAAGACTTGCACATAAATATTCATAGCAAATATATTCATAATAGCTAAGTTCTTGAAACAACCAAAATGTTCATCAACAGGAAAATGGATAAACAATTTGTGTTACATTTGTACGGTGGAATACTAGTCATCAATAAAAAGGAATTAAACTTGCTGTTGGGAATGCAAGCTAGTGCAGCCACTCTGGAAAACAGTATGGAGGTTCCTCAAAAAACTAAAAATAGAACTACCCTATGACCCAGCAATTGCACTACTAGGCATTTATCCAAGGGATACAGGTGTGCTGCTTCGAAGGGGCACAGGCACCCCGATGTTTATAGCAGCACTATCAACAATAGCCAAAGTATGGAAAGAATCCAAGTGTCCATCGATGGATGAATGGATAAAGAAGATGTGGTATATATACATACAATGGAATATTACTCGGCAATCAAAAAGGATGAAATCTTGCCATTCGCAGGTATGTGGATGGAACTAGAGGGTATTATGCTAAGCAAAATTAGTCAGAGAAAGACAAAAATCATATGACTTCACTCATATGAGGACTTTAAGACACAGAACAGATGAACATAAGGGAAGAGAAGCAAAAATAATATAAAAACAGGGAGGGGGACAAAATATAAGAGACTCTTAAATATGAAGAACAAACTGAGGATTACGGGAGGGGTTGTGGGAGGGGGGATAGGCTAAATGGGTAAGGGGCATTGAGGAATCTACTCCTGAAATCATTATTGCACTATATGCTAACTAATTTGGATGTAAGTTAAAAAAATAAAATTGAGGGGCACCTGGGTGGCTCAGTAGGTTAAGCGGCCGACTTCGGCTCAGGTCACAATCTCGCGGTCCGTGAGTTCGAGCCCCGCGTCGGGCTCTGTGCTGACAGCTCAGAGCCTGGAGCCTGTTTCGGATTCTGTGTCTCCCTCTCTCTGACCCTCCCCCGTTCATGCTCTGTCTCTCTCTGTCTCAAAAATAAATAAACGTTAAAAAAATAAAATAAAATAAATAAAATAAAATAAAATTAAATTAAAATAAAATAAAATAAAATAAAATAAAATAAAATAAAATTGAAAAAAAATAAAATAAATAAAATGGAATTAAACACTGATAGGCACAATAATATGGATGAATCTCAAAAACAGTATGCTAAGTGAAAGAAGCCATAGACAAAAGAATACACACTGTATAATTTTGTTTACATGACAATCCAGGAAAGAAAAATCTAATTTATATTCACAGCAGATCCATGGTCTCTTGAGGCTGGGGTTGAGAGTAGAATTGGCTAAGAAGCAGCTTAAGAGAATTTTGGTGTAATGCAAATGTTTTATCATGACTGTGTTACAATTTATAAGGGTGTAAAAATTTGTCAAAAGTCATTGAAATGGACGTTTAAAATTGGTGTCCCTCCCCCCCCCCATCCATATGTTGAAATCTTAACACCAATGTGATGGTATTAGGAGGCAGAACTTTTGGGAGTTGATTAGGCCATAAGAGAGGAGCCCTCTTGAATGGGATTAGTGGCCTCATAAGAGACCCCAGGAGTGGACACAGTGAGAAGACAGCAGTCTGCCATCTGAAAGAGGGCTCTCACCAGAACCAGACCATGTTGGCGAGACAGGACAACTAAAGGGACACCATGAAAAATGGTTTTGGCTGCTCCTTTTCCAGCTTCTATTCTTGCTAGAATCTACACTTCCATCTTCCACAGCCTTATGAAACAGATAATGTATGTCCTCCTTGTAGAGATCAAGGAGTTAATGATTTCTTTGGAGTCTTCTGCCACAAGTAACATCTAAAAAGTTACTGGGTGGGTCGCCATGAAGTTCTCCAACACCCTGGGTCTGGGGCATAAGTGACTTTTGAAGGACACCTAAACACTCGTCTTTGTTCCTGGATGCCTGAGAAGACACATGCAGCGTAACACAAGCCTCCATAAAAACCCCAGACCCCAAACTAAGACAAGACTCACTTTTTTCCTTTCCAAGGTCCTGGATGTTCTGTGTCTACACTCTATGTCTTCCATAAACTTTGCTCTCACTTTCTCTCAGCTCACATTTGATTTCTATTCCACACAAAGCCAAGGACCCTCTTGACTGATCCTGTGGGACCCTGTCTGGGTCCTCAGACGCAGTCAGCCTGCACCATGGGAACCCTGATCTCAGACTTCCAGCTTTCAGAATTGCGGGGAAATATGTTCTGTTGTTTATAATCCACCAGTCCCTGGTCCTTTGTTATAGCAGCCTGAACTAAGGTGTATCTTATTATATAAGTTATGCCTCAATAAAGTTGATTCAAACAAGGAAGGCAGAGGTGCCTGGGTGGCTCAGTCAGTTAAGTTGCCAACTTCGGCTCAGGTCATGATCTCATGGTTCATGAGTTTGAGCCCCTCATCAAGCTCTGAGCTGTCAGCACAGAGCCTGGAGCCTGCTTTAGATTCTGCGTCTCCCTCTCTCTCTGCCCCTCCACCACTCATGTTCTGTCTCTTTCTCAAAAATAAATAAACATTTTAAAACATTATTAAAAAAAACAACAACAACAAAACAAAACAAGGAAGACAGCATGGTAAAAACCATTCTCTCTTCTCTGTATTTGTCCTCAATCCCTAAAGAAGAATTTCCAGCAATACTTCCAATACATTTCTGGGTCTCTTCATTACTCACAGTATCCCAGACTCTTGAGATGGGGTTTGATGCTTTCATTATTTCCGTTGTGAAGAATTAATTAAAAACCAGGATTCAAGTGTCCCTTTTCTCTCTGGGCTCTCTACAGGAAGGTGAAAAAGAGGACTTTTTCTGCATCCAGTCTACACCCCTCTCCCCAAAACAGATTTCCATTTCAGACCTGATGCTGAGACAGTAATAGGAAACACTTTTTAGCTGCAAATCCGATCCACATTTTCCAGGACAGCTTTACCAGAAATAAAGCTGGTATTCGGATCCCTTCCTGATTCCTTTGTCTATTTCATAATTTCCCTAAAACCCAGAGAGTAGAGGGGTGTCACTAATAATCATCTGAAAGTTCTAAGAAATAGGATTTGATAGTAGACGAGAGGGTGTAGTGTAAGCACCTGACAGTTTGGGTTTTATTTTTATGGTAATGCAAAGGGCCAACTTAAGCTTTTCACTGAAAACCATCCACCTCCAAGATGGCTATCTCAAACACATTACCAACCACGTAACTAAAGAGGCAGGCCTTCTTTTGGCCACAATCTCAGGAGTTCCCTGGATGAAATCTGAGATTGACCCTCATACACAGAGGGCAAGGAGAGACTGAAGAAAGAAGCAGACCACTCCAGACTGGTAGGGGACGGTTTCAAGAAGCCAGAGAACTTACAAATGAGGCTTGTCTAGGCTGGCTACTAGTAAATCACCACATCTGCCCCCCAGATTTTGAAAGTTTGTATAGAGTCCTTAGCGGGGTTCAATCACGGATTCAGTCGAGATGGTCTCAAAAACACATTACTCACTCTGAACTACATCCTTAAAATGACCCCAAATGCGGAATAAGAGGCAGAACATATGCTCCGAGGACAGGAGAGGGACTGAGGATTTCCAATTGCCTGGGTCCAGTTCCCAGGGCAATCAGTGGTCACATCTTGATGACCTCCTCCAATATTGCAAGCCCCCCTCCCCCACCAACCACCACCACGTTTCCTTTGCTTTAGAGACCTTTGGTTGACTTAGATAACTGACCATTTGGCTGTTTGTTTTTCCCCTTCTACACTTCAAATACCACTTTTCAGTTTTAAATTCATCAGTAAAGAGATTAACTCACAAAACCCTAAAACCTCCCACCCTCACCCCCAATAAAAGCAGAACCCTAGGCTTATACAGCCTCTCTTTGTCTCTTCCTCTGACCTCAATGTGTGGCCCCAGGCAGGCCAGGACTTGAACTAATAAACGCTTTTTTTTTTTTTTTTTAAGTTTCCTGATGGTTATTGCTGGGGGCATCTTGTAATCATAAGAAGAACCACAAAGGCTGGTCCGGACAACATTGATTCCAAAAGGGGAGATAGATGTCTGTGGGGACTTGCCATGGGTCCTTGTCAACTCCCCAGGCACGTCTAGCTGATAGCACCACTATTGATAGGCTGAGCCCAGCACAAAACAGAGGGTAAAAAGAGGAAAGTTATTGAAAACTGATTCTTAGATTTATAATTTTGAGCACCTGGGTTTATGTTGAATCCATCTACTTAAGCGGGGAGCTCTAGAAGAGGCAGTTTTTTGGTAAAATCTAGGGCCTTATTTCAACTTGTTAAGTTTTAAATTCTTATTTAAGATCTCTAAGTGAAACGGCAGGACCTACTTACTTGGAACTCAGTATGGAGATCAAACGAAATGAAAATTATACATTAGAACAAGAAGTCTGATTACGCACGACAAAGCAGCGTCTTTCAGTAGGATTGCACTTCACAAGTGAGTCATAAAATACCCTTGTCAAGGGTGTCTGGCTGGCTCAGTTGGTGAAGCATGGAACTCTTGATCTCAAGGTCACAAGTTTGAGCCCATGTTGGGCTTAGAGCCTACTTTAAAAGAAAAGTCAAATTTCCATTATGCAGAACTTCGATGAATCATGGGAAAAGAAGAAGAGGTTTATTTCTGTTACACTTCAGTATATGTTAGTCTAGAAAGTTTCATATGTTTATAAACCACCAGAACACACACAGATCACCTCTCACAGATCACCTTACCCCTGTTCTCCCGCATTTATTCCATCTCATGTGTTTTAAGATTCAAATCTGCCAGCATGACTCTAACCGTTTAATAATAACTCTCTTCAACCCTAAATATATTGTCTTCTCTGTGATCAACCTTAAGAAGGAAAACTTTGCTATCTCAGAGCTTGCTTATATTTGTTTAATTAATTTATTTATAAGCTTATGTATGTTTTCAATGTCCATTTCATTAACAGGTAAGAGTTACAGTTTTTTGTTTTTTGTTTTTTGTTTTTAACTAAGCTCTCTGCCCAACATGGGGCTTGAATTCATGACCTCAAGATCAAGAATTGTACACTCTAGAGACTGAGCTAGTCAGGCACCCCAGAGTTATGGTTTAAATCAGGGACTCTTAGGTGCCCCACTGTTTCCCCAGCACCAGAAAAATAGTAAATATTCAATAAAAATGTGTTCGCTTACAGGCTGTCTACTTCTCTGTATTTTATTATTCCTTGTGAAAACTCATGGGCTCTATGGGGCACCTGGGTGGCTCAGTTGGTTAACCATCCGACTTCAACTCAGGTCACGATCTCACGGTCCTCGAGTTCAAGCCCCACGTCGGGCTCTGGGCTGATTGCTCAGAGCCTGGAGCCTGCTTCCCATTCTGTGTCTCCCTCTCTCTCTGCCCCTCCCCCGTTCATGCTCTGTCTCTCTCTGTCTCAAAAATAAATAAACGTTGGGGCGCCTGGGTGGCGCAGTCGGTTAAGCGTCCGACTTCAGCCAGGTCACGATCTCACGGTCCGTGAGTTCGAGCCCCGCGTCGGGCTCTGGGCTGATGGCTCGGAGCCTGGAGCCTGTTTCCGATTCTGTGTCTCCCTCTCTCTCTGCCCCTCCCCCGTTCATGCTCTGTCTCTCTCTGTCCCAAAAATAAATAAAAAACGTTGAAAAAAAAAATTTAAAAAAAAAATAATAAATAAATAAACATTAAAAAAAATTAAAAAAAAACTCGTGGGCTCTTTGAGTTTCTGAGGTTTTCAGTTAACTAGTAACTTCAAAGAAACATAAGGGATAAACTAACAAGGAAGGAAAATTGTCAATGCTTTGAGATGTCTTAAAGGTCTTACAATAAAAACTCTCTCTTTATTCTTCGGCAAAAAGATACACTGATCTGTCTCAGTTCCTCATTTCATTTTCTTGCTTCCTGTATTTATTATTGTTATTTTTCATTTGTGGAGACTCAAACTGATTAATGAAATACCTATCCTTAAACAAATTTTTCTGTCTAGCACTTGACCTTGAAAAACTAAAATGGAGCTACCTTAGGTGATGATGTTATTTCTTTGGATTATACTAAAGTCTCTGAGATTTTTTTTTTTTCTAACATTCGAGAAAATTTCAGGTTGCCCAAACTAACATGTTCCCAATTCAGATAAGAAGGCATCACTCCATCCCCCAGGCCAGAGAATCTTGGTGCCAAAAAAGATCCCATCGGAGGAATTTCACCACCACCCCCTACCCAGGGAAAAAGAGAATGGGAGAAACCCAGCAGGCTTCCCCACCATGGAGATGTGCAGCCTTTGTTACGGAGGAACCCCACAGCCTTCACCAACGGGGATCCCAGATGATGGAACAGCCCAGAGTCCCTGCTGCTACATCTCCTTCCCAAGATGAGATGTCCACTGTGATGACACCTGTCCTCAGGGGCCCCAGTCACTCCTGTGCCCCATTCTCCAGGACCAGGATGCCACAGCACCTTGCTATATACAGAGCAGAACGACTGTGGCTCCACCCACTGGGTACCAAGTCATGCCTCCAATGCCACTATAATGGTGAGCTGCCACTGTCCTGATTCCACCCTGGGATTCCAGTTCTCAGCTCTGACCAGTCATTGCCAGGGCCAGCTGTCACTTCTCTGCCACCCGTCCCTGGGGACCCGGGGACTCCCCTGGGTTCTGACATGTCTCTAATAGGCCACCACAAGGGATGTGCAGCTGCTGCCCTGTTACTGCCCTGGGGAAAGAGTTGGACTTTGACCAGCATGCCCAGACTCTGCTGCACAAACTAGAAGTAAACAAAAAAAAAAATAAAAATCATTAAAAATAAAAAAAAAATCAAATCAAATCAAATAGCAGAAATTCTGGAGCTGAAGCTCCATAAAATGAATAAAATCAGAAATGAAACAGAGAGCTTCAGCAGCAGGCTCAATCAGGCAAAAGGAAAGCTCTGAGAACCTGAAGACAGGTCTCTTAATATTATCCAGAGGAGAAGAAATTAGAATGAAAAAGAACAGGGGTGCCTGGGTGGCTCAGTCGGTTAAGTAGCCAACTTCAGCTCAGGTCATGATCTCGTGGTTCATGAGTCTGAGCCCTGCAAGAGGGGCTCTGTGCTGACAGTTCAGAGGCTGGAGGCTGCTTCGGATTCTGTGTGTGTCTCTCTCTGCCCCTCCCTCACTTGCTCTCTCTCTCTCTTTCTCTCAAAAATAAATAAACATTAGGGGCACCTGGGTGGTTCAGTCGGTTGAGCGTCTGACTCTGGCTCAGGTCATGAATTCACAGTTCGTGAGTTCGAGCCCCATGTGGGCTCTGTGCTGACAGCTCAAAGCCTGGAGCCTGATTTGGATCCTGTGTCTCCTCTCTCTGTTTCTCCCCTGTTTTCTCTCTCTCTCTCTCTCTCTCTCTCTCTCTGTCTCTCTCTCTCAAAAAAAATTAAAATTAAAAAAAAATTTTTTTAAATAAACATTAAAAAATTTTAATAAAAAAAGAATGAAAAATGAAACCTATGTTTCTATGTTTCTTTTCTAAAGGAATCATATTCACATTATGGGAGTCCCAGGAGGAAAAGATAAGGAGAAATAGAAAATTTATTTAAAGAAATAATGAGTTTAGGGGCGCCTGGGTGGCGCAGTCGGTTAAGCATCCGACTTCACCCAGGTCATGATCTCGCAGTCCGTGAGTTCGAGCCCCGCGTCGGGCTCTGGGCTGATGGCTCAGAGCCTGGAGCCTGTTTCCGATTCTGTGTCTCCCTCTCTCTCTGCCCCTCCCCCGTTCATGCTCTGTCTCTCTCTGTCCCAAAAATAAATAAACGTTGAAAAAAAAAATTTAAAGAAATAATGAGTTTAAACTACCCAAGTCCGGGGAGTCACATGGACATTCAGGTACCAAAAGTGCAAAGGTATCCAAACAGATTCAACCCAGAGATCTCTGCTGTGACACATCATAATAAAGCTCTCAACAATCAAAGAAAGGGAATTTTGAGAGCAGCAAGGGAAAACAAAGACTCGTCACATGCTAGGGAATTCCCAATAATGTTATTAGAAGATTCGTTAGCAGAAATCTTGCAAAACCAGGAAAGACTGGGATAATATATACTCAAATGCTAGGAAAAACAAACAAACGAATGAACGAACCCTGTCAGCCCAGCATACTTGACCTGGCAAAGTTGTCCTTCAGATGAAGAAGAGATACAGACTTTCCTGGACAAGCAAAACCTGAGGGAATTTATCACCAGTAGACATGCCTTGTGAAAATAAAAATGGCAAAGAGAGGGGTGCCTGGGTGGCTCAGTCAATTAAGCATCTGACTTCAGCTCAGGTCATGATCTCATGGTTCGTGGGTTCAGGCCCCCACATCAGGCTCTCTGCTGTCAGCACAGAGCCTGCTTTGGATCCTCTGTCCCCCTCTCTCTTTATCCCTCCCCTGCTCTCTCTCTCTCTCTCAAAATAAATAATCACTAAACAAACAAACAAACAAAGCCCAACTATATGCCGCCTACAAGAGACTCATTTAAGCTTTAAGGACACTAATAGCCTGAAAGTAAAGGGATGGAAAAAAATACTCCGTGAAAACGGTAACCCAAAGAGAGCAGGGTAGCTATACTTTGCTATAAAACAAAATACCCATTAATTTAAAACAGTAAAAATAGACAAAGAAAGTCATTATATATGATTAAGGGACCAATTGATCAAAAGGATATACCAATTGTGAATTATATGCATCTAATTTTGGAGTGCCCAAATAGATTACACAATTATAAATGTATCTGAAGGCAAAAATAGGGGCACCTGGGTGGCTCAGTTGGTTAAGCATCCAACTCTTGATTTGGGCTCAGGTCACGATTTCACAGTTTGTGAGATTGAGCCCCACACCAGGGTCTGTGCTGACAGCATGAACCCTGCTTGGGGTTCTCTCTCTCCCTCTTTCTCTGCCCCTCCTCTGCTTGTGCTCTCTCTCTCTCTCTCTCTCCCCACCCCCCACCCTCTTTCAAAAGAAGTAAATAAAAACTTTTTAAAAAATGAAGGCAAAAAGAGACAGCAATGTAACAATTGTAGAGAACTGAATACCTTACTTTCCACATTGAATAGATCATCCAGACAAAAACCCACTAAGGAAATAATGAACTTAAACTACTGAGATTCTGCTTTCCCTTCTGATCACCAGTTTCAGTTCTGCATGAAATTCCAAAATGGGGAGGTGGGTCCCACACCAAAAAGCAATTCGCCAACAGCATTTGAGGGTCCTAAAACTAAACGCAGGTCTGATACTAAGTGAACACAGCATCAGATCTCATTGCCCTTCCCCGCCCCAGCCCCAAACTTCAAATGCAAGTGGTAGTCCAAGTTGTCACCTTGCTTCTGACTGATTGGCTATAGATCTGAGGTTCCCATGAGCCCCTCCTTGGGCTTGATTAATTTGCCAGAGTGACTCACAGAACTCAGAGAAAACATTTTGCTTACGAGACTACCAGTTTATTATAATAAGATAGAGCTCAAGAAAAACCAGACAGAAGAGATGTGTGCCCAGGGCAAGGGATGGGGAAAGGACACAGAACTTCCATGCTCTTCTCCAAGCACACCACTCTCTCCAAATCTCCATGTTTTCACCAACCCAGAAGCTCTCTGAGCCTAATCCTTTCGTGTTTTTATGGAAATGTCATCATGCAGACACAGTTGATGAAATCACTGGTTATTAGTGATTAGTTCAAATTCCAGGCCCTCTCCCCTCCTTCAAGGATGGGGGGGCCTGGAGGAGACTGAAATTTTCAGCTTTCTAATCACACGGTTGGTTTTCCTTGCAAGCAATGTCCATCCTTAGGTGCTTTCCAAAATCACCTTCTAAATATATCAAAAGACACCTACATCATTTTCATCACTCAGGAAAATTCAAGAGTTCCAGGAGAAAAAGACCAACCATATATTTCTTATTGTAAATCACATCACAATTACACTTTAGATGAAATGGACTTAAAGACACGTCTAGAACGTTTCATTCAACAGCATCGGGCTACACATTCTTATTAAGTGCGCATGGCACATTCTCCAGGACGGACCGTATGCCAGGTCCCAAAACAAGCTGTAGCAAATTTGAGAAGATGGAAATCATATCAACTATCTCTTTCAACCACAGTGTGACTAAAATTAATTATGATTGAAAGAAGAAGCATTATAACTGATATCACAGAAATACAAAAGATCATACGAGACTATCCAGAATAATTATACATCAAAAATTAGGTAACTTAGAAGAAATTGATAAGTTCCTAAAACACACAACTTATAAGAATCATGAAATGATGGGGCGCCTGGGTGGCGCAGTCGGTTAAGCGTCCGACTTCAGCCAGGTCACAATCTCGCGGTCCGTGAGTTCGAGCCCCGCGTCGGGCGCTGGGCTGATGGCTTGGAGCCTGGAGCCTGTTTCCGATTCTGTGTCTCCCTCTCTCTCTGCCCCTCCCCCGTTCATGCTCTGTCTCTCTCTGTCCCAAAAATAAATTAAAAAAAAAAAAACGTTGAAAAAAAAAAGAATAATGAAATGAAATGGAATCAATCATGAAATGATAGAAAATCTTAACAGACCAATAATAAGCAAGGAGATTATATCATTAATTTAAAATCTCATGGGGGCGCGCCTGGGTGGCTCAGTTGGTTAAGTGTCTGACTTCAGCTCAGGTCATGATCTCCCAGTCCATGGGCTGGAGCCCCACATCAGGTTCTGTGCTGACAGCTCAGAGCCTGGAGCCTGCTTTCAATTCTGTGTCTCACTCTTCTCTCTGCCTCTCCCCAACTTGTGCTCTCTCTCTCTCTCTCTCTCTCTCTCTCTCTCTCTCTCAAAAATAAATAAATGTTAAAAAAATTCTTTAAAAAAATCTCATGGGGCTCCTGGCTGGCTCAGTCAGAAAAGCATGTGACTCTTGATCTTGAGGTCATGAGTTGAAGCCCCACGTTGGGTAGAGATTGCTTAAATAAATAAGACTTTTTGAAAAACTTAAAAATTAAAATCTCCCAACAAATAAAAGCATAGAACCAGATGGCTTCACATGTGAAATTCACCAAATCTTGGAAGAATTAATACTAACCCTTCTCAAACTCTTCCAAAAAATTAAAGACAAAAGGACACTTCCAAATTCATGTTATTAGGGCAGCATTACCCTGATACGAAAACTAGATAAGAACACTGAAAGAAAACAAAATTATGGGCTAATATCCCTGATCAACATAGATACAAATATCATCAAAATACTATCAAACCAAATTTAAGAGCACATTAAAAGGGTCATACACTATGATCAAGTGGGATTCACCCTTGGGGTGCAAGAATGTTTGAACACATGCAAATCAATAAATGTAACTAATACAGGGGCAACTGGGTGGCTCAGTTGGTTAAGCGTCCGACTTCGGTCATGATCTCGCAGTTCATGAGTTTGAGCCCCATGTCAGGCTCTGTGCTGACAGCTCAGAGCCTGGAGCCTGCTTCAGATACTGTGCCTCCCTCTCTCTCTGTCCCTTCCCCACTCATACTCTGTCTCTCCCTGTCTCTCAAAAATGAATAAACGTTAAAAAAAATTTTTTTTAAGAAATGTAACTAATACATTTACAGAACAAAGGAAAAAAATCATATCATTATTTCAATCAATATAGAAAAACCATTTGACAAAATTCAACATGGTATCTTGATAAAAATTCTCAAGAAATTAAATATAGAAGAAATGTTCCTCCACACAATAAAGGCCATGTATAACTGGCCCAAAGCTAATATCATATTTAACAGTGAGAGGTTAAAGGCCTTTCCTGTAAGATCTGTAAGATCAGAAACAATACAAGAATGCCCACTCCTACCATTTCTACTTAACATAGTACTAAAACTCCTAGCTAAAGTAACCAGGCAAAATAGTAATAATAATAGTAATAATAATAATAATAATAAATGAAATAAAAGGTAACCAAACCAGAAAGGAAGAAGTAAAATCATATCACTTTACAGATGACATAATCCTCTATATAGAAAACCCTGAAGACTTCACCAAAAAAATGTTAGAACTAAAAAATGAAGTTAATAAAGTTGCAGGAGACAAAATCAACATACAAAAATTAGTTGCATTTCTATAACAACCAACTATCTGAAACAAATTAAGACAGAAATCTTACATACAATAACATCAAAACCAATAAGATTTAGGAAGAAATTTAACCAAAGTGGTGAAAGACCTACCCTGAAAACTGTAAGACTTTGATGATAGAAAGTGGAAAGAAAAAAAGACAAATAAATGGAAAGATATACTGTGCTCTTGGATCAGAAAAATTAATATTGGTAGTGACCCCAAAATGGTCTGTAGCCTATACCACCCCAAATGATCTACAGATTCAGTCCACTCTATCAACACTCCAATGGCATTTTTCAAAGGAACAGAATAAACTATTCCAAAATTTGTATAAAGCTACCAAAAAACAAAAAAAACAAAAAACAAAAAATGAAAAAACAAACAAAAAACAAACAGCTAAAGCAATCCTGAGAAAGGAGAAAAAATGTAGAGACATCACACTTCCTGATTTCTAGCTATAGTACAAAACCACAGCTAGAAACAGTATGGTACTGGCATAAAAACAGGAACATAGACCAGTGGCACAGAATAGAGAGCCCAGACATAAACCCATGTATATATGGTTAACTGATATACACAATGGGGTAAGGATAGTCTCTTCAATAAATGGCCTTAGGAAAAGTGAATATCCACACGCACAAGCGTGAAACCGGCCCCTTACGTTACACACTCACAAAATTAGCTTGAAACAGGTCAAAAACTTAAATGTAAGACCTGAAACCATATAGCCCCTAAAAAAAAAAGCATAAGGAAAAAGATCCTTGGCATTGGTCTTTGCAATAATTGGGTTTTTTTTTTGATAAGACACCAAAATCACAGGTAACAAAAGCCAAAATAAACAAGTGGGACTACATCAAACCAAAGAGCTTTGAACAGCGAAGAATTGAAAGGGAAAAGGAAACCTACAGAATGAGAGAAAATATTTGCAAAACATATATCTGATAAGGGAATAGTATTCAAAATATATAAAGAACTCATACAACTCAATATCAAAAAAGCAAATTTGAAAATGGGCAAAGGATCTGAATACACATTTTTTTCAAAAAACACGTACAAATGGCCATTAGGTATCTGAAAGGTGTTCAACATCACGAATTATCAGGTAAATGCAAATCAAAACTACGATATCATCTCATATCTGTTAGGTTGGCTATTATTAAAAAGACAAACAATAACAAGCATTGGCAAGGATATGGAGAAAAGGGAATCCTTGTACTCTGTTGGTGGGGATGCAAATTGGCATAGCTTTTATGGAAAATAGTATGGCAAAAAATTAAGTATTAAACTACAATATGATCCAGCAATCCCACTCCTAAGTACATATTTGTAAGAATTGAAATGAGTGTCTCAAGGAGATATCTGCACATTTATGTTTATTGCAGCATTATTTGTAATTGCCGAGATATGTCCTTCATTGGATAAATGGACAAAGAAAAATGTGGTATATATACAATTAAATCTCATTCAGCCATGGAAAAGAAGGAAATCCTACCATTTGCGACAGATGGATAAATCTGGAATGCATTAGTGAAAGAAGTGAAATAGACCAGATAGAGAAAGATAAATACTGTCTGGTATCACTTATTATCACTTACTTATATGTGGATTTAAAAAAAAAAAAACAATTTTATAGAAACAGAGAATAGAATGGTAGTTGTCAGGGGCTGAAGGGAAGGCAACTTGGGTGATACAGTTCAAAGGGTACAAATTTTCAGTTATAAGTTCTGAAGTCTAATGTACGGTTGGTGACTATAGTTAATAATCCAGCATTATATACTTGAAAGTTGCTAAGAATAGACCTTAAGCAGTCTTACCACCCACACTAAAAAGGGTTCATTATGTGTGGTGATGGATGTGTTAATTACCTTGATCTTGGTAATCATTCTACAATGTGTATGTATATCAAAACATCACATTGTATTCTTTAAATATATACAGTTATACTTGTCAATTATTTCTCAATATTTTTTTTTAGAAAAGAATCCAAACTGGGGACATAGCTAGAACCAGGCAAAGTAATTGAAAGTGATAGTCAATGAATGTTTAAAAGGCATATTTTAGGTCCCTGGGGGGCTCAGTCGGTTAAGCAACTGACTTCGGCTCAGGTCATGATCTCACGGTTGGTGGGTTCGAGCCCCGCATTGGGCTCTGTGCTGACAGCTCACAGCCTGGAGCCTGCTTCGGTTCTGTGTGTCCCTCTCTCTCTGTTCCTCCCCTGCACATTCTCTGTCTCTCTCTGTCTCTCAAAAATAAATAAATGTTAAAAAAAATTATTTTTAATAAATGAAAGGCATATTTTAGTATTTTAAGAGCTGTTGTAAGGCCAAGAAGGAAAATAAAATCTGTAAATTATATTTTGAATTCTATTTGATAAACAAAGGAGGAAGTTACAGTAGACATTGACATATTAAGACGGAAAGAGAAAAATATTTCGAGGGACATTTGTTCAACAGGCTGTATTGGAAGTAATGAAGAGATATCTCCATTTCAAGTAAGAATTTATACAATAGACTACAATGAAACAACGACTGAAGGGTGGAATGAAAACCATAGAGGGGTGCTTGAGTGGCTCAGTCAGTTAGGTGTATCCAACTCTGGATTTGGGCTCAGGTCATGATCTCGCGGTCATGGAATTGAGGCCCGCATCAGGCCCCACACTGGGAGTGAAGCCTGCTGAGGATTCTATCTTCTCCACCCCTGTGATCGCCCCACTTGCAGTCTCTTTCTAAAATTAAAAAAAAAAAAAACTAATTAATTAATTAAAAAAAGAAACCATAGAGGTACTCGGAGGTTTCTCCTGGGACCACCAGATCGTCCTTCTGTCAGATCTGCAAAATAAAGCAGAAAGTAACAATCCCCTCAAGCTAAGAGCTCAGGAACCCAGTTTCCTAGGAGTCTGGAGCATGGAAAGAAATAATTAATGACCTAAGATTAATGATAATGGGTAAAATTTAAGGTGGGAGAATCCTAGAAACACCTGAACAAATGGCCGAACTTAGGCGGTACTGAGAAGTCCCTACTGCCCATCTTCCTATTCTCTCTTCCTGAATGGCAGTCTCCCTTTGCTGCCCTAACTCTCCCCAAATATAATACTTGCTCCAATTTTTAATCTCCCAGAATTATGAGTTTTTTAACCCTCCTAATTGCTCAGAAGGCTCAGTTATTTCTCTAATTTCATCTTTTTCTAACCTAGTGTCATGCTCTGAGCTCCATTACAGTACCAGAATTATCCAATCTTAGAGTTCTTTCACTCGTTTGCTCGCTTAATAGAACATCACTCTCAGAATCAACACCATTTCCTAATACTCCATTCTTAGTTTTACTTCTCCCCTCCTCTAAAACTAAAAAGAAAGTTCTCACTTCCACTCTGAGGTTATTTTTCTAGAAATACTTTGCATGCACCCACTTGGTGAGGCATACCAGGAACCTCTTATGTCTGTTTCTCTGACGTTTTATCCAGGAACCCTGGACTTGTTCAGAAAAATTAGACCTTTGTCGTCCTACTCTTAAAGGAACTTCAGATATAAAATTCACCACAGATAAAGTAAGGGCTAAAGTCCCCCCGCTTCCAAAATTTAAAAGCATGTTCTTTATATTCAGAAAAATATAAGCATAAAAACATTCAAAAATAAAAGAATGCTAAGGACTTCTCCAAATATGTTCACATTCCCTGGTGTTTCCCATTAAGTTTCTCTATTCAATTACCATGTTGGATCTTGCTGAAGATAAGCATGTATATGACATACAGGTAATTCGTTTATATATCTTCCTTTTGGCTTCCAGTAGCATGATAAATAGTTCTCCATCCCCTCACTCTCAATCTAAAGGTGTCCTCAGGTCTAAAATGAGTCTCTTGTAGACAGCAAATAGATGGGTCTTGTTTTTTTATCCATTCTGATACCCTATGTCTTTTGGTTGGAGCATTTAGTCCATTTACATTCAGTGTTATTATAGAAAGATACGGGTTTAGAGTCATTGTGATGTCTGTATGACTTATGCTTGTAGTGATGTCTCTGGTACTTTGTCTCACAGGGTCCCCCTTAGGATCTCTTGTAGGGCTGGTTTAGTGGTGACAAATTCCTTCAGTTTTTGTTTGTTTGGGAAGACCTTTATCTCTCCTTCTATTCTAAATGACAGACTTGCTGGATAAAGGATTCTCAGCTGCATATTTTTTCTGTTTAGCACACTGAAGATCTCGTGCCAATTCTTTCTGGCCTGCCAAGTTTCAAAAGAGAGATCAGTCACGAGTCTTATAGGTCTCCCTTTATATGTGAGGGCACGTTTACCCCTTGCTGCTTTCAGAATTTTCTCTTTATCCTTGTATTTTGCCAGTTTCACTATGATATGTCGTGCAGAAGATCGATTCAAGTTACGTCTGAAGGGAGTTCTCTGTGCCTCTTGGATTTCAATGCCTTTTTCCTTCCCCAGTTCAGGGAAGTTCTCAGCTATGATTTCTTCAAGTACCCCTTCAGCACCTTTCCCTCTCTCTTCCTCCTCTGGGATACCAATTATGCGTATATTATTTCTTTTTAGTGTATCACTTAGTTCTCTAATTTTCCCCTCATACTCCTGGATTTTTTTATCTCTCTTTCTCTCAGCTTCCTCTTTTTCCATAACTTTATCTTCTAGTTCACCTATTCTCTCCTCTGCCTCTTCAAGCCGAGCTGTGGTGGTTTCCATTTTGCTATGCATTTCGTTTTAAAGCATTTTTCAGCTCCTCGTGACTGTTCCTTAGTCCCTTGATCTCTGTAGCAAGAGATTCTCTGCTGTCCTGTATACTGTTTTCAAGCCCAGCGATTAATTTTATGACTATTATTCTAAATTCACTTTCTGTTATATTATTTAAATCCTTTTTGATCCGTTCATTAGCTGTTGTTATTTCCTGGAGATTCTTCTGAGGGGAATTCTTCCGCTTGGTCATTTTGGATAGTCCCTGGCGTGGTGCGGACCTGCAGGGCCCTTCCCCTGTGTTGTGGTGTATAACTGGAGTTGGTGGGCGGGGCCGCAGTCAGACCTGATGTCTGCCCCCAGCCCACCGCTGGGGCCACAGTCAGACTGGTGTGTGCCTTCTCTTCCCCTCTCCTAGGGGCGGGATTCACTGTGGGGTGGCGTGGCCCGTCTGGGCTACTTGCACACTGCCAGGCTTGTGATGCTGGGGATCTGGCGTATTAGCTGGGGTGGGTAGGGAAGGTGCACGGGGGCAGGAGGGGCAGGCTTAGCTCGCTTCTCCTTAGGTGATCCTCTTCAGGAGGGGCCCTGTGGCAGCGGGAGGGAGTCAGATCCGCTGCCAGAGGTTTGGCTCCACAGAAGCACAGAGTTGGGTGTTTGCGCGGAGCGAGCAAGTTCCCTGGCAGGAACCGGTTCTCTTTGGGATTTTGGCTGGGGGATGGGCGGGGGAGATGGCGCTGGCGAGCGCCTTTGTTCCCCACCAAACTGAGCTCTGCCGTCAGGGGGCTCAGCAGCTCTCCCTCCCTTTGTCCTTCAGCCTTCCCGCTTTCCGAGCAGAGCTGTTAACTTATGACCTCCCAGACACTAAGTCGCACTTGCTGTCGGAATACAGTCCGCCCGGCCCCTCCGCTTTTGCAAGCCAGACTCGGGGGCTCTGCTTGGCCGGCGAGCCGCCCCTCCGCCCCGGCTCCCTCCTGCCAGTCCGTGGAGCGCGCACCGCCTCGCCGCCCTTCCTACCCTCTTCCGTGGGCCTCTCGTCTGCGTTTGGCTCCGGCGACTCCGTTCTGCTAATCCTCTGGCGGTTTTCTGGGTTATTTAGGCAGGTGTAGGTGGAATCTAAGTGATCAGCAGGACGCGCGGTGAGCCCAGCGTCCTCCTACGCCGCCATCTTCCCTCTCTCCTCACCAAAATAATTTCTCCAGAGTAATTAACAGGCGTTATCTATCAAGGAATGGAACAAATAGGAAGTTCAGGTTCTAAGGAGCTGCCTTGTTTGTGCCAGTGGCCCCACGCTAGCTCTTTATTAATTGCACCACCTGGGATGCTGATAGCGAACTGAGTTTTGGAACATTTCAGGCCTGGCATGGAATGCGGTTTTTACACAAGTGTCTTGTGGTTCAGAAATCCGATTTCACAGCTTATCTTCCGTTAGATGAAAGTGTTTACGGTGTGTCTGGAGCTGGAGTAAATTCCTGCGGGTGCCCAAGAGCAGGGGCCTCCTCTCTCCTCTCATTAATTTGTTGATGCCTAACTGCGCTGACGCAGCGGTGAGATACCGGGGAGAGAGCTTATATATCTTCCATGTATGAACAAACATTCACATCTGTTGCTATTCTTATCATTTTCTTCATGATAAATTTCCATCGGAAGTTGTGCCCGTGAAGTAAATGCCTTAGGAGGAAACATAAGTCATCTCATTCTAGAAAGATAAGCAACAGTTCAATTTCACAGATGTGAGTTAGAGTTTAAGGAAGGAAATAATAAACAGCATGGATCCATGAATATTTTGTCGTGTGGGATGTTCTTGCAAAAACAGAGTTCTTAAAGTTTCAAGAACCTGAGAAGATTGCTAATTAGTATTCATGAGTCAAGGTTAAGGTGAAGCACATGTTGGAAAAATATTTCATGATTTCCTTGGTTAACGACCAGTAGAATTACCAAAACAAATAAGGGCGACACAAGAGTTTTGGAATGTCAGGGGCAGGTCCCCTGTCTTCAGTATCAATGACTTGGTGGGGCTCTCTAACCTATGGGCCCTTTTTCTCACCCCAAATCATTGACTGAAGCACATTCTCAGGGGAGTAGTATTGAATATACAGAAACTTGAATAAGATGAGTTTTTTTTTTCCTTAGTGGGACTTGTCAAATGGAAGAAGAGTTACTGATAAAATGAAAACTCAGAAACAACCTGAAAATAGTACAAATTCCCGAAGGGTTCAGTGAAGTCAACAGCAATACAGGAAAAAGGAAGAGCAGACTCTGCAACGTCACCATCAGTTTTCGGTTCCCCTTGATAATGGAGGATGCAATAAACCAAAGGCTCGAGACTAATTTAAGGTCCAAACAAAAGAGCAAAGGCACCTCTCCAAGTCATGTAAGTTATAGACCAACTAACAGTCCCATTTTGCAACTTGCTTACCTATTCTTCATGCTCTTTTATTTTTTTATTTTTTGAGTATCGTTGACATACAACGTGACATTAGTTTCAGGTATCGATTTGCCCTCTGGGTACTGAGGGGAGGAGAAAAACTAAAAACAGGGGAGATGCCAAAGTGAAAATAAATTAAAATAAATCACAGGGGCACTTGGGTAGCTCGGTCAGTTAAGCATCCAACTCTTGATCTCGGCTCAGGTCATGATCTCATGGTTCGTGAGTTCGAGCCCTGCATCGGGCTCTGCACTGACGGTGTGGAGCCTGCTTGGGATTCTCTCTCCCCTCTCTCTCTGTCCCTATTCCTCTCTCTCTCTCTCTCTCTCTCTCTCTCTCTCTCTTTCTCTCTCTCTTGAAATAAATAAACTTAAAACTAAAATAAATAACAACATAAAAACACGGGCAGGGTGCCAAATTAATATAAAGCAAGAGCAGATTTAGACGTGGCCTCAGGCCACAAATGGAGACAGCAAAGGATCTTTTGACTCTGACCAGGCACAAGTACAAAAACAAAAGAACAGGAGAGAAAATCCTAGGTAGACTGGCAAGTATGGAGGGAAAAATGTATACAATGTTCAAATGGTGAATAGTGTTCCTTGTGACTTGACCTCCTTTAAAAGGGTAAGAGTTCTTTCCTAGTTATACCTCTGCTGTTCTCAAGGGTAATCCATGAATCACTAAATTAAATTACCCAGAGCTTCTGTTCTCAGAAAACATGTCTGGATTCCTTAATAAAGATGTGTGCCTGCTAATTAGAGGAAAGAGTAAATTTTCTTGCTCCGGCGTTTGAATTGACAGTAAGAAGTCTGGAACTAACTGTCTCTAGAAAATCTTCTAGTGTCATAAGTTAGAGCTTAAGAAATACTCAGAAAGCTTAAATTGCTGTCCAAATACGTGGTTGTAAAATAAATATTAAATATTCTGTCTAAATCAATTTACCTTTACTGTTTATCCACATCGCTTTGGACTGGACTGGAAGAAATGTGACCTTGGTTATGTTGAGATCTTCTTTGCTGCAGAAGACGTATCAAGTCTCCTCTAGTGGGTCAGTGCCAAGATATTGAAGAAGGTCAGAACAAGTCTCCCCCAAATGGGACTTTTTAAAAAAATTTTTTTAACGTTTATTTATTTTTGAGACAGAGAGAGACAGAGCATGAACGGGGGAGGGTCAGAGAGAGAGGGAGACACAGAATCGGAAGCAGGCTCCAGGCTCTGAGCCGTCAGCCCAGAGCCCGACGCGGGGCTCGAACTCACGGACCGCGAGATCGTGACCTGAGCTGAAGTCGGACGCTTAACCGACTGAGCCACCCAGGCGCCCCAGATGGGACTTTTTCATCAGTAATACTTGTCCATAACTAAGAGCTCACTATAACTCAAGATAGCCACCATAACTGAAGAGTCTGCTTCCTGGCCAAAGAAGCCCATGTGTACTTTCTCAGGCCTGACCATAAGCAATCACAAAGACTTTACCTGGCAGGTCTCATGAGGAAAAGCAGTTCTTGCCACAGCAGAGTTGGTGCACATCCAGGGAAGTCGCAGTCAAGGACTCAGTCCCCTCAGGTTGGCCACGCTCTTATGCTTATTTGCCTCCCTGGCCCGACGACCTTCATTTCTAGGTCTCTATAGCAAGGGTCTTCACCCCAGTTCTTCTTCAGGCATCTCTGCCAGGACATCCTGATCAGGGGGGGAGAAGACTTTGAAGATACTTTTCCCCACCCTGACTCAGTCGCCAGTATTTTCCACTACTAGCCTTTGTCCCTCAAACTCTCCTTAGTCCCCGGGTCTGTAAAACTATAGGAACCTTTGTTTCTAGGCTCTCTCAACACTAGGATGCCTCCCACATCTGTGCTCGCACACCTGATCCTCAACCGGTGTGCTGTTACATGAGGGAAAATGGGACACGGGGTATTCAGCACTTACTCTGATTCAGTCTCTTGTTTATACCAGCACAGCAAGTGATTCATGCTTCGCTGTTGTGTTTATTTTGACTTGTTTTACTCCGCTCTTCCAACACCTGGCAGCTCCGTTCTCTCGTCGGCTCTGCTGAGCCCTTAACGACACTCAAGGCAAAATTCAAAGGAAGTATATTAGTTCCCTGATGCTGCTGTAATAAATCATCACAGACTCTGTGACTTAAAACAACATAAATTTTTATGTTATAGCTCTAAAGATCAGAAGTTTAGAATGAGTTGGCGGGGCTGTATTCCTTCGGGAGCCCTAGAGGTGAATCCATTTCTTTGCCTTTTCCAGCTTCTGGAAACCACCTACGTTCCTTGATCCATGGTCCCTACCTCCATCTTCAAATCCAGTCGTGTAGTTTCGAATCTCTCTCTCTCTCTCTGACTCTGACCCCTGCATTTGTCGTCACATCTTCTTCCCTGACTCTGATCCCTCTACTTTTCTCTTGTAAAGACCACTTTGAGTCCATTAGGCCTACCCAGATAATCCAGGATAATCTCTCTGTCTCAAAATCCTTAATTTATTAACGTCTGCAAAACCCCTTACCCTATAGAATTGTAACATATTCACAGGTTCCTGGGTTTAGGATGTGAGCGTCTTTGGGGGCCCATTATTCAGCCCACTACAGAAAGACTCAAAATACCTTCTTGTCCCAGTAAAATATTAGCTATCTAGACTTCCTTATCCAGTCATTTGCAGAGTTGATAAATTAGACCAAGCCTTTCGAGGAAGACAACTATTAAAAGCCAAATGCAATGTAGTTTTAATGTCTTAAAACATCAATGGATTTGTCAAAAATTAATTGACCATATCATCGTGGGTTCATTTCTGGGTTTTCTATTATGTTCCATTGATCTATGTCTATTTTGGTGCCAGTACCATACTGTTTTGATCACTACAGCTTTGTAGTGTAACTTTAACTCTGAATTGTGATGCCTATAGCTTTTTTTTTTTTTTTTTTTGCTTTTTGCTTTTTCAAGGTTGCTTTGGCTATTCAGGGTCTTTTGTAGTTCTATACAAATCTTAGGGTTGTTTGTTCTAGCTCTGTGAAAAATGCTATTGGTATTTTGATAGGGATTGCATTAATTGTGTAGATTGCTTTGGGTAGTATAGACATTTTAAAAATATTTGTGGTTCCAATCCATGAGCATGGAATGTCTTTCAATTTCTTCACATCGTCTCCTATTTCTTTCATCAGTGTTTTATAGTTTTCAGAGTACAGGTCTTTCACCTCTTTGTTAGGTTTATTCCTAGGTAGCTTATTGGTTTTGGCACAATTGTAAATGGGATTTATTCCTTAATTTCTCTTTCTGGTGCTTCATTATTGGTGTGTAGAAATGCAACAGATTTCTGAATGTGGATTTTGTATCCTGCAACTTTACTGAATTCATGTATCAGTTCTAGTAATTTTTTGGTGAAGTCTTTTGGGTTTTCCACATCAAGTATCGTGTCATCTGCAAAGAGTGAAAGTTTGACTTCTTCCTTGCTGATTTGGATGCCTTTTATTTCTTCTTGTCTGATTGCTAAGGCCAGGTCTTCCAGTATTCTATTAAAGAACAGTGGTGAGAGTGGATGTCCCTGTCTTGTTCCTGATCTTAGGGGGAAAGCTCTCAGTTTTTCACCATTGAGTCTGATGCTAGCTGTGGGTTTTTCATATATGGTCTTTATTATGTTGAGGTAGTTTCCCTCTAAACTTACTTTGTTGAGGGCTTTCTTCATGAATGGATGTTGTACTTTGTCAAATGCTTTTTCTACATCTATTAAAAGGATCATATGGTTCTTATCCTTTCTCTCATTAATGTGGTGTATCACATTGATTGATTTGTGAACACTGAACCACCCTTGCAACCCAGGAATAAATCCCATTTGATCATGGTGACTGACTTTTTTCATGTATTGTTGGATTTTTTTTTTTTTTGCTAGTATTTTATTGAGAACTTTGCATCTGTGTTCATCAGGGATATCGGCCTGTAGTTATTCCTTTTAGTGGAGTCTTAAGCTGGGTAATGCTGAACTCTTAGAATGAGTTTGGAAGTTTTCCTTCCTTTTCTATTTTTGTGAATCACCTGAGAAGAGTTGTTATTAACTCTTCTTTAAATGTTTGGTAGAATACAGCTGTGAAGCCATCTGGCTCTGGACTTTTGTTTGTTGGGAGTTTGTGATTACTGATTCCATGTCTTTGCAGCCTACCGGCCTATTCAAATTGTGTATGTCTTCGTGTTTCAGTTTTGATAGTTTCTATGTTTCTAGGAACTTCTCCATTTCTTCCATGTTGTCCAATTTGTTGACTTATAGTTTTTCATAATAATCTCTTACAATTGTTCGTATTTCTGTGGTGTTGGTTGTTATTTCTCCTCTCATTATGATTTTTATTTTTTTTATGTTTATTCATTTTTGAAAGACACAGAGAGACAGAGCACAAGCAGGGGTGGGGCAGAGAGAAAGGGGGACACAGAATCGGAAGCAGGCTCCAGGCTCTGAGCTGGCAGCACCAGAGCCCGATGTGGGGCTCGAACTCACGAACCATGAGATCATGACCTGAGCCAAAGTCGGATGCTCAACCGACTGAGCCAGCCAGGCACCCCTCATTATGATTTTATTTATTTGAGTCCTTTCACTTTTCTTTTTAATGTAAAGGAGGAAAGAATATCCAATGGGAAAAACACAGCCTCTTCAACAAATGGTATAGTGAAAACTGGACAGTAACATGCAAAAGAATGAAACTGGACCACTATCTTACACCATACACAAAATAAATTCAAAATGGAATAAAGACCTAAATGTGAGATAGGAACCCATAAACATTCTAGGGGAGAACACAGGCAGTAACCTCTTTGACATCCACCCAGCAACTTCTTTCTAGATACGTCTCCGGAGGCAAGGGAAACAAAAGCAAAAATAAACTATTGGGACTTCAACAAGATAAAAAGCTTCTGCACAGCAAAGGAAACATTCAATAAAACTAAAAGGCAACCTATGATATGGGAGAAGATTTTTGCAAATTACAAAGGATTAGTATCCAAAATGCATAAAGAACTTAGAAAATGCAACACCCAAAAAACAAATAATCCAATTTAAAAATGGGCAGAAGACATGCATAGACATTTTCCCAAAGAAGACACCCAGATGGCTAACAGACACACGAAAAGATGCTCAGTATCATTCACTGTCAGAACTACAATGAGATATCACCTCACACCTGTCAGAATGGCTAAAATAAAAAAAAACACAAGAGGGTGTGCCTCAGTGGCTCGGTCAGTTAAGTGTCCACCTCTTGATTTCAGCTCTGGTCATGATCTCACGGTTCATGAGATTAAGTCCCGAGTCAGGCTCTCTCTCTCTCTCTCTCTCTCTCTCTCTCTCTCTCTAAGGAGAATAAGAAAAAGAAAGAAAGGGGGCGCCTGGGTGGCGCAGTCGGTTAAGCGTCCGACTTCAGCCAGGTCACGATCTCACGGTCTGTGAGTTCGAGCCCCGCGTCAGGCTCTGGGCTGATGGCTCAGAGCCTGGAGCCTGTTTCTGATTCTGTGTCTCCCTCTCTCTCTGCCCCTCCCCCATTCATGCTCTGTCTCTCTCTGTCCCAAAAATAAATAAAAACGTTGAAAAAAAATTAAAAAAAAAAAAGAAAAAGAAAGAAAGGAACATCAGGTGTAGGCAAGGAGATAGAGAAAGGAGACCTCTCTTGCACTGTTGGTGGGAATGCAAACTGATACAGCCACTGTGGAAAACAGTATGGAGGTTCCTCAACAAAGTTAAAAATAGAACTACCCTATGATCCAGCAATTGCAATATAAGGTATTTACCCAAAGAATACAAAAATACTAATTCAAAGGGATACATCTACCCCAATGTTTATAGCAGCATTGTCTACAATAGCCAAATTATGGAATTATGGAAACAGCCAAAGTGTCCACTGACCAATAAATGGATAAAGAAGAATTGGTATATATATATATATATATATATATATATATATACCCAATATATTGGTAGATATATATATATATATATATATATATATACACACAATGGAATATTAGTCATAAAAAAGAATGAAACCTTGCCATTTGCAACAACATGGAAGACGCTAGAGAGTATTATGCTAAGCAAAATAAGTCAGTCAGAGAAAGACAGATGCAATATGATTTAATTCCTATGTGGAATTTAAGAAACAAAACAAATGAGCAAAGAGAAAAAACGAGAGAGGGAGAGGCAAACCAAGAAACAGATCCTGAACTATAGAGAACAAATTGATGGTTATCAAAAGGCAGGTGGGTGGAGGAAAAGGTTAAATAGGTGATGGGGAGTAAAGAGTGCACTTGTTATGATGAACACCAGGTATCGTATAGAAGTGTTGAATATTGTACATCTGAAACTAATGTTACACTGTATGTTAACTAACTGGCATTTAAATAAAAACTTAAAATCAATGGCTAACAAGCACGTGAAAAGATGCTCAACGCTAATCGTTAGGAAAATGGAAATGGAAAACGGAAAGAAAGAAAAAAGGAAGGAAGGTAGATAGGAAATTGTGTTGGCAACGATGTAGAGAAATTAGAACCTTTGAGTCTGAATGGCAGGGATGCAAAATGGTGCGACCCCTATAGAAAACAGTAGAGTGGTTCCTCAAAAACTCAAAAAATGGAGTTACCATATGATTTGGACATTCTACTTCTGGATATATATACCCCAAATAATTAAAATCAGGGTCTGTAAGAGGTATTTGTATACCCATGTACATTGCAGCATTATTTACAATAGCTCAAACGTAGAAGTAACTCGAGGGTCCACTAACAGATAAATGGATAAACAACATGTGGTATATACACACAACAGAATATTATTAGGTCTTAAAAAGGAGGGAAATCCTGGGGCGCCTGGGTGGCACAGTCGGTTAAGCGTCCGACTTCAGCCAGATCACGATCTCGCGGTCCGTGAGTTCGAGCCCCGCGTCGGGCTCTGGGCTGATGGCTCAGAGCCTGGAGCCTGTTTCCGATTCTGTGTCTCCCTCTCTCTCTGCCCCTCGCCCACTCATGCTCTGTCTCTCTCTGTCCCAAAAATAAATAAACGTTGAAAAAAAAATTAAAAAAAAAAAAAAGGAGGGAAATCCTGACCCAGGCTACAACACGGAGACACCTTGAGGACCTCATGCTAAGTGAAATAAGCCAGTCATTACAGACAAACACCATATGACTGCATTTATATGAGGCACCTAGAGTAGTTGAAGGCATTAACAGAGACAGAAAATAGAACGGTGGTTGTCAGAGATTAAGAAGAGAGGAAAACGGACAGTTGTGTACTGAATCGAGTTTTAGTTTTGCAAACATAAAAAACGTTCTGGACAGTGGTTGCATAACAATGTGAATGTACTAATATTACTGAATTGTACGCTTAAAATAGTTAAGATGATAAATTCTATGCTATGTGTATTTTACCACAATGAAAAATTATCACAAGTTTTTTTTTTTTTAATTTTTCAACATTTAAGTGTTACCGGTATAATGCGGTATGCTTGCGCAAGTGTGAAATTACTCGGCCAAAGTCAGATTTGCCAGAAATACAGAGACGAAATGCAGAATTTGGGGGCCACTTTTTTTCCCCCATGGAGCATTTGCCTATGTCCAAAAAGCTACTGAGATTTGGGGTTGTATATTAAACGGTTTCTCACAAACAGAAGCAAAATGAATAAGTAGGTACTATTTCTAGGTACTATATACAAGACCTGATCCCTCCCAGCTGTCTATTTTTTTCTACACATATCTTAAGCTAAAGACAATTCTGGGCTTCAACTATTTCTCAAATAAAATGTCTGGCACATAAACATGCACAGTTAGGAGCACCTGGGTGGCTCAGTCATTTGAGCATCTGACTCTCGATTTCAGCTCAGGTCGTGATCTCACAGTTCATAGGATCGAGCCCCGCACTGGGCTCCGCTGACAGCATAGAGCCTGCTTGGGATTCTCTCTCTCTCTCTCTCTCTCTCTCTCTCTCTCTCTCTCTCTCTTTCTCTCTCTCTCTCGGCCCTCTGCCCCTCCCTCTCTCTCTCTCAAAATAAATAAATAAACATTTTTAAAAAGTGATGCCATAAAGATAAAAGGTTTACTTTGCCAAATAAAATAATAACTTTAACTTGTATTGACTAATTCGTGACTTCAATATACAGGCATCTCTTCCTATATACAGTTCCAATATCCGAATATTAACTAAAGCATCCTACAAAATTCTTACCCAAAATTTCTATGCAAAGGGAAAACTTGCCGGAATCTGCATGCAGCATAGCAAAAACTAATTCAGGTTGCTCATAAACCCTGGCGAAATGTACCGTGTACGAAAAGGACTAAATGTACTAACTTTCCAGTCCTTTCTCCAATTGTTTAGCTGTTTATGATCTTTCTTTCTTCTTCTAGACACCTTGAGGTCTAATTCATCCAGGCTCAATTTAGATGGATGATTTTTTTTTCTGACATTGTAGCAGTTTCATCGCAAAGAAGGATAACATAATGCCTATTGTGCAGCATTTACATATAAATGTATCAACCAATAAGTACCAAAAGATTAGTAATTTGTTTCATTAGTGTGATATACGATGCAGGAATCCTTTGTGCACTGTGATATAGTAATTTGTAATAAGAAATAAGGTCTACATCCTTCATTCCTGACTCACAGCTCCCCCAATCCTTGTAATTCCCCCAAGTGATTAGAGAGCACTAAGAACATTGGGGTGCTTGGGTGGCTCAGTCAGTTAAGTGGCTGACTCTTGATCTTGGCTCAGGTCATGATCCCAGGATCGTGGGATCAAGCCCTGCGTCAGGCTCTGTGCTGACAGAGTAGAGCCTGCTTGGGATTCTCTCTGTCTCCTACTCTCTCTGCCCCTCCCCCACTCACATATGCATGCCTCTCTCTCTCTCTCTCTCTCTCTCTCTCTCAAAATAAATTAATTATTAAAAAAAAGAACAATAAGAGAAGCTTTACTTGTTGTGATGAGCACTGGGTGTTACATGTAAATGATGAATCACTAAATTCTACTCCTGGAACCAATATTACACTATATGTTAACTAACTACAACGTTAAAAAAAAAACTGACACAAAATAAAGACGGAAAAAGTAAATAGGGCTTTGTTCTTCCACGTCGTCTAGTAGAAATGACAAACAAATAATCCTAATGCAAGCACACACGCCATATAAAAAAAAATTAGGAACAGAATATTATACGCACATAAAAAAACACAATGACCAGTCCTACTTAGGAAGTTTCAAAAGAGATATTTGAGCTGAGGATATCCTTTAGCATGAATTCTATCATGCAAGGCAAGGAATGAGCACTCACAGGAAATTTTGCCACACTGATTTCCTTAAGAGGAAATGTTATAAAGGAAAATGTAAACTTTATAAAAGAATACAGTAATTTAATAATGAACAGTCACTGCATTCAGGGGAATTTTTTTTTTAATTTTTTTTTCAACGTTTTTATTTATTTTTGGGACAGAGAGAGACAGAGCATGAACGGGGGAGGGGCAGAGAGAGAGGGAGACACAGAATCAGAAACAGGCTCCAGGCTCCGAGCCATCAGCCCAAAGCCTGACGCGGGGCTCGAACTCACGGACCGTGAGATCGTGACCTGGCTGAAGTCGGACGCTTAACCGACTGCGCCACCCAGGAGCCCCCAGGGGAATTTCTTTAACATGAGTTATCTAATGTTGAATAATTTTCTCAGCTTTTGGTACAAACTCATCATTGCCCTGAAAAACTACTTTGGAAGTAATAGACATTTCTAAAAGGAAAGAGAAAACTCAAAGTAGAGATGCGTATTTCAACATTTGCCCCCTCTAAAGACAAACAGATCTTTAACTTTACCTGTCTTTTGTATCACTGAGATACTGAGAAGTTTATTTTCAATACCACTATCTCAAGATCATATAAATCACCAAAACTGTTTTAAAAGAGCTCAAGGTAGAATTTACAAAATCACCAACTTCTAGAACTAGAAGTGGTCCTCCGTCTGGTCTAAGGCCCACCAAGTTCAAATGTGAGCACCTGTACCCAGATCTCCGTTCACTTCTTTCTTGGCTGTCTCTTCCTACTTCCTCTGACCTATTGTCATTGATAATTACTTTGCAGTACAGTTTGGATTAGAAGACACTGATGTGATCTAACTGCCCCATTTTTCGGAGGATTCAACTTCAGAAGTTCAAACTGAGGGGCATTACGTGACTCAAATCTACTTGCTTTCAAACTCAGGTCAGAGGCAAAGATAACGAAAACTAGAAAAAAATATCTCAGGGGCGCCTGGGTGGCTCAGTCGGTTAAGCGTCCGACTTCGTCTCAGGTCACGATCTCTCAGTCCGTGGTGAGTTCGAGCCCCGCGTCAGGCTCTGGGCTGATGGCTCAGAGCCTGGAGCCTGCTTCTGATTCTGTGTCTCCCTCTCTCTCTGCCCCTCCCCCGTTCATGCTCTGTCTCTGTCTCAAAAATAAATAAATGTTAAAAAAAATTTTTTTTTTTTAAATATCTCACACTGAGATCAGCTCAAGGCGCAGTGGAGTATTTAGTTGGGAGTTTTACGTAGTGAAATGTTTCTTCGGCAAGCAACTTGAACTCAACTGTGTGAGTGTCTCAGGAAGGTATTTTCAGCTCAACTTTAGAAATAGCTAAAAGCTAGTGCTTTCTAACTACACGACTTCTGTTGTTCATAACAAACCCCTTTCGACCACATCTGAATTCATGTTAACGAGATGATTTTTGGAAAGCCCCTTGATAAGCTAAGGATAGAGGCTGGTTGCCAGTGATTGGAGGTTGGAACTTCAGTCCCCCCCCTTCACCTCCAGGGAGGGGAGAGGGGATGGAGGTTTAATTAATTACCATTGGGCAATGATTTACTCAATCATGCTTACATAATGAAGCCTCTGTAAGAACTCAAAAGGACAGGGTTTAGAGAGCTTCCCCTTGATATTCTTGTTTTGTGTGTGTGAACAAGAACACATCCATATGTCAAGAGGCTGGAGTCTCTCACATTTCATGCTCAGGACCCTCCGGACATCATTCTACACATTGCTTCATCTGGCTGTTCACTCACCTCCTTTCATATCCTTTGTAACAAACAAGTAATCAGTAAATAAACTGTTTGCCCAAGTTGTGTGAGCTCCTCTAGCAAATCAATCAAACCAACATTAACTAACAAACATTAATATGAGATAGCTGTCCCGTGAAAGGACATTCGTAATCACTGCCATGGAACACAGACAGACCTATGGGAATGCTCGAGAAACTCTCTTGGAAAACCTGAATAGTGAGTACGACTTAGATCTTTTCCGAAGAGCGTGAGCCCAGGCTTCAGAGGATTTGGACAAGTTAAGGCCGCAAGACCAAAGCACAGAGGAGAGCAACATGATTAAAACCATTGCTTTTGGTGGTTATGAGCTCATTACCTGGTACCATTCTTCCTATCCCAAAGAATATGCATGACAGGGACATATGTGAATTCTGATTAAAATACATGAAAGGCCAAATGATACTCAGCTAACACACGGCTAAAAACGTGTATGGAAACAGCCACCCGGTGATGAGATATATCAGAAAGGCTCAGTCTTTACGTTTGAAGTAGACAGCAAGAAAAACAAAGTCCACCGCCCAAACCTATGCCTGTTGGCCAAGCTTTTTCCGGACCACAAGATATTACATTAGGATGTGGAACCCTTTATGTTCCACGTTATGACAGAAGTGGACAACACCGGCTGTCACCTGATTGGATATTTTTCCAAGGAAAAGAATTCATTCCTCAACTGCAACGTAGTGTCCTTAGCATGCCTCAGTACAGGAGACAGGACTACGGCAAGGTGCTCATTGATCTCAGTTATTTGCTTTCCAAAGCGGAAGAACAAGTTGGTTCCTCAGAACGTCCACTCTCCAGTCAGAGGCTCACAAGCTACTGCAGTTACTGGAAAGAAGTGCTTCTCCGCTACCTGCGTTACCTCCAAGGGAAAGAGATTTCTACCAAAGAAATTAGCCAGGAGACAGCTGTGAATACTGTGGACATCGTCAGCCCTCTACAGAGCCTCAGATGTTCAACTATTGGGAAGGAAAACACTTAGTTTTAAAGACACGGGACCTGATAGATGAGTGGAGAGCCAGAGAGGTCAAAGATCCCCTCTAAAAAAAAAAAAAAAAAAAAAAAAACCATGGACCCAAGCTTTTTACAATGTGCCCCTCCCACTTAATGTGACCTGTTACTCTGAGCCTGCGAACCCCGGCAGCAGGAATCTCTACCCTAGGGATCCGTCTGTCATCTCTGGGGCTCTTGTGGTTGGTAAATACAGTATTTGGGGGGGAAGACCAACCTCCCCAGGACTGTCCCGGCTCCGACCCTGGTGTATGTTGCAGACGTTAGTTCTGAGGAACTGTGATTTCGGCCTCAGTGAGGTTGCCTGGATGGGATCTCTAGTAGCCCTGAAGGCAGATACCTCACAGCACTGATCCATGGTGTTCTGTCTGGCACCGTACCTGTCCAGTCACCGGGTCCCCTCTTGCCCTGTAGCCCCATGAGCTTGTTTGTGTTGCGTCTTCTAAACTTTGAAATAATGCTTCTTCCGGGGCGCCTGGGTGGCGCAGTCGGTTAAGCGTCCGACTTCAGCCAGGTCACCATCTCGCGGTCCGTGAGTTCGAGCCCCGCGTCAGGCTCTGGGCTGATGGCTCAGAGCCTGGAGCCTGTTTCCGATTCTGTGTCTCCCTCTCTCTCTGCCCCTCCCCCGTTCATGCTCTGTCTCTCTCTGTCCCAAAAATAAATAAACGTTGAAAAAAAATTATAAAAAATAATAATAATAATAATGCTTCTTCCTGCCTGGTCACCAGACTTCCAAATAATGGCTGCTGTCACAAGGACCTTTCCAATCACTCCTTACATGTGTTTACTTTTTTTTTTTTTTTTTTTTTGGAACAGCAGGGAAGAGGTAACACTTGTGAGTGTGTGCACACTGGGAGGGGTCCGTTCCCATTGGATTTTACCTCACTTTGATTTCTTTCCTCCATTTTTATTGACAGCCTTGCTTATAATCGGTATCAAGCTGGCCAGAGAGCAATATTTTCTCAAGACTCTTCCAAGGACGAGTCTTGCTAACGGCGCATGATCTATCGGAACGAGATGGAGAGGGCAATTAAGAGGTGGCGATTCGGTACTCCGAGTTCACCTGTGGACAGTGTCTTGGCGGAAGGAAGCAAATACTTCTTTCTGCCTCGCCAGAAAGTACCCAGTCATAACTGCTTTCTTCTCTCTTAACTCCCTGGCCCCTTTTACATTTGCAGGTGCCAAGATAACGTTCAGTCCTCCTTCATGCTGCAGGCGAACAGGTTCATTAGACTGCAGAAACCTCGCCAGTACCAGTCTGATGTAGCACACCTCAGTTGCACCGATTTTTGTCTGAACATCCTTGGCGAGGTAGGACATGACCGCGAACGATTTCCAATCGATCTCTGCCCAAGACTCAGCAGGCCACCCCCGCCAAGATTTGCTTCTCTTTAACAGTGCCTCACCCTCCTTCTTGAACTAAAGTGCCCCTGCCCTTCCAAGAACTCCTCCTCCATTTCCTTTTTTGGGGTTTGCCACCGTTCCCCCCTATCCCCTGGTTTCCTATTTTTGGTGTTCAAGCAAAGCAAGAGATGTTCCCTTTAATTTCTGTCCAGACCCTTACAACTTTTTTTTTTATGGCTTCCATTTTCCTTTCTTTTTTTTTTAACTTTCTTTTTTATTTTTTAAAATTTACATCCAAATTAGTTAGTGTATAGTGAAGCAATGATTTCAGTAGATTCCTTAATGGCCCTTACCCATTTAGCCCATGCCCCCTCCCACAACCCCTCCAGCAACCCTCAGTTTGTTCTCCACAGTTATGAGTCTCTTTTGTTTTGTCCTCCTCCCTGTTTTTATATTATTTTTGTTTCCCTTCCCTTGTGTTCATCTGTTTTGTCTCTTAGAGCCCTCATATGAGTGAAGCCATATGATTTTTGTCTTTCTCTGACTAATTTCACTTAGCATAATACCCTCCAGTTCCATCCACGTAGTTGCAAATGGGAAGATTTCATTCTTGTTGATGGCCGAGTAATACTCCATTGTATATAGGTACCACATTTTCTTTATCCATTCATCCATCGATGGACATTTGGGCTCTTTCCATACTTTGGCTATTGTTGGTAGTGCTGTTATAAACATGGGGGCCCTTCCACCTTTTTGATGGGGGCCCTTCCAAGCTTTTGATATATGACATGACACCCTTCCCCACCTGGTGTCCTACAATACTCCACTGCATGTGGAACCCTCACATTCCTGACTCTGGTCATTTGTGCCTTTCTCCCGTCATCTCTGTCACTACTCACACCCACTGCAGTCTGGGGGGAGCTAATTTTAAGCATATTTAACCAGTTTCAGTGTCACTGTTAAAGTTTGTCTAAAAGCAACGTCACTGGGGGTTTTCTTAAGGGTAAAGGAACTTTACTGAAGCTAACCCTTCCCCACATGTGGTAGTGCCGTTCCCTATCTATTCCTCAATAAAGCATGTTCTCTGCTCAAAAAAAAAAAAAAAATAAGGTGAGATAAATGATTTTCTAGAAAATAGAAATTAAATTGATCAAGCCTAAAAATCGTAGGGGGAAAATAAAAGGAAAATGTAGTCCAAATAAACAGTCTTAAATAGGCAGCAAGCCTGGAGAACTTTATGGATAAATCTACACCAAACATCTAAGAAACATCCCTACCTGCTACGGTCTGAATGTTTGTGTCCCCACAAAATGTATAGGTTGAAATACATACGGTATTAGAAGATGAGACCTTGGGGAAGTGCTTAGGTATTGAGAATGGAGTCCTTTTGCATGAGATGAATGCTTTATAAAAGAGGCTCTCGAGAGACTTCACATGTCTTCCACCACGTGAAGACAGTGATAAGGTGCAGGCTATGAACTAGGAGGAGGGCTCTCACCAAAATGTGATCATGCTGGTGCCTTGACTTGGACTGCCCATTCTCCAGAACAGTGGGAAAGAAACCTCCACCGTTTATAAGCTACCCAGTCTCTGGCATTTTAGTAGAGCGGCCCAAACAGACTTAAACACTACAGTACAGGTAAACTTACCCAAAGCTATGAACTACATTATTCAGATTCCCTTCCGACTATTGTCTTCACAAAAATTTTTCACCACCAATTAGATGAAACAGTGTGAGACTTGGAAGTAAACATAAAGCAGGAGAGATTTTCCTGCGGATGTTTCTGCCGATAATCAAGGTCATAAATGATGCGTTTCCAGATGTGATTGGTAGGGGTAGATTGAGGATTCTAATGTGTGGCCTCTTGTGGGTGGAGAGACAATTGTGGTGACAGTGACATGGCAGCAAGAGCTTCTGGAATCTGGGACCACTGTTACTTCAAAGTGATCCTGAATTCAAAGGTATCAGTCAAGAACTCCCAACTTTCATTAATCTAGACTTTCATTAATTATTTTTATATTTGGACTTTGGGTCCACAAAAATGTTTTAATCATAATTGGAGATTCATAATACACTACCGTCTTGATATTCTTGCTTTATTTTGTTGTGTTTTTTTGCGTGTTTTTTTCTTAATTTTTTTAAGTTTATTTATTTATTTTGAGAGAGAGAGAGAGAGAGAGAGAGCAGGGGAGGGGCAGAGAGAGGGGGAGAGAATCCCAAGCAGTCTTTGCACTGTCAGCACAGAGCCCAATGTGAGGCTTGAACTCACGAACCATGAGATCGTGGCCTGAGCAGAAACCAAGAGTTGGACACTTACCCAACCCAGCCACCCAGGTGCCCCTGTTTAATGTTTATTATATAAACACCACTGCCCAATACAAAACCTGGAACTCTATCACGTGCCTAAGTGTTCCTCCCAATCCCGGCCTACCATCCAATTGTAACCATTACATTGAGAATTATGTTTAACCCTTGTTTTGTTTTCACTTTTACCAGGTACGTGCCTAAATAACGTAAGCGTGCAATGCAGAAGGTTTCCCTAGTTAAAGTTTTCCCCATAGCATAACTCTTCATTCCAGTACCCACATTTCATAGACTTAGATCTCACTCCACACAGCATTTGTTAGGTGATGTTTCATAGGAAAAACGTAGATTTATTTATTTTCCGATATGGTTGTAACAGTATAAGCTCACCATTTACCTACATCTCTTCCAACTCTTGGTGTTATGTTTCTTAACGTTAGCCATTAAAATGGATATGAAATAGTATATTATTGTGGTCTGGGGCGCCTGGGTGGCTCAGTCGGTTAAGCAGCCAACTTCGGCTCAAGTCATGATCTCGCGGTCCGTGAGTTCGAGCCCGTCAGGCTCTGTGCTGACAGCTCAGAGCCTGGAGCCGGTTTCAGATTCTGTGTCTCCCTCTCTCTGACCCTCCCCCATTCATGCTCTGTCTCTCCCTGTCTCAAAAATAAATAAAACGTTAAAAAAAAAATTTTATTGTGGTCTGGATTGACAGTTTTCAAATTATTAGTAGAGCCGAGCATCTCTATAAAAACACATTTATTGGATTCTGTATTTCCTCTTCTGTAAAATGTTTTTTTTTTTATTTTTTTAACAATTTATTTATTTTTGAGAGACAGAGCACAAGTGGGGGTGGGGGGGCAGAGAGAGAGGGAGACACAGAATCCAAAGCAGGCTACAGGCTCTGAGCTGTCAGCGCAGGGCTGATGCAGAGCTCGAACCCATGAACTGTGAGATCATGACCTGAGCCGAAGTCGGACGCTCAACCGACTGAGCCACCCAGGCGCCCCTGGAAAATGTTTAAATATTTTGCCCAAATTCTGTCTTTTCTAATTGATTTGTGACAGTTGTTTATATGTTCTTATGCAGTATTAATACTGTATTAGTGACAAGTATTTAAGATATCTTCAGGGCACCTGACGGGATCAGTTGGTAGAGCATGCAACTCTTGATCTCAGGGTTGTGAGTTCGAGCTCCCATTGGGTGTGGAGATTACTTAAAAAAATTAAATCTTTAAGAAAATAAAATAAAAGATCTTCTTGCAGTTCAACTTTTAAAATTTTTCTTTATAGTGTTTTGATGAACATGAGTTTCATATTTTTATTGTAGAAGAATTTTTAATTATTTTGCTTCTTGGAATACACATTTTGTATCTTTATAAGGAAATTCCACTCTGGCGGCCAGACTCCAAGATTGTCCTCAATGATTCTCACCTTCTGGTGTTCACACCTTTGGATAGTCTTCTTATGTATTTAAAAAAATTTTTTTAATGTTTATTTATTTTGGAGAGACAGAGAGAGAGAGAGAGACAGAGCATGAGTAGGGGAGGGACAGAGAGAGGGGGAGACACAGAATCTGAAGCAGGTGCCAGGCTCCGAGCTATCAGCACAGAGCCCGAGGCGGGGCCTGAACTCACGACCCGTGAGATCATGACCTGAGCCGGTTGGACACTCAACCGACTGAGCCACCCACGTGCCCCAGCCCTCTTCTTTATTATATCAGGTTTGGTCTGTGTGACCAATGGAATTATGGTGTTTGGCTTTTGAAGCTAGATCACAAAAGACATTGCTGCTGTCAGTTGCTCTCTTGGATTACTTGCTGTGGTGGAAGCCAGCCAACATATTGTGAGGACGCTCAAATAACCCCAAGGAGAGATCCCTGTGGTGAGGCACTGAGGCTTTCTACCAATAGCCAATATGAAATTGCCATGTGAGTGAACTTTCTGGGAAGCAAATCCTTCAGCTCTTGCCAGGGATTCCAATGACTGCAGTCCCAGTCACCATCTTGGCCAAAAGGGCTTTTAAGCGGCATTTTGGTGAAAGAAATTCATAATTTTCAGAAGTTACTTCCCTATGAGTCTTCTAACAGACAAAATAGTACAGTTTCTGGCCCAAGGAGTGTTTGCAAACAGAAATATGAAGAAAGGAAAGAATGAAGAACAAATTAAAGAGAAAACGAAGGAAGAGTTCATCTTATCATTAGTGAAGAAGAGGAAACTAAAAGAGGGATGATTGAAGGCAGAAGGGTATCTGAATATTTCCACGAACCTCTGTGACAAAGATTATACATAAGCGTAAGAGGAAATTATCATTTTATGATAGGTCTTAACTTTAAAGGTGTCAGTGAATAAAGTTCCACTCAGAGATAAATCTTCTTCATCTCACATATTGAGTTTCTCTTAGTATCACAGAAAACATCATTCCAGCCCCATCCTCTGTTTTCCCAGAAAACTATTGAAGCACATTCCTCTGCAGAAAAATTGGGCTCATTCTGGTGCCATAATCTAAAGAGAAACAAAAAGGCAAAAGTCTTCTTCAATGAATGCATTGCGATTGATTAGAAAGTACGTAGGGTCAGGGTTGAACAATGAGGTTCAGAGTGACAGAACATCCCAATTATTGCTCTCCTCTTCTCATATTGCCCTCCTCAAAAACCTCAAGTGTGGATACATACCTTTACTCTTGTTCCTCTGTCACTCCCCTGGCAACATTTGTATGCAATAGAGTGTCCTTGGACCTTCCCCCCCCCCCCAGATTCTGATCTTCACTTTTCTCATCTATTCAGAGCCCTTATCCCAACCTAAGTTATTAAAAAAGTTCCTCTCTTAGTAGCCTGTAATGAAGGGGCTGCCTTATCATTTGTGTACTCTTAAAGTTTGTGTACTCTTATCACGTTCCTAAGTTAGTTTCTCTATTCTCATGGATCAACACTAAACAAGTGTCAGGGAGAAGTTACCCTGCTTCCAAGGACTCCTGTGGTAGGAGGTGAGGGTGTGGGTAGGACCTTATTTTTGGAATGAAGAAACTGGATTTTATTGCTGGCTTACTTTGATCTTAGAGAAGTAACTTACTCTCCCAGGTATTAGATTCTTCATCTATTAAAAATAGGAATCAAGGGCAACTTGGTGACTCAGTCAGTGGAGTGTTCAACTTTGGCTTAGGTCAAGATCTCATGGTTCGTGGGATTGAGCCCACATCGGGCTTTAAGCTGGCAGCACAGAGCCTGCTTGGGATTCTCACTCTCTCCTCTCTGTCTCTGACCCTCCCCTGTTTGTTCTTTCTCTCTCTCTCAAAATAAGTAAATAAACTTCAAAATTAAAAAAAAAAAATAGGAATCACAATAAGGTCTCCAAATGGATCACGAGATTGTGTGAAAATCAAATGAGACAATGTACAATTAAATGGGTTTTTAAGCCACAAATAAATAGTATTATTATATTATTATCCCATCAGAACTGAACATAGTTCTTCCCTGGATATTTTAAATCGTATTAACTGGAGAAAAATTTGATTGAAGTGTCTACATGTGTTTAGAGGCAGTAAAATGTAATGGCTGAGAGCGTCACCATCTTTGGAGTTAGGTCGACATGAAGTTGAGACCTGGTTTTTCATCTTACTAGTTTATCGACATTGAGCAAGTTATTCAATTTTTTAACCCATAAGATGAGTTCTAAAAAATAAGCTTTCACGAAGTTTAAGTGATATAATACATGTCCTTAGTAAGAGCTTACTGTTAGAATCTGTTATCATTGTTACAATTGTAAATATTAGCACTAGTGATCGCTACCAACAGAATTCCCCTAACTTTTCTACCTAAACAAGGCCCTATGGGTCATTCATCTGATTCGGCACTCACCTGACATTTTCCTTGTAAGGTGTCTGATCAATCCATTGCCAATTGTCATTCCCTTGTGTATCTGAGAGTCCCAGAAAATAAGACAATGATTCATTCAGTTGCTGGACAAGGAAATTCTGCATGAAGGAAAGAAGGAGTCATAGACTGCAATTTCCTATAACTCTAACGCGAAAAGAAAATGTGAGGCATGATGAACAGTCACACGACAGCACGTTGGCCAAGAAAACAAGCCAAAACACCAACAAGATCACAGGAGGGGACGACTCCTAACCCACCCATCTCAGGCAGAATTGATTCTTTTTTTTTTTTTAACCAAGAGACGGAATTCCTTTAAAATTACATGTCAGTTTTTGTACTTTTAGTCATTGTTTAATTTTATAAGTTCAGAGGTGTTTCGTCTCATTTCTGATTGTTTACCAGTGAAATCGCATTGGGGTTATCAAATTTTACATTTCCCTATTCTCCTAAGAAGTACTTCTCTAGGAAGTGGGAAATTATCTGTAAAAGTTAAACATAAAGGAGTGCTGACTGGGTTGTAACAGTCGTGATTTTACCAGAGAGAGTGCATTCGAGTGGAAGAGGGGCAAAAAGAGGAAGAGCGAGAATCCCCAGCAGGTTTCTCTTGGGATTATCTCTCTCTCTCTCTCTGCCCCTCACCTGCTGGCTCTGACTCTCTCCCTCTCAAAATAAACAAATAAACTTTAAAAAATAATAAAAGGGGCGCCTGGGTGGCTCAGTCGGTTAAGCGTCCGACTTCAGCTCAGGTCACGATCTCGCGGTCCGTGAGTTCGAGCCCCGCGTCGCGCTCTGGGCTGATGGCTCGGAGCCAGGAGCCTGCTTCCGATTCTGTGTCTCCCTCTCTCTCTGCCCCTCCCCATTCATGCTCTGTCTCTGTCTCAAAAATAAATAAAACGTTAAAAAAAATTTTTTTTAAATAAAAAATAATAAAATAAAATGGCATCCTTCTGCAAAGAACTAGGATTGTTAACTAACTGTTATAAAATAGGTTGGCACTCGTTGCCCAAGACTGGTTTTCCTTGGGTTTCTGCTAAAACAACCTTAGCGGTTTCCTCCATTGAAAACAACTCACGATTGCAAATGCCACTATCTCGCAGATATTCGAACTTTTCGTTTCAGCTTAGCCATATATTGTATGAATGTATTAATCTTAGCAGGAGAATGTTTTCTATGCCTCTATTCCAGTGAATAGACCAAGTACCAGATAAAAGGAGTAATTTTTAAAGTATTAATTCTAAAGACTTCTAAAAAGACAAAAAAAAAAAAACCCATAATGGCCTAAATCACTTATCCAGAAGGTATACATATTGTACTTTAATTCCATATCACTTTATTATTGAAAGCAAACACCTCTTACTTGAACTTACTTTATCACAACATCCAATGTATGCAAGTCCGTGCTCTGTCAAAATTAGTATCTAATGAAGACACGGTTTCGTTTACTGAGAGCCAAACTGAATGTGATGCTTTCAAATGAACTCAATACTTTTATTTATTTATTTATTTATTTATTTATTTATTTATTTACTGTTTATTTTTGAGAGAGAGAGACAGAACATGAGCGGGGGAGGGGCAGAGAGAGAGGGAAACAGAATCTGAGGCAGGCTCCCGGCTCCAAGCTGTCAGCACAGAGCCCAATGCGGGGCTCAAACTCATGAATCGTGAGATCATGACCTGAGCTCTTGCTGGACACTTAACTGACTGAGCCACCCAGGCACCCCTGAACTCAATACTTTTCGAAGCGTAATTTATGTGTTCCTGAAGTTTCTAAATAGTATAATAGCAATTTGAGATGAATAATACCTTTTTCAGAGAGGAAGGAACAAAGAGAAAATAAGAAAAAGAAAGCAATTTGAATGCAATTTCTCTTTTCTTTAAGGGCTCTGAATTTTGCTATACATACAAAGAGATATTCCTTTGTTTTGTGTGCAAAAATATGCTATGGAACTCTATAGAAAACAGGGTGCTTTATAATAGATTCTGAAAAATAGTCAAATAAATTTGGCAATATTTTCTCCTGAGCTTTATTAAATACTGAGAATGCTTCTTGCAATATTCTATGTGGACATTTACTTTTGTTTCACTATAATATAAATTAACATTGTCAAAACAGACATTCCTCAAATATAGATGATGATTTTGAGATGTTTATATCTAGTAGCCAATGCCTTACAATTAACATGCATGCATATTTAAAGTAAAAGTTAGATTGAGTCTTACTACATTGAAATTTTTCATTTTGTCAGCTGAGAACTGTATATATGTTGTTTTAGAGATGATTCGCCCTTAAAAATATTGACCTTCCAGATGATTGCCATTTCACCAAACAAATCAAAATGCTTGTTGATTGTATGATTAAATGTTGACACTCCTTTGAGAATCTGAGTGTGGGGAAAAACAGAATTTTGAAACAGAAATTGTTAATTATTTGCTTGGGAAAGTCCTAATACAGAGAATTAGGTGGAACCAGATTTCATTACACGTGTTCCATTCATTCATTCATTCATTCAGCAGAAAGAAAATGGAAGGACCGTACGGATTTCATCATTCTATTGTGAATGCTGAAAATAAAGAAAGATTGATATTTTTCCATGTAAAATAAATAAATATTTACTTTTACAAAATGAAAAATGTCTTTTGAAAAATGTACCTGCTCCACTGACATTAGCAAGATGTTGGAATAGGAAACCCCAGGTCTTCATTCCCCCAGGTAGACACCAAAGTTAACAATACACAGACCAACTTGCCTTTATGAGAACTCAAGAAACCAGTCAAGACATTGCAGGGCCCTAGGCAAGTGCGAAGCCAAGCAGAGCTGGATCAAAGTGGGTATGAAAGTTTGTTGAATTTACCCACCACTTCATGGGCAGACTACAAAGCAATCAGGAGAAAACGGCCAGCCCCCAGCTTCTCTCACAGGAAGGAAATACACCCAATGCTCTGGCTTTTCAAGGGGGGTGCTGGAGGGACTAGTTTTTGCCTTGCTTGAGTGGGAGTCCTGGGACTGACTTCCTGCCTCGGCTCCCACCGCTATGTGTGTTGCAACTAGTCCCTGCCACAACATAGGCAAATGCAGCTGGCCCTCACAGCAAAGTCTGTGCATACAACCAGCTCCAGTCACTACCGCTGCTCGCCCTAATCCCCGCTGGACTTGAAACTACCACTGAGACACCATGAGTCCTTGTACCCTCTGTGGACCTCCCACAGTGCTCTCTAAGGACCACAGAGCTGTCTGCTGTGTAGCCTAGGGATCTGGGCCAAAGAAACTTCCTTACCCCCAGACCCTGTGCTTTCACAAGCCCCCATCCTTGATGCCCTGCCCCACTAGACCTAGGTCACATCACACTCCAGTGTGTCTCTACCCAGAGGTGAAAGTCTTCCCTTAGTTAAATCAACCCATAAAGTCTGGATAAGAGATTTTTGCTTATTTAAATGTGCAGACACCTAGGCAAAGTACAGGAATCACAAATGTGTGGAAAACGTTTCCACCAAAGGGATAGAGTAAGCCTCTAGTATAGTTCCAGGGAAGTGGAGATCAGGAATTACCTAACAAAGAATTCAAAATAATTGTTCTTAAGATGTTCAGAAAGCCCTAAAAGAAAAGAGAAATTGCATTCAAATTGCTTTCTTTCTCTTATTTTCTTTATTTTCCTTCCTCACCCTCTAAAAAAGATATTACTCATCTAAAATTGCTATTACACCACTTAGAAACTTTAGGAACACATCTACACTAAAAAAAAGAAAGATCACTAAAAAAAAAAAAAAAAAAAAAACCCAACAACAACCTAACTTTACACCTCAAATACTTAGAAAAAGAGAAAAAAAAAAAAACTAGGCTCGTTTGAGCTTAGAAGGAAGGAAATAATGAAGATCAAAGCAGAAATAAATGAAATAGAGACCATAAAAGACAAATGAAGTCAAGAGCTGGGTTTGTTTTTTTTTTTAAGATAAAATGGACAAACCTTTGGATAGACTAAAAAAAGTGAGAGGATTCAAATAAATAAAATCAAGAATGAAAGAGGGGACATTACAATTGACACCACAGAAATACAAAGGATCATGAGAATACTATGAATTATTATATGGCAAAAATTAGATTATCTACAATAAACAAAAAGATTCCTAAAAATATATAACCTACAAAGACTGAATCATGAAAAAATAGAAAATCTTAAAATACCAATAATGAGTAAGGAGACTGAAAAATAATTAAAAACCTCAGAACACAGAAAAGCCCAGGACCAGATAGTTTTACTGGTGAATTTTAACAGACCTTGACGAAGAATGAATACCAATCCTTCTTGGACCCTTTCCAAAAAATTGAAGAGAAGGAAATACTCCAAAATTCATTTTATGAGGTCAGCATTATCCTGATACAAAACCAGACAAGGATTCCACAAGAAAAGAAAATAACAGGCCAATGTCCCTAATGAATATAGATACAAAAATTCTCAACAAAATACTAGCAAACCAAATACAACAGCACTTTAAAAGGATGGGCACCTGGGTGGCTCAGTCAGTTCAGTGTCTGACTCTTGATTTCAGCTCAGGTCATGATCCTAGGATCATGAGATCAAGCTTTGTGTCAGGCTCCACACTGACCATGGAGCCTGCTTAAGATTCTCTCTCTCTCTCTCTCTCTCTCTCTCTCTCTCTCTCTCTCCCCCTCTGCCCCCTCCCCCACTCACTGTAAATAAATAAATACATAAGTATATAAATACATATACATAAATACATACATACATACATACATAAAAGGATTAGACACCATGATTGAGTGGGCTCTATCTCTGGGATGCAAGGATGGTTCAACATATTCAAATGAATAAATGTGACACACCATATTAATAGAATGAAAGATAAAAATTATATGATCATCTCACTAGATGCCAAGAATCACTTTACAAAATTCAACATCCTGCCATAAAACAAACAAACAAAAACAAAAAACAAACAAACAAAACTCATAACAAATTGGATATAGAAAGTATGTTCCTCAATATAATAAAGGCCATATATACAACAAGCCCACAACTAACATCATAGTCAGTGGTGGAAGGTTGAGACTTTTTATCTAAGATCAGGAAGAAAACAAGGATGCCCACTCTCACCCCTTCTATTCAACATAGTGCTGGGAGTCCTAGCCAGAGTTAATTATGAAGAAAGAAGAGAAAGAAAGAAAGAAAGAAAGAAAGAAAGAAAGAAAGAAAGAAAGAAAGAAAGAAAGAAAGAAAGAAAGAAAGAAAGAAAGAGAAAGAAAGAGGGAAAGAAAGGAAGAAAGAAAAGAAAAGAGAGAGAGAAAGAAGAAAGGAAGAAAGGAAGGAAGGGAGGGAGGGAGGAAGAAAGGAAAGGGAAATAAAAGACATCCAAATTATAAAGGAAGAAGTGAAATTCTGTTTGCAGATGCTATAATCTTATATATAGAAAATCTTACAATTCCACCAAGAAATTATTAGAATTAATAAACAAATTCAGTAAGTTGTAGAATACAAAAATCAGTTGTGTTTTTAACAATGAACTACCTGGAAAGGAAATTAAAAAGCAATCCCATTACAATGGCATAATAAATACTCTACATAATACTAATAATAAAATACTTAAGAATAAATTTATCCAAGGAGATTAAAAATCTGTACACTGAAAAGTATAATACATTGATGAAAGAAATTGGGAAAGACACAAATAAATGGAAACATATCCCATGTTCATGGATTGGAAGACCTAATATTGTTAATATGCCCAGATTATCCAAAGCCATCTGTAGATTTAATGTAATTAATCTCTACCTATTAAATACCTATAGCATTTTTCACAGAAACAGAAAAAACAATCCTAAAGTTGATATAGAACCATAAAACACCCCAAATACTTTAAAGAAATCTTGAAAAGAAAGAAAGAAAGAAAGAAAGAAAGAAAGAAAGAAAGAAATCTTGAGAAAGAATAAAGGTGGAATCGTCACACATCCTAATTTTGAACTATATTACAAATCTATAGTAATCACAACATTATCGTATTGGCATAAAAACAGGAACATAGACCAGTGGAACAGAATAGAGAGTCCAAAAATAAACCTATGCACATACAGTAAACTAATATATGACAAGGGAGCCAAAAATACTCAAAAGATAGTCTCAATAAATGGTATTGGAAAAACTGAATAATCACTTGCAAAAGAATAAAATTGGACCATTATGTTATTCCACTTACAAAAAACTCAAAATGGACTGAAAACATATGCAAGACCTGAAACAAACTTCTAGAAAAAGAAACGTAGAGGAAAACCTCCTTGACATTGGTCTTGACGATGAATTTTTGGATATGACACCAGAAGCATAGACAAAATTGAAGTGGGACTACATCAAATTTAGAAGTTCTGCACAGTAAAAAAACAAAACAAAACAAAAAACAATCAACAAAATGAAAAGGCAACCTATGGAATGGGAAAAAAATTTTGGCAAACCAGCTACAGATAAGGTTAATATCCAAACTATATAAAGAACTTACACAACTCAACAACAAAATTAAATTAAATAATTTAAATCCAATTAAAAATGGGCAAAGGGCCTGAATAGACATTTTTTTCTTTTCTAATTTTTTTCTTAATGTTCACTTATTTTTTTTTAATTTTTTTTTCAACATTTTTTATTTATTTTTGGGACAGAGAGAGACAGAGCATGAACGGGGAAGGGCCAGAGAGAGAGGGAGACACAGAATCAGAAACAGGCTCCAGGCTCCGAGCCATCAGCCCAGAGCCCGACGCGGGGCTCGAACTCACGGACCGTGAGATCGTGACCTGGCTGAAGTCGGACGCTTAACCGACTGCGCCACCCAGGCGCCCCAATGTTCACTTATTTTTGAGAGAGAGAGAGACAGGCAGACAGAGCATGAGCAGGGTAGGGCAGAGAGACACAGAATCTGAAGCAGGCTCCAGGCTCTGAGCCGTTTGCACAGAGCCTGATGCGGGTCTCAAACTCACAAACCATGAGATCATGACCTGAGCCAAGTCGGAGGCTTAACCGACTGAGCCACCCCAGCGCCCCAAATAGATATTTTTTCAAAGAAGACATACAACTGGCCACTAGGTATGGAAAGATGTTCAATATCACTAATTGTTAAGAAAATGTAAATCAAAACCACAAGGAGATATCACCTTACAGCTGTTAGGATGACTAATCTCAAAAGATACGAAAGAAAATAAATGTTAATATCGAAAGATAATAAATGCCATCAAGAATGTGGAGAAAAGGGCACCTATGTGCCCTGTTGATGAGAATGTAAACTGGCACAGCCAATAGGGAAAGCAATACGGAAGTTCCTCAAAAGATTGAAAATAAAACTTCCACATGATCCGGCAATCCCTCTTCTGGGGATTTCCAGAGGAAATGAAACCACTATTTTCAAGACATAGCTGCAACCCCATCTTTATTGCGGCGTTAATTACCAAACCCGGACATGAAAACAACCTAAGAGTCTATAAATGGGTGAATGAATAAAGAAAGTGTGGGAGATAGTACAGCGTAACATGACTCAGCCATAAAAATGAAGAAGATACTGCCCTTTGTGACAACATGGATGGATGTTAAGGGCACTAAGCTAAGCGAAATAAGTGAGGGAGACACAAGTACAGTACGATCTTACGCGTGAATTCTAAAAAAAAGCCAAACTTACAGAATGAATAAATCACAGGGATAAAAGGCTCAGCATAAGGAATATAGTCACAGGTATTGCAACACTATTGTTGGGTGAAAGACGGTAGCTACCCTTGTGCTGACATAGCATGACATATAAACGTGTCAAATCACTATGTTTGTTGACACCTGAAACCAATGTGACAGTGTGTGTCAACTGTACTCAAAGAAAAAGTAAATTAATTAAATTACATTTATTTCATTTCAATTAAAAAGCCACGTATAGAAATAGACTATAACAGTCTACGGCCGTACCACCCTGAACGCGCCCGATCTCATCTGATCTCGGAAGCTAAGCAGGGTCGGGCCTGGTTAGTACTTGGATGGGAGAAATAGACCATGACCGTGGTTCAGGTGCTGGAGTGCGGGGGAAATGGGAAGATGGTAATCATAAAGTTCCAGCTTCTAGTTACAAGATGAATCCAAGTTCTGGAACTGTAATGTTCAGCACGGTGACTATAGTTAACAATGCTGTGCTGGATCCTGCAAAGCTGAGAAGAGAATAGGACTTAAATCTTCCAACCGCAAAAACAAATGGTAATTACGTAAATTGATGGATGTGTTAACTAACCTTTTGAGGGAATCATTGTGCAACACATACATACATCGTCCTCACATTGCACACCTTAAGCTCATACAATTTTATATGACAATTATATCTCTTTAACGCTGGAAAACCGCCGTTGGAACTAATACACAAATTCAGGAAAGTTGGAGGATGCAGCATATACATGCAAAAGCCAGGTGCGTGTCTATGCAATAACAATAAGCAATATAAAAAGCAAATCAAGAAAGCCACCTCACTTACGGTAGCGTCGAAAGAACAAAATACTCAGGAATAAACTTAGCAGAGAAAGCGGAAATCTTATAATTTGAAAATTACACAACAGTTTTAAAGAAATCAAAGGAGACACAATTTTTTTTTAATTCCAAGTTTTTATTTAAATTCTGATTCGTTGATACATATGGTAAAACTGGTTTCAGGTGTAGAATTTAGTGATTCATCACTGACATACAACGCTCAGTACTCATCACAAGCGCCCTCCCTAATACCCACCACCCGTTTAACCTATTTCCCTCCCTCCTCCCTCCACCAACCCTCAGTTTGTTCTCTAGAGTTAAAAGTCTCCAATGGTTTGCTTCCCTCTCTCCTTTTCTTTCCCTTCCCCAATGTTCATTTGCTTTGCTTTTCCTAAAGTCCACATATGAGTGAAATTTGTCTTTCTCTGACGGACTTATTTCACTTAGCATTATAATACTCTAGCTCCATCCATGTTGTTGCAAATGGCAAGATTTCATTCTTTTTTATGGCTGAATAATATTCCATGGTGTATGTATACATATGTATGTATGTATGTATGTATTGAGATACGCACACACACACACACGCACACACACACACACACACATACATATATCTATACCACATCTTCTTTATCCATTCATCTATCTATGGACATTTGGGCTGTTTCTATATCTTGGTTATTGTAAATAATGCTGCAGTAAACATAGGGGTGCCTATATCCTTTCAAATGAGCATTTTCATATTCTTCACATAAATATCCAATAGTGCAATTGCTGGATCATATGGTGATTCTATTTTTAATTTTTGAGGAACCTCCATACTGTTTTCCCCAGAGGCTGCATCAGTTTGCATTACCACCAACAGTGCACGAGGGTGCATGACAGAGTCTTACTATTGCTAACCATTAGAGAAGTGAAAATTCAAAACCATAATGGAATATATAATCTCACACCCATTAGGACGGCCGCTATCAAAATAAAAAAGAGAAGAGGGGCACCTGGGTGGCTCAATCAGTTAGGCGGCCGACTTCAGCTCAGCTCATGATCTCATGGTTGGTGAGTTCGAGCCCCCCATTGGGCTCTTTGCTGACAGCTCAAAGTCCGGAGCCTGCTTTGGATTCTGTGTCTCCTTCTTGCTCTCTCTCTCTGCCCCTTCCTGACTTGTGCTCTGTCTATGTCTCTGTCTCTCAAAAATAAATCAACATTTTTAAAAAAAATTTTTAATAAAAAAGAGAAGAAAATAACAGGTGCTATCAAGAATGTGGAGAAATTGGGATCCTTGTGCATTCTTTGTGGGAGTATAAAATAGTACAGACACAATGTAAAACAGTGCAGTTTCTTCAAATAAGTTAAAATTAGAATTACTATATGATCCAGAAATCCAACTTCTGGGTATATATCCAAAGTTACTGAAAGCAAGACTCATGGAAACATTCGCACACCCATGTTCACTGCAGCATTAGTCACAATAGCCAAGAGGTAAAAGCATCCCAGATGTCCATCAACACTTGAATGGATAAATGATACGTGGTATATGCATAATGGAATATTAGCCTTAAAAAGGAAGAGAGTTCTGTTACTGCTACAACATGAATGAACTTTGAGGACATTATGTTACATGAAATAAGGCAGTCACAAAAAACCAAACACTGTGTGGTTCAACTTATACGAGGTGTCCAAAGGAGTCAAACTCATTGAAGTTCGATAGAAGGGGGGTTACCGGGGACTGGAGGTGGGGGGCAATGGAAGTTGCGGTTAAAAGGGTATAGAGTTTCACTTTTGCACGATGAAAAAGTTGTAGAGATAGATCTTTTTGCAACAATATGAATATGGGTAACACTACTGAACTCTACATTTAAAACCAGTTCAGGGGCGCCTGGGTGGCGCAGTCGGTTAAGCGTCCGACTTCAGCCAGGTCACGATCTCGCGGTCCGTGAGTTCGAGCCCCGCGTCAGGCTCTGGGCTGATGGCTCAGAGCCTGGAGCCTGTTTCCGATTCTGTGTCTCCCTCTCTCTCTGCCCCTCGCCCGTTCATGCTCTCTCTCTATCCCAAAAATAAATAAACGTTGAAAAAAAAAATTTTTTTTAAATAAATAAAACCAGTTCAGATGGTAACATCCGTATTTTCTTCCACAATTAAAAACAGTTTAATGAAAAATAAACACAAGTACCTGCTCTGCTTCTGTGTTGATCACCACCAAGTGAGCACCCATTGCAACACAGTTCTGTTCACTCTTTGACCAAAAATTCTGCTCAGTAGAAATGAAGTAGCAGCTGGAACCAAATGACTTCCAAGCGCATGGGCAACATGCCCAGACATTCTCTGTGTTGCATGAAAGAGAAGAATGAGCGCGAGACGGCACGAATAAGATTAAAGAGGTATGTTTCATACACATAAAATTCCAAGAATCTGCATTTCTTTTCTAGAGATGGGTTTCTTATTCCACGTATTTACTGTTTCCTTGAATTATATAGCTTGGAGCCATAGATCTGCTTTTAAATAAACATTGTGGGGCGCCTGGGTGGCGCAGTCGGTTAAGCGTCCGACTTCAGCCAGGTCACGATCTCGCGGTCCGGGAGTTCGAGCCCCGCGTCAGGCTCTGGGCTGATGGCTCAGAGCCTGGAGCCTGTTTCCGATTCTGTGTCTCCCTCTCTCTCTGCCCCTCCCCCATTCATGCTCTGTCTCTCTCTGTCCCCCCAAAAAATAAATAAACGTTGAAAAAAAAATTTTTTTAAATAAATAAACATTGTTTAGCATTAAGCCCACAATATTTAAGCCCTAAAGTTTACCTGCATAATTGCTCTGGCTTTCTTGCCAAAAAAAAAAAAAAAAAAAAAAAGCTATTATCATTGTTTTTCCCTGTCCTTCAAATCCTTTATACATTAGAAACATCAAGGTCTCTCAGGATTTCAAATGACCCGCGCAGGTGAATAATTTGAGCAAATAGGTATACATACATATATAAGATACATATATATGTGTGTGTATATATATACATATATATAAATAAATAACAAGTCATTTAGATTTGTTGAGGTCTGAGTGTTTTTAAAGCTATTTTAATATATCTGGTCTTCTCGGGCTTAATTTTTTGATCCACATTGTTAAGATTCATCTGTGTTGCATATAGGTCTATTTTATTTATTTTGTATGTTATTACATCATTAAGGGACGACAAACAATGTACAGGCTTTTTTATCTTTTATAATACTATAAGTTGGATGAAAGAGGCCACGTCTCTATCATTTTAATATTAGCCACTTGTAGAAATCTATCTCAAGTATGTGTTCTGTTCATTAGTTTTTTTTAAGTTTATTTATTTATTTTGAGAGACAGAGAGCGAGCAGAGGAGGGACAGAGAGAGAGGGAGAGAGAGATAATCCCAAACAGGCTCCACACTGCCAGCACAGAACTCCACATGGGGCTTGAACCCATAAACTGTGGGATCACGACCGAAATCAAGAGTCAGATGGTTAACCAACTGAGCCACCCAGGCGCCCCTGTGTTCTGTTCATTATTAAAGACTGCATGGGGCGCCTGGGTGGCGCAGTCGGTTAAGCGTCCAACTTCAGCCAGGTCACGATCTCGCGGTCCGTGAGTTCGAGCCCTGTGTCAGGCTCTGGGCTGATGGCTCGGAGCCTAGAGCCTGTTTCCGATTCTGTGCCTCCCTCTCTCTCTGCCCCAACCCCGTTCATGCTCTGTCTCTCTCTGTCCCAAAAATTAAAAAATTAAAAAAAAACGTTGGGGAAAAAAAAAAAAAAAAGACTGCTTTTCACAGCACTCCTCAAAGCATGTATTAACGTTATTATTTCAATTTAAAAAGTCTGATTTGGCTGACTGTTTTGATGGTCGGTACCGTCTTGGTCAACTAAATTATATACGGCAAACATTTTGCATATGATGAATGTGCTGAATCTCTAGCTCTGGGGTTGACAAGAATATTGATAAATAGAAGCACTTGTCAAAAAGGTACACTAACATTAATATTTTGTGTTCCCAATTGCTCTGAGAATAATGGACTGATCAAGTACTTTGACTAAAAAACAGTACCTATTAAGGTACCTATTAAAAAGCAGGTGTAATTAGAAGTCATTTGACAAGAGTTACTAAAACCTTTTCTAGTGTACTACCTTGAAATTGAGAAAGCAAATGACTACTAAGAAATAACAACCTTTTGCAAATTATCCCATTTATTATTCTTTACTCTCAACAACACTGAAGAATAATCTAATCAATGCTCAGTTAACACACCATTAAAATAATTTTTGATAACAGAAAACTGGATGATTTTTGGCAAATAACTTTTAAAAAGTTTAAAAACTGGTGATATTCTAACAAATCACCTTCTATTCCTACCTATTTATATAAGTAAGATTTATTGGTATGTGTCACTAAATTGAAAAATAGGAACAGAACTGATGTTGAATTCTATCTCATTCTAGTAATATTAGGATACAACTGATTGTTTTTTAAAAATTTTTTTAATGTTTATTTATTTATGAGAGAGAGAGAGAGAGAGACGGATGGAGGGGCAGAGAGAGAGGGGAACAGAGGATTTAAAGCTGGCTCTGCACTGACAGCAGTGAGCCAGGTGCCAGGCTCGAACTCACAAACTGCTAGATCATGACCTGAGCCAAAGTCAGACATGCAACCAACTAAGCCATCCAGGCACCCGACTGATTGTATTTTTTTTTAAGTCGTTAAAAGATTTTTTTTGAACTCATTAAGAGATGAGTTGTGGTGCTTCGGGTAAGCTCGAGCCCCGCTCTGGGTGAGCCCATCTCTCTCTCTCTGTCTCTTTCTGCCCTTCATGAGATTCACTCTCTCTCCCTGCCCCTTGCTCAATTGCGCCCTCTCTCTAAAAAAACAAAACAAAACAAAACACACAAAGAGAGACAGAGAGAGAGAGAGAGAGAGAGAGAGAGAGAGAGAGAGAGAGAGATGAGCTGGGGCACCTGGGTGACTCAGTTGGTTAAGTATCTGACTCTTGATTTCAGCTCAGGTCATGATCCCTGGGTTGTGACATCAAGCCCCACCTCGGGGCTCGCTTGCAATTCTCTCTCTCTTCCCCTGCCCCTCTCCCCAGCTCGTGCTCTTTCTCCCTCTCTAAGCTAAATCAAAAAAGAGAGAGAGGTGAGTTTCTAATAGTTTTATTTTATTGGTAATAATTTGTCAAAATTTGTAATAAATGTGATGTATTGAATATTGTATCCTCATAATGTGGATAAGTCAATGATACGTAATGATAAGTCAATCTGGAAGAAATTTTATAACATGTAAAGCCTAATGGCCCTCAGGAAATGAAAATATCAAACATATAGTACATATTTTAGAAAATCAAGGAAGTGTGATGTAAACATTAGTTGAAGAGGGAAAAAGAATAATGTAAAACATTCAACTGTTAAAGAATACATACTTTTTTTTTAATGAATGATGGTAGTATTTCAACACCAGCAGAGAGATTTTGAAAGGAGTTGCAAGAGTTTTGTGTTTTAAATGTCAATACTTACAATATTTTATTTTTATTTTTTTAATGTTTATTTCTTTTTGAGAGAGACAGAGACAGAGTGTGAGCAGGAGAGGGGCAGAGAGAAAGGGAGACAGAATCCGGAGCAGGCTCCAGGCTCTGAGCTGTCAGCACAGAGCCTAACGCGGGGCTCGAACTCCCAAACCACGAGATCATGACTTGAGCCATAGTTGGACGTTCCACCCACTGAGCCACCCAGGCGCCCCAATACTTATATTTTAGAACTTAAACCCTTCATTTCTACAACTTGGTAAAAAAAAAAAATTTAATGTCAAAATAAATTGTATAAGAGGGTATGTAGTTTTTCAAAATCCTTGTTGGGACCTGAATTTGAAAACTACAGGTCTAGGTAGAGCTCAGCTCTACTGAAGAAACTTTATCCGGGCATCTGAACATCTCAACACTCTGACTGGGACTCAGGGGGAAACAAATTGGAGAAGACACCCTGAGACTATCAATTATTTCTTAACTGCAATCGAAATGAAAATTTTGTGTTTAGACTTTTGCTCTTCCTCTTCATTGTAATAAGAATTTGAAAAGATATTGTTAACATTGGAGCCCTTTTTATTTGCTGATACGGTATTAAGTAAAATAATTTTATCATATAAGCTTGAATCGTGTAACTTAAATTAGTTGTATTGATGAGCTTAGTTGGCCATAAATAATACCAGGTTGGGTATTTTTTTTTAATTTTTTTTTCAACGTTTATTTATTTTTGGGACAGAGAGAGACAGAGCATGAACGGGGGAGGGGCAGAGAGAGAGGGAGACACAGAATCGGAAACAGGCTCCAGGCTCCGAGCCATCAGCCCAGAGCCCGACGCGGGGCTCGAACTCCCGGACCGCGAGATCGTGACCTGGCTGAAGTCGGACGCTTAACCGACTGCGCCACCCAGGCGCCCCCAGGTTGGGTATTTTTAAGGAATAAATTTGCAGTCTCTTCTGCAAATGTAGGGTTCATTTCATTAATATCCATCTCTGTCTCGTTCATTTCAGAACCTTCTGAAGGCAAAGGGTAAAGCACCCATGGCTGCTTCCAAGAAGGCATTCTTTAAAACTCCAGTTGTTGGAGTGCCTACCTCCTGGTAGAATTGTCTCCCTCTTCAGAAGGGCCAGCTCCACAATTGTTTGACAAAAGAACCCCAAGGTAACAAGAGAAGCAGAAGTCAGGGAGAGTAAAGAAAATCCTCCCCAACCACCCCATGTACCATATTGTTGCCAAATAACATAAAAGGGAAAATTCCAACATCTCATAGAAATACAAAGAAACATCTGCCCTCTTTTTACCCCTCATAGGTTTCGGCATAGAAGCAGAGGATTGGATTATTCAGTTCTTGAAGTAGCAAGAGTCTGAAATCTACTTGGATTTTTTTTTTTTTCTTGGAAAGAGTAAGGCCATAAAGACTACTACAAACATGTACTTTACCTTTTTTTGACTTTCTTCACTAGATACAGTGTGGGGCAAATTATGATTCTGCATTCAACTGCCCCAGCTCTTCACATAGGAAGTTACCAGGACTGTATTTTACAGTGAGGGCAATCTCATCCTGAGCCACATTCCAGGATTCACACTGACCAGTAATAAAGCTGATGCTTGGCATGCAGATGGCTATTACTGAGAACTTTAGATAAAAAAAGAAGATTTTATCCATTTGATCAGGATGCGGTTAATGTGAAAGGAGAACTGTTATGAATAACTTCCAGTGTTAGCTTGAGCAAAGTACATGGTATGTGTTGGTAGCATTTATTGAGATCAAGCAGTCTGGAGGAAAAATTGTTTTGAGGATGAATCTACAGCCTGATATGAACATGTAAATTTAGAGATATCTTAAAGCAGAGACTTTATTTTTTCAACAACAACAAAAAAAAATGGAATAAACCAATGTTCAACTTGACCTTGACCTCTCTCTGAGAAAAGAGAAAGTCTGGTTAGGCATTGCAACACCTTACCTCTCATGCTTGTCCCTTCACTGAAGCAGGTTAAACCTGAGTGGCGTGTGTGTAGTTCAGACAGCCTTTGGCCAGTTTTGCCATATGTAAGATGATAAGTCACTGTGAAGGAAGCAGAAGGATTAGTATTCATCATTTGTTTTTATTATAGAGAGTCATGCTCTATATCTCTTGCCAAGCTGGCTTGCTTCCAACCCCCACCAATCTCTTCTCTCTAGGCAAGCTCATAAACACTACGCTGAATTACGACTTGTTTGTATTCATTCATTTTGTTTATTTAGATGCCTGCCCGTTTATTTTTTGGTTCTTTCCCCACTGGAATTTAAGTTCTATATTCTCGGGCAGAGATTTGATCTGTTTTCCACATCAATCGATCGCAAACACCTGGAACAGTGATGGTCACAGAGTAATCAATAGATATTTTCAGACTCACTGGCTGTCTGTTTCTCCTTAATGTTAATAATCCTGAAGCAAGCTTGCAGGTTATTTTAATATTTTCTAAAATTTCTGACTGTTGGTAGCTACAGATAAACGTATGGGGTAAATAACAACCAAGGGGAGCTTTTCAACATTTAGACATTTTAAATGTCTCGGATAAAGATTCACTTTTATGCTCAAGGGTGTGTGCCTTTAGCATAAGACCTATTCTCTCTCAGGTTCTGCCATGACTCTTCACTTACTTTTTCTTGCCCTTCTACTACTGAAGCTCAATACAGTCAAGACTTTCTGCCTTGGGTCCTGAATATCCGCTTCCTTTCATGAAATAACTATTCTTAAACCTCCTTCTCTTTTGCACTTGACCATGAAAAGTAAAGCAGATTTTAACTTAGGTGATAACCGTGTCTTAACAAAGGCTGTGAGACTGGTTTACATCTCAGAAGGAACTTCAAACGTGGCCCATTTGACATAGGTAGTCACTTTCACTCCCTCCCAGACTATTCAATATTATTTTTAATTACGTTATCAATGAAGAGAGGACCAAATTGTAGCTTAAAGAGCAAAACGATCTTTGAAACTTCTCACAAAATGAGCTTGAAATATTTACTTGGAAGTAAATTGAACAAGGAAAACAAAACTTCATTCCCTTATATCTTCAAGATTGCATTTGAAAACTTTTTCGTCTCATACTGGGAAAGACTCCCATGTGAAAATCAAAGAGCCTAATCTATACTATGATTACAAAAGTAATTATAGTTGAAGTCTCAAAATAGAGGGCTTTTTGCCCAGAGAACAGTGATCACTAGGGAACCCGGTAGTGGATGATGTGTCTTAAAGGATGTCTACAACTAACACACATTCATATGTGAGGCCATAGTGGGGAACGTGTTAATAAAACCAGGTAAAGTAGATCCGGAAGCAGAGTCAATTATCAAAAGATGGAAAAAGAGGAGGGAAGGAAGGAGGAGGAGGAGAAATCAAATATGGTATTCCAAGTAAGAGCTAACATATTAATGAAATTTAAAAAAACAAAAACAAAAACAAAAAACATACCCTAGGAAATCTTTATAGAACATGATAGGAAAAGGAATCAAGGGAAGTGGCACCTGAGTGAAGAACTTACCCACACAGCTCACAATGAAACAAGCACTGAGGAGTGCTATGGAAATCACAGCAACAGACCAGAATCTTACTTGGGACCGCCATACTGCTTTCTCTGTCAGACCAGCAAGACAAAAGCAGTTATCAAGAAGCCAGGAAGTGAAAATTTTTAGGAAGCTTAGAGCAATGAAGAAACCAGATGAAGAATCTCAGAGTAATTAAAAACCTAAAACAAGAGAGAGCTTAGAAACTCCCTCAGAATAGGGGTTCCTGGGTGGCTCGGTCGGTTGAGTGTTGGACTCGACTTTGGCTCAGGTCATGATTCCAGGGTCATGGGATTGAGCCCTGCATTGGGATTCTCTCTCTCTCTCTCTCTCTCTCCCTCTCCCCCTCACTCCCTCTCTCCCTCTTTCCCTCTCCCCCCACTCATGCTCTCTCTAAAAAATAAGGGCAGTGGGGCGAGGAGGACTCTCAGAATAAATAAGCAAGTAGTGGCTCTGTAGTCCTAAACAATCTGGGCAAAACTCACCCTCAGCCAACCATAATTCCCGTTTCTTTATTCTTTCTTCTTAAATATTATGCTAATCCATTGAGTCTCTGTCTTGCTGAAAACATCACTTTACCTCCCTCTTGCCATACCACTGTATTAATATTTGGTTTCTTACTTTTTGAAGTGCTTCTGGCTCTGAGGAATTATTCTTTCTTTCAACTTCCCATCACTCTTACTACAGTGGCCCAATCTTGGTCCCATCAATCTGTGGTCTACCCCTTGTTTCCAAATGACCTTTATCATCTCATCATATACTTCTGCCTTCCTCTCTGGAACTGAGAAAAGGAATACTCACCTCTATCTTGAGGTGGCCCTTCTCGTACCATTATCTTCTGTATTCGGAAGATTCAGGAGGCTCTTTTTCACCACTTGCTCTGAAGATGTCACCAGAGCTCTGCTTCAGTCAAAGAGGTCAGAGCTCTGAGAAACTGCTAAACACTCTTATGAGGCTAAGGGACTTCTGGTAAAAACTGTATCTTGAAGAAGAAGTTGTGGTTTGGATAAGTTTCAAGTTATTTTAAAAATACTAGGAGAAATAAGAGCAAATTGAGAAACATACCCCAAACTGCTCACTGGAACTTTGACATGAATTTCAGATTATGTGTCAATTCCTGACATAAGATTTCTGATTCCTATTCTGGTGTGCAAAATAGAAAATTTCATATGCCCTAAAAGAAATTTATTTGTAGGCCTTAATTTAAGTGCTCCCAAGCCAAATTGGATTTTATGTAAATTTTAATCCATGTATTGAAGAGGGTCTTAGAAGTAAGCAAAAGTCTGATTGACTAGATATGGCCTCAATAATAAGGGTTAATATAGAAATTACATAAAGATCTATAGACATTGCTCAGGAATATGATCGTAAAATGGAAGATTCTGGAATCTATCTGCAAAGCGATGAAACATTCTTATTGCATCAAGACCAATATTGGGCATAGGTTAGTCATCTTTTTTTTTTTTAATTTTTTTTTTTACATTGATTTATTTTTGAGAAACAGAATGAGACAAAGCGTGAGCAGGGGAGGGGCAGAGAGAGAAGGAGACACAGAATCTGAAGCAGGCTCCAGGCTCTGAGCAAGTGGTCAGCACAGAGCCTGATGCGGGGCTCGAACCCACAAACTGTGAGATCATGACCTGAGCCGAAGTCGGACACTCAACCGACTGAACCACCCAGGCGCCCCAAGGTTAGTCATCTTTTCTTATCTCCCTGAGTAGGTAAGGGGGAGCTTGAAGTGGTATAACAGCAAAGACAGCCTTCATTAATTTCTTCTAATTACTCAGGAGCTTGGGGATCCTTCAAAACATACAGTCTCTAGAATGTAGACTTTTCTCTTTATTAATATCACAAATATCTCCACATTCTCAAGTGAGCAGTCTTGAATACAAAAAAAAAAAAAAATCCTAATGTGAACAGGTGCATACTGTACTCAACAAGCTTTTAAAGTGATGGCATAGTTACAGTGAATGATAAAATAGATATTGAGAACAGTAGTAAAAGCCCAGAAAATTCTCCCTGGGGTTGGTTAGAGAGATACAACAAGTCGTAAGAGGGGAAGGAGAAGTGGTTATAAAACATATGCATCTGCCTCCAGTTCCCCTCAGAGATCAAGAAACACAAACCCAAGGTATGAGATGGTCCAAAGAAAATTTGTAAACTTTATATATAGGAAAATCAGTTTAAAGACCTATTTGCTCATTGCCCATCTCCAGTATGTGCTCCCTAAGTCACTTTCTGGTCTTGACCACTGGCAGCCCTGTGCTCCATTTTCTTTTGTTCTTTTCATTCCTTATACATTTCTAGATTACAGTAGCAAGACTTTGAATAGAGTGCTGAGATGATATGAGCAAAGGCAAACAGGATCAAAACAAAAAACAAAATAAAAAATTAATAGGGAGAATGGGAGATTAGATCAAAAGGAGACTTGTGGTAGGTTCAGGTCAGATGTACAGACAAATATGGGATATTTGAGTCTAATAAGGGAGCCATGCAAAAACTAGCAATGGAAAAGATAATAACTTGTACGGATTGAAAATAAAATCACATACTGTTAGAGTCAAAATGCATATTGTCCTTTGGACTTGAACTCTTTGGAAGGGGACCTCAGGAGTGAATCAGCAATTTGAAACAAATGCTTTTAAGAAAGCAGCACTGTGTTGCCCTTTTGAAAATTACTGTCCATGATTGAACTAAGCAGACCTAGTTTGATTCTCCTGTTTAAGAATTTAGATAAAGACAACTTAATCAATAGGTGGAGGCAAGCACTACCTTCTAAGAGATATTTAGACTCCGACATTTTCCCACACAAATGTGTTTAAGATATTTTTGGTCTACAGACTCACAGTACAAAATATAGAGCATCTCATTATTTTCAACTCAAGAGATTATTATTGTTGTTTCTTATAATAACACTGGATGATAAGAAATTTCATGTAAGTCATTCTTCAGATGATCCTTTGGGATTACATCAAGATTCTAGGGATTACCTAATTCCAAGAAATTAGAGGAAGAATGGCTGATCACTGTTCATGGTTATGTTGTTACCTTCATGTGCCTCAAATCTTCTAGTGCCATGATAGCTCCCCAATGCTTTGAAACCAACTTCCTCTTGGGGCGCCTGGGTGGCGCAGTCGGTTAAGCGTCCGACTTCAGCCAGGTCACGATCTCGCGGTCGGTGAGTTCGAGCCCCGCGTCAGGCTCCGGGCTGATGGCTCAGAGCCTGGAGCCTGTTTCCGATTCTGTGTCTCCCTCTCTCTCTGCCCCTCCCCCGTTCATGCTCTGTCTCTCTCTGTCCCAAAAATAAATAAATGTTGAAAAAAAAAAATTTGAAACCAACTTCCTCTTGCTAGTGTTGTTATTGTTGTTGTTGTTACAAGGGTTGGTCTGTAACAAAATAGTTCCCCATTACCAGAAGGAGAACAGTTTATTTGTGTAACCTTCAATGATTTTGTTTTTCTTTAGCCCTTATCAGAGGACTGTAGTCGTGAAGATAAGATGTTGGGAAGTTGAAATCAACCAGATAAACAATGATGAAACTCTTCTGGGCCACTAACCCATTTGAAGTTCTGATGAAAACTTCAGATCCACTTAAAGAATTTTTTCATAGGAGTGCCTGGGTGGCTCAGACAATTAAGCATCGGACTCTTGGTTTCAGCTCAGGTGATGATCTCACTGTTCTCAGTTCAAGTGATGATCTCACTGTTCATGAGTTCAAGCCCTGCAGGCTCTGCATTGTCAGTTGCTGGGGATTCTCTCTCTCCCTCTCTTTCCCTCTCTCTCTGCCTCTCCCCTACTCACATGCGTGCTCCCTCTCTCTCTCTCAAAATAAATAAACTTTAAAAAATTAAAAAATAAAGAATTTTTTCATAAATGCAGTAACAAAAATTGTATACTTTTTATTTTTTTAAACGTTTATTTATTTTTGAGAGAGTGCAAGCAAGGGAGGGGGCAGAGACAAAGAGGAACAGAGGATCCGAATTGGGCTCAGAGCTGACAGCAAGCAGTAAGCTGGATGTGGGGCTTGAACTCTCAAGCTGCGAGATCATGACCCAAGCCAAAGTAGGATGCTCAACCAACCAAGCCATTCAGGCGCCTCAAATTATATACTTAAAAAAATTTTTTTTTAAATTTTTGAGCCGAAATAGACGCTTAACCAACTGAGCTACCCAGGCACCCCCAAAATTGCATCTTTCCATTGAAAATTAATTTCCCTTGGCCAACAGACACATCAAAAGATGTTCAACATTACTCATCATCAGGGAAATGCAAATCAAAACCACAATGAGATACCACCTTACACCTCTCAGAATGGCTGGCCTCGACGAGACAAGAAATAACAAGTGTTGATGAGAATGTCGAGAAAAAGGAACACCCATGCACTGTTGGTGGAAATGTAAATTCCTACAGCCACTGTGGAAAAAAGTATGCCAGTTCCTCAATAATTTTAAACTCAGAAATATCATATGATCCAGTAATTCCACCACGAAGTATTTAGCCAAAGAAAACGAAAACACTAATTTGAAGGGATATATGAACCCCTATGCTTACTGCAGCATTGTTTACAATAGCCACATTATGGAAGCAGCCCAACTGCCCATTGATAGATGAATGGATAAGGACAATGTGGTATACACACACGCTGGAATATTATGCAGCCATTAAAAAAAATGAGATCATACCATTTGAGACCACATGGATGGACCTAGAAGGTATTATGCTAGGTGAAATAAGTCAGAGTGAGAAAGGCAAACACCATGTGATTCTACTCATAAATGGAATCTAAAACAAACAAAACTCATGGAACTGTGCTCTAAAAATGTTAGCTTCTTTCCTTAGACGACTGAATCCCAATAAAGTTAGGTCAATTAAAAACATACTATTTTATATCGGTCATGACTCAGACTTAAATTAGAAAACTTATTAGTTTTGATTAAAAATTCAGAGTAGAATATGCTTCAGGAATAGCTGATTCAGTGGCTCAACAATACTCTTAAGAAACCAGATTCTTTCCATTGTCCTACCCCATGGTGTTTCTGTCATTCTAAAGCTAGTTCCCCACATGGTGATAGAATGACTATTAGTAGCAGGCAGGCTACATACTTCTCTGTTCACATTCTTTGGGAGAGGGAGATTCGCTCCCGGATTCATTGGAGAACAAGGGGAGGGGATTCACTGGATTACCTTGCAATGTGTGCCTAATTCCTAAACCAACCACTAGGGTGATTATTTTGATTGCCTTGAGTTAATCAGTATCCATTCACAGAGCTGAAAGTGAGGTCACCTGGGCTGCATGAAAGAAAATGACTCTCTGTAAAGAAAATCAAAGTTTTGCTTCTAAGGAAAACGTACAGACCAACAACATGCACCACAGTCCTAACTACTGGTTCTTTATTATGTGCTTCCATTTGCAACAATTTTCACTAATGCAGAGCATTCCATTATGTAGAGAAAATGTGGTGGATTTAATTAAACACATACTGAACAGATGGCTTAATACATTTGAACTGTGACATTATTTTTCCCCTGCCCGAGTCACTGAATTCATCTCTGACAAAGTGGGTACCATTGATGATTTCCATATTGGCAAAGACAAAACTATTATTAATTCATGTTTCAGTATTATCATCAAGACAAAATGAATATTAACAGGCTCAGAAGGGTTTGTCATGTGTCAGCAGATGCCCAGCTTCAGAAAAATCATCCAGGCTGATCATTTTAACTCCACTGAGCAAAAGTATTTTCCCCAGTACTGAATATTCCACAGCCTCTGCTTCCTTTTCCATATTTACTAAGTGGCAGGTTGACTAAAAGGGCTTTAGGTGTTGGTAGATTGATTTATTTATATGTTTGTTTTTAATAGCAACATAAAAATGAATATAGATACTAAAATTCTAAGTATATTTCATTCATAGGCTTAAATGTATCTTCTTAATAAACCAACATAAACACAACTTTCTTCAAATAGTTTTGTTTGTAGCTTGTATTTTTCTTTTTCTTTTACCGCAGATGGAACAATTACCTAAACTTCAATCAAGCATTTTCTTTTTAAAAATTTTTTTTTAATGTTTATTTATTTTTGAGAGAGAGAGACAGAGTGTGAGCAGGGGAGGGGCGGAGAGAGAGAGAGACGCAGAATCGGAAGCAGGCTCCAGGCTCCGAGCCTGGGCGCGGGGCTCGAACTCACAGACTGTGAGGTCATGACCTGAGCTGAAGTCGGAAGCTGAACCGACTGAGCCACCCAGGCGCCCCCAATCAAGCATTTTCAAATCCATCTTCTAGAATAGTGGTCTGAAAACAATTTTTGTTTGCTCATACTTAATATTTGAAAAAAATTATATATGCACACTTAATATATTGAACTTTAAGAACCACATAGCTCTGATGTAATATAATATGCCTACAACACAAGAGTAAGAATTAAATTGTATAAAAAACAAAAACTTTAATTTTGCATTTTATTCACTTAATGATAAAATTAACCTACTCTCACTTTAAAACTGTCAATCTTTTGGGGCACCTGGGTGGCGCAGTCAGTTAAACGTCTGACTTCAGCTCAGGTAATGATCTTCCAGTTGGTGGGTTTGAGCCCCGTGTCAGACTCTGTGCTGAAAGCTCAAAGCCTGGAGCCTGTTCCAGATTCTGTGTTTCCCTCTCTCTCTCTCTGACCCTCCCCTGCTCACACTCTGTCCCTCTCCCTCTCTCTCTCTCTCTCTCAAAAATAAATAATCATTTAAAAAATTTTTTACAAATTGCTTTCACAAATGGCTCGAGTTTGAGGGTGGGTTACTAGAAGCACAGAATGGCTGAGAGTCACAGCAAAAAAGGCAGTGCCCACCAGTTCTCGAGATATTCTCCCCCAAAAAACCCACAAAAAAAGCCCAAAAACTGTCAATCTTTTCAGAGACAGCAATGTGATTGAATATGTTTCATTATTTTGCAGAATCTGGTTCAAATCCACAATATAATTCACAGGTGTTTCAGGTATACATTGCTAAATAATAAACCACCCCAAAACTTTAGTGGCTTAAAGCAACTTTATTTTTCAAAATTCTGTCCACTGATTTGAAGTCAGCTGGATGCCTCTTCACTTTAATATCACTCTTTAAACACAAATCTTACATAAACTCTGTTACCCACAATCTTAATTTAGTGGTGCTTTATGGAAGATTAAAGAAAAAAGGATCTGAACCACATTCATAAGATATAAGGTGGAGATCAGAGAAAGTTCCAGCAATGACTAATGTCACCACTCTCCTTGCACTCCAGTTCAAGCACACCCTCTATTCTGAAAATCAAAAGCATTTCGTAAAGTGGTTCTTTTTGCTCTTCATTCCAACCCCTTATTATTGAAATAATAGTGAGGAAAACTCTGTCAATAAAGCTTCCCTGGAATTCTTCCATGATTGTAAGTTGCTCTCCGAGGAGTAAACTGGTAAGTTCTACATACTATGGATAAGATCAGACCTGTATAAAAACAACTCCTTTTTAGATACAGTCAGGAAATGAGTGGCAAATGTAATTACTCAGTTGTATCAAGATAATCGGGGTATAATCTCAAGAAGTCATACTTGGATAGCCATGGCTAGAATCAGCTTTACTGTGATCAATTATAATTAGCATATGAAAGCAATGAATAACAGGCTTCATTATGAATCTATTTTATGTTGTAGTTGAAATAAAATGATCTGTAAGAATTCAGTGCAAAGGGGAATACAAATAAACCGGGAGCCATTTTGAGTGGCAATCTACACACAGAAACTATAAAACTTAAGGAAAAAAAAAACAACAAACTATCAGACTACCTAATGATTATACATCTATGTCAACTCACTAATAATAACTTCTAAATCTCTAATGTTCAGTTTTGGATTTCCCTCTGAGTGCACCCTGATGTTAAGCGACAGTCCAAGAATGAGCAGAGAATGCTAAGAATCCCAAATGGTCTACTGGGCCAAAGCCAGAAACTAAGTTCCATTGATGTGTATCATATTCCAACTGGCACATAACATGCTTCAGTTAAAGCTGATAAATGTCTGAGAGAAATGGAAAGTAATAGTTGGGCTTACTCTGCTTTTGATCACTCTCGTGGAAAAAAAAAAATCCAGAGAGAGAGAGGAACCCCATCATATAATTATACCAATATCATATATAATTACGTCAATGCCTAACTCCTCAAAATTAGGAAAGGAGGCTCATGCTTCCTCCATCTGTCTGCAGAAATATGATCTCTGCACATGGAGAAGGAAGAAATGAATGAATGCGTATACTGATTCTCTCATAAATGGAAAAGGTGACAGCCTATGGAAAACTTCTATGGAGCTTCCTTCCACAAGATTCACACATGAATAAAAAGAGCAAATTAGCTATCTCTGTAACGGTGGGTTCCAATTCAACCACATGTTCATGCAGAATGTCCCATTCATAAGTAGATCTTCGTCATCTTGCAAAGTGACTTGTGATGTTCATTACAAGGAACATCATTCCAGCCCCATTCTCTCGGTCGATGACGAAAATGTAATATAACACAACGCTCATTAAGATTACTGGGTTCCCTTGAGTGCCAAAATCTGAAAGGGAAAAAAACGGATGAGGTGGTTTCTCCACACAGGGCTTTGAAAAGGGTTAGAGACAGTGAGGAAGGGGGCTGAGGTTGAACTGTGTGGATGTCAAGGGTGGATATGGCCAAATCATTCCTTCTCCATTTCTCACGCAGGTTCTCCTCCGCCTGAAACTCTGGCATTTCCCTCAGAAACGGTGCGTGCATCACCCGATATTGTGTCATTTCATTGCATTAAACGTTCTCCTAGCAGATAGCCCTTCTATTTGTCCATCATTATGTCCTGTTCCCAGGGGACTACCAGTCCATAAGCTCCCTTAAATGATGAAGAAAAAAAAAAAAATTTTCATCCCAGTCCCAAATATCACTGTAGTGTGTTTCCTTTTTTTAAATATATATTGCTTTTGGTGTCTGAAGAACTAGTTAAAATCCCTAAATCTGCTAACATCCCTGTTATCTTGGACATATAATTTCATTTTCCTGATTTCCATATCTAAAAAATAGAGACTAGAGTCATATTCCTTTATGATATGAGGATCAAAGGTAGTATTATCCTAAGACGCACTAAAGGATTTAAGAGTTTTAAAAGACCTACATGAATATGAGATATTATAAGTATCACAATTTAGCTTATTTGCTTTATGAGAAATATTAAATCAATAACTGGCCATGACTTTCACTGACGTAAATTTTTGTTATATTTAGAGATATAATGTAGTAGTTAAAAGTACAGACTTTGATGTCAAATAGAGCTGGATTTGAGGATCACTGTCGCCACTGTTGGATAACCTTTGTTGAGCTGTCTAAACTCTCTAAACTCAATTTCCTCAAATCTACGGTGGGAAAAATAATAACGTGTGCCTCACAGAGTTCTTGTGATGACTATATATGAGATAATAAATAAAATTATTTAAACCTAGTGCCCAAGAGTTAAGAGTGAGCTATTTTATTTTCATAGCTAATAGTTGGAACATTCTAAAATCCGTGCATGATCCAGGGCCCGGGATTCCTGTATCGAATTCTGTACTCACGTGACACTTTCATTGTAGGGTGTCTGATCAACCCATTGCCAATCTCTTTTTCCCTTTGGGTCTGACAGCCCTATATAATAAGCAGGAGACGTATCCATGTTCCGGATGATAAAATCCTAAGGGAAGAAAAGAAAGGAGTTATAGCCTTTAAAGTATTCAGGTAGAACTAAGTTCTTTACAGTAGCCTTAGAAGACAAGAAAAAGAAAGGATCCAGGAAGAGCCACATGGGGCCCCTGCCCAGGAGCCGCAGTCTTCTCTGGCTGAGCAGTACAAGATCAAAGATAACACTTGTGACCATGATGTTTATCTTGGTCTGCTCAGGCTGCTATAACAACATACCCCAGATTGGGTGCTTATAAACCACAGAAATTTCCTTCTCACAATTCTGGAGGTTGGAAACCACAGATGAGGGTACTAGCAAAGTCAGGTAGAGGCCCTCCTCCTCATCCATAGACAGCTTTTTCTCACTGTGTATCCACACGACAGAAGGGGCAAGGGAACTATTTTATAAGAACATGAATTCCATTCATGACAGTTCCACCCTCATTACCTAAACCCGTCTCAAAGACCCTACCTCCAAATACCACCATCTCAGGGGGTTAAGATTTCACCATATGAAGTTTGGTGGGGATATAAACATTTAGAACATAGTGATGTTCAATATAAATGGAAGCCATTTCTATCCACGATCATAATGAATTCTCATCTCAGATTCACTTCCCTTCTCCACTTAAGTAGTGTTCTTCAAAATCATGCATTAGAAAATTTTTGCAGATTAAATCATTCTCCTTTCATAAATTCTTCAACTTCATTCATTTCTGATTGTTGACCGTGACTCTTCATGACCGAACTCTGTTTCCCTATTTGATATAATACCCCTTCTCCATGAAATAGTTAATACTTTCTAAAATATTTACAGGTTGAAAGAATAAACTAGTATTTCAGGCTAAGACATTTTCATTCTTCCACTCCAAGCCCACATATTATATTTTAAATGCCCCAATTTATTTTGGGAGAGATTCGTTTTATGGAAACAGGAAGAAGGTGCAGCACGTAATGGCTTAGGTATAGCCTTTCTTATCAATTATACTAAAAGCCTTCTGCCACGCCACCAATATCCCAAAACAGTGAAAGCCTCCTTCTGAGACAAGAGAGGTAAACAACAACCAGATGGGACTCCTGGTTCCACCATCTATTAGAAAGCACCTGCTCGTCCTTGGTGTTGACCACCAGCAGGTGAGCCTTCATTGCTGAGCAGTTCTTCTCACTCTCCATCCAATTTCTCATTGTATTAGAAGTAAAGTAGCAGTTGGAACTGAATGGCTTCCAATCCTTTGGGCAGCAGCTCCAATCTTTCCCTGTATTGACAGAAAGGCCATAGATGTCCAATATAAAAGAAAAATTTTAAGTGTGTGTATTATTAAAATTAAGGACCAAGGAAGACCCCATGGAAACTGGAACTTGCATCTTCATCCAGAGGTGAAAAGGAGCCACCCACCAGGTATCAAGGGGATCAAGTCTACCTGTACCAGGCAGTAACAAGGCAGGGCCCCCCTTCCCTTGCCAGAGTGGTGTCTGGAAAAGCCAGCTAAAACAGGGTCTTAAATAAGATCCAGACTACTATACCAAATGTCCAGGTTTCAGTGGAAAATCACCCATCATACCATGAATTACAAGTTCTCAAAGTTAATTTTTTTTTTAACGTTTATTTATTTTTGAGACAGAGAGAGACAGAGCATGAACGGGGGAGGGGCAGAGAGAGAGGGAGACACAGAATGTGAAACAGCCTCCAGGCTCTGAGCAGTCAGCACAGAGCCCGACGCGGGGCTCGAACTCACAGACTGCGAGATGGTGACCTGAGCCGAAGTCGGACGCTCAACCGACTGAGCCACCCAGGCGCCCCTCAAAGTTAATTTTTAAAAAGAAAATAAATACATGCCAATATCAAGAGAACAGAAATACTAGAATTATGTGACAGAGATTTTAAAGAAACCATGACAAAGATGCCTCAACAAGAAAGTACAAACATGTTTGGACCAAACAAAAAAAAAACAAACAAAACAAAACAATGCCTCAGAAAAGAAATAGAAAATCTCAGCCAACAGGGGCACCTGGGTGGCTCAGTTGGTTCAGGGTCTGATTCTGGATGTCAGCTCAGGTCATGATCTCATGGTCATAGGACTGAGCCACGTAGGACTGAGCTCAGCACTGAGCGTGGAGCCTGCTTAAGATTCTCTCTCTCTGTCTCTCTCTCTCTCTCTCTCTCTCTGTCTCTCTCTCTCTCTTCTGACCTGCCCCCAATGTATTCTCTCTCTCTCCAAAAAGAAAGAAAGAAAATCTCAGCCAACAAATTAGAGATATAAAGGAGAACAAACAAATTTTTATAACTAACAAATATAACAACCAAAATAAAAAGTTCGGTGGCTGGGCTCAAAAGCAGAGAAGACAGAAAAATCAGGGAATTGAAAGACAGAATTGAAATATAGAAATTACTCAAGCAAGTAACAGAGCCAAAACAGACAAAAGCAAATAAATAAATAGACTTCCCTTTTCCAGGCTGGCACGCAAGAATCTTGGAAGTTACCATACCAACCTAAGAAGTAAAAAGCTGAACAAACCACAATCAACAACTCCTCACAAGCAAAGCCGCTGCCTCTTAAAATTATGCAGGCAGGCAAATACAGAGGATCACAACTTACTGAAGCAGAAACCCAGGAGCCAAAATTTCTGTGGGAACCAGCTGCAGGGTAGGGAAACCTGAGGTGTAAATGGGGAATTGCTAGAAGCATAGCAATTTGAAGCGCCCCAGTTTGAAGAGACAAAGCAAGCATCAGAGTCAGACTCGGATGTAGCAGGATATTGGAATTATCAGAACAGAAATTTAAAACAACAATGATTAATATGTTAAGGGCTCTCATGAACAAAGTAGACAGCATACAAGAAGAGATGAACTATGTAATCAGACAGATGGAAATTCTAAGAAACAAAAGGAAACATGATAGATGCTGTAACAGAAACAAAGAATGTCTAGGACGCCTGGGTGGCTCAGTCCGTTAAGCGTCCGATTCGATTTCTGCTCAGGTTATGATTTCGCAGATTATGAGACCAAGCCTCAGCTCTGCACTGGCAGCACAGAGCCTGCTTGGGATTCTCTCTCTCTCTCTCTCTCTCTCTCTCTCTCTCTCTCTCTGCCCCTCCCCCACTCCCCACTTGCTCTATCAAAATAAATAAATACACTTAAAAAAAAAAAAAAGAAATGGGACGCCTTGGTGGCTCAGTCAGTTAAGCCTCTGATTTTGGCTCAGGTCATGATCTCGTGGTTCGTGAGTTCAAGCCCCACATCGGGCTCTGTGATGACAGCTCAGAGCCTGGAACCTGCTTTGAATTCTGTGTCTCCCTCTCTCTCTCTGCCCCTCCCCCACTCGTGCACACGCACGCACACTCTCTCTCTCTCAAAAATAAACATTTTAAAAAATTAAAAAAAAAAAAAAGAAAGGAAGGCAGACTGTCTTTAGTGAGCTCATTATTAGACTGAACACGCTGCAGAAAAAAATCTGAGCATGAGGGTGTCTCAATAGAAGTCTCCAAAACTAAAAAAAGGAAAAGAACTGGGAGGAAAAACAAGCAGAACATCCAAGAAATGTGGGACAGCTACAAAAAGTGTTAATACGTGCATGATGGGAATACCAGAACAATAAAAAGAGAAAAGAACAGAAGAAATATTGAAGCAATAACATTTGAGAATTTCTCCCAAATTAATGACAGATACCAAACCACAGATTCAAAAAAGCTCAGAGCACACCAAGCAGGATAAATGCCAAAGAAAACTACATCTAAGACATATCACATTCAAACTACAGAATATCAAAGATAAAGAAAAATCCTTTAAAAAGCTAGAAGGGGTGGGGCGCCTGGGTGGCGCAGTCGGTTAAGCGTCCGACTTCAGCCAGGTCACGATCTCGCGGTCCGTGAGTTCGAGCCCCGCGTCGGGCTCTGGGCTGATGGCTCGGAGCCTGGAGCCTGTTTCCGATTCTGTGTCTCCCTCTCTCTCTGCCCCTCCTCCGTTCATGCTCTGTCTCTCTCTGTCCCAAAAATAAATAAACGTTGAAAAAAAAAAATTTTTTAAATAAAAAGCTAGAAGGGGTAAACACATCTACAGAGAAGCAAAATAGAAATTACATCAGACTTCTCCAAAACTATGGATACAAAAAGAGAATGTAGTGAAATATTTAAAGTGTTCAGAGACAAAAAACTATCACCCTAATTCTTATCCAGTAAAATTAACCATCAAAGGTGAAGATGAAATAGGGACTTTTTGGACAAATAAAAATTGAGGGAAATTGTTGCCAGTGGAACTTGCAATGTTAAAAGAAGTTCTTTAGGGGGAAGAAAAATATTATAGGTCAGAAACCTGGACCTATATAAAGAAAGTAAGAGCATCAAAAAAAGAATAAGTGAAAGTAAAATAAAAACATATTTCTTATTTTCTTAATTGATCTATATTCTTTTTTTTTTTTTTTTTTTTTTTTTTGAGAGAGAGAGCATGTGTGCAAGCAGGGGAGAGAGGGCAGAGAGAGAGAATCCCAAGCAGGCTCCACGCTCAGCATGGAGACCAATGTAGAGGTCAATCCCACATCCCTGGGATCATGACCTAAACCAAAATCAAGAGTCAGACACTCAAATGACTGAGCCACCCAGGCACCCCGATCTATATTCATAATTGATCTTTCATTTGTTCAAAATAATAATGTCAACAATGTATTAGATTATGTATACAAAGATGTAAGTGAAATAAGTGAGAGTATTAACACAAGAGACAGGAGGGAGGAATTAGGATCATTTTGCTATTTTAAGATACTCTCACTGTGTATGGAGCTGTATAGTTATTTGAAAGTGGACTTGGATTAGTTGATAAGTATATTGCAAACTTTAGAGCAACCGGTATAAAAGAAGTATAATTGATATGCTAAGAATGCAATGAAAATGGAATCAGATCAAATTCTCAAAACCACAGAAGAGTGAAAGACAAAAAAGGAACAAAGAACAAGGGCAAGATACAGAAAACAATAGAAATATGATAAGTATTGATACAACCATATTAATAATCACTTGGGATGTCAGTGGTCTAAATTCACGAATTAAAACACAAAGATTATCAGAGTGGATCAAAAAAAACACCAGACTTAACTATATGTTGTCTACAAGAAACCCACATTAAAACTTTAGGAGGAGAATATAAAGACATGTGTACATTAAAAGTAAATGGGTAGTGGGGCACCTGGGTGGCTCAGTCGGTTGAGTGTCCGACTTCGGCTCACGTCATGATCTCACTGTTCGTGAGTTCGAGCCCCACATCGGGCTCTGTGCTGTCACCTGGGAGCCTGGAGCCTGCTTCGGATTCTGTGTCTCCTTCTCTCTCTGCCCCTCCCCCACTTGTGCTCTGCCTCTCTCTGTCTCTCAAAAATAAATAAATATAAATTAAAAAAAAAAATTTTTTTTAAGTAAATGGGTAGTGAAAGGTATACTGAACTAAAGAAAGCAGGAGTAGCTATATTAATTGCAGACAGTGTGGGGTGCACAGCAAGTAAAGTTACCAGATATAAAGATGGTCATTGCATAATGATAAAGGGGTCAATTCTTCAAGAAGTCATAACATTGTTTAATGTGTATGCACCTAACAACACAGCATCAAAAAGTGAAACAAAATAGAACTTCAATACATATCTATTACCACAGTTAGAGACTTAAGCACTCCTCTATCAGAAGTGGTCAGATCCAGAATGCACAAAATCAGTAAGAATGTAGTTGAAGTCAACAACAATATCAATAAACCATATATGACTGACATCTACTGACTACTCTATCTAACAGCAGAATACACATTCTTTCTAGGTTCACATAGAACATTCATCAAGACAGACCACATACTGGCCATAAATATACCTTAACAAACTGAAAAGAATAGAAATCATACAATGTCTGCTCTCAGAAAACAAGGCTTATTAAACTAGAAATTAGTAACAGAAAAATGGAAAATAGTAAGATGGACGAGTAGGAGCATCCTGAGCTCACCTTGTCCATCAACACACCAAGGTAACAACTATCTCTATACAACCAACTCTGAAAATGACCTGAAGACTGACAGAATAGATCTTCCACAACTAGTCATAGAGAGAGGGCCACATCAAAAAGGGTAGGAGGGGCAGAGACACGGTTGGGAACCAACCCCCTGGCACAACTAGCCACAAATGGTAGGGACATCACAAGCATGGAGAAGTGAGAGGATAAGACACTGGTTTTAAATGACATTAGACCAGACGGATCTAGTAGATATATACAGAATATTCATCCAAAAACAGCAGAACACACATTCTTTCCAAGTGCACATGAAGCATTCTCCAGGATAGATCACAGAACAAAACTCAATATATTTCAGAAGACTAAAGCATCTTTTCCAACCACAACAGTATAAAACTAAAGATTACAAGAAATTACAAGAACAAAAAACCAGAAAAAGCACAAACATGTGAAAGCTAAACAACATGCTACTACATAATGAATGGGCCAACCAAGAAATCAAAGAGGAAATTTAAAAATGCAAGAAGACAAATGAAAATGAAAACACAACAGTCCAAAATCTTTGGGATGCAGCAAAAGCAGTTCTAAGAGGGAAGTTTATAGTGATATTGACCTACTTCAAAAAAACAAGAAAAATCTCAAATAACCTAACTTTTCACCTAAACGAACGAGAAAAAGAAGAACAAATAAAGCCGAATGCTAGTAGAAGGAAGGAAATAGAAACTAAAGAAATAGAAAAGATCAATGAAACCAAGAACTGGTTATTTGAAAAGATGAACAAAACTGATAAATCTTCAGCCAGCCTTCCCAAAAAAAAAGAGAGAGGACTCCAAATAAAGAAACTGATCCCATTCACAATTGCACCAAGAAGCATAAAATACCTAGGGATAAATCTAACCAAAGATGTAAAAGATCTGTATGCTGAAAACTATAGAAAGCTTATGAAGGAAATTGAAGAAGATATAAAGAAATGGAAAAACATTCTGTGCTCATGGATTGGAAGAATAAATATTGTCAAAATGTCAATACTACCCAAAGCTATCTACACATTCAATGCAATCCCAATCAAAATTGCACCAGCATTCTTCTCAAAACTAGAACAAGCAATCCTAAAATTTATATGGAGCCACAAAAGGCCCCGAATAGCCAAAGTAATTCTGAAGAAGAAGACCAAAGCAGGAGGCATCACAATCCCAGACTTTAGCCTCTACTACAAAGCTGTAATCATCAAGACAGCATGGTATTGGCACAAAAACAGACACACAGACCAATGGAATAGAATAGAAACCCCAGAACTAGACCCACAAACGTATGGCCAACTAATCTTTGAAAAGCAGGAAAGAACGTCCAATGGAAAAAAATAGAGAGGACTCAAATAAATAAAATCAGAAACAAAGGATGAGAGGGGCACCTGGGTGTCTCAGTTGGTTAAGCATCCAACTTCGGCTCAGGTCATGATCTTGCAGTTCAAGCCCGACATCAGGATCTGTGCTGACAGCTTGGAGCCCGGACCCTGCTTCAGATTCTGTGTCTCCCTCTCTCTGCCCTTCCCTGCTCACATTGTATGTGTGTGTCTCTCTCTCAAAAATAAATAAACATTGAAAAAAATTTTTCTTTAAAGAAATAAAGGATGAGAAATAATCAAAATCCCAGAAATACAAAGAATTATAAGAGAATGTATTAAAAAATGTAGACCAACAAATTGGACAACCTAGAAATGGATGAATTCCTAGAAACATACCATCTTTCAAAACTGAACAAGGAAGAAATAGAAAATTTGAACAGACCAATTATTAATAACAAAATTGAACTGGCAACCAAAAAGTCTGAAGAAAAAAAAGTCCAGGGTCAGATGGCTTTATAGGTAAATTCCAACTTAAAGAAAATTCCAACTTAAATTCCACTTAAAGAAAAGTTAATGTGTATTCTTCCAAACTATTCCAAAACTTAAAAGAGAAAGGAAAACTTCCAAATTCACGCTACAAGGCCAGCATTACTCTGATATCAAAACCAGATAAAGATACTACCTTAAAAAAAAAAAAAAAAAAAAAACACTATTGGCCAATATCTTGGATGAACACAGATGCAAAACCTCAACAGAATATTAGAAAACTGATTTCAACATTAAATTAAAAGGTTCATGGGGCGCCTGGGTGGCGCAGTCGGTTGAGCGTCCTACTTCAGCCAGGTCACGATCTTGCGGTCCGTGAGTTCGAGCCCCGCGTCAGGCTCTGGGCTGATGGCTCAGAGCCTGGAGCCTGTTTCCGATTCTGTGTCTCCCTCTCTCTCTGCCCCTCCCCTGTTCATGCTCTGTCTCTCTCTGTCCCAAAAATAAATAAACGTTGAAAAAAAAATTTTAAAAAAATAAAAAATAAAAGGTTCATTCACCACAATCAAGTGGGATTTATCCCAGGGAAGCAAGGGTGGTTCACTATTAGCAAGTCAATCAATGTGATACATGACATTAATAAGAAGGATGAAAAACCATATGATCATCTCAGTAGATGCAGAAAAAGTATTTGACAAAATATAACATTTGTTCATAACAAAAACTCTTAACAAAAGGGGTTTACAGGGAACATATCTCAAAATAACAAAGATCAATTTTTAATTTTTTGAGGAACCTCAGAGAAAGACAGATACCGTATGTTTTCACTCATAGGTGGATCTTGAGAATTTAACAGAAGACCATGGGGGAGGGGAAGGGGGGGTTAAATTACAGAGAGGAAGGGAGGCACACCATAAGAGACTCTTGGATACTGAGAACAAACTGAGGGTTGATGGGGGGTGGAGGAGAGGGGAAAGTGGGTGATGGGCATGGAGGAGGGCACTTGTTGGGATGAGCACTGGGTGTTGTATGGAGACCAATTTGTCAATAAATTATATTTAGAAATAACAATAATAATGATGAAGATCATATGACAAACCCACAGCTAACAACATAATCAATGACGAAAAACTGACAGTTTTTCTTATAAGATCAGGAACAAGACAAGGATGTTCACTCTCATCACTTTTATTCAATATAGTCTGGAAGTCCTAGCTGTAACAATCAGACAGGAAAAGAAATAAAAGGCATCCAGATTGGTAAGAAAAGAAGTAAAACCCTACTATTTGCAGCTGATATGATACTATGTATAGAAAGTCCTAAAGACTCCACCAAAAAAAATCAGAACTGATAAATAAATTCATTAAAGTTAAAAGATACAAATTAATATATTATATTATACATACTGTTGTATTTCTACCCACTAATAACAAAGTAACTGAAAGAAAAATAGGACAATAATCCCATTTATAATTGCACCAAAGACAATAAATTACCTAGGAATAAATTTAACCAGAGGGGTAAAAAACCTATACTCTGAAAACTATAAGATGTTGATGAAAGAAATGAAGATGACACAGATGAAAAGATATACTATGCTCATGAATCAGAAGAATTAATATCATTAAAATGTCCATACTACCCAAAGGAATCTACAGATTCAAAGCAATTCCTATCAAAATAACAACAGCATTTTTCACAAAACTGTAACAAATAATCCTAAGATTTGTATGGAGCCACAAAGACTTGGAATAACCAAACCAGTGCTGAGAAAGAACAAAGCTGGAGGTATCACAATTTCAGATTTCCGGATATACTACAAACCTTTTGTAATAAAAACAGTATGGTACTGGCACAAAAATAGACCCATCAGTCAAGGGAACAGTATAGAAAGCCCAGAAATAAACCCAAAGTTACATGGTCGATTAATCTACGACAAAGGAGGCAAGAATATAAAAGGGAAAAAAGACAGTCTTTTCAATAAATGGTGTGGGGAATACCGGACAGCTACATGCAAAAGAATGAAACTAGACCACTTTCTCACCATACACAAAAATAAAGTCAAAATGGATAAAGACCTAAATCTGAGACTTAAAACCATAAAACTCCTAAAAGAAAACATAAGCAGTAATCTCTTGGACATCGGCTTTAGCAACATATTTATGATATACCTCGGAGAATGAAAACAAAAGCAAAAATGAATTATTGGGACTATATTGAAATAAGAAGCTTTTCACAGAAAAGGAAACCATTTAAAAAAAAAAAAAGGCAACCTAGTGAATGGGAGAAGATATTTGCAAATGATATATCCAATAAGGGATTGACATCCAAAATATATAAAGAACTTAACTCAACACCCAAGAAACCAAATAATCTTATTAAAAATGGGCAGAGGGGGGGCGCCTGGGTGGCTCAGTCGGTTAAGCGTCCGACTTCAGCTCAGGTCACGATCTCGCGGTCCATGAGTTCAAGCCCCGCATCGGGCTCTGGGCTGATGGCTCGGAGCTTGGAGCCTGCTTCTGATTCTGTGTCTCCCTCTCTCTCTGCCCCTCCCCCGTTCATGCTCTGTCTCTGTCTCAAAAATAAAAAAAATAAACATTAAAAAAATTTAAAAAAAAAAATGGGCAGAGGACCTGAATGTTTTTCCAAAGAAGACATACAGATGACCAAGAGACACATGAAAAGATGTTCAATACCATTAATTATCAGGGAAATGCAAATCAAAACCACAATAAAATATTACCTCACACCAGTCAGAATGGCTAGAATCAGAGACGTGGAATCAAACAAGTGTTGGCTAGGAGGTGGAAACAACGGAATCCTCATGCATAGTTGGTAGGAATGTAAGTTGGTATAGCCACTGTGGAAAACAGTATGGAGGCTCCTCAAAAAATTAAAAATAATCACATAATCCAATAATTCCACTACTATATACCCCCCAAAAAAACAAAACACAAAATCGAAAAGATATATGTACCTCTTATTTATTGCAGTGTTTTTTACAGTAGCCAAGAAACAGAAGCAACCTTAGTGTCCATTGATAGATGAGTGGATAAAGAAGCTGCGATATTTATATACAATGTAATATTATTCAGTCATGAGAAAGAGGGAAATCCTACTGTTTGTTACAGATGGACCTAGAGAGTATTACACTATGTGAAACAAGGCAGACAGAAAAAGACAAATACCATAAAATTTCACTTTGTAGAACCTAAAAAACAAAACAAATGATCAAAAAACCAACCAAAACCAAAAAATACACGGACTCTTAAATGCAGAGAACAAACTGGTGGTAGCCAGATGGAGGTTACCAGAGGAACGGATGAAATAGGTAAAGGGGATTAAGAGGTACAAACTTCCAATTATAAAATAAATAAGTCCTGGAGATGAAAAGTACAGCATAGGGAATACAGCCAATAACATTGTAATAACATTGTACGGTGACAGATGGTGACTATACTTATCAAGGTGAGCATCAATATATAGAATTGTCGAATCAATATGTTATACACCTGAAACTAATATAACAATGTATGTTAATTATACTTCAACAAAAATATTTAAATGATAAAATAATAAAATAAGCTAAGTAAAAAAAAAACTACCAACTGTAATTCCAGTGAAAAGACTACCTCCTAACTGTAATTCCAATGATAGGAAAAGACAAACTAGGCAGTAAAAATTTCAGTGGTTACCAAAAGTTTGGAGGGGCACCTGGGTGGCTTGGTTGGTTAAGCGTCCGACTTCGGCTGGGGTCATGATCTCACGGTCCGTGAGTTCGAGCCCCGCATGGGGCTCCGTGCTGACAGCTCAGAGCCTGGAACCTGTTTCGGATTCTGTGTCTCCCTCTCTCTCTGCCCCTTCCCTGCTCATGCTGTGTCTCTCTCTGTCTCAAAAATAAATAAACATTAAAAAAAGATTAAAAAAAAAAAAGTTTGGAAAGGAGAATGGAGCACAGGGGACTTTTTGGGCAGTGAAGTTATTCTGTATGATACTGTTTATTTTTTTTTTATTTTTTTTTCAACGTTTATTTATTTTTGGGACAGAGAGAGACAGAGCATGAACGGGGGAGAGGCAGAGAGAGAGGGAGACACAGAATCGGAAACAGGCTCCAGGCTCCGAGCCATCAGCCCAGAGCCTGACGCGGGGCTCGAACTCACGGACCGCGAGATCGTGACCTGGCTGAAGTCGGACGCTTAACCGACTGCGCCACCCAGGCGCCCCATGTATGATACTGTTTAATAATAGATACAGAATATTACGCATTTGTCAAAATCCACAGAACTTTACGTATTTGTTGTATAAAGCTTTAAAAATCCATTTAGGAAGTCAGAGAATCCATGAAAGAATGAAGACTGTGACAAGAGAATCTAACTGTATTACAAATGTCAGACAAAACACACTGAAGGGGGTGGGAAGAGGATGATGACCTAAGTGACTTTGGAAATGGAGTCTACAAGAATAAAGACAAAAGACACCGCACACCAGCACTGTATTCTAGTTGATAAAGTTGTTTCCCATGGTGGTATGAGTTTACAATTCCGATACTACTATATGTGTTCATTGGAATTGAATAATTAAGGAAATGTACTGAGCAAGTTAACAGGACCAGATTTCTCTCTGTTGGAGTAGTCACTAAAGATACCAAGGGAAGTAGGCTAGAATGATGCAATGTGTTAACTGAGAAACATTTCAGACATCAGTAAAAACTGATGTATACCTTATTATAGATATACATAGTTGCCTATAGAAATATTTGTCAATATATGTACATGCACAGGTTAGTACACACATAGAGATTTCCTTGTCCTGTGAACTGGGAGGGCTAAAAGAACACCTCAGCAGCAGTGAGCATACCTAGTATTCAAATCTTGGTTTCTAATACCATTCTTCAATAGCAGGAGCCAGGACTCCACAGAGAAATAGCTGATTCTAAGACTAAGGCAAGAAATATACAATATAAGCCCAGAGAATATTACAATCCCAAAAAGTAAGGAAGTGCTCAAAAACCAAGTAAAACAACAAAGTGATGGGGGCATGTCAAAGGGCCATGGGAGCCAACTGAAAGACTCCCAGGGGCAAAGGCAGAACAATTTGAGCAACAAAATAAATACAGTATTGGATTATAACCCAAAGTGTAAGATAAATATCCATGAGTATATACAGATATAAATAGATGACTGGATAAATTAATAAACAGGGTAGAACAAATAGCAAATGCACAAGAATTTCTAGTAAACTACATAGAAACTTGTTTTGCACTGAATTGTGTTCCCCCAACAGTCATGTGCTGAAGTTATAACCCTCAATGTGACTACAGTGGTAGACTTTAAGGAGGCAATAAAGGTTAAATGAATCATAAAAGCAGGGCCTTAATCCAATAGGACTTGTGTCCTTCTAAGAGGAAGAGACACTAGAAAACTCTCTCTCCCTCCCCATTCACACAGAGAATTGGTTATGTAAGGACACAGCAAGAAGGTAGCTGTCTACAAGCCAGGAAGAAAGGCCTTGCCAGAAACCAACTCTTATGGCACCTGGGACTTCTGGCCTCCATAACTATGAGACAATAAATTTCTGTTGTCTACACCTCCCAGTCTGTGATATTTCGTTATGACACTCAAGCAGGCTAATACAGATTTTGGCTCCAAAGTGGGGTGCTATTGTAACAAACACCTAAAAACGTGAAATGGCTTTAGAACTGGGTGATGGGTAGAGGCTGGAAGAAAATGAGGTGCATGCTAGAAAAAGCCTAGATTGCCTTGAAAGGGCTGCTGGTAGGGGCCCCTGGGTGGCTCAATCAGTTAAGCCTCTGACTTCGGCTCAGGTCACGATCTCAGGTTCGGCTCAGGTTCATGAGTTCAAGCCCCACATCGGGCTCTGTGCTAACAGCTTGGAGCCTGGAGCCTGCTTCAGATTCTGTGTCTCCCTCTCTCTCTGCCCCTTCTCCACTCACAAGCTCGCTCTCTCTCTCTCTTTCTCTCTCAAAAATAAACATCAAAAAAAATTTTTTTTAAAGAAAAGAAAGGGCTGCTGGTAGAAATATAGATATTAAAGATAATTCTGGTGAGGACTCAGTAGAAGAGAGCTGTAGAGAAACATCCTACCATCTTAAAGACTATACATACACCATAATGAACAGAATGTTGGTAGAAATCTGAACATTAAAGATGCTTCTGGTAAGGTCTCAGAAATGAGAAACACGTTATTAGAAATAGGAAGAAAGGCAATTCTTATTATAAAATAGCAAGGAACTTGCTGAATTGTGTTCTAATGTTTTGTGAAAGGTAGAACTTGTAAGTGACAGCCTTGGATATTTAGTAGAGGAGATTTCTAAGCCAAGTATTAAAGCTGTGGCCTGATTTCTCCTTACTGCTTATCGTAAAATGCAAAAGGAAAGAGATAAATTGAAGGAAGTGTGAAGTGAAAAGGAACCAGAATCTGAAGACCCACAAAATTCTTAGCCAGACTGTAAAAAGTGAGAAACTGTGTTCTGCAAAGAACTCCAAGGATGTGGCTGGACAAACATTCCGTAAAGAGATTACCCATGGATTTAAACAGCCATCTCCACAATGAAGACTATTTCTTTGTACAGATAAAGATACGCATATAAGAATTTTAAGTCTTGGGGCGCCTGGGTGGCTCAGTCGGTTAAGCGTCCGACTTCGGCTCAGGTCACGATCTCACGGTCCGTGAGTTCGAGCCCCGCGTCGGGCTCTGGGCTGATGGCTCAGAGCCTGGAGCCTGCTTCCGATTCTGTGTCTCCCTCTCTCTCTGCCCCTCCCCCGTTCATGCTCTGTCTCCCTCTGTCCCCAAAAAAATAAATAAATAAATAAAAAACGTTGAAAAAAAAATTTTAAAAAAATAAAAATAAATAAATAAATAAATAAATAAAACGTTAAAAATTTTTGAAAAAAAAAAAAAGAATTTTAAGTCTTATTTCTTTGTACACCTGAAGCTTGAAATGATCATGAGACTCAACTTCTTACTATGATCTGCCTGTGAATCTTACTGGAAATATTAACTTGGTATCCTTACATAGTGTAGTCAACCACTGAATTATAGGCACATTCATTTTTACCTTCCATGGTCACATTCTCTTTCAGGCATTCCAATTCCGTGTGAGGGAGCTCTTTTGCAGTCTTTTTTTCTTTAAGAAGCTGAGAATATTTTTGGAAGAAAACTGAAAAAAAAAAAAGGCCATTCATTTTCTGGTGTTATGACTTTGCTCTCTATTGTTACTTTCTCACATTCTGTTTTATAGGAACAAAATCTACAAATGTCCAATTGCTTGAGCGGAGGCTCCTGACAATGGAAAAGATTTCTCATCACCCCACATTCAATGTAATCCTAATCCCACTGATTTTGAAACCATAGATTTCTCCAGGAATAGCCAAAAGATCCGTAGTTGAAGGGAGACATGATGGTTCCATTATAATGAGTGCAAAGGGATTTATCCATATTTCCCTTCAATCCTAAATGCAGAAGGTGAGCCCTGAAGGTGGGAGAATGGAGTGAAAGCAAACAGTTCTGTCTGAGGATGTACACAGCATAGGTCTGTTGTGGCGGAGGAGGGTGGGGGCCGTTGCAGACTGAGCTAATTCTGAGTTCTGGGTTACCTGTAAAGTGAGATTTTTTTTTTTAAGCCAACATTGATCAGGAGATATGGGCATTATTTTCCTCCTCCTTCTTCCTTTACTCTATCCACTCTCAACTGGCTTTTTTTTTTTCAGCACACCAATATACTCAAATATGTCACAACTTAAAAATAACTTACCTCTTCCTCCAGAAAGTGAATTTTCTCTTTTTTTCCTCCTTACCTCCCATTTGCTCCCTGCCCCACTACATGCTGGCTTCACTACTTCTTATGCCTTTTCAAATTTTGATATGTTCTTAAAGCCAGAGATACGAAGAAATCCACCTATTTGCCAAATTGGCTTTAGATCTTACATAGTCTTGGGCAGGAAAGACATGATTAAGGTGAAATTTCAATGGAAACTCTTCCTGGAATATCTCTTCCCATCGCCTTTTGTCCACCTGCTCATCTCAAAATATATGTCTGTGCAGTCAAAAAAACCTGGCCTTATAAACACTAATAGGCAAACACAGATTTGTCCTCACTTACACAACTGTCTAGCGTAGAAATGGTACCTAATATATGTCCCTCTACAAGACACACACACACATATATTCAATTTCTTTATAGGGTGGATACCATTATTTTTAGAAGGAAGTAACTAAATTCAAATAAGTAACAAAATTTCTAACAGATTCCCATTAATTGTGTCTCTCCCTCCCAAAGAAGACTTCTTTTCCAGATTTCTGGATAGACCCATTATTAAATGTCAGTATCTAATGGATGCCATCTCTTCATGGAAGGCAGACATTCCATATAGCTTCTGTTGGATACTTACTGATAAAAGCGATAAAAAATGAGATTGCCAATAGCAGCAGAAGCACCAGCAATGAGGCAAAAAGTAGCTTGGGAAAACTGGGATTACTTTTGTTCAGGCTGGTCTTCTCTTTGGGAGCTGAACGAGAAATCAAAGGAGTTTCATCAGTAACAAATTCTGATTTTTACTTTCCTTCTCCTCCCCTTCCTCTTCTCCCTTTTCTAGGATGACATACTATTACCAAGAATATGACATCTGAAATAATAGGAAAATAGGGGGAAAAAATGTTCACTGTAGAAACGTTGGAAACTACATAAAAACACAACCTCTTACCACTGGGGGTAACTATTGCTAATGTTTTGATATATATCCTTCCAGTAATTTTCAAAGTGTATATACATAAGTACACATTTTCCCACATGATTGACATACCATAGACACTAGCTTCAGACCTACTATATTGTAATACACTAGACCATGAACATTTTTCATACAACCATATTTTTTCTTTAACGCTGTCTATTGTGGTTGTATAGAATTTCATTATGTATTTAAATAATCTTCCAGATTGTTTCCAATTTCAACTACTATAAATAATGCCATAGCAGATAAATCGTTATTATGGTCATCCCTCATCACATTCTTAAAATAAGGTCAGACCTTTCTAGTTACTATTTCATGGTTAAGAATTATTTTCTCAGGGTGCCTGGGTGGCTCAGTGGGTTAAGCTTCTGACTTTGGCTCTGGTCACGATCTCACAGTTAGTGTGTTCGAGCCCCGTGTGGGGCTCTGCATTGAGAACTCAAAGCTTGGAGCCTTCTTCAGACTCTGTGTCTCCCTCGGTCTCTGCCCCTCCCCCCACACACACACACACACTCTGTCTCTATCAAAAACGGATAAACATTAAAAAATAAATAAAAAGAATTATTTTCTCAATGGCTAGTATCAAAAAGAAAAAAACGTTTAAGGAGGGTACTTGTGATGAGCACGGAGTGTTATATATAAGCGATGAATCACTGAATTCTATACCTGAAGCCAATATTACACTATATATTAACTAACTAGAATTTAAATAAAAACTTTAAAAAAAAAAAAGACAAGAAATAACAAGTGTTGGTGACGATGTGGGGAAAAGGCAACCCTTGTGCACTGTTGGTTGGGATGTAAATTGGTGCAGCCACTGTGGAAAACAGTATGGAGGTTCCTCAAAAATTTAAAAATAGAGGGGCACCCGAGTGGCCCAGTCGGGTAAGCATCGACTCCTGATTTCGGATCAGATCATGATCTCACAGTTTGTGAGTTCAAGCCCTGCATCGGGCTTTGTGCTGACGGTGCAGAGCTTACTTAGGGTTCTCTCCTTCTCTCTCTGCCCCTCCCCTGCTCACTCTCTCTAAAAAATAAATAAACTTTAAAAAAATTAAAAACAGAAATATCATATGATCTATTAACTCCAGTACGGGGTATTTCCCCAAAGAAAACAAAGACATTTAATGAACTAAATCAAAAAGGTATATGCACCCCTATGTTTATTGCAGCATAATTTACAGTAGCTAGGAAAAGCAACCTAAGCATCCATCCATCCACGAATGGATGTACCAAGTGTGATATTTATATACAATGGATTATTATTCAACCATAAAAAAAAAAGAAGGAACTCTTGTCATTTGTGACAACTTGGATGGGACTTGAGGGCATTATGCTAAGTGAAATAAGTCAGACAGAGAAAACAAATACCATATGATCTCACTTATCTGTGGAATTCAAAAAACAAAACGAAACTCACAGATACAGAGAACAGATTGGCGGTTGCCAGAGGTGGGGTAAGGAGTGGTGGGGAATGGGTGAAGGGGATTAAGAGGTGCAAACTTCCAGTTATAAAATAAAGAAGTCATAGAAAATAAAGTAAGATAACAACAGAGAGGGTGTCAAACCATAAGAAACTCTTAACTATAGAGAACTGAGGGTTGCTGCAGGGGTTGTTGCAGTGGGGGGGGGGGGGGTGGCTAAATGGTGATGGGCATTAAGGAGGGCACTTGTTGGGATGAGTATTGGGTATTATACATAAGCAATGAAGCACTAAATTCTACTCCTGCAACCAATACTACACTATATGTTAATTAACTTGAATTTAAATAAAAACTCGAAAGAAAAAAAAAGAAGTCATGGAGATGTAATGTACAGCATATCGACTATAGTTAATATTATAGATTATTATAATATTATCAACTATTAAATATTATTACATATTTGAACGTTGCTAAGAGATTAAATCTCAAAAGGCCTCATCACAAGAAAAAAATTGGAGTGACTATGGTGATAAATGTTAACTAGACTGATTGTGGTGATCATTTCACCAATATATACAAAAATCAAATCACTACATTGTATACCTGAAACTAACACGGTAGTCCCCCTCCCCGCCCCCACCCCCGCAGTTTTGCTTTCCACAATTTGTTACCTGTGGCCAACTGTGGTCTGAAGGCAGATGATCCTCCTTCTGATGTATCCTCAGAAGGTACATAGTAGCCTAAGGCTAGGTCACAATGCCTAGGTCATTCACCTAACTTCATCTCATCACATAAGAATTTTATCATCTCACATCATCATAAGCAAGGTGAATACAGTTCAATATTTTGAGATAGAGAGACCATATTCACATAACTTTTATTATGGTATATTAATACAATTGGTATGTTTTATTATTAGTTATTGTTGTTAATCTCTTACTGTACCTAATTTATAAATTAACTTTTATCATAGATATATATGTATAGGAAAAAAACCCACAATATATAGGATTTGATACTATCTACTATTCAGGCATTCACTGGGGATCTTGGACCATATCCCCCCAGATAAGAGGGGACTATTGCAGAATGTTTTATGTCAATCATACCTCCATAAAAAAATAAAGAATAGTTTTCCCTAAGTTATGAGGTATTGACAAGCAGGGGGACAAAATCCTCAATAATGTATAACATAATCTCAGCTTTAGAAAAAATAAAGTTAGATATAGTATTTATATCTGGAAAGATCTACACTGAAATGTAAATTATAGTGATCTCTAGATGGTAAAATAAATATAAATTTGTGTATGCCTCTAGTTTTTAATTTTTTCTTTAATGAGCCTTTCAACATATAATAAGGAAGTTTTACAAAAAATTTTAAGGGGAATGACCCAGCAATAGCACTACTAGGAATTTACCCAAGGGATACAGGAGTGCTGATGCATAGGGGCACTTTGTACCCCAATGTTTATAGCAGCACTCTCAACAATAGCCAAATTATGGAAAGAGCCTAAATGTCCATCAACTGATGAATGGATAAAGAAATTGTAGTTCATATATACAATGGAATACTACGTGGCAATGAGAAAGAATGAAATATGGCCTTTTGTAGCAACGTGGATGGAACTGGAGAGTGTGATGCTAAGTGAAATAAGTCATAGAGAGAAAGACAGATACCATATGTTTTCACTCTTATGTGGATCCTGAGAAATTAACAGAAGACCATGGGGGAGGGGAAGGAAAAAAAAAAAAGTTAGAGATGGAGGGAGCCAAACCACAAGAGACTCTTAAAAACTGAGAATAAACTGAGGGTTGATGGGGGTGGGAGGGAGGGGAGGGTGTGTGACGGGCATTGAGGAGGGCACCTGTTGGGATGAGTACTGGGTGTTGTATGGAAACCAATTTGACAATAAATTTCATATTAAAAAAATAAAAAAATAAAAAATAAGAAAAAAAGAAAAAGAAATTAAAATAAAATAAAATAAAATAAAATAAAATAAAATAAAATAAAATATGCAAGAAGAAAAAAAAGCTTTTTAAGGGGAAAAAACAGTTTCCCTGAGCGCTCTCCCGATCTCCACCGAAGTGTTTTGGAAAGCATGCGCAATCATGACCTCCCACTCACAGCTTCTTATAATACACATGCTTTTTTTCTCTTTTGCTCTATATCTGATATATCATAAATGATAACCATATTACCTTTTATCTACTCCCAAATTCAGTTAAATCCATCCTGGGGAGGCAGGATGCAATGGATTTCCTGAATACACCGAAGACTCCCTTTGCAACTTTCTAGTCCTTCTTCTGCAACGGTCTTGGGTTACACTTCAGTCCCGCGGTAACAAAGACGCCCACTACGCTCTCCACCCAAACTCTTCCCCTCTAACCGAGCCTGAGTCCACGGACTCATCAACATCCTCTGTATCTGGGCAGACGGTTTCAAGACCTGTACCCAATCTCTCTCTCTCTCTCTCTTTTTTTTTTTTTTAGAGAGAGTGAGAGAGCGTATGCAAGTGGGGCCAAGGGAGAGAGCAAGAAAATCTTCAGCAGGCTCCATGCTCAGCGCAGAGTCCAACCTGGGGCTCGATCCCACAACCCTGGGATCATAACCTGAGCTGGAATGAAGAGTCGGACGTTCAAGTGACTTGAGCCACCCAGGCGCTCCTGTACCCAATCTCTTGACTGCAGTCTCACTCAGCCTCAGAAGGCACAAGAGAATAACCTCAGCATAATTAGCATTCTCCTTAGCTCAGGACCTTAGTGGACTTGTCACACCTCAGTTTGGTTAGCGTGTAACTACACAAGCCCTTAATGCTTATCTTCAGATAACTCAATCTTCTGAGAATCCTAGGTGCCCCACCTGTGGCCAGAGAGCCAGCAACTAACACTATCATGCTTCATTTACAATATTCTCTCTTCATCCTTCTTCTCATCACTAACTCTGACCACCAGAAAATGTGCTTACCTGCAGGAGGCCTTTCTTTGGTGCCTGAGGACTTCGATTCATTTTTGAAACTCAATTCAGCATAAGTGGTCTCTGAAGTCATATCGAGAAGAAATCTGCTCTTCAAAAAATCCTTTACATCTCTTCCTTAAAACGTCTTAAAATAAAACCCAAACATGGTGGCAATTTGTCATACTTCCTATCAAGAACAGGGGCCCCATATAGGCAAATAACTCTGAGAGGAATCTCATGAAAATTAGAAACCTCAGAGGCCAAATCTCCAGGATCAGCACGATGAGAATCATAGCATTTGAACATACGTCAGCAAATGTAATAAGGAACTTCTCATAAATTTATAAATGTAATAAGGAAATGGAAAGTAGGAACTCAAAGCGTAGATTTAAAAATATGTCTAGGAAGGAAAGACACAGAGAAACTAAGCAGTTAGAGAACGCTTTTCTGAGACCTGTATTATCTGAGCTCACCAGCCAAGAATGAACTTCATGTATTTGTGTACATCTGTATGCAAACATAATTATTTATAGACCAATCTGGGCATAGATTCATTCATGCTGTATTCTCATCATGTGTGGCTGATCAGGCAACTTTTGGTGACCACATTCTAAGAGGATCATCGACCAAAAACTCACGTGTCAGCCTCCCCACTTTCAAGAGTGTATGTAGGAGGGAAGTCAAAGCTTACGTCATACGTGTTCTGAAGCTGCTCCCCAGTGCTCTCTGCTTTGCCCTGTTCTTAACTGACTCCTTCATGGATCTCCATTCATTTTGCTAGAGTCGCTTCCAGAAGCTCCTGAAAGCAGCTCTCTTTGCTGGATGTTAGTGGAATAGGCCAGCCTGCACACCACCCTTCTCCATCCCTTTAATCCCTTACACCACCACAACAAAAAGACTCTACAGGCCAATGTGACTGTTTTTTAACAAGTTAAGATAATTTAATAGAGTCACAAATTAGGAGATAAAGTCAGTGACAAATGTGACTTTTTCCAAAGGACAAGAGGAAAGCATTCCAAAAACTGAATCCTTCAGGTAGAATCTTCCGAGATGTGCTCTTGAAAACTCACTCCCTAGATTCGGCTCTCCCCAGAGGATCCTCCTTCTTTTAATCTCCTGCACCAAACTCCTCCATCTCCTGCATAACACACACACACACACACACACACACACACACACACCTCTATCTTTCCATATCAAGGTACATTGAAAACCATGCATTCACACTAATAACCTCTAATTCCAATCCAACGCTAAGGAGTTCATTCTAGTTTTCTCCCTTCCATATTTCTTTTTTTTTTTTTAAATATATTTTTTTCAACGTTTATTTATTTTTGGGACAAAGAGAGACAGAGCATGAACGGGGGAGGGACAGAGATAGAGGGAGACACAGAATCGGAAACAGGCTCCAGGCTCTGAGCCATCAGCCCAGAGCCTGACGCGGGGCTCGAACTCACGGACCGCGAGATCGTGACCTGGCTGAAGTCGGACGCTTAACCAACTGCGCCACCCAGGCGCCCCTCCCTTCCATATTTCTAACTCCCTTCTGTTACAGTAAGAAACCGGCTTCCATTGTCTTTTACTTACTTACTTACTTACTTACTTACTTACTTACTTACTTATTTTAGTTATTTGAGTAATAAACACGTTTAGTCAATTTTCTATCTTTGCCATTCCCTCCTCTAAGATGCTCTTCTCTTCCTGACGGGGCTCTGACTTGCCAATCCAGGCCAACATTACTACTGGGGCCTTTAACCTGCTTGGGTGTTCTTGCACAGAGCCAGCCAACCCCCATGGACCTCATCCTCAACTTGCTCAGGTCTGACCCCACGCCGGGCCATCCTCCATAGGAAATCCCTCCTCACTCTGCCTAGACTCTGACTTCTGATGCCGGCTCTCTAACACCCACCTGGAACCCATCCTTACCCTACTCAGGTTCTAAAACCCGACACGAGATCACCCTGATGTGTGGAAGCTCTCCTCGCCCTCCCTGGGCTCTGAGTCCCCACGCGGGGCTACGCTACCATGTGGACGGCTTCCTCATCCCGTTCGGCTTCTGAAACCCACACCGGGTCTGCCACTTTCCTGACCCGTGCCGGGTCCCCCACGTCCCAGCAAGGACCATCCTGCTTGAGCTCCCTGCACCTGGCCTCCCCACCACATGGATGTCTTCTTCACCTTTCAGGCCCTGGCACTCCAGACCAGGCTGCTTCTGACACCCTACACCAGGCCGTTGCCACATGTGGACACTCTCCTCGGGATGCAAAGGGTCTGATGCCCGAAACACTTTCCAATCCCTGCAGGGATGTTCTCCTCACTCTTTCGGGCTCCAGCACCACCATCAAGCCAACCCCCCTGCAAAGTCACCCTTCTCACCCTGCCTGAGCTCTGACAGCCTGCACCAGACCACTGTTGCTCTCCCACCCCACCCTACAACTGACACCTACCTTGCTCTGCTCTACCTAATGTTTCATTTAGGACTGAATTGTTTCGTAAGGAAAAGGAAAGGGTTTTGAAAAGAGGTAAGAGAGGGGAAGAGCTAATTCTTGCAAATTTTCTAGCAAATTACTAGACTCAACAAGTACTTGCACACTTGCCCGTGTGCGTGCCTACACCCTCCTCCCGAGAAGAATCACTGATGATCAGAGCCTCAACAACGTAAGTTTGTAAAGAAAAATAAATAAATAAATAAATATGTTCCCAAAGGTATCTCTGTTTCCCTGGGGTAAATCGCATTATAACTGGATTATACTATATCACAAATAATCCCAAAACCTGAATGGCTTACAATGACATTTATGTCTCACTCACATCGCGGGTAGGCTTATGGTCTGCATAAGGTTGACTGTAACTGTGCTTGGCTCTTCTCTTAGTATTTTCTCATTCTGGAACCTAGGATCATAGAGCAGCTCCTTATAAGTTGAAACATACAGTAACACTCAAATCCTCTACTCAGATAAGGGACATATTACATCCATTATGATTCCTTTGGCCAGTGGAAGTCACCTGGCCTTGATATGAAGAGGAAAATACACTCTACCTATGGGGAGACATGTCAAGGGCAGCAAAATTCCCACAGACTAAGTGGCTTAAATAACAATCTATTTCTCACAGTTCTGGAGGCTGGGAAGTCTAAGATCAAGGTGGCAGCAGATCAGATATCCGGTGAGGATCCCCCTTCCTAGTTCATAGATGGCCATCTTCTCACTATGTCCTCCCACGGCAGAAGAGGTGAGGGAGCTCCTTGGGGTCTCTTTTATAAAGACACTAATACCATTCATGAGAGTTCTACCCTCATGACCTTATCACCTCCAAAATGCCCCATCTCCTAATACCATCACATCAGGAATTAGGATTCAACGTATGAATTTTGAGGGGGGACATATTCAGGCTATAGCACTCTTTACTTTTTTAAATTTTTTTAATGTTTATTTTTGAGACAGAAAGAGAGAGAGGAGCAGGGGAGGGGCAGAGAGGGGGTTAGAGGATCTGTGCTGACAGCAGAGCCCACATAGGGCTCGAACTCACGAACCATGAGATCATGACCTGAGCCAAAGTCAGACGTTTAACCAACTGAGCCACCCAGGTACCCCTAGCACACTTTAAATAATTTAGCCAAGGGATCTCTAGAGCAGTGATCTCCAAAATGGGGCACAATACCCCCGCTGGTATTAAAAAAGGATCCTCTAGGGGCGCCTGGGTGGCTCAGTCAGTTAAGTGTCCAACTTAGGCTCAGGGCATGATCTCGCAGTTTGTGAGTTCGAGCCCCGCATCAGGCTCTGTGCTGACAGCTCCAGAGCCCGGAGACTGCTTTGGATTCTGTGTCTCCTCTCTCTCTGACCCTAACCTGCTTACACTCTGTCTCTTTCTTTCAAAAATAAAACAAAAACATTTAAAAAAAAAAAAAAAAACTTTTAAAAAGGATCCTCTAGGGCACATAAATAACATACTAGAACATCTATTTTTAGATATTTAAAATGTTAAGTAAAATAAGCTTTAAAATGTTAAGTAAAATAAGTTTTATTACTATCATATGAGTTTAGTGTTTGTTGCATGTCATGTTGGTACAGGATCTATCATGAGGAAAGAGTGGCGGTTCCACAACTTTCTTTTTTTATTTTTTTTCTAATGTTTATTTATTTTTGAGAGAGAGAGAGAGCATGTGAGCAGGCGAGGAGCAGACAGGGAGACACAGAATCCGAAGCAGGCTCCTGGCTCTGAGCTGTCAGCACAGAGCCTGGCACAGGGCTTGAACTCACGAACTGTGAGATCATGACCTGAGCCAAACCAACTGAGCCACCCAGGTGCCCCAAGGTTCCACAACTCTTAAGAAGTTGATGTTGTACCTATACTTGTTCATTCATTCTCTACATGTTGCATCATATTACAGTTTAAATATCTGCATAGTTAAGAAGTTGGCCGACCTTTGGACCCAGTTCCTGGAAGGTAACTTCTAAATCCTTAGAATTTCCTGAGTAATATGAATGTCTTTGTTATTCATGATGAGCCCTGACACTTTATGGTAATGAAGTCACTCTTTGGGAGCCCCTAGTTTGTGCTAACAAGATAGGGACTGACCAAGTCAGAAAAAAGCCATGGGCTTAGAGGGTTGAGGCTTTGAGCCATGAGATGCCAGTCCAGCCAGGGAAGAGACGGAGACTGAGCTCAGCCTCATAGCAAATGACACAACCAAGCATGCCTATGTAACAAATGCCGATAAAACTCTGAGCACCAAAGCTCAGGTGAGCTCCTCTGTCTGGCAATACTGTGTGTACTGTCACATATTAATGTGCCAGGAAGGTGACATATCCACAGGGACAATGAAAGCTTCACACCTGGGACCCTCCCAGACCTCACCCTACGCGTGTCTCCCTTTGGATAACTCTGATTTGTATCCTTTTGCTATAATAAAACTGTAAGTAGAGCTGGCAGTCTTCTGAGTCCAGTGACTTATTCTAGCAAATTATCAAACCTGAGGGAGTCATGGGAATCCCCAAATTTGTAGGAGGTTGGTAAGAAGTAAGGGAAGCCCGAGAAACCCCCAACCTTGTGACTGGTGTCTGAAATGACAGCAGTCTTACACAGGACTATGCCCTGAATCTGTGAAATCTGGCCCAACCCCCGGCAGTTGGTATCATAAATCATTACAAGACCACAATATGATTAGTTTCATAAAACAAGACATTAGAATATTTGTGATTTTTTTTTTAACAAGATGGGAAGTGACCATCTTGTTCACTTTGGCAAATGACTTAAAAGAACTGGGAAACTTACTTAATATTGCTATGCTTAAAAAAAAAAAAAAAAGACGTGTTCCAATTTTGCTCACTTTTTCAGTGCTATGTAATAGCTTCCGGTGGTATGCTAATTAGCAGATATCAAAGCATATGAGCACACACGTACATACGCACACACACACACACACACACACACACACACACAATTAACCTGTGCTTTCAAGGTAAAGGTGATGTTTCAACAGTGAGAAGACGACTACCTCAAAAAAGGAACTGTGTTATGGACAGAGCGGATGGAAAATTGATAATTAGAAAAAAATTAGTTCCACCGTGTTGTGATGTTTTTCCTTTTGCCAAAAATTATATAAGGACGTGGTTTAGACATCTTCCTTTTTGAAATCTTCAAAATCTGGTTTCAGTGGGTTTTGAACTCATTTATCAACGATTTTAAAATGAACACTCTCATTAGTCTGCAAGAACAACTGGATTAATAACAGGAAAAAAGATATTTACTAGCTGGTTTTAACAGAAAGACTTATAAAGAGAATTGAAAAACAAGAATCACAACTTGTTAAGTACAGCTAATAATACACATCCCTTTTGAGCCATGTATCGTTATGAGGTATGTTTCACAGTTGATAGTTACTAAAAGCAAGAGCTGAAATAAACCAAACTTATAACTAATCAGATACTTTGCTCTCATAACAAGTAACACTAAATTTAAAATCATTTGAAAATATTATTTACTTTGCCTTTACCACATCCTTTTTAACTTTCATTTTTATTATAATATACATAATAGACTTGCTCGGGAGAGCATCAGTTATCTGTATAACCAACCATCTTAGTAGTTTAACACAACAACCATTAATTCAGCTCAAATTCCTGATTTGGGCAAATTGGGCTGGGCTCAGCTGCATAGTTCTGGTTTGAGTCAAGTGTGGCCGATCTCAGCTCAGTCTATTCACATCTCAGCTCAGTCTATTCACGTATCTCTGGTCAGATACCAGATTGATAGGCACTTATCTAGGATGGCCCCGACTGAGACAGCTTATATCTGCTCTATGTGGTCTCTCATCCTCCAGCCGACTAAGCAGGGTTCCAAGAGCAGCAAGAGAACAAGTCCAATGCACATAATCCCTGCTTGCCTCACATCACGTAGTCTTTCCTTGGCCAAAGCATTGCACCATCAAGCCCAGAGCCAGTGCAAATGCTACAAGACAAAAACTGTAAGAATGTGTGGACAAATTAGAGTCACTGCTACATTCAGTCTCGTTCAGAGAGGTAAATAAATCTGGATCACAAGATGCGGTACCAATTCTCCTTGGGATTTCTCCTGGTTTGATGCTCACGTAAGTGCTCTGGTTGAGACAATGATAGTGATAGATCCTGAAACATAAACCATCCTTTGTTCCAAGACAGCAAAGAAAGAGACTCAGAAATACTCCTGACACATGGTACTAAGGACACTAATGATCAAAAGGGGCGTCAAAAAAGAAGGCTGACTGCGAGAGGCCTCATTTAAATACAAAGAAATATACCAAAAAGGCGTGGGATGTGATCAATGAATGCAGACTAGAGGTCCCTGTCTGAGAGGCCATCATAACCTAGAGCTGGGGAAGGACAACACACACGAAAAGCAGACAATTAATACACCAACCACTTTTTAAAAATGGAAGCCCACAAAGTATGGCAGGAAAACAAACACGCATCAACAGTTTTACATGTGACTAGCAACTGATAGGCCCTCAAAGTGACATTTTAATTACAAGATCAGATAATCGATGACTGGAAAGCACTGATGTGCACTGAAAAGAACTAAGAAAGCCTGGACTGCCATATTTTTCTTCTTCTGACCCTACCTTCAAAAAGAGGGATAAGGCTGGGGCGCCTGGGTGGCGCAGTCGGTTAAGCGTCCGACTTCAGCCAGGTCACGATCTCGCGGTCCGTGAGTTCGAGCCCCGCGTCGGGCTCTGGGCTGATGGCTCAGAGCCTGGAGCCTGTTTCCGATTCTGTGTCTCCCTCTCCCTCTGCCCCTCCCCCATTCATGCTCTGTCTCTCTCTGTCCCAAAAATAAATAAACGTTGAAAAAAAAAAAAATTAAAAAAAAAAAAAAAAAAGAGGGATAAGGGGCGCCTGGGTGGCTCAGTCAGTTAGGCGTCCAACTTCAACTCAGGTCACAGTCTCGCGGTCCGTGAGTTCAAGCCCCGCATTGGGCTCTGGGGCCAATGGCTCAGAGCCTGGAGCCTGCTTCAGATTCTGTGTCTCCCTCTCTCTCTGCCCCTCCCCCATTCATGCTCTGTCTGTCTCAAAAATAAATAAACATTAAAAAAATTTTTTTAATAAAAAATTAAATAAATAAATAAATAAATAAATAAATAAATAAATAAAAAGAGGGATAAGTTAATATCAGTTTTGGGAAAAATGAACCTGTTGGTTTTCCATTGCAGGTTTATGATACTTCCATCGAAGCTACACAAAGAGTGACAATCAAGAGTCCTAAGGCTCCTAAATATGGAGGCTTATTTAAAATAATAAGGCTCCTATGAATTCATAGGACACCACAGCCATATAAAAGCAATCCTTGCACTGGTGCGAACCTATAGAGAAGTTCGTAGCACCAATCACTCTAAAGACCATCTTCACGCTTGCCCTTCCTGGCAAGGTTATTGCTTATTTAGTTATTTGTTGTTATGACTCAACCTGGGTTTCCTCTCCTTAAAAGCGACCAGTCCTGCTTTTAGTCATCAGCAGTGAAAAAGAATGCCAATAATGGTTAAGGCATTTGAGCTTACCACGCCCTGTGCTGCGATGCTTTTCTCATTTCAATATTCAAAATAATCCTGAAAAATATGCATTGTTACTCCCCATTTGACCAATGAGAAAACTGAGAGTTTGACAAGTTATTAAACTGGCCACAGAGCCAACAAAATTAGACTTTTAATTAATTTGAATCCAGGCCTAATTCCCAAATTTGTATTCTAAAAGGTTATCTTTCGGAGTGGCTTCAACATGGTGGAGGAGTAGGGGGCACCAAAGTTCCCTTGTCCCTCAAACAGCACAGAAACATCTCTAAGGGCCCACGGGGACAACTTGGTGGGCCATCGGTGCTCAATTGCAAATTGGGAGAGATACAACAGGTGGCGTAGGCACAGAGGGGAGAGATCCCCCTTCTGTGGAGAGAGAAAAGGAAGAGAAAGAGAGGCTGTAGAAGTGTAGGATTGTATGTGGACAAGAGAAACACTACAGATTGGAGAACGGAAAAAATGGAGAAAGCACCAATTTCTAACACGATCCAGGATTGTGGGTCTTTCTCCCGACTGGGGCGGGCTGCCCTGCACTGGCACCTCGCAGGGAGGAGAGCCAGCCCTGGGCTGGGTAGTGTGCTCAGAGGCACAGTCAGAGAGCAGTCCCCTCCCTTGAGTGCGGAAGAAGGTACATAGCCACTCTAAGGGCGCAAAACCCCGCAGCACCCACCAGCCGGAGGCCTTTTGTCAGCAGGCTGGGCAGAGTGGCTCCGGCTCTACCCCAGAACCCCGGGCACACAGAGCGGGATCCTTTAAGACATCGGGGTTTGAATCCCAGCTGACAGCCAGAGAGGCACGGGAGACTTAGAGCAGGACAAACCTGTCCCACTCACTCCCATGCAGAACTGTGAGGATGGCCTGAACAGAGTGGTCTGGGACACCCGGTCCACGGAGGAGAGACTGGGGTGTTGCCATTTTTCTCCCTATCACCAACAAGGTGGGGCTTCAGGGAACAGGACAATGGGCCCACAGTGGAGGCGGGACCTGCCTACACCAAACCACACCCCTCCCTGCCTGGTAACTGCGTATCTAGGAGCAAGACTGACACTGACCAAACCAGACAGCCCCTCCTCCAGACCACTGGCTCCAAGGCACCATCAGACATCAGTCCAACGATTTTGCATTTTCTGATTTGATTCTTGGTCTATATCTATCTATATACCTATATATATTAATACATATTGTATATTTATACATAATAAAAATATGTAATTATATATATATATATATATATATATATATATATATATATATATATATGTTTTTTTCTTCCTTTTCTTCCTCTTATTTCTTCCCTTCTCTATTCTGGTTGTTGGTTTGTTTAAGCAGACATTTTTAATCTATTCTTTTTACACCTCTTCTGTATCTCCTTTATTTTTTTTCCTCTCTCTCTCTCTCTCTCTCTCTCTCTCTCTCTCTGTATTAAGCTATATAGTTTCTCTGATTCTCTGCCTGGTCTTTTTTTTTCTTTTCTTCTTCCCCGCCCCTGTCATTTCTCTTTGTATGGGATAAGGCTTCTTCCAGCACCGCTGCCTTTTTAAATTTTTTCCAGGGTTACTTCAATGAACAAATCAAAGCATACCTGGTGGAGGGTCCCAACCACCACTACAAGTTGGGAGATAAAGCAACCAAAGTCACAACAATGGACAACGCACAACACACTCTGAAAACACCTCCTGAAGAGCTAGGCCCTATACAGTGTATGATCCCTTTTTAATATATCAGTGCTCACAGCTGCAGGACACATAACAAGCTATTAAAACATGTAAAAGATGGAAAACTAGCCAAAACGATGAAATGGAAGAATTCTCCTCAAGAGAAATTCCAGGAAGAAATGACAGCTAGAGAATTACTTAAAACAAATAGAAACAATATAATTGAGCAAGAATTTACAAAAATGGTCATAAGATTCATCACTGGGCTTGAATAAAGCATAGAAGACAGAAGAGAATCTATTACTGCAGAGATCAAGGAACTAAGAAATAATCATGACAAATTAAGAAATGGTGTAAATGATGTACAAAATAAACTAGATGCAGTGACAGCAAGGATGGAGAAGCAGAAGGGAGACTAAGTGAAATAGAAGATAAAATTAAGGAAAATGATGAAGCCAAGAAAAAGACAGATAAGAAAAAACTAGATCACAAGGAGGGAATTAGAGAACTAAGTGACTGAATGAAACATAATAATATCCATACACAGGAGTTCAAGAAGGAGAGACAGAAAGGGGCAGAAGGTTTACTTGAACAAATTATAGCTGAGAACTTCCCTAATTTGGGGAAGGAAGTAGACATCCAGGAGGCTCAGAGAACTCCCTTAAGATTTAACAAGAATAGGTTTCTCCACAGCATATCACAGTGAAACTAGCAAAATTCAAAGAGAGAATTCTGAAAGCAGCTACGGACAAACCAGCCTTAACCTACAAGGGTAGACACATATGGGTAGTAGCAGACCTGTCCACTGAAACTTGGCAGGTCAGAAGGGAGTGGCAGGAAATACTCAATGTGCTGAATAGGAAAAATAATGCAGCCAAGAATCCTTTATCCTGCAAGGTTGTCAGTCAGAATAGGAGAGATAAAGGCTTTCCCAAACAAACAAAAACTGGAGTTCATGACCACTAAACCAGCCCTGAAAGTGATCCTAAAGGGGACTCTGTGAATGGAATGCTGCCAAGACTACAAAGGACCAGAGACATCACCACAAGCATGAAATTTACAGATAACACAATGACACTAAATCCATATCCTTCAATAATAACTCTGAATGTAAATGGACTAAATGCCCCAATCAAAAGACATAGGGTATCAGAATGGATTAAAAAAAAAAAAAAAAAAAGATCCATCTATATGCTGTGTACAGGAGATTCACTTTAGACCTCAGGACACCTTCAGATTGAAAGTAAGGGGACAAAGAACAATCTTTCATGCTACTGGAAATTAAAAGAAAGCTGGAGTAGCCATACTTATATCAGACAAACTAGACTTTAAACTAAAGGCTGTAACAAAAGATGAAGAAGGGCATTATATCGTAATCACAGGGTCTATCCATCAAGAAGAGCTAACAATTGTAAATGTTTATGCCCCTAACTGGAGATAACCCAAATATATAAATCAGTTAATCACAAACATAAGCAATCTTATCGATAAGAATACGGTAACTGCAGGGGGCTTTAATACTCCACTTACAACAATGGACAGATCATGTAGGCAAAAATCAATAAAGAAACAATGACCTTGAGTGATACACTGGACCAGATGGACTTGACAGATATATTCAGAACTTTTCATCCAAAAGTAGCAGAATACACATTCTTCTCAAGCGCACATGGACCATTCTCCAAGATAGATCACATACTGGGTCACAAAACAGCCTTCAATAAATACAAAAGAATTCAGATCATACCATGCATATTTTCAGATCACAACGCTGTGAAATGAAATCAACCACAAGAAAAAATTTGGAAAGCCTCCAAATGCATGGATGTTAAAGAACATCGTACTAAAGAATAAATGGGTCATCCAGGCAATTAAAGAAGAAATTTAAAAATATATGGAAGCAAATGAAAACATGACAATCCGAACTTTCAAATGCAGCAAAGGCAGTCATAAGAGGAAAATACATTGCAATCCAGGTCTACCTCAAGACACACACACACAAAAAACCCAAATATAAAACCTAATCTCACACCTAAAGGAGCTAGAAGCAGAAAGCAAAGAAACCCCAAAGCCAGCAGAAGAGAAATAATAAGATTAGAGCAGAAATAAATAATGTAGAATACAAAAAACAGCAGAACAGATCAATGAATCCCAGAGCTGGTTTTTTGAAAGAATAAACAAAACTGATAAACCCCTAGCCAGACTTCTCAAAAAGAGAAGGGAGAGAACCCAAATAGATAAAATCACAAATGAAAGAGGAGAGATCACAACCAACACCACAGAAATACAAACAATTATTAGAGAATACTGTGAAAAATGATATGTCAACACACTGGACAACCTATAAGAAATGAACAAATTCCTAGATACCCACATACTACCAAAACTCAAATGGGAAGAAATAGAAAATTTGAACAGGCCCATAACCAGCAAAGAAAATTGAATCAGTTATCAAAAATCTCCCAACAAATGAGTCCTGGACCAGACGGCTTCCTAAGGGAATTCTACCAGACATTTAAAGCAGAGATAATACCTATCCTTCTCAAGCCATTCCAAAAAAACAGAAATAGAAGGAAAGCTTCCAGACTCATTCAATGAAACCAGCATTACCTTGATTCCCAAACCAAAGAGAGAACCCACTAAAAAGGAGAATTACAGGCCAATATTCCTGATGAACATGGAACCAAAAATTCTCAACAAGATACTAGCAAATCGAATTCAACAGTATATTAAAAGAATTATTCACCATGATCAGGTGGAATTCATTCTTGGTCTGCAGGGCTGGTTCAACACTTTCAATCAATACATCACATTAGTAGAAAAAAGGATAAGAACCATATGATCCTGTCAATAGATGCAGAAAAAGCATTTGACAAAACGCATCCTTTCTTAATAAAAACCCTCAAGAAAGTCAGGATAGAAGGAACATACCCTAACATCAGAAAAGCCATATATGAAAAGCCCACCACTAATATCATCCTCAATGGGGAAAAACTGAGAGCTTTCCCCCTAAGATCAGGAACACGACAGGGATGTCCACTCTCAACACTGTTGTTTAACATAGTGTTGGAAGTCCTAGCGTCAACAATCAGAAAACAAAATGGCATCCAAATTGGCAAAAAAGAAGTCAAACTTTCACTTTTCACAGATGGCATGACACTTTACATGGAAAACCCAAAAGACTCCACCAAAAAACTGCTGGAACTGATACATGAATTCAGCAAAGTCACAGGATACAAAATCAATGTACAGAAATCAGTTGCATTTCTATACACCAATAACGAAGCAACAGAAAGAGAAATCAAGAAGTTGGTCCCATTTACAACTGCACCAGAACCATAAAATACCTAGGAATAAACCTAACCAAAGATGTAAAAGATCTGTATGCTGAAAACTATAGAAAAGTTACAGAAAAGTTACAGTTATAGAAATTGAAGAAGACACAAAGAAATGGAAAAACATTCCATGCTCATGGATTGGAAGAACAAATATCGTTAAAATGTCAATACTACCCAAAGCAATCTACACATTCAATGCAATCCCAATCAAAATTGCCCCAGCATTCTTCTCAGAGCTAGAACAAACAATCCTAAAATTTGTATGGAACCACAAAAGACCCTGAATAGCCAAAGTAATGTTGAAAAAGAAAACCAAAGCAGGAGGCATCACAATCCCGGACTTTAGCCTCTACTACAAAGCTACAATCATCAAGACAGTATGGTATTGGCATAAAAACAGACATAGACCAATGGAATAGAATAGAGAACCCAGAATTGTACCCACGAATGTAAGGCCAACTCATCTTTGACAGAGCAGGAAAGAGTATCCAACAGAAAAAAGACAGTCTCTTTAGCAAATGGTGCTGGGAGAACCGGACAGTAACATGCAGAAGAATGAAACTGGACCATTTTCTTACACCATACACGAAAATAAACTCAAAATGGATAAAAGACCTAAATGTGAGACAGGAAACCATCAAAACTCTAGAGGAGAAAACAGGCAACAACCTCTTTGACCTCAGCCACAGCAACTTCTTACTCCACACATCTCTGAAGGCAAAGGAAAAAAAAGCAAAAATAAATTATTGGGACCTCATCAAGATAAAAAGCTTCTGCACTGCAAAGGAAACAATCAACAAAACTAAAGAGCAACTAAAAGAATGAGAGAAGATATTTGCAAATGGCATATCAGATAAAGGGTTAGTATTCAAAATCTATACAGAACTTACCAAACTCAACATCCGAAAAACAAGTAATCCAGTGAAGAAATGGGCAGAAGACATGAATAGACACTTATCCAAAGGAGATATCCAGATGACAAATAGACACATGAAAAGACGCTCAACATCACTCACCATCAGGGAAATATAAGTCAAAACCACATTAAGATATCACCTCACACCCATCAGAGCGGCTAAAATTAACAGCTCAGGAAACAAAAGATGCTGGCGAGGATGTGGAGAAAAGGGAACCCTCTTGTACTGTTGGTGGGAATGCAAACTGGTGCAGCCAGAAAAGTGTGGAGGCTCTGCAAAAAATTAAAAATAGAACTACCCTACGACCCAGCAATAGCACTACTAGGAAATTATCCAAAGGATACAGGAGTGCTGATTCATAGGAGCACATGTACCCCAATGTTTACAGCAGTGCTATCAACGATAGCCAAATTATGGAAAGAGCCCAAATGTCCATCAACTGATGAATGGATAATGAAAATGTGGTTTATATATATAATGGAATACTACTTGGCAATGAGAAAAAATTAAATCTTGCCATTTGCAACAACGCGGATGGAACTGGAGGGCATTATGCTAAGTGAAATAAGTCAGAGAAAGACATATCATATGTTTTCACTCATACGTGGAATTTGAGACTTAACAGAGGACCATGAGGGAAGGTAAAGGGAAAAAAATAGTTTCAAACAGAGAGGGAGGCAAACAAACCATAAGAGACTCTTAAATACAGAGAACAAACTGAGGGCTGATGGGGGGGGAGGTGCGGGGGAGAGGGGAAAATGGGTGATAGGCATTGAGGAGGGCACTTGTTGGGATGAGCACTGGGTGTTGTATGTAAGCAAGGAATCATGGGAATCTACTCCCAAAGTCAAGAGCACACTGTATACACTGTATGTTAGCTAACTTGACAAGAAATTATATTTAAAAAAATAAATACATATATAAAAATAAACTGCTACTTCTTGCAAATACATATGTACATACATACATACATACATACATACATACATACATACATAAAAGGTTATCTTTCAAAGAGTGAGCTACTGAAGCAGATATTGGATAACTATCTTTCAAAGATGTTATGGATGTTTTCTATAAAACTGTCATTAAATCTCTTTCGAATCAAAAATTTTGATTCCTTGGAACCTATAAAAATATTAAGGATTTGGATTTTAAAAAGATGGAGTTTATGTGGTGGTTGGTGAGAAATGGAAAAACTGTGTGTCTCCAGTCCCCCTATTGCTGAATATTATTTTTGCAGAAGTCCCATGCAACTAAATATAGGTTGTGGCAACCTGCCAATGACTCAAAGATACTCCTCCTGCCAAGAAAATATCTCAGAATCAGCCCCTTAGAGTTTCCCCCTGAATAATTCCAGTCTGAGCTTCAACCACCAAATGTGAAGCATACTCTTGGCAAGAAGCAGCTAACTTGGGGCACCTGGGTGGCTCGGTGGGTTAAGCGTCCGACTCTTGATTTCAGCTCAGGTCACGATCTCACCATTCATAGGATGGAGCCCCACGTCGAGCTCCTTGCTGACAGTGTGGAACCTGCTTGGGATCCTCTCTCTGTCCCTCCCCTGATCACACTCTCCTTCTCTCTCTCAAAAACACATAAACATTAAAAAAAAACTTTTTAGGGCACCTGGGTGGCTCAGTCGGTTAAGCATCCGACTTTGGCTCAGGTCATGATCTCACAGTCTGTGGGTTCAAGTCCCATATCAGGCTCTGTGCTGACAGCTCAGAGCCTGGAGCCTGCTTCCGATTCTGTATCTCCCTGTCTCTCTGTCCCTCCCCTGCTTGTGCACATGTGAGCACTCGCTCTCTCTCTCTCTCTCTCTCTCTCTCTCACAAAAATAAATACATAAACAGCAAAGACACATCTGATTAACATCACCAAGCTATGTCTAAGCTCCTGAGCATAGATTAATGTAATAAGTCACCTTTATTTGTACTTTTCTTCAGGCTTTATTGAGATAAAAATGGACATATAACTTTGTGTAAGTTTAAGGTGTACAATGTGATAATTTGATATATGGATATATTGTGAAATTATTACAACAGAGTTAGTAAATACCTCCATAACTTCATATAATTGCCCTTTCTTTTTTTGTAGTGAAAACATTTAAAATCCATTCTCTTAGCAAATTTCAATTATATAACACAGTATTTGACAATATTAGACTATACTCACAATGCTATACAGTAGATCTCCAGAACTTGTTAATCTTAGAGCTGGCAGTGTGCACCCTGTGACCAACATCTCGCTATTTCCCTTGGCTCCCGGTCCCTGGCAACAATGATTCACTCTATGAGTTCAGTTTCTTTAGATTCCACATATAAATGAGATCATACAGTATCTGTCATTTTTTCCAGCTTTGTGGAGATACTATTGAAATATAAAAAATGTAAGTTTAAGATGTATACGGTAATGATTTGATACATATATATATTGGAAAATGAATACTACCATAGGGTTAGTTAACACATCCATCCCTTCACGTGACTGGTCTACACTCTTAACAACTGCCAAGTATATAACACAATAATGTTATTTGACACACAAGCAAAGGCAACAAAAGCAAAAATAAACAAGTGGGGCTGCAGCAAACTAAAAAGCTTCGACACAGCAAAGCATAGACCACACATCAGTAATACCTCTCTCCCGGGGCTTTAGATCAAAAAAGAAAAACCAGTAGTTAAGAACAAGAGGAATCTGGAATATCTTGTTCCATCAGATATAAAGGAACTGAATAATTATTTTTCACATCACCAAAACGGGTGACCCATTGAGATTCCCAGCCTCGGTCCCCCCGCAAAGATCAACAGCTATCCATGAACAAAAAAAACTGCTCTAGGAGAGCTGTGAAGTCTACTTCAGAAACTTTAGCAACACGGTGGAACAAAAAACCTGAGAATAACCACACAGGAAGAGAACAAACAGCTTCATTTTGCCTGCACTTTCCCACCCTCCCACCCCGGACCACCCAAGGCAACACTGCTCAGCACCAAGAGGGTTCTTCCCAGCTGGAAAGAGTTCTCCTTACCAGGAAAGGGAAAATGGGGTGAATGATCAGCCTCCCTAGCCTTTCAGAGCGCTTCAAGAAGGTCTCACTTCAGTTTCAACCCACCCAGACTGGCAGAGCCGAGTTGCATAGCATCAGCTAGGAACAAGGAACAAAAGCAGAAGCTACCAACAGCAGCCACACATGGTCACAGGTCACATTTCACAGCTCGGCGACATGATCCGCAGAAAACCCAGATCATGCCACTGCAAAAACTAACGACCGCGGCAGACTCCCTGTAGATTTCACCAGCGTTTGCCTCACAGATACTCACATTTGCTGACACCAGACATCCGAGTCCCTCCCCGTTCCAACACCTCTCCGTGCACACCACCCCCACCCCCCACCAGAGCCCCTGAACCACACCAGCAGTCAACCATGGCCTCTGCAGCTGTTCCAATACAAGATGCTAGCATGGACCCCAGAGGATTACCCCAAACGTCATGTGTGCACTGAAGTGTAGCTTCTCCAGCTATACACTTGCACGTGGCCAGCCTGATGCCTATCACTGGCCACCACTACCGTGCACACACCCAGAGGGGGAGACCATGCAACTAGAGGAGAATGCACCAACGGCCCAGGCTGTTGCCGGTGAGCCCAAAGCTGACTCCCACCCTTGCGGCCTGCCCTGGCCCCCACTACTCCATGTGGCTGCAACTGGTCCTCACTGCTTAACTGGCTCTCGCAGCTGGTCCCCACAGCCAAGTGTGTGCATACCACAAGCCCCAGCCACCACCACTGCCTGCCCTGGCCCAAACTGCTGAGGTCTCCAAAATAAGTGTCAAAAACGTGTCAATGCCGTGGACCCCAACGGTCTGAGCCAAAGACACATCATGCCCCACCCCATCTATGGCACAACTACACATCCCAGCAGTTGGCACCCTGCACCACTAGAACTGGGGTCACAGCATGCTCTAGCATATGCCCACCCACAGACAAATGCCTTCCCTTAGGGAAGTTAGGCCATAGGTCTAGAAGAGGGGCTGTTTCTTCAAATATTCAGACAACTATACTAGGCTACAAGGATAATGAAGAATCAGGGAAATATGCAGGGAAGTACAGTAAACCTCTAGTAACTAGCCCCAAAGAAATGGCAATCTAGGAATTACCTGACAAAGAATTCAAAATAATTGTTCTAAAGATGCTCAGAGAGCTGTAAGAGAACTGAGAGAAACAATTTCATATAAGAAAAACAATACAAGAAAAAAGAAGTCCAACAGAGATCATAAGAAAAAATCAGAAATTTTGTAGCTGAAGAATTATCACTGAAGGACATTCAACAGAAAGCTTCAACAGCAGCCTTAACCAAGTAGAACAAAGAATTTTGATCTAGAAGATAGATCAAATGAAATCTAGAGAGCAAAAAGAAAAAAGATGAAAAGAGAGGAATAAAGTCTACAAGACTTATCGGAAACCATTAAAACAAACACACATCATTGGAGTCCCAGGATACAAAAACCTCTTTAAAGAAATAATGCTCTTTAAAGAAATAATGGCTCTTTAAAGAAATAAAGAAAGCTCTTTAAAGAAATAATGGCTAGGGGCGCCTGGGTGGCTTGGTCGGTTGAGTGACCGACTTCGGCTCAGGTCATGATCTCATGGTTTGTGAGTTCAAGCCCCGCATCAGGCTCTGTGCTGACGGCTCAGAGCCTGGAGCCTGCTTCTGATTCTGTGTCTCCCTCTCTCTGCCCTTCCCCCACTTATGCTCTGTCTCTCTCTGTCTCAGAAATAAACATTAAAAAAAAAAAAAGAAAGAAAAGAAATAATGGCTAAACATATCCCAAACCTAGAGAGAGATTTGGACATTCAAATTCACGAAGGAAGACATCACCACAAAAATGCAATTCAAAATGATCTTCTGCAAAGAAGAACAAAGGTAGAGGTATCACAGTTCCAGATTTCAAGATGTACTACAAAGCTGTAGTCATCAAACAGTAGGGTACTCGGGTGCCTGGATGGCTCAGTCAGTTAAGCGTCCGACTTTGGCTCAGGTCATGATCTCACGGTTCAAGAGTTCGAGCCCCACATCCAGCTCTGTGCTGACAGCTCAGAACCTGGAGCCTGTTTTGGATTCTGTGTCTCCCTCCCTCTCTGCCCCTCCCCTGCTCATGCTCTGTCTCTCTCTCTCTCTCAAAAAAAGTAAATAATAAACATCTTAAAAATTAAAAAAAAAAAAGCACAGAGAAGAAATATGCAGTCTTCTCTGTGGCACTTAAAAAAAAAAGAGAGAAAGAAAGAAACAGTACGGTACTGGCACAAAAACAGACACGTAGATCAATGAAATGGAATAGAGCGCCCAGAAATAAACTCAAACTTATATGGTCAATTACTTTATGACAAAGAAAGCCATGGATATACAGTGGGTAAAAGACCATCTCTTCAACAAATGGTGCTAGGAAAACTGGACAACTACATGTGAAAGAATGAAACTGGACCACTCTTACACCATACACAAAAATAAACTCAGGTTAAAAACCTAAGTGTGGGGGTGCAGGGGGCTCAGTTGGGTGAGTGTCAAGGTCTTGATGTCCACTCAGGTCATGACCCCAGGGTCCTGGGATTGAGCCCCCATGTCAGGCTCTGTGCTGAGCAGGGAGCCTGTTTGAGATTCTCTCTCTTTCTCCCTCTGCCCCTCTCCCCAGTTTGTGCTTTCTCTCTTTACAAGTAAAAATAAAAGGGGGGGCACCTGGGTGGCTCAGTTGGTTAAGCATCTGACTGTGGCTCAGGTCATGATCTCACGATTCGTGAGTTCGAGCCCCACACGGGGCTCTGTGCTGACAGTTTGGAGCCTGGAGCCTGCTTTGGATTCTGTCTCCCTCTCTCTCTGCCCTTCCCCCACTTGTGCTCTCGCTCTTGCTCCTCTCTCTCTCTCTCTCTCAAAAATAACCAACCAGTAAAAAAAAAAAAAAAAAAAAAAAAAAAGAAAGGTGTACCCGGGAGGTTCAGTCAGTTAAGCATCTGACTTTGGCTCAGGTCATGATCTCATGGTTCATGGGTTCGAGCCCCACGTCAGGCTCTGTGCTGATAGCTCAGAGCCTGGAACCTGCTTTACATTCTGTGCCTCCCTCTCTCTCTGCCCCTCCCCTGCTCACTCTCTGTCTCTGTCTGTCTCTCAAAAATAAACATTTTTTTTTAATTTTTAAAAAGTAAAAATAAAAAATAAATAGGGATGCCTGGGTGGCTCAGTTGGTTAAGCATCTGACTTCAGATCATGATCTCATGGTTTGTGGGTTCAAGCCCTGCATCAGGCTCTGTGCTGACAGCTCAGAGCCTGGAGCCTGCTTCAGATTCTGTGTCTTCCTCTCTCTCTGTTTCTCTCCTACTCTCTCTCTCGCTCTCTCTCAAAAATAAATAAACATTAAAAAAATTGTTTTAATTTAAATAAATAAAAACCTAGATATGAGACAGGAAACCATAAAATTCCCCACAAAAAAAAAACATAGGCAATAATTTCTACATCGGTTATAGAAACGGTTTTCAAGATATGTCTCCTGAGGCAAGGAAAACAAAAGCAAAAATAAACTACTGGGACCACACCAAAATAAAAAACTTCTGCACAATGAAGGAAACAAATCAACAAAATGACAAGGCCACCTACTGACCCGGAGAAGAAATCTGCAAATGATATATTCAATAAGGGGTTAAAATCCAAAATATATAAAGAACTACAACTCAATACCCCCCCAAAAAAAAATCCTATTAAAAATGGGCAGAGGACCTGAATATTTTCTAAAGAAGACATATGTATGTTTTCATCAGAGAAATGCAAATCAACACCACAATGAAATATCACCTCATACCTGTCAGAATGGCTAGAATCAAAAAGACAAGAAATAACATGGGGAGAAAAAGGAAGCCTCATGCACCATTGGTGGGAATGCAAATTGGTACAGCAACCGTGGAAAACAGTATGGAGGCTGCTCAAAAAAATTAAAATTAGAAATAGTGTATGATCCAGTAATTCCACCACTGGGAAAACAAGAACACTAATTCACCCCTTAAGAGGCACCCCTTATGTTTATTGCAGCATTGTTTACAGTAGCCAAGAAATGGAAGCAACCCAAGTGTCTACCAATAGATAAATGGATAAAGAAGATGTGGGGTGTGTGTGTGTGTGTGTGTGTGTGTGTGTGTGTGTATAATGGAATATCCCACAGCTGTAAGGAAGAAAGAGATCTTGCTATTTGTAATATGGATAGCCCTAGAGCATATAATGCTAAGTGAAGTTAAGTCAAACAGACAAAGGCAAATACCATATGATTTTATTCGCATGTGGAATTTAAGAAAAACAAACAAAGAGACAAAAAATAAAAAGACTCAAATACAGAGAATAAACTGGTGGTAGCCAGAAGGGAGGTCGGTGGGGGGATAAGCAAAATAGATAAAGGGGATTAAAAAGTATGAACTTCCAGCTACAAAAAAAAAAAAAATAAGTCACAGAGATGAAAAGTACAACACAAGGAATACAGTCAATAACATTATAATAACGTGGTTTGGAGACACGTGGTGACTATACTTCTCGTGCACTGAGTAATATGTACAACTATTGCATCATTACGAGGTATACCTGAAACTAATAAAACACTGTGTGTTAATACTTCAATTAATAAAATAAATTATCTTCTCCAGGACACATTATGGTAAAACTGTCTAAAATCAAAAAGACAAAGAGAGGATTTAAAAAGCAGCAAGAGAAAAAATATCTCTCTCACACAAAGCCATAAGCAGATTTGCCAGTAGAATCCTTGCAAGCCAGGAGAGAATAGGGTGATATATTCGTGTTCAAAGTGCTGAAAGAAAGAAACAGTCAACCAAGAATATTTTACCCACCAAAATTATCATTCAGAAATGAAGGTGAGGGGCTCCTGGGTGGCTCAGTCAGTTGAGTGTCTGACTCTTGATTTTGGCTCAGGTCATGACCCCAGGGTCATGGGATCAAGCCCTGCATCAGGATCCATGCTCAGCTTGGGATTCTCTCTCTCTCTCTCTCTCTCTTTCTTTCTCTCTCTCTCTCTCTCTTTGTCTCTCTCCCCCTCTTCCTCTCTCTCTCTCTCTGTCTCTCTCTCCCTCTGCCCCACTCACACACTCTCCCTCTCTCTAAAATAAATTTTTTTAAAAGTTTAAAAATGAAGGTGAGAGAAAGACTTTCCCTAAGAAACATAAGTTGAGGGTGTTCATCACTACTAGACTTGCTTTATAATAAATGCTGAAAGGAATTCTTCAAGCTAAAATGAAAAATTGCTCGTTAGTAATATGAAAGTATTCAACACACTGGTAAAGATAAGCCTATAGCTATATTCACTTAATTCTAGCATAAAGGTTAAACACAAAGGCATTAAAAACAGCTATAGCTAGAATAATTAAATGGATATACAATATAACAAGAGGTAAATAGTGACATCAAAAACATAAAAGGGGGAATAAAAGGGTAGAGTTTTTGTATGCAAAGTTAAATTGTTATCAGCATAAAAGACTATTTCATATATGTGTATACACACACATACATACATATATATGGTGCTTTATGGAAGTTTCCGAGCCTACAGTAGAGTCAAAAACATTAAGAGAGGGGCATCAAAGCATACCACTACAGAAAATCATCAATTCACAAAAGAAGGCAGCAAGAGAAGAAGAAAGGAACAAGGGAACTACAAAACAAAAAAACAATTTTAAAAATGGCATTAGTAAATCCTTACCTGTCAATTACTCTAAATGTAAATGGATTGAATTCCCCAATGAGAAGACATAAAGTGACTAGATGGATAAAAAAACCAAGACTCAACTATACATAACCTACAAGACACCCACTTCAGTTTTAACGATACACATAAGTGAAGAGTGAATGGATGGGATAAGATATTCCACACAAGTAGAAACCAAAAGAGAATGGGATGGCGATCCATATACCACAAAACAGACTTGCAGCCAAAAATGGTAACAAAAAAATAAAGTCATTAAATAATGTCAAGAGGATATAACAACCCCAAATATATATGCACCCAACAGCAGAGCACCTAAATATATTAAGTAAATACTAACAGATTTGAAGGGAGAAATAGATGGTACAGTAATAGCAAGAGACTTCAGTATACCACTTTCAACAACGGATGGATCACCCAGATAGAAAAATCAACAAGAAAATGTTGGACTGCAGCCATTCTTCGGACTAAGGGACCTAACAGACATATACAGAACGTTCCATCCAACACCAGTAGAATACATATTCTTCTCAAGTGCAAACATAACATTCTCCAGAACAGATCGTATGTTAGATCAAAAAAAAGTCTTAGGAAATTTAAAAAGACTGAAATGTTCTCCAACCACAATAGTATGAAACTAGAAATCAGTAATAGAAGAAAACCTAGAAAATTCATAAATATATGAAAATTAACACATTCCTGAATAACCAATACATCAAAGCAGTCAAGCAGGAAATCAAAAAATATCTTGAAACAAAAGTAAAAACACAACATACCAAAACCTATGCAAGGCTACAAAAGTAATTCTAAAAGATAAGTTTCTGGTGGTACATTCTTACATTAAGAAAAAAGAAACATCTCAAATAAATAACCTCACTACACCTCAAGAAATTAGAAAAAGAAAAACACACTAAGCCCAGAGTTAGTGCAAAGAATGAAATAACAAGAGTCAAAATGAAAATAAATGAAACAGAGACCAGAAAAACAATAGAAAAGATCAACAAAACTCTGCTGGTGTTTTGAAAAGATAAAATTGCCTTGCCTTTAGCAAGACAGAAAAAGGAGACTCAAATAAGTACATTACAAAATGAAAGAGGAGACATCACAACTGGTACTACAGAAATACAAAGGATAGTAAGAGACTACTATAAACAACTATATGCCAAGAAACTGGATAACCTAGAAAACTGAAAACATTCCTAGAAACATACAGCCTACCAAGACTAAATCAGTAAATAACAGAAAATATGAACAGACCAATAACAAGTAAGGATTTTTAATCAGAAATCCAAAACCTGCTAACAAAGAAAAGTCCATAACCAGATGATTTTAAAGGAGAATTCGACCAAAAATTCAAGAGGGAAAAACACTCCCAAATTCATTTCATGAAAAAGAAATAAAGAAAACAATCCCATTCACAATAGCACCAAAAACAACAAAATTGGAATAAATTCAACCAAGAAGGTGAAATTTCTATACCCCAAACACTGCAACTTTGATGAAAAAAAACTGAAAACGAAACATGAAAAGTCATCTTGTGTTCATGGATTGAAAGAGTTAATATTGTTAAAATGTCCACATTTTTTTACAACACTCCCAAAAATTAACTCAAAATAGGTTAAAGATTTAAATTTAAGACCTGATATAGTAAACTTCTATAAGAAAACATAGGGAGGAAGTTCCCTGACATTAGTCTTGGCAATGATTTTTTAGATATGATACAAAGAGCACAAGCAACAAAAGCAAAAATCAACGAGTGGAACTGTATCAAACTAAATGGCTTTTGCACAAGAGAAACATTAAAAAAAAATGAAGACAACCTATGGAATGGGGAAAAATATTCGCAAACCATATATGTGACAAGGAGTTCATACTCAAAATATTTAAGGAACTCCTACAACTCGGTAACAAAAAAACAATCCAATTAAAAATGGGCGAACTAAATAGACATTTAGGAACTAAATGACATTAGAGGAACTAAATAGACATTTTTCCAAAGAAGACAAAATGGCCAACAGCTTTTTCTTTCATTTACAAAAGGTTTATTTAGTCACAAGTAGTTGACTGTCTCAATGTGACTCAAGACCACAAAGATACTACTTCTACTTTACTCCCTTCCATGCCCTAGGGCCCAGCCTGGCAGGAGTGATGCTTGGGGCCCATTCACAAGAAAGATGGTCAGCATCAGTAAACATCAGGGAAATGCAAATCAAAACCACAATCAAATATCACCTCACACCTTGTCATCAAGATGACAAGAGTTAACAAAAATTGGCAAGGATGTGGAGAAAAGGGAACCCTTGTACACTGTTGATGGAAAGGCAAATTGGTACAGCACTATAGAAAACAGTATGGAGGTCTTTCAAACCATTAAAAACGAAACTACGATATGGTCCAGCAATTCCACTTCTAGATATACATCCAAAAGTAATGAAAATAGGATACTGGAGAGATGGAAGCACTCCAATGTTTCATGCAACATTACTCAGAAAGATCAAGATATGGAAACACCCTGTGTCCATTTATGACGTGGTGTATATATGTGTGCATATGTATATATATGTACACACATACATAAAAAATCTTACTCAGCCATAAGAAAGAAGTAAAACCTGCCATTTGCAACCACATAGATGGGCCTTGAGGGACAATGCCAAATGAGATAAGTCAGACGGAGAAAGACAAATATATGTTATCATTTCTCTGTGAAATTGAAAAACCCCAAACTCACAGAAACAAAGAGTAGATTGGTGGTTACCAAGGGCTAGGGCGTAGGAGAGTTGGGGAGATGTGGTTTAAGGGTACAAACTTGCCACCAGTAGATAAGTCCTGGACATCTAATGCATGGTATAGTGATTATAGACAATACTGTATTATAACCTTCAAAGGGGTAAGAGACTAGATCTTAACTGTTCTCACCAGAAAAAAGAAATAATAATTCTGTGATGTAATACAAGTGCTACCTAACACAATGGTAGTAACCATATTACAATATATAAATGTATCAAATCAATATGTGGCACATGCCTAAACTAATGTCATGTTACATATGTCAATTATATCTCGATAAAAATTTATTTTTTAAAAAAGAAAAGAACTCCCATCATTATGTCCTTACACTTACCATTTTATTGCACATCCTGATAGCCAGAATTAGAATAGCCATTAAGCAGCAGTAGTAGTCCCATGTGCCAGGCCATCCTGAGCACTTTAAAATGTTAATGTCACCGTCTCTCAAGGCAAGGGAAATGAAAGCAAAAATGAACTATTGGGACCTCATCAAGATAAAAAGCTTCTGCACTGCAAAGGAAACAATCAACAAAACTAAAAGGCAACCGACGGAATGGGACAAGACATCTGCAAATGGCATATCAGATAAAGGGTTAGTATCCAAAATCTATAAAGAACTCATCAAACTTGACACCCAAAAAACAAGTACTCCAGTGAAGAAATGGGAAACAGACGTGAACAGACATTTTTCCAAAGAAGACATCCAGATGACCAACAGACACATGAAAAGATGCTCAACATCACACATCATCAAGGAAATACAAATCAAAACCACACTGAGATACCACCTCACACCAGTCAGAGTGGCTAAAATTAACTCAGGAAACAACAGATGTTGGCGAGGATGTGGAGAAAAGGGAACCCTCTTGCACTGTTGGTGGGAAGGCAAACTGGTGCAGCCGCTCTGGAAAAGTGTGGAGGTTCCGCAAAAAATTAAAAATAGAACTATCCTATGACCCAGCAATAGCACTACTAAGAAGGTATCCAAAGGATACAGGAGTGCTGATTCATAGGGGCACATGTACCGCAGTGTTTATAGCAGTGCTATCAACAATAGCCAAATTATGGAAAGAGTCCAGATGTTCATCAACTGATGAATGGATAGAGAAGATGTGATTTATATATACAATGGAATACTACTTGGCAATGAGAAAGAATGAAATCTTGCCATTTACAACAACGTGGAAGGAACCAGAGGGCAATATGCTAAGTGAAATAAGTCAGAGAAAGACAGATACCATGTTTTCACTCGTATGTGGAACTTGAGAAACTTAACAGAAAACCATGGGGGAAGGGAAGGGGAAAAAATAGTTTCAAACAGAGAAGAAGGCAAACCATAAGAGACTCTTAAATACAGAAAACAAACTGAGGGCTGATGGGAGGGGGTGCGAGGGAGAGGGGAAAATGGGTGATGGCATTGAGAAAGACACTTGTTGAGATGAGCACTGGGTGTGGCATGTGAGCGATGAATCATGGGACTCTACCCCCAAAACCAAGAGCACACTGTATACACTGTATGTTAGCCATTACTTGACAATAAATTGTATTAAAAAAAAAACACTAAAAAATGTTTCAGTAAAAAAATAAAAATAAAAAATATTATTGTGACAATAACTCTAGAAAGTAGGAACTATTATATTCATATCACATAGGAATAAACCAAGGCAAACAAATGTTAAGTAACTTGTCCAAAGTTAAAAAACCAATGGGGCGCCTGGGTGGCTCAGTCGTTTAAGTGTCTGACTCTTGATTTCGGCTCAGGTCATGATTTCATGGTTTGTGGGTTCGAGCCCCACATTGGGCTCTGTGCTGACAGCTCAAAGCCTGGAGCCCACTTTGGATTCTGTGCCCTTCTCTTTCTGTCCCTCCCCCTGCTCATGCTCTGTCTCTCTCAAAAATAAATAAACATTAAAAAAAAAAAAAAAAAAGTAAGTGGCACAGCAAAATTTTGCACTGTGGCAATTTGTTCCCTCCCAAATCCATGGTCATAACCACGACTACACTTTACTACCCATTAAAGTCTGAAGAAAGTATTATTCTGTACTTCATTTTCTGCCTACCTAAAGAGCTACCTTACTACATTCTCAACAAATGCATCAAATGCATGGTTAGACTCCATAGATATGTCCCTTGACAGTCTTCATGTACGTCTTTCTTTTTAAACACCTTCCGTCACCAGGATGTATGAGTAGTATTTCCTACAGTTGCTGGAGTTGCTAGAGGGAGCTTGCCCTCTAGTGGCCCCATGCTGATACGCAGCCAGAGGTAGCATTCACAGAAAGTGCTTCAGTGACATTCTTTCCCAGTATAGGTTCAGTGGCAGAACACATGTAAGGGAAAAGAAAATATTAAAAAGCAAGTAATCCACAATGGGTCTTAACGCAATATTATTGTGAGTTTTTTAATGTTTATTTACTTTGAGTGAGAGAGAAAGAGAGAGAGAGAGCATGAGGAGGGGCAGAGAGAGAGGGAGAGAGAGAATCCCATGCAGGACACAGAGCTCGACCTCACCAACTGTGAGACCATGACCTGAGTCAAAATCAAGAGCTGGACACTCAACCGACTGAGCCCCCCAGGCACCCCCCGCGTTACTGTGTTTTAATTGAGCTCATGACACTGTGCTTAGACTGAGTAGACCGATAAGGCAGAACAGGAGGGCACTGTGGACATTACGTTACTCCTGGCTCAGATGTAGCCAATTCAACTATACCAGAGCTTTTTCAAAAAAAACGAACTACCGCTCTACTTTGATATCTTTCAAAACGGGACTGAAAATGACAATAATGGCAAAATCTGAAATAAATGCCCAAAACAGTCACAAGCCTATATGTAAGTCCCCCAGGGTTAAGGGACCTGAAAATCAAGATAACTCTCATTTTTCCTTTCTTTCTCAAGAGAATATGTGTGTGATTGATGGGGAGCTCTTGAGTAGGAGCTGTTGTTTGTTTTTTTTCTTCTTTTAAGTAGGCCTCACACCTAGCATCAACATGGGGCTTGAACTCAAAACCCTGAGATGAAATCAAGAGTCGGACGTTTTACCAACTGAGCCACCCCATTGCCCCAAGTGGGAGTTCTATAGTCACATACCGTATGTGTGTGTCATGCACAGTTAAGAGGCAATAACAGAAATGGTGTGTTTTTTTAAGCTACAAGATAACTAAAACATAACCAAAGTGCAATGTCATCTTAAGACAGTGACGGTCATCAAAATGAGACCGTAAATTACCAAGCGTATCTGCAGCTGTGCTTTATTTACAATACCATTTTTCTTTTCCCAGGTCACAGGGTTTATGCACCAAAGTAAAATTTTTCTTCATCACTGCCTTTTTGATTCCCTAATAGTGATGGATTTTGGAGCACATAAATGAGATTTTCTGCAACTATGACAAGGCATACAAAGAACACTTACGTCATGTAGCTAGGAACAACCCTGAGAATGAGTAAAAGAAGGAAAATACCCAACTTACTGATTTCTAATCCATCTTCACTGAAATCACCGTTAATTCGACAAGTATTTAATGAGCATCTACTATAACACAAAAGTATAGGGAAGTATGGTTTGTAGATAAAAATGAAGACATGGTCCTTATGTTCAAAGAGCTTAAAAACTAATATTCTAACTAATATTACAAACTAATATTAATTAGCATAATTAATATTACAATGTAATGTTATTAGAGAATTTCAACAGCAACCTAAACAAAACAAAGGAGATCATTTTTCAGACTGAAAGAATAGGTGACATTTCACGAAGTATTATTCGCGCCAGCTTTACGAAACGGGAAGGATTTCAATAGGCAGGAAGGTATTGTAGGCAGAGGGAATTTTAGCAAGCAGTCAATGCTCAGGGTGCTAATGGCATTTGAAGAATGACTAGTATCCTGGTTTCAGGAGCATATTTTGAGTGAAAGGGAAAACAAGGTTGAGGATGAAATGGTACTTTGGACTTTATGACCTAAGCAAAGGAAAATCATTAAAGACAATGAGTCAGGGAAGAAACGGCGTGGGCAGGGCTTGATTTAGGAAGGTGATTCCGGTGGCAACAGGGAAGGTGAATTGGAGCTAGAGGAAAAGAAAAGAAAGCCAGAGGCAGGCCAACTGCCTAGAAGGTTATCAGGATGAAGTGGAGTAATACAAGTTCACACTACAACTGTGAAGGCAGATTCTAATGTATAACTGAGGGGGTTGAGCTAAAAACAAAACAAAACAAACAAAAAAAAACAAACAAAAAGATTGTCCACTTTCTTCCCCAAACAAAACCTGAGGTTTATGATACACTTCTATCAGTGACAGTGCCTCACAACCTCAGTAATGATAAGAAAGGCCGTGGGTGGGAAAGACATCTAGGCCCTACTCTAGGAGGTACATCAGAATCTCTACAGAGAGCAGTGTGTTACTTTATTTAAAAAAGCAAGCACACGTATCATTCTGATTCACCTTCTGTGAAAAGCACTGAATGAGAACTCCAAGATCCTTCTGGCTTCCAAAGTCTATAACTCTGTCTTTAGTTCCATGTCTTACAGATCCCCCTCATTGATGCTGATTATAGTTCTGGGACGTGAGTGGTGGCCTCGATCATGAAGATAATCTGAAGCAAAAGAAATGAACTGTACCAGCAAATAAATAATTAATATATACGATCTCTATAAAGAGTGGAGTGCTCTGTGGGTTTAGAACCATGAGTACCGAAGTCTAGCCTGAACTGCTGAATGAAACCCTATTTCTTGAAAAAGAGTAATAGATATAAAATGTCCATTTATTACCTACTGGCCCGTTTATATTGGGTCAGTTGAATTAAAAAGGCACTGAAATAGGCAAATTAAAGATAAAGGAGACACTACCTTTTTCCATATTTTTAATTACCATTATTGCACCAATACAGCATACGCTTTATATACATATATCTTAAATTTCATTTTCAGTTTTTCAGCAATTCAAATACATAATATATTATCATCTTGAGAATACAAAGAACACAACATGGAGGAAGATTGAGAAAATAGTTTCCCAGTAGTCAGTCACTAGTGATTCTATAGACTTTCCACTTAGTGTTTTCTATTGGAATTTTAAAAAGCCCTGCCATGGCTCTGTAAGAATAGAGCTGCCTGGAACAGGAGGCAATGAGAAAAAAATGGACCCAAAGTTAAAAAGAGTCAAGAAGGAAATCCAGGAGAGAGACTATATTTTGAAACTAAACACGAGCCTCCCAAAGTGTACACATCCAAAGAAGTGCTGAGGGAAGAAACGAGATCTTCCCATTTCACCCTCAAAATTGCCCATTAACAAACACAATTGATAGTGCCCATTCATTTGAGAAAGGGAACTGTCTTCACAGCACTGTAAAAGGAATGGTGGGGTAGAGGGAAGGGAAAGTGGTGGGAGAGCAACTTGCTTTTGAGATACCCTCTGTGATGGTTTAGCGAAGCGGTCACTCGGGCAGAACCCAGGACGGCTAGTGCCGTGGACTCTCCAGCTTCCTTCATAAGTGACAATGTATGTAATAGCAGCTTTCTATGAAAGGGCTAGATGCACTGAAAACGAAATGTTCACGCAAGGGGCCAGATACCCAGGCAGCAAGGCAATGTGGGTACTGAAAAAGAGTTACGTGCTTTTCAACCCGTCTGCTCTACAGATCAGGTTAAAAACTCGAAACCCTTCAACTCCAGGTCAAATAATGGGGCAAGTGCAAAGTAATGCCGCGCTTCAAATGCAGCCACCAGATGGAGCTGCAAGAAAGTCAACGCTTCTCTACAATAGGACTTGGAAAACACAGCCCCTTGAACCTCCTTCATCCAAGAGACACCCACTGATCAAAGATGTCGCACTATTCAACAAATAAAAGAACAGTGGAGGTGCCACCAACAAACCCTCTGAGCACAGGAGGAAACAATGTAAACACACGAGGGCGATGGAGCTGCCCCCCGCCCTGGATGTTCACTGGACAGGATAAGCCTGCAGGAGAGTCTACCTCAGAGACCCAGGAAACAGGTCTTTCTTCACACCTATCCCTGTCAAAACTCTGAATCTGTAAACACTGAGGTTGGCCAGTCCATTTGGAGGGTCGTAGGCTAGTGGGAAAGGAAATGTCAAGGTTTTTGTCTCCCCTGAAATTGCTAAATAGGGCTTCACAAAGAGGCACACAGCGTCATGAGATGATTCTGAAATAAGTTGAAGAATTGAAAAGAACAACTTTACAGATATTAGAATTCACTTCTCCCTCAAAGAGATCTGGCCTTTGGGGCCCTGCATAGTCAGCCACAAGTGTGAGAAGACCCACCACTCCCCTGCCTTAACAGTGAACAGGAGATGAGAGATTCTTCCTCGGCTGTACGCAAGTAACAACATAGGGGGGTGACGTGATCCAGCTTGAATGCAATGGAGGAGCTATGAAAAAGATTGTCCAGTAATTTTGGTTCTGGGAAGAGAAGGGGTTCCTAACTTCCCTCACAGATTGGTGCCCTCAAGGTCATTTTTTTTTTCTTCAAGTCTGTCCTTAATGCTATTCAGAACTGGACCCAGTTGGATGGCTGTGGTGCCTGGTTTGGAACAGAGCTGCAAGACAGGAGAACAGAGAGAAAGCCAAAGGAATTAGGACAGCTACTCCATTCTTCACTTAATAGTTTCCAAGAAAATCACTGCCCAGAATTTCTGAAACTATACCTCACAGAAATTCTACTTATCAAGGCTTGAAACATCCCAGTCAAACTTCACCCTACAGCTTTCTTATCCCACCATCCCCAGCACTAACTCTACTTCCTTACCTAAACTTCCTGCCTAAGACGTTTCATTGGACGGTAACATTCCCTGTACCCTGATTGACAGTATGCTGGTTTCACTGTGCTCATACCTGGAAGCAGTGCTAAAGTCTCCCCACAAGTCATTGCTTGCAGACACTGGAGCTGGTGCTGGTGCCGGGACAGGAGCAGGAGCATCCAAATCTAAAAGGATATCTGAATACAGGGCAGACGGAAGAAAAAGAAAAGGGGAAGCATAATAAAAATCTTAGAAATAAAAACTTACGCTTACACCAAAATCTATACACAAATGTTCCTTGCAGCTTTATCTGCAAGAGCCAAAAACTGGATATGAGCCAGATGTTCCCCCGTGGGTGACGACGGTTAAACGCGCTATGGTACATCCATACCATGGAATACTACCCAGCAAGAAAGAGAAACAAACTGCTGATGTACACAACTTGGATGAATCTCAAGGGAATTATGCTGAGTGGAAAAAGCCAATTCCCAAAGGTTATGTACTGTATGTTTCCACTTATATAACATTCACGAAATGACAAAATTATAAAGATGGCAAACAGATTAGTGATCGCCAAGGGTTAGAGGAGGCGTGGGGCAGGACTCGGGGGGAGGTGTGGGTATAAAAGGATGATGTGAGGGATCCTTGCACTGAGGGAGCTGTTCTGTATCCTGACCGTGGTAACAGATCCAGGCACCTAACATGATCAGAGTGCAGAGAACTAAACACACATATACACACGAATGAGAACACGTGTAGCTGGTGAAATCTACATAAGATCAGTAGATGGTATCAATGTGAATTTCCTGATTAAGCTGTTCCACTTAGGTTTTGCAAACAGTTACCATTTAGGGAAAATGGGCAAAGAGGACCCAGGATTTCTTTCTGTTATTTTTTACAACTGCACGTGAACCTACAATCATCTTAAAATAAAAAGCTTCATTCAAAAAAATTAAAAATAAATCTTAGACATTATCCCCCCAGTGCCTTCTGGAGACACTTATGAAAAGAAGTAGGTTACAACCATTTTTATCTCAAAATTCCAGAAAGAAAAAGTTTACTCTTAGTAGTCAATTATACGAATAATCTCAGGAAAATTCCTTTTCACGTTCGAATGTTCTCACTCTTTTATTTTTTTTTAATGTTTATTTTTTGAGAGAGCACACACATACATACGCATGTGAGAGAGGGGAAGGGGCAGACAGACAGGGCTACAGAGGATCAAGGCAGGCTCTGCACTGACAGCAGAGAGCCTGACACAGGGCTCGAACACACGAACTATGAGATCACAACCTGAGCCGATGTCAAACCCAGGCACCCCTAATATTCTCATTCTTGAAATGGAAAGAACTAGATCTATTTTTTTTTTTGCCATTAGATGGTACAGAAAACTGAAAATGTATTCACGAACCCAGATGCTGTCTAACGGTCTCCCAGCTGCCCTAGCGAAGAAACAGGAAAAATGAAAACATCACGTTTACTGAGTGGCTGCTCTGCGCCACAGACAGTGCTAGGTGGCATCAGGCCACCTCACCTTCACAATCTGGGTGTAGTTTTAAGTCTCCATTATGTAGATAAGGATATTAAGACAGAAAATGTAAATAATATCACCAAGTACACTCAGATATAAAATAGCAGAGCTCAGGGTGCCTGGGTGACTCAGTCGGTTGAGCGTCCGACTTCAGCTCCGGTCATGATCTCACGGTCCGTGGGTTCGAGCCCCGCGTCGGGCTCTGTGTCAGTCCAGAGCCTGGACCCTGCTTTGGATTCTATGCCTCCCTCTCTCTCTGCCCCTCCCCCACGCAGGCTCTGTCTCTATCAAAAAATGAATAAACGTTAAAAAAAATTTTAAAAAAACAAAAAAAGCAGAGCTCTCACCAAAATCTGAGTGCATCTGACTCTCAGGCCTACTAGCATCTAACCGAGGTACAATGAAGGAAATAGTCTTTTTCTTAATAACCACTCATTTTCTTTTTTTGGGCGGGCGGGAGAATCTCAAGCAGGTTCCACACCCAGCTTGAAGCCTGATGCGGAGCTCAATCTCACAACTATGAGATCAAGAGCTGAGCTGAAGTCAAGAGTCAGATGCTTAATCAACAGAGCCACCCAGGTGCCCAATATCCACTCATTTTCTGACAAAGAACCTACCAAATACCATGACTCTCGGTTCAATAGAAAAGCTTAAATTCCTTGCTAAAGGCTGTCAGAATCACCTTTCAGTACCAAGTGTCATTAATAGCAAAAACATCAATACTCTCCTTGGCAAACAGGGGTACGGTACCCAACTGAAACTTAAGATATGATGATTTCTTGATGTGTAAGTGATGAATCACTAAATTCTACCCCTGAGATCATCATTACACCACATGTTAAACTTGGATTTAAGTAAAATTTAAAAATTAAGGGGCGCCTGGGTGGCGCAGTCGGTTAAGCGTCCGACTTCAGCCAGGTCACGATCTCGTGGTCCGTGAGTTCGAGCCCCGCGTCAGGCTCTGGGCTGATGGCTCAGAGCCTGGAGCCTGCTTCCGAGTCTGTGTCTCCCTCTCTCTCTGCTCCTCCCCCATTCATGCTCTGTCTCTCTCTGTCCCAAAAATAAATAAACGTTGAAAAAAAAAATTAAAAAATAAATAAATAAATAAAAAAATTAAAAAAAATAAAATAAAATAAAATTTAAAAATTAAAAAAAAAAAAAAAAAAAAGATAAGATGATTTCTCAAAGTTAAAAGTAACAGAGACGGAGCGCCTGGCTGGCTCAGAGGGTGCAATGTGCAACTCTTGTTCTCAGGGTCTTGAGTTCAAAGTAACAGAGAGATTTACCTGCATCACTACCTCCATGGTTAGATTTTGGAATGGGTGGTGGAGTGACATGATTGCTGATGGCAACTGAGGAGGATGGTGGGGGGATGGTGACTTTGCCTCCAGGTGGGGGTGGGAGCAGGCTCAGGCCCCCAGTTCCCGCAGCCTTGGGCTTGGAAGCACCACCTTTCTTAGTTGTAATGTTCTATAAAAAAGAAAACAGAGAAGAGAAAGAAAAAGTCACAAGCTTATTATGGAAATTCAGGGAGCGGGAGGAAAGAAACCATACTCACCCCAATACTCAACTTGATGGTCTGTCCTTCCTTGAAGCCCAGATCCAACTTGGGACGAGTGTCCATTTCCTGAGATTCTCTGGAAATCTCAGATTCCTGCTTTACCCACCTTCAGTAAAAGAGTAAATTAGCTCAATTTGGGACTACCTGAAAGCAGAGCTGACACACAAATTTGAGTGTAACTAGCTTATGTGAAACAGGACTCCAGAAAGCAGAGTGAAGGAACATGAAAAGTGAGGAAGGAAAAGAAGAAAAGCCAAAACAGGGCAACAGGGTTCAATATCACCGAGGAGCCATTCAGAATGCATATTTAACTTGTCCCTCCAAAGGAGGGCATTTAGCCGCCAATTTCCACCCGCCACGGGTGAGGGCTGCCCCTGAGGGGACGTTAATTCCTCCGTCCTTCGGGCTGCATCCCTGTGCCAACTGAGTGCACTTTCACAATTTTAGAGTTCTGAGGCAGAAAAGCAGACTTATGCCTGCCCTTGAAGCAGGAAGCTGATAGTGCATGGCGCTGTCCACCAGAGCTGTGGCAAAACTGAAGCAATGTCGTTGCAGGAGACATACAACACGTCAGCTACACAAAGCAACAAAACTGGCATGTAACTCCTCCTCTCTCACATACAGTCCTGCTGTGACTATATGCCTCCCTCGGCCACTTAAGAGAGCAAATGTCAATTCCTCCAGAGGCATAAGCAAAAGCATCATCTCAAAACACCGTACAAAGGACCAAAAACATATCCTGGGCTATAAGGAAAGGACAGAAGAGACACAAAGACGATGTAAGGAAACAGTGAATGGGAAGATTCAAATTCGTAACAAACTAGTTTATCAAATACGGAAACCAGCAGGTAAAAGAGGTAGTATCCATTCAACTGAGGAGGAGCATTTCCAAAACCCTTTAGCTTGGTTCAGGGTTAACTTAGCCAAGGTTTAACTCGGTTAAGGACAAGAATCACTCACTTGAAATGATCTTGCAAGGAGACATTAAAGTCAAAGGCATCACCCCGATCTGTGAAGCCAATGCCAATGAAAGCACTACGCCCTGTGAAAAAGACAGGAATACTCAGAACAGGAAGTGTCCCTTAGGGAAAATTCCACCCAATGAAAATTAACAGTTACCTTAACTAGATAAAGTCTGTGAATGTGAAACATTTCTCACAGCCCAGGGGTCCACACCCTACATATTGCCCAAGAGACAAATGCTGCCATACTTGTTTTTGTCAATAATGGGGCGCCTGGGTGTCTCAGTCGGTTGGGCGGCCGACTTCGGCTCGGGTCATGATCTCGTGATCCATGAGTTCGAGCCCCGCATAGGGCTCTGTGCTGACCACTCAGGCCTGGAGCCTGTTTGGGATTCTGTGTCTCCCTCTCTCTCTGACCCTCCCCTGTTCATGCTCACTCTCTCTCTGTCTCAAAAATAAATAAACGTTAAAAAAAAAATTTTTTTTTTTAAATAATATTTTACTGGAACACAGCTATTCCCATTTGTTTACATATTATCTATAGCTGCTTTCATAGTACATCAGCAGAACTGAGTAGCTACAATAGAGACCATTTGGCCTGCAATCTAAAATATTCACCATCTGTCTTTCCAGAAAGTTTGCCCACCTCTGATATAGACTATGGGGAAAAGATAGAAAATGCCCTAGACATAGATGATTTAAGACAGTCCCACCAAAACCCACCACAAACAATGAATGAGTGGGCAATATGTATGAATTCTTTGGTTGGATAGACATTTATTTATATCCACCTATTAATTATCATTTCTTGAACTTGTTTTTATTTATTACAAACAACATGTTAATCCTTGTCCTTTAGCAACCATAGTTAACTGTGGAGCAAGGGGTGGAAAAATTTAGTAAACTGAAGTTAAGATAAATGCAACTGAGACGCACTTTATTGAAAGGCATTACCTATTTTCCTAACCTCACCCATTCAAAGCCCCAGATCCCTTACCAGTACCATCCTGGATCCGGATTACAAAGTAGCGGCTGGAATCTGTCACTGTCTCCACAGCAATACCAGGATATTGTTCTACTGGTGCCTGAGCAAAGAGCTCCCCTAACAGGTAAGAAAAGGACTTCCTTGAGCTAAAGAAGCAAAAATCTAAAACTCTAACAAATATTTCCATTCCAGTCTCCAACTTAAATGTATTTATAAAAGTTCACCAAAAATGGGGTGCCTGGGTGGCTGAGTCGGTTAAGCATCTGACTCTTGATTTCGACTCAGGTCATGATCTCATGGTGTGTGGGTTCAAGCCACGTGTTGGGCTCTGCGCTGAAAACTCAGAGCCTGCTGGAGATTCTCTCTCTCTCCTCTCTCTGTGCCCCTCCCCTGCTCACTCTCTCACTCTCAAAATACATAAACATTAAAAAAAAAAGAAGAAGAAGAAGAAGAAGAAAAGAAAAAGGAAAAGAAAAGGCACACCAAACTAATACCCTTAATATGTTAGAGGGTCACCAGCACAGATTACCTGAAACTTTATCCTCAAGCTTGATATAAGCAATCTTCCCTTTTGAAGTGATTCGGAGGCGGCCAGTCCAATCAGGCTGGTCTAATTTCCAGTCAGATGCCCTAGGACAGGAAAATAGGAAGCCTCAAGTCTATGGCTTTTATTACGAAAAACCTACACAGAATCATTTGCCGTATTTCTATTTCCCTTCTTGCTTATTCTACCTATTAAATAATTAACAAGAATAACTCATGATCCCTGCTGCCCAGATGCCTCATATGACATATAATCCAAAGCAAACAAAAGACAGTGTTACTCCTTAAGAATTCTGGAGTCTAATAAGCATCAATAAAAACATGTAAAAGTACAAATACAAGCAATTAAAACTAACTCTCATAATGGTACTATACTGCCACACTGCAGAGGATATTTTATATAATAGTGTTTTACTGATCAATAACAGAGTCTACTGAATGAACTATACTGGGTAACAGAAGGCTTCCCAAATCCCTTAAATGTATTATCATCTTTCACTAAATTCAACCAATACTTACAGAATGCATATTAAGTCACAGGCACTGTTCTAGGTGAATGAACAAAACAAAGACTCTTACCCTCGTGAGGTTTATATTCTAATAGAAAATAGACAATAAAAAATAAACATAACAAGTAAAATAATTAGTATCTCAGAAAATGGTAAGCGCTACAGCAGAAAGAAAATGAAGAAGCAGAAAAGGGAAATCGGGAGGGTAGTGGGAGAGTAAACAGGTTGCAGCATTCAAGAGGGTAGTCAGGGGAGGCCTTATTAACAAGGTGAAATGAGGGGCACCCGGGTGGCTCAGTTGGTTGAGCGTCTGACTTCAGTTCAGGTCATCATGATCTCACAGCTCCTGAGTTCGAGCCCCGTGTGGGGCTCTGTGCTGACACCTCAGAGCCTGGAGCTGCTTCAGATTCTGTGTCTCCCTCTCTCTCTCTGCCCCGAACCCACTCGCATTCTGTCTCTGTCTCTCTCCAAAATAAATAAACATTAAAAAAAAAATTTTTTTTTTTAAACAAGGTGAAATGTGGGCAAAAATGTGAAGGAAGCAAGAGAGTTACTCATGCAGATATTGGGGGGAGGGGGAAGGAGCTCCAGGTTTGAAACAATTAGTGCAAAGGTGCTAAGGTGCGAGTGTACCTGGAATGCTTGCCCTCAAAAAGAAAGCCACTGCAGCTGGAACAAAATAAGAGATGAGGTGGGGATGAGGTAACAGAGGGGCAAATTTTACAGCCCTCGTACGAACTTTAGCTTTTACTGAGTGAAAAAGGAGGCAGTACCAGTTTTAAGCAGAGGTGAAACATGATCTTCCTTTGACTTTAAAAGGATCACCTTGTCTGTTGTACACAGAAGCAATGTAAATACTGAAGCAGGGGGATTATAGTTAAGAGACTACCACCGCAATCCAGGAGTCATGACGGTGACTAGGAAGGGACAGGAGCAGAAGCGGCTAGATTCTAGATACATTTAAAGCCAAGAAACGGGGTTTTCTAAAGGACTGAATGTGAGGTAGGAGGAGTCAAGGATGACTGAAGTTTTTCGCCTGAGCAAAGGAACTGCCAATAACTGAGACAGAAAGGCTATAGGTAGAGCATGTCTGAGAAGCTCAGGAGTTCAGTTTTGAATATGTTGAGTTGGAGACGTCAAATTGATTTCTCAAGTGAAGATACAGAGAAGGCATTTGAATATGAGTCAGGAGTTCAGGAAAAACATGTGGGCTAGAGATACAGATGTCCGTGGAAACATTACAAAATACTGAATACTTATAATCTGTGTGATACATGAATTTGAAGGAAATCTAAGACATTATTTAAATATGACCAATTTTACAAAGCTCTGAATTTGTGAGTTTGTTTTTGTCAGCGTGTGGAAAAGAGAGGGCAAAGTAAAAGTTATTAAGCAACTCATCATGGGGCACCTGGCTGGCTCAATCCCTAGAGCATGTGACTTTTGATCTTGAGGTTATGAGTTCAAGCCCCGTGTTGGGTACAGAGATTACATAAAAATAAAATCTCAGGGCACCTTGGTGGCTCAGTCAGTTGAGCACCAGGCTCTAAATTTCAGCTGCATTCGTGATCTCGCGGTCACAAGATCGAACCCCGCATGGGGCTCCACACTGAGGGCAGAGCCTGCTTAGGATTCTCTCTCTCCCTCTGCCTCTATCCCATGCTCTCTCTCTTTTTGTCTCTCAAAAAGAATAAAAATTTTAAAAAAATAAAATCTTTGGGGCACCTGGGTGGCTCAGTCGGCTAAGCGTCCGACTTCAGCTCAGGTCACGATCTCGCGGTCCGTGAGTTCGAGCCCCGTGTCGGGCTCTGGGCTGATGGCTCAGAGCCTGGAGCCTGCTTCCGATTCTGTGTCTCCCTCTCTCTCTGACCCTCCCCCGTTCATGCTCTGTCTCTCTCTGTCTCAAAAATAAATAAACGTAAAAAAATAATAATTAAAAAAATAAAATAAAATAAAATCTTTAAATAAAAAACCTCATCCCTCAGAAACCTGAAGACTAATACTTGCAAGGCAGAAAGGTAACAATAAAATATATCTAAACAAGAAGCAAAGGTGGAAAGGAAAAAAAAAATGAAAATTAGCACAGGTTTTGAACAGGATTTATAAATCCTTGTCATGCCCTCATCTCTTAATGCGGTGCCTCAAGTACTTGAATCTGATCCACACTATAATGCTCTAAAGGTCCCCGAGTTTTAATTTTTTTTAAGGAGTCATTACTTATTCTACCATCACACCATGAGCTAAACACTGTGTACTGAATATATCAGGAACAAGCCTACTAGATGTGTTTCCTGGGACAGGTTCCTTGGCTTATTTATCTTGCGTGTCCAGTGGCCGATATTTAACAAATCCTCAGTAAGTGAATGGATATCCCCAGCAGCAATTTCCCTCAGCCCGGAGCCTTAGTTCCTTTCCCATTCCCAAGACCTAGCCCGAGGAACTCTTGGTTTCGCTGGTCTTCTGAACTGACTTCACAAATTTGCATTGACGTCAGTAATAAACCCTTACAGCAACCATCTGGAATAGGCATGGAAAGCCTACCATCTCTGTCCGTCTCAATGAAGAATAGTAACACAGGAAGTAATGCCTAACTTCGAAGTCCAGCATTCTTCTCATTACATTAAAACAGAGTATTGAGTTTACTAATGATTTAGCTGAGGGGAAGGGCAGTGATGAATATGACAACAGTTTCATAGGTTGGGAAACCATTTTCTAATCATTTCTAACATTCTCATCGATCTAAATTGTCAGAGAAAGTCTGGGAAGCAACAGCTTACACTACGTGAATCAAAGTCATTCATTCCCTCAATCTTACTAATCACTCAAAGTATTCCTCCTGCTTCCTAAAAATCCCAGTTTTTCCTTTAAAGGCAGCCTAAAGAATAAGTCATGCTCATAATGTAAAACGGGTTCTGTAAACAAGATTAGGCAGACAAAAAGGCATAAAAGTAACATTTATCAAGTACCTATTACGTGCCAAGCATTATGCCTATTCCTATGAAAATTAAGTGAAAGGATACTGCAAGGTAAGTAGTAGTATATCCATTTTTACAAACGAGGAAACTACAGTTCAAGAGAGGTGTGGGGCGCCTGGGTGGCTCAGTCGGTTGAGCGTCCGACTTCGGCTCAGGTCACGACCTCATGGTTTGTGAGTTCGAGCCCCGCGTCAGGCTCTGCGCTGACAGCTCAGAGCCTGGAGCCTGCTTCGGATTCTGTGTCTCCCTCTCTCTCTGCCCCTAACCCACTCGCATTCCATCTCTGTCTCTCTCAAAAATAAATAAACATTAAAAAAATTAAAAAATAAAAAAAAATTAAAAAGAGTTAGGTGTCTTGCCAAGAGTAACCCAGCAAATAAATGGGAATCTCGATGCACACTTAGTTCAGCTCTCTTCACTCACTATACTAAGAGTGGCTAATGATAAAATGCCTCTTGAGGATAAGAAATGTCAATAACAAGCACAGAAAACACAGACAACAAGAAATAGAGGAAAATTAAGAAATTGTTTTGATGGCTCAGTGCAGTTAACTGACATGCAGATAAAAGGCTGTGGATAAACTAGGAAGTGAAAGTCGAGAATGCAGGTGGGTGAGAGGAGGAAGGTCGTTGAAAAAGCTTAAAGTAGAAGAAAGAGAAGAGAACCCCACTGTATGATGTATCATACCCTTTCGGAAGTCTTAACTACTGAACAGTTCAATCACTGCTAATTTATGTGATGAAGTGGAATCTACTAATTTCTCCCAAGTTTACAGAGTGCCCGCTACGTGCAGGACACTGTACTAGACCCTGGTACTATAAACTTAGAAAAGACCTCAAGTTGTTCACAGCTAGCCTGGAGAAACAGCAGATGGAACAATCAATTACAATACAGAAGGAAGAGCACTAGGACAGAGATCAGCAGTGGTGCTACGGAGGCCCACACAGAGCGCACCTAAGCCAGAATGGCAGGGTCAAGCTTCGGGAAGCCCAAAGCAGCAGATGTCCCTGCTGACTCACACACCACTACCAGTAACTATCATCGAAAAGCACGTAGATTCCTATTCGTGGTCGATTTGGGGCCTGACTGAAAACTGGAATTAGGACCACCTCTGCCAAAACGTGCCACCCACAGCGTCTAGTGCACAGGTCAGCAAGCACGAAGAGAGTGATTCATGATGAATGAAACCCCAGTAAGGAGGCAAGCTAATGGCCCCAGGAGGAGGACAAGAGCCAAAGCAACGATAAATGCCAAGAGGAAAACCATGACGGTGAGGTGGACGAGAGAGGGGTAAGAACAGTGCCTTGTATTTAATATGCTGCTTTCCTGTTTCCTAAATTTTTTCACATTTCTTATATTATGTCACGTAACCCTCCAAAAACTTCTCTGAGGTACAGAACCAGAGCAGGTTTTCTGAGCACTTTTTTTTTTTTTCTATTTTACAGATGAGAAAAATGAGGCTTGCAGAGATTAAGCGATTTGTCCCAAATCATACAGCTGTTAAACTGTCAGGGTTCATACCCGTATTTTTGAATATATAACCTGGTTAACGTGTTAACTCCTTCCACTACATGACTTCATGACTGCCTAGAGCATCCTCAGAACCTCACCGACACGCGATCACAAGGTGGTTGGTTAGCCCTACAGAGAAAATGCTGCATTAACTTTGGAGAGAAAGGCTATGAGAGAGATTAAGAAGGGAGGAAAGGAAAATAGAAAATACCATGTAATCATCAAGAAAATGTACTGGAAAAAAAAAAAAACAGAATGGACAACTACTGGAAAACCTACCATCATAACCTTTGCCCACTAGCAAAAGAAGTGAAAGGAAAACCAAACGGCGGATCATGCTTGGTGGCAAGACTGGCACAGAAGATTAAATCGTATCACCTAGACAGCGGCCGACACGATGACTACCCACCATTATGCACGGGGTACTGGAAATGTTTATGAGAGACAGGGAGGTCAGGAGGGGGTACGACGAGGAGGAGAAACCGAAGGACGCAAGAAAGAACGAACTAAAGGTGACAGGCGATGGAGCAGGCACGACTGGATGGGTATGATGGGGAGCAGAAGGGTAACCCCGAGGGGCCCAAGGGAGGAGGAGTGGGAAGACGCAGATGGTAAATTTTTTTAAGCGGCGGAAACCAGGCTGGCATGCCACAGTGGGAAAAGAACAGGAGGACGGGGCGAGAACAACCCTGGTGGGGAGGCTAGCAAAGTGACAACTCAGAGGTGGCAGTGGCGGGGACTCGCAGCGTGCCACCTGAGGAGGACACTGTCATCCCCGACCTGGTATGCGTGTACTGCAGAGCCTCGGGGCTAGTACCTGTAACCGCGGTTGGAGGCCCGGGGAGGGATCCGGTAGACGCTAACGTCGGGCTTCACACACAGAACAGACTCGTACTCCAACTCCGCCGCCATCTTGGCTCTGCACTCCGCGCCACCGGGGGCGGGGCGTAGGAACGGGGGCGGGCGTAGGGGGGGGTGGGAAGTTGGGCCAGGCGCAACTTCCGCTGACGCCACTTCCGCGCGAGTTTAGTTTGGTTCCTGAGATTAACCTCCGGTGGTGCGGGTTGGGGAAGCCATATTGAAAGCTGGAAACCGTGAAGCTGCGCAGTTCGCCATCTTGGGTAATGGCAAAACTTCCTTTCCAGGGCGCGGCGATTCGCGTTATGGAAATCTCCGTTCCGGAAAGGTGGTTGGGGTAATCGCCATCTTGCGGCTGGCAGGTGCCCGCGGTGCTTAGGAAGGAGGCGGACTGTGTTGGAATCTGGAGGATTTTTTTTCTGACAGAAGTCACTATTTAGCCGTAGTTTCCTGGCAAAAAAGGGGTATCTGCCCGTCGGTAATCTCAAACTGGGTACCTATGGTAAATGTATGACCCAGTCGTAGACGTGGTGGATTTTAATCCTCCAGCGTCTCAACGTTTAAAATGCCCAGCCTGATGAGTTGCCTGATAGCACCTTTTAATCTCGGATTAAAAGCACTTGTTGAAATAGTTTGCCGCACTTCCGATGTGCATTCTGGTTATCTTTCTGGAAAATGTGAACCTCTTAAACTCTTAAATGGGACCCTCAATTCCTGACAAATTCGCGAAGAATGATGAACTGTTATTTAATGCCCGCTATTTGCTCCCAGTCCCATAATGATAAATCCAACTGAATTCTTTCCATAAATATGTTTCTTGTACACTCCACAGGTAAACTTGCCTCAACACTATCGCTTAGAAACTGTTCAACGTGGATGGCAAATGTCAAAACTAAGATACGAACTCAACTGTGACTACAATACAAGAGTGGTCTTAACCACTTCGTTATCTTGACTGGTTGAAAATGGGTCCTTAATTGTCTACGTAGCTAAGGGATAATCTTAAAATTCAAAAAGCCTTATGATGTGTCCCTGTCAAGGATGTGGGAAATCAGCTACTGTCAAATACTGGCGCCAAGAATGAAGTGAAATTTAGCAGAATTGATCAAAATATTGTAAATAACATTCAATTTAGTAAATCCACGAATACTTATTTTAGAGACATTCTTACACGTGCAGAAAAGTAGGGACAATGTTTATTACAGCATTGCTTGTAATAGTGAAAACTACGAAACAACATGAACGTCTATCAATAGAAAAAATATATATTTAAAACATATATAACATAAAAATTTTTAAAAATATGTCTTGATATTAGAACCATAGGAAAATATTTAAGATAAAAAAACAGACAAAAAGAAAAACAGCAAACTTTCACTTAAAATTTCAGTAATCCTCAACTATTTCTCATTCCGGAATTCTGTTCTTCATATTCTTCAAACACTTACTTGCGCTTAAACCTACTATCTTGAACACTTTCCCCCCGGCCTGTCAATTTGGCAAACTGATACATTCACATATCTGCTCAAATATTACCTCCTTTGTGACTTCACCAATTATCATATTTTTTTAATTCTAATTCCAGTGTAGTTAACATGCAGTGTCGTATTAGTTTCAAGTGTACAATATAGTGAGCCAACGGTTCCATATATTACTCACTGCTCATCAAGATAAGTGTGCCCTTGGGGCGCCTGGGTGGCTCAGTCGGTTGAGCGTCCGGCTTCAGCTCAGGTCATGATCTCGCGGTCTGTGAGTTCGAGCCCCGCGTCGGGCTCTGGGCTGATGGCTCAGAGCCTGGAGCCTGTTTCCGATTCTGTGTCTCCCTCTCTCTCTGCCCCTCTCCCGTTCATGCTCTGTCTCTCTCTGTCCCAAAAATAAATAAAAATTAAAAAAAAAAAAAGATAAGTGTGCCCTTAATCCCTTTCACCCATTGCAGCCACCCCTCCACCCACCTTCCCTCCGGTAACATCTATGTGTTCTCTACAGTTAAAGAGTCCGGTTTTGGGGGGCACCTAGCTGACTGAGTCAGTAGAGCATGTGACTCTCATTTTCGGGGTTGTAAATTCGAGCCCCACATTAGGTGTAGAGATTACTTAAAAATAAAATCTTTAAAAAAAAGTCCGTTTTTTGGGTTGTCTCTTTTTTTTTTCCTTTGTTAGTTTTGTTTCTTACATTCCACCTAAGAGCGCAATCAAATGGTATTTGTCTTTCTCTGACTGACTTTCACCAGGTACTTACTTCAAATGAATTTTCTCTAATGCTTCCTCTTGTTTCTGTTATATCTTTTTGTTATACATAATGGGTGTATATTATGTTATACATAATACTTCAAATATCTCCCACTATACCACAAGCTCCATAAAGGCAAAAACTTTGCTTTTTCAGCACCCAGCACAATGTCGTTCACATAGTAGGCAATACTTATTATTAAATAACAGAAGATTTGCCTTTAACTATAATCATTTAACTTATTACTTTCACCACTTCCCAATATTTTTCAACTTCAGGCGCCTTCATATAGTTTTCAAAATATTCAGAGTGTTGGGGCGCCTGGGTGGCTCAGTCGGTTAAGCGGCAGACTTCGGCTCAGGTCATGATCTCGTGGTCCGTGAGTTCGAGCCCCGCGTCGGGCTCTGTGCTGACAGCTCGGAGCCTGGAGCCTGTTTCGGATTCTGTGTCTCCCTCTCTCTGACCCTCCCCTCTTCATGTTCTGGCTCTCCCTGTCTCAAAAATAAATAAAACGTTAAGAAAAAATTTTAAAAAAAATATTCAGAGTGTAGAAGGGGATAAAACGAAAAGTAAAAGTCCCCATCTCTGTATTATAAACAACTTTATGCTAACAAATTCGATAACTTAAATGAAATGGTCATTAATGTACAAAAACTTACCTAATATTATTCATGAAGGCATAGAAAATCTAAATAGTCCTACAACTATTAAAGAAATTGACTTCATACCTGAAAACCTTCCCACAAAGAAAACTCCAGGCCCAGATGGCTTCATTATTGATCAAACATTTTAGGAAGGAATAATATAAATCCTATGCAAGCTTTCTGAGAAATAGAAGAGGAAGGGGCACCTGGGTGGCTCAGTCAGTTAAGCGTTTGACTTCAGCTCAGGTCATGATCTCAAGGCTCATTGAGTTCGAGCCTCCCGTCAGGCTCTGTGCTGACAGCTCAGAGCCTGGAGCCTGCTTCAGATTCTGTGTATCCCTCTCTCTCTCTGTCCCTCCCCTGCTCGTGCTCTGTCTCTCTCTCAAAAATAAAAAAATAAGTAGTAAAAATATTTCCCAACTAATTTTTATGAGACAATCATTTGCCTTGATGCTGAAACCAAAGATATCATAAGAAAACTGTAGACCAATATTTCCTCATAAGCAATAATTCTTACCAAAATGCTAACAAATCAAATCCAACCATGTGTAAAAAAAGAGAATGCATCATGACCAACTGGGATTTACTCCAAAGAATTTAAGGTTCTGTTATAGAGAAAAAGCACATAGTCAACCCAACAGAAGCAGAAAAAAGAATACGAAAAACTTCAGTACTCATAAAAACTCTTACCAAACTAGGAATAGAAAGGGAATTCCTCAGTGTGATAAAGGACATCTATAAAAACCCTACAACTAACATCATGCTTACTGATGAAATATTGAATGCTTGTCTGCTAAGATCAAGAACGAGTGAAGAACAAGGCAAGTTTATGCCCTCACCACTTCTGTTAATTATCATCCTAAAGGTCCTCGTCATTACAATAGGGTAAGAAAAAGAAATACAAGTATACACATTGGAAAGAAAGAAAGAAAACTGCTCTGACTCGGGGATGGGGGTGGGGATGGGGAGGGGGGCACCTGGATGGCTCAGTTGGTTAAGCGCCCAGTTGATGGGATAGAGCCCTGCATCGGGCTCCGTGCTGACAGCACGGAGCCTGGAGCCTGCTTCCAATTCTGTGTCTCCCTCTCTCTCTGCCCCTTCCCTGCTCATGCGCTCCCTCTTGCGCCCACGCGCGCTCTCTCTGTCTCTCTCAAAATAAATAAACATTTTTAAAATATTTTTTTCAGTTAAACATACATTTATCACATCACCCATCATCCCACTCCAAAATATTTACCCCAGAGAAATTAAAACGTAGATCCACAGTCGGGCGCCTGGGTGGCTCAGTGGGTGGGGTGTCTGATTTCAGCTCAGGTCATGATCTCACAGTGTGTGTTCCAGCCCCACATCAGGCTCTGTGCTGACACCTCAGAGCCTGGAACCTGCTTCAAATTCTGTGTGTGTGTCTCTCAGTGCCCCTCCCCTATTCACACTCTGTTTCTCTGTCTCTCAAAAATGAATAAATGTAAAAAAAAAAAAAAATTTTTTTAACTAAAAACAAAACGTAGATCCCCAGAAAGGAAAATGTTCATAGCAGCTTTGTTTAAAATAGCCAAAAACTGAAAAAAAATACGAAATGTCCATCAATAGGAGAATGGATAAACAAATTGTGGTGTATCCATATAATGAAATACTGTCATATGGATATTCAACAGTATTAGGAAGGATAGCAATAAATAGCCTCAAACTAAACTCAGTAACAGCAATAAAAAGATTTGAAGTACTAATACCCATAATGACATAGATCGATCTCGAAAATATTATACCAAACAAAAAAGCCAGCCCCATACATACCATATGACTTCATTTTTTTTTTTTTACATTTATTTATTTTTGAGAGAGACAGAGACGGAATGCGAGTAGGTTAGGGGCAGAGAGAGAGGGAGACACAGAATCCGAAGCAGGCTCCAGGCTCTGAGCTGTCAGCACAGAGCCCGACGCGGGGCTCGAACTCACAAACCGTGAAATCATGACCTGAGCCAAAGTCAGACGCTTAACTGACTGAGCCACCCAGGCGCCCCCCATATGACTTCATTTATATGAAATTCCAGAAGATTTGTTGGTTACACAAAACATATATATTAATCAAGACTCAAGAAAGTATATTTTTAATGCATGCATTTTATGGTATGTAAATTAGAACTAAATAAAATTTATTTAAAAAAAATTAAAATCACCTCCGTGCTCTTCAAGATCTATTCTTCTTTCATTCTTCATTGAATTAACTACTGTTAATTTTTTCTGGTATTTTATGTGCATTACCCATTTATAAGTGTATGTGTATATATGTGTGCGTGTATAAGTGTATGTGTGTGTATGAGTGTATGAACTTACACAAATGGAGTTATGCTATACTTATTTGTCCACATTTTGCTTTTTACTTAACAATATACATCAAAACACCTTTTTGTGTCGGTATATATGGATAGACCTCAAACTTTTTAGCATTTTATGCATTCCATTAAAAGTTTATTTATCTATATAGTTCCATTTATCTATATATAAAGTTCCATTTATCTATACAGTATAGAATCTTTTCAAACTACCTGAAATTAAATTAATAATATTTACTTCCAAAGAATCAGCCAATAGGAGGTAGTAGAAGCATAGGAAATTTGAATTAGGAGAGACCGTTAGATATTTTTAAATAGCCTTTTCTGTACTTTTTTTTTACTATGACACACAGCAAGAACACATTTTACATTAGAACCCAATGCACACATGTATACTTGAAACAAAGGTTTCCCAAAATGATAACCTTATTAAACATGATGGCAGTTTATAATTTTTATTTTGCTCCGTTCTATTTTATATTTTTATTCTCAACCCACATAACTGATTTTAATACTGAGTAGTACATCGTGACTCACAGTAAAAAAATAAATAAATAAAACGGGATCTGACTCTGCTCATCATTTTACAGGTTAAAAAAAAAAGTAATGGAAAAAGACCAAGAATAATTCTGATAATTAGATCATATATTAAGATTATTATGTACATTATACTCTGCCTTTTAAAGAGTTGTCTTATAAACTCTCCACCAGCTTTACAATAAAGTCGAATTTTCGTAGCTAGTTGATTCTTCATAATCTTGCCCCAACCTTGCTTTTCAGGCTCACAGAGAGCCTCTTTTCTCATACTGTCTTCCTCTCACTCCCAGTGTCCCCTCTAACCTAATCGCATTGCTAATTTTGTAATTTTCCAAACACGTCTTTGTTCATGTTACACATATTTGCATAGACCGAAATGCCCTTCCCATTCATTCCTTGGTAAAATGCCTTCAGATGTAATTTATTTTTTTTTAATTTTTTTTTCAACGTTTTTATTTATTTTTGGGACAGAGAGAAACAGAGCATGAACAGGGGAGGGGCAGAGAGAGAGGGAGACACAGAATCAGAAACAGGCTCCAGGCTCTGAGCCATCAGCCCAGAGCCTGACGCGGGGCTCGAACTCACGGACCGCGAGATCGTGACCTGGCTGAAGTCGGACGCTTTAACCGACTGCGCCACCCAGGCGCCCCCTTCAGATGTAATTTAAATATCAATTTATCTGAGCAGTTATTCTCTCTTTTATTTAGCTTCCCTAAATAAAACTAGTAACTCCCTGCTCTATGCTCCCACTTATTTATACTTATCTATACTTGGACTTACTTATACTTAGTTTTAATTCTTACCACATTGCATTCAGCTGTTTATAGGTACATCTATTTTACAAAGGCAAGAAACCCATTTGTATTTACCCAGTATCTATCACAGCTTTCAGAATGTAGCAAGAACGCCATATTTTTTCGTTGTTGTTAAATGAATGATCATTTCTATCCATCTTTACTGGGATAATTTGTCCTTGCCCTGATCAAGAAAATTTTAAATGTCTTGGCTGCAATTCACCTTTGCCTACCAGTAGGGGGCAGCAGCTACACAATTTAAAAATTCTGGACTGGAGACTCTCCTAGAAGTCAAGCGAATTTTCTCGTATGTGTGATTTTTCCAAGTGTATGTGATTTAACCAAGTTCAACAAAAGCATTCTTGTAGAAATGACAGAGGCCTCATCCAACTCAAATTTTTATTACTTTTAAGATATATTTTAAACATGAAAATAAAAGTCAGAGTTTCTTGACTCTTTTCCACCAGTAACATATTTCTCAGCTCTTTATTCTTTGTGCGCATACAAAAAGCAGTTTATCACAGGGTTTTCAATTCCGTTTTACCTTTGCTCAGGGTACTGTTATCTATCACGAAATGGTACTTGTTAAAGTATAACTTTCCTAAATCCTAGGATTGCTACAAATGCACTGATAACAATTGTAATGAGCATTCAATCATAGTTTACAAACCTTCCTAACTTAGAATGGACCTTCGTGACCTTGTAGTTGAAATCTTGCACTTTACATATGACGGACTTGAATCCCAGACTTGTTAAGTCATTTGTCCAGACACACTTGGTGATGCAGTCAAAATTGAAAACTCATGCCTCATGATTTACAAATCAACATTCTCTTCACCACACCACACTATTTAATACAAGAAGCACTTAAGATACTGGCTCAAGGAAAAAAAAAAGATATTGGTTCAAAAATAATACACTCATGTAGTTTTGTATGCACATCTATTTTTTTCATTTGATATAAACCATAAAGATAAGTTCGCAAGTACATAACATACATAGGATATGTATTGCAAAATTTTTGTGATTAGAAAATGGCAATAATCTAAACACCCATCCATTTAGAATTGATCAATTCCATAAATAAATAAATTACGGTACATCTATCGATAAAGTATATGCACCTATTAAAAATTGAGGTTGACCTATATGCTCAGATATGAAAAGGTGAATTAAATAAGTGGAAAACTGCAAGTATAAAAAAAAATGTAATATTAGGTCATTTGTATAAAAATCTAAATATATATAAGAGATGCCTGGCTGGCTCAGTTAGTAGAGCATACGACTCTTGACTCTCGACCTTGGGGTCCTAAGTTCAAGCCCTACATTGGGTCTAGCACTTCCTTAAAAAAATGATAATAAAATAAATAAGTAAAGAACTATAAAATATTTAGACTTGCTAGGCACAAAAGATTTATGGAACTATAGCCAAGACGCTTAATACAGGCTATTATATCTGGTAAACGGAAAGTAAAGAAAGGGAAACTCTTCTTCATTTTATATCCTTCCTTTTTTTTTAATTTATTTTATTTAAACAAATTTTTTAATCTTTATTTATTTTTTTTAACGTGTATTTACTTTTTGAGACAGAGAGAAACAGAGCATGAACGGGGGAGGGGCAGAGAGAGAGGGAAACACAGAATCGGAAGCAGGCTCCAGGCTCTGAGCCATCAGCCCCAGAGCCCGATGAGGGGCTCGAACTCACGGACCGCGAGATCGTGACCTGAGCTGAAGTCGGGAGCTTAACCGACTGAGCCACCCAGGTGCCCCTAAATCTTTATTTATTTTTGAGAGAGAGAGAGAGAGACAGTGAGAGCAGAGGAGGCACAGAGAGAGAAGGAGACAGAATCCAAAGCAGGCTCCAGGCTCTGAGCTGTCAGCACAGAGCCCGATGTGAGGCTCAAACCCACAAACTATGAGATCGTGACCTGAGCTGAAGTCGGATGCTTAACCAGCTGAGCCACCCAGGGGCCCCTCATTTTACTCCCTTCCTTATGTTACTCTTGTAATAACTAACTTGTAATAGTAAGTCAAGAACTATTCATATAAAATTTCAAAGCATGAAAATAAAGCTACATATTGCTGATGAAGTCATGTATATATAATAAAAGTATAAAAGCAAATTGGGGGGAAAGTGGTTATCTCTGGGAAAAGAGAGAGATAAAAGATTTGGGGAAGGAGTATATATCTTTTAAAAATATCTGAAGTAGGGGCACCTAGGTGACTCAATCAGTTGGGCGTCTGACCCTTGATTTCAGCTCAGGTCATAATCTCACAGTTCATGAAATTGAGCCTCTCATCAGGCTCTGTGTTAAATGTGAAGTCTGCCTGGGATTCTCTCTCTCTCTCTCTCTGTCCTCCCTTGCTCATGCTCCTTCTCTCTCTCTCTCTCAAAATAAATAAAAGTAAATAAACATTTTTTAATAATAAATATATATATATCTGAAATAAATATTAAAACCTTAATAAAGCTGCATAGTCACAACTTGATGAAGCTGATACTGATCCTATTTTTTATGTCCTTATACATCTGTTTTAAATATGTGATTATAATAAAATAGAGAATGGGAGTCCAAGAGTTAAAAATTTTTAATTAAATAATGAAGAAATGACATGGTAAATTACTGAGTGCTATAAGTGAGCTGTTGAATTATATGTATAATTTAAAGTGAGTATGTGAAATATTCAAACACACATACACATATACTTCACATATACTTCCAGGTATGTAGAAAACTTTGAAAAGGGTATATTTAAAGTTTATTTATTTTTGGGGCGCCTGGGTGGCGCAGTCGGTTAAGCTCCCGACTTCAGCCAGGTCACAATCTCGCGGTCCGTGAGTTCGAGCCCCACGTCGGGCTCTGGGCTGATGGCTCGGAGCCTGGAGCCTGTTTCCGATTCTGTGTCTCCCTCTCTCTCTGCCCCTCCCCCATTCATGCTCTGTCTCTCTCTGTCCCAAAAATAAACGTTGAAAAAAAAATAAATTAAAAAAAAATTTTTAAAAAAATAAAGTTTATTTATTTTGAGAAAGAGAGAGAGTGCTAGCGGAGTATGGGCAGAGAGAGAGAGCGAGGGAAAGAATCCAAAGCAGGTTCTGTGCTGTCAGCACAAAGCCCGATGTGGGGCTTGAACTCACACACTGTGAAACCATGAACTAAGCTGAAATCAAGAGTCGGATGTTTAACCGGATGAGCCACCCGGGCGCCCCTGAAAAAGGGTATATTTAATAGCAACAACTTCTTGGGAAATGGACTTGGGAAGTGGAGAAAGTAGAGAAAGAATTTTCACTTTCACTTTCAACATGTCTGCATTCAATTTTTTTCAATGAGCACCTATTAGTTGTATAATTCAAAAATGAGCATTGTTAAAAGTTAGAAACACTGTACTGGTTTTACAATGATTTCGTGATGTTTTAGTTAAATAGTAAATAAAGCCAGTCATTCACCTAAATCTACCTCCTCCTACTCCTTGCTTCCCAATGTGGTGCCGTAGCTACTGGGTCAAGTTAAACTGGCCCAGTTTGTGAATTTGACAGTCTCTAAATCTGAAAGGTAACGAATTCTAACTTTGTCCAATTGATTTACTCCGTATCCCCCACACAGGAGACATGCCTGGCACACAGTGTGTTCCAGCAACATCTACAGTTAGAATGGGAGTGACCTAGAGGCTTAAGGGGGGAAGAAGACTGAGCAAGTCCTAGAACTACAGAGTTTAAGATCCAAGCCACCCTAGCATTTGTAGAGAAAGCTCTACCAGGTCCTACAACCCTGAAAAACAAAGGCTATGTCTCACTTGAAGTTCCAGATGAGAACTCTTGAGTTAGGATTCTTTTTTCTGACTTAAGAAAAATGTCTGTTTCTTCCTAGGTGTCCAAGCCTTAACGGCTGCAGAAGGTGGAAAATGATTTGGCCCCACGGAGGTTTGTAGCAATAACTCATCGTTTGAGAATCTTCATTCCATCTCAAGGACATGAGGCATGTGGCAGGTGTGGGATGGAATTAGGAGAAGGACCCGACACGACAGCTCAAGATGTCTGATTTTCCTCCCAACTCTGTTATCTTATACTGCACTACCAAATGCAAGTCCAACGGAAGCAATTTCTAGTCCCTCCTATAGCTACTAGAGTCTGTAGATGCTTTTTTTTTTTTAATGTTTATTTTTGAGAGAGAGAGAGAGAAAGCACGAACAGGGGAGAGGCAAAGGGGGCGGGCAGAGGATCTGAAGCGGGTCTGTGCTGACAGCAGAGAGCCCGGTGCAGGGCTTGAACTCACGAACTGTGAGATCATGACCTGAGCAGAAGTCAGACGCTCAACCAACTGAGCCACCCAGGCGCCATTTTCTAAGGAAACAGTTGATCTCCAGAGGACTCTCCTTATTTAACGAAGAGTTTGGGGTGACATTTCTCACAACCCAGAGAGTCAAACATTTTTAAAATTGGTCCACATCCAATGTTGGCAAGGATATGGGGCAATGGAACTGGTGGGAGTTTGGCGATATCTAGTAAAGTTGAACGTGCTCCTACCAGGAGTTCTCCACTGAAACAGAACAAGCCCTGCATATGTCCCCCAGGTGCAAACATACAACCAGGGGCTGGAGGTTGTTAGGAAAATTGCACAAAATATTATCGCGGCGTTGTTTACCATTTGTGACAGCAAGGCATTGGAAATAAATGTCCATCACTAGAACAAATCAACTGGGGTATATTCCTACAATAGGGTAATGTAAACAGTGACCATGAGTGAACTGCTCACCACGTGCATCAAAAGGGATAGATCACAAAAGCATAATGTTGACTGGGGAGAAAAGTGAGTTAAGAAACAACAAGATTGTCCATTTGGACAATATTCAACAACAAACAAACCTAAAATCGTATGGTTTTGGCAAATGCATTTAGGCGGCAAAGCCATTTTCAAAATGAAGGGAAATGCTGAACACGAAACTCCCAACTGTGGATAGTGGGGAGGAGGAAGGGAGGAGGACGATCAGGATGTACACAGAGGCTGCTTGAGTGATACTGGCCAGCATTCTGCTTTTAAAACTGGATGATAAGCTCATGGTAGTCATTTCATTATTGTTTAAAACGTACATGTTCATTACAGACTCTTTCAAATGGGTTATATACCTCCCAGTAACATTTAAACAGTGATATAGGAAGCAAGCAAGTGGTCAGTTATTGATTTCAACAACAAATAATCAGTAGAACAAGAATAATAATATTGAGGGGCGCCTGGGTGGCTCAGTCGGTTGAGCGTCCCACTTCGGCTCAGGTCATGATCTCACACTCCGTGAGTTCGAGCCCCACGTCGGGCTCTGTGCTGGCAGCTCGGAGCCTGGAGCCTGCTTCCGATTCTGTGTCTCCCCCTCTCTCTGCCCCTCCCCTGCTCATGCTCTGTCTCTGTCTCAAAAATAAACAAAAACATTAACAAATTAAAAAAAAAAGAATAATGATATTGATCATCTGACTCTTGGTTTCAGCTCAGGTGGTGATCTCTGAGTTCGTGGGCTCAAGCCCCAGCATCGGGCTCTGTGCTATTAGCGAGGAACCTACTCTCTCCAAATAAATCAATAAATAAACAAAAATTAAAAAAAAAAACAATAATATTACCTGGTATTTATATAGCACCTTTAAAATTACAAAATGCTTTCGCATACACTATTTCATTTATTTCTCACAACACTGTTGGCTGCTAGATAGTATTAACCCAATTTTCATCAAAAATATGCTGAGATAGGGGTGTCTACGTGGCTCAGTCGGTTAAGCGTCCGACTTAGGCTCAGGTCATGATTTCACAGTTCGTGAGTTCAAGCCCGGCATGGGGCTGGCTCCATGCTGACAGCTCAGAGCCTGGAACCTGCTTTGGATTCTCTCTCTCTCTGTCTCTCTCTCTCTCTCTCTCTCTGCCCCTCTCCTTCTAGCACTCTGTCTCTGTCTCCCTCAAAAATAAATAAGCATTTAAAAAATTTTTATTTTAAATATGCTGAGATACAGAAAGCTCTATTGAGTTGCTCATTTAATAGTTAAGTGTCAGGAAAAGAAAACCTTAAATTTCTGATACCAACACAACAGTTGCCTATAATTTATATGTTTACATGTATTATTAGTAATACTGTGTCTCTGGTTGAATTATAGTAATGAGTGACATTTATTGAGCACTGAGTACTATTCTGCATGCTTATGTGCTTTCTATCATTATTACTCGCAACAGACAGGTACTGTGATTATCCTGCCTGTTTTATAGGTGAAGAAACGGTACAATGTGATTAAGTAACTTGTCCACAGTCACAACTGGCAAACAGATCTAAACGTCTCCCAGCTCGGGTCCTTTTTTTTTTTTTTTAAAGGTTTAATTCTTCTTTTTTTTAATTAATTAATTTTTTAAAATTATTTCAGAGAGAGAGTGAGCAGGGGAGAAGGGCAGAGGGAGAGAGAGAGAGAGAGAGAGAGAGTCTTAAGCAGGCTCCACACCTGACATGGGACTTGATCTCAAGACGTTGGGATCATGACCTGAGCCAAAATCAAGAGTTGGACACTCATCTGATTGAGTCACCCAGGCGCCCCCAAGTGCAGGTGCTCAACCAACATGCAACTCTGCCTCTGTAATTTTTTCTTCTCCCTCCAACCTCCCCATTCAGTTGGTGGGCAGAATATGCAAGACTTTTAGCAGTTATGGTAGATCCTCATTATTCACGAATTCCATGTTTGTGAATTTGCCTATTTGCTTAAATTTATTTGTAACCCCAAGATTAATATTCACCAAACTTCCCACAGTCACTCTCAGACAGGCACAGAGTGGCAAAAACTCACCGGAGGGGTGCCTGGATGGCTTAGTCGGTTGGGCCTCCGACTTTGGCTCAAGTCATGGATCCAAGGTCCATGAGTTCGAGCCCCGTGTCAGGCTCTGTGCCGATGGCTCAGAGCCTGGAGCCTGCTTAGGATTCTGTGTCTTCCTCTCTCTCTCTGCCCCTACCCCACTTTCACTCTGTCTCTCTCTCTCAAAAATAAATAAACACACACACACACACACACACACACACACACACACACAAAGACTCACCTGAAATGCACATATACAGCTGAGTTTGAACAAGATAGTGCCATGCCTTCCTGTTTCGCTTTTCATATTGCAAACAAATGCCCCTCGCAGTCTATGTAGTGCTAAGATTTTTGCATGTTTCATGCTTTTTCTTGGAAGTTTTCCTGTTTAAAATAGCTCTCCAGGGGCGCCTGGGTGGCGCAGTCAGTTAAGCGTCCGACTTCAGCCAGGTCAGGGTCTCGCGGTCTGTGAGTTCGAGCCCCGCGTCAGGCTCTGGGCTGATGGCTCAGAGCCTGGAGCCTGTTTCCGATTCTGTGTCTCCCTCTCTCTCTGCCCCTCGCCCGTTCATGCTCTGTCTCTCTCTGTCCCAAAAATAAAATAAACGTTGAAAAAAGAAAAAAAAATTAAAAAAAAAATTAAAATAGCTCCCCAGGCATAGTGCAGAAGCTGTGCTATGTTTCTAAGTGCAAGAAGCCCGTGATGTGTCTTACAAAGAAAATACATGTGTTAGGTAAATTTCATTCAAGCATGAGTTATAATGCTACCGGTGGAGAAGTCAGTGTTAATAAACCAAGAACATACACTGAGGCTCATGGGTGGCTCAGTCAGTTAAGCATCAGACTCTTGATTTCAGCTTATGTCATGATTTTACGTGCATTGACAGCACAGAGCCTGCGTGGGATTTTTCTCTCTCCCTCTCTCTCTCTCGCTCTCTCTCTCTCTCTGCTCCTCGCCAGCTCTCTCTCTCTCTCAAAATAAATAAATACGCATTTAAAAAAATTTTTTTAAAAACACGATGTACGCCGAATAAGATGTCTTTCAACAGAAACACATATAAAACAAGTTTATGCAGTTGGCCCTTGAACAACATGGGTTTGAACTGGGCAGTTCTACTTGTACATGGCTTTTTAATTTTTTTTAATTTTTTTTTATTTTTTTTTACATGGCTTTTAAAAAAAATAAATACAGGACAGTACTATAAATTTATTTTCTCTTTCGTATGATTATCTTTTTTTTTAATTTTTTTTAACGTTTATTTATTTTTGAGACAGAGACAGAGCATGAATGGGGGAGGGGCAGAGAGAGAGGGAGACACAGAATCAGAAGCAGGCTCCAGGCTCCGAGCCGTCAGCGCAGAGCCCGACGCGGGGCTCGAACTCACGGACTGTGAGATCGTGACCTGAGCTGAAGTCGGACGCTTAACCGACTGAGCCACCCAGGCCCCCCTCGTATGATTATCTTAATAACGTGTTATTTTCTCTTGCTTACTTCATTGTAAGAATACAGCATATAATACCTATACAAAATGTGTGTTAGTCTACTGCTAATTCGCAAGGCTTCTGGTCAATGGTAGACTATTAGTAGGTTAAGTCCAGAGAGAGTCAAAAGTTATATATGGATTTCTGACTGTGCGAGGGGTCGGCACCCCTAACCTCCATGCTATTCAACCATCAACTATATAGGGATCTGTTGACCAAAATACTGTGACCAGATGACGGAATGTAAATCTGCATTCATTTCCCCAAGCAGCAATCGTTCTGTATCTGCTAATTCAGTGTTCTTGGCGACTCTATACAGCATAAATTACCACTAATGCCAAAAGAATAGAGCATTCACGAGGGAACATGGTGGCCAAGAGGAGGGGGTCTGGAGGCCAGCTGTCTGGTTCTAGTTCTGGCCATTTACACAGTAGCGTGAACGTGGGTAACTCCTCAGCCTCTTTGCAACTCAGTGTCCTTTTTGACAGTGAGATACTAGTATTAGGATCTTTCGCATCACTGGGGCGTGCTGGTGCTTAGCACAGTGTTGGTAGATGTGTTCTCAGTGTGTAAGGTCTTACAATTATCGATACCGATCTACGTTTGAGATAAGAATGCTCATGTTTGTTTAGGTAAAGATAAGCATTGACGCATTTATTTTCAGTAGATCAGTAGTTCTGCTGCTTCACAGCAGAGAACATAATAACTAAAGAGGAGTTACCTGACATCATTTTTTCCTTAATGGCGGGCAAAAGTGGTGAGTACATAAGGAGCACTGTATCTGAAATGGCTATGTGTGATACTGTGATTTATAATAAGAAATATATATCCTGATCTCTGCCCCCAGTTCCTTACACAGAGCTCCTAAAACCCTTGTAAATTCCTAAGTGGGAAGAGCATTGGGAGCGTTTGTTCTAGGAGTGCTTGGGTGGCTCAGGCAGTTAAGCCTCCGACTTCAGCTCAGGGCATGATTTCGGAGCTGTGGGTTCGAGCCCTGCATCGGGCTCTGTGCTGACAGCGCGGAGCCTGGAGCCTGCTTCGGATTCTGTGTCTCCCTCTCTCTCTCCGCCCCTCCCCTGCTCACACTCTGTCTCTAGCTCTCAAAAATAAATAAACTATATTAAAAAAAAAAAAAAAAAAAAGAGAGAGAGAGAGAGCATTTGTTCTGTATGTTTGGTCTTTGAACCTGATTCCTGACACAGGGGTCCTGAAATTCTTGTAATCTCTTGGGTGATAGAGGTGTCTTGGGTTCTTATGAGGCAGCTCTGGGTGGGCTCCCGGGTAGCTCCTGGATGAGGGCTCCGGAAAGACCGAGCCATGGTTAGAAGCTTGAAATGTTCAGCCCCATCCCCCATTTTCTCGAGAAGGTAAAGGAGTGGGAGAAGGCATTAATAATTGATCTAGCCTAGGTGAGGAAGACTCCATAAAAATCCCCAAAGTATGAGGTTCAAAGAGTTACCAGGGTGGTGAAGACATCCACACTGGGAGGGCTCTAGTAAGTAATGGAATCCAAGGGGGAGAAGGTCATGGGAACGTCCGACTCGTAGCCAAGAGGGACAGAAGTTGTGGGTAACCTGGGGACCTCCTACTTGGGATTGGCACCCGAAGTGAAGCGCAGTGTTGCCGGACTCGGTCCTTGATCTGCGGGATGAGATACTATCCAGGTAGACAGCGTCAGAATGGAGTTAAACTGCCACCGACTGGCCTCACAGAATGGTTTGGTTGTGGGAAGAAAAATAAAACCCACAAGTGTGGTGGCCAGACGTGTCAGAAGTGAAATGTCGGCTGTATGAAAATGAAGGAGACACGCAAAAGATGGAGAATTGGGTTTTTTCCCCTCTACGGAGGGGAACGCTGGGTGGTTTCCCAACTCAGTAGCGCCACCTTCTGTCCCCTGCATCCTAGTGAAAACGAAATGGGGAAGAAAAGAGAAAGAAGAAAGGAAATGGGGAAGACGTTTTCTAAGTAATGCACAAGTAGGATAACTAACCTACAAAATCCACCAAAATTTACTCACGAAATTGTGTAGAGACCTGTGTACCCCACAAGTGTCCTGAGTCCTGTCCCCACCAGAAAAAGTCCCTATGGTTTCTCATCAGATTAGATAAGCACAAACGGAAAGGCTTGCCCCCATGTCCACTTTCAGTTCATGGAATTAAAGTCACAGAGGGTGTTCTTGAAAAATGCAGCTGCACTCAGTTTACTTCCCTTTCAATCTCCCTTCCTTGGCTCTCCTCGGTACATACTGTAATAGAAAATTAATAACCAATAGGGCTGCCTGGCTGGCTCAGTAAGAAAAACATGAGACCCTTGATCTTGGGGTGGTGAGTTTGAACCTCATGTTGGGTGTAGACATTACTTAAATAAATAAAACTTTAAAAAAAAAAAGAAAATTAATAACCGGTAAATCAATAAAATATTTAATTTTCTTTAAGTCACTCAGATTTGAGTGACTTACCATGTCAAATCTGGCTGACTTCTTTCAAGACCCATGACTATCTGCATCAAATATTTGTTATATTGATGCGATAAACTGGTTTTTTGTTTTGTTTTGTTTACTTGTCAACTGAATTGTTTTCATTTCCGGGTGACTTTGTTCTTCAAATTGTATTCCTACTTGGTTTTGTTATAACTATGTGCATAATTTGTCAGTTATACCAGAGGAAGAAGAGAGTACATCTAATCTACATCCTTAAAGGCCAAAGGTTAGGGTTTGATTTGGCAGAAAGGACACGACTTAACAATCAGAAAAGAACATTCTGTAAATTATTTGTTACACGTCCAAGATGGGAGAACGGCTGTGATATAATAGACGATTAGAAGCCATGTGATTTTTTTTTTTTGGCATAATAATCGCTAACATTTATTGAGAGCTTATGTGCATGTATTAATTTATTCCTAACAATCCTACAGAGTACAGGGAATATTCCCCCAACGGGTCATTGCGCAGCCAGTAAAGTACAGACCACTGTAGGTACTTCAAACAGGGTATTTGATATAAGGACTTGGTTACAAAAGTGTCAGAAGGAGTAGAGGAATCAAAAGGGAGAAAATGATGTAACCGCAGGAGACGGAATTCCTTAGAATTGGAAGAGAAACACGGAGAAGGGTGTTACAAGAATGGGCAAGTGTGCACTTGTCTTTGAGGCTGAGGGCTCTTGGTGCTGCTTAGCAGGAATGTAGGAACTGACAGGCCTGAGACTGCTGCAAGAACCAGTAATCCCGCTAGAGCCCACGGCTTCCAGCAGCTGCCACAGCCAGCCTCCCACCTCTCATCTCCATTGCCGGAATCACCAGAGTTGTCTCCTGCTAGGGCGGCCACAATCTAAATGATTCCACTTTTAATCTCTTTCCGTGTGTGTATGTTTTATATATATATATATATATATATATATATATATATATAATTTTAATATGTATTCTATTGTGCAATTTTTGTCCTTTTACCTTTAAAATAGGTTTGCAATATCGGGCGCCTGGTTGCCTCAGCTCGTGGGACACGCAGCTCTTGACCTCTGGGTCATGAGTTCGAGCCCCACATCGGGCTTAGAGATTACTTAATAAATAAATATGTAAATAAATAAATAATGAAATAGACTTGCAGTCGTCGCGAACAAACTAAGTTCCAGAATTAAATCTGATTCCCTTCACTTTGCACCGTCCATTAGCACACGAGCATGCCCCTCCGGCAGAGCCTATCCAGAACTCCACCCGAGAGAAGGTCTACAGAATGTGGTTCCCAGGCTTCCAACAGAGAGATCATAAGGAAGGATGGGAATGGGCTTAAGTCTCGATAGATAAAACCTGACACAATCCCTGTTTTGCAGGTGAGGAAATGAAATCACAGAGTTTAAATCATTTCTGTACAGTCACATAATTAAGTGGCAGAGCTGGGATTCAAACTGTTTTCATCAAAGTCCTTAAGGACAGAAACTTTGTTGTATTTTGACTTTTAATTCTCTCAGACAAAACAGGCTAGAGATTCTATGACTCCAAAATGTTCAATTTGGCCAGGTGAGTACAAATTGCCATCACCGAAGACGTAGAATTATCAGCAGCTCATAGAAGGTTTTAATACGACTGACTTTGAAATATACATTCAAAACTTCATTCTTTCTAAAGAACGCATCTAATCTCTGCTTACATGTTTATAATCAGATATGTAAACGAAACAAAACAGAAGATCACCGCATAAATCTCCCCAAATTTTCCACATTATACCACAAAACCACCAGCATGTTATAAGATGGGACAGACATCATCCAAAAACAGGAGTACTATTTACAAGATGTTTTCAGTAATTTTCTTCCCGATCTGAAAATCTAAGGAATACAACTGGAAGTTCTCTAACTAGTTTTAATTGCTTTATAATCTTTAGAAAGTCAGGAGTCGAGGGGTGCCTAGGTGGCTCAGTCGGTTAAGCATCCGACTCTTGATTTCTGATCAGGTCGTGATCTCACAGTTCGCGGGTTTGAGCCCCACATCAGGTTCTGCACTGACAGTGTGGAGCCTGCTTGGGATTCTCTCTCTGCCCCTTCCCTGCTCGCGTGTGTACACGCAAACTCTCACTCTCTTTCAAAGATAATAAATAAATATTTAAAAAATTAAAAGTCAACATCCTTTTCAACCATTCCTTCCTTCATTCATTGGTGCCCCAAACATGTGTTATACCAAGCACGTAGCAGGTACTGGAGATAGAAACAAAGTCATGGTCTAGTAGGGAAGTAAGACAGACAAATTATTTTTTTCTACGCTACTGGCACCTATAACATTTCTACCCATCTTTAAAGTTCAGCTCAAGTGCTACCTTTTTCAGGGCATCATCTTTCTCTTTGCTTCAAGAAGAATTAGCCTTTCTCTCTTCCATGTTTACAGGGCAAATTGGGAATCTCCTAGCAGCCCTTAGTGTGTAATAATTACGTAACTCTCTCATTGCTTCTGTATCACCTAGTGCAAAAGCATAGTGTCTATAGTAGGAACAGAGTAGTGTTTGATACTGAACTTAATGATAAAGACCTCACCTTTTGCAAATGGAAAAAAAAAACTCTCACCACTGTTGGTGGGAGTGTAAATTGATGGAATCTCTTTAATGGGAAATTATATATCTTTCGAAAATGTAAATGCACAAACTCAGCTTTAACAATTATAACTCTGGTAACCTATTCTGCAGAAATATTCATAGATGTGTAAAATAAAAGAGTATTCGTTGGAGCCTTGTTTATAACCGCTTTAAAATTTCATGGGGTGCCTGGGTGGCTCAGTCGGTTAAGCGTCCGACTTCGGCTCAGGTCATGATCTCGCGGTCCGTGAGTTCGAGCCCTGCGTCGGGCTCTGAGCTGTCAGAGCTGTGCTGACAGCTCAGAGCCTGGAGCCTGCTTCTGATTCTGTGTCTCCCCCTCTCTCTGCTCCTCCCCGTTCATGCTCTGTCTCTCTCTGTCTCAAAAATAAATAAACGTTAAAAAAAATTAAAATACTCCTTTAAAAAAATAATAAAATTTCATAAAAACAGAATATCCATCAACAGAGGAATAATTGATTAACTGGGATAATATGGAGCAAATTAAAAAGCATGATGTGGATTACTATGTCATGATACGAAAAGATAAATAGAAAAGGCAGAATAAGACACATGTGTAATGAAATTGCATTTATATAAATGAAAGAGATTACCACTAGGGAGTGAATATAGGATAACTGGAGGTTCTGGAAATTTTGGTTTCCATTTTAATCCTTCTATATTTAGAGGGTTTTTTGTTTTGTTTTGTTTTTTGTTTTTTTACCATGGGAATGAATTATCTTAAGTATATATGTGTGTGTGTGTGTGTGTGTGTGTGTGTGTGTGTCTATATACATGTGTGTGTATGTATATGTGTGTGTATATATACATACATACACTTGTGATAATACTGTCTATCTGTTGTATGCTTAGTATTTGTGCTTTCTGAATACCTTCATTATTCAACGTTTCCAAATACTAGATCAAAAAACAATATAATTAATAGAATTACATGCACTAACATGGAAATATGTTCTGCTATATTGTTAAGCAAAAAAGCAGGTCATAAAATCACATGGAAATTATGATCCCATCTTTGTTTGAAACTACCTTTTTATTTTTATTTCTTAAAGGTTTGATTTTTAACTAATCTCTATCCCCAACATGGGGCTTGAATTCACAACCCCAAGATCAAGAGTTGCATGCTCTACCCACTGAGCCAGCCAGGCATCCCTGAAACCACCTTTTATTTTTTTATTTTTATTTTTTTTTAAATTTTTTTCAACGTTTTTATTTATTTTTGGGACAGAGAGAGACAGAGCATGAACAGGGGAGGGGCAGAGAGAGAGGGAGACACAGAATCGGAAACAGGCTCCAGGCTCCGAGCCATCCGCCCAGAGCCTGACGCGGGGCTCGAAATCACGGACCGTGAGATCGTGACCTGAGCTGAAGTCGGATGCTTAACTGACTGCGCCACCCAGGCGCCCCTGAAACCACCTTCTAAAAGATACGTGTTATGGGGCACCTAGGTGGCTCGGTCAGTTAAGCGTCTGACTCTTGACTTCGGTTTAGGTCATGATCCCAGGGTTGTGGGACCAAGCCTGAGGTGGGTTCCCTGCTGAGCGTGGAGCCTGCTTGAGGTTCTCTCTTTCCTTCTGCTTCCGCTCTTCTGCCCCGCTCTTGCGTGCTCTCTCTCAAATATGCATAAATACATTAGTTAATTAATTAATTAATTAATTAAATTCCATGGTGATTTCTCTGCAAACAGGAGGAGGAGCAGATACGGTTTGGACAATAAGTTGATCAATATGGACTGAAGCCTTTACCATAGGCAAGAGTGTTCAAATACATTTGACCCAAATGAACTTTATTTCACATGCATATGCCTAAAGGAATAACGTGAGCGAGAATTCTTTCCAGTGTATACTTCAAGCAGGAATCATTGCGCGAGGTCCCGCTTCAATCTTCTGCACTCCCTCCTGATGAAACGATCCAATTGGCTGACTCTTCTGCCCATTCCCAATGCCGGAAGCACTCTCCCACGCCCCCCCTGCCTGTCTCCTTTGGCTCTATTTACACACTCTAAACAGCATGCCCGCTTCTGGTGTCTATAGAAGTCTTTAAGGACCTGCCCAGCTCTTACTTCTACCTTAAGACTTTCCAAGATTGCCCAGACTAAATATACCCTTCCCTGTTATTTTCTACTATTCTACTTCTACTGGTACCTCTGCCGTTATCGTCTGGGTTGTATTACAGTCGTGTAGTGTATGGGTGCGTATTCCTACCAGATTGTGAATCTCTCAAGATTAGGGCATAGCTCAATCTGACTTCGGTATGGCTTGCTTCTTTCCACATGTTAAGCGTTTAAGGGATGCTGTTTGAGAGCGTTAAGGGATGCTGTGCGGGGCGTTCGTCCCAACTACTCCTCACCTCCACCCTCACAGATGGCAGGGCCATGTTAGTGCGTTTCTAAAGCACAAGCCCAAACCTACAAAGCAAGGAGCTGATTACAGAAGTACTTCCCTCTTTAGCCGTATTCTGTCCCACAGAAATCATCCGAGAAGCATGCCCTCCCACTTCCGTTCTTTCACTCTCCTTATCTGAGACATTCATACATGACTCACTTTGAAACTCATCCTCCAAAGTCAAATAGGAGTCAAAAGTGAGGAATTCCGTCCCTCGTCATCAAAAACGAAGAGAGAGGGGAAAGAGGAATAGTTCAGCAAGTTTCCTAAATATACTTCATAACTCGATTGTGGGTAAGAGTGAAGACCAGGCTGGACGTGTGGGGACCTCCAGGCTGGTGCTGAAACCTTCAGCTAGCATCTCAGGTTTTTGGTAAGAAAAGCTTACATCCACCTGGCCCCTGGTGCTTGTTTCCTTGTTAGGGATAATGGTTTGAGGGTCGTTATCCTCTCCCTCCCCCCCCCCATTCCTTCCCCAGCTTGTATTGTTTTTGTTGTGTCCCCACATCCACCTCTCTTTCGCTAAATATCCCACATCCTATTTACTTTTCTTCTTAATAGTTTCATTCTAGAACTAATAGTGAATTTTCATACCATTTTTTCTCTCTCTTAAATTGGCTATCTTTCTCTTTTTGAACTATGATTCCAGCTTTCCGAATCAATAGTTTTGTTTCTCAAATCGGTGACCTATTTTTTCTTTATGTATATATATATTTTTTTTTCATTCCACTTTCTCTTTTTTTTCTTTTATTCTTTTGCTTGTTCCTTATTGTTACTGACTCTGTCATCCTATCACTAGTATTTGATTCTGGAATCTGCTTTCTCTCCCTATCATAATTGACTTTCAGTTTCAGGATTTCCTTTATCTTTTTAAATACTTTCAGCCAATTCAGTGTTGAAAATTAAAAAGACGAAAGGAAAGAAAGAAAGGAGCTCTACCAATCTTAAATGTAGAGGTATTTTTCAGTCAAAGCACTTGGAGAAATGTAAAAAGTTATCTTGTTTGGAAATACTTTTTTTTTTTTTTTAATGTTTATTCATTTCTGAGAGACAGAGAGAGAAAAAGAGCAGGGGAGGGGCAGAGAGAGAGGGAGTCACAGAATCCGAAGCAGGCTCCAGGCTCCAAGCTGTCAGCACCGAGCCCGATGCGGGGCTGGAATCCACGAACCATGAGATCATGACCCGAGCCAAAGTCGACATTTAACCGGCTGAGCCACCCAGCCGCCCCTCTTTTCGGTCTTTATTATTTCACTTGGTGCAGTTCTCCATACCTTTCCCTTTATTAGCAATACCAAAGACTTGTTAGTTCTGTGATTCTCTCTAGTAAAAGGAGTATTGGTGTGAAAGACATTGGTCCTAAAATCTCAGAACCCTCCTAGTTGTGAATGTGTGAAAGTCAGCTAATTTGCTGAGTGTCAGCGTCAAAAACTGCAAAATAAAACTAGAGACAAGGAAAGATGATTACTAAGTTTCCCTTGAGCCCTAGCTTTCTCTGATTCCACCCTTCTCTCACTATTTTATGGATCTCCGCATTAATATGTGTGTTGGAGTAGGACCGTGGACCAGGGTACCTGCCGTGCACAGCAGGGAAGGAAGGGCTCTTGATAGGACTTGAATATTGTGTGGGTAAGGCTACAGAGAGGGGAATGAGAATCACTTCTTCTTTTTTATTATTTTGTTGACTCAGTTATTTTAACTTCTCCTAATCATGTAAGGCCCTATGAAAACATCTGGTAAAGTCAGCAGAACGACTTCGAAGCCACAAAAATATTTTGGGACTCTATGAAAGGAAACATAAAATGCTATTGCAGCCAGTAAGAACCGGGAACTGGAAAACCAAAGGGAAGTTAGAAGAGACCGCGTCTTTAATGGGTTAATGGACAGGAATAAGAATTTTAAATTTAGTTGAAAAAAAAAAAAAAGTAAACCCCCAAATGAACATCCATCCACTGAAGTAATTTTTGGTCTTTTAGGCATTGTGCTAAATTCTGTAGAACAAAAGTACTTGGGAAGAGGGTTCATCTTTACCATCATGAGATTTAAGGCCAGCATAATAGATAAGACAGCCGCGATAATAATTATAATACAAGACAGAATGTATCATTGCACAGATAATATGAAAGGAGATTCAACATACAGGCACACACACACAAATTTAAGAGGCTGAAGGACTAATTTCTGTTTGAGACTGTAAGAGAAGGTTTCAAGGAAGAATAATATTTGAGCTTGTTTTTGAAGAATGGCTAGGATTTGAACAGATAGAGATTAAGGATGCAAGACGGAGGAGGTTAAGGTTAAGGGTGTAATTCCAGACAGAAGTAAACAACATGAGCCAGCATAGTGAGTTGTTCAGGGAAGCTGTAAAATAGAGTACATTTATGAGTCTTCAGAATTAAGGGAGAGTAATGTCACAGAGGTCAAGAGAATGGGCTGGTGGATGAAGACAGAATAAGATGTTGCGATTTGTTCTTTCTTTCTTTCTTTCTTTCTTTCTTTCTTTCTTTCTTTCTGTGGAGGGAGGGGCAGAGTGAGAGAGAAAGAGGGAACTTTAAGCAGGTTGCACACTCAGCTCGGAGCCCGACGCAGAGCTCAATCCCACAACCCTGGGATCATGATCTGAGTCGAAATCAAGAATTGGATGCTCAACCGACTGAGCCAGCCAGGCCCCCCTGGATTTGTTATTTATATGTAATTTTAGCATAGTGATGGGGCAGAAGACAAATTAGAAAAGGTAAAAAACGAATGGTGGGAACAACAGACCCTGAAACAAGCTAGTCTCCTTGAAAAAGAGAAACTGCTAAAAAAGAGAGACTTGTGAAACATAACATCCTGGGACACCGGGGTGGCTCAGTCAGTTAACCAGCTCTTGTTTTTGGCTCAGGTCATGATCTCACGGTTCGTGAGTTCGAGCCCCACATCGAGTTCTGTGCTGACCGTCCTCTCTCACCTTCTCCCACTCTCTCTGCCCCTCCCCCGCTCGCGTGCACACGCATGTACTCTCTCTCTCTCTCTCTCTCTCTCTCTCTCTCTCAATTCAAACCTCTCGTCCTAATGCAAAGTGTGATCCTAGATTGGCTATAACTGTGGACAAATCAGCTATCGAAGATATTTTGGGAATGATTGGAAAAACACTGGCTAAAGACTGAACATTCCTTAAGGTACAGTCTTACTGTATGATATGGAGACTAGCTGAAAAAAAAGAAAGCAGTTTATAAAACAATATGCATGCCAGTTGATAGCAACATTATTCACAACAGCAAAAAGGTGAGAGCACTTCACATCAAGAGATGAATGGATAAATAAAATGTGGTGTTTACGTAAAATGGAATATTATTTAGCCTTGAAAAGGAAAGAAATTCTGACACATGCTACAACATGGATCAGCCTTGAGAACATCATGCTGAGTGAAATAAACCAGACACCAAAAGACAAATGCCCAGTAGTCAAATACATAGTAACAGAAAGTAGAATGGTGTTTTGCCAGGGGCTGGGGGAAGAGGGAAGTGGGGAATTGTTGTCTAATGGGTGTAGAGTTTCAGTTTTACTAGATGAAAAAGTTCTAGAGAGTGATTGCACAATAATGTGAATATACTCCACACTGCTGAACTTTATACTTAAGAATGGTGAAACACGGGCACCTAGATGGCTCAGTTGATTGCGTGTCTAACTCTTGATTTCAGCTTGGGCCGTGATCTCACGTTCATAGGGATGAGCCTAAATCGGGCTCGGCACTGACAGCATGGAGCCTGCTTCCGATTTTCTCTCTTCCTCTCTCTCTACCCCTCCCCCACTCTCTCTCTACCCCTCCCCCACTCTCTCTCTCTGCAAATAAACTTAAAAAAAATGTTAATCTTTAAAAAAATGGTTACAATGGTAAATTTTGCATTATGAGTATTTTAACACAATTTTAAAAACTGGTGGGGGGGGGGAGCGCCTTGGGTGGCTCAGTCGGTCAAGCTTCCGACTTCAGCTCAGGTCACGATTTCAGTTCTTGGGTTTGAGACCCACGTCTGGCTCTGTGCTGACAGCTCAGAGCCTGGAGCCTGCTTCTGATTCTGTGTCTCCCTCTCTCTCCGCTCCCCGCCCCCCCACTCACACTCTGCCTCTCTCTCTCTCTCTCAAAAATAAACATTAAAAAATTTTTTTGAGAAAAAAATGCATACATATATACACGTATGCATATACATATATGTATATATGTATGCATATTTTTTTTAATCAAAATTTGACAAAATTAGATCATTCCGTGCATATTAAAATTTTTTTCTCAAAAATTCATATGTGAGTATATGTATGCATATTTATGATTATACATTAAAAAAACTAACAAGACAGAAATGATGGGTGAGGAGGAAATCAATGCAGAGAGGGTAAACAACTCTTGAGAAATTTGAAAGCAAAAAGGGAAAGATGAGGTATCTAAAGACGTAACTGAATCCACTGCACCTTTTTTACGGCGGTGAGTCCCTCAAAGATCTGGTAGAGGGAATGGATGGAACTTCTACCCTCAAAGAAATGAGAATATACTAAGTTAAAATCTTAACGTGGTGATGGAGCTTCACATTTGACGTGGTGATGGAGCTTCACAAAGCCCTTTCATGGATATAAAGCTGGGAACCTCTGGTCTAGAAGTTATTGTTTGTTGGGGCGCCTGGTGGCTCAGTCAGTAGAGCGTCTGACTTCGGCTCAGGTCACAATCTCATGGTTTGTAGGTTCAAGTTCTGCGTCGGGCTCTGTGCTGACAGCTTGGAGCCTGCTTCGGATTCTGTGTCTCCCTCTCTCTCTGCCCCTCCCCTGCTCACTTTCTCTCTCTCTCTCTCTCTCTCTCTCTCTCTCTCTCAAAAATAAATAAATGTTAAAAAAAAATTAGAAGTTCAGTTCCTAACATGACCGTTAACTCTCAAAAACAATAGAAGTTATTGTTTGTCATTTAGTATTTGTTTTTAATAGGAGACACCAGGTGAGGAAAGGAACCAGTGCAGAATGAGAAAGTGGAAGTGCAAGAAAGAGGAGAAATGTACATAGATAGGGACTTCCAAATGAAACTATGATTTTGATACGCATTTAAATTGATACAGTAGATTCTAATTGTCACAGAACGTTTTTGTGTGGTCCAGTGTGAAGTCAAGGAATACAAACTAGGGGGGTCTGGGTGGCTCGGTAGGCTGAGCAACCAATTCTTGATTTCGGCTCAGGTCATGATCCCAGGGTCATGGGATCAAGCCCCATGTTGGGCTCCACTCAGAGCATGAAGCCCACTTAAGATTCTCTCGCTCTCCCCTGCCCCTCTCACCCTCGTATGCATTCTCTCTCTCTCTCTCTCTCTCTCAAAAAAAAAAAAATTTTAAGAAAGAACACAAACTAAAACAGTGTGAGGACTTTTGTCATTCTATATCATAATGGGGGAACGTTATAATCCCAAGCATATGCTTTTTTAAAACAGTAGTTTTAATATTTTTGTTTATATTTTTCTAGAAGTTCAGCAATGGAGTCTTTCTCTGCTGAGACCAATTCAACTGACCTACCCTCACAGCCCTGGTATGAACCCCAGATAATTCTCTCCATGGTCATTCTCAGCCTCACCTTCTTACTGGGATTGCCAGGCAACGGGCTGGTGCTGTGGGTGGCTGGCCTAAAGATGCAGCGGACGGTGAACACAGTCTGGTTTCTCCATCTCACGCTGGCGGACTTCCTCTGTTGCCTCTCCTTGCCCTTCTCCCTGGCTCACTTGGCTCTCCAGGGACACTGGCCCTACGGCTGGCTCCTCTGTAAGCTCATCCCCTCCATCATTGTCCTCAACATGTTTGCCAGTGTCTTCCTGCTGACTGTCATTAGCCTGGATCGTTGCCTTTTGGTACTCAAGCCAATCTGGTGCCAGAATCACCGCAGTGTGGGGACGGCCTTCACTATCTGTGGATGTATATGGGTGGTGGCTTTTGTAATGTGCATACCTGTGTTCGTGTACCGGGAAACATTCGCTGTAGGCAACCGTGACGTGTGTGGCTACGATCTTGGCTTCTACGGCTCATTAGATTATCCAGACTTCACCATTGATCTACTGGAAAATGGATCTCTTGACAGCTCCATTGTTCAGCTGCCTGGAGAAATGGATGCAAGGCGGCAGGCTTTCTCTGAACGAACCAATGATCTGCCTTGGACAGCCACCACTATCTTCCATCCTCAAACATTTCAAAGACCTTCTGGACAGTCACTCCCTATAGATCCAGCTAAATTATCTAGTCAACCTCCATATGATAACTTATTTAAGCCTGCGAATGAGGTCTCACCTATAGTCCCCAGTGGGTTTCCCATTGAAGATCACAGAGCTAACCCACTCGATTTAGAGCTTTACTCAGACTCTTCCAGCAATTTCTCAAACTTGTATGAGCTATTCCAAGATTTCCAGGGTGATTATTTAGGCCAGTTTTCATATAACAATCAAGTACTAACCCCCCGGGGGGCAGTAACCATCACCAGGCTAGTGGTAGGTTTCCTTCTGCCCTCTTTTGTCATGGTGGCCTGTTACAGCCTCATTATCTTCCGCATGCGACGGGGCCGCTTCACCAAGACTCGGATCAAAACCTTGAAAGTGGCCATGGCTGTGGTGATTGTCTTCTGCGTCTGCTGGGCTCCATACCACATTGTTGGGGTCCTAGCATTGTTTTTTGACTCAGAAACTCCCCTTGGAGAAGCTCTGCTGTCTTGGGACCACGTGTGCATCGCTCTCGCGTCGGCCAATAGTTGCTTTAATCCCTTCCTCTATGCCCTCCTAGGAAAAGATTTTAGGAAGAAAGCAAGGCAGTCGATGAAGGGCATTCTGGAGGCAGCTTTCAGTGAAGACCTCACACACTCTACCAGCTGTCCCCAAAGCAAAGTCTTTACGGAAAGAAATAGTATCAGTACATCTGTGTGAAAATACAGAGCGGTTGACCCCAGCAGAGGTTCTTAGGTATTCACCCAGTGTGCCATTTTCTAAAACAATAAGGGATATTTTGAGCAGGGGATTTCAGAAACCATCAAAGAATCAATCCAGAGGTTCTCAAAGTATGAGCCCAGGCTAGGGGCATCCGCATCACCTGGAAACTTGCTAGAATCTCCAAGAAACTTGCTGAACCAGAATGTCTGGGGGTGGGGCTCCAGAAAGGGTTTTAACAAGCTCTCTTGTTTCTAATGAATGCTAAATTTGAGAATTGTAAAAATTAGTCTATTTCTATCCCAACCTAAGCTAAATGAAACCAACGAGAACCTAGTCTGTTTCAAAATGATTTTTCCATCATGAAATTTTTTTTTATCGTTATTTATTTTTGAGAGAGAGGGAGAGAGAGAGAGCATGAGCAGGGGAGAAGCAGAGAGAGAGGGAAACACAGTATCTGAAGCAGGCTCCAGGCTCTGAGCTGTCAGCACAGAGCCTGATGTGGGGCTCGAACTCATGAACCGTGAGATCATGACCTGAGCCAAAGTTGGATACTCAATTGACTGAGTCACCCAGGGCGCCCCAAATTTTTTTTAGTATTGTCTGAATCCCTCCCCACCAGATTCAATTTAAAACCATTCCATCTAGTCTTACCTGAGTGAAAGATGATCATCTATTTATGGCTCTGTTGTGGTGGTGGTGATATTTTTAAATGAAAAGAAGGTACAAAAGGAAAGAAAAAGTCCATGAAAACAAGCAGTTATGAGACGGAGTCTGGAAGCAGAGTACAATGTCAGATGCTTGCTATGTGCAATACTTCTGGATGTAGGACATGGGAATTCCAATGGGAATTCCAAATTTCCATTATTCCAATTAAATAGGCATCTACTGTGTAAGGACAGGCTGCTAAGGCATCTGAAAACTTCCTCATGAAATGGCACGTGAGCTGTGGTTTGTGGAGTTTTCTATTTGTTTACTCAGTCTGCCTATTGAGAGAACCATCTCTCTTCCATTCGTTTTCTTAAACTCTATTCCCTTAATCCCACCCTACCCTGGCCTCTAAATCTTCTCCCATATTAGACTTTGTGCACCTAATAACCTCTACTTTCCTAAGAGTCAAACTTGAAACTTGCTTGAAACTAATGCTTGAAACTAATACCCTCACCACCACCCCCCCCCCCCCAAACTCATTTCAAGTGAAAAGGGAAAGAGGGTAGAGGACAGAGCAGGAATCCTTGAATTCATTGCCTGATGACTGAGTACCCACCCCGGGAAGACCATCACACTTCGGAAAGCATGGCTACAGGTGTAGATCATTCACCGGATGTGTCTCTTGGGGCTTTTTAAAATTATTCTTTATCTTTTCCAAAGTAAAACATGCACATAGTTTAAACAGCATTCCCAGCTTATACTGAAATGTAAGAAGTTTCCTGCCCCACTCTGCGGAACCAATCCCTCCTCCTACACCCATCTCCCAGAAATAACACTTGTAGCAATTTTAGATGTTTCTTCTGATGTTTACCATGTTAAGTCATGTGCTTATGCAGCTAGTTTTTTATACATGATAAAGTGCCTTCTTGTTTTGGAAGATGAAGAATTTTAACCACATTCCTCATTTTTGTGTATCCATCATCCTAACATTCATTAACCATCATACGTTAATTTGCTCATGACCACACATTTTCTTCTCCTCTGTGGATCCATTCCAACCATATATATGGCTTTTCTTCCATCCTTGTTTCATTCTTTAAAAAAAAAAAAAAAATTTATTTAACTCTATCACCTTCTCATTTTTCTGGGTATATAAACTTGTATGTGTTCAACCTCTAAAATTCCAGGTTTCTTTGTATTACAATATAGCCTCATCTAAGTGGAATATAATTATTTAATCTAAAAAAAAAGAGAAAATGAGATGTTTTAGACTTGCAAGATGCTGTTATTTGTTCAATGGTTGAGGTAAGGATCGAGACTACAAATAAGTTATAAAATACTATGCAGAAAAATTGCAGATCACTGGGAATTCTTCCAATTGTGAGGTAACAATGCCTAACATGATGTAAGATTTGCAATGGCACCTTCCAATGTAATCTGCTGACCTAATTGATATGAATAAATGCTTTCTTTCTTGTGGTTCCTTGCAAGGCTGTGATTTGTGGATCCTCTTAATTGTCTGACCCTCAGAATATACCATAATCTCGAGGCACCTGGGTGGCTCAGTCGGTTAAGGGTCTGACTTCGGCTTCGGTCATGATCTCACCGTTTTGTGAGTTCAAATCCCGTGTCGGGCTCGGTGTTGACAGCTCAGAGCCTGGAGCCTGCTTCGGATTCTGTGTCTCGCTGTCTTTCTCTGCCCCTCGCCTGCTTGCAATGTGTCTCTCCCTCTCTTTCAAAAATAGACATAAAAAAAAGTAAAAAGAAAAAAAAAGATTCTCTCTCTCTCTCCCTCTGCCCCTCTCCTCCTGTGCACACATGCATGCTCTCTCTCTAAAATATATATAAATGTATTAATATATATTTAAATATATATTTATAAATTTAAAAAATATATATTAAATAAATATATTTGATAAAATAATTATAAATATATTAAAATTTAAATATATATTTTTTATATTTTGTATATGATATATACATATATATCATAATCTCTAAATAAACAACAAATAAATCTCATAGTGGGTTGCTATAGGCTTGCTCTAACAGCAATTAGCTAGGCTTCTGGAAGTCCCAACATATTTCACGAGACCGCGGGTAGAATTCCCAAACTCCTGCATTTAGTATATAGGAAATTAGGGCGGAATGGCACAGTTATAAAGATTCAATAGTTGCTACTTCTGGGTTCCTTGTGAGAGTTCCAATCCTTGGAAATGTAGTCTGAAAAAAAAAATCCTACAATTGGAATTCCCTCGTTTTCTTAGGAAAAACTCGGTAAGTACCTTAAGTACTGACAGGAAGTCTCACATGGAGAGCCAGCTCCTCCCACTAATCTTTGAAATGTCCCAGAACACAGGCAAGGTGGCTTAGTTCACACACCAAGCTACAAGGGGTGACTGCCTCTCCCAACCAGATTTTACTATATTTAATAGCATTTTTAAAAAGCAGTATTAAAAGCATGTTTTTTTGTGGGGCGCCTGGGTGGCTCGGTCGGTTAAGCGACTGACTTCGGCTCAGGTCACGACCTCGCGGTCCGGGAGTTTGAGCCCCGAGTCAGGGCTCTGGGCTGACGGCTCAGAGCCTGGAGCCTGCTTCCGATTCTTTGTCTCCCTCTCTCTCTGCCCCTCCCCTGCTCGTGCTCTCTCTCTGTCTCAAATATAAATTTAAACAACATTAAAAAAAGTAATAAAAAAAATAAATAAAAGCATGTGTTTTGATTCTTCTTTCCCCCTGAATCTTACCAAAAAATTTCAAAATCAACCAATCAAACCCAGTGGTGGGAGGGCGGGGAGGGCTACATGGCCAGCTGAAAACAATGTTTCCGCTTTTCTCCCTTCCTACCCTGGCCAAAAGACATTTGAGACCGGCACCAGTAAGATAAAAGCGTCAACATTCGGCTTCCTTTTTTTTTTTTTTTATTAAGAAAGCATGCAAAAAACAACAACAACTTGTGAGACCAAACACCCCCTTGCCAGCCTGCACCAATGCAAAGCATTATGGGTGGTATGAAGGACTCACCAAACCAGAAACATGGGGGTTGAAGAGAGGAAAGCAAGGATGGGTGGACCTCTACCAAGTAACTGCTCCTTCTGTCCCTCTCCTCCAAATTTCTCCCCTATTTCCTCTTGTAGGCAGTGAGCTTCTGCGGTTTTGCACACATCACCCAATACAACAACAACTATACTTGGAGCCCAGCAATGCCGGACTCTCCAAAAAAAGTAGTATTCTTTCCATTGCATGGAGGGGAGGGGAAACTGAGGCCCAAAGAGGGTCAGCTTTGTCCTGTGCCATTTAGCAAGGCTGAGTTCAATGGAAGGGAGCTAAAAATCTCAGGAGGTCTGAGAGCCGATCTTCAGCCCTAGTCCCAAATTTCAGTTACTCCAGCTGCCCGCCAGAGCCTTAATGAGACTAGTTTCCAGAAGACACAGATGAATTATAAACAAGGAACATTTACATGTACAATTTAGTCTACCCTCGCAGATCCTGTGTGGATCTGAGTAGAAAAAGGGCTTAGAAAAGAGAAGTGATCATCACTCATCACTTGTAAAGGGGGAATCTTGGGGAGAACAGATGGCAGGGTGTATGTAGGAGGCACCTTGACTGGAAGGAATAAGGAACAGATGCCTAGAATAGGAACACGGGGCAAAGGCATTTTGCCACCCTCTGAGAGAAATTCTCCTTTCCCCAATGGGAAATATTATGTCATACTTCAACCCCACTGACTGCCCTCCCAACACAACGGGGGATTCAAGCCACTCATACCCCCATTTCTTACAAAGAACTTCACAGAAATAAAGTGCTCTTTAGTTAACGGCCCTTTCTTGCCCCTTTGCTTCAGCCTTCTTCAACAAGCTCTCGTGTATAACCCCCTTACAAAGAGAGGGAGGGGTGGGTGAGGGGGAAGAGCCGAGGAGCGGAAAGCTAGATCTCCTGGAAGTCATCGGTAAATAAAAGAATGTGAACGAAAAGCAGAAATCACAGAGAGAGTGGCCTTGTCCATTCCTTACATTTTGTCCTGTAGCTTCCAGAAAGCGAACATTCAGGGAAATGAAAACAGAAGTAAAATTGTTTTTCCCTCTCATAACTAATATTCAACAATTAACATTAAGTACACACTAAGTACTTTGCAACAGTAACTCATGGCCACTCCTCGTTGGAGAGAAGTTGTCCCCGTACCTTATTCTGGGAGTCTCCTTTGATACTCATAAACTCTCCCCTCTAGATTACGTACTCCCCACAACCTATCTCCTTCACCCCTCAAAAGCCTAATTGCAAAAGCTTCAGCCCCAGTGATCTGGATTCTGAGAGAAGTTATTTGCCCACATAGTTAAATAACTGCAATATTCCCTACCCATGTGTATGCCGACTCCTATCTCCTTCCCCCACCCTCCCACCGCTACCACTAAAGGTTCGGTTCTGCTATGATCAGCGGGAAAGAGATTCCCATGTTGTCCTAGCATAGGATGAGACTAAGAGGGCGAGAATGGCTCACTTTTCTTTCTTGAGAGTTCCAGAAAATGGGGGAAGAAAAATAAAAGGGAAGGAACTGAGCAAACAGCTGGAGGAGGACAAAATAAAATTTGCCGAATGGGCAAAAGGGATTGAAGGATCATTTGTAAATGCAAATAAGAGCCACAGTGGATTTCCAGAAGGGTTGAACTGAAGCCATCTCCTAAAAGCCCAACCTATACTGAATGGTTGTCCTCGTCCCTATCATAGAAGCAGAGTTCCGGCCAAGACCAAATCTATCCCCAATAGACAGAGGGCTAAGAACGAGCCAATGGAAGTTTCTAGTAGCATATACCCAATTTCTGACTGTTTTATATTCTATCGCCCCTCTACAGTACTTGACTCGACCCACCCCAGACCTCTTATTCCACTAGGATTTTATCGTCACCCTCCATCGCTCTTGCCCTTGATGGGGAGTGAGGCTCGGCAGAAGGAAGGATTGGAGATATAAAGGGACAAGGAAGAGCTCGGAGGACAAAATTAGCACCATTGAGTAAAACCTGCAAATTCGCGGCTGCCAAGCAGTGTTTCAGATCCCTTTTACTCGATAAGGTGGCTTCTCTAGGACTGGACTGAACTGACAGGAACAGAAAACGATCTAGGGCCAAAAGGTGGGATTAGCATCGAGTTTCTCAAAGAGAAAGGTAAATCAAAGTTGGAAACCCTTCTCTGCAGCCATCGGGGCCTCCCCTTCCAGCCAGATGATTTTAAATTAGCAAGGGGTGGACATGGTCCGTGGAGTAGGGACAGGAGCCTGGGAACAGCATATAACCAATAATAATAATAACAATAATAATAATAATAATACCATAATAAGAATAATAATAAAAGAATTAGGGGAAAAAAAACAAGAAGAAAGAGGAAGAAGGAGGTAGGAAAGGGGGGGGTTATCTTCGGCAGCATCTTGCGGTGGCTTCTCTGACAGAGCAAGAAAAAAAGAGAATATATAACTATATACAGGCAAGGAGGAAGGGATGGGCTGGGGCTGCTCTTGCCCCACTGCCAGACTTCACCACCCAGCCTTGGGCTCGTGGCCACACTCCGTGATGCCCTAAGTGATCAAGTCCCAGTCGAAGTCATCAGGGATCTCCTCATTGGCACCAGGAGGTGGAACCGGTGGCCGAGGGACCATATGGTGTGCTGTCGGAAAGACAGGAAGAAATTAAAAGGAGAGCGGACGGGAAGCTATACTCGCAACCTAGACAGGCAGTGCTCCGCCCCAAATAATTCCACGAAGGGCTGGAGAAACTATTGCCCTTATCAGCCCAGAGTTATTTTCGTTGCTTAGCCACCACTCCGGCTGGGTCTCAGGAAATAAACCAGAGTAAACAGGGTTACATGGCAATGTCATAGTAGGCAGGCACTAAGAATTATACTTATGAAGACCACGTAGCAATGAAAAAAAAAATGCACAGAATGTACTGTTATATGAAATCACAGAACAGAAATTTGTATATGTACTACACGGATAAGGAACACATGGAGAAAGTGTCAGATGTCACCCGAAACACTGAAAACACTTGGGGTTAGGTGGGAAAATAATAGTGATTTAAAGTGAACAACCAGTTAATTTTATACTATTTATGGCAAGTTACGGTCTTCCTTCAACTCCCCCCCACTCCGCCCCCACCCGCAACAGAGATAGTTCAGTCCCAGGCCCCTGATACTAGAAGCCGGGTGACAGGAATGCAGACATGGGCACAAAGCAGGTCCATTTGTATAACATGTTCACTTTAACTGCCTGAGCATATCTCCCATCTAGATTCCAAAGCTAGACATAAATGTTCTCCATCTTTCATTTATATGGATGCTTTTACTTCCTTTTGTTATTGCAGGCACAAGTTACGTTTAAAGCAAATCAGTCTTGAGGCGTCTGGGTGGCTCAGTCGGTTGGGCGTCCGACTTCGGCTCAGGTCACGATCCCATGGTTCATGAGTTCAAGCCCCGCGTCGGGCTCTATGCTGACAGCTCGGAGCCTGGAGCCTCCTTTGGATTCTGTGTCTCCCTCTCTCCCCACTCACACTCAGTCTCTCTCTCTCAAAAATAAATAAGCATTTTTAAAAAGACTTTAAGAAATAAATAAATAAAGTCAGTCAGTCTTCCTTAGGCTTCCAGGACCTATACCTCCCTAGCAAGGGGCCTGCCCTCTGGCCTTGGAACTCATGAAGGCTCACCCACTCCCAGCAGGGGCAGGTAAAAAGGAAAGAGAAGGCAGGCTCAGTACCAGAGGAAAACAAGACAACTCGTCAGGGTAGACAGCGTTGGGTTGTTGGAGAAAAAAGCTTCCTGGCTCTTACCTGGGCGATTGTATCCTGCTGAGTCCTGGGTGGGGATTGGGTACATTGGTGACGGGCCAGGGTAGAGGTGGGGGGCTTGTGGGTGCACATAAGAGTTCACTGCCAAAGCAAGACAAGAATTATTTGAGTTACTTGAATATGCTTCACTATACTCAATGAAGGAGGGCCCAATAGAGAAAGGAAAGGGAGTAAGGCTTCCTCCTCTGAATGTCTTCTCCCTTCCCTACTCTGTTCTGTAGCTCCAGCAGGCGTAAAGGCTTTCTGCAGGAGCTATCAGTCTTCCCCACTCCGTGTGAAAAGGGACCCTAATTTTCCCTAAAACTGTGAAATACCATAGCTATTAGAAGCATGACCCAATATAGAAACGTGATCATTGAATCCCTCATTTCACTGGTTTGAAGCTCACGTAACTAGCGAATCTCAACTCCACCTGATATGATGCGGGTAGGGGCTGCTGAGACACAAATTTGGAATGGGCCCTTTCCCTTCCCTTTCCTTAAGTAATTCTAGTCTCCCAAATTAAGGTGTACAAAGGAATCACACAGGTTTTCCGTATAGGACCTTACCGACACGAGAGCTGTTCAGTCAGTCAGCATAGCAGCCAAACTAGTCCCACCGCCCAGTGTGGGTCACCTCCCATCAGACGGTTTTTCTCAATTCCCCTCTGCCTCCCCCTCCCTTCTCATTACAAGCTCCACCCCCTCGGCAACTTGCTTTGTTCACTACCTGGGTTCATGGCTGGCTCTTGCTTGCCACCGGTAAGGGCACAGGAGTCAGCGATACGGGCAGGGGCTGGTGGCCGGTGGGAGCCCCCCTGGGGGGGCACGTGACCAGTCTGAGTAAGGAAGTGGTTGAGCGAGTCACACAGATTGGCAATGTGATGCTGGTCGAGGCTCCAGTTCTTCTGCTCTGCCTGTCGCAGACACTCCATCAGCTCTGCAAACGGAGAAGCAAGAAATGCTACCCTCTGCAGAGGTCCCCAAGCCCCTACCGTATCTACCCCCTGTCACTGTTCCAGCCACATCAAAAGTCAACACCACTGGCTATACTCATTGCCAGCAGTAATCGACATCTCTTGGGGCTCTACGTTTTCAAACTCTTCTTCTTCTAGTTGTTCCTTACTAAATTCTTCTTATAACTTCCATCATACTAGTAAAGAAAAGAAAATTTCCAAGTGAGTGAGTGAATTAGCCGTAGTCACGTTGGTAGTAAGCGGTGACAAAACGCCAAAATGGCGGGGCGCCTGGGTGGCTCAGTCGGTTAAGTGACCGCCGTCGGCTCAGGTCATGATCTCACGGTTCGTGGGTTCGAGCCCCATGTCGGGCTCTGTGCTGGACGCTTGCTCGGAGCCTGGAGCCTGCTTCAGATTCTGTGTCTCCTTCTCTCTCTGCCCCTCCCCCGCCTGTGCTCTGTGTCTCACTTGTGCTTGTGACTCACTCTGTGTCTCAAAAATAAATGAATGTAAAATAAACAAACAAACAAAAAAACTGCAAAATGATTGGTCCAGGTTTCTGAACTCCTGACAGCCTTCCCTCTCCAGGGACAGAAGTGGCTAGGATAAAAACACCGCCATACTTTGAGTGCGTTAAGGCAAAATTAATTAAAATTACTTTGAAAAGAACATCGGCATTGTCCACCCTGTGAAATATGGAGGGGAAGCAGTGGAGTCCTTCACCCTCAAACTTCCCCTTCTGGTTCTGGTTCCTACTGGGTTTTCCGCTAACGCTGTCTTCCCCTGCCCTCTGGTCACCACCTTTTCACCACTAACCTGAGAGCTGTGACTGTTCAATGCTGGACCAGTTGAGCCGATTCACCATCTTAAAGCTTTCCTTTAAGGAGTCGATATTGCAGCACCAGTCAGGAGGAAAGGCTGGAGAGAGAAGGGGCAAGTGGGTAAGAAACGGAGGGAAGGGTAAGCCGGCAGCCAGCCGACGGCGGGCCGCCCGCATGCCAGGTCCTCAATCACATCACAAACACCATCTCGCAATCTCCCTCCCTGGAGACTGAGGGCTGGTAGAGCTACCGGCGCTCTAGGGATGGGCAGCCTCGCCGGCAGGCCGGAGACTACATCCAGCAATCGAGGCTGGTCCGAGAATTCCAGAAGACAGAGCCCCAGGTGGCAAGTTGGGCTCACTCAGAGGAGCGAACCGTAACTTCCGAACCGACCGCATCTCCAGGCGACAGTCCGAACCGGGGGGGGGGGGGGGGGGGGGGGGGGGGGGGGGGGGCAGTCGGCCCTCCGCAGCGCCTCCCGGCACGTCCTTACTCACCGAAGCCAGTACTATTGACAGGAGCCTGGCCTGGTGCCTGCTGTGGCGGCGGAGGCGGTGGCTGGGCAGGATGGGCGTGCGGGTGGTGCTGGTGCGGGCGGTAGCCTCCGTGCTGCAGTGGGGGTGGGTGCATGGCCATCACGGAGGGAGGCCCGTAGCCCTCGGCCCCAGCTTGCTTCCCCCCTGGGGGGGTACAAGCATCCGGGCTCGGGGTGTGCAGCGGGGGCGCGCCCCCGACAGTCGAGGGGCCCTGGGCCGTTGCCTGCTGCTGCTGCTGCGGCTGGGACTGTTGGGGTGGCGGCTGTGGCGGCGGCTGCTGCTGCTGCTGCTGAGGTGTCGGCGGCTGCTGCTGGTACATGTAGTAGTTGTTGGAGGGCGGCATGTCCCCCAGGAGAGACGAAAAGCCTGCGGGGCGGAGCAAGCAGGAAAGCCAATCGGGCAACGCGTTTTTCGGCCAAGAGGGATTTCCACGGGCTGGAGGTGGGAGGCCAGAAACCCCAGGCTTCAAAGGGTACTGGCGTTCTGGGACAGCAAGGGTCCCCTCGGCCCCATCTGCCTCCCACCGCTCCCCGACCTCTGCAGGTTTCACAGACAGAGGGAGGGCCTTGACAGCGTGGCAACTGCCGAAATTTCAGCCAAAAGATCAGCATGTGCCTCTTTGTGCTGTTCTTCGGGGACCTGGCAGGAGGCCTGGAACCATGGTCTCAAAAGAAGTCAGAAATCAGGTGGAGTTTAAAAAGTAAATTATAGGGGCGCCTGGGTGGCTCAGTCGGTTGAACGTCCGACTTCGGCTCGGGTCATTATCTTGTGGTCTGTGAGTTCGAGCCCCGCGTCCGGCTCTGTGCTGACAGCTCAGAGCCTGGAGCCTGCTTCCGATTCTGTATCTCCCTCTCTCCTGCCCCTGCCCCTCCCCCGATGACCAAGTCTTCATCATTAAGGATGCATACTGATATCGTATCTATAGGCGGGATGATATGTCTGAGAAGTTCATTAAATTACTCCAATTAAAGAAAAAAAAAGCTGGGTGGTAAATGAAACAAGCTGAACAAAATACTGGTAGCTGTTAGGGGCGCCTAGGTGCTCAGTTGGTTGAGTCTGACTCTTGGTTTCGGCTCAGGTCATGATCTCATGGTTTGTGGTATTGAGCCTTGCTGACAGCATGGAGCCTGTTTGGGATTCTCTCCCTCCCTCTCTCTCTGCCTCTCTCTAGCTCACACATGTGCACTCTCTCGCTCTCAAAAATAAACAGGGGTGTCTGGGTAGTTCAGTTGGTTAAGCGTTCAACTCTTTTTTTTTTTTTTTTCAACGTTTATTTATTTTTGGGACAGAGAGAGACAGAGCATGAACGGGGGAGGGGCAGAGAGAGAGGGAGACACAGAATCGGAAACAGGCTCCGAGCCATCAGCCCAGAGCCCGCCGCGGGGCTCGAACTCACGGACCGCGAGATCGTGACCTGGCTGAAGTCGGACGCTTAACCGACTGCGCCACCCAGGCGCCCCAAGCGTTCAACTCTTGATCTCAGCTGTGAACTCACAGTTCTGCGCTGATGGCACAGAACCTGCTTCAGATGCTGTCTGTCCTCTCTGCCCCTCCCCTGCTTGTGCCCCCCCCCTCTCAAATGAATAAAGAACCTTAAAAAAAAAATGTTTTAATAAATAAATTAACTAAAAAAATATATTGGTAGCTGTTAAAACTGGGCTGTGTTAAAGTTGGAAACGTAAGGGTTTATTATACAGTTTTCTCTAGTTTTGCAGATGTTTGAGATTTTTCCTGCTAAAAACCGACATAAATATAAAAATGCTAAAAAATTGTCTCACAACATAGCAGGAGTTCTGAGGGTAAGGATACCACTGCTGCCCCCTCGTGGCCATCCTCTAAATGACCTGCGTTCAGCCATAAAGTCACTGCCCTTCGTTCTGGAAAGGGGAATCCCTCCAACTCGCTTTCTGAAGCTAATAACCTAGCCTGCCTCTTGAAACGGCTGTCCTTCAGAACCAAGCCAGAAGAGCAGGACTCCACAAACAATTTTATTTTATGAGATGCTTCCCCGGACCAGTGACCACCCTCCCCTTGTGTTAAAAATAAGATAAAAGGCCAGGGTGCCTGGGTGGCCCAGCGGATTAAGCGTCCAACTCTTCGTTTCGGCTCAGGTCACGATCTCCCAGTTCGTGAAATCGAGCCCCATGTAGGGTTCTGTGCTGGCAGCACAGAGCCTGCTTGAGATTCTCTTTCTCCCTCTCTCTCTGTCCCTCCTGCTTCTTGTGCTTGCTCTCTCTCTCTCTCTCTCTCTCTCTCTCTCAGAATACATAAATAGACATTAAAAAGTTGAAAAAGGGACACCAGGGTGCCTCAATTGGTTAAGCATCAGGCTTTGGCTCAGGTGAGTTCAAGCCCCACACAGGACTCTCTGCTGTCAGCACAGAGCCCGCTTCAGATCTTCTGTCTCCCTGCCTCTCTGCCCCTTCCCAACTTGCATGCTCTCTCTCTCTCTCTCTCAAAAATAAACATTTTTTAAAAAACTAAAAAGGAGTGCCTGGGTGGGTCAGTCAGTTAAACGTCCAATTTTAGCTCAGGTCATGATCTCACAGTCCGTGAGTTCGAGCCCCGCGTCGGGCTCTGTGCTGACAGCTCAGAGCCCGGAGCCTGGTTCGGATTCTGCGTCTCCCTCTCCCTCTGCCCCTCCCCCGCTCATGTTCTGTCTCTTTCTCAAAAATAAAGAAACATTAAAAAAAAAATAAGACAGATGGGAGAGAAGAGAACGTCACCACCCATTCAGAAGTACAAGTACAAGCAGAAGATATTCATGCTCTCATCTCAAGTGCAGACTCACCATGCTGAGAGGAGGAAGATTTCTCCAGCATGGATTTGTAGAGGTTGCGAAAGGACCAACTTAGATCCTGAAAATTGATCTCTGAGTAGGAGAACTTGAAGTCATGGTTGGTATTATACAGGGGAGGGGGACCCTCAGCGCTTTCTCGGCCTGGAGCCCCGGCTGCCACTGCTCCGCCATCCACAGATCCTGTGCCCTGCAAAAAGGGGTAAGAAAGACTTGATGCATGTCCTAAATAAGGACCAAAACAGCCCTTGAATGGTCACCAAGCTCCCTGGCTTGCCGTCATCCTCTCCTGACTTTTCAGCGAATGAACATCCTTTTCTCCTTCTGTCTCATTTATTCCTACCACGATTACCTCTAGCCCTTTTCTTATGTTCCATCCATCTTCCCTTCTCCTAACCTTCTGGCTCCCCTTCTTCTCTTCTTACCACTTTATTCCCCCTGATCGTTCTCCAAGTTCTGTTACGTCTACCTCTCAGCTTCCCTCTTGTGCTTTCCCCTTCCTTCCCAATTTATCTCCTACTGCATCACAAATCCCCAATACGGGGGCGCCTGGGTGGCGCAGTCGGTTAAGCGTGCGACTCCAGCCAGGTCACGATCTCACAGTCCGTGAGTTCGAGCCCCGCGTCGGGCTCTGGGCTGATGGCTCGGAGCCTGGAGCCTGTTTCCGATTCTGTGTCTCCCTCTCTCTCTGCCCCTCCCCATTCATGCTCTGTCTCTCTCTGTCCCAAAAATAAATAAACGTTGAAAAAAAAAATTAAAAAAAAAAAATCCCCAATACATAGTTTTGAACTGGCAGATATATGAAACCATTCAACTGTCTCCCACCCCCATCCACCCATCCCTAGGCACCTGACACCTCTCTTCTTACCTGGCTGTAGCTGGTGATAGATGTGGGGCTCTGAAGGGACATCTGAGGATTCCCCTCAGAAGGCAGTGAGGCTTCTCCACTCCCTGGAACGCCTCCCCGTGGGCTCTTGCTTGCCTCCTGTTCTGGCGAGTCTTGAGATAGCTAAGGATTGTGAAAGAACAAAATCTATACGTAGAAACTAAACATCCTCCCAAGACCCATGGTTTCACCTCCGCGGGCATTCCTCCTTTGCCCCAAACATAGAAAAGGACTGAAAATATGGGAAAGGATGCGGAAGGAGCAGGTGGAGCAGAAGCAGCCCCTCCCCACGAGGTGGGGACTTACATCATCATCTGGAGGGTGTCTTCTCTTCCGGGAGATGTCAGGGCAGGTGTCGATCGTCCAGTAAGAGCCCTGGAAGGAGAACCCATCCCCACAGAAAACAAAATCATTACACACGGAAATTCCACCTTTGGTAAAGCAGATATTTGGGAGAATTTTCACCAACAAATAAGTCATATTAAGAAAAATAACTGGAGGGGCGCCTGGGTGGCGCAGTCGGTTAAGCGTCCGACTTCAGCCAGGTCACGATCTCGCGGTCCGTGAGTTCGAGCCCCGCGTCGGGCTCTGGGCTGATGGCTCGGAGCCTGGAGCCTGTTTCCGATTCTGTGTCTCCCTCTCTCTCTGCCCCTCCCCCGTTCATGCTCTGTCTCTCTCTGTCCCAAAAATAAATAAAAAACATTGAGAAAAAAAAAAATTAAAAAAAATTTTTTTTTTTTTAAAAAAAGAAAAGCAAAAGGAAAAGAAATGGAGAATCACACAGAATCCTGAGGGAACTGGCTATTTTTGAGGAGTAAATATGTCCTAAAAGCCCAACGAGCATGTCAGAGGTATGCCCAGTGGTCCAAACATAGGCCTGGATTGTTCTGGCGGGCCAAAACATTGGTATCTAGTTCAAAGAGATGGAAATGTCCAGACGCAACCCTTCCCTTCTGTGTGTGATGAGGCAAGGCTCTCCTGAACTCTAGTGTCCACATCGATCCAATGAAGAAACTGGTCTATCTCTTTTCCCCTTTAAAGATAAAAGTCATGGGATTTTTGTACAGAAAAGTTCCTACAAAGGTTCTGAAGTCCACCTTTTACATCTAGAAAGAGTACCACACATTAAAAAAGACAGCATTAAAGTCAACTTTACCATAAGTAAGTCTATTTAAAAATAAGATTTCACCATCTTTTTTTTTTTTAATTTTTTTTTTTTTGTTAATGTTTATTTATTTTTGAGAGAGGGAGAGACAGAGTGCAAGCTGGGGAGGGGCAGAGAAAGAGAGGGAGACACAGAATCCGAAGCAGGCTCCAGGCTCCCAGCTGTCCGCACAGAGCCCGACGTGGGGCGCGAACTCCTGAACCGTGAGATCATGACCTGAGCCAAAGTTGGACGCTCAACCCACTGAGCCACCCAGGCGCCCCTTTCAGCATCTTTCTTAATCACTCATGCCAGTGGAGGCCCACAAGCTTGATAGCCACGCTGTTCCTTTGAGAAAAAATAAAGCTGCTTCTCTGATTAACATGATTTCCTCTTCTGGATAATTAAAACAGCCACAGGACTCTGGGCTGTCAACTGCTCCTCTCTCCTTCCTGCCCCTTCTTTCAATGCTTACAGGAGTGTCTCACCTTCCCAGGGTCATCCCGAGGTCTGGGCACCTTCCGGAAACACTTGTTGAGAGAAAGGTTGTGCCGAATTGAATTCTAGGGAAACAGAGAAGCAAGTTAGCTTTGAGCATTGTGTAAAGCTGAAAATTTTCCAATAGGACACAGAGGGACACCAAAGGATATAACACACAATAAAGTTCAAGTACCAAGCAAACTGAGCACCTCTTTACTGATGGAGGAACTTACCTACTAGACAGCAAGAGCAATGAGACACGAAAATGCAGAAATTAAACTGATGGGAGGTAATGGCTATAAACTTGACCACCAGGTGCTTCCAGTATATAAAAGAAGTATATAATCTGATTATGTAGTTTTTCAATCTTTCTACCCAACTGAAAATAGGCTATAACGCCTCAAAATCACATCTGTCCATGGGGGCCTGTGTGGCTCAGTCGGTTGAATGTCCGACTTCAGCTCAGGTCATGATCTCCCAGTTCGTGGGTTTGAGCCCCGCGTCGGGCTCTGTACGGACAGCTCGGAGCCTGGAGCCTGCTTCGGATTCTGTGTCTCCCTCTCTCTCTGCCCCTAACCCACTCACATGCGGTCTGTCTCTCTCAAAAATAAATAAACATTAAAAGAAAAATGCTTTTTGAAATCACGTCTGTCCAGTTTCTTAATTCATTCTATCCGTGGTCAAAGAATAACACTTGAAAACGGTTTATATGGGGCGCCTGGGTGGCGCAGTCGGTTAAGCGTCCGACTTCAGCCAGGTCACGATCTCGCGGTCCATGAGTTCGAGCCCCGCGTCGGGTTCTGGGCTGATGGCTCAGAGCCTGGAGCCTGTTTCCGATTCTGTGTCTCCCTCTCTCTCTGCCCCTCCCCCGTTCATGCTCTGTCTCTCTCTGTCCCCAAAAAAATAAATAAATGTTGAAAAAAAAAAAAAAAGGTTTATGTAAATAAAAACAAAACATAAATTAGGAGCAAAACAACGGCACAGGTCCACCTTTTGTTTTCTCAACCGCCCACGGAATGCTCACGTTTGGAGGAAAGAAGCCACGTTGCCTATGTGTGCTGGGTGAGGTTGGGGGTTGTGGTCTGTGGCGGGGGCATATTCATAAAGGAAAACCTGAACGCCTTTAATAGTCTCCAGCTCATCATCTGGTTTGTACATTAACTGGTGATTTGCAGAGCGACAGAACGGCGTTAGAGTCCCAGTCCTACTCAACAATTGGCAGATGAGCTGCGCTTCCAAAAGACTGAGAACATCAGTCTTCCTTCTCCGCCTGGAAGAGGAGTTTCCTTCCTCCTTTAGCTCCAGCCAAACAATTATCCTCTTAGGACTTGCTTGGCGGATGAGGTGTTGGTGAAGGACCTTATTATTATTATTATTATTATTATTATTATTATTATTATTAGTGGCATACGATGCTTCAAAAGATGAGGATTATGTGCAATGAAGCTTTGGAAATCTGATGAGGCTCCTACCTCTAGGTAGGAAGGAGCAATGCCATGCCTTGCACAGTGACTTGAACATAGCAGTGTGGCAATAAGCATTTGTGAAATGAATGAATCTCCTTTTTGAGGACTCAGAAGATAAGAGGGTATGACGAGCAACAGGCATCCTGCCGTCCTCATAACTACACCCAGTAGCTCGGTATCCCTTGGAGTTTCCCTGATATACCTTATGAAAGTTGTTCAACTCTGAAAAAGAGCAGGGGATGGGAAATGGTAAGATTTTCAAGTTCGCACATCTCTGCAACAGGTCAGAGCGAACCGGACCAGGTTATAGGAAGAAACGAAAGTCGAGGAAAAGGTTGTCAAGGGCTGAAAATAAGCGCAGGCTACAGAAGCCATCCCACCTTCCAACCGATGCCAGCGTTCTTGTAATAGGGGAAGTTGTCACAGATCCAGCGGTAAATCTCGCTGAGGGTCATCTTCTTGGCAGGAGAGGAGTTGATGGCATAGGTGATGAGGGTGGCATAGCTGTACCGTGGTTTGCCATCCTGGTGGACAGCTGCCTCGTCTTTGCTCAGGGTGGCATTCGGATCGGTGGGTGAGCCCGGCGGGCACTTGCGGCCGCCACCTGGAGGCCCAGCCTGGGAGGCACTCCCAAGCTTCTCAATGGTAGCTCGAAGGGTCAGCTGGGGGAGCCAGTCTATGGAGGTGAGGCTACTCTCTAGGTCAGAAGCCATGGTACTTCTGGGTTCTGCACAGAAGAGAACAAAGGGGAGAGGAAAATAGAATAGGGGAGTGTAACCTCTGCTTACTAGCGGCAAATAATATTCAAATCTTTGTGCTTTCAGGGAAGTAGAGTTTCTTCGCACTATAATTCCCACAGGAGACTGTCATGGGAAGGCCCGCAGCCAAGTGTTCCCAAAGCCCCCGAACAACGTATCACCAATCGTCTATCGGATGACAGATTGGTACTTACCTTACATCTTAACATAGGACAAGCCAATAGGACTCCCTCCCTTCCTTCAGGACTAAGAGAGATATCAAACCACCCACGGAATTGAGCTAGTCCCTCCATCCTCCTTACTTGAAACCCTGCAACATAACATTTTAAACTATGTAATTAAAAAACAAAACAAAACAAAAACTTCATATACCAGGTAAAATCAGCCAAAGTCTACTCTGCGATCATGTGACGCTTGTTTGATTACATACAACATCCCCGATAGATAGCACAAGTGAACATGTAAAGAAAAACAGTCTGAGTAAACACAAATGCACACTAACAAAGCACACACCGGCACTTCTAACGATGTTTTGTATCAGCTCTATTTGAGCACGCACCCTGTTGATTCCCACACATGCGCACCTGAGGCACATGAGGTATATCCCAAGTATAAACTGCATATGACAACCAGCAAAGGACAGATCGGACGCGAGACACACACGCAAACGGTGGCCCACGTCCCCAGAGATCGCAATCGGCTACACAACGTACATTACCAGCAGAGCACAGAGTCACACACAGAGGCAACAGATCCTGAGTAGGGCTGCCCTCGCACCTTTAAGGCTACCCCTGGCGAGCTCCCGCCCACAGACACCAAACCAACACCAGGAAGAAGGCATCAGCAAGGACCTCCCACCTCTCAGCCCGCCGGGCTTCAAGGAGCCCGGGAGACACCCGGCTGCGTGCACACCGGTAACAATCAGATAGCCCGGCTAAAAATAGCCACTCCGGGGCCAAGAGCTGGCTCCCCTTCTCCCGCCCTCCTCCTCTCTCCTTCCTTCCCAGCCAGGCACACACACACGCTCGCTGCACCTCCGTGCAAACTCCTGGCGCTGCCAGACCGCCCACGCCTGATGTTTGCACACCCTGCCGCCACCCACACCGCCTGGGCGCTCCTGCTGGCGGAGAGGTGTAGCTAGAGTGACGTCTCCGCGGGGGAAGGTGAAGAACGCCGGGTGCTGCCTGTACTGCAGGGTCTAGAAAGGCTGGCAGGAAGCGCTTGGTAGCCATTTGGCGCTCCCCTACGGCCCATGCCGGCAAGCCCCTGGAGCACTTGCTGCCTGACGGGTTTGTGCCTGTACCGCCCGGGAGATGCGGGGCCGGTGTTTCTTTCTCGTGCCCCTGCTGAGCGCCCCACCGGGGCATCTGTCTCGAGGAGCCGGGGCTGGTGCGCCTCAGCATTCAGAATCCTGGGCAGAAACACATCGCGTATGTGATCTCTAAATCTGCACCCGGATAATATGCACAAGCATGGCACACACAAATCCACACACTTTGCAGGTAAAAAAGCTCAACCCCAGATACGACCGCCGAAACCTCTCTCTGGACTCCCAACACACCCTTCGGGCCGTCAGCTCACTCTTCGACCGGTGACCCTTCCCCTTGAGATTCACCCTTTCTCCTCAGGGTCAGAGTTCTCACTGGTGTCCCTCTCCCCCACCCCACCCCCCAGGTCCCCGCCCACGCGATCTTTGCATGTACACACAGGTCCCCCGTGCTGTGGGCCTCACCAGCGACACACCCACTCCACAAGGCTGAGGGAAACACCTTAGTGCCTCAGGGGACTGAGCAGCAAGACACCCAGTTGAAACCCAAGAAGTGTTGACAGGAGGAAGAAAAAAAAAAAAAAAGGCTATGTTTATAAATAGCATCATGAAGGGGCTTCCCCTTCACCCTCAGCTTTTCTCCCCACCATCCTCCTGCCCTCCTGCCCACCACTACCATCTGGCCTTAAAATCATGGAAACCTCGGTGGCTCAGTCGGTTGAGCATCTAACTCTTGATTTCAGCTCAGGTCATGATATCATGATTCATGAGATCAAGCCCCGCATAGAGCTTGGCATGGACAGTGTAAAGCCTGCTTGGGATTCTCTCTCTCTCTCCCCCTCCCTCTCTCTCTCTCTCTCCCCCCCTCCCTCTCTCTCTCAAAATAAATAAATAAATATTAAAAAAAAAAATCATGGAAACTTGGGAACTGATAGGGACATCTAATCATTCCAGGAAGCGTCAGACCTCCTAGCACATTAGTAAGTCAAAACTCCATAACATCTGGGATAAAGCAGGGCACCTGGGACAATAATCGGTCCTACAGCTGGGTTTTCCCAGCTGAACAGTAACATGACAATCAGCAGGTTCTCAAGGACCAGAGTTGCCCTGGACCCTCCCCAGAAAGGATGGGGGGGGGCTGTAAAGAATCCCCCTGCTCAAGATCTCCTGCTCAAGATCCCTAGGAAACCTCATCTTAAGAGCACAGAAGACTTCCAGGATGCTTCATTTGAAAGTCTCCCCACGTTGGACAGGGACAATCTACAGAGTAAATTTCAAGTGGTTTACAGAACCCGTGTGGCACATGCCGATCACCGTGAATTCCAGGAGGGGAAGCACTCTCAGCCTTTTGCTAGTTGTTCTGTGCCCTGCCCTCTCCGCAACCCAGCAAGCAGGTTAGGAGAGGTTAAATTTAACTTCTCCGCAGCAGCCTCCCGGTCAGCCCTCCAGATACCACCCAGCGCTCAAAATATATCTTAACCTTACCAGCTACAAGACGCTTGCAGCAAAAGGTCCTTCTGATCTTTTCGCACCATTCTCCCTTTACCCATCTGACTTCCTTGCCCTCGCCACTTCCCCATTCTTGAAGGGCAGCCTAATGCATAGGATCTCAGAGACTGAGGTTCCTCGGTTCTATTCCCCACCTTGACACTGACTCACCAACGCTAAATGTCCCGAACCACCCCTTGCTCCCTGAAGTCCTGATGCCTCGGTTTCCCCCTTCAATAAAAGGGATGGCGTCATAAACACTGCCAAAGCTTCCTCCCTGGAGGGAAGTGAATGAAGCTTAACGAGCTCGTGCCATGCTCCCCAAAATAATGGCACGAGGCTAATGTTCAGGGCTATTATTAGAAAAGCAAACAAGAGATACTTCCATGTCTCAGTCCGACCAACCTAGTTACCCAGACCTCTCTCTCCAGGTGGGCCTCGTGCCACTGGGCTTGGGCAGAACCTGAGTCAGGCTACATTCTTCTCTGCGTGCTGGAAGACTGAAAGGAAATACCCATAGAAACTGGGAAAGGCAGCCAGAGGGCAGGCTCCATCAGATCCACAGGACCTCTAAGGAAGACTACAGTACTGGGGGAAAGGCTGAGAAAAACCGAAAGACACTCTGTTGGAGCGGCAGACTGATCCTGGATGAGACATGTTAAGATCCCAAATAAGAGGCTCGGTTTTCTTCCCGCTTTATCTGAAAGGCCAATAATTGTTCCCTGTGTGGTGCCAGGTCAGGCATTAAGGAGCGATAACTCCCTGCCACGTACAGAATGCCAAAACTAACAGAGCAGTGGTTAAGTTTACCACATTACCAATTACCAGCCAGGCCGCCTGGGTTTCAATCCTGGCTCCACAACCCACTGGCTGTGCCAGCGCAGGCAAGTTACTTAACCTCTCTGTGTTGCAGTTTCTTCTATAAAATAGAGATGATAACTGCACCTACATAGGGTTGTTGTGACGATCGCCTCGAGTTGATATTTTCAAAGTATTTAGCACGTGTTATGTAAGTATAGCTATTTTTTTTTTTAATGGGGCAGGAGGGGAGAGAATATTAGAAATTAGAAACTAGAAAACAGACCAGAGAGGTAAGACTGGAAGCAGCAAAGCCCGCCACGGTTTACAAAACCTGCGCTGAGCTTGCAGTAGCTTTCGGGATGTCAGAACCCCAAACTTTTCCTTGGGGGATCGTGTCACCCCAGTGCTGACCGAGGCCAGGATGAAGTCAACTCCAAAGACGAAGGAGTGAGGGCATATCATCTCTTGTTTTTCAGCAAGAACCAGGTCTCGTCGTAAAAGACGCGATCTGGAAAACGGCCCTTTCTGAATCGTAGCTTAATCCAGGCCCACAGCCATCTGCTTCTAACGGATTCCACAGAGGCAGGGAGAATTAGGGAAACCCAGTCCCGGCCAGGCCGCCGTTACACGGTGCGGTGGTGGGACACCTGGTAGTTCTGGGACGTGGTTTGCCCTGAGCCATTCAACAGGTTGCATTCCAGCGTCTGGGAAAGCACTTTGTAAAGAAATAAGCTGCTATTACACCACAGTCGGCTCCTTCAAGAGGTGGGGGAGGGAGTCCTAGAGTTGAGAGCCAAGGATCCTCATGCTTTTGAGACCAGAGACATCAGAAATTAAACTCGGGGCGCCTGGGTGGCTCAGTGGGTTGAGCGTCCGACTTTGGCTCAGGTCATGAGCTCACCGTCCGTGAGTTCGAGCCCCGCGTCGGGCTCTGTGCTGACAGCTCAGAGCCTGGAGCCTGTTTCAGATTCTGTGTCTCCCTCTCGCTCTTTGCCCCTCCCCCGCTCATGCTCTGTCTCTCTCTGTCAAAAATAAATAAACATTAAAAAAAAAAAAAGGAATTAAACTCTCCTGCTAGTTCTAGAAGAAGTGGCCCCCAGGCTGACCCTGAGCTGCCCTGCCGCAGGAGACGACTTTCGTGCAGCCATTCATGAGGGTTCCCACCGGCCAGGGCAGGCCGAGCCTTTTCTCCAAGCAGAGCATCCTGACCAGCACCTTCTCTAGATCCTTGCACAGGAGCACCTGCTTCTAGAGGCCTACCAGATACATAGGATTCTGGGTGATTGGAGGTTTCGCGTGAAAAGTACATGCGTAACTGTCTCCACACACACGTAACCACTCGAAACACAGAGGAGCCACATTCACCTGAATGAAGAAACACGTGCACACCCTTCTATAGCACAGCCGTAAAAAGCCGGATCGTAACCCTGCCTCATACACTACTAGCCGGTAGCTTCCAGGACCAAGTACGTGCATTTAGGGACTCAGGCAGCCCCCCATGGCTCAGTCAGAGAAAGAAGAAAACACCAAAATCACGTAGGATGAAGCCTCCCACTTGGTTTGGCTGTGAGGTGCCTGCAGATGATGAGGCAGATGCTAATGGCACACCAGGAAAGCTAGCGACCCCGGGCTGAAAGACACCCTGCTGACCGCAGCGCCCCCCTCCGGTTCAGCTAGCGGGATTTCCTGGCAGAGTTCTCCTGCCTTCTCTGAAGAGTCTGGGCTTTGATGATTCCTGCTCACGTCTCATGAGAGAAAACTTCAATATAAGCTTCCAGAGACACGGAACCGAACAAGAAACAGGAAGGGACAAGATGAAGTTGTTAGGTGCTCTTCTGAAAGAAAACTCATCAGAGGTCAAATCTCCCTGGTGGTCAACTGATTCGGATGGAAGAGTGGAAGGAGGCTAGGCAGCGGCACCCCTCTCTTCCTATCCGGGATCTACCTTCTCCTGAGGACCTGTCAGTGTAGGGCAGGAGCTGCGGAGGGCACAGGGGCAGTGGTACGGGACCAGCCCCAGGGAGCAACTTCGACCTGGGAGTTAGACTTCCCTACACCCTTTCTTCTTGCCTTGGGATGTGGGGGCTGTCCCTTTTCCCTTTGGAGTTTATTGCCGGAAGATTTTATTCCATCCAGGAATGGGAATGTCACAAGAGAAGGCCTCCTGGTGTCTGAGGAAGGGTTGAGTGGGGACAGGCTGATCATCTTGTCCAGGAGACGGTAACCACAGGGGTGGGAGAAAACGATCCGCTGGACATTAAGCCGAGGCAGGGTTCCAAGGTAAGAAAATGCAATGCCAATGGAGGCTAGTCAAGTCCAGGCTCTGGGATGCCACGATGACTTTGGGGCGGGCCCACTCTGGGGTGAAAAAAGCCCCCAAACGGAGGAGGGTATGGGAGTCCGGTTGGGATGTGTCCATCATTATTACGCCGTATGGATGGCGTTGTGAAAATGCAGGTGTTTGCTGATCTTCCTCTGCCGTCAGCATGAAAACGTACATTTCCCCGGGGACCTCAAATGACTCCCATCCGTCTAGTCCTCAAACGCTAAAGAAGCCCATTTCCCAGAGCCTGGGCGGCAAGATGTCAGTTGGAATCTGAGAGCTTCCTCAGAACACATTGCCCTGAGGATTCTCTGAGTTATTACCCTACCTTCCCCGGCAGTGAAACCCACGAGCCACCAGCTCAGCCCCTACACCCACTAGTACCTAAAGAGGACAGAGAAGGTGAAAGAGAGCACTAACCTGTCTCCAAGGTTCCCCCGGCAAAGGGAGGGAACCACCTGGTACTGGAGTTTGGGGTTGGAGGGACTCCCCTCTTCAAAGGCAGATGAAGCGTGTCATCCTCGGTGGCTCTTCCCGTACTTGGCTGAGCATCCCAAGCTGGGGAGGGGAACCGGGTCCCCTGAAGGTGAGGAGCGGAGGGAGGAGGGGGAGGGGGAGGGGGAGAAGGAGGTCCTACCTGGGGAAGGTGGCACACCCCCCACACCCTGCCTGTTCCCCTGGGGAGGAGGGGAGGAGCCTCTCCCAACCAGGAGTTGTCTCCTCCCCCTTGGGGGAGTCCCCCTCCCCCCCAAAGTGGATCTTTCGGGAGTGGAGGGCTCCTTGTGTCTGCTGGAGATCTGAGCGGAGGGGCTCTGCCCTGTTCCACTGTCTAGGTACAAGGAAGTTGGGGGGACAGTTCTTCCCCTCTCCTGAAAGGCTGAAAGCCGACTCCTCTTCTGTCCCTGGAGGGTCCCCCGCTTCTGAATGCAAGGACTCCTCTCCCCCGTGAGTACTGGATAGGATGCAGGGCGCCTACTCCATAGGCATTTCCCCCTTTTCGCCTCGAAAAGTCCTGAACTGCTGAGAGTGTGCGTTTGGAGGGGTGGAGGCACGCTGGGGCGGTCTCACTCGGTCGGCTTCCTTTAGTAAGATCACCCCTTTCTACTTCTGGAGGTCTATCCCCGGGCCAGGATGGGGGTTTTCCTCGCCCCTACGAAGGAGAGAGTCTCCCCTCCAGGGGTCTCCCCCTTGCCTCGCCCGAGCGGTGAGGGTCTTCCCTCCGGCCGGGAGAGAGGCTGCTCCCCGTCCCCGCTCCCGCCTCCGCTCCGGGGGTGCCCCCGAGGGTGGGGTTTTCCTACTCCCCGCTCTCCCTGAGCTGGCCTGGGCAGCAGGGTCCGGGAGGCCGCGGCTCCCGTCGCCGGTCCCCGGCCACTGTGGCGGCAGCGCCTCCTCTAGTCCCGTCCCGTCCGGTCCGCTCCCTCCGGCGCGTGAGGCCCCCGGCGCTGCCACCTCTCGGGCTGCGGCCAGTCCGGGCTCCCGGGGAGCCTGAAGGCGGACGGACAGTGTCAGGGCTCGGCTCGGGCTCGGCTCGGCTCCGCTGCAGGCCCCGGCTCCTCCCCGGCCTCCGCGCCGCGCTCCGCGCCCCTCCCCCTCCCCCGCCCGCCCGGCCGCCGCCGCCGCCGCCTCCCGGCGCGGGTTAAGGAGGAGCGGGCGGCGCCGAGCCGCGGGCAGCGCCGCCGGGGTGCGCCGCGCGGGGGAGAGCGGCGCGCGGCCCGCCGCCCCGGGCGCCGCGCCGCCGCTCGCTCACCTCCGGCCGCCCGGCCGCCGGGCCCCGGCGCGGGACGGCGGCCCCCTGCTCTCTCCAGCGGGACGGTCCCTCGTAGGCGCCCGACGCTGTCAGCCGCGCTTTAAGGCGCGCACGCTGTCGTGTTCGGTAGCCGGCGGACCCGAGACGTTGTCTCCGGCATGTCTCCGGTGGGCTTCTCGGTCCCCTGAGCTAGTGCATGCAGCGTATGGCATTGGGACGGGTTTAACGTGTTAGCCTGACCTCATCCTGGAGTTCAGGAAATGCTTGCCGAAGGAGTGAAGGTGTCAAGGGATAAAGGGGCATGTTACGGAGAACACTCTAGACTAAACTCTGCGTAAACTTGTGCAAGGCCCCTTTTCTATGGAATCTTAGTCAGCGGGGAGGGGACCTTGATACCAGCCCTGCCTACCCACTAAGGCTGTTGCAAGGATCACAGGAGATAGGGTGTGTGAAAATGCTTTTTAAACGGTACAGTGTACAAAGGAGGCAAAATAGGATTATCGTTCAGCTCGTTTGACGGTCTTATAACATATCTTATCCTGAGTGTCAGACAATGTAGGATGGTATTCTCTGCCCCTTCCAGAATAACCCCCGCCCAGAGGCAGAAAATGCCACCAGGGAGCCCACCTCCGCTTTTCTTTCCTCTTCCAGTCGCGTCATTCCTCTGGGAATTCCTACGTTTCATCCTCTGGCCTGTTACACTTTTCTCAAACTGTCCTACTTTCTATCATATAAAACAATATGAATGCAAAAAATATTTTCCATGAAATATTTGAATTGCTCAGAAAAAGACTGCATATTCAAGATTGAATGACATCATTTCGCCTTTAGATAATAAAGTCTTATCATCTGGCTAAATGTATCAGACTTTATCTAAATTATACCTATATAAAATTACGTTGTATTTACAATGTGCCAGGCACTGAGCTAAGCACTCTGCATGTGTTGTCACGTTTCATTCTTCTAGCAATCCCACAAGGTACTACTATTACAATACCTATTTTGTAGATGAGAAAACTATGACTTAGAGATATCGACGATGTCTAAATTCACATGATTAGTAACTAGCAAAGTCGAGATTTAGACTAACAATCCAAGGATTCCAAAGACCCAACTCTTTTTTTTTTTTTAAAGTTTACTTTTTACTTAGAGCGTGAGCAGAGGAGGGGTAGAGAGGGAGGGAGAGAGAGAATCCCTAGCAGGCTCCGTGCTGCCAATACAGAGCCCAACATGGGACTTGATCTCACAAACCATGAGATCATCACCTGAGCGGAAATCAAGCCTAACCAACTGACCCACTCGGGCACCCCCAAGACCCAACTCTTAACTTCTATTTCATTCCTCTGAACTGTCAGAATTAAAAACCGTCCTTAAACTTACCGTAACAGCAATGTATGAGGACAGATGGTAGGTACACTTGTAACGAACATAGCAGTGTTCATTACAATGGATCAATGGATGAACTTGTCCAATCACTGTGTTGTACACCTGAAACTAATGTGAACATTGTGTGTCAACTACACTCAAATAAAACAGAAAATAGTGGCATTTCCTCTGTGTAAATAGAAAGCAGAAAGGTTGGGATCGCTTTCTGCATATATTTGTGTGTGTGTGTGTGTGTGTGTGTGTGAACACACATACATATATTTTTCACCAAATGCATATATTTTACAAAGAAAAAAAAAATCCTTAAAGGAAGTGGAGTCCAGTTGAGCCTTTTCTTTCTCCCCACCTTTCCACTCTCCAGATTTAAAGCTGTATTTTCCCCCTCTTTGAAACATTAGCTCATTCTCCCACACACAGGTAATTTGGCACCAAATGCTTCTTGCTATGTTTTGGATGTTTTGTTATGTTTTATTGATCAACCATTTCTATGTATTCCACAACATTTTCTATGTATGTGGAATTTGGGGGGCAGGGGTAGAAAGGTAGAAGTACTAAAAAATGGGAAAGCTAGGGAAGGATTAGACTCTTTTCCTGGAAATTTAGAAAAAAGCTCAAGAAATTATTTGATATATACAAGATATTTGCTGCAGCATTATTTGCAACGGTAGAAAATGAGAAAATTTGCTTAAATAACCATAATAGGGTAACTGTTAAATAAATAATGGTGCATCTGTATAATAGAATACTATTTACCTTTTAAAAGAGTAATTACGTTTAACTCTGGAAGGCAGGATTAGCGAGGAGTTGATTTTCTTTTTATATCTTCTTTACCATTTAGATATTTTGCAATAGGCATGTATTATTTTAAAGAACCAATTTTTTTTAACGTTTATTTATTTTTGGGACAGAGAGAGACAGAGCATGAACGGGGGAGGGGCAGAGAGAGAGGGAGACACAGAATCGGAAGCAGGCTCCAGGCTCTGAGCCATCAACCCAGAGCCCGCCGCGGGGCTCGAACTCACGGACCGCGAGATCGTGACCTGAGCTGAAGTCGAACGCTTAACCGACTGAGCCACCCAGGCGCCCCTAAAGAACCAATTTTTTTCATAGATCTGAATATAATCCAGTGAGAAAATCATGTTTAGAAAGTTTGTATAATGCAGTTATATAATTGCTCTTTAAAATATATACTTATGTGTATGCGTATATTTGAGTATGCACACGCCCATGTGCACATTCAGGTGGATATACACCAAAGATGTGAGCTTGAAGATTATTTCGTTTACATCATTTTCTACTATATCTATAATTAGCGTTTGTATGGTTTTTGCTTATGTAATTTTTAAATTAAAAGAAAAAAAAAAGCTGATAAATAACCTTGTGTTTGTTTTGGTTTTACCCTAAGACAGAGGAAGCACTTGCATTCATTCTTTGTATACTTTGCATTAAGGAGGGTGATATGGAACAAATAAAAATACAGTCACCGAGGGGCACTTGGTCGGCTCAGGCAGTAGAGCATGTGACTCTTGATCTTTAGGTGGTGGGTTTGAGCCCCACATTGGGTATAGAGCTCACTAAAAAATAAAAATTACATATATATATATATATATATATATATATATATAGCCACTAAAACATGCAAGAAACCAAAATATAAGGATCCACCCTTTTCTAAAATAGCACATACTACATAATGCATGAATGTTAGTCTACCTTGAGCAAAACAGTTCATCATATTGGTGACTAATATGTCACAATACTGTTTTGGAAGCATTTATTAAATATCTAGGTATTATATGAAACACAGTGGATAATAAGATTTGTGTATCCGAATCCCAGCTTTGGTGCTCAATAACTGTGAGAACTTAAATCACTTAACTGTTCGGTTTCCTCATCAGTAAAATGTGGATAATATTCATACCTATTTCACAGTGTTGTGAAAAAAACTATGACTCAGTTAAGTGCATGAGGGAAGAAGAACTTGAAGATTGAAAGAGACTTAAAAATCATAACAACTAAATGCAATGTATACGGATAAAGAGACATATCCACCAAATACAATATGTGGGCATTTGGGGGATCCTGATTTGAACAAAGCAACTGGAAAAAATATTATGAAGTAACTGGTAAAATTTCAATCTTGACTCTGATGATATCAAAGAGTTATTGTATTAGATGTGTTAATGATACTGTGTTTTTATTTAAGGATTTTTATCTTTTAAGAACGCATACTGCAGTATTTAATCATGAAATGCCTGAAATTTCCTTCAAAATAATCAGGTGAGAGAGGTACAGATGATAAAAGATTGAGCAAGCGTTGCTTATTACAACAGGTTTTTAAAATTATTTATTTTTTTAAATTGTATTTTAAATAATTTCCACACCAAACATAGGGCTCAAGCCCACAACCCTAGATCAAGAGTCACATGCTCCACCAACTCAGCCAGCTAGATCACTCCAATATGGTTTAAAAAAAATAAATAATACTATTCTCAAGGCACCTGGCTGGGGGAACCTTGAAATCAGAGTTGTGACTTCCAAATCCATGTTGGGTCTAGAGATACTTAAAAATAAAATCTTAAATAAATAATAAACAAATAAATACTATCCTTTGTACATTTGTATGTGTTTGAAATTTTCCAAAAGATTGAGTTTATTTATTTTGAGAGAGACACAAACAGTGCCAGTGGGGGAGGGGCAGAGAAAGAGAGAGAGAGAATCCCAAGCAGTCTCCACCCTGTCAGAGCAGAGCTGGATGCAGGACTCCAACTCAAGAAACCAGGAGATCATGACCTGAGCAGAAAACAAGAGTCTGATGCTAAACGCTTAAGGGATTGAGCCACCCAAGTGCCACTTCCCAAAAAATTTTTTAAGAGGAGCCTGGCTGGCTCAGTCCCTGGAGCATGGGACTCTTGATCTTGGGGTACTGAGTTCCAGTCCCATATTGGGGGGAGAATTTACTTAAAAAAATGTTTTTTTAGGGGCGCCTGGGTGGCACAGTCGGTTAAGCGTCCGACTTCAGCCAGGTCACGATCTCGCGGTCTGTGAGTTTGAGCCCCGCGTCAGGCTCTGGGCTGATGGCTCAGAGCCTGGAGCCTGCTTCCGATTCTGTGTCTCCCTCTCTCTCTGCCCCTCCCCCGTTTATGCTCTCTCTCTCTCTGTCCCAAAAATAAAATAAAAGTTGAAAAAAAAATTTTAATAAAAAAAAAGTTTTTTTAAATACTGTTTAAAAAATGCAAGATAGCAAGGATTATGTAAATATGTCCTATAATTATATGCTTTGTATTTATAATACTGTATTATCTAATGTTTGCTTACAGTTTTCAGATTACAACGTTTTCATTTACACGATGTCTTTTATTATTATCCCAATTTTACAACCGAGAAGAGTGAACCAGAGCCAGACTGCAAGGCTGTGTCATACACCGCCTACACTCTTCCAGTTTTCCAGGGGACCTGCTGGTAAAAGGTGTAGGAAGTAACCCACAAGCCACTAAGCACAGGATTCTTGCTTCCTTTCATGGCTGAAGTCAGATCTAGTGGGTAGGGAATACAGGAACATACAAACGATCAATTTATTAATATTTACAGACGAAATTTGCGCTCACGTTTGCACATCAGAAAAATTCTAGCTGCTACTTTAAAGGGTAATGTCGGGAGCACAGAATAGAACACAGCAGAGGGGATTAAATTCTCTCCATGTTATGTTTCTTTCCCATACATAACTGTTTATTACCTTAAGTTTCCTATGCTAACTTTATGTCCTCTATTAACCTGTTTATTCTCCCTAAAACCAAGGGTAGAACTACGGTTACGGGATGAAAAACTGTAGGAAGCGAGGTTGGAAGGCAGGAGGACGTCACATCCCAGTGGTTTTGAGGCCCAGCCTCCCAACAGCTCTGTTCCACCTTAAGAAGCTTTGGCCTCTCCCCCAGCCAAGCGGGCACTCAGCTCCTCCCACTCCCGTGTCAGCTCCGACCCGGGAACGTGGGGAAGGGAGGAAAGACGCACTGAATGGAAAGATTGGCGCCCGAGGCCGCAGGGTCTCTCCTTCCCCTACTCTAGGCGCACGGGAGGAACGTGTAAAGCACCGGCCATTGGGTTTGGTTCTTTTCCGGAGGCTTCAGGATGGGGGCGTGTCCGGCTGAAATTGGCGGGGATGGGGGAGGAATATGTGAGGGGTGGGGCTCATCTTGGGGTGGGGTCGAAGACAACAGAACTGAGGCATGTGAGGTATACGGTATGCGGTGACTGTTAGTCGAAAATTGTAAATTCACGAAATCCGGACGCGCCCCTCCAAGCCATTTCCAAAAGAGGGGGCAAGTTTTCCATTCTCCGCCCCAATTCCCCGTCTTCGTTTTAATTGATTGAGTTTAAGGTAGGCTGGGCCCAAGCTTGCTTGTTGATTGGCTACAGAAGTAATCCATCAGGATGACGCAAGCGAGGGGGTGGCTATTGGGGGAGGAAGTGAAGATTATTTTGGTACAGCCTACCGCAACTACTGATTGGTGGAGATTTGCAGTGAGGTAAAAACAAGGCATACAAATGTCCAGTACAGTGAAGGGCTTATTGGCCATCCTCTCAGGGACGATGTGTGGGGTGGGACTGAGAAGAGCGAGCTGGACTCTGTTATGGTACTGAAGGACCAAAGTGATTGAAACCCGGAAATGAGTTTAGAAGGGAACTGAAGGAAAGAGGGAAATCCGCGGCACCTTCGTTGCCCTCAAACAAGGTCATTTCCTGCATAGGATCGATAATTTCCTGTTTACTCGAAGAAGTCAGCGCGTACCCTGGCTTTCTGGAATACACATGATAATTAACATTCTTAGGAGCCTTTGGTCCCAGGCTTCCCATTTACTTACATTACCTACAAGAATGAGACAGAGGAAAGGAAAAGCATGGGGTTTAACCTTGCCCGAAGGGAAGGCTAGGGAAACTGAGGCTTTAATAGAGAAAGCTAAGGACGGACCCTGGACCACAGTATCCAAGCAAGTGGGTTCCTAAAGAAAGCATTCATAAAATAATTGAAGAGAGTGGGCGGAGGTGAAGAGAACTGAAACGATTTGTCTGAAGGAAAAGGATTAATCAAAAAAGAAAGCTTGGGTATTCATCATTCTGTCTCCGATGCCTCGTAGCGTCAGGTACTGGCAGGTGATCTAAACCAAACAAGAATAAGACTTTTTAAAGTATTTATGTCAATTTTATGATCCTGAAGAAATGTTTCACACCTACCACCTTGGTTAATCCAGCCATAAAATGAAAGCTAGATCTGCTTCCTAGACCTACCTGGGAAGCTACCTACCTGTGAAAACACTACCATTTCCCCCTTAATACCCTGAGGACTTTAAATTTTGCAAGCAGATTTCCCCTTAACCTGCATTTCTAGAAAAATTGAAAAGAGAGATGGAATTAGTAAAAAGATGTCTTCTACATCCAATGAATGGAAAAATCTGAGATTCGAGGGTAGGAAGAACTTAACTCTTTGAGAGTGTTGAGAGATAAACATCTATACTAGAGATTATGGAATTGCTTGCTTTCCAGCAAGTTAATAGCAAGATTTCATCAATGCTTTAACATGATCTAAAAACTGTGCTCTGGGTGGCTCAGTCGGTTGAGCATCCCACTTCCGCTCAGGTCATGATCTCTCAGTCTGTGAGTTCCCGCCCCCGCGTGGGGCTCTGTGCTGACAGCTCAGAGCCTGGAGCCTGCTTCGGATTCTGTGTCTCCCTCTCTCTCTGCCCCTCCCCCGCTTATGCTCTGTCTCTCTCTCTCTCTCTCTCTCTGTCAAAATAAATAAACGTTAAAAAAAATTTTTTTAGGGGCGCCTGGGTGGCTCAGTCGGTTGAGCGTCCGACTTCGCTCAGGTCACGGTCTCGCGATCCATGAGTTCGAGCCCCGCATCAGGCTCTGTGCCGACAGCTCAGAGCCTGGAGCCTGCTTCAGATTCTGTGTCTCCCTCTCTCTCTGGCCCTCCCCCCATTCATGCTCTGTCTCTCTCTGTCTCAAAAATAAATAAATGTTAAAAAAAAATTTTAACAATAAAAAAAATTTTTTTAAGAATTATATTTATGAGATAAAAGTGCATTTTCCCCCCTAGTAATGTTATATGAATTATGTGGAAACATACAAAATTACTTTGGGGTTAATAATTCATACAGTTAAGCACTGTCTGTCACTTTCCTTTTGATGATGTGCAATAAATCAAAGCAGAAATTGTCTCTGAGGGAAAATAGAGCCTAGCATCAAGTCTAAGGAAAGATAAGAAAGAAAAGAAAAGAAAGAAAGAAAGAAAGAAAGAAAGAAAGAAAGAAAGAAAGAACAAAAAGAAAGAAAAGAAAAGAAAGAAAGAAAGAAAAGACAAAAAGAAAGAAAAGAAAGAAAGAAAGAAAGAAAAGACAAAGAAAGAAAAGAAAAGAAAGAAAGAAAAAGAAAGAAACTTGCATTGTTCCTGATCAAAGATCCAAGCCCTCTAGCACGTAAAGATAAACCAGTGACATCTTGATTGGTGAGAATATAAGACACTGAGTCAGATAGAATCTTAGGCCCTAGGAAAATCTTTAACCTTCTGGAGCCTAACTGCGCCCACCTCTCCAACCACCTGCCTTGAGAAACACAGTAATCTTGTTTCTTTCCATGGAGGTCCAAGGAATGGCTACACAGCTCCAAAAGACGAAGAAAGCAAGCACCAGGTTATGCTGCACTTGGAATTTATGGAAAGAAGAGGAAAAGGGAAGGCAGAGGTGTAGGTGGGACAAAGTACTATTGCTTAGATGTTCTATCTGTCAGGGTTGGCTACAATAAACAGAAACCACTTTATTTTAGGCAGAAAACGTCTTAATACAGGAACGTGGGTACTTACAAAATTGTTGGAAGGACCTAAAAGGAGCAGGGCCTCTGCCGCATCCCAGAAATGGCTTCAAAAACAAGACTACTGGGGCGCCTGGGTGGCTCAGTGGGTTAAGTGTCTGACTCTTGATTTCGCCTCAGGATGTGATCTCGCGGTTAGTGAGTTGGAGCCCCACACCAGGATTCTCTCTCTCTCTGCTCCTCCCACCCCCTCCCCCCAAAGTAAATAAACTTAAAAGCCAAAACAAAAACAAGACTGGTAAATTCACTCAGCAGGGAACCTTCAGAAAGGGGAGGAATCAAGACCGTTGCTGAAACTATTGAGTTCAAGAACATAGTGCCTTGGTTATGACCCAGCAGTCAGGAAGCTACTGTTGCTCACACTGCCTCAGCAGCCTTTAGGGACCATGAAGCTTGTAAGTGGATACTGGAACACTGCTGCAGAAAAACCCTACATCCCATGACCATGCTGGCCAGTAGCAACAACCAAAGCAGCCAGAAGATGGCCCCTGCCTCACTTCCACTTTTCAAGTCTCTTGGATGTGCCAATTATTGATAGATCAAAACTTAACAACTAGAACCCTAGCTGCAAGGAAATCGAGGAAATTGAGTTTTTGGTTTTCCAGCCTCTGTAGGTACAGGGAAAGATATAAAGAGAGAGAATGGGTGTCAGCCATACCTATCACAAGTATATATGTACCTGCATTAAAAAAAATTTTTTTTTTTTTAAATTTTAGAGCACAAGGGGCACCTGGGTGGCTCAGTCAGCGGAGCGCCTGACTCCGGTTCAGGTCACGAACTCACAATTCCGTGGGTTCGAGCCCCACATTGGGCTTGGGGAGCCTGCTTCAGACTCTCTGTCTCCCTCTTTCTCTGCCCCTTCCCCATTCTCTCCCTCTCTCTCTTTCTCAAGAATAAACTTAACAATAAAAAAAGAGAGAGAGCATGAGATAGGGAGGGGGCAGAGGGAGAAAGAGAGAATCTTAAGCAGGCTCCAGGAGGGGCTCCTCCCTGGTCGGGCTCCATGCAGGGCTCCACTCCGCTTCATCCTCCGACCCTGGGATCATTAACCTGAGCCAATCTCAAGAGTCGACACTCAAACAAATGAGCTACCCAGGCACCTCTTTACATTTTAAAAATGTTCTTGGTAATGGACACCTAGCTGGCTCAGTCAGGGGAGCATGCCATTCTTGGTCTCGGTGTCGTGAGTTTGAGCCTTACATTGGGTGTAGAGATTACTCAAATAAAAAACTGTGAAGGAAAAAAAAAAAAGAACATGCTTGGTAATAAATAAGTAGAATGAAAGGACTCTGAGCCAGAACCAGCAAAAGAAGGAAGAAAAGTCTGTTTCACACTTTTTTATTTTATAAACCAATCGGGATATAATGGGGAACAGAGAACTTTTGATACAGTGACATAAAGACATTACCAGGGTGCCTGGGTGGCTCAGTCCGTTGAGCGTCCAACTTTGGCTCAGGTCATGATCTCACGGTTTGTGGATTTGAGACCCATGTCGGGCTCTGTGCTGGCAGCTTAGAGCCTGGAGGCTGCTTTGGATTCTGTGTCTCCCTCTCTCTCTGCTCCTCCCTTGCTTTCTCTCTCTCTCTCCCTTGCTTTGTCTCTCCCAAAAATAAAAATTAAAAAAAAAAATTAAAAAAAACATTACCAACTATCTTCTACCATAACCATCATTTCACAAGAGAATTCACATCTTTGGGGTGCCTGGGTGGCTCAGTCGGTTGAGCATCCAACTTTAGCTCAGGTCATGATCTCGCGGTCTGTGAGTTCGAGCCCCGCGTCGGGCTCTGTGCTGATAGCGCAGAGCCTGGAGCCTGCTTCCGATTCTGTGTCTCCCTCTCTCTCTGTCCTCGCCCCTGCTCATGCTCTGTCTCTGTGTGTCAAAAATAAATAAGCATTAAAAATTAAAAAAAAAAAAAGAATTCACATCTTTATTTATTTATTTATTTTTTTAATGAAATGAAAGAGAGACAGAGTGTGAGTGGGGGAGGGTCAGAAACAGAGGGAGACACAGAGTCCTAAGTAGGCTCCCGGCTCTGAGCTGTCAGCACAGAGCCTGATGCAGGGCTCGAACTCATGAAGCTCGAAGATCATGCCCTGAGCTAAAATCAGTCGCCTAACCAACTGAGCCAGTCAGGCCCCTGAGAATTTACATTTTTAATACAAAAAAAGACGGGAAGGCTATACTCTCAGAATTTAAGAACTGGATAAATTTCACTTCCCCCAAAAAAGAAATACTACCTCGTTCCTTCCTTTCCCAAGAAACATCTTGTTTCAGTGTGACAGAGCTGCGAAGCCACTGAAGTAGTATAAGGTCACTGCCAGTGCAGAGAAGAAACTTGGCTTCTCGTCCAGTCTGTTCAAGACTTACCGAACAACCTTAGGGCGTCTAGGTGGCTCAGTTAGTTCAGCCTCCAACTCTTGATTTTGGCTCAGGTCATGATCTCACATTTCATGAGGAGTCTGGAGCTGGGCTCTGTGCTGTCAGCACAGAGCCTGCGTGGGATTCTCTCTCTCTCCCTCACTCTGCCCCTTCCCCCTCAAAATAAATAAACCTTTTTTTTTTAAGTTAAAAAAAAGACTTAGAAAAGATGTGGAAGGAGCAGTTTCTAAAAGGAACATATTCGAGGAAAAAATTGTTAATTAAAAAATTAAAAAGGCATTAGACTAATGGAACCCTTAGTTCCCTTACAGTTCTAAAAGTCCATTATTCAACTTTTTTCTGGACTCCTAATTACCCTCTCCCTGGACTTCAGCTTGTAGACTCTACTAAGGCCAACTCATCCCCTTCAGTGACCTAGATTTAATAAAGAAAAGCACAGATTTTTTTTTCCATGTCATTCTTTTTGTTCAAAAGCTACCAACTGTCAACACAATCCACTCTATTCAGCTTGGCATTCAAGGCCTTCCTCAACCTGATCCTAATCCCTACCTGATCCATAATTCCCTAACCTTCAGAGAAGAGCTGGTATCGCCTGACTAGGTGCTTTTGCTACTATTTTCCCTCATTTTATTTCAACTCATACTCACTGAGCTTACTGCGCATCTTCCATGCACCAGACTGTGTTAGAAGCTTCAAGTTTAACAATGAATCAGGCCTAGCCCCTGTTGGGGTGGCCACCCATCCCAGGTTGCCCAGGACCATTCTGGGAAACCCCTTAGTCCTGGGATAACTGGGACAGTTGATCACCCTAGCCCCTGTCCACAAGAAACTATAAGGCTCTTAAGGCCCCTTCCAACTCAGACACTCTGCCTAGATGCATATTCTTTCCCCCAACTTTCTTCCAGAGTAATTATTTGGGATTTCCTTAACAATTAGCATAGTATCAAAGACTATTCCTAAGCAATGACTTTTATGTCTGTAGCACCGATTATGAACTCCTGGAAGGCACAGACATCCTTCCCAGACTCCACAGTGCCTACTAGTGCCTTTAGATAGTGACAATAAAAGGGATGCATGTTGAATTGAAGAGAGAAGTTGGACAAAGTAATTTGTCAAGCTTTTTTGTTCTTTGTGTTTTAGCAGCAGCCATTTTTTTTAATGTTTTATTTTGGGGGGGGGGAGTGTGCACGCAAACGGGGGAGGGGCAGAGAGAAGGGGACAGAGGATCCAAAGGGAGCTCTGTGCTGACAGCAGCGAGCACGATGTGGGGCTCGAATTCAGGAACCAAGAGATCATGACCTGAGCTGGAAGTCAGGATGCTCAACCCACTGAGCCACCCAAGCGCCCCAGGCTTTTTTGTTGTCGTTCTCGATTGAAAACTTCTACAAGTGAAGCAGGTAAGGAAACATTTTTCATTGGATGGTTGTTTTTATAAAGTTAACAGCACTCAGACCAAGTGACAGAACATACTCCAAAAGCCCTTCCAGTCCAAATCCCCCAAAGGGTAACCACAATCTAGATTTATGACACCATAGTTTTGCTGTTTTTGACCTTTATATACACACAATCATTGACTACATTCTTTGCACCCCGATTTCTTTTACTTAACTTTGCAAGACTCATCCATATGGCTGCGTGCCACTGTAGGACATTTGCTCTCAGGGCTCTATTACACTCTCATTGAGTGACTATACCATGTACTTATCCATTCTTCTTTCAATGACATTTGGATTATTCCCAGTTTTGAAGCTATTAGGAACACTGCTGAGATGAACACTTTGGTACCTGGTTTTGTTTTTTTGTTTTTTTGTTTTGGTGAACATGTATACGCATTTATGTCGAAATACCTTTCAATGAAACTGTTGGGTCATAGGCTAGGCCTAGGTTCTGTTTTAATAAATACTGCTAAATAGTTTCCCCAAGTGATTGCACCCAATTTATCAATGTATACTCCCCTGGACAGTGTATGAGTTCCTGATTCCTCACCCTCCCTCCCACGACTGACATTCCCTCTTTGTTCTCTTTTCCTCCGCCTTCATTTTAACCCTTCTGGTGGGTGTGCAGTGGTCTCTCAAGCAGTTTTAATCTGGGGTCCCCTGAGGACCAACTCAGCTGCACACTTTTTCACGCGTTTATTGTGCATTAGGACGGTCTCTTTTGAGAAGGGCAGTGTAGATCTGTAAAAAAAACCCCAAAAGCCAAAAAAACCACCTTGTCACTGTTGCCTCGCCTCTTTACTAAAGGCCAAACCACCATGGGGAGGCTCCAAATAATTCCAGGTTAGGTTCGGGGAAGAATAATCTCTCTAAAACTTTTGTGTATCTGTCTCTTGGCCCCTCCCCTCCCCTGGGGAGCACCCACAAAAAGGCAGCAGGGGACGACCTTTATTTATTACTCCTAACCCCCAAACTCTGAAGAGTCCTTTCTGGGAGGCGGCAAGGTAGACAGTTGGACTTCCCATCAGAAGACAGCTAATGGGGCCAAAAGAACTACCAGGAATTGCCGCCCCCCCCCCAACCCCGCCTTCTCGGCAAGCACTCAGGCCCGCCCCGCAGGGATATCTGGGGGCATCATCTCCGGGGCGAGGGGGCGGTGAGGGGGAACCGGTATCTCTTAAAGCAGAAATGTTAACACCCTGTTAACGGCGACATTGAGGATGGCGGGGCCCAGCGCCGTTTCCCCGTAAAGGGTCGCCCCTGCTGCCTCCATCCGAAGACGCGGGATGGGGCTTGCGGCGGAGGCCCGGGCTGGTCAGTTTGATGCGGAGGTGAGAAGCAGGGCTGGGGCCGGCCAGGCTGGGGCTCGGGAGCGGGGCCCCTGCGCCGCCCGCGGGGGGAAGCATGCGTCTTCCTTCCGGAGGGAGCCGGATAAACGAGTCACGTTGTACTACCACATCAACGGATCCGTCCAAAAAGAATCCTTAGCATTTGGTAGCAGCGCGGGCGTCCTAACGGCCGCTCAGCGAGCGCGGCGGAAGCGCGGTGGCGCCGTCGCCGTCGCTGCCACTCCCGGGCGCGGCGGCCTGGGACCAGCGGGAAAGCGTGGCGGGCCCTGAAGATGGGCGGTTGAGCCGAGCCGCAGGGCCCAACTGCAGTTGCCGGGTCCGGGTGGTGGGCGCGCTGCGCTGTCCCAGTGGCCCTGCCCCCGTGGCCGGCAGGTGGGAGGACCGGCCCGCGAGCTGGGACCAGGTGAAGGTGGGTGGTGACCCAGAGTTGGGGTGGGCTGAGGGAGAAGGGGTCCTGCGGCTCTGCAGAAACTGGCAAGTCGTCTCAGAGCAGTGGAAAGAATACTGATTATTTCCTGAGCGCCTATTATGTCCCAGTCCCTGCTCTAAGTGCTAGGAAGCCTACCGGGAACCAGGTAGGAACAATGGCCCTGGCCTCCTGGAGCTTATATTCTAATGAAGGGACAGACACGAAAACACAGAGAGACGATGATAAATCTTATGAAGAAAATGCACAGTGAGGAATGGGGAGGGGACTGGTGTATTAACCTGGGCGAGGGAGAAGGGGTCGCATGTCAAGTCAGAGGAAGGTGATGGGGTGGGTCTGGGAACTCTGTTCCAAGGAAGTGTCTTTTGACCAGAGACCAGAAAGAAGTGAGGAAGCCTCCAAGAATGATTCAGGCCGAGGGGACTGTGTTGACCTTGAATGGTGTCTACCAGGAGTTTAACTGCTACGCAGACGAGATTAGCTTTGTAGGTGAAATCTGGAATTTTCTTAGAAAATTATGGGTCATCCATTCATTTAGTGCTTTATTCCTTAAGTGTGAGAGAAGGAGAGTAAGGCCTGGTGCCCTTGGCAATACACTCTTAATAATTTTGTTCCAGTGGAATGCATAGACTAAATTTAGAACTTCCATTTGTTTTCCGGAAGAGATCACCTGAATGAATTTTGTTTGCGTTCCTCTGTTTCTGGTTTTGTTCCCACTTCCTCCCCTGCGCCCCATTCCCCAAAAGAGATAAGTAGCAAAGGGAAGGGAGAGAGAAGAGGCTGGGGTAAGAAGTCTGAAGAGCAAAATGGAAAGGAGAAGTCACAAGAAGGCTGTGGGAGAGTCAAGGGAATGATCTGTCCTAATTCTCTGCCTCCTAAGCTCAGGAAATGCTGGTGCTCCAACATCCCAGCCAATCCCCACAACTATACACAGGAGAGGAGGGAACAGACTCAGACATGAGTCAACCGCAGCTCACTAGAGCAGTTTAGGCCAAAGGTGGCTCATTTCAAATATTTTACATTAAATGGCAAAATAAGCCACGTTAAATCAAGGAATTTTGTAACAGCAAGATTACCTAACCCCCCCCCCCCTTATTTGGCTGATGGAGAAACTGCTGGTTGGTGACAGAGCAATGACTCAAAATGTAGAGGTTCCATTTTTACCACATCCACCTCTGTCCCTTTTCTCTCCCCTGGAACCCTTAACTTGATAAAATTCTTCCCACTGGCTGCCGAACGAGCGAAAGAGCTTTGTTTGAAGACCCCAGAGTGGAGTTCATCTAACACATCGTTAGAATCACATGAGGTTTCACTTTCTTCCACAACTATTTATTGGTATGCCCGATGGCCAGCGGGCTAAGTCATACTTTTAGCTCTCAAGGAGTTTTAAGTCGATAGAGCGAATAAATAACTAGCCAATTGCAATTTACAGGAAGCAGTACCTTGAAGAGGAAGTGGAGGGAGAGTCAATTCTTAGTGTAGCAGAGAGATGGAGAGCAGCAAACAGGATGTGAGTATTGAGAACGTATTTCAGATTGGTGTCCAACTGTTTTGTCGTGGTTATGTTAATACCGATCATCTCCCTAAACTTTTGTTGTCTTGATCATGTATGACATACCCGAGTGGTGGTGGGAGAGACGATTGCAGCCCATAGACTTGGTCCGTTCCCACATCCTCTCTACTCACAATCAATGAGCATTTGCCACTTGGGGTGTTTTGTGCTTTGATGTCACCGAGAACAATTAGAAGGACAAAATATCCGTTTCAGCATTGTAATGGCAAATAGGCTTTGGTAAAATTATACCCAAGCGGTCTTAGAGGAATGTCCTTGCAAAGAGCTGTGGCTGTGTAGATGTGAAGACTGATACGATATATGAACGTACAATAATAAGAACTCTTCTTATAGAGCAGGCTCTAGAATGTAACTGAAGCCTGTCAGTTACAAAGCATCGCGGTAAAGGGGCGCCTGGGTGGCGCAGTCGGTTAAGCGTCCGACTTCAGCCAGGTCACGATCTCGCGGTCCAGAAGTTCGAGCCCTGCGTCAGGCTCTGCGCTGATGGCTCAGAGCCTGGAGTCTGTTTCCGATTCTGTGTCTCCCTCTCTCTCTGCCCCTCCCCCGTTCATGCTCTGTCTCTCTCTGTCCCAAAAATAAATAAACGTTGAAAAAAATTTTTTTTTAAAAATAAAACAAAGCATCGCGGTAAAAATCCCCAAAAAGGTACTAAGTCACGTTTGACCCTTTGGAATGAGATGGGGGTATGGTAGACATCATTTGGTGGCTAAAATTACATACTGCCTGAAGTGAGTGGTTTACCGCGTGTGATCACATCTAGAAAGACTTTAAATAAGGTCGCTTCTGGGAATTCTTTGGTACCTTGCATGGCTGGCATTTCAACCTGCCAGATTTTCTCCTGAACTTTTTAATAGTCTCGCTAAGGGAAGAAAACCTGGGGAAGCAATTGCTCTTCTTTAGCATACTTTCCAAAACATGAACATTTTGGAAAATTTTTAAAGTCAACCCATTTTATTATTTTTTTATTTTATTTTTTAATGTTGATTTATTTTTGACAGAGAGAGAGACAGAGCATGAGCGGGGGAGGAGCAGAGAGAGAGGGAGACACAGAATCCAAAGCAGGCTCCAGGCTCTGAGCTGTCAGCACAGAGCCCGACATGGGGCTCGAACCCACAGACCGCGAGATCATGACCTGAGCCGAAGTCGGACGCTCAACCGACTAAGCCACCCAGGCACCCCAGTCAACCCATTTTAAAAGATGATGCATTTATATGACAATTATTAAGACTATCTTTTTAAGTTTATTTTTATTTATTTTGAGAGAGAGAGAGAGCAAGTGGGAGAGGGGCAGAGAGAGAGGGAGACAGAATCCCAAACAGGCTCTGTGCTGGTAGCACAGTGGGGGGCTTGAACCCACGAACTGAGAGATCATGACCTGAGCCAAAGTCGAGCTGGACCCTTAACTGACTGAGCCACCCAGAGGTCCCTGTTAGGATTATTTTAGAAAGACATTGGAGGAAGCTCTGTAACAGCAAGATATGAAACACAGAAATTAGAGTGATTATTTTTTTAAATTATTTTTAAAAACCTCTATACCTATCAAGAGCAAAGCCAGTGTGCCCCTGCCATCCCAGACCCCTACCCAGCTCCCCCTGCCACATATTTATTTAATTTAATAATTAGATTTGACTCCTTACTTTGTTTTCCATTTCAAAAATCACAGGACTGTCTACCTCTGTTAATTGTGGGCTTCTACTTATGCTGACCTTGTCATTATTAACATACCATATATCATGGGGACGCCTGGGTGGCTCAGTTGGTTAAGCGTCCGACTTTGGCTCAGGTCCTGATCTCACGGTTCATGGGCTCAAGCCCCGTGTCGGGCTCTGTGCTGACAGTTCAGAGCCTGGAGCCTGCTTTCGATTCTGTGTCTCCCCCTCTCACTGCCCCTCGCCCGCTCGTGCTCTGTCTCTCAATAATAAATAAATGTTAAAAAAAAATTTAAAAAGATACCATATATCATGGTGGTTGTTTTAATTTAAAAGAAGTACATGCCCACAAAACCTTGCAACAATACGGAAATCAAAGGACAAAGTCTCTTAAATTTTGGTGGTAAATAAGGATAAGCAAAGGTTTAGATGGTTGTTTGTGTTGTTACTGGCATTAAAAACAGTGACTTTTCTTTTGACATGGTCATTTTGACATAGCCAGATATAAATGGCTCTGAAAGTTTGTCCTATTTCATATCTATTAGCTACACTACAGTTAGCTCTTTGCATGACATCTCTCTTTGCCAATTATTGTGACAGTTAAATTAGATCATATGTTCTAAGCTCTCGGCAAGGCATTGGGCTATGGAGGGAAACATCCAGTTCTTCCCTACTATGATTGTCTCCTGTGGGTCTCATTACTACTCACATAAAACACTTCAGTTCCGGTCACGTGTGTAGAGGTTTTTCCTCACACCAAGCAATTTTCTGTGACACCACTTGGTTGTCCTACAGTTTAATTCAATGCGGACACTGTCTACCTGGAGACAGTGTCAGATTCTACAGGTTAGGGACTCAGTCCCATTAGACCTCCCCATCACACACACACACACACACACACACACACACACACACACACTTCAGAAACCAGTCAAGCCCTGGTTATACCTGTACTTTTTTTTTTTTTTAATGTTTATTTATTTTTGAGAGAGAGAGAGAGAGAGAGAGAGAGAGAGAGAGAGAGAGAGACAAGAGTGTGAGCAGGGGAGGAGCAGAGAGGGAGGGAGACACAGAATCCAAAGCAGGCTCCAGGCTCTGGGCTGTCAGCACAGAGCCCGACCAGGCACTCGAACTCACGAACCATGAGATCATGACCTGAGCTGAAGTCCGACTCAACCAGCTGAGCCACCCAGGCACCCCTATACCTGTACTTCTGGCCAGTTGACTGTAGATCAGAATTCCAATGTGCCCCTCTTTGGGTTTGACTAATTTTCTGGAGCAGCTCACAGAAGTCAGGGAAACACTTGTGTTTACCAGTTTATTAAAGAATATGATAAAGGATACAGATGAACAGTCAGATGAAAAGATACATAGGGCAGGTCTGGGGGGTTCCTGAGCGTAGGAGTTTCTATCCCCCTGGAATTGGGGTGAGTCACCCTCCCAGTGGACATGTATTCACCAGCCCGAAAGCTCTCTGAACCCCCTACTATGGGGATTGTGTGGAGCTTCCTCACGTAGGTGTGATCAATTATTAACTCCATTTCTAGCCCCTCTCCCTGCTCTGGAGGGTGAGGGGGTAGGGCTGAAAATTCCAAGCTTTTAACCATGGCTTGGTCTTTCTGGTGACCAGCCCCCATCCGGAATCCACTCATTAACCTGAAGAGTCACCTCTTTAGAACAAAGGATGTTCCGAGTGCTCTCATCACTTAGGAATTTATAAGGGTTTTAAGATCTCCTGGGGCGCCTGGGTGGCTCAGTCAGTTGAGCGTCTGACTTCAGCCAGGTCACGATCTCGCGGTCTGTGAGTTCGAGCCCCACGTCAGGCTCTGGGCTGATGGCTCGGAGCCTGGAGCCTGTTTCTGATTCTGTGTCTCCCTCTCTCTCTGCCCCTTCCCCGTTCATGCTCTGTCTCTCTCTGTCCCCCCCCAAAAAAAAAAATTGAAAAAAAAATAAAACGAACATCTTGAGAACCATCTCCCTGCTTGCGAAATAGAATCTTACAGGTAATGTAAGAGTCTCCTCTAGCTTCTTACCATGCTAGACGTCTCCATGTTTCTGAATTTTTGTCTGTCTAAGTGAAAGTCTTATTAAGAGATATGATGGTATGGATATAGTAGAAAGGGAAAATTTGATGATATAAGGGAAATACTTTCTGGTCAGAATTCTTTTTTTTTTTTTAATTTTTTTTTTCAACATTTATTTATTTTTGGGACAGAGAGAGACAGAGCATGAACGGGGGAGGGGCAGAGAGAGAGGGAGACACAGAATCTGAAACAGGCTCCAGGCTCCGAGCCATCAGCCCAGAGCCCGACGCGGGGCTCGAACTCACGGACCGCGAGATCGTGACCTGGCTGAAGTCGGACGCTTAACCGACTGCGCCACCCAGGCGCCCCAGGTCAGAATTCTTGAGTAAGGTAAGAGGGAAAGGGATCCAGGTCTCTAGCCGAGAGGCTGGCCTCACCAGATGGGAGCAGGAGACACAAACATTTCAATGGGGGGGGGGGGCTGCTGAGTGTTTGGATTCAGACAAGGTCAAGTTAGTAGACTTCGTAGTGAAGTAGGAAGATGAGGAATTTCTCGTCTCCGGTTTTCAGTGAAATTAGAAAGGAGATTATCATTTGAAGAGTGAGGAAAAGGTGTGAACTTGTTTTCTTACAGAGTAGGGAGTGAACTGATTTCAGACAAGAAAGCTTGGTGGGGCGCCTGGGTGGCTCAGTTCGTTAAGTGTCCGGACTGGATTTTGGCTCAGGTCATGATCTCATGGTCTGTGAGTTTCAGGCCGGAGTCTGGCTCTGCTCTGGCAGCACGGAGCCTGCTGGGGATTCTCTCTGTCTCTCTGCCCCTCCCCTGCTCGTGTTCTCTCTCTCTCTCTCAAAATAAATAAGCTTAAAAAAAGAAAGCTTTGCAGAGCAGTGCTGAGAGCCCACTTAAGATCATCACCTAATCTAAATTAATCCCTTAAGCAGGGTTGTGGATTTTTCCCCAGCCATTTGTTTAGTTAGTGAGTGCAAGCAAGCAGAGTAAGTAGAGTTAGAATTAACCAAGGGCTGGGATCTTACCAAGGAATTCAACGGGAGGGGAAGGAGTGCCAGAGTCGCAGGTTGAGCAAAGGAGCCTGTTGAGGGACCAATGAAATGATTCAAGCTGGGTGATGTCAGAAATAAAAACAGAAAAGTGCTCATCAGTGAAAAGTTGATGGGGTCGATGGCTTAGAGATCCTACTTGTATTACGAATTGTTAGGGGCGCCTGGGTGGCTCAGTCGGTTAAGCATCCAACTTCAGCTCAGGTCATGATCTCACACTCCGTGAGTTCGAGCCCCGCATCAGGCTCTTTGCTGACAGCTCAGACCCTGGAACCATCTTCAGATTCTGTGTCTCCCTCTCTCTCTGCCCCTCCCCTGCTCATGCTCTGTCTCTCTCTGTCTCAAAAATAAATTAAAAAAAAAAAAATTAAAAAATTTATGGGGCGCCTGGATGGCTCAGTCGGTTGAGCATCCGACTTCAGCTCAGGTCATGATCTCACGGTTTGTGGGTTCGAGCCCCGCGTCGGGCTCTGCGCAGACAGCGTGGAGCCTGGAGCCTGTTTTGGATTCTGTCTCTCTCTCTCTCTCTCTCTGTTCCTCCCCTGCTCTCACTGTCTCTCTCTGTCTCAAAAATAAATAAAATTGGGGCGCCTGGGTGGCTCAGTTGGGTAAGCGTCCGACTTCGGCTCAGGTCACGATCTCGCAGTCTGTGAGTTCGAGCCCCCCGTCGGGCTCTGGGCTGATGGCTCAGAGCCTGGAGCCTGCTTCTGATTCTGTGTCTCCCTCTCTCTCTGCCTCTCCCCCATTCATGCTCTGTCTCTCTCTGTCTCAAAAATAAATAAAAAACATTAAAAAAATTTTTAATAAAAAAATAAATAAAATTAAAAAAAAAAAAAGAATGTAGAGGAGGTGATGGACAGTGTGAGATGCAAGAAAGAGGTTTTGGAAGGAATACGTCTATCATTAATGGCCAGGCCTGGAGTGTCACCATGGGATTAAGTGACTGAGGTGGGTTGGAAAATAAAATGACTGGAAATGAGTAGACAAGGAACTGAGAGCCCAGCACATTGTTTCCAGGGATGACAGAGTGCCTAGGAATGATGATGGTAGGAGGGGTGTAACCAAGAGAGTGAATCAGGTTTTAAAATGTCCAGGGAATGAGGGGAAGTAAGCCAGGAGATCAGCAGATGATTACAGTATCCTGATGGCATGTACCTCAAAGGATCCGAGTCTTGAGAAACTAGACGATGAGAAGTAGTTTGGAAGCGACACTGTGGAGCTTCGTTAAGAATTACAAATGAAATGCTAACCCGGGCCGTAGTACTTTGACGGGAGTGAGAAACTCTGACTTGAAAGTTCAGAAAGGGGCTCATGGAAAAAATGGCATTTACGGGGGACTTTGAAAGGTGAAATGAATTCTGAGAGAAATCGTTTTGGAAAGATATCGCCAGCCAGAGAAAATATTATTACGAAAGAAGAGGGAGTTAACACCGACTGTTCCGCCCATGACTGGTGTTTCTGCCTTCGGGCCTGTTGCCGTGTTGTTAACTGCGGTAGGGTGTCCATAGGCCACTAGGTGGCAGTGCATATCCTTGAGGAGGTACAGTCCTCCTTGGGACTGTGGGTTTTTGTGAAGGCTGGAAATGAAAATCTAGCCCCAGCACTGCCGAGGGGAGGCAAGTGATGTGTGGATTGGTGTATTTAGTAAGGCTTCAAAGTGTTGTCACGGTCTTAGCATTAAAGGGGCAAAGCCGTCAAGAGAATAAACTTGAGAACATTTAGGCAAAAGATCAGGAAGAAGATGAAAGGAAGCGGTCTCCAGACAAAGGTATGATGTGTCAGAAGTAAAGGCCGCACTTTCTTATACCATATACACAAAAATAAACTCAGTGAATGAAAGACCTGAATGTGGAAACTGAAGCCATAAAAACTTCTAGAGGAGAGCATAAGCAGTCATGTCTTTGACATCAGTCAGCCTTAGCAACATTTTCCTAGATCCGTCTCCTCCGGCAAGGGGAACCAAAGCAAAACTAAACTCTCGGGACTACACCAAAACAAAAAGATTTTCACAGAGAAGAAAATCACCAACCAAACGAGAAGGCAACCTACTGACTGGGAGAGGATGTTTGCAAATGGAGATGTGGTGTCTATATACAATGAAAGAGTACTCTGCCGGAAGAAAGGAAAGATCTTGCCATTTGCGAAAACACGGATGGGCCTAGTGGGTATTATGCTAAGTGAAATAAGTCAGACAGAGACAAACAAATACCATATGATTTCACTTCTGTGTGGAACCTAAAACACAAATGAACACACAAACAAAGCGAAAGTGGACACACAGCGACAGAGAACACACTTCCGGTTGCCAGAAGGGAGGAGAGCACGAGGATGGGCAAAACGGGTGAGGGAGAGTGGGAGGGACAGGCTTCCAGTGATGGAATGAATCCATCATGGGGATGAAAGGCACAGCTTGGGGAACAGAGTCAACGGTATGATAACAGTGTCATATGGTGACAGATGAACTTCACTTCCTGTGGTGAGTGTAGCTTGTCATTGAGACTTGTGGAATCACTCTGTTGTATACCTGAAACTAATGTAACACTGTGTGTCAACTCTACTTTAAAAAAAAAAAAAAAAAAAGAAGTAAAGTCCCAAAGAAGGAAGCACAGGGCGGGAAGTGGGTACCAGAGCAATACTGAAAGACAGAAGCAGTGGTCTCCTCCTCCTCCTAATTTTTTTTTTTTTTTTTTTTTTACTTATTTACTCACAATTTGGAGCAGTTTTGAAAAACTACATACCCTCCTTACACATTTTTAAGTTAACAGCTAAGAAAAATGTTCGATGTTTAAAGAGCTTCCGGGGATTAATTTTTCTGCTGTCTAGTATATGAAATACGTGCTTTCAGGGCCAATGCTGGACTTTCCAGTGCCTTTGTGCAAATTTGGAAACGAATTCCCTGGGGAAAAAAAAAAAAGAATGGGCAGATTTTCTAGGGATGGGGCCCTGTGCAAAGAAAAAAGGCGCATCCCCTGTTGGCCAAGGAGCAGGGCCTGGCCAGCGGGATGCAGACTATATTTCAGCCTCTACTTACCCCAGGAAACTGCACAACTAGGTTTCACCCTCCACCTGCCGCTCAACCACACAGCCATCCACACGGCCTTGTAGATCTTTTTGGCGTATAAAAACCTTTGCAGAAATACAGACTAAATGGAAAAGCCAGGAAGCCCATTCACACTTATGTTCTGTCAGAAAAAGTCTTAAGTTGTTTCATTTCAAATAAAAATGCTAATTTATAGCCCTGTGTCAGCCATCATACTTAGTTCTAAGACAGACAGATGCTGTGGAACTTTGCTTCGGGTTTCTTTGCCAGTTGCTGCTTCTAAAACGTTAGCACACTTAAGACTCACTTGGGAGAGTCACTTGTTAATACAAATTTCGTGGTCCCACCCTACTGGCATTCTGAGACTCGGCAGGTCTAGGGAGGAGCTGGACATTTGCTTGTCTACCAAGCTCCCAGGAGATGCCCATGTGGTCCCTCCATGGATGATCACACTTTGAATAACACTGGATGAAATAAGGCATTGGCTGCTTTTTTTTTTTTTCAACGTTTTTTATTTTTGGGACAGAGAGACAGAGCATGAACGGGGGAGGGGCAGAGAGAGAGGGAGACACAGAATCGGAAACAGGCTCCAGGCTCTGAGCCATCAGCCCAGAGCCTGACGCGGGGCTCGAACCCACGGACCGCGAGATCGTGACCTGGCTGAAGTCGGACGCTTAACCGACTGCGCCACCCAGGCGCCCCGGCATTGGCTGTTTTAATATTTCCCGTCAATGCCATAATGACTGTCACAGTGCTGTCCCTGAGGAGCGATGTGCTCTCAGATTTTGCCTGTTGCACCACTGTAAAAATTTAAGATAGGTTAGACATTAGCTTTTCTCTTGCCGAGTAGGTGAAAGTAGTGACAAGTGGGAAAGAAAAAAGAGCAAACCTTTTTTTTTTTTTAAGTTTATGTATTTATTTTGAGAGAGAGAGACAGAGAGAGCCTGTGTGTGAGCAGGGGAGGAGCATAAAGAGAGGGAGAGACAGAATACAAAGCAGGCTCCATGCTGTCAGCATAGAGCCCAACTCGAGGCTCGAACCCATGAACCATGAGCTCATGACCCGAGCCGAAGTCAGATGCTTAACGGGCTGAGCCACCCAGGTGCACCAAACTAGGCACACATTCTTAAGAAAAGCAGTCTTGTGAAAGAAAACACATGAAAATTGGAGATCAGGAAAATTATTTCATTAAAAATGGGTTGGAAGGGCTAAGTGAAATAAGCCATACAGAGAAAGACAGATACCATATGTTTTCACTCTTATGTGGATCCTGAGAAACTTAACAGAAACCCATGGGGGAGGGGAAGGAAAAAAAAAAGAGGTTAGAGTGGGAGACAGCCAAAGTATAAGAGACTCTTAAAAACTGAGAACAAACTGAGGGTTGATGGGGGGTGGGAGGGAGGGGAGGGTGGGTGATGGGTGTTGAGGAGGGCACCTTTTGGGATGAGCACTGGGTGTTGTATGGAAACCAATTTGACAATAAATTTCATATATTGGAAAAAAATGGGTTGGAAGGGAAGGAAGGGGTGAGTAGGTCCTGCGTAGGGGATTTTTGAGGCAGTGAAACCATGCTGTATGATACAGAGGGGAGATACAAGTCATTATACATTTGTCCAAACATCAAGAGTAAACCCTAATGTAAACTGTGGACGTTGACTGGTAATGATGTGCCACTATAGGTTCATCAACTGTAACAAATGTAACATTCTGGGGAGGGAGGTTGGTAATGGATCTTGAAACAAACAAACCAAAAAACAATAGGGGCGCCTGGGTGGCTCAGTCGGTTAAGCGTCCGACTTCAGCCAGGTCACGATCTCTCGGTGCGTGGGTTCGAGCCCCGCGTCAGGCTCTGGGCTAACAACTGAAACCTGCTTCCTGAAACCTGCTTCGTATCCTGTGTCTCCTTCGCTCTCTGCCCCTCCCCCACTCACGCTCTGCCTCTCTCTCTCTCTCAAAAATAAATAAACATTAAAAAAGAAAATTAAAAAAAAAACAAACCAAAAGCCCTGTCATCAGAAAATAAATAAGCACTGCAATTGACATAACTATCTTAAAAGGGTGTAACCCATGTTGGGTTGCCTAATGTCCAGAGTGGGAGTTAAGGGGTTACCCAAGGAAGTGATGAAGTCATTTTACTGAGCAAATGACACTCTTTGATTTCCAGCACTACAAACAAAGAGAAAGGCCCCTGAGGAAAGTCCACCTGTGGGATGAACTGTCTACTGACCTCTGGCAAGGAACCTTCACTTCCGGGGCTTTGTGGCCCTCGGCACCAACAGCTCAGAACTTTACGATTTCCAAAGCACTTTAATATAGGTTATTTAATCCTCTCAATAACTCAGTGCCTAGCTCTGATGCTACAGAACTAATCCATAAAGCCCAAATCAGCCAAGGTATACAGGTTTGTAATAGGCCCTTTCACTTTATACAATAAATTCTTTCAAACATCTGAAGCTGCAAAGCATAAAACGAATTCTTTGTCATAATGGAAGCTATTGTATGCTTAAAACATAACGATTTATGACTTTTTCGATATCCACTAGCAGATTTTCTTTTATAATTATGTTTCATTCACTACCAAGTATTTTTTCCTATTTTTCATTGCTGTAGCTGAGAGAGATGGACGGGGGCGGGGAATGACCCAGAAGTATGGTGGGTGACTGGGACAATGTACACGTGTAATCGACACAGATAATTGAAAATTAATAGCATCATATTCCTCAGCCTAAGGAGAAGGCACGGAGAGCTTTTATTTACTGATAATTGCATTAGGTACTTTGCCACTTTTTCCGATTTAATCCTCTTGACAATGTATGAGATGGAACAGAACTTCAGCTCCCTGGTTAGGGTTGTTGCCAGAGAAAATAGGTTTTCGGTGTAGGTATGTCTCAAACATTGCATGGGCATATTAACACTATAAAAAGTATTCATTATTCATTTGAAATTCAGAGGTAACAGCATTCTGTTTGTTTGGTTTTTGCTAAATCTGGCAACTCTTCCCTGTTTCTGTTATCCCTCATGCTTAGAATGAATTACTTTTCTTCAAAAAACACGTTGCAAAAAAAAAAAACACACACATTGCAACACATTACACTCCTTCAACGAATTGCCTAGCTAATAAAGGCCTATCTCCAAGATACTGCAGGTGCAGTTCCAGCCAGCACAGTAAAGCGTATATCACAATCCGCTAAGTCGGATGAATTTTATGGTTTCCCGGTGCATATAAAAGTTATACGTACACGATACTATAGTCTATTAAGTGTACGCCAGCTTCATGGCTGAAAAACACAATGTACATTCCTTAATTAAAAAAATACTTCAGGGGGCTCCCGGGGGGCTCAGTTGTCAAGCATCCAACTCTTTCAGTTCCGGTCATGATCTCACAGTTCATGAGTTCCAGTCCCACGTGGGGCTGACAGGCAGAGCCTGCTTGGGATTCTCTGTCTCCCTTTCTCTGCCCCTCCCCAGCTCATGCATTCTTGCTTGCTTGCTCTTTCTCTCGAAAATAAATAAACTTTTTTTTTTTTTTTTTTTTTTTAATACCGTAAGGGTACCTGGGTGGCTCAGTGGGTTAAGTGTCCGAATTGTGATTTTGGCTCAGGTCATGATCCCGGGGTCATGGGATCGAGCCCTGCATTGGGCTCTTCACTGAGTGTAGAGCCCGCTTGAGATTCTCTCTCTTCTTTCTGCTCCTCTCCACCCCGCTAAAATAAATTTTAAGAAAAAAAGTTCTTTAGGGGTGCCTGGGTGGCTCAGTCGGTTGGGTGTCCGACTTCGGTTCAGGTCATGATCTCACAGTTTGTGAGTTCAAGCCCCGCGTCGGGCTCGGAGCCTGGAGCCTGCTTCGGATTCTGTGTCATCCCCTCTCTCTGCCCCTCCCCTGCTCATGCTCTGTCTCTCTCTATCTCTCAATAATGAATAAACGTTTAAAAATTATTAAAAAAAGAAAAAAGTACTTTATGGCTTAGAAATGCTAACCATCCTCTGAGCTTTTTGCTGGTGGAGGGTGTTGCCTTGATGTTGATGACTGATCAGGGTGGTGGTTGCTAAAGAATGGGGTGGTTATGGCAGTTCCTTTCTTTCTTTCTTTCTTTCTTTCTTTCTTTCTTTCTTTCTTTCTTTCTAGTTGTAGGCCCAATGTGGGGCTTGAACTTAAGAATCCTAGATCAAGAGTTACATGCTCAGGGCACCTGGTGGCTCAGTTGGTTAAGCGTCTGACTCTTGACTTCAGCTTAGCTCATATCTCAGTGTTTGTGAGATCAAGCCCCACATCAAGCCCTGTGCTGACAGCATGGAGCCTGCTTGGGATTCTCGCCCTCTCTGACTCTCTCTGCCCCTCCCCTTCTAGATCTCTCTCTCTCTCTCTCTCTCTTTCTCTCTCTAAAAATAAATAAACTTGGGGGGAAAAAAGAGTTGCATAGTCTACCAACTGTGCCAGATGGGCACCTGTGGCATTTTCTTAAAATAAGAAAACAGTGAAGTTGGCCCCATTGATTGACTCCTTTCACAAATAATTGCTCTGTAGCATGCGATGCCCGTTTGATAACATTTCACCCACAGTACAACTTCTTTCAAAATTGGAAGCAGTCCTCTCACACCCTGCTGCTGCTGCTCTATCAGCTAAGATATATGTAATGTTCGAAATCGGCTGTGGTCATTTCGACAGGCTTCACAGCGTCTTCAACAGGAGTAGGTGCCATCTCGAGAAACCACTTTCTTTGCTCATCCGCGAGAGGCGATTCCTCATCTGTTCAAGGTTTATCTTGAGATTCCAGCAACTCAGTCGCAGCTTCAGGCTCCACTTCCGATTGTAGTTCTCTTGCTGTTTCTACCGCATCTGCAGGTCCTTCTCCACCGAGGGCTTGAACTTCTCAAAGTCATCAAAGAGATTTGGAATCACCATCTTCCAAACTCCTGTTCACGTTGATACTTCAACCCTTTCCCATGAATCACAGATGTTCTTAATGGCATCTAAAATGGTAAATCCCTTCCAGAAGGTTTTCAATTTACTTTGCCAAGATCCATCAGAGGAATCACTGTCTATGCTAGCTAAAGCCTCACAAAATGTATTTCTTTTTTCTTTTTTTCTTTTCCTTTTGTTTAATGTTTATTCATTTTTGAAAGACAGAGAGAGACCGAGCACAGGCAGGGGTGGGGCGGAGAGAGAGGGGGACACAGAATCTGAAGCAGGCTCCAGGCTCTGAGCTGCCAGCACAGAGCCTGACGCGGGGCTCGAACCCAAAAACCATGAGATCATGACCTGAGCCGAAGTCGGACGCTTAACCGACTGAGCCACCCAGGCGCCCCCAAAATGTATTTCTTACATAAGACTTGAAGTAGACCTATTCTTCGATCCGCACCCTGCAGAATGGCTGTTGTGCTAGCAGGCGTGAAAACAGCAGGAATCTCGTCCGACATCTCCATCGGAGCTCCTGGGTGACCGGGTGCGTTGTCAATGAGCCGTCGTGTTTGGAAAGAAGACTTTTCTTCTGAGCAGTAGGTCTCAGTGGTGGGTAAAATATTCAGCAAACCACGTCGTAAACAGATGTGCTGTCGTCCAGGCTTTGCTCTTCCAGTTACAGAGCGCAGGCAGAGTCGAGTTAGCAGAATTCTTGAGGCCCTGGGACTTCCAGAATGTGCACGAGCACTGGCTTCAGCTTAGTCACCAGCCGCATTACCCCTTGCAAGAGAGTCAGCCTGTCCTCTGAAACTTCGAGGCCAGGCACCGACTTCTCCTCTGTAGCTATGAAAGTCCTAGGTGGCATCTTCTCTCCGTAGAAGGCCGTCTGTCTACACTGAAGATCGGCTGGCTGTTTAGCGTGGCCGCCTTCGTTAATTATCCGAGCTAGATCTTCTGGACAAGTTGCTGCAGCTTCTACGTTAGCACTTGCTGCCTCACCGTGCACTTTTATGTTATAGAGGTGATTTCTTCCCTTAAACCCCCTGAACCAACCTCTGCCGGCTTCACACTTTTCTTCTGCGGCTTCCTCTCTCTCTCAGCCTTCATCGGATTGAAGAGACTTAGGGCCTTGCTCTGGATTAGGCTTTGGCTTAAGGAAATGTGATGGCTGGTTTGATCCTCTATCCAGACCACTAAAACTTTTTCCATTATCAGCAATAAGGCTGTTTCATTTCCTTATCATTTCTGTGTTCACTGGAGTAGCACTTTCCATTTCCTTTTCATTTCCGAGAATTTTTCCTCTGCATTTATAACCCTTTGATGTAAGAAGCCTGTCTGAACTTTGAACATGCCTTCCTCACTAAGCTTCCTCATTGCTAGCTCTTGATTTAAAGTGAGAGATGTGCAACTCTTCCTTTCACTTGAACAATTAGAGACTATTGTAGGGTTATTAAGGGGCCTAATTTCAATGTTGTCGTGTCTTGGGGAATTTGTGCCTTGGGGAATAGGGAGGCCCAAGGAGAAGGAGAGAGTTGGGGGAATGGTCAGTCGGTGGAGCAAGTCAGGACGCACACATTTATCCATTAAGTTCACCATCTTATATGGCACGGTTTGGGGCACCCCAGAACAATTACAGTAGTAATATCAAAGATCACCGATCACAGGTCACCAAAAGGAGTATGATAATAACGACAAATTTTGAAATATTGTGAGAATTACCAAATGTGACAGAGATACAAAGTGAGCAAATGCTGTTGGAAAAATGGTGCCAACAGACTTGTTCAACGCACTGTTGCCACAAACCGTCAGTTTATAAAAAACACAATATCGTCAAAGCACAATAAAGCCAAGTGCAGTTTAAAAAAAAAAAAAAGTATGCCTGTAATTTTGTCCTACTGACGATTATATTGGCAGAGCAGCCAAAAGTTAGAGGCGGAGGGTTGTTAATGCTTTAGATAACGTTTACAGGACTCTACTGCGGGAACTGTAGGAAATCCCAGAAATTTACCTTCTACTATTCCAAGATTTTTCTGAGGCTCGAGTCCTCAGTCCTAACTTCAGTGGAGAATGATTTATTTCTCTTTACCCATCAACCTGACGAATAGACATGTCGGTGAAGTCTTACAATGAGAATTGTAAATTTTTTAAATTGGAAGAGACCTTACGGATTATGTAATTTTTGCAGTTTCCAGAACCGGGCTCTGACTCTCTCTTTATTTTTTATTTTTTTATTTTGTTAAGTTTATTTATGTATTTTGAGAGAGAGTGAGAGCAAACACAAGTGGCAGAGGGGCAGAGAGAGAGGGAGAGGGGATCCCAGGCAGGCCCAGTGCTGTCAGTACTGAGCCTGACGTGGGGTTCAAACTCAGGAACCATGAGATCATGGCCCGAGCCAAATCAAGCGTGGGACGTTTAACCGGCTGAGCCACCCACGCGCCCCTGACTCTGATTCTTAAGCAAGAGCCATTGTCTCCAGGACTTTGCAGGTGGGGTTTCCCATGCCTACTGCCAGGGAGTGTCAGCACACCTTACCTTTCCCCTTTTCTTGCCTATGCTCCCTCCCAGACACCTCTCCCTGTCTGAGTACCAAACATTCCAAATGTTTTTTGTTCCTAGGTTGTAATATGTTATCTATGGCTCCAAAGTGGCGGTGATAAAGGAGAAGGAAAGTGATATGGAACAATTAGAGATGAAAATAAACATGCCCCAGACATGAGATAATCCCCTTGGTGAAACTGTGACAGGCCCGAAGAAGTATAGTTCTTCCCAGTGAGGGAGAGAGAGACAGGGAAAGGTCAGTCTGCACAGGCTCCTTGTAGTGGCTAAACGTGAGGTTATTCTTCCAAAACCAATAGGATTCAAGGCCGTGAATGCTAAAGGACAGTAAATGTCAAGTTAGTCAGCACCTGATCTCTAATGAATATGTAACCTTGCCTTTGTTGTGGAGAAACAAACTGAGATTAGCTGAAATATTTTCTAAAAGACTTTCTTCTACGAGGAGGGTCACCAGCTCTCAGAAAGGGTTTTCTCCATGATCAGATAGGACATGTCTAGAAGCTTACAGTGGCTTTAATCCATAATACATCTCTATGGGTATACAGAGATTAGTGCCAAAGACTCAATATATAATAGTTGATCAGTAAATGTTTATTGAATAAACACCCCCAGGTCAGGTTCTGTATTATTTTTCCTGCTTTGTCACGACTATTTCTATGGATTGTTTTTGTTGTCTGTAGTTTAGGAAAAACAAAATCGAACAAGTAATCATACCATCTGCCTGTCAGGGAAATTTACCTGAAAATAGAAGTTTACATCAGATGTACGTATTAAGTCCTTTTGTGCCTGATACTCTTTTTTTTTTAGATTTCATTTATTTAAAAACAAATTAAAAAAAATTTTTTTAATGTTTATTTTTGAGACAGAGAGAGACACAGCATGAGCAGGGAAGGGGCAGAGAGAGAGGGAGACACAGAATGTGAAGCAGGCTCCAGGCTCTGAGCTGTCAGCACAGAGCCTGATGCGGGGCTCGAACTCACGAACTGTGAGATCACGACCTGAGCCGAAGTCGGATGCTTAACCGACTGAGCCACCCAGGCGCCCCTAAAAAAAATTTTTTTTTAATGTTTATTCATTTTTGAGAGACAGAGAGAGAGAGAGAGAGAGAGAGCATGGGTGGGGGAGGAGCAGAGAGAGAGGGAGACACAGAATCCGAAGCAGGCTCCAGGCTCTGAGCTGTCCGCACAGAGCCCGACTCAGGGCTTGAATTCACTGACCTGATCATGACCTGAGCTGAAGTCGGACGCTTGACTGACTGAGCCACCCAGGCACCCATGTAAGATTTATTTAAGTAATCTCTACATCCAGTGTGGGGCTTGAACCACAACCCCGAGATCAAGAGTCGCGTGCTCCTTTGACCGAGCCAGCCAGGCCCCCAATCTTTACCTGATATTCTGAGCCCACCTTCCAGTCATCACCCTCTGTGAGTATGAAAGCCCCTAACTAGTTTTAGTAATCTTAGTAATCTTTCTAAAATTTGTGCTCATGTTATTAGAGTGCTGAACCTGCTGGCCGTCTCTGTGGTACTCAGAATAAAGTCCAAACTCCTTCGCCTAGCATATCAAGCCTTTTGTGATATGATCCCTACTTAACTTCCCGGCCTCTTCTCATCCCTTGGCCCTCTACACCTCAGCCATGCAGACGTTTTGGCAGGTTCACAAACATACCATACTCTATCCTTCGAGCTCTTTCTCACACGGTACCCTCAACCTAGAACACTATTTTCTCCTATCTCTGTCCCTCCTAAATTGTCAGGCCTTCAGGTCTTTCTCAACTTATCTTCTCAAAGAGGAAACCTTCCTGGTCACTACCACACCCTTCCTTCTGCCTGAATTTTGTATCTCTTCCCCAAGTCCCCCATGCAAGACCGGAAGTCATGCACTGCTGAGGGTGTGGGGGGAGTTTATTCACATAACTCTGTTGTGCACGGTGACATGGGGTGTGCAGACACGATCTGCACAGTCATGTGGTGTCATCATGGGAGTTGATGAGTCCTTTAAGTCCCCCGTGTTTCCATCTCTCATAAGTCTGATAATTCAGTAGTGACACGGCCTGTTGCCATTCTGCCCCACACGAGGGCTCCTTTACAGTTCTAGGCCCTGTACTGAGTGCTGGGAGAAAATGAAGGGAAACTAAAGAAATTAATGTGTATGTCCAATTTTAAAACATAACAAGGTTGTGGATAGTCCCATAATGGAACTGTAACTGTCAAAAAAAAAAAAAAAAAGTTCTGTGTCAGTACTCCAGAGAGATTATTGTTTCTGGGCATTGGAAAGAGCACAAGTGGAGGGACATTTGAGCTGGGCCTTGAAGGGATGGCCACTGGCGGATACGGTAAATAACCATGTTCCAGACAGAGAAAGTATAACGCAAAGAGCGTAAAGGTAGTCTGTGTGACCCGATTAGATAGGAGTGAATGAGGAGGCTGGAAATAAAGTCAGTGGTGGAGGGTTTTGAGTGCTTCATTAATCAATATGAATTTTATATTGTAGGCAGCGGTCATTGAAGAGGTTTGAGTACAACCAGTGATATAATTAGTTCTGTTTAAAAATATTTTTCACTATTATTTTTTACTACCAAACAAAGCACACCTATTCTTTTTTTTTCTCTCTTCATTTGTTCCACAAAAATATACATCAGATAAAGCAAATGGCCTCTATAATCCCACTCACTAGAGTTAAGCATTTCGTATAATGCTCCATATTTTTCCTGTGCACATGTGCATGTGTTTATATATCTCATTCATTCCTAAGAATGAGATCATTCCTGTCTTTTATGTATGTTTGTTTGTTTATTTATTTATTTATTTATTTATTTTTAATTTTTTTTTTAACGTTTATTTATTTTTGAGACAGAAAGAGACAGAGCATGAACAGGGGAGGGTCAGAGAGAGGGAGACACAGAATCGGAAGCAGGTTCCAGGCTCTGAGGTGTCAGCACGGAGCCCGATGCGGGGCTCGAACTCAGGACCACGAGATCGTGACCTGAGCCGAAGTCAGCCGCCTAACCGACTGAGCCACCCAGGCACCCCCATGTTTATTTGTTTTGAAAGAGAGAGAGCGCGTGCACACACGAGCAGGGTATGGGTAAAAGAGAGGGAGTGAGAGAATCCCAAGCAGGCTCTGTGCTGTCAACGCAGAGGTTGACGCAGGGCTCAGTCTCACAAACCTTGAGATCATAATCTGAGCCACGATCAAGAGTCCCGATGCTCCACTGGCTCAGGCACCCCAGAAAGGAGATCATTCTAACCATGCTTTTGGCCACTGCCTTTTTGGAAGTAATAAATATCTTCTATGAGGAGGCAGATCACACAAACATGATCAACTGCAACAAAAACGTGAGCATATGTAACTATATCCTTCTTCACTAATAATATTCAACATAGAAATGATATCCTATTTTTACCTACGAGACGAGACAAATTTAAAAGAATGATCGATATTGAGTTTTGGCGGGGATATAACAAGACACTCTTTATGGATGTGGTGGGAATAAGAATCAGGACTTTAGGAAAGGGAAATCTGGCAATTCTATTCAGAATTTAAAGTATATCTACCTTTGAGGGACACCTGGGTGGCTCAGTCAGTTAAGCATCTGACTCTTGATTCCGGCTCAGGTCATGATCTGGCGGTTTGTGGGCTCAAGCCCTCCACCGGGCTCTCTGCTAATAGCAAAGATCCCTGCATGGCATCTTCTCTATCACCCTTTCTCTCTACTCCTCTCGCACTCCCAAGCATATGTGCGTGCTCTACCTCTCTCTCAAAATAAATACGCTTCAAAACTTTTTTAAAAATCTATATCTACCTTTGAAATAACAATGTCGTATCTATAAACTTTTCCTATAAGATTCTCTGAGAGACGTTCCTAGTAGAAATGCACAAAGACGTTTATTGCAGACTTATTTTCGATAGAAGTGCATCCTAAAGGAATGATGAATTGTGGTGTCCCCTACCATATTATGGGCTACTGTGTAGCATATCGAAATGTACTGATACAAAAAGAATGTTTTTGATATGTTGCTAAAAGAAAAAATATCCGAGTGGTAAGATGGTATATGTATTTATAGAAACCGTTCTAAAAATCGTACATCTAGACAAGCAGAAAGCATGGGTACGCATTCGTCTATAACGTGTGTATGTATATGTGTGCTCATGTGTTGTGTATTACACCCCCAAAGTTTAACCCTTGTTAATGTCTATAACGTCTGTATGTATATGTGTTGTGTATTACACCCCCAAAGTTTAACCCTTGTTAATCTTGAAATTGAACAGGAATGCAGTGTGTCTTTCACTTTTTACTTTTCATATTTTTAAGTAAAAAAATACATTTACAAAAATGAACATACGTTATTTTAAAAATACACAGTGAAGAAGGGCACCTGGCTGGCTCAGTCAGTAGAGCATGTGATCTTGATCTCAGAGCTGTGAATTTGAGCCCTGTGCTGGGCATAGAGCTTACCTGGAAAAAAAAAGAAAAAGAGGTAAAATATACAGTAGAGAGAGGCGCCTGGGTGGCTTAGTTGGTTAAGCGTCCCACTCTTGATTTCGGCTTACGTGACGATCTCACGGTTTGCAGGTCGGAGTCCTGCGACGGGCTCTATGCTGACAGCGTGGAACCTGCTTGGGATTCTGTCTCTCTGCCCCTCCCTGACTTGTGCTCCAGTGCACGAGTATGTGGATGCTCTCTCTCAAAATAAATAAATAAAACATTAAAATATATATATACAGGGAAGAAGCATATACCTAGACATGTTTCCTTTTTTCTTTTTTTAAAACCATTTTTTTTTAATGTTTATTTTCAAGAGAGAGAGACAGAGTGCAAGCAGGAGAGGGGCAGAGGGAGAGTGACAAGCAGGAGAGGGAGACACAGAATCCCAAGCAGGTTCCCAGCTCCAAGCTGTCAGCACAGAGCTGCACTCTGGGCTCGAACTCATGAACCGCTAGATCATGACCTGGGCTGAAGCTGGATGCTTAACCAACTGAGCCACCCAGGCACCCCTACCTAGACAAGTTTTCAAGTCCATATATATACTTATATTTTATTCTTTTTAATAAGGACATAGTATTTTATTGATACCTATACTATTTATTCCTTCTGCAGTTATTGAGAGCCTACTCTACGGCAGATACCAAGCCGGGCATTGAAGGAAACAACAAGCACTTAAAACAAATTAACAGAGAAGGGTCTTCTTTAGGAAGAGTGAGTAGGGAAGTCCTTTCTCAGTAGTGACGTGGAAGCTGGGACCTAAAAAAAATATGCTAGCCATGGGAGAAAAAAGCATTCTTGGCAGAGGGAACATATATAGACAGCCCTAAGGTGCAAGAGAGCTTGGTGTTTCCTGGGGAATTGAAAATAATATCGATGTAGTTGTGACTGGTATGTTAGGGAGAATATATAGTGCAAGGTGAGATTATAGGTAACATTTTTTTTTTTTTTAAGGTGGCTCCACACCCAATGTAGGGCTTGAACTCAGGACCCTGAGATTAAGAGTTGTGTGCTCTACTGTGCTGACAGCTCAGAGCCTGGAGCCTGCTTCAGATTCTGTGTCTCCCTCTCTCCCTGCCTCTCCCCTACTCACACTCTGTCTCTCTCTCTCAAAAATAAATAACGTATACAGGGGCGCTTCGGTGGTTTAGTTGGTAAAGCGTCCGACTTTGGCTCAGGTCATGATCTTACAGTTCATGAGTTCAAGCCCCCCATCGGGATTTGCACTAACAGTGCAGAAGCCGCTTCAGATCTTCTGTCTCCCTCTCTCTTCTCCCCTCCCCGGCTCCCACGCACGTTCTCCTTCTCTTTCTCGAAATAATAAACACTTAAAAAAATAATAATAAAATGAATGTTTACAAACTTTACATGTATTGCAAGTATCTATTTTCTTTTTTTTTTTTTTTAATTTTTTAAAATGTTTATTGTTTTTTGAGAGAGAGAGAGAGCACGGGTAGGGGAGGGGCAGAGAGAGGGAGACAGAGTCCCAAGCAGGCTTCATGCTGTCAGCACAGACAGGCACCCTGCAAGTGTCTATTGTCCAAAACCTTAGCCAGGCCTGGGGATTGTCAGTCATCATAGTTTTTAACAATCTCGGTAGGGAGAACAAAAGCAAAAACAAAACCCTTTTTCTTTTCATTTGTTTTGTTCCTAAGTTTGGATGTCTTTTTGTTTGGGCCATTACTGAATCTTCCTGTACACGTGCTTGTTCCTGTGCTTGGCCTGTTATTGTCTTTCATTGTTCACTTTCTTTTATTGCTATGAAAGAGCTCTTTGTATATTATGAAAATTAAGCCTTTGTCATATGAGTTGCACACTTCTTTGCCAATTTTTTTCAATTTTATTTATTTATTTATTTATTTAGTTTTAATTTTTTTATGTTTATTCATTTTTGAGAGAGAGAGATAGAGTGCGAGCAGGGGAGGGGCAGAGAGAGAGAGAAAGAGGGAGACACAGAATCCGAAGCAGGCTCCAGGCTCTGGGCTGTCAGCACAGAGCTCGATACGGGGGCTCGAACTCCCGAATGGTGAGATCATGACCTAGGCTGAAGTCGGACGCTTAACCGACTGAGCCATCCGGGGGCCCCTTAATTTATTTTAATTAATTAATTTATTTATTTTGAGAGAGAGAGAAAGTGCAAGTCAGGGAGGGGCAGAGAGAGGGGAGAGAGAATCCCAAGCAGGGTGCGCACTGACCCTATACAGGCTGATGCAGGGCTCAAAGCCACCAGCCATGAGGTCATGATCTGAGACAAGTCAGATGCTTAACTAACTGAGCCACCCAGGTGCCCCAGTTTTTTTTTTTTTAATTTGATCACGTTTTATCACATAGAGAGTTTTAATTTTAGGGGCACCCGGGTGGCTCAGGTGGTTGAGCACCCAACTCTTGATTTTGGCTCAGGTTATGATCTCACGGTTCTTGGGTTCAGGCCCCACACCGGGCTACCTGCTGGCAGTGCGGAGCCCGCTTGGGATTGTCTCTCTTTCTCTCTCTCTGCTACTCTCCGGCTTTCACCCCCTCCCAAAATAAATCAATAAACTTAAAAAAATGGAAAGTTTTAATTTTTTGTGGTCATGTTTATAAGGTTTACTCTTTATAACTTGCACGATACAGGTTTTGCTGAGAACAGATCTGTATTTTAAAAAGGCGATTATAGTGATAATGAAGTATATGATTATACCTGGGAAAATTGAAGAAAATGGGACCAGTTGGTATCCACTGCAAATTGAAGCAGTGACTGACTATGAGCGTGGGGAATAGAAGACAGATTTGAGGGACTTTTTTTTTTTTTTTAAATATAACAGCTTGATTGAGATACAGTTCATAGCATATAATTCACCTACTTAAAAAAAAAGTGTTACAATTCAAGGGTTTTTAGTGTGTTCCCAGAGATTCCCAACCATTAATCAATCTGAGAACATTTCATCACCCCCAAAGGAGCCCCACAACCATTAGCAGTCTTTCTGCATTCCTCCTTAACCTCTCCCAGCCCTCGGCAACCACTAAGGTACTTTCTGCCTCTCTAGATTTGCCCATACTGGACATTTCATGAATGGAACCATAAAGTACGAGACCTTTTGGGACTGGCCTCTTTGACTTAGCATATTTCAAGGCTCATCCATGTTGTAACATGTACTTCTTTCCTTTCTGTGGACAAATAATATTTGATTATACGATGATAATCCTGCATGTGTTTATCCGTTGATCGCTTAATGAACACTTGGGGTTTTTTTTTCCATTTTTGACTCTTATGAATGATACTGTTATGAACAATATTCTATTTTTTTTTATTTTCAGAGAGAGAGAGAGAGTATATGGCAAGCAGGGAATGGGGCAGAGGGGGAGAGGGAGAATCCCAAGCAGGCTCTGGGCTGTCAGCACAATCTCACAAACCATGAGATCATGGCTCTGGGCTCAATCTCACAAACCATGAGATCATGGCTGAGCTGAGATCCAGAGTCAGACACTTAACCAACTGAGCCATTCAGGCGCCCCTGTTATGAACATTCATGTGCAAGTTTTTCTGTGGACATAGGTTTTCAATTCCCTTGGGTATTTACATTGGAGTGAAATCGCTAGGTCATACGGTAATTCTGCGTTTAATTATTTTCCAAAGCAGTGCACCATTTTACATATACAACAGCCATATGCGAGGATCCTCATTTCTCCATATCCTTGGAACAATTGTTATTTTGTCATTTTTATTACAGCTGTTCTAGTGCATATAAATTGGCATCTCAATATGAGTTTAATTTGCATTCCCTCAAAGACTGAAGATGTTTCTTGCTTATTGGCCATTGGTGCATCTTCTTTGAAGGCATGTCTGTTCAAGTCCTTTGCACATTTTTAATTGGATTATCTTTTGTTGAGTTGTAAATTCTTTTTTTTCTTTTTCTTTCTTTTTCTTTTTGGTGAGCTCTGTGCCCAATGTGGGACTTGAACTCACAACCCCAAGAGATCACAAGTCGCATGGTCTACTGACTGAGCCTGCCAGGTGCCCCGAGTTGTAATCTCTTGTATATTCCGTTTATGTTCTTTATCAGATATATGAATTATATTTCCTCATTGTATAGGTTGTTCTTTCACTTTCTTGATGGTATTCTTTGGTGTTTTGTTTTTGATGGTGTTCTTTGAAACACAAAAGTTTTATGTTGATGCAGTTCACTTTATCAAATTTTTCTTTCCTTACTTGTACTTCTGAAATTATAACATAAAAAGCTTTGTCTAACCCAAGTCAAAAGTGTTTATATTTAGATTTGTGAACCATTTTGAATTAATTTTTAAGTGAGGAAGGGATTCAACTTCATTTTTATGCTCATGGATATCCAGTTGTAACGGCACCATTTTCAAAATAAACTTTGATCTTATCAATAACTAGGCCAGTATTGAGGGACATTTTTTAAAACTTTTTCTTTCTTTTTTTTTTTAATATTGCCGAGAGAGAGAAACAGAACATGAGCAGGGGAAGGGTAGAGAGAGAGGGGGACAGTAGAGAGAGAGGGGGAGAGAGCTGTCAGCACAGAGCCTGACGTGGGGCTCGAACTCATGAACCGCAAGATCATGACTTGAGTGGAAATTAGGTGTTTAACAAACTGAGCCACCCAGGCGCCCCTAGGGACATTTTTTTTAAAGCAGACTTAAAAGTACTTGACAGTTGGAAAGGGAAGGAGACAGAAACATCAGAGATTTTAGTTTAAGAACTAACATTAACTTCATTAACCATTAATGGTAACTTCATTAATCAAAGTGGAGAAATCAATTAGGGGAAGAAAAGCAGAAGCAGATTTGGAAGATCTGTTTTGAGCCTAATGAACTTGAGGTACTTACAGGGTATCCAGGTGGAGATTCACAGCAGGCAATTATAAATTTGCTATGGAAATCAAAAGAATGTTTGGAGTAAAAGCCAAATTTTGAAGTCCCTTCTGTGAGTGAGGTTGAGACCACTTGAGAATCGGTTCAAAGATGAACCTGATGTTTAAGAGTCATTGAAGAAGAGCCCAATGGAGAAAGAAAAAAAGTAGAAATTAGAAAAGTTGAAGACTACCTAGAAAATGGTGTGGGAGCTGAGAGAGATTGAGGTTGGGGTGGGGGGGCGCTCATGAACAGCTTAAATGATGAAAAGAAGGAGGCACCTGGGTGGCTCAGTCAGTGGAGCATCGGACTTTGGCTCAGGTCATGATCTCACGGTTTGTGAGTTTGAGCCCCGTGTTGGGCTCTGAACTGACAGTGTAGAGCCTGCTTCATATCCTCTGTCTCCCTCTCTCTCTCTCTCTGCCCCTCCCCAGCTTGTGCACTCTCTCTCTCAAAAATAAATAGACATGGGGCGCCTGGGTGGCGTAGTCGGTTAAGCGTCCAACTTCAGCCAGGTCACGATCTCACGGTCCGTGAGTTCGAGCCCCGCGTCAGGCTCTGGGCTGATGGCTCAGAGCCTGGAGCCTGTTTCCGATTCTGTGTCTCCCTCTCTCTCTGCCCCTCCCCCGTTCATGCTCTGTCTCTCTCTGTCCCAAAAATAAATAAACGTTGAAAAAAAAAATTAAAAAAAATAAATAAAATAAATAGACATTAAGGGTGCCTGGGTGGCTCAGTCAGTTAAACGTCTGACTCTTGGTTTCTGCTCGGGTCATGATCTCACGATTCGTGAATTCAAGCCCCACATGAAGCTCTGTGCTGACAGTGTGGAGCCTGCTTGGATTTCTTCTCTCTCTCTCTCTCTCTCTCTTTCTCTCTCTCTGCCCCTCCTGTCCTTTCTCTAAATAAATAAACCTAAAAATAAAATTAAATAAATAATCTTTTTTTTTTTTTAATGATGAAAAGAGTATGCATTGGACGATAGCTAGGAAGGTCACTGGTTTTACATTAGGTTGTTCATGTCTTTTGCACCCGAAGCTTCGACAGAGAGGTTGCAGTGGAATGTGGGGAAGAGTGCTTGAACCTTCAAGCAAAAAAACGTTTCTTCCTTTGGAAATTATTGCTAAAGACTGTACCTACCATCTTGGTAGCCTCAAGGAAGGAGCACGAGGAGGGCAGAGTGCTTTTCTTTTGCTCTAATCCTGTCCCTATACTCCAAAACTTAAAACAGCTCAGATAAGCCTGGAATGTCATAGCAAGACTTTCCAAAGACGAGGAACGAAAAAAAGAAAAAAAGAAGATTGCAACTTACAATTAATAGATATTTCTCTCGGGGCGCCTGGGTGGCTCCGTCAGTTAAGCGGCTGACTTGGGCTCAGGTCATGTTCTCTTGACTAGTGGGTTCGAGCCCCGCGTCGGGCTCTGTGCTGACAGTTCAGAGCCTGGAGCCTGCTTCCGATTCGGGGTCTCCCTCTCTCTCTGCCCCTCCCCCACTCACGCTCTGTCTCTCTCTCTCTCTCAAAAATTAAACCTTAAAAAAATTTTTTTAATACATACTTCTCTTTCAGTGAAGTGGTTCACTGAAGACTTATCTTCCTGAGAAGCTCTTGGCCTCGTTCCATTTATCAGAGGCCAGCGGTCCCTTGTACCTCTTGGGAGGGTCCTCAAACACATCAAACTCAAAGTCTCAAGGAACGAGGTCCAAGTTTCCTCGTACATATGTGTAAGAGCTCTGGTTTCCTTTTTCCGGACTTAACCTCTTTTCTCCAGTTAAAAGAACGTCTACTTCTTTGAAGGAAACCATACCTTCTCACAAGTATGTCGCCATAGGCACAGGCCGTAGCCTATTTCCATAAAATAAATAAAAGTTTCAGTCATACCAAAGATATCGCTAAGTAGCAGGTGTGTAATTTCATACAGAGGTCCGAACTTCTATGCAGACCACTAGCTATTCTGATATATGTTGATGCTGAATAGGAGAGAAAGAAATAGAAACAGGAAGTATAGAGTCCTCTTTGGAAGAATTTGACAATGGAGAGTACCTTGACAGAGTCCGCTAGAGAAGTTGAGGTATAGGAAGGATGAGAGTATTTCAGGAGCGGGTACTTTAGAATTGCATTGGTAATGGGACGCCTGGGTGGCTCAGTCGGTTGGGCGTCCGACTTCAGCTCAGGTCATGATCTCGCGGTTTGGGAGTTCGAGCCCCGTGTCGGGCTCTGTGCTGGCAGCTCGGAGCCTGGAGACTGCTTCGGATTCTGCCTCTCCCTCTCTCTTTGCTCCTCCCATGCTCATGCTCTGTCTCTCTCTGTCTCTCAATAATAAATAAACGTTAAAATAAAAGAATTTTTAGACTTTCATTGGTAATAGGAAAGGACAAGCAGAAGGTGAGAAATTTAAGGCAGAAATGGGAATAATGAATGGATGGAACAGTGTCCTGGATCATAGCCCATAAGTTTGAGCCCCACATTAGGTGTAGAGATTACTTTTAAAAAGTAAATAAAATCTTTAAAAAAGGATGGGGCGCCTGGGTGGCGCAGTGGGTTAAGCGTCCGACTTCAGCCAGGTCACAATCTCGCGGTCCGTGAGTTCGAGCCCCGCGTCGGGCTCTGGGCTGATGGCTCAGAGCCTGGAGCCTGTTTCCGATTCTGTGTCTCCCTCTCTCTCTGCCCCTCCCCCGTTCATGCTCTGTCTCTCTCTGTCCCAAAAATAAATAAACGTTGAAAAAAAAATAAAAATAAAAAATAAAAATAAAAAAGGAGAAGGACTTATTGCAATAGAGCAAGTGACAAATTATGATGGTTTTCACAAGGGTGGTGCAGTGGAGATGGGAGGGTAGAAGAAAATCTGGGATATTTGGGAGGTAAAGCTGACAATACTTGCCATTGTACGAAACGTGGAAGGTGTGAGAAGGAGAGAAATCCTGAATAGCCCCTAGCAATTTGGCTTTTGCAACAGGGCGAATGGTGATCATGTTTACTAAGATGGAGAAGACTAAGGAAGGAAAACATTTGGAGATTTGGAAGAGGAATCAGTACTCCTATCTTGGCTACGCTTAGCTCAAGTTGCCTTTTAGCCACTCAGGTAGAGAGATGAGACAGGCAATAGATTCGTGACTTTGGAGATCAAGAGGCAAGTCAGTAATGAGAAACTTACTGCCTTACAGTTACAAAGCAGCTCATTATAGTTTCAATATCTCTAATTACTAGAAAGTTCTTTCTATGATATCTGTAATATAAATGGGATGCCTACTTCTCTCGGGATACTGAAAAGTACATAGTTGGGGAAGCACACCAAATATTTGGAGGCCACGTTCATGTTCTACCCATCGTCTTCGTCTCTAAGCTAAATAACCCTAGTTCCCTCAGCTTCTCTTCATTACCTTGTTTCCAAATACTTCATCATCCTGGTCACACCTTTTGTGAAGTAGGACGCCAAGGACTTAAAGTGACCTGGATAACATATCCCAAACATAGGACCAATAGCTTTTTGACTTGCTGTTCTTTCAAAACTATGTTTGGGGCCCCTGGCTAGCTCAGTTGGAAGGGCCCGCAACTCTTGATCTAAGGGTTGTGAATTCAAGTCCCATGTTGGGTAGAGAGATTACTTAAAAATAAAATTTTTTTTTTAATTTATTTATTTATTTATTTATTTATTTATTTAATTTATTTTTGGGACAGAGAGAGACAGAGCATGAACGGGGGAGGGGCAGAGAGAGTGGGAGACACAGAATCGGAAACCGGCTCCAGGCTCTGAGCCATCAGCCCAGAGCCCGACGCGGGGCTCGAAGTCACGGACCGCGAGATCGTGACCTGGCTGGAGTCGGACGCTTAACCGACTGCGCCACCCAGGCGCCCCTTAATTTAAAAAAAAATGTTTTTATTTATTTTTGAGACCGAGAGAGAGAGCATGAGCAGGGGAGGGGCAGAGAGAGAGGGAGACACAGATTCCGAAGCAGGCTCCAGGCTCCGAGCTGCCAGCACAGAGCCCGACGGGAGGCTTGAACTCCCAAACCACGAGATCATGACCTGAGCGGAAGTCGGATGCCCAACCGACTGAGCCACCCAGACGCCCCCCAAATAAAATCTTTTTAAAAAATACGTTTATGGGGCACCTGGGCGGCTCCATTGATTGAGCATCCAACTTCGGCTCAGGTCGTGATCTCACGGTTCGTGAGTTTGAGTCCCACACTAGGCTCGCCGCTGTTAACACAGAACCCACTTCAGTTCCTCTGTCCACCTCTCTGTCTGCCCCTCCCCCACTTACACTCTCAAAAAATAAACATTAAAAAAATTTTTTAAATATGTTTGTTCACTTTTTATAATTTGTCTCTTTTCTTGCTGTCATTAGCGTGTTAGGGCCCCCCCTCCTGTGGCATAAGACATCTCTTATAATTTTCTTCTAATATGTTGCTGCTTTGGGCATCAGGTAAAAAACTTGTGCTCTGTATCAGATATTAACATTTTGCGTTGTATGTTTGCAATGTTTTCCAGTGATCTAAAAAGAGAGAGGGGTGCCTGGGTGGCACAGGCTTAAGGTTAAGCATCCGACTTCAGCTTGGGTCATGATCTCATGGTTCGTGAGTTTGAGCCCCGCATTGGGCTCTGTGCTGACAGCTCAGAGCCTGGAGCCTGCTTCCGATTCTGTGCCTCCTCCTCTCTCTGCCCCACCCCTGCTTGTGCTCTGTCTCTCTCTCGAAAAAGAAACATTAAAAAGTAATAATAAAATAAAATAAGTTAGTATTCCAAATAATTGAGTTCCAGAGAGGTGAGGTCTTTCACCCAAGGATCTCATTAGAGATTTTCCAAGGGAATGATGGTTCTCACTCATCAGCGACTTTGCTCCCCAGGGACATTGGGTATTTTCTGCAGACATATTTGGTTGCTGTTACTGCGGCAAAGAGAATGTTACCGGTATCTAGTGGTCAGAAACCAAGGATTCTAGTAAACATCATACAATGCACAGAACTGCCCCAAAGACAAAGCCCAGAATAGTACCTAGATTTAGAAACGCTGGTCTGTGGTATTTCTCTGAATTTTTTTAAATAACCTTATTGGAAAAAGGTTAGGAAAACTTTCGGTAAAAAAACTGACATGATGTACTTAAACTTAAATTAATTCTGCATCCAATTAATTAGTACTCCTTCCTTTTGTTGCATGCCAACTATCTGTTAGTAATCTTTCTAGAATTGAAGGGGAAAATAATGAAGCCCCACCCTTTTTCACTGAAAAAAAATTCATAACTCCAATTTCTTTTGTTTTTTAAGTTTACTTTTTAATTTTTTTTTAGTAATCTCTACTCCCAACGTGGGGCTCGAACTCACGACCCCGAGATCAAGAGTCACGTGCTCTTCCCACTGTGCCGGCCAGGCGCCCCTCCGATTTTTTTTGGCACCTCTCTCAGTCTCTGTAATTGTTAGAATATTAACAGGTGGTCAGTGATCAAATCTGGGCATTTCTATGTGCATTTATTTAAGGCAAAATTACACTCTCACTTTTCTCCTTGCCCTTTCTGGCCTTTACTTTCTCTTGTCCGTACTTTGTTCATTTTTTCCAGGAGAAAGGTCGTGGTTCTTGAGAAGAGGAATCACCCTCCTTTTCTTCTGTCATCTCTTAATATTAGATAAATACAATACAACTTGGACTGGAGGCTTTGTTCTCCTTATCTTTCGGGTGCCCCAGTGAGGCATGCAGCTATTTTGGGATGTGGCTTTACTACTTTCTACTCACTAGTTTGTTACCAGTGAGTCAGACGGCGGCAGAAGTCAGTGTCCTGTCACTGGTTGTACTTAGAGGTAGAGGTGTGGGAGACAGAAGAATGCAGTTGGGTGCACGTCCTCCGCCGTGGGAACATGCCAGTCTTCCTGGGGCTGTTTTGTTTCTTGGTATTGACTGCCGGTGTCAAGATCAAAGGGGAAATAATGAGACAAGAGTAAATTCTTCATTCTCTGAGCACCTGAAAGGAGCAGGGCTGAATCGAAACTGAAAAGTCAAAGGGAAGGGGCGCCTGGGTGGCTCAGTCGATTAAGCGTCCGACTTCGGCTCAGGTCGTGATCTCACGGTCTGTGAGTTCGAGCCCTGCGTCGGGCTCTGGGCAGAGCCTGGAGCCTGTTTCCGATTCTGTGTCTCTCTCTCTCTGCCCCTTCCCCGCTCACACTCCGTCTCTATGTCTCTCGCTCTCTCAGAAATCAACATTAAAATTTTTTTTTTTAAGTCAAAGGGAAGAAATAAAGTCTTTCCTCAGCCATACCCTAAGACGACAGCCAGGCAGTTCTTTTTGGATGCTTCTAAATTTTCAAATGACAACTGTGTTACCACTCAGAATCTAGTGGCAAAAGTCATCCTTCCCCAGTATCTTTGTGTTTAGAGCTGGAAGTTCATTCATTCATTCATTCATTCAGATATTTATTGAATGTGCCTATATGTACCAGGTACCTAAATGAACCAAGGAAGGTTCTAAAAATATGGAAATTTCAAGTGTATATTTGAAAGAGGAATGATAAGTGAATACCCCATTAATAGTCAAAATAGTCCTATAACTTCCCACCTTTCTTCCATGGTAATAAGCCACTAAATGTTTGTATAGGCTGTCTATTTGTGGAACTCTTGAGATTGCAGAGAATAAAACAGCTTGGACCATTTTTTACAATGAGAGGCCCAAGACACAGGTTGAATGACTTAATTAATTCCTAGATGGTGGGAGCACAGCAGGTCACTCCCATAGACTGAACCACTACCTGGATTTTCTAATTTTCAACCTTGTCTTTGCTCTGAAAATAGCACTGAGAGAAGATTGTTTACAGAAAATGCAAAACCACCCCAGGTTGGTTTCTATCCAGAAAGCCTTCTGATTGCAACAATGGACAGGAAAGTGAAATGAAACAACGGAATTTGGAGTTCAGGGGTGGGGTTGAGAGAAGCAATGGAAAGAAGAGATTAGAAAAAGCAACAGAATGAGGAGACCATATTTTAGTTGGGACAAAGCATATAAGATAAAAGTGACAAGTGGGACGCCTGGGTGGCTCAGTCGGTGAAGCGCCCGCCTTCGGCTCAGGTCATGATCTCCCCGTCCGTCAGTTCATCCCGCGTCGGGCTTTGTGCTGACAGCTTGGACCCTGGAGCCTGCTTCGGATTCTGTGTCTCCCTTTCTCTAACCCTCCCCCGTTCATGCTCTGTCTCTCTCTGTCTCAAAAATAAACATTAAAAAAATTTTTTTTTAAATAAATAAAAAAAAAAAGTGATAAGTCTGGTATCTCCGGAATACAGGTAGTATTGTAAAAAAAAAAAAAAAAAAAAAAAAAAAAAAAAAGGAAAAAATGCAATAAGATTTTCCTTCATTCCACACCCAAGGGCTTACAGTCAAAATAGCATGTCTGGTATTCAAAGACTCCAGCAGCGTAGCCTGAACTTGCTTTTCCAGCATTCTCTCTCACTAGACTCCTATAGGCATCCTGCTCTTCAGCTCAACTGGTCGAAGCACTATTACCCAACCTTCCACACCAGCTTCCTACCACCATACCTCTGCCAAGGCCATTCCATTTTCCCAAAATGCCCTTCTCTCATGTCTACCTGTCTCTTACCTTACTCGTCTTTCAAGATCTACTCCAAATTCTGACTCCATGAAGACTTTCTCGATTCTTCCCGCACAAACAGAATCCTTTGGCTTCCTTCAGAACTTTTTTTATCTTGTCCCCTCCGTGGCCAGATCGTAATCAACTTCTGGAGGGAGGGGGGGCACTTTGGGTCTTCTGCATTACTCAGTCAGCCGTGCATTTTGTAGGCTCTCTCAATGCATGTTTATGTGTATATCTTCACTTTTCTCAACATTGCATTTAAAAAAAAAACTCATTAAAATTTTTCTGTATTTAGAAAACCATTGTTTCTTACTGTTTTTATTAGATGTTGTCTTATCCAAAGATGGAGAGGTCCAAGTAAGAATGCAGCTAATGAGCGAAAAAGAAGAGTGAAATTGGAAGAGGCCAAGTTTCTGGCTAGGGTGTGGGGACAAGTCTGACTTTAGGTGAAGGGAGATATTGGAAAAGAGGGTGGGCTAGACAAAAGGAGCATTAAGAAGATGGCTTATAACCTGGGATAAATGCAAAGAAAAGAAAAGAGAGCAAGAAAGAGAAGGAATTGTAGAAAATTTGAGGTCCAAATATTTGAGATCCAAACATTGAAAAGATGGGAGGAGGAATAGTCAAGAGACTAAAAGGTTATGTCTAAGAGAAAGAGCGCAGCCTTTGGTTGTCTTTGGGAGGTCCTTTCTGTGTGCAGGCAAGAAAAGGAAGTGAAAAACAACATAGAAGTAAGGGTGTCCTCTGTATAACCTCCCACTGGTCCCTTCCTTGGAAATAGGAATGACTCAAAGAGGTTACATATAAGGATAAATAAACGTTTTCTTGGAATTGTTGCTATTCGCGCCAAAGTTCTGTGCGAAGCTGTTTTCACCAGAATCCTGTATGATCTGGTTCAACCCCTGACTGTGTGTCTCCTCCCCTCCTGTGTGTCTACGTATATTTCAGGTCCCTGGGTTTGCTTATGTCTGTTGCCTTAGAACCTCCACTGTGTGCCTCTTACTGGGCAGTATGTCTCCACCCATTTCCATAAGTAAGTTTATGGCATCTTATCACCTGTGCAGTTCCTCCTTGGACGGTATCAGGTCTTATCTGTGTCTATGTCTTTTCCTTTTGCCTTCATCTTTTATTTTTCTCTATGCACTCTCTCCCATTCCGCTTCTGTCACTGCCTTTCTTACCAACTGGCTTACTATGATTTCATCTCCATGGCAACCCCTCCCTGGGGAAGAATGAGGGGAAAGGGAAGTAAGAGAGAGCCTAGAATAAATGGACAATGAGAAGCCGGATTGGAGTTGAGGGCAACCTTCTGTCCTGGAACAGAATAGAAACACACCATGTAGATGGATTGCGGCCAAGTCACACAAAACCTTAAGGGAACACAAATTGGGGGGCCTGACCCCAGCCCCTGTTAGCATACTCACTCAGCAAATTCCTCCTATTTATGCCAAGCTGTCATCTGTTTTTCCTTCTCCCGTGATCCAGATGAACTATTCTTTCTTTCTCTGTTTCTAGGCTTCGTAATTCTTATACGGTTATAGTGTCTGATACGTTATAACTTGACAAGTGATTTTCTTAAAGATTCACGAGTATTCACGTTGGAACTGCAAGGTGGTTCTTTTGAGGTCCTGCAGCTTTTGACAAGGATCCCTTCTGGACATTAAGTGATCGTTATGTGATAATAAAGAACACTTGGAGTGGCCTTAGAAAAGGACAGAAGAATATATTTAATGATACTGTGCACTCTCGTGTAGGACCAGAATGTTAGACAAGAGGTTTATTAAGTAAGAAAGAAGGTTTCACAAACCACGGGATTTGTTTTGCATAAGGAAAGTGAAGTAATGGAGTCCTTCTTTCCAGTGATCTTTAAAACCGAGTAGTTATCTGTATATCTGTAAAGGAAATTGGCTAGATCGGTGTATCTCAAACTTTAAGCTCCTTTTTCCCACTTGCTTCCCTTGACCTTAACCCGGAGAGCTTGTTAAAAGATAAAAGTGACATGTGTGGTGACAAATTTTTGAGCCCCACCCTTAGAGATTGGGATGGTGTTGTCCTGGGGCTGGAGGGAGGGATGGTGGAAGGGGTATGAAGTTGTATTTCTAACAGGCTCCCTGGAGACGATGTCGCCGATCCCTTGATCACCTGTGAGTAGCACTGGTGTAGATAGATCCCAAAGTCAAAGAATGCAGTTGACATACAGAGTACATAAACGTGCGGATATCGCCTTACTCTTGGATTAAAAGTATCTTTTTCTTGGGGCATGGAAAAGCACCGATGAGCTAACTCAGGCTTTGTTTTTTCCTGCCCATTTATTTGCAAGCTGTGATATCCATTTGACAGCTTTCTTTGCTCTGTAGAGTGACGGACAATCCCCGTTTGCTCACGGCCTTTCAGTGCCAAAACTGGGACAGTCCAGGGCAGAGTGGACATTGGGGTGATCTCTCTGTTTACACGAGGCTAGTGAAATAAGAGGAATATAAAAAGAAAATGAATTTGACTAAGAAAATGTGGTTTCTAGTCCTAATTTACAATGTATTAATTTTATGACTGTAAATTGGATATTTAAATTTTCCCTATTTCCGGGCGCCTGGGTGGCTCAGTCGGTTAAGTGTCTGACTTCAGCACAGGTCATGATCTCACAGCTCGTGGGTTTGAGCCCTGTGTTGGGCTCAGTGCTGACAGCTCAGAGCCTGGAGCCTGCTTTGGATTCTGTGTCTCCCCCTCTCTCTGCCCCTCCTCCACTCTCTCTCTCTGTCTCTCTTTCTCTTTCAAAATAAACATTAAAAATATTTTTTTAATAAATTAAAAAAAGAACAACAAAATGAATTGATGATGATAGAAGTAAGTATAGTGGTTACCTCTGGAAAGGGAGGCTATAGACTGGAAGAGATGCAAGGAAACCTGGGGAGCTAGAAGTGGTCTAGAATCTAGATCTCGATCTGGACAGTGGTTATACAGGTGAATATGGACGTAAATATTCACCCAGCTGTACTGGGTGTAATGTACTTAACATTAGTGCATTTTTACCTGCTTTATTATATGTAAAAAAGAAAAAAAGAAGGCATAAAGAAAGAACTCACCCTCAGTTCTGACCCCACTAGAAAACACATTCTTGTTCTTGAAATTTTTCTAACAGCCCCAACACTATCAGGTTTGGCTTTGTGACTTGAACACCTAACATGTGGATTTAGAGGTCATCTCCTTGTTCAGATATCTTGCTTTCTAGACTTGAGTAATATATGACAGTAAAGGGAAGTGGAAACCCTTTGTCACTTGGTCAGGAAGAGGGCCAGGTTTACATCAACATTGCAACAAATCTTTGTTTTTATTGTTCCTTTTCTTATTTTTCATCTTGGTGCCGGTAGGCCTACTTTTCTTAGATTGGCTTTTCACTCCCCTCCCCCCCCCCCTCCCCCGCCCCCAGCACACCCCTCATGTGTGCTGCAGGGGGAGGGGAGGAGTGGTCTTCACTTTTTCTTTGTGTCTGTCCCATCAGTAGCCCACTTTGACATCTTTTCTCATGTGTCTCATTAAACTGAATGGTTCATGCTGACGTTTCCTTTTAAGAGTCTATTCCAGGGACTCACATCCGGTTCCCCTTGCCAGGGAGACTTCCAGTAGCTTTTACAGCTGTATTCCCAGACTTGACTTGTTTTTGAAATGTGCCTGTGGCATTCCCACTTCTGGGGAAATCTCCCTAGCATAGTCCTCTCCCGCCTTCCTTTCCTCAGCAACGATTCTGCTGTGTTTCATTCACCCTCAGCCTAGCTTAGGTAAAAAGAAAACTTTCAAAAGAAAGAAATCATTTATTTCTCAGAGGATTAATCAGGTGACCAAGTTGTCTGCGGGTCTAAAAAGGAGAGATTATCAGAAACATATATGAGTGGAGAGAGAACAGAAACCATGAGTTGTATGATATGTCCTTTCCCTTTTAAACTGTGTTGCTCTAGTTTCTTTTTTTTTCTGTAACATCAGTGTCTGTTTCATAGAAGGTACTTAATAAACGTAATGCATGGGGAGAAATATAACGTGCGTCTGAAAAATGACACAGTAACCACACCCAGAATCAGCATGCTAAGGGAACTTTCTGAGATACAAATCTGTGGATCAGTGTTTGCATGGGTGTGTATATCTGTCAGAAGTCATGATCTGTGCACCTAAAGTGTATGAATTGTATATATTTTATACGTAAAACTGACTTTTAAACATAGAATCAAAATGCTGCAGGGGCATTAAGAAGAATCTGTAAAGATCCGAGATCAGGTGAAAAGTGTGAAATGTGGAACCTACATAGAGAAGAGGGGATCAGAGGTGAGAAAAGAGCAGAAAAAATGAAAAGACCAGACCAGACATGGGGCTAAACAGGCATGGTTGTCGGGGCAAAACGGAGGAATGGGGGCTTGCAGACTGACCCTGCTCAGTGATGCCTAAAGGGACGTTTGGGGATTAGTTGTGCAGACCAGAAACACCTGCCCTGGAGGCAGAACTCTTGTCTAACCTTTTGCATCTCTCTAGAGATGCCTCGAGTTCCTGGAAATTGCAACTTTGGCCAGTGGGGTGGGCAGGCCTGCGTGCCCCCTCGGGGCTTCGCGCAGCTGTGCGGCGGAGCGGAAGGGCGGGCGCGGCGGGTGGCGGGCTCGGAGCTCAGCGTCACCTTCTCGTCACTGCAGGGGACGTGCGGGGTGGCACGGCGCCCGCGGCGCGCTCTCGGCGCGCGCTCATCCTGTCCCCGCCCAAGACCTGGGAATCCTCGCGGAGGGGCCGGGCCCCAGAATCCCCCGTACACAGGGCTTTCCTCGGTGTCTGCTCTTGGGCCAGTTTTGGTCAAGGAGGGAATGCAATGAAAAGAATGAAAGTGGAAAGGGGCAGGGAGAGCTCAGGAGAAAAAAGACTGAGCAGAGTGCAAGGCTGGGGCAAGAGGCGACCTGGAAACCGGGCAGCCCAATGTGTGTGAGAAGGAGGGAGAAAGAGCAGTTAGGGGAGGAGGGGGACTGAGTTGCCATGAGAAGAGTCCGAGGAGAGCAATGATTTTGAACTGATGAAGATGCTGAGTCGTGGGGTCGCCTGGGTGGCTCAGTCGGTTAAGCGTCTGACCCGATCTTAGCTCAGGTCGTGATCTCAGGGTTTGTGAGTTCGAGGGGGCAGCCAGCGTCTGGCTCAGGGCTGACAGTGCAGAGCCTGCTTGGGATTCTCTCTCTCTGCCTCTCCCCTGCTCATGCTCTCTCTCTCTCTCTTTGCAAATAAATAAATAAACTTTAAAAAGGGCGGGGGGGGGGGGGAGATGCTGGGAAGGTGTGGCAAGATTGGGAGTGGAGAGCATCAAAGAAGAGAATAAACTTTTATAAGGAAATAGAGGAAACGCAAGTTGCAGGTATAAGGGCCAAGGGCAGGTTGCCCCCAAACGTGTCACTTCAACATATTGATTATTTTAAATAAAAGTGACTTAAGGGAAAACAAAACAAAACAAAACAAAACCTTACTTAAGAAAGCCTACGCAAGAAGGACACTCAGACATTCCTCTGTCTCCCTGAAAGCAGAAAATAAATCTCCCATGTGAAAGGTAGCTTCCCTGTACCAGGAGGTAAGGAGACATCCTTATCGCCAGAGGTAGGAAATTTAGAGCCCGGAAGACTGTATAAACAGCCTTTGTTACTTTGTACTAATTTACTCCCCCCCTCCCCCCCACCCCAATTCTGTTTACAATTCCTTACTAATTGAAGCTCCCAGTTTGCCGTGTCAATTCCTCAGATTTTTTTTGTCTCTTTGTCTAAACAGTGTAAAAACTGCCTACCTTTGTTATTGCTTGAGGTCTCAATTTCATCATGGGGCCTCTGCGTGCACCTAAGAAAACTTTGGAGTTTTTTTCCCTCTGGTTAATCCGTCTCGTGTAAATTTAACTCTTAGTCCAGCTGGAAGGCCTTGAAGGGTAAAGGAAGAATTTCCTTCCCTTCCCAGGCAAATAGGAGTTGTTTTGCATGCTGCTTGCTCTGGACCTAGAAGTCGCCTGAGAGGAGAGCAAGTAGAAACCAGGAAAAGGAAAGAAATCGAAATCAAGGACTCCCCTTTTCCTGCCTCAGTTGCCTTACTCTTGAGGTGTAAGTTCCTCTGTTTGTGTTTATCTTTCTTTCCCTTCGTGTACTATGGAGAAAAACAAGCACCATGTTTTCAAGACGAGGTGATTGGCTCAGCTGGTTAAGTGTCAGACGCTTGATTTCGGGTCAGGTCATGATCTCGTGGTCGTGGGACTGAGCCCCACGTTGGGCTCTGAAAAAAAATTAAAAATTAGAATAAATAAATGAAAACGACGTGATTTACGTATCATGACATTCTATTTGTGAACTATATTTTAGTGATGCACTTGGTAGTATCCTTTCATGCCACTTGATGTAAACTTTTTATGACTATGGGTAGACACATACAGTCTCTATGTGTCTTCAAAACAGCATCTATCGGGGGTGCCTGGGTGGCTCAGTCGGTTGGGCGTCCGATTTCGGCTCAGGTCATGATCTCACGGTCCGTGAGTTCGAGCCCCGCGTCGGGCTCTGTGCTGACAGCTCAGAGCCTGGAGCCTGTTTCAGATTCTGTGTCTCCTTCTCTCTCTGACCTTCCCCTGTTCATGCTCTGTCTCTCTCTGTCTCAAAAATGAATAAACGTTAAAAAAAAAAAAAAAGAAAAGAAAAAACAAAACAGTATCTATCGTATCGTAGAAATTCAGTCATTAGCAAATTCAGTTCTGGGGGTGCCCGGGTGCCTCAGTCGGTTAAGCATCGGACTCTTGATCTTGGCTCAGGTCATGATCTTGGAGTATGTGAGTTCAAGCCCCACATCGGGCACAGATGGCCCTGATGGCCCAGAGCCTGCTTGGCATTCTGTCTCCTCCTCTCCCCCCCTCACCTGCTTGTGTTCTCTCTGTCTCTCAAAATAAATAAACTTGAAAAGAAAAAAGAAAATCCAATTCCGTTCCATCTGAGATACATCGATTGTGCCACATTAAAATCTGAATTTGCAAAGAAATGAATTAGAATGTCATTTGTATTACAGAATTATGCAGGGCTTCAAAAAATTATTAGAGTTTTACTTTTTCTTTATAACAAGCTCCCATAGTATATTTAAAAATATGACTCGGGGGGCGCCTGGGCGGCTCAGTCGGTTGAGCAGTCGACTTCGGCTCGGTTCATGATCTCGCAGCTCTTGAGTTCGAGCCCCGTGTCGGGCTCTGTTGTGACAGCTCGGAGCCTGGAGCCTGCTTCAGATTCTGTGTCTCCCTCTCTCTGCGCCTCCCCTGCTCGCGCTCTGTCTCTCAAAAATAAATAAACATTAAAAAAAATTTTTTTAACTGCTTAAAAAAATATGACTCAGCATCTAACAGTGACAGAAAACCAGTAAGTATAGGATCGACAGATTAATGATCTGTATTTAATAACGTGTTCTTTTTATAATGATTTACTCAGAGACTTAATTCCCCTAAGGTCCTTATTCCTCTGCTATTCACATCCCATTTCTCACCCATCACTTCGTTGAATAAATGGGCAACGGCGGTGGTAACATTTTGGCTCCGGTTTCCATCCCCAACTTTTGCAACTTGCACTTCACTGGAATAAGGAGTATTAGAAGCTGGGGAAACCTCTGGCAACAGTCTAGCGCTCAGTACATTACACTGCAGCCATCCTTCCGTCCTTCTCGCCTGCCCCATCTTCAGTGGTTGTGTAAAACTCAATGTGTCTGCTCCTCTTTTTGGGTCGTGTGAAGTGACCATGCAGCTAAGAAGGACAGGGAGACAGGACTTGAAGATTAGCCACCAACCCATCGTTAGCTGCTTTCTCTAATCCAGATCTTAGTTTTCCTCTCCCTAATAATTTGGAGGTCGCTATGTTCAAAATGGCCACTAGGCTCTGGAAAACAGTGTGGAGGTTCCTCAAAAAATTAAAACTAGACCTACCCTATGACCCAGCAGTAGCACTGCTAGGAATTTACCCAAGGGATACAGGAGTACTGATGCATAGGGGCACTTGTACCCCAGTGTTTGTAGCAGCACTCTCAACAATAGCCAAATTATGGAAAGAGCCTAAATGTCCATCAACTGATGAATGGATAAAGAAATTGTGGTTTATAATTGAGTACTACGTGGAGTACTCAATGGAGTACTACGTGGCAATGAGAAAGAATGAAATGTGGCCGTTTGTAGCAACGTGGATGGAACTGGAGAGTGTGATGCTAAGTGAAATAAGCCATACAGAGAAAGACAGATACCATATGTGTTCACTCTTATGTGGATCCTGAGAAACTTAACAGAAACCCATGGGGGAGGGGAAGGAAAAAAAAATAAAAAAGAGGTTAGAGTGGGAGAGAGCCAAAGCATAAGAGACTCCTAAAAACTGAGAACAAACTGAGGGTTGATGGGGGGGTGGGAGGGAGGGGAGGGTGGGTGAGGGCATTGAAGATGGCATCTTTTGGGATGAGCACTGGGTGTTGTATGGAAACCAATTTGACAATAAATTTCATATATTAAAAAAAAAAAAGAAAGAGGGGCGCCTGGGTGGCGCAGTCGGTTAAGCGTCCGACTTCAGCCAGGTCACGATCTCGCGGTCCGTGAGTTCGAGCCCCGCGTCAGGCTCTGGGCTGATGGCTCAGAGCCTGGAGCCTGTTTCCGATTCTGTGTCTCCCTCTCTCTCTGCCCCTCCCCTGTTCATGCTCTGTCTCTCTCTCTCTCCCAAAAAAATAAATAAATGTTGAAAAATAAATAAATAAATAAAATAAAAAAAAAAGAAAGAAAAAAAGAAATATTAAATGTAAAAAAAAAAAAGCAAAAAACCAAAAACCAAAATGGCCACTAGGGATTTAGGCATTATGGTATACACTGTGTTTCTAGATAAATAAAAAGAACCAGATGAACCTATCAGCCCCCCCCCCCCCCCCCACCGTGAAGCAAGGGAACCAGTTTGAGAAGGCACTTTCAACACTGGTAATGTTCCTCCCATGCCCTGTTAGAAAGCATGAGAGAAAGGTGGAGAATGAACCCCTATTTCCTTTTGCATCTCCATCTTGGTAGGCCCACTTTGCATTCCCTAACAAGAAATCCCCAGGGGGTTTTTGCTACTCAAGCTGTCAGTATCCACCCCCCCACCCCCACCCCCCACCCCCCGGCTGTATTCTATTCTCCCCTTACTCTAATCCAGCTGTACTGCCCTTTGCTCTCCTTCCCCTGACCTGGACCTATGTAACCCTGGATTCTCCCGACTTAGGAACTATTTCACTTGATTCCTCCATTGTCTAACTCAGGAGCTGGCAAGTTTGACCTAAAGGGTCAGATCCTAAATATTTTAGGCTTGCTGGGGCCCCGTGGTCCCTGTCATAACTATTCACCTCTGACACTGTAGTGCACAAGCAGCCACTGACAATATGTAAATGAATGAGTGTGGCCGTGTACCCGCAAAACTTTACTTATGGATGCTGGAATTTGAATTTCATATAATATTTTAAAGTGATCTCTATGGCCAACATGGGGCTCGGACTCATGACCCCGAGATCAAGAGTCACACGCTCCACCAACTGAGCCGGCCAAATGCCCCTGAATTTCATGCGATTTTTACAAGTCACAAAACAGTATTCTTTTTCATTTTTTCCAACCATGGGAAAATGTCAAAAGTATTCTTGCTTTATAGGTGGTACAAGGACCGGCTCCCCAAATCCATTACTCCTGAAGGAGATGCTGCCTTTTTGCCCTTCGGTATTTTCTGTTGTCAGAGCCAACGCTGATGAGGAACAGGAGCTTTCTGTCCCTCACGTCGCCTCCTTTCCTGCTCTCCTCATCTCCCCTCCATCTATGAGGATCTTCTTGCGATAGCCTGAGAATAAAGACCCTTACTGCACCACTAAGGGGGGATGGCTCCCTTTCCCCACAACTCTTGAATAACCACATATCGTCAGCCTCAGAGTTATTGCACCCCAGCCATGCTTCCTGTTTATGACCAGCGGCTTAAGAAGGGATCAAGAACAAGCTCTATTTCTAGGAGGAAAGAGATGGGGGTGGGGATGGGGAAACACTGGCTATCCCAGATACTTTGCTGTAAACCTACATGGACTGTATCTTTCTTGTAATATACAGCAATATAGTGTAGAAGTACAGTCAGACAATTAGCTTTGCCCCGAACTATGGTCCTTAAGCAAATTACTTCTAGATTTCTCACGGGAAATCAGGATGGTAATACTAAATTTAAACTATTGTGAATTGTAAACGAAGTAACGTGGTGAGAACCTGGCACTCAATAAATACAGCTTCAATTACTGCAGAGAAGAAAATTTGTGAGCTTCTCACATGTAATTAGAGAATCTTTGGAAAGTATTTAGGTTCTTTTTTTTTTTTTTTAATATGCATACCTGTATTTTTTTTTAATGTTTTTTTATCCTTGAGAGAGAGAGAGAGAGGGAGAGAGAGTGCGAGCAGGGGAGGGGGAGCAGGGGAGAGGGAGACCCAGAATCGGAAGCAGGCTCCAGGCTCTGAGCTGTCAGCACAGAGCCCGACGCGGGGCTCGAACTCATGAGCTGCGAGATCATGACCTGAGCCGAAGTCGGATGCTTAACTGACTGAGTCACCCAAGGCACCCTGGAACTGTATAGGTTCTTAAAAGTAATGAAGATCTAGACTTTCGTTTGTGATTTGCAGTAATTTCTTTATCTCTGAGCATATATATGTTCGACTCTTAAGTAGATATGTCTGTTTCTTTTTTCTTTTCTTTGTGGATGCTTACATGACAGTATATACTGGGCACTGTTGTGTGTGACTGATTTAATCTAATCCTCATAACGAATCTTGAGAAGTAGACTATTATTGCCTTCATTTTACATATGAGGAAATAGAAGCACAGTGAAGCTAACTGACTTTCCCAAGATCACACCATGTAAGTAGCAGAGCTAGAGTTCAAACCCAAGATGTCTGGCCCCAGAATCCATGGTCTTAGCTACTGTTGTTTTAAAATAATTTTTTAGGGGCATCTGGCTGGCTCAGTCGGTTGGGCGTCCGACTTCAGCTCAGGTTATGATCTCACCGTTCGTGGGTTCCAGCCCCACATAGGGCTCTGTGCTGACAGTGTGGAGCTTGCTTGGGGTTCTCTCTGGTTCTCTCTGGCCCTCTCTCTGGCCCTCCCCACTCACGCTCTCTCTGTCTCTCAAAAAATAAGCATTAAAAGCCTAAAGAAAGAAATTTTTAAAGCAGAAATAAAAAGTAAAAATGTACTAAATCATATTAAAGCTAATCTGTCAACCAAATAAAAAAAAAAAGTAAAAATGTGTGCATAACCCCAATACACATTTAAGCTCCATGCAAGCAGAGAATGGAGTTCTACCACCTTGACCACAATACCCTTAGTATCTAAAACTGGGCCTGGCAACCTACAGATCCGTATGAACGAATAGATGAATTAGCCCTGACCTATATCCCATCATGGATTTTCCAGGCCATTTGTCTTTCTTCCTTATTCTTAGTACAGTATTAATTAGTTAACTAATTGATACCTCTTCCCTCTAATAGTATTAAGAGGGAGAAAGCCAAAGAATATCAATAAAAGGCCCCGAACCCTTAAAGGACCACTGAACAAGGGCATGAATTTAATCGACTACCTTTTTCCTTTAATTTTGCAAAAACGTGTGTAAACTTGTTTATTTCCAATTATCTGAAAATACCCATTTATATGTAACCGGAATTAAACTGGATTTAAAAAGCCCACCTGGAACCTAATATTTAAAGAATTGAGATTGTGATTTTAATCAGAGTAACTCTCCCACATTTGAACATTCATACGGTTACAGGATCGTAGGGACAGGCTATCAAAGTCACATTTTTTTGCACACATTTTTTAAATAGGTACATAATCATGCAATAAGTTCACATCCAACCATTCAAGAAGAACTCGAGTTTTACACACCCAGGAGATTGTACAGATTCGTGTCAAATAGGGAAGAACCAGAAAGGATGAAAAACAGCCAAAAAAGGGAGATAAAGATATTGCCTGCATCCCTGGTAGCATCAGCACGAAAATACATTCCGTGGGAGGAGGGGAGAAGCAGAAGAGTAAAAAAAACGACAGGAACCTTTGGTCACCCTTGAGTGATGGAACTGGTCGCTTAGGAGATTTGGCAGACGGTCTACAAAGCACGTCTGCACCAGCTTACGTAGCCTCAAAACGCAAGCAGGCGGGGCTAACCTACAGGGTAGCACAGCCAAGAAGAAATTCTTGGGTTTCTGGGCCCGCCTCATCCAAATATTCCAGCGACTTCTGCTTCAATTTCGGGGCTGAAAACAAGAAGGCCGGTGGCCTCAGCTATTTGAAAAGAAGATGTGTAAATTAGGGAAGCTGATTTTTCACTGCCTAGAAAGATTGCATGGCACTTGTAAATGAAGCACGTATGGGAGACATAAAATTATTATAAGTACAGTGGCTAGAACACTGCCTGGCACATCATAAACACTGGATGAAATTTGTTGAGTGCATGTAGTATGGACAGTTCTGATAAGGAGAATCCACGGTTCTCAGTTTAGCTCAAGCCCCCAGTGCCTCACACATCTCTTCCGTGATGAGTTGCTGAACGCCAAAGCTAAAATACGTGGCTGTTTGGAGGAGTGAAGGTGGAGGTTTTTTAGTCTCTTCCCACTATGTCTGTCCTGTTAGGAGGGTTGGTCATACTTCTCGCTCAAGTACCCTAATAATAAATGGCACTGTGACTGCTTTCTCTTAACCTCCCCCCTGCTAGGAGGGAATTAGAGCCTCTGGCTTGAAAAAGAGCTTGTTCTTTGTGATCCCACCTGGAGCTCAGACCATCTCGGAGTGGGAGGGGAACTAGCTTGAAAGCAGACAATGCCTGTGGTTTCCACACTGCAATTCCACCGATGACCCAGAAACCCCCAGATGCCTCCCCTCCCCCTTCCTACCATAGCCAATGCTTGGCAGCTCCTTCGCCTGTTTTCTGGGTCTTGTACTCCCTTTTTGAGACTGTCATAAGAGCTTATGGTCAGAAAAGTACACTGAAACGCAACTTTTGCATTGACTTGCAGGGGGATTGTGTCCATCTCAGAACCCCATATTAATAAATGCCACCCCAGAGCTTCAAACAGCCTTTTTCCTCCTAGAGAACTTGGTGGATTTTTTTTTTTTTTTTCCTGAGGACCTGGCCTGTGCCGGGCAGGAGGGCCACCAAAGTTGGGGAAGTAAGTGTCCTGCTGAAAGAAGGCAGACCTTAATTATGAAACACTGCATCGAACTGTAGTGGCATTGCTCCTTACGCCATCCACAGATTGGCCCTTGGTTATGGTTTTTTGAAAGGGTGGATATGAGTCAGTGTGAACACTTCACTTATCAGTGTTTAGTAGCTGTCTTCCTGTAAATGAGCCAGGCAGGGGTATCCTGGTGATAGTGTCAGACTAATAGCCACAAAGAGAACAAAAGACATTTATGGTTTTAGAGCACTGCCAGAGTAAACTTAAGGAACTTAAACAGAGCTCTTTGCTTCTTGCAAGCAGAAGTCTGTGTTTTCTATTAGCGATTGTGCAGAAGTTGACATTTAAAATACTTGCTTATGATCCAGCAGTCACACTCCTTGGTATTTACCCAAATGAATTGAACATCTACATCCACTTGATAGAGAACTGAGGGTTGTTGGAGGGGAGGTAGAGGGGGGATGGGCTAAGTAGGGATGGGCATGAAGGGGGGCCCTTGTTGTGATGAGCCCTGGGTGTTGTATGTAAGTGATGAATCACTAAATTCTGCAACGGAAACCAATATTATACTCTATGTTAACTAACTAGAATTTAAATTCAAATTTGGAAATAAACTCTACATCCACACACAAACTTGTGCATGAAGGTTTATAGCAGCTTTGTTTATAATTGCCAAAACTTGGAAGCAACCAAGATGCCCTTCAGGAGGTAAACAGATAACAAGCTGTGGTGCATCCAATGGACTATTATACAGGGCTAAAAAAAGATATGACCTATAGAAGAAGAGATAAAGAAATGAGCTATCATGGGGTGACTGGGTGGCTCAGTCGGTTAAGCATCTGACTTCGGCTCAGGTTGTGATCTCGTGGTTCGTGGGTTCAAGCCTTGCATCGGGCTCTGTGCTGACAGCTCAGAGCCTGGAGCCTGCTTCCGATTCTGTGTCTCCCTCTCTCTCTGCCCCTTCCCCACTCACACTCTGTTTCTCTCTATCTCAAAAATAAATGTACATTAAAAAAATTACGGAAAAAAAAGCTAGAAATGATTATGGTTAGTGAGGAAGGCACGTCAAAAACCAAGCGAGCGTGAAAGCCGGGTCTCTTGTACCCGTTAGTCAAGTTACGAGTGCAAAGGAAAACTTATGAAGGAAATGAAAGCACTATGCCAGTGAACACAGAAATGATGAGAAAATGAAACAGCCTAATTACTTATATGGAAAACATTTCACTGGTCTGGATAGATGATCAGAGCAGCCACAACATTCCTTGAGCCAAAGTCTAACCCCGAGCAAGGCTCTAAGTCTTTTCAGTTCTATGAAGCTGAGGGGCACCTGGGTGGCTCAGTTGGTTAAGCCTCCGACTCTTGGTTTTGCCTCAGGTCACGATCTCACAGTTTGTGGGTTTGAGCCCCGCGTCAGGCTGTGCCGGCCTGCTTGGGATTCTCCCTCTCTCCCTCTGTCTGCCCCTCTCCCACTCTCTCTTCCCCTTTCCCTCAAAATAAATAAATAAACTTTATTTTAAAAATAAAATAAAAATCCGAGGAAGACTGAGAGAGGCAAGGAAGCCACAGAAGAAAAGTCTGAAGCTAACAGAGGTTGGTTCAGGGGGTTTGAGGGAAGAAATCACCTCTATAACATAAAAGTGCACGGTGAGGCAGCAAGTGCTAACATAGAAGCTGCAGCAACTTGTCCAGAAGATCTAGCTCGGATAATTAACGAAGGCGGCCACGCTAAACAGCCAGCCGATCTTCAGTGTAGACAGACGGCCTTCTACGGAGAGAAGATGCCACCTAGGACTTTCATAGCTACAGAGGAGAAGTCGGTGCCTGGCCTCGAAGTTTCAGAGGACAGGCTGACTCTCTTGCAAGGGGTAATGCGGCTGGTGACTAAGCTGAAGCCAGTGCTCGTGCACATTCTGGAAGTCCCAGGGCCTCAAGAATTCTGCTAACTCGACTCTGCCTGCGCTCTGTAACTGGAAGAGCAAAGCCTGGGCGACAGCACATCTGTTTACGACGTGGTTTGCTGAATATTTTACCCACCGCTGAGACCTACTGCTCAGAAGAAAAGTCTTCTTTCCAAACACGACGGCTCATTGACAACGCCCCCGGTCACCCAGGAGCTCCGATGGAGATGTCCGACGAGATTCCTGCTGTTTTCACGCCTGCTAGCACAACAGCCATTCTGCAGGGTGCGGATCGAAGAATAGGTCTACTTCAAGTCTTATGTAAGAAATACATTTTGGGGGCGCCTGGGTGGCTCAGTCGGTTAAGCGTCCGACTTCGGCTCAGGTCATGATCTCATGGTTTTTGGGTTCGAGCCCCGCGTCAGGCTCTGTGCTGGCAGCTCAGAGCCTGGAGCCTGCTTCAGATTCTGTGTCCCCCTCTCTCTCCGCCCCACCCCTGCCTGTGCTCGGTCTCTCTCTGTCTTTCAAAAATGAATAAACAAAAAAAGTAAAAGAAAAAAAGAAAAAAGAAATACATTTCGTGAGGCTTTAGCTAGCATAGACAGTGATTCCTCTGATGGATCTTGGCAAAGTAAATTGAAAACCTTCTGGAAGGGATTTACCATTTTAGATGCCATTAAGAACATCTGTGATTCATGGGAAAGGGTTGAAGTATCGACGTGAACAGGAGTTTGGAAGATGGTGATTCCAAATCTCTTTGATGACGTTGAGAAGTTCAAGCCCTCGGTGGAGAAGGACCTGCAGATGTGGTAGAAACAGCAAGAGAACTACAATCGGAAGTGGAGCCTGAAGCTGCGACTGAGTTGCTGGAATCTCAAGATAAACCTTGAACAGATGAGGAATCGCCTCTCGCGGATGAGCAAAGAAAGTGGTTTCTCGAGATGGCACCTACTCCTGTTGAAGACGGTGTGAAGCCTGTCGAAATGACCACAGCCGATTTCGAACATTACATATATCTTAGCTGATAGAGCAGCAGCAGCAGGGTGTGAGAGGACTGCTTCCAATTTTGAAAGAAGTTGTACTGTGGGTGAAATGTTATCAAACGGGCATCGCATGCTACAGAGCAATCATTTGTGAAAGGAGTCAATCAATGGGGCCAACTTCACTGTTTTCTTATTTTAAGAAATTGCCATGGGGCATGGGGGGCGCCTGGGTGGCTCAGTGGTTAAGCAACCGAGTTCGGCTCAGGTGATGATCTCGCAGTTTATGAGTTCAAGCCCCGCGTGGGGCTCTGTGCTGACAGCTCAGAGCCCGGAACCTGCTTCGGATTCTGTGTTTCCCCCTCTCTCTACCCCTCCCCTGCTCACTCTCTGTGTCTCTGTGTCTCTCAATAATAGACAAACATTAAAAAAAATTTTAAATAAATTGCCACGGGTGCCCAGCTGATACAGTTACTAGAGCATGCAACTCTTGATCTGGGGTTTTTAAGCTCAAGGCCCACGTTGGGCCTACAACTTACTTGAAGAAGAAGAAGAAGAAGAAGAAGAAGAAGAAGAAGGAGGAGGAGGAGGAGGAGGAGGAGGAGGAGGAGGAGGAGGAGAGAAGAGAGAAGAGAGAAGAAGAAGAGGAGGAGGAAGAAGTTGCCACTATCACTCCATTCCTTAGCAACCACCACCCTGATCAGTCATCAGTCATCAACATCAAGGCAACACTCTCCGTCAACAAAAAGATTGCCACTTGCTGAAAGCTCGCATAAAGGTCAGCATTTTTAAGCAATAAGATAATTTTTTAATGCTTTTATTATGTGCTCTGTCAGCACAGAGCCCGACGTGGGGCCTAGAACTCATGAACCGCAAGACCATGACATGAGCCAAAGTCGATTGCTCAACTGACTGAGCCACCCAGGAGCCCAAGCAATAAAATACTTTAAATTAATGTATGTACATCGTTGTTGTTTTTTTTTATCAGACACAGTGTTATTGCACATTCGATAGACTGTAGTATAGCGTACATATAACTTTTTGTGCCCTGGGAAACCAAAAAAAAAAAAAAAAAATCACTTGACTTGATTTATTATGATATTTGCTTTATTGCAGTGGTCTGGAACCGAACCTGCAACCTCACCGAGGAATACCTATGTATGACATTCTACAAAAGGCACTACTATGGAAGCGGTCAAAACCCTGGTTGCCAGGGGATGGGGTGTTGAGGGGAGGAGGGATGAATAGGCAGAACACAGCCGTTTTAGGGCAGCAAAACTATTCACTATGATACTGTAACGACAGATACATGTCATTACATGTTTGTCCAAGCCCACAAAACGCACAAGACCCAGAGTGAACCCCCGTGTAAAGTGTGGACTTTGGGTGACTCTGATGTGTCAAGGTAGGTTCATCAGTTGTACAAATATACCCCACTAATGTAAGATGTTAAAAATAGGAAAGCCGGGATGGTATATGGGAACCCTCTGTACCTTCTGCTCTGTTTATCTGCAAATTTAAATTTGCTCTCCCTAAAATAAAGTACTAATAATAAGAATAATAAAACCCCCGAGCCCTGGTTTATATGTTTCTCTTCATCCCCTTCCATGAGACCTTGAGGACAGAAACCAAATCCTTTGCATCTTTAGAATCACAGAATCTAAGGATGAAGAGGAGGAGAGTGTCCTGTTGTTAGCACAGATCCTAAAGTATTCACATGTCTAAAACAAAACTCTTGTTTTTTTTTTAATTTTGTAAGTTTATTTATTTGGAGAGAGACAGAGACAGGGTTGGTAGGGAGGGGCAGAGAGACAGAATCCCAAGCAGGCTCTGCACTGTCAGCACAGTGCCCCACACGGGGCTCGAACTCACGGAACCGTGAGATCATGACCTGAGCCCAAACCGAGAGTCTGACACTTAACCGGCCGAGTCACCTGGGTGCCCCCAAAACAAAATTCTTGATTTGACCCCTCAAACCTGCTCCTCTCTCTGCTTTCCTAATTGAAGTAAATAGCAACCCAAGGCCTGCAGCTGCTCAGACCAAAACCCTGAGGATCATTCTCTACTCCTTCTTTTCTTCACTCGCACCCACCATCTAGACTCTTTGGTTAACCCTATAGGTTCTATATTGAAAATATCTTTTCGAATCCAACCACTTACTGCTTCCACTACTACTACTCTCATTCAGGTCCTACCAAGTTCAAGTCGCCATCATTTCTTACCTGGACCAGCAGCTTCCTAATTGGTCTCTGTGTTTCCACACTTGCTCTCCTCCAGCATCTTCTCCATTGGACAGCAGAGACCTTTTGGAAAACATAAATCAACTAATGTCACTGGTTTGCCTTAAAACCTAAAATGGCCCGGTAGCTTCCTGGCTTTCTGTCACCTCTAAAATAGAATCCAGAATCCTTGCCACGGCTTGCAGTGGCCTAGATGATCAGAATCCTGCTTAACCCTCCAACATCATTTCTCCTCCCTCTTTGCTCCTGGTTCACAACACTCCCGCAGAGCAGGCTTTTGGCCCCATGCCAAGCACACATCTTCCCCTCCTCTTGGCGTCTTTGTACTTCAATTGCCTTCTGTTTGAAATGCTGTTCTCGAAAAAGCTCCCTACACTTGCTCCCTCCTGACACTCAGATTTCTGTTCAGATGCCATCTCTGCTAAGATCAATCCTAACTCCCCCATTGTATATACCCCCCCCCCAATTCTTTATTATCTTACCTTGCTCCACTGTTCTTCAAAGTGCTCCCTTATCATTCCCTGAGATTATATATTTACTTGTTTGCTTGTTATCTGCCGCATTAGCCTGCTGCTGTAACAAAATACCACAGACTGGGTTGTATTAAATAACAGAAATTTGCTTTCTCACAGTTCTGGGGGCTGCAAATCCAAGGGCAGGGTGCCGGCAGGGTTGGTTTCTCATAAGACCTCTTTCCTCGCGGTAAACTGCCGTTTCATGGCGTTCTCACATAGCCTTTTCTCTGTGTGTACATCCCCAGCGTGTCTCACTTTCTACAAGGACACCAGTCATTTGGGATTAGGGCCCCATTCTTATGACCTCATTTAAACTTTATGACCTCGTTTAAACTTAATAACTTCTGGGGCGCCTGGGTGGCTCAGTCGGTTGGGCATCCGGCTTTGGCTCAGGTCATGATCTCGCAGTTTGTGAGTTTGAGCCCCACGTTGGGCTCTGTGTGGACAGCTCAGAGCTTGGAGCCTGCTTAGGATTCTGCACCTCCCTTTCTCTCTGCTCCTCTCTCTCTCTCTCTCTCTCTCTGTCTCTCTCTCTCCAAATTAAACATTAAAGAAAAATTTTTTTAACTTAATAACTTCAGGGCTTCTGCATGGCTCAGCCAGTTACGCGTCGACTCTTGATCTCCACTCAGGTCATGATCTCGTAGTTTGGGAGATCGAGCCCCGCATCAGGCTCTGCACTGACAGTGCTGAGCCTGCTTGGGATCCTCTCTCTCCCTTTCTGCCCCTCCCCCACTCTCTCTCTCTCTCCCCCTCTCTCTCTCTCAAAATAAATAAACATTAAAAATAATTAATAACCTCTTTAAAGGTCCTGTCTCCAGCTATACTTACACTCTAAGGTATTATAGGTTAGGGCTTCAACATACACATTTTAGGAAGGCACAGTTCAATCCATAACACCCACCCTCTGCCCCACCCCCAGATTTATGTCCTTCTCACATGCAAAATACATTCATTTCCATCCCAGGAGCCTCAAAAGTCTTTCTTATCCCATTCTAGCATCTGGTCTACATACAGAGTCTCACCTGAGTATCATCTGGATCAGATATGGGTGAGACTGGAGGTATGATTCATCCTAAGGGAACATTTCTCTCCAGCTATGAACCTGTGAAAGCAAACAAGTTACGTGCCTCCAAAATACAGTAGTGGGACAGGCGTAAGACGGACACTCTGTTTCCAAAAGGGAGAAACTGGAAAGAAAAAAGGGCTGACGAGTTACCAAACAAATCTAAAATCTAGCAAGGTAAACCCCATTAGTTCGTTCTTTCTTTCTTTCTTTCTTTCTTTCTTTCTTTCTTTCTTTCCTTCTTTCTTCTTTCTTTCCTTCCTTCCTTCCTTCCTGCCTGCCTGCCTTCCTTCCTTCCTTCCTCCCTCCCTCCCTTTCTTTCTTTCTTTCTTTCTTTCTTTCTTTCTTTCTTTCTTTCTTTCTTTCCTTCCTTCCTTCCTTCTTCTTTCTTTCTTTCCTTCCTTCCTTTCCTTCCTTCCTTCCTTCCTTCCTTCCTTCCTTCCTTCCTTCTTTCCTCCCTCCCTTTCTTTCTTTCTTTCTTTCTTTCTTTCTTTCTTTCTTTCCTTCTTCTTTCTTTCTTTCCTTCCTTCCTTCCTTCCTTCCTTCCTTCCTTCCTTCCTTTCCTTCCTTCCTTTCTTCTTTCTTTCTTTCTTTCTTTCTTTCTTTCTTTCTTTCTTTCTTTTTTTCTTTCTTTCCTTCCTTCTTCTTTTTTTCCTTCCTTCCTTCCTTCTTTTCTTTCTTTCTTTCTTTCTTTCTTTCTTTCTTTCTTTCTTTCCTTCCTTCCTTCCTTCCTTCCTTCCTTCCTTTCCTTCCTTCCTTTTTTCTTTCTTTCTTTCTTTCTTTCTTTCTTTCTTTCTTTCTTTCTTTCTTATTGCAGTTAAAAGCACATAACATAAAATTTACCATCTTAGAGCACCTGGATGGCTCAGTTGGTTAAGCGTCTGACTTTGGCTCAGGTCACGATCTCACAGTTCGTGAGTTCGAGGCCGCATCGGGCTGTCTGAAGCCTGCCTCAGATCCTCCTTTCCCCTCTCTCTGCCCCTCTCCTGCTCACGCTTGCACATGCACATGTGCTCTCTCTCTCAAAAATAAACATTAAAAAAGTTTTTTACCATCTTAACCATCCATAAGTGTACAGTTCAGACATGTTAAGTGTATTCACATTGTTACGGAACAGATATCCAGAACTTTTCATCTTGCAAACACTTTATACTCATTAAAGGACAACTCCCCTTTTCTCTTTCCCTCCAACTCCAGGTAACCATTCTACTGTCTGTTTCCATGAGTGTGACTACTTTGTTTATTTATTTGTTTATTATTTTAGAGAGAGAGAGCACGGCGCGCGATTGGGGGAGAGGGGCAGAGACACAGAGCAAGAGAGAATCTCAGTCGGGCTCAATGCTCAGCCTCTAGTACCTTAGAATGTAACTGTAGTTGGAGACAGGTCCTTTAAAGAGATTGTTAAGGTTTTTATTTTTTTTAATGTTTATTTATTTTGAGAGAGAGAGTCGGGGGAGGGGCAGAGAGAGAGGGAGAGAGAGAATCCCAAGCAAGCTCAGCACAGTCAGCGCAGAGCCCAACACGGGACCTGATCCCACAACCTTGGGATCATGACCTGAGCCGAAATCAAGAGTCAGATGGACACTCAACCAACTGAGGCACCCAGGCGCCCCTGACTGTGATTACTTTAGATACCTCCTATAAGTAGAATCCTACAGTGTTTATCTTTTTATGACTGGTTTATTTCACTTAGCATTATGGCCTCAAGGTCAATTCATGTTGTAAGATGTGACAGGATTTCCTTCCTTTTTGAGGATGAATAATATTCCCTTGGATATATATATATTCCTTGGATATTTATCTGTTCATCTCTTGATGGACACTCGGATTGCTTCCACCTTTGGCGATAGTGAATAGTCCTGGGTGTGCTACATGAATGTGCAGATATTTCTGTTTAAGACTTTGCTTTCCAGGGGCGCCTGGGTGGCTCAGTCGGTTAAGCGTCCGACTTCAGCTCAGGTCACGATCTCGCGGTCCGCGAGTTCGAGCCCCGCGTCGGGCTCTGGGCTGATGGCTCGGAGCCTGGAGCCTGCTTCCGATTCTGTGTTTCCCTCTCTCTCTGCCCCTCCCCCGTTCATGCTGTGTCTCTCTCTGTCTCAAAAATAAATAAACGTTAAAAAAAAATAAAAAAAAAAAAAAAGACTTTGCTTTCCATTCTTTTGGATATATACCTAGAAGGGAGCTTGCTGGATCATAGGGTAGTTCTATTTTTAATTTTTTTGAGGAACCACTATGCTGTTCTCCATGACAATGGTACTACTCTGCAATTCAACCAACAGTGCCCAAGAGTATCAATTTCTTCATACCCTCACCAACACTTGTTATTTTCTGTCGTTGTTGTTTTTGATAATGGCCATTGTAATGGGCATGAAGAGATTTCTCATTGTTGTCGTAATTTGCATTTCTCTGATCATTATCGATGTTGAGCATCTTTTCACGTGCCTGTTGGTCACCGGTATATCATGTTTGGAAAAATGTCTATTCAAATCCTTTGCCCATTTTTGATCAGGTTATTTGAATTATTTTGTTGTTAAGCTGTTCATATATTCTGAATATTAACCCCTTATCTGATATATGATTTGCAAAATTTTCTTTGGTTCCATAGGTTGCCTTTTCACCTTGTTCATTGTATCCTTTGATGAACAAAGGTTTTTAAGGTTGATGGAGACACATTTGCCTTTTTTTTTTTACTTTTGTTGCCTGTGCTTTTGGTGTCCTAGCCAAGAAATCTGTTTCATTAGATTTAAGTCTCAAGATAACCCTCCTTGGCTCAGTACTCTGCCCTCGGGGCCCCCTGAGGTGACAGCCTTTCCTTGAGGGCCCTTGTGCTCTGGCCTGTGGTAGGAGAGGCAACCCTGCTGATCTCTGAATCAACTTCAGTGTCATTCTTACCTCTTATTGAAAGACATCCCATGGTGATAGTTCTGTTGTCCCGTCCTGTAGAATCCTAGCAGGCTTCACCTTCCTTCATTTTATCTTGTCTCTGTGCCCATAGTCCAAGCTGGCCGTGTGTCTACTGACATAACACCATTTCCATTCCTAGATTCTACTAAGGTGGCAGGTTAAAGCCATGCGTTGTGCTCATGATCTCTGTATCAAGTGAACTTTCAGCCATACCCTTGGTGTCCTCTCCAGAGCAAGCATTCTTGTTCTGTAATATGGATAAGCTAAGAATTTTCCAAATTTTCATCTTCTGGTTCCTTGTTGCTTGACGGTTCCTCTTTCAATGTATCTCTCTCTTCTCCTGTGTTCCTATCGGCAGCAACGAGAAACCAAGTCATACTTTTTACACGGTACTTAGAAATCTCCTCAACTAGATATCCTATTTCATTACAAACAAGTTCTCCTTTCCACAAAACACTAGAACACAATTCCTCCAAGTTCTTTGCCACTTCACAACAAGGACCAACTTTCTTCCAGTTTCCGATAACATGCTCCTCATTTTCGTCTGACACCTCACCAGAATCACCTTTCCCATTCGTATTCCTAGCAATAATTTCTTCAAGACAGTCTCGGCTTTTACTAGTATGTACCTCCAAATGCTTCCAGCCTCTACCCATTACTCAGCTCCAAAGCCACTTCTAGGTTTTTAGGTATCTGCTATAGCAGCATTCGATTTCTTGGTAACAAAATTTGTCAGGGCCCTGCAGAGAAACAGAACCAACAGGATGTGTATATATAGAAAAAGATTTTTGTTTTAAGGAATTTACTTATGGAGGCTGGCAAGTCCAAGCAGGGTGGGCTGGCAGGTTGGAGACTCTCTAAAGGCCATCGCCTGCAGAATTCTTTCTTGCTTGGAGGCGGAGCAGGGGATATTAGTCTTTGTTCTCTTCAAGCCTTCAACTGATTGGGTGAAGTCCACCAACATTATGGAGGGCAATCTGCTTCATTCAAAGTCCCCCAATTTAAATGTAAATCTCACTTGAAAACTCCCCCAGAGAAACATCTAGGATAATATTTGACCAAATTTCTAGGCACTGTGGCCCAGGCAAGTTGACATATAAAAGTAACCATCACAGGGGTACCTGGGTGGTTCAGTCAGTAGAGCATGCAACTCTTTTTTTTTTTTTTTTTTTTTTTTTTTTTGCAGAAGGGGCAGAGAGAGAGGGAAGAGAAGGACAGAGAGATTCCCAAGCACTGACAGTGCAGAGCCCCACATGGGGCTTGAACTCATGAACTGTGAGATCATGAACTAAGCCAAGATCAAAAGTTGGATGCTTCACCAACTGAGCCACCCAGGCGCCTCGAGCATGCAGCTCTTGATCTCAGGGTTGTAAGTTCGAGCCCCATGTTGGGTGTAGAGATTAGTTAAAAATAAAATCTTAAAGGGGCACATTATCAGTGTGGAGCCCGCTTGGGATTCTCTCTCTCTCCCTCTCTCTCTCTGCTTCTCCCCAACCCATGCGTGTACGTGTGCATGCTCTGTCTCAAAAATAAATACACTAAAATAAATATATAAATAAAATCGTTTTAAACAATTAACCATCACCTACGCCTTCCATATTCAAATTTAAGGTTAGGGTATGGACTTTGAGGGTAGGGACTTGTCTTAGTGACATTTGTATTACCTGCACCTAGAACTGTGCCTAGCGTGTAGTAGGCAATGAACAGTTGAGGGAAACTGCATAAATGATTGACTGAATGAATGAATGTATATATTTGCCAGAGCTTTAGAGTTTGAGGGTTTTTTTCTTTTCTTTTTTCTTTTCTTTTCTCTTTCTTTCTTTCTTTGTTTCTTTCTTTCTCTCTCTCTCTCCCTCCCCCCTCTTTCTTTCTTTCTTTCTTTCTTTCTTTCTTTCTTTCTTTTTCTTTCTTTCCTTCTTTCCCTTTCTTTCTTTCTTTCTTTCTTTCTTTCTTTCTTTCTCTCTTTCTTTTCTTTCACATTATCTCATTTCTCTCAATGATCCCATGAGCTGAGTATTATGGCCTTCAACTAAAATACTGAGGTTGAGACAGAGAAGTTACGTGACCTGTTCAAATGTCTAAACTCTAGTTCATGTTTCAGAGCTGGGACTCAGATTCTGCTCTTTCGACCCCCAATCCTCTGCTTGGTCAATTATAGTAAGCTGTGATTATTCTGTCTCTCCTACCTATTCTTCCTAGTGTTGATAATAAGGACAGTGGATAACATAATAATGCCAAGTCTCTGCTAGGTGTTAAAAAGGGTGTTTAAGGGGCGCCTGGGTGGCGCAGTCAGTTAAGCGCCCGACTTCAGCCAGGTCACGATCTCGCGGTCCGGGAGTTCGAGCCCCACATCGGGCTCTGGGCTGATGGCTCGGAGCCTGGAGCCTGTTTCCGATTCTGTGTCTCCCTCTTTCTCTGCCCCTCCCCCGTTCATGCTCTGTCTCTCTGTGTCCCAAAAATAAATAAAAACGTTGAAAAAAAATTTAAAAAAAAAAAAAGGGTGTTTAAGGGGCGCCTGGGTGGCTCAGTCGGTTGAACGTCCGACTTCGGCTCAAGTCATGATCTCACAGCTCGTGAGTTCGAGCCCCGCGTCGGGCTCTGTGCTGACAGCTCGGAGCCTGGAGCCTGCTTCGGATTCTGTGTCTCCCTCTCTCTCTGCCCCTAACCCACTTGCATTCTCTCTCTGTCTCTCTCAAAAATAAACATTATTTTTTTTTTAATAATAAATAAATAAATAAATAAATAAATAAATAAATAAAAAGGGTGTTTAATGAGTGAGGAAGATATTTATGCCCCACTCAAGGCAGCTGTAATCAGTGAAGGGAGGTGTCAGAGAAGGAACTTCTGCTTTAGTGGTAAGTGATCATTTCAGGGAAGCACTGAGATGCTCTGCAAGGAGAGAGTGTCACTTGCTCTCTAACCCCGAAAGACCAGTTAAGAAAACACTAGAGAGTGTCTATAAATCTAAACCCCGATATTTTTTTTGCATGCTGCTTATCTTTCAGAATTAGGTTGGCATATGGGAGAGGTTAGTATGGGGCTGCTTGTGGGCAGCTATTGTATAAGGCAGTGGTATTTTTTAGTTTGAATTGTGACATAGACACTCACTTCCTTTCCTTCCTGAACCAGTAACCTGGTTCTTCCTTTTTCTTCAGGTCTCCCTTTGTCTACTATGATGACCTACTTATCTGTCTAGATATTGTGTCAAGAATATTCTGACAATATTATTTGTTATGTTTATTTCTTTATTTTGAGAGAGAGAGAATGTGTATGATCAGGGGACAGAGAGACAGAGACAGAGAATCCCAAGCAGACTCCATCACTGTGAGTGCAGAGCCTGACACAGGGCTCGATCTCACAAACCGTGAGATCATGACCTGAGCTGAAATCAAGAGTTGGACACTTACCCGGCTGAGCCACCCAGGTGCCCCCTGACAATATTATTAGTGATTATTAACAATAGGTATAGTATACATGATGTTATGGCATGGTAAAATCACTTTAATCTCTGCTAAGTATTAAAAAAATACTTGATCAAAAAAAATAACTACTTGGTGTTGACAAGCAGACTTAAAAGCATGAAATGAAGTTTTTAAGAACATGAGCACCAAATAAGGGTATATATTCAAAGAAATTTAGGGGTATGGTGTTCACTGTTCTTTTCATGAGACATTCTGACCAAATGATTGTTCAATTGAAATTAATCATTTGATTTCATTAAAGAGGCGACAAGGAACAAGCCTAGTTGACTGATTAGGCAGGGCTTAAAGGGCAAGTTGTGCTAATGAAATTGCAAAGAAACAGATTATAAAATTTTAAGTGGCATTCTGGTTTACCAGTGGAATGAAGAGTTCATGTCCAGTCAATACATTCACTCCCACAGAGCACAGTCTCCAAAACGAAACTATTTAATCCCCCCGAATACTTATCTAGTGTCTCCTCTAAATAATGTATCGTACCAAGTGTGGAGAGGGTGATGGAAATGATGTTGGAGGAAGAGACACGGAAATGAAATGGACACAGCCACTGTTTTTAAAATTGGAGTAGATTTCTTTCACTTAGTAATATGCATTTAAGAGACTTCCATGTCTTTCCATAGCTCAAGAGCTCATGTCTTTTTAGGACTGAATAATATTCCATTGTTTGCATGTACCACAGTTTGTTTATACATTCACCTATTCAAGGATATCTTGGTTACTTCCAAGTTTGGGCAATTATGAATAAACCTTCTGTAAACATGCGTATGCATGTTTTTGTGTGGACATACATTTTCAACTCCTCTGAGTAAATACCAAGGAGCAGGATCGCCGGATTGTATGGTAGATGTATGTTTAGTTTTGTAAGAAACCACCCGTCTTCCCAAGTGGCTGTACCATTTTGCAATCGCAGCAGCAATGTATGAGATTTCTGGTTGCACCACATTCTCGTCAGCATTTGGTATTGTCAGTGTTCCAGATTTTGGCCCTTCTAATAGGTGGTACTGGTATCTCATTGTTGTTTTATTTTGCATTTCTCTTATGACATATAATGTGCAGCATCTTTTCATATGCTTATTTGCCATCTGTACATCTTCTTTCTGCTGAGGTCTTTGGCCTCTTTTTTAATCAGGTTGGTTTTTTTGTTGTCGAATTTTAACTGTTCATTGCATATTTTGGATATTGGTCCTTTATCAGATGTGTCTTTTGCAAATATTTTCTTCTAGTGTGTGGTTTGTCTTCTCATTCTCTTGAAAGTGTCTGCGGCCCCTGGGTGACTCAGTCAGTTAAGCTGACAGTTTTGGCTCTGATCATGATCTCATGGTTGGTTCATGAGTTTGAGCCCCATGTAAGGCTCTGCACCTGACAGCATGGAGCCTGCTTGGGATTCTCTGTCTCCCTCTCTCTCTGCCCTTGGCCTACTCACACTCACTCTCTCAAAAATAAATAAATAAATAACCATTTTGAAAAAGTGTCTTTTGCGGAGCAGAAGTTTCCATTTTAACACAGTCCAACTTACCAAATATTGTTTCCATGAATTGTGCCTTTGGTGTTGTGTCTAAAAAGTCATTGCCATAGCCAAGGTCATCCCGGTTTTTTTCCCCATGTTATCTTCTGGGAGTTTATTAACTTTGTGTTTTACATTTAGATTTGTGATCCATTTTGAGTTAATTTTGCGAAAAGTGTTAGATCTGTCTGTTACTAGATTGTTGTGGGTTTTGTTTTTTTTTTTTTTTGCCTGTCGATGTACCATTGTTCCAGTACGATGTGTTGAGAAGGAGACTATCTCTGCTCCACTAAGTTGCCTTTGTTTCTTTGTAAAAAATCAGTCAGCTGTATTCATGCGGGTCTTTCTGGGCTCCCTATTTTGTTCCATTGATCTGTTTGTCTATTGTTTTCACCAATACCACAATGTCTTGATTACTGTGGCTTTATAGTAAGTCTTGAAGTCAAGTAGGTAACATCGGTTACACAACTTTGTTCTCCTTCAATATTGTTTTGGCTATTCTGGGTCTTAGGCCGCTTCATATAAAATTGAGAATCATGGGGTGTCTGGGTGGCTCAGCTGACTCAACATTTTCAAGATGTCAGGTCTTCTTCCTAACTTGAACTATGGATCCAGTGCAATCCCATTCAGTGTCCCAGTAAGTTATTTTATGGAAATCAAAAAACTGATTCTATAGTTTTTGGTTTTCTTTCAAGTTTATTTATTTGTTCATTTATCTATCTATCTATCTATCTATCTATCTATTTACTTATTGAGAGAGTGAAAGAGAAAGAGTGGGAGAGGGGCAGAAAGAGAGGGAGAAAGAAAATCCCAAGCAGACTCCGAGCTGTCAGCTCAGAGCCCAGTGTGTGACTCCATCTCATGAACCTGTGAAATCATGACCTGAGCCAAAGTCAAGAGTCAAACGCTTAACCAACTGAGCTATCCAGGCATCTCAGGATTTCATTCTTTGTGTTTGTTTGTTTTATTAAGTTCTTTTTTTTTTTAATGTTTTTTCTTTTTTTTATTTTTTTATTTTTTTATTTTTGAGAGAGAGACACAGAGTACAAGTAGGGGAAAGGCAGAGAGAGAGGGAAACACAGAATCTGAAGCAGGCTCCAGGCTCTGAGCTGTCAGCACAGAGCCCGACGCGGGGCTCAAACTAGTGAACCACAAGATCATGACCTGAGCTGAAGTCGAACACTTAACCAACTGAGCCACCCAGGCAGCCCAGTATTTTATTCTTTATAGACAATCCTGTCATGTTCAAACAGAATTTTAGGTCTTTCCTTTCTTTTCTTGTCTTGTTATATTAGCTAGTATTTCTAGCTAATATTGCAAAGGAGTAGTGAGAGGGAACATTTCTACCTTGTTTCTGATCTTAGTGGGAAAGCTTTGGGTTTTTCGGCATTTCAGTATGTTGTTAGTTGTGGGTTTTTTGGTAGACATTCTTTATCAAGTTAAGGAAGTTCTTCTGTATTCCTAGTTTATTGAAAGTTTTTAAATCATGAAAAACTGTTGGATTTGGTCAAATGATTTTTTTGCATTTATTGACATGACCATGGGAGTTTTCATTTCTAACCTGTTGGTATGATGGATTAAATTAATTGATTTTCAAATATTAACACTCCTTGCATATCTGTAATAAGTCCTAATTGGTCATAATGGATAAAAATTCTTATTATTAATGTTTGTATTAAATTTACTAATATATCCTTAAGCATTTTTGTATCTATATTTATGAGAGATGTTGGTCTATAGTTGTCTTTTCTTGTAATGTCTTTGTCTGGTTTTGGTATAAGGGTAATGCTGTACTTACAGAATGAGTTAAAAAGGAATTAGTCATCTTAATGGTAGATGATATCAAATTTTAACCATCAAATGAGTATTTTTGTTTTCGAAATACAGACCACTATTCTTTTGTTTGTTAACACATTCTTTTTAGAGACAGCCAAGATATAAATACAATTAAAACTATGTTCAGGGACACCTGGCTGGCTCTGTTGATGGAACATATGACTCTTGATCTCAAGGTTGTGAATTCAAGCCCCACACTGGGTGTAAAGATTACTTTTTCTTTCTTTTCTTTCTTTCTTTCTTTCTTTCTTTCTTTCTTTCTTTCTTTCTGTTTATTTGTTCATTTGAGAGAGAGAGCACTCTCACACACTAGTGAGGAAGGGGCAGAGAGAGAGGGAGGGAGAGAGAATCCTAAGCAGAGTGTAGAGCCTGATGCAGGGCTCACTTTCATGACTGTGAGATCACGACCTGAGGGGAAATCAAGAGCCCACTGCTTAACCAACTGAACCACCCAGGTGCCCCCAAAATAAAATCTTAAAAACAAACAAACAAACAAAAAACACAACCAAGAAACTGTTCAGTTCTATTTGAATCCTTAGCAATTACTGCCTGATCGGCACTCATTTATGCAGTTCTCTCAACAAACATTTATTTATCACTTACAATGTATCAGATAATCAGAATATTGAGCCAAATAAGGTGTACTCATGGTTTTCAGGAAGCTCACAATGTATTTGGGGAGATAAATTTGTAAACCAATAATAGCAAAGCGTTTTTAAAGTAATATACACAATAATATGGGATGATAATAGATTTGTCTATGCTAAATACATTTAGAAAGTGTCCACTTTGAAACTGGCGACAGACTTAAACATAAAATTAGAAGTCCTAACAGATATTTACCAAAAACACACATTTCAAGACACTTACTTAGGAGTATAGCCGATAGCATTAAAGAGTATGGATAACAAGTCCTCAAAAGTATGTGCTTACAAATTAAGTGGTAATAGCTTAGGCTATTACTACAGGTGTTTTTGTTTTATTTTGTTTTGTTTTAATGTCAGAGGGTTTGGTTGGCTGATTAGATGGAGCTTCAGAGATGGGTGGTGCCAGTGAAACAGACACAAGACTGATTGTACATTTCTTTAATTGGCTTTATGCTTTACCAATAAAAAATAAAGCTTCAGGAATGCTAGTATACTTGTGAACTTTGAATACATTAAGGAATGATTCTTGGGAAATAAAGGAAACTGTATTACCTTAATCAAGTTAATCAAGCCACACCCATGTATATCCCTAAAAGAAGTTTCTTTTCTAGGGATAGTTTCTGAGACATCTATGAATCACTACCTTTATTAACAAAGCGCTTCTATAATCATGTTGTAGAATTTACTAATTAAGGCGGTACCTGCCTGGCTGCGTCCGGTGGAGCATACAACTATTGATCTCAGGGTTGTGAGTTTGAGCCCCACATTGGGCATAGAGATTACTTAGAAATAAATAAGGGCGCCTGAGTGGTTTTGTCCGCTTAGCATCTGACTTCAGCTCAGGTCATGATCTCACGGTTTGGGAGTTCAGGCCCCACATTGGACTCTGTGCTGACAGCTCAGAGCCTGGAGCCTGCTTCGGATTCTATGTCTCCCTCTCTGTCTGCCCCTCCCCCACTTGTGTTCTGTCTGTCTGTCTCTCTCTCTCTCTCTCAAAACTAAAAACAAACAGAAAAAAATACTAAAAAAATAAAAAACATTTTTTGTTCACCTATTTGATAGGCATTGTGGACATAAAGGTAAATAAAATCTCTGCCTTCAGAGTGCTCACAAATTAGAAAGGTAAGCAAATATGTAAACAACTAATTGCTATGGGATTTTAGTAAGTAATATAATATAGGTATGTTTGAGATAGATTGTGACCCGAAGGAAACCTTATCTTCTTTGGTTTGTCTGTGAAGGTTTCACAAGGGGGAAGAGATACTGGTTATTGTATGCATGACCACTAGTTAGCCAGTTGGGAAGGATATTCAAGATGAAAGAGTACAGAAGAATGAGTCTCCGATAACATAGTATTATGGGCCGAATTGTGTCCCCCCAAAATTCATACGGAAGTCCGAACCCCCAGTACCTCAGAGTGTGATCGTATTAGGAGACAGGGCCTGGAAAGAAGTGAGGAAGTTAAAATGAGGCCTTTAGGGTCAGGCCTAATCTAATCCTACTGATGTCCTTATAAGAACAGGAAATGTGGGCATTCAGGAGCCACCAGGAATGTATACACACAGAGAAAAGGGCCATCTACAAGTCGAGGAGAGAGTCCATAGGAGAAACGCAACCTGTCAACCCCTTGACGTTGGACACCCAGCCTCCAGAAGTGTAAAAATAAATTCCTGTTGCTCAAGCCATCCAGTCTGTGGTGAATAGTTACGGCAGCCTTTGATGTGTGTATTTTCACACCACCAAGCAACTCCTCAATTCTCAGCTGAGGATAACAGAATGCCCTTCCCAATTCAACTTAGCTCTGATACAATCCAGCCGAGATAGCAGCAGATGTCACAGATTAAAAGCTCAGCCTCCCTCTCCTTCCGCTTCAGACACCAATGGCAAACCCAGGTCGTCAACTGCCGTAGATTAGAGGTTCCAACAGCCCCCTCCTTGGATTTGATTAATTTGCTAGAGCAGCTCACAGACCTCAAAGAAACATTTAGTCACATTTATCAGTTTATTATAAAGGATATAATAGGGGCGCCTGGGTGGCGCAGTCGGTTAAGCGTCCGACTTCAGCCAGGTCACGATCTCGCGGTCCGTGAGTTCGAGCCCCGCGTCAGGCTCTGGGCTGATGGCTCAGAGCCTGGAGCCTGTTTCCGATTCTGTGTCTCCCTCTCTCTCTGCCCCTTCCCCGTTCATGCTCTGTCTCTCTCTGTCCCCAAAATAAATAAACGTTGAAAAAAAAATTAAAAAAAAAAAAAAGGATATAATAAAGCATACCGATGAAAAGGTACATGGGGCCTGTTCAAACCCTGACAGTTGGCTCAGGTTGGCCTGGGCAAGAGGAGATATACTTACCGTGCGGCTAGTGTGACTGAGGAGTTTAATTATTAATTTCATCCCATTTTAATTCATTTAAGTTTGTATTTAAAATCTGAAGAAGTGTTGGGGCACCTGGCCGGCTCAGTCAGTAAAGCATGCAAATCATGATCTTGGGGTGTTGATTTCAAGTCCTATGTTGGGCATAGAGATTACATTAAGAAAGAAAGGAAAGAAAGGAAGGAAGGAAGGAAGGAAGAAAGAAAGAAAGAAGCAATTTTTAAAAAGTGAAGCAGTGTAAAAATATTAGAAGTACTACAAAATGTTTTTGTTAAATGCAACTTCATCATTTCGCCTCAGTCGTTGAAAATTTAGTGTCACAATTAAGATACGCTGTAAATGCAAAATACAGATTGCATTTTATTTTTTTTCAACGTGTTGGTTTTTTTTTGTTTTTTGGGGGGGGGACAGAGAGAGACAGAGCATGAACGGGGGAGGGGCAGAGAGAGAGAGGGAGACACAGAATCGGAAACAGGCTCCAGGCTCTGAGCCATCAGCCCAGAGCCTGACGCGGGGCTCGAACTCACGGACCGCGAGATCGTGACCTGGCTGAAGTCGGACGCTTAACCGACTGCGCCACCCAGGCGCCCCCAGATTGCATTTTAAAGATCTAGTACCAGGGGCGCCTGGGTGGCTCAGTCAGTTAGGCGGCCGACTTTGGCTCAGGTCATGATCTCACAGCTCGAAGGCTCGTGGGTTCAAGCCCCGCGTCTGGCTCTGTGCTGACAGCTCAGGGCCTGGAACCTGCTTCCGATTCTGTGTCTCCCTCTGTCTCTGCCCTCCCCAGCTCACGCTCTGTCTGTCTGTCTCTCTCTCTCTCTCAAAAATAAATAAACATTAAAAGACAAAAAATAAACAAAGATCTAGTACCAAAAAAAGAGACAGAAAGTACCTCATTAATAACTTTTATATTAATTACAGGTTGCAATGGTAATATTTGGCATATGTATATATTAAGTTAAATAAAATATAGTATTGAAATTAACTCATTTCTTTTCACTTTTTTTAAACGTGACTACTGGAAATTTTTAATTTTTTTTTTCAACGTTTTTATTTATTTTTGGGACAGAGAGAGACAGAGCATGAACGGGGGGGAGGGTCAGAGAGAGAGGGAGACACAGAATCGGAAACAGGCTCCAGGCTCCGAGCCATCAGCCCAGAGCCTGACGCGGGGCTCGAACTCACGGACCGAGAGATCGTGACCTGGCTGAAGTCGGACGCTTAACCGACTGCGCCACCCAGGCGCCCCAATTTTTAAATTTCATATGTGGCTCACATGTTTCTCTTGGACAGCACTGATCTAGACTTTATTCAATAAGCATTGAAGATATTTGAGTAGGAGAATGATCCGATTAAGATTTCGATTTAGTGTCATTCATCTCAGCGGTGGTGTGGGATGGAGTGATTTTTAAAGGAAATCTGAGGAGGGGAGAGTGGTAAGGGTCTGAGAGCTGGGATTAGGTGCTTCAGGATCAGCTAGAGTGATGAATGGTTGCAACCCAGTTCAGACAAGAAAATCAACATTTCTCAAATTTTTTCTTTCTTTACCCTGTGTTTTCTTTGGTGCTTTTGGATTCCAAATGAACTCTGACTGCACTTAACGTGGTAGAGGAAGATTAGAAAATAACACGCTGCAACAAAAGTTGTTCTTTATGAGGAAAATTACAAATACAAAGCAAAGAGTAGAATTAACTCTGGCGATCTTTAGCCTTTAGCTATTTGGTGAGCCTTGAAATGCCATTTACACTGGCCTGTGAAAGAAGCAGTTTTTTTCTCTGTCTGTAACTCTACGTGTTTCAAACCCGTATTTCTCGATTCCAGGATTTTTTGGTTTGTTTTCCCACTGAGTTATCGCAGTAGCAAACAGCCTCCCACAGACTAGCAAGAAGCTAGGATTGAGATTTGTGGTCTGCAGATAGCTGTATTTGGATTTAGGAGACTTCAGGCCATTATTTCGTTCATTACTTTCTTCTTAGCAGACCTACATTAAACTATGAGGTGGGTTGGGGCGCCTGGGTGGCGCAGTCGGTTAAGCGTCCGACTTCAGCCAGGTCACAATCTCGCAGTCCGTGAGTTCGAGCCCCGCGTCGGGCTCTGGGCTGATGGCTCAGAGCCTGGAGCCTGTTTCCGATTCTGTGTCTCCCTCTCTCTCTGCCCCTTCCCCGTTCGTGCTCTGTCTCTCTCTGTCCCAAAAATAAATAAACGTTGAAAAAAAAATTAAAAAAAAAATAATAAACTATGAGGTGGGAATTTAGTAACATTTCTCCCCAGTCTATTCCATTTTCAAATGTATCCACCACATTTCCTCTTTTGTTTTCAGTAAAGGTGGAAGAACGTCCCACAGCAATCGAATGATACAGGATACATGTTTTATTTACCTTGGTGGCCTTCCCTAGCTTAATCACCAAATGAATCACCAGAGCTTGTAACTCCTAACTAGAGTTGGGGATCTAGTGGGACCTACTCTCAAAGTGCATCGAAGAGCCCAATCAACCAACCAATCTCCCCAAAACATACCAACGCAGAGATGTATTGAGCAACTGTTAGCTATTGCCCAGGGTGCGGATTACCTAATGGATGTCTGTTACTCTGGGGGACAAGCCCAGCACTGACTGGTTTCGGGTCAGGAGTTTATTAGGTCCCTCGTCCCCAAGAAGCATGTGTCTCAATATGTCAGCACACTTTTACATTCTTGAGATTCAGTTGAATTCCAGTTGTAACCTTTAAAAAAAAAAGTACATATATTGCCACAAGTAGAATGCTCTCTGTTCCTGTGGCTTACCTTTTTTTAAGGTAATTTTCTCAGACTGAGTTAGCCAGACAAAATATGTTTCACATCTCTCTCCCTTTCGCCCTCCTTCCTTTTTCCCCAAGAAGGAAATATTCTACAAAATTATTTCCAAAACTTAACCTGCAGTCTTATCTTTCTCCATAGCTGTTTTACACGCGTTTATTTGGGACACATAAATCCTGCGCCTTCATGATTACATTTGTTATTTCATTAACCATTGGGCAAATAATTACTGGGGCAAAAACTGTGTTCTGGAATTATGCCGGAGCCTGCTCTGAGTAAATGAAGGGGGTAATACAGACCTACTTTTTACTTTTATTTGTGCCATTTGCCCTTGCAAAACATTGAAGAATAATCATGCTAAGCCTAAGGAGAAGGAGAAAGAAAAGATAAAGTGATTTAGAGCCAAGAGTGACACTGTGAGACAAATAATAAATAAAAGCAAAGATAAGAAATAAGATAAATGGGAATGCAAACTGCTGCAGCCATTTTGAAGAACAGTATGGCGGTTCCTTAAAAAAGTGAAAATAGAACTACCTTATGACCCCGCAATTACACTACTAGGTATTTATCTAAGGTGTGCTGTTTCGAAGGGGCACAGGCACCCCCGTGTTTATAGCAGCACTATCAACAATAGCCAAAGTATGGAAAGAGCCCAAGTGTCCATCGATGGATGAATGGATAGATGTGGTATATATATACAATGGAGTATTACTCGGCAATCGAAAAGAATGAAATCTTGCCATTCGCAACTACATGGATAGAACTAGAGGGTATTAGGGGCGCCTGGGTGGCTCAGTCGGTTGAGCGTCTGATTTTGGCTCAGGTCATGATCTCACAGTCCGTTGAGTTCTAGCCCCGTGTCAGGCTCTGTGCTGACAGCTCAGAGCCTGGAGCCTGCTTCGGATTCTGTGTGTGTGTGTGTGTGTGTCTCTCTCTCTCTGCCCCTCCCCTGCTCATGCTCTGTCTCTCTCTGTCTCAAAAATAAATGAAAACATTAAAAAAAGAAGAAGATGTGGTATATATATATATATATATATATATATATATATATACAATGGAGTTATTACTCAGCCATCAAAAAGAATGAAATCTTGCTGTTTGCAACTACGTGGATGGAACTAGAGGGTATTACGCTAAGCAAAATTAGTCAGAGAAAGACAAATATCATATGACTTCACTCATATGAGGACTTTAAGATGAACATAAGGGAAGGAAAGCAAAAATAATATAAAAACAAGGAGGGGGATAAAACATAAGAGAGTCTTAAATATAGAGAACAAACAGAGGGTTGCTGGAGGGGTTGTGGGAGGGGGGATGGGGTAAATGGGTAAGGGGCATTGAGGAATCTATCCTGAAATCGTTGTTGCACTATATGCTAACTAACTTGGATGTAAATTTAAAAATAAATAAATTTTAAAAAAAAGATGAAGCAGCAACATAATTTTTCAAAACCAAAATAATAATAATAATAATAACATAAAAACACAGAGGGAGGCAAAACCATAAGAGACTCTTAAATGCAGAGAACAAACTGAGGGCTGATGGGGGTGGGGGTTGGGGAGCAGGGAAAATGGGTGATGGACATTGAGGAGGGCACTTGTTTGGATGAGCACTGGGTGTTGTACATAAGTGATGAATTACTGGGTTCTACTCCTGAAACCAATACTACACTGTATGTTAACTAACTTGAATTTAAATGAATAAATTTAAGAAAGAAAGAAAGAAAGAAAGAAAGAAAGAAAGAAAGAAAGAAAGAAAGAAAGAAAAAGGAAGGAAGGAAGGAAGGAAGGAAGGAAGGAAGAAAGGAAGGACGCAGAAAAGACCAGAGGAAAACAGGGCATCATGGTCCTCTTACTCTAAGTTGCAAGGTCCAGCCATGAGCCTCATGTAGCTGTTGAGTATTTACATGTAGCTCATGCACCTGAAGAGCTGAATTGTTCATTTTTATTCATTTAAAATATTTTCCGATCAAACACAACTTTGTTGTTTTGATAGACGCCATATTACTTTAACTATAGAACATTTAGAGCCTAAAATGGAGATGTATGCTAAATGTGAAATATACACTGAATTTCAAAGACTTCTTAGGGGAAAAAAAAGTAAACTACCTTAGTAATAATTGTTAGATGGACGTCATACTGAAATGATATTATTTTGGCTATAGTGGGTCAAATAAAATAATTACTTTTAAATTAATCCCTCTCGTTTCTTTAAAAATTTTTAATGTGGCTACTGGCAAATTTTATATTACATAAGTGCTTGGACTCTATTTCCATCGGACCTCGCTGCCATACAGGATATTCTTTGTCCTTTGGCTGCTCAATTCAGTTGCTGTGGTAACTAAAGGGGCCTCTAGGCTCAGTGTTTCCTGGAAGGACCCGGAGTGAGTGGGGGGAAGGGAGGTGTGACCTCAGGGAAGGTTTTCTTGGATGTCACGTTTCACTCATCCTCGGTTCTCTCCGCTAACAGTTGGATTTAGAAAATATCCTCGCTGTAAAAAAGAGAGAGATATCATACTCTGGTTTGTTTCAGGTCCAGTAGCATCAGTTTGAATTCTAGGCCCTCAACCAAAACCCCAAAGAGGGATGCACTTTCCCTGGTTTACCAACTAGAAACATTATGTCCATTTACTGCTCTATCACTGGGCACCCTCTTCCCCCATAGTGAAGGGGTTGCTAGGCTACAAATTAGGAATTTGACCAGTGTTATCCACCCCCCAACACACACACCACCAGCAAAGCCTCGATACTATCTCTCCCCCAACTCTTTAATCAGAACTAAATTGTCTTCTTTGTTTACTCTCACCCTGGAGCCTCTTCTCTCTCTCTCTCCTCTTGTTATCCTTCCATCTTCCTCTGTTCACATTTTTCTTATCTGTTTTTCCTACTCATCTTGGTCAATTGTCTCCTATGGCTTAGAAATCGGATACTTATCTCACTCTTTTCTTTCAAGAAATTCACAGTCCGTAATTAATAGGCTATTGATCATTCTCTCCAGTGTGTAAGAATCAGTTGGGCTTGTCCCTTTTTAACAAACATGGTAAGTGGAAGAAGGGAAATGCTATGAATTCCTTAAAAGCCAGGAAGTTTTTTGCCCTACATACTGACGAGTCCCCAACTTCTTGGAGAGCATCTGACGTGTACTGCGTGTGCAGCAAATACGTGTTTAACTGAATTTGGTAATTGTTCCATCTGTAGACGCTATAAACCTGAGAGTAGAGGCAAAACATTGTAGAATGGGTAGGATTCAGAATGGGTGGTATGGTGAATGCCGTATTAAGGAGTTTGGATCCGATCCCATAGGCAGTTGATTTTTTCCTTCCTGCACCCCAGGGAAGTTGGTCTGGCTCCCAGATACTCAGGTTTTCTTCCTCCTGGGAGAGATTGTACTAATCCGAGGACAAGGAGAGCCAAAACCTGGTCCAATTCTTCCCTTGTTTGCGTTTCTTCTCTCAAACTGCCCTTCCTTCCCCTTCAAGATTGTAGACCTAGCCTGTAATCAAAAAGCAGCTGATAAATTCATAGCATTATGCATCTTTCTGCTTACACTCCTTCAAGCAACCTTAACTCTCAGATAGTAGCACCCAGTCAACTTTGCCTTATATAAATAGCATTTATTCTCTCTTTATAGGTTAATTTAATTCCCAGCAGATGCGAGAGCAAAAATTAAAGTGTATTTGCCCTCCCTCCAGCCTTTCCTGGTAGCATTTTGTCTGTGAAACTAAGAGGCTATATAGCGGCTATTAGAAGAGGGAAGGAGGACGAGCTTAAAAAACGGAGTGGGGAGGGTGAAGGATGTGGTTTTGAAACAAGGGGAGGGAGGGAGTTGTCGTCTAGGGTGGGGGTAGAATTTGAGGTCACAAAATTCCGAGAGGTCACGGGATCACTAGAGGCGGGTGTGGGGTGGGGCTGGGGGGGCGGGGGGCTTGTCTCCCTTGCAGGCTCCACCCTTTGCAGAGATTATAAATAAGTAAGCCGGCGAGCTCTAACGGTGAGAGTGAGGGGGACATGTGGAGCGGTCCTGGGGACCTGGAGAAAAACTTGCTGCCCAGAAGGACATTTTGGAGGTTTTGCTGACTGCAAGAGGTGGCTCTGGGATCCCACTCCTAGATCTTTATTGAAGACTGGAAAAGAATTAAATTAGGGCCATGGGGACACATAAGGTAAGAGATGATACGATTATCAATTATTTTTGCGCCTGCGGGGCACACTCAGAAAGGCCGAACTCAGTGGTGATGACTGTGCTGGGTTTTATTCTAAGTCATCTAGCCATCTTCAGGCCTTTTCGCTTCTCCAGCCTGCAGTGCCACAATTTGGCCACTACTCTGGATGTTAGAGCCTATCAAGGATTCATCCCCGTCCCGCTCACCTTTCCGTCGTAGGGAGAGACACCGGGAGAAGTTGTGTGTGTTTCTCAGGGGGTTTTTTGTGTGTGTTTTTGTTTTGTTACATAATCACATGCACTGAGGATGCGAGGATGAGATGGTTGAGTGTTAAGGCTGCCTGGCTGTGTTGATGACAAGCGTGGGTCTCTGAGCGAGCGCAAAGATTCCTCTGGAAGCATTAGACCTTGAAAAGGCCTGGGATTGGTTTGGGGGCCTGGGTCAGTGTTCAGCCATCTGCTCTATAACCTATAGGAGTTCCTGGATACTAAGGAGATAGAATTCCCGGGGCCCTTATTGTGATTGCGATTGTGAGTGCACGATACATTAATAGGTCATCGTGTGTTGTGTATGCAATATTTGCAAGGAGAAAAGCATCATCACCAAGGTAAACTTATTTGAAAATAAATGAAAATAAGAGAAGGGATGAAGATGGGGGGGGGGCGGGGAGGAAAAGGCCCTCAGGATAGTAAATGATGAGGTGAGGCAGAAAAGAAGAGGTGCTTACTGATGGGAAAAGGATTAAGCAGAAAGAGCTGTGTACGGGGCGGGCGGGGGCACTCAGGTACTTAGGCCTAGTTGCCTAGGGTACAAGGTCAGCTTGGAGAACGGAAACTCCTAGCCAGCCACTCAGTCTAATCGGACAGGGAGGGGGTACAAGGAAAGGAAGGACTGGGAGAGCGCTGCAGAAGATGTCTTCAGGCTTAACAATTAGGCTTACCTCGAGCTGGAAATTTCAGATAACACTTGAATTACTCCAGCAAGGTGAAAGACGACTCCCTCCTCCCCACCTTGTCTCCCCAGTGTTGGGATGGAAGGGAGCTAGTGCACGCCCCCTGCTGGGTGGGGGCAGCGGTACGTTATCAAGTAAACAGGAAGAATTTCAAATCGGACCTGGATACCTGTGGGTAGATGCTGTAGATTACATTATCTCGAGAGATAAGAACAGCCCAGTGATGAGGACACCACCACCACAACTCTGGGCTTCAGTGGGATCTGGGGTACAGGAGAGACACTGTTTCCAAAATAATCCACTTCCAGGAAGCCCCAGGTCTATGCTTGCTTTTATCTGGGGCTGTTTTTTTTTTTTAATACTTTCAAACCAATTAACCCAGGTCCCCTTAACTTTCTTCCCATAGTATCTTGCCACTTCTCCCAAGTTTACGTAATGGTCTGCACATCTCTGGATAAGTTCTTCAGTACAACCTGTTGTTTTGTGTTCCCCATTCGTTACCTAAATGTCATTAAGTTTTTGTTCTTTGCATACTGCTCATAGCCAAGTGCTCCTAGTACTCAATCGAGAGTTGTAAGGACTGTTTTTTTTTTCCCTTCTCTCCCTCCCCACTCCAGGTCACGGCGCCGCTGATCTTTGCCATCTCCATCGCTACGATAGGCTCTTTCCAGTTTGGCTACAACACGGGAGTCATCAATGCTCCCGAGATGGTGAGTGCCGGAAACTAGAGTTAAGGGTTAGAATTTGGAATAGGGAAATGATTCCTTGAAGTAGGGTTTCAAGAGTGAAGAATTTCAGTCAAACTTGGTGCCTAGCTCGGCTAAGGCTGAAGAGGCAGAATAACGGTGGGGAAGTCTATAGCTGAATCATTAAAGCAAAAAACTCAGTTGCTCCTTAAACCCGTGACTGGACCCGTTCTCCTCTCACCCTGTCGTGATGGTGGGAAAATGGGGAGGTGGGGGGTTCTTGGGAGGACTGGGGTAGTCACTGAATATCGGTGCTACTACCTACTGGGATTTTCAGGACAAATCAAGCTTGTTCTTTTCGGAGCTGCCATTAACTCCAGTATGTTCTGGGTCTCTTCCAATCCCATCTGTTCACTCACTGGATTCTCTACCTATAAAGTAATCGTAATGCTGTTTTCTTAGGGAGGAGAAGATCGCCCATATTTGTCCCTTCTCTCATTCAAGTGTAACAGTCTGCCTGCCCACCCACCATTTTAATTTGCAGATCATAAAGGACTTTCTCAACAACACTCTGAATAACACACACAACAACCCTCGCGATGAGGTGTTACTCACTTCCCTCTGGTCTTTGGCTGTGGCCATCTTCTCCGTCGGTGGTATGATTGGCTCCTTCTCCGTTGGACTCTTTGTCAACCGCTTTGGCAGGTATTGACTAGAAACTGGGCAAAGAAGGAGGCTATGCCGGTTGCATTGAGAATAGGTATTGAGAATCAGGATGGAGAGGCTATGGGGCGCCTGGGTGGCCCGTTAAGCGTCCATCTCAGGTTAAGATCTCATGGTTCCTGAGTTTGAGCCCCACGTCCGGGCTTCCTACTGCTGTCAACACAGTGCCTGCTTTGGGAGGACTCTCTGTCCTTCTCTCTCTGCCCTTCCCCTGCTCGTTCTCTCTCTCTCTCTCTAAGTAAATAAAAACTTAAATAAAAAAAAAAGGGAGGGGGAGGAGGTAAGGATGTATTTGAATGAGAGCATTCCCCAATCTGATCAAGGCAAGCTTAGTCCAACAGGCACTGAATAGGACTGCCCTTGCTTGAAGCCGTGTTGCCCGTCAAGAGATTAGCCTTTGGCAGTCCAGCATAAGCTAATTCAAGATTCCCTAATAAAGTGCACTGTGGAATTTCCCAGAAACCTGTTTATATTCACAAGGTCAGAAGTTGTTTGCTTTTCTTAAAAACTTTGCGGTCTCGTGCAGATGTTTGCATTATTTTACAAAGCCGGATCGGGAGGAAACGTTTTGTAATCCTTGGTCTGTGGCACGTGTGGACAATGGCCAAATAACTGAACTGACATTCCCCCCTCCCCCAAAAGAAAATCGTATCTCCTCATTCTGTGCTAACTTGATTAAAATGTCTTAGCAGAATACTTCCAGTATTCTGGTGAAGGAACCATTTCATCTGCTAATGAGATGTCCTGGAAACACAAATGGAATTCAACTTTTTAAAAAATTAAAGCAACCAGTTTTATTTGATCATTGTTTGGCTTGCATTGTCGAGGGCACCTTGTGTCAACTAAAGTCACTGAAATTTTAATGTGGACCTCCCAATTCACGTGACTTTCTTCCAATTGTTCTTTTCTTGAGAGAAAGAACCTCTCTCCTAGAGAGAGGTGGGGACCCAGGGAAAGGAATGCAGAGAAAGGCAAAAGAGAGAATGAGGGATGATTTGGGATGTACCTTTAAGATCTCCCCAGGATTTCAAAGATCTCCCCAGGATTTCAAAGCTCCCCCGGGTAATTCCAGTGGGCCTCCCGAGGGGAGAATCTAGATTTGGTTCTTCCCAACATCTGTGGTAATTTTTCAGTGTTAACCTCTTACCTTGTCATCCTTTAGCTGTTCCAGTGGCTTTGCCTCCCACATCTAACACACAAATGCGACAATTTATTATTTTATTCTGGCTCTCAATACTAATTGTCGACGGCCTCCCCACAGGTTAGCCTTAGAGAAGGCGAGCTGCAAGGCGGTCTGCTTTTTACAAATAGAAAAACATGTGTCTGAACTCTATCTTTGTTACTTGTTGGTGACATCTAAGCAGTTACGTTATAACAAGACTCAGTAAGAAGCATACAGAGATCAGTACTGGTCCAAAAATTTCTCTAGAATGTGTTGGACCAGCTGTAGCAGAATTGCCCAGGGCGGTGGTTCTCAAACCTTCTCTTTGAATGAAATCACCTGGACTGCTTTGGGGATCAGATTGCTGGGCTCCACCCTAATGATGCAATAAATTGGGTGGATGGGACAATTTTAATTTGTTGCAGATCTCTAGCTGATGCTGTTAGTCTGTGGCCAACTTTGGGAACTACTGGCCTTTGTGGTTACTGCGATTCTGGCTACAGCTGGGGCTTAGGAGAATCTTAAACAAGTTCTCTAGGTGATTTTATGCACACAGAGGTGTAAGAACCGCCGATCCTGGTTATCCCAGCTAGAAATGTTCTGATAACAGAAAAAGGAAAAGTCAGACCAAAAAGAGAAGGTTGGAGAAGGGTGAAAAGACAAGGAAAGAAGGAGAGAGACTGGGCCTATTTTGTAATTTCTCTTGTGTTTTCATGTAACCTTTCAGGCGCAATTCGATGCTCATCGTCAACCTGTTGGCTGTCGCTGGTGGCTGCCTTATGGGGTTCTGCAAAATAGCCAAGTCGGTTGAAATGCTGATCCTGGGCCGATTGATTATCGGCCTCTTCTGCGGCCTCTGCACAGGTTTTGTGCCCATGTACATTGGGGAGATCTCGCCTACCGCCCTGCGGGGGGCCTTTGGCACTCTCAACCAGCTAGGCATCGTCGTCGGGATTCTCGTGGCTCAGGTACTTCCTGAATGTCAGTTTCATGGCTCCCTAAATGAGTTAACATAGAGTAGTCCTGAATCTCTAGCACGCATTCAACTACGTAAGTTTCAGGTATCATTACTACAACTCCCAGACAGCTTCGGAAGCAAGGGAGGGTAGAGAAAGGAGAAGAAACAGACTTTTTCTTTTCCTGTGGTAAAAGCACAGAGGGTTTTCCGAATTTCGTTTTTAATCCACCGTGGCTCGGAAAGGATGAGATTTATGGTAGCCTCTTTGCCTGGCTTCCAGATCTTTGGCCTGAAAGTCATCCTGGGGACAGAAGAGCTTTGGCCCCTGCTGTTGGGCTTCACCATCATTCCCGCGATCCTACAAAGCGCAGCCCTTCCCTTCTGCCCGGAGAGTCCTCGATTCTTGCTCATTAACAGAAAGGAAGAGGAGAACGCCAAGGACAGTGAGTATCCCTCACACCCTCACTGTAGGAATTTTAGGGCTGCGGTCTGTTTCAGGACGAGGGTGTTGGGTCTGTCCTCTCCTTTCCCTTGCCCCTCAGAACCCGAGTGAAGGGTTTCCTGATGGCTCTCATGTCAGAAACTTTCTTTCTTCTCTCTTTCTTTTTTTGTTTTTTAAATTCTTTTTAATGTTTATTTTTAAGAGAGAGAGTGCGCGCGCACAATCAGGGGAGGGGCAGAGGGAGAGGGAGACACAGAATCCGAAGCAGGCTGTCAGCACAGAACCCGACGCCGGGCTCAAACTCATGAGCTGTGAGTTCACGTATGGCCTGAGCCTAAGTCGGACGCTCAGCTGGCTGAGCCACCCAGGCACCCCTCGATTCGACCCCTAAAGAATGATGTGAGAATTAAAAAGGGGGGAGTGCTGAGTGTCCGACTTCATGTCATGATCTCGTGGTTTGTGAGTTCAAGCCCCACATCGGCTTGCTGCTGTCAGCCTGTCAGTGCAGAGCCTCTGTCCCCCCTCTCTCTGCCCCACCCCCCCCTCAAAAATAAATAAACACTTAAAAAAAAATTAAGAGAGAAGCCGATTAAGGCACGGATGCTAGCCAAGGCTCGTCTCGCGTGGCCTCTTCCCAGCTGTTACGGGGAAAATGACCTTGGGTCAGCACCTTAACCTTATCCTTGGTTTGCTTGTTTTACCAGTCCTCCAGCGATTGTGGGGCACCCCGGATGTGACTCAGGACATCCAGGAGATGAAAGATGAGAGTGCTAGGATGGCACAAGAAAAGCAACCCACGGTGCTGGAGCTCTTCAGATCGCCCAGCTACCAGCAGCCCATTATCATTTCCATCATGCTCCAGCTCTCCCAGCAGCTCTCTGGAATCAACGCGGTGAGTATCTGCTCCACGTCTGAGGGGGCGGGCCCACGTTGCACTTAACTCCCCTGACCGCGGTGCCAGGTGCTGGCGTGGTCACCCCACGACGCTCGCCACATGGCGGCCACTCCAAAGTGTTGGTTATCCAGGCTCTGACTTAGTGTTGGTTTTTATTTCCTTATTACTAGAGTTCATTTATTTTTTGCAACGTTTATTTTTGGGACAGAGAGAGACAGAGCATGAACGGGGGAGGGTCAGAGAGAGAGGGAGACACAGAATCGGAAACAGGCTCCAGGCTCTGAGCCATCAGCCCAGAGCCCGACGCGGGGCTCGAACTCACGGGCCGCGAGATCGTGACCTGGCTGAAGTCGGACGCTTAACCAACTGCGCCACCCAGGCGCCCCTAGAGTTCATTTATTTAAGTGATCTCTGCACCCGACGTGGGGCTCGAACTCACAACTCTGAGATCAAGAGTCCAAACGCTCCCCTGACTGAGCCAGCCAGGCGCCCCTGTTTTATTGCTTTAAGATTCTGTCTGCAGCACGTTTTCCATGTGGAAAAATAAGATAAATTCAAACAAAAAATTCATCACCTTTAGTCTTGGAACTTGTGGTTCACATTTGTCCTCTTCCAAATTTTCAGTATATAGGACATTACAAATTTATCTACTTTTCATTAATCCTCTTTCTGACCCACTCATTTTTTATTTCCAGTTGTCTTTAACTTTGGTCAGTCTTTTTTTAAATTTTTATTTATTTTGAGAGAGAGAGAGAGAGAGAGAGAGAGAGTGCATGAAGGGCAAAGAAGGAGACAGAATCCCAAGCAGGCTCTGCGAGGTCAGCGCAGAGCCCGATGCAGGGCTCGAACCCAGAAACCATGAGATCATGACCCAAGCTGAAATCAAGAGTCAGACACTTAACCAGCTGTGCCACCCAGGTGCCCCTAACTCTGCTCAGTCTTATCTCATGTCATCAAAGATAATGTAAGCCATACAACTAAAGTAGATCCAAGAATTTACTGCTGTGGCTTTTTTTTCCCAGGACTTTACAGTCTAGAAAGCATGGTAAAGCCCAGGGGAATAATGAGGCAATCCATTCAAGAGGTATACATGTACTATTCTATATGTATATTTACAACTAGAATAGTGACTCTGATCGTTTAAAGTGGGAGCAAAATGGAAGCTGACAGTTGGCAGGTAACTTACATTCTATGCATGTAATCACCTTTCAGCATTTGAGTCTTCGGTGTGGTAAGAGAGGGTATTTATTCCCCTACCTTCTATCCATTTGCAGATAAAATATTTGTAATTGAGACACATTGCTGTCCTGCCTCTTTAAATTTCAGATGAATGCCTTGAGAGCTTCTGACCAGTCTTTTCTTTCTTTTTTTTAATGTGTATTTATTTTTGAGAGAGAGAGCTAGGGAGGGGCGGTGGGGGTGGAGGGGTTACTTAGAGCCGAAGCAGGCTCCATGCTGACAGCAGAGGGCCCTGCGCTGGGCTCGAACTTACAAACTATGATCACGACCTGAGCCAAAGTCGGACACTCAAATCAACTGAGCCCCCCCCCCCCCCCCCGGATGCCCCTCTCATCACTCTCTGATCAATATGATTAGATCATTTTGTAGTAAGTTGGCCTTTGGCCTTTTCTCCGTAACACGCCAAGAAGGTTGCTTGTATCTGAAATAGCAGTGCTTCTCATGCAGGGTTGGAGGATGTAATATCAGAAATTGGGAGGAAAGATAGTTCAGTGAATCTCGTTCTCAAATTTTGTCGCTGTAAAAATCACTGCTGGGGCACCTGGCTGGCTCAGTTGTATAACATGCAACTCTTGATCTTGGGGTTGTAAGTTCAAGCCCCACGCTGGTTATAGAGGTTACTTAAAAAAAAATATATGTATATATATATATGTATATTTGTGTATATATATATGTATATTTGTATGTGTGTACATATATATATATTTTTTTTTTAATAAAAAAAAAAATCACTGTAGTAAAATACACTCTGAAGACTTTCCAGAACAGCAGGGCTGGGACTAGAGTGAGGCATCGAGGTGCAAGTCAGTGGTCCTAAGCATGAGCGCCTCCTTAAATTCTGCACCCTAGGTGCCTCACTCGCACCCAGCATGCATAATTTAGGCTCCAATGCGGGCCCTGTGAAGCAGGATCAGAAAAAGCCCACTCTTGGAAAAATTACAAATGATAAATTAGCACTCTGCAGTACAGACTCCTCCCACTTCAGGAAATGATGTGTGAAAACACTTTTTCAACCTACATTTGAGTAAACGGTGTTTTCTAATTTCCTTAGAAAAGGCAGAGGGTCAGAGGTTGGGTAGTGTTTACCTAGCAGAGTAAAACTGCTTGAGGGTGAGATGATGTAGGAGTTAGCTTGAATCCCGCTTGATAGCAGCAAATAGCAAGGTAATTTGACTGTAAGAACTTTCCATGAGATGTGTACGAATGCATTAGGTTTTTGTTGTATAGGCTTTTAGATAAGAGAGAGTATTGCCATAACTATTCATTGCTAGGTTTAACTGTTCAAATGTCTTTTCTCACAAGCTTTATAATATTAAGTATTATTAGAATTTTTTTTAGCAGTCTTAGCTCCCCCTTCTCTTCTAGAGCAGCAATTTTTGATTGGGATGATACTACAAATCTTTTTTCCTCCCTACCTTCCTTCCTTCCTTCCTTCCTTCCTGCCTGCCTGCCTTTTTTGAAGATTTTATTTTTAACTAATCTCTACACCCAAAATGGGACTTGAACTCAGAACCCCGAGATCAAGATCTGCATTCTCTACTGACTGAGCTGGCTAGTCGCCCTAGTTTCTTTTTTTTTTTTTTTTTTTTAAGTAAACTACACCCAATGTGGGTCTTGAACTCTAAGCCTGAGATCAAGAGTCGCATGTTCTACTGACTAAGCCAAGAGCCCGCAGATCTGCTTCCAAAAGCACAGCCTTGTGGCACCTGTCTGGCTTAGTCGGTTGAACATCTTGCTCTTGATTTTAGCTCATGATCTCATGGTTTGTGGGATCGAGCCCCACACTGGTCTCCATGCTGACAGCACAGAGTCTGGTAGGGATTCTTTGTCCCTCCCTCTCTGCCCCTCCCCCACATGCACTCTCAAAATAAATAAACTTTAAGAAAAAAAATTTATTAAGAGCATAGCCTCGGGGCGCCTGGGTGGCTCAGTCGGTTAAGCATCCGGCTTTAGCTCAGGTCATGATCTCGCAGTTCACGAGTTCGAGCCCCGCGTCAGACTCTGTGCTGACAACTCAGAGCCTGGAGCCTGCTTCGGATTCTGTGTCTCCCTCTCTCTCTCCCCCTCCCCTGCTTGCGCTCTATCTCTATCTCTCAAGAATAAATACACTTAAAAAAAATAAAAAATGTAAAAAGCACAGCCTTAGTCTTATTTTAGAAAATACAAATATACGTGGCTTCTATCTGAGGTGGTAAGAGTTGTTTCTTGAAAGGTAAATCCCAGTATTGATGCTTATATTCATGAAAAAGTCTGACGAATTTTGCTGTAGAAACAAACACTCTGGATGAAATCATAAACTCTTGACTCAAACCTGAGGGACTGAGCCTAGATGATCTAGACACTGCCAGGCACTGTTCCCTTATTACCTTGAAGTCTGAGTCCAATATTTTGACATCTCTTTAACCAGGGTAGTTGTAGCAGCCATACATAACCGTACACGTTAAATAGCAGCTTATTGAATAGTATAAAGTTAAAATGATAGGAGGTATTACTTCCTGAAACACTTGGGATGGACCCAGAGCTAGGAATTCTAGCCCGAGTTCTGCCTCTAATTACATGAGCAGGCTTGAGGTTACTCCTCAATTGCTTCACCATCAAATTAGAATATCAGTGTACCTATCACTGTTTTCAGGCCTAGGGTAGTTATCTATTGAAGAAGCTTACTTAAGGGGCTTGCTGCTGGTTGGCTCAGTTGGAAGGGCGTTTGACTCTTGATCTTGGGGTCACGAGTTCGAGGCCCACACTGGGTGTAGATCTTACCAAAAAAAAAAAAAAAAAAACTTTAAAACACACAAGGCTTAGTTGAAAAAATTAATAGGACTTAAACCTTTAGATCTAAGTTGGTAAAAAAGATGTTAAGGAAGAGACTTAAGTGGAGCAGGAGTCAGCGTACAAGAAAAAATGGAAACAAGCAGCTAGAATTGACAAGAACTAAGAAGAGAATAAGAGGTAAGATTCAGAAGATAATTCATTTGCAGAAAAGATACCGTGATTGAACAAGAAAACCCCAGAAAGGACCCCCTTAACCTCCTGGGACGGTCGAGTTTATTTTTTGAGGGTTCTCTGTTTGACTGCGGTTTCAGAGCTGCATCTTTTGTTTCCCACTAGGTGTTCTATTACTCAACAGGCATCTTCAAAGATGCGGGCGTCGAGGAGCCAATCTACGCCACCATTGGTGCGGGTGTGGTTAATACCATCTTCACCGTTGTTTCTGTAAGTTGGGTGCTTTGGTAGTTTGCGGGGGCCGGGCCGGTGGGGGGCAGTTCTTACTACACATGTTCAAAGATGGGTTTCATGGCCTTCCACCTCCCTACCATCACCTAAACCTTTTTGGCCTGTTCTTCGGGGAAAGAAAAGCTATGGAGTGATGGGTGTAAGTAGACTTCACTCCCTCCAAGCAAACAGGAAGTGCATGAGAAGGAGGGAGGTGTGCGGGGATGCTTTGAGCTTGGAACTAAAATGGGCGGGGTGACCATAACAAGTATCCTGCCATTGGGAAGGCAGATTCGGGTAACTCATGCGGCGTTTTCACGAAAGGGAAAGCAGAAATTTCATGTTCTGTTATTCTCCTTATAGCTGTTTCTGGTGGAAAGGGCAGGGAGGAGGACCCTGCATATGATTGGCCTTGGAGGGATGGCTTTTTGTTCCATCCTCATGACCATCTCCTTGTTGCTAAAGGTGAGTGCTCTTGGAGGAAAAGAAGGGGGGCGGGGGGAGGCGGGTAGCAGAGGTTACAGGTGACCCTCCGTGACACAGGTGGGAAGATCCGTAAGGTCACATGCCCAGAGTTTTAAGAAAAGTGGATCATCGGAGATAGGTAGTTAAGCTGTTACAATTCTTGTATCCGTATAACATGTGGCTTGTAAAATACCCTATGTAATTTAATTCTTAAAGTAATCTTGAAGTAATAATGACTCCCATTTTACGGACAGTGAAATGATCTCAATGTGAAAATGACCTGTGTGTGAGGTGAGCACACGGTTAGGATTCAAAAACCCAGGGCTTTTGGCTAGATAGTCCAGTAACCCCATTGGACCCCGGCACAGGGAGCTTTTCGTGTTCAGTAGGTCCCCGTCTCTGGGAGGCTAGATCCTAGCCAGGTTGTGCTGTCTTTTAGTACTCACTTGCCTTTGTTCCTTTCTCATATAGGATAACTATAACTGGATGAGTTTTGTCTGTATTGCTGCTATCTTGGTCTTCGTGGCCTTCTTTGAAATTGGCCCAGGCCCCATTCCCTGGTTTATTGTGGCCGAACTCTTCAGCCAGGGACCCCGCCCAGCTGCCATGGCAGTGGCTGGTTGTTCGAACTGGACCTCCAACTTTCTGGTGGGGCTACTCTTCCCTTCAGCTGCAGTAAGTAAATTACAACGAATCTCCCCTAGGGGCGCCTGGGTGGCTCCGTCGTTAAGCATCGGGTCATGATCTCATGGTTCATGAGTTCCATTCCAACATCAGGTGAGCTCGAGCCCCACTTTGGGTGAGCCCCACTTCTCTCTCCCTCCCTCTTTCTCTGCCCCTTGTGGGGGTTCGCTGTCTGCCCCTCACTCACTTGTGCCCTCTCCCTCTCTCTCAAAAAAGAAAGAAAGAAAATGAAATTCACCTAGCCAGTCTCAAAACCAGCTCACCTGGGGCGCCTGGGTGGCGCAGTCGGTTAAGCGTCCGACTTCAGCCAGGTCACGATCTCGCAGTCCGTGAGTTCGAGCCCCGCGTCGGGCTCTGGGCTGATAGCTCAGAGCCTGGAGCCTGTTTCCGATTCTGTGTCTCCCTCTCTCTCTGCCCCTCCCCCATTCATGCTCTGTCTCTCTCTGTCCCAAAAATAAAATAAAACGTTGAAAAAAAAAATTAAAAAAAAAAACAAAACAGCTCACCTAAGCCAACAGGTTTAAAATCTGTTTCCTGACACCACAGAGGGTTAGATATCAAGTGTTTTAAAACAGATTTTCTTTCTCATTTTCAATGGCATATAGAAAAAGAAGGAATGATGGCAAAAAAGGATTGAAGCAGGAGGGTTAAGACTGGGAACCCACCCCTCCCCGCCCCCCAGAGAGAGAAAGAGAGAGAGAACACATGCATGGGTGAGGGGGTGCTGAGAGAGAGAGAATCCCAAGCAGGCTTCGTGCTGTCAGCGCAGAGCCCGATGCGGGGCTCAAGTCCGCAAACGATGAGATCATGACCTGAGCTGAGATCAAGAATCAGACACTTAACCAACTGAGCCACCCAGGCACCCTAAAACTGGGAACTTTTATTAAAAGACCACCAGTCCGAGGTGATTACAGGCATAGTTCTGTCTAGAAACAATGATAGTTTTAAGCCTCCAGGGATTCCAAACCAACACTTAAATCCATAATTTGAATTCGCATTCATGACTCCGTGACCTTTAAGGCTCACTACACAAAGGGATGTCAATGAATGGATGAGACAGCTCCTATTCTAAAATGACCTGGAGTTGGTTCCTTAAATAAAGGAACTTGCAGTGGACTTCTGGAAAGCAGTTCCTATTTCTGTGAGTCTTTCGGAAACCCAGATTTGATCTGATTTTGTTTTATTTAAATTGTACTTAACAGAGAGTGACAGAGAGAGAGCACACACAGGGGAGGGACAGAAGGAAAGAGCAAGAATCTTGAGCAGACTCTAGCTTAAGTACCGAGCCTGATGCGGGGCTCAGTCCCATGACTCTGGCACCAGGACCTGAACCAAAATCAAAAGTGGGACACTGAACCACCTGAGCCGTGCAGGCGCCCCAGAAACCCGGATTTTAAAAATCATCTTCAACAGTCCTAAACTACTCCGTAGGTATTTAGAAGCAGGGAACTTTAGTGAAGAGGGAAAAGAACGGCTCAAAATTGCAGAGAAATCTAGTAAGTTAGCAAGGGCATCGTAAATCTCTGAGGAAGCCTTGATGTTCTTGTTAAATGCGGAGAGGTTATGTCTTGGAGCCTACTAGAAATGGACGGCACGGAAACGAGTTTGGCCACGACCAGACTTGACCCTGATGCTCCTTTTTTTTTTTTTTTTTTTTTTGTATCTTTTCACTAGTTCTATTTAGGAGCCTACGTTTTTATCATCTTTACCGGCTTCCTTGTTATCTTCCTGATCTTCACCTTCTTCAAAGTCCCGGAGACCCGTGGCAGGACTTTTGAGGAAATCACACGAGCCTTCGAAGGGCAGGCGAGGGAGGCTGTCAGAGGTGAGAAAGGCCCCATCGTGGAGATGAACAGCATCCAGCCCGTGAAGGAGACCGCCACCAGCGTCTAAGCCGTGCCTCCTCCCCGCCTCCCTCCCAACACGGAAAAGCAACCTCTCCCCAGAGGAGGGAGAGACCTCATCAGGTTGTAACCCAGGACTGTTTCTGAATGCTGCTACTTGATTCCTTTCTCTTCCCTCACACACCATGAGCACTCAGAGGAGCCCAATGCTGGACTTAGTTGTATCTTCAATGGCTTTCGAAACATTTCAGTTCTTGGACGTTTCTCTTCCGTGTAGAAGAGACCAAGTGAACCTAGCTTCATCTCCGGAGGGACTGGCCACTTGGCTTATGACAACATTGCCAGCTCTTCCTCCCTTGGCTTCTACTATGGCCCCACAAGGGCCTACAGGGGAGTAAGAGTGAGGTACAGTTTCCCTGACCCCAGACTTACCAGGAAGCAGATCTACAGGAGTGTGGAGGGCAGAGAGGGATTAAATACGAGCACCTTCCTCGCTTCCATACAGCTCTCTGCAGAGCAGATTAACTTGAGTTTTATTTATTTTTACCTTCTGGTTTTATTGCATAAATATTTATTTTTTTAAGTGTGAAGTAATTTTACCAAATAATGGAAACGTAAGGAAATTGAGGTTAGAGGGAGGCGCTTAAAGAGAGGTTTATAGGGTAGAAGATTCGATACTGGCGAGGTCAAGGTGCAATAAGGGAAGATTTGCGGAGAAAAGTAATGTGTTATCGGAGGGGGTACGATGGGGCGCGTGAACGTTGCGCGTTGCCTCTCAGCGATTTCTGTCCTTCAGGTGGAAACTCTCAAGTTAAATTTCTCAGAGAAGTCATGTGCCTGTATTAAGAAGCTACTGGTTACCTTTGGAACTTTTTTCTTTGTTTAAGATTTTATGTAGTGTTACTTGAAATCTCGGGTTATTATTGAGATGGGCATTGTAGTTAATGGTGGTTAACGGGTTCTAATTTTGGCTGGAGTCCGGAGAAGGGAAGGCGGTTTCTAGCAATCCGGTCTCCCCTCGCTGGACCAAACAACTCCCTCCCCTTGTAGTAGACTCACTTTTTTGTATTTTGTTTTTTTAATGAGCTCCTACCACCTGCCTGGTGGGAGAGCCTCCCCAATGAGCATCCCAAAATATTGGTTCTTGGTAGAGGTTCAGTATTTCTAAATGTTATTCTTTAGGAGATTTTAGTTGTTGATTTTTATTTTGTTTTAAGCCATAGCTTTAAAAGAATTCAGAGGAGAATGTTGGTAACTACCTTGAATTTGTAACCTCAGCTCTGGGGGTGGGTCTTTTCCTGAACGATTATTATCCAGTTGAACTATATGTTGTCGCTTTACGGTCATTGCATGTGTGTTCATCTGTTGCCATATTTCCATAGTGTTACGTCAAGTGCCCTTCGGGGCCGTACATTTGAGACAGTTATGAGTAAATGTGCAGTGTAACCCACACTTGAGAGAGTATGAATGTATGTGCACTGACACTTTGCTCTGGGTGAGGTAGTTTATTGGTAACTTGTTTCCTCGGTGTTCTACAGCCCCCCCCTTTCGAACAGAATGTGTTAAAACTCATCTCTCTATATACAGAGAACACTGCCTCTTCTGGGTGGAATTTGCATCTAGGGTTTTCTTCCAGACTTTATACAGTTCAGTCTCATCTGGCTACCTTTCCCTGTTGGAGAGATGGGGGAGAATTCCTTAAGGAGACTACTGGTGGTAGATTCCATCTCACCCTAGACCCAGACAGTGGGAGTAGGAAAGAAGTGTGAGATCAGGACATGTGGCCTCTGGAGGTCGTTGGAGGGGAGTCATGGGGTAGTGGGAGGCCTTTCTTTTAAGAGGACAAAGAAACAAACTGAAGACTTCTAACTCTGGAGCATTTCGGAGAATTAGATGAGATGGAGGGGTTTCTGTTCGCCCCAGCTCACGGACACCTCCACAAATCCTCTAGTTTCCCAGTATTTGAATAAATGGCGATTGGACCCCATGACATTTACTCTGTCTTCCCTCTTTCGTATGTTGCTTGATCACCCTCTCTCTCCTTGGTGCTTACACAGTTCAGGCCCTTTAGCCAAACCCTTGCCTATGACAGTATTTTACTTCCCAGTTCTCACTGTTCCCTCTGGTCGTTGAGCCACTGGAAAACAAAACAAAACAAAACAAAACTCGCAGAGCTTTTGGAATGGGGCTTTGAACAGGTGACTTCCTCTAACCGCCCTTCTACGTCTGGCTCCTCAAAAACAGTGGGTTGGCAGTTAGCAGGTGGAAGTCTTCCCATTTCGCAGCGACCGGATTGTGAATATTTCCAAATGGATTTTCTATTATTAATGTTATTGTGGTTCTTTGTTTTGAAATAAAAATCCTGAATGTACATATGACATCACACAGGCTTGTCTTTTTTCATTTGTGCTTTGCTGTGTTTCTGTCCTTCCTGGAACACAAAATCGGCTTTAAGTCCTGGTTTGGCCACACAGTGCCTGTCGCTGCCTTGAGTAAGTTTCTTTTTTTTTTTTTTTTTAATTTTTTTTTTTCAACGTTTATTTATTTTTGGGACAGAGAGAGACAGAGCATGAACGGGGGAGGGGCAGAGAGAGAGGGAGACACAGAAGCGGAAACAGGCTCCAGGCCCTGAGCCATCAGCCCAGAGCCCGACGCGGGGCTCGAACTCACGGACCGCGAGATCGTGACCTGGCTGAAGTCGGACGCTTAACCGACTGCGCCACCCAGGCGCCCCTTGAGTAAGTTTCTTTATGAGAGTCTAGTACACATAAAAATAGCGATGCATGTTTATCACACAGATGAAATGAAAAGCCTTAGAGCGTTGCTTTGCACACTCCATAAATCACCGTTGCTTCCTTTCCTGAATGAGAATTCTGCTTTTCTCTCTTGAGAAAAGCTTGCTTCCTTCCTTTCCCCGCTAGTCTTTGCTCTCTGAAATTCATCCTACACTGATTAAGACGTCCATACTGTATGTATATTGCCATCCTACTCAAAATCCTTCAGTAGCTTCCAGCCAACTACAGAAAAAAACAAAACAAAACTTAAGCCCCCGACGGATCACTCCCCCACCCACCCAGGGCAAGGTCCCTGCTACCTTTTCAGTTTGATTTACCATATTGTAGCTCCTATTTATACAGGAAAACACCCACACCCACTTCATCACTCATTAACACTTTTTTTTTTTTAATGTTTATTATTTTTGAGAGAGAGACACAGAATCTGAAGCAGGCTCCAGGCTCTGAGCTGTCAGCACAGAGCCCGACCTGGGGCTCACACGCATGGACCGCCAGATCATGACCTGAGCGGCCAGGCACCCCTCTCATTAACCCTTTCATGCCCTCATTTATTACTTTGACACTCCCCTACATTTCCAATCACTTCCTAAAGACACGTGAACGGCTACTTTTTATTTCTATCTAGTCCAGGCGTGAGCTCCATAAAGCCTTCCTTACTGGCAACATAACCCCTCCACTGGTACTCTGCGTGACGGGTAATGAGGATGAAACCCTGACCTGAAAGAGCCCTGGGAGAGCACCATATTCTCCATGATTGTGGGGATCGCAGCTCCCTTTTTCTGTTTTTGCTTCCTTGTAATTCATTCTCGGGCAACCAGACTGATCTTAAAGACTTCCAATTACATCTTGTCACAAACTAGCTTGCAGACTCCTTTCCTGTGGCCTGTTAATTCAGGGACCACACATCCCAGTTTACTGCGATCGCCCTGGTGTAACTTCCAGCATACTGCTTTCATTCATTTTCAAAACTGCCCTGAAAATGTGTTCGGGGAAAACGTCTGCTTCTTCAACTTCATCTCTTGACACTCTGCTCACAGACTAGCCACACTGGGCCTTCTAGTTTTCAAAGACGTCAAGTTCATTATCAGTAGGTTCTTTACACTTGGCCCCTTGTACTTAGAATATTCGGCCTCGACATTTTTTTTTTAATTTTTTTTTTTAACCTTTCTTTATTTTTGAGACAGAGAGAGACAGAGCATGAACAGGGGAGGGGCAGAGAGAGAGGGAGACACAGAATCAGAAGCAGGCTCCAGGCTCTGAGCCGTCAGCCCAGAGACCGATGCGGGGCTCGAACTCACGAACCGCAAGATCGTGACCTGAGCTGAAGTCGGACGCTGAACCGACTCAGCCACCCAGGCACCCCTGGGCCTCGACATTTTGTGCGGCTCAGTCTACCTTGTGAGTTAGGTCTTAGTAAACAACCTCTAGAATATAAGCCCCATAAAAGCAAGGACCTGGTCTGTCTCACTCATACGTCGCACACTGTTGAACATCTAACATGTTTAAGCGTTATCAGTCTGGTTCCAATCAGAAAACAGAAACCACACAGTGACTGGTTGATTGATTGATGGGGGGGGGGGGGAGGACAAATAATTTTTAATTTTTTTAAACAAATACACCGAAGAAACCGCACAAGTATTTAAGCAGGGAAAATGTAATATAAAGAATACCAAGGGAGGCCTGGCTGTTTCAGTCAGTACAGCATGCGACTCTTGATCATGAGGCTGGGGGGAAAAAAAGATACTGAGGTATAATAAAAGTAAAAGATAATAGATAGGACAAGTCAATATGGTATCCTAGAGCTGAGGGAGAGTATCCAAAGAGAGACTTGGAAGAGAGGGCATCTCCCCAAAGCTGAGGTTCAGATCTTACTGGAAAAGGCACGGTTGCAGTCTACTGGATGGCAGAGAAATGTGCTGGGTTGCACAGGCCAGAGCCAGTGTGGCCAGGGAAGCAGGGAACAACTGCAGGTGAGCCACAGCTAGTGGCGGGACAATCGAGGGTACCCAGGGAGTCGGGACATCAACATGGTTGGGGGGGGGGGGAGGGTGGCGCTTTGGGCCTTGTGGAAAGTGATTGCCAGACAGAGGCAGAGGCGGTGAGGTGACTGAAGAAGCTTGCATTCTGGGTGTGTGGCTGGGGCAGGGTGCCCCCGAATGTCCTGTCACCTGTGGTGCGGCCACCGGAATCCGCAGCACCATCTACTGAGAAAACTTCACTGTGCTTAACGCTCTCAAGAAGAAATGATTTCAAGGAATTCTATCCCTTACCAACAGGTACTGAAGGATGAATTTGGAGCTGTGAGGCAATAAATCGGTAAGCGGCACAGCTGTTAGATGGCTGGCCGGCCGAAGCGATCGTTGGCTGAATCTGCCATTTCCACACCTCCCAAAGCCTACCTGTGCTTCGATGAAATTCAAGTTGAATGAATGAATGAATGAATTTATGTATGTATGTATGTATGTATGTATAACCGAAAGTGTTTGTTGCAGATATTTGGCTGAAGTTCCCACTGTGCGGCTGCCGCTGAGGTTGGGCTGGCGGTCCCTGCCCAGGGTTTTGGCAAGTGAAAAAGAGGAAAGGGAGAAGGTGGCCCTTGAGGTTGGAGTGGGTGCTGCCGGATGAGGCGGGGGGCCAGGCTGCTGGTGAGGCCCCAGCCCTCTAGCTCTGGCTCTGCGTTCCCGGTCTTCCCCACGCCGGCCCATCACCACAGAGAACCTCCCGGGTGTCGATCCCCAAAGAGTGACGCCAACGAATCACCCAGTGTTACATCTGTGTCCTTGATCCGGGCCCTGGTTGCCGGCGCGGCTGCAACCCGCCGTCCGCCAAGGCACCCAGCCACCTTCCTCCTTCCGGTCGCCGCCCTGCTCTCTCCGCGACCCCTGCTGCAGGGCGCACTGAGCGCGGGGGTTCCCAGGCCGCGGAGCCCCGCCAGCCCTGCGGCCTCGACCAGCCACTTCCTCCGCCCTCCGCGGCGTCCCTGGAAGCTGGTCTGGCGCCTGGGAAACCGCAGACCCCGCGAGAGGCGGGGCTTCGGCCGCGCCCTCACTGCGCAGGCGTGGGCGGCCGCAAACCTGTAGTCCTGAGTCCGTTTTGTTCGAGAGCGTTAGAACGATTACTGACTGGCTCTGGTCCAGGTCATAACCCAGCAAACCTTGCAATGCAGGTGTTCCCCACCTGTCTTCTTATGAAGCGACTTTAACTACCCTTCCTGGATTGCCCTAGGCTTAGTGACTTAATTGATGGGACTGAATCACGTGAGTTAGGATAGATTTCAGAAATTAATTCCAGGGGCACCAAGGTGGCTCAGTGGGTTGAGCTTCCGACTGGATTTGGGCGTCAGGTCATAATCTCACAGTTCCGTGGGTTCAAGCCTCGCATCGGGCTCTGTGCGGGCAGCGTGGAGCCTTGTTTGGAATGCTCCATCCCTCTCTGTCCCTCCTCCTCCTCGTGCGCTGTCTCTGCCTCTCTTATTTCTATTTATTTAATATTGATTTATTTTTGAGAGAGAGAGAGAGAGAGAGAGAGAGAGAGAGAGAGACAGAGTGTGAGTGGGGGTGGGGAAGAGAGAGAGGGAAACACAGAATATGAAGCAGGCTCCAGGCTCTAAGCTGTCAGCACAGAGCCCCACCTGGGGCTCGAACCCACGAACCATGCATGATCTCATGACCTGAGATGAAGTTGGACGCTTAACCAACTGAGCCACCCAGGCGTCCCTGAAGCACAAACGTTTTTAATTTTCTTGGTGGTTTTGTAAAATAGTATAACCATTATGGAAAATACTATGGAGGTTCCTCAAAAAGTTTTAAATGGAACACCATAAGGGGCGCCGGTGTGGCTCAGTCCCTTAAGGATCCGACTTCAGTTCAGTTCATGATCTCACAGTTCGTCGGTTCGAGCCCCACATTGAGCTCTGGGCTAACAGCTCAGTGCCTGGAGTCTGCTTCAGATTCTGTGTCTCCCTCTCTCTCTCTGCCCCTTTCCCACTCATGCTGTCTCTGTCTCTCAAAAACGAATAAACATTAAAAAAAATTTTTTTTAATAGAACACTAGATGATTCAGCAATCCCAGTTATGGATATATATCCAAAAGAATTGAAAACAGGTTCTTGAAGAGATTTTTGCATACCCATGTTTATAGCAGCACTATTCACAACAGTCAATAAGTGAAAGTAACCCCAAAATCCATCAATGGATCAATAGATAAACAGAATGCTGTATATTTATCTGAGGGAATATTATTTAACCCTAAAAAGGAAGGAAATCCTGTCATATCCTACAACATGGATGAACTGTGAGGACATTAGGCTAAGTGAAATAAGCCAGTCAAAAAAGACAAATACTGGGTGATCCTACTTGTATGAGGTATCTAAAATAGTCCAAATAAATAGATAAGTAAGTAAGTAAGTAAATAAATTCGTGTAGTTAAAGTCGCAGGAACAGAAAGTGGAACACTGGTTGTCAGGGACCAGGGAAAGAGGAAAAGGGGAGCTTTTTGTTTAATGGGTACAGAGTTTCATATTTGCAAGATGAAAAGTTCTAGATCTCTGTTTCACGGGAGCATGACTATACTTAACACTACTTTATCTGTACATTTTTTTAAATATTTATTTATTTTGAGAGAGCGAGAGAGAGGGAGAGAGAACTCTCATGAATGGGGGAAGGGCAGAGAGAAAGAATCCCAAGCAGCCTCCCCCTCTGTGCGGTCAGCACAGAGCCCTACTAGGGGTCCGTCTTAGGAGCTGTGAGATCATGACCTGAGTCAAATTGATGTATACATTTTTTTTTTTAATTTTTTAAATGTGTATTCATTTTTGAGAGAGAGACAGCGTGCAAGCAGGGGAGGGACAGAGAGAGGGAGACATAGAATCGGAAGCAGGCTCCAGGCTCCGAGCCATCAGCCCAGAGCCCGACGCGGGGCTCGAACTCACGGACCGCGAGATCATGACCTGAGCTGAAGTCGGACGCCCAACCGACTGAGCCACCCAGGCGCCCCAAATTGATCTACACATTTACAAATGCTTCATGTCTTAGTCTCTTCAGGCTGCTTTAACAAAATGCCACAGACTAGGTAGCTCATAAACAACAGAAATTTATTTCTCATAGTTCTGGTCTGGAGCCTGATGTCCAAGATCAGGGTGCCAGTTTGCTTTGGTGAGGGCCACCTTCTGGGTTGCACACTTCAGGTTGTATCCTTAGGTGGTGGAAGGGAAAGGGAAGCCCTCTTGGACCCCTTTTATAACAGCATTGATCTCATTCATGAGCGCTCTACCCTCAAGACCTTATCACCTCCCAAAGACCCCACCAACTAATACCATCACATTGAGTATTAGGACTTCAACAAATAAACTGGGGGTGGAAGGGACACGGACACTCACAGTATAGCAGTTAAGATGGTTTTAAGATTTTTCTAACTGGATCAACTTTAAGTCATTTGTTGTTATTGTCCGTGCCATGGCGAAACTTCGTAACCGTAACCATCAGCTGTGCAAACATGGGAACTGTTTTTACCGCTAAGTAAGAGCGTAAAATCGTACCACCACTTGAGAAAGCGGTGGCTTTCTGGGAAAAATTGAAAATGCATCGCCCCAGTTCTTCACCCACCCCATCCCACCCCCCAATTCCATGCTCTCTACTAAGTGGTTTTGTAGTTTTGTTATGGTCTGAATGTTTGGGTCCCCCGCCAACCCCAAATTCACATGGTGAACTCCTTCCTAACCCTCAAGGCGATGGTATTAGATGGTATGGCCTTTGGGAAATGATTAGATCATAAGGGTGGGGCTCTCATAAATGGGATTAAAGCCCTTACAGAAGCTCTCCACCCACCCCCGAAGCTTCCTCTCTCTTTCCCTCATGTGAGATTACAGCAAAAAGATGGCAGTCAATGAACCAGGAAGCAGGCTCTCATCAGACACCGAACCTGCTGGTGGCTTGATCTTGGGCTTCTTAGCCTCCAGAACCATGAGAAATAAACTTTTGTTGTTTATAAGCCACCTAGTATGGTATTTTTGTTACAGCCACCCTAACAGACTAAGACAAGTTCCTTCTACTATAAGAGAGGAGTGTGCTTCCATTTTCCTTGTTTGTTTGTTTATTTATTTGTATTTTCGACACCCAACTATGGGACTTGAACTCAGGACCTTGAGATCAAGAGTTGCATGCATCTCCAAATGAGCCAGTTAGGGGCCCCTTTTTTTTTTATTTTGTTATGCTTTCCTTTAACTTTAGGCTCAGTCATATGACTTGATTTGACCAATAAAATAAGGCAGAAGAAATAGCTATGTCAGTTCTGCCTTAAGAGATCATGCCTTACTATCATTTGCCCTCTTTCATATCTGCCATTGGCAAGGGCAGAGCTTCCCTGGGTAACTGCTGCAAACTTAGACTGGCCTCCAAAATAAGCAGGTAGAGATATCTTAGTCCAAGCCTCAGGGAGAAGCCTCACTCAACTCGATCTGTGGCTTTAAGCTTAGCCAAACCCAGCCTGGATCTGCTGACCACTCCTAGCCTATTTGCAGATTCATGAGGGATAAGAAAAATTTGTTATTTGAAGCTACTGTATTCGGGGGCTGTACGAGCAAAAGGTAACTGATAAAATACAACTACCTGATGCCCCAACAATTCCATCCTTAGTCATATACCTAAAAGAAATTTTGCACTAAATTTAGGCAAGGATAGATGCAGAGGGACAGTTAGAAGCCACTGTAATTATCCTGGTAAGAGGTGACTATGGCTTGGGACCAGTGGAGCTGGAAGAATTGGCAAACAGGTATGTGGCTTTAATGAGAGTCTAGAAGTCTGGAAACCTAAAAGGAAAAGAATAAAAGAAGAGATGTCACGGGGCGCCTGGGTGGCTCAGTCGGTTAAGCGTCCGACTTCAGCCAGGTCACGATCTCTCGGTCCGGGAGTTCGAGCCCCGCGTCGGGCTCTGGGCTGATGGCTCAGAGCTTGGAGCTTGTTTCCGATTCTGTGTCTCCCTCTCTCTCTGCCCCTCCCCCGTTCATACTCTGTCTCTCTCTGTGTCAAAAATAAATAAACTTAAAACAAATTAAAAAGAAGAAGAAGAAGAAGAAGAAGACGACATGCCAGGCAAACTTTAATTAAAAGAGTTAATTTAGGGCACCAGGGTGGCTCAGTCGGTTAAGCAGCTGACTTCAGCTCAGGTCATGATCTCAAGGTGCCTGAGTTCAAGCCCCGCATCAGGTGAGCTCGAGCCCTGCTTCTCTCTCTCTCTCTCTCTCTCTCTCTCTCTCTCTGTCTCTCTTTCTGTCTGCCCCATTGTGGGATTCTCTCTTTCCACACCCTCGCTCACTTGTGCCCTCTATTTCTCAATAAAAAAAAAAAAAGAAAGAAAACAAAAACTGTCAACCCAGACATTAACAAAATAATAATAATAAGAGAGAGTTATTTAGAGGACCTTGCTGGCTCAGTCAGTAGAGCATGTGACTCTTGATCTACGGGTTGTTAAGTTTGAGCTCCACATTGGGTGTAGTGATTACTTTAAAATAAAATGTTTAGGAGCACCTGGGTTAACTGGCTCAGTCAGTTAAGTGTCCAACTTTAGCTCAGGTCATGATCTCACAGCTCAGGTTCATAGGTTTGAGACCTGCATTGGGCTCTGTGCTGATGGCTCAGAGCCTGGAGCCTGCTTGAGAATCTGTGTCTCCCTCTCTCTCTGCGCCTCCCCTCACACTCTCTCAAAAATAGGTAAACATTTAAAAAAAATTTTTTTTTCTCAACATCTATTTATTTTTTTTTGGGGGGGGGGGACAGAGAGAGACAGAGCATGAAAGGGGGAGGGGCAGAGAGAGAGGGAGACACAGAATCAGAAACAGGCTCCAGGCTCTGAGCCATCAGCCCAGAGCCGGACGCGGGGCTCGAACTCACGGACCGCGAGATCGTGACCTGGCTGAAGTCGGATGCTTAACCGACTGCGCCACCCAGGTGCCCCATCATTTTAAAAAATTAATTTTTTTTGCATATGTACTTGGGGATATTTTGGATCATCTTTGTCCCATTGATCTATTTTTTTCTGCAGCACCAAATTGCTTACATATTTTAAGGGCTGCAGGGCTACTCCCTCCTCATTTTCCTTTGGAATTTTTCAGGATTAATTTTTTCAACTTCCAGTGAAAATCCTTCTGGTATTTTAACTGGGATAACATTGAATATGAGTTCATTTGAGAAGCATTACTATCTTTACAATATTGGGGGCACCTGAGTGGGTGATTCAGTTGGTTAAACAACCAACTCTTGGTTTCAGCTAAGGTCATAGTCTCACAGTTCATGAGATCTAGTCCTGCTTCAGGGTCTGTGCTGACAGTGTGGAGCCGGCTTGGAATTCTCTTTCGTCTCTCTCTCTGCCCCTCCCCCACTTGCGCTCTGTCTGTCTGTCTGTCTCTCAAAAATAAATAAACATTAAAAATTTTTTTAAAAAATTACTTGAGGTGCTGAGGAGCATGCAACTCTGGATCTAAGGGTTATGAGTTCGAGCCCATCTTGGGTATAGAGATTACTGAAAAATAAAATCTTAAAAAAATTATTTAAGAATACATGAAGTAGGGGCACCCGGGTGACTCAGCTGGTGGGGAGTCTGCCTTTGGCTCATGTCACGATCTCATGTTTCTGTGAGTTCGAGCCCCACATCAGACTCTCTGCTGTTAGTGGGGAGCCTGCTTCAGATCCTCTGGCCCCCTCTCTCTGCCCTTCCCCTCCTCACACACATGTGTGCTCTCTCTCTCTCTCTCAAAAATAAACATTAATTTTTTTTTTTAATTTTTTCTTCAACATTTATTTATTTTTGGGACAGAGAGAGACAGAGCATGAACGGGGGAGGGGCAGAGAGAGAGGGAGACACAGAATTGGAAATAGGCTCCAGGCTCTGAGCCATCAGCCCAGAGCCCGACGCGGGGCTCGAACCCACAGACCGCGAGATCGTGACCTGGCTGAAGTCGGACGCTTAACCGACTGTGCCACCCAGGCGCCCCAACATTAAATTAAAAAAAAAAAAATACGTGAAGTAAAAACAGGCAGACTAAAGAGAGAAATAAACAAATAAAAAATATTGGAGCTTAATCACCACCTCTCACTAACGAGCAGGGTAGTCAAAAATCAGCATGTATATGGAAGATGTGAACATTACCAACCACTTTTATCTCAGTTACATTTAAAGAATGTTACACCCACCCAGTGACTAAAAAATACACATCATTTTCAAATGCACACGGAATGTTGACCAAGGTAAACAACATGCTGGGCCATAAAATAAGTCTTAATAAAATTTAAAACACTGAGATTTACAGAGTATATTCTCTGTCCACAATAGAACTGAATTAGAAATCAGTAATAACATTACAACTAGAAAATCACAACGCTTGGGAATTAAAAACAAACTTTAGGGGCCTCTGGTTGGGTCAGTCGGTGAAGCATGTGACTCTCAATTTTGGGGTTGTAAGTACAAGCCCCATGTTGGGGGTGGAGACTATTTAAAAGTAAAGACTTGGGGGGCACCTGGGTGGCTCAGTCGGTTAAGCATCCGACTTCGGCTCAGGTCATGATCTCACGGTCTGTGAGTTCGAGCCCCGCGTCGGGCTCTGTGCTGACAGCTCAGAGCCTGGAGCCCGTTTCAGATTCTGTGTCTCTCTCTCTCTCTCTGCCCCTCCCCTGCTCATGCTCTGTCTCTGTCTCAAAAATAAATAAACGTTAAAAAAATATATAAATAAATAAATAAAAATAAATAAAAGTAAAGACTTGGAAAGAAAGAAAAAAGAAAGAAAGAAAGAAAAAAAAAGAAAGAAAGAAAGAAAAATTGTGAGTAAGTAATCCATGGACCAAAAAATACATCACAAGGAACACTGGAAAATATTCCTAAATAAATTATAAAATACAACTTATCAACATTTGTGGGCTGCAGCTGAATCAGAGCTTTGACAGAAATTTAGAGCTGAAAGTGATCATATTGAAAAATATGTGGAGCGCCTGGGTGGCTGAGTCAGTTGCCCAGGCTGAGGTCACGATCTCACGGTTTGTGAGTTGGAGTCCTGAATAGGGCTCCCTGCTGTCTGTGGCAGAGCCGGCCTGGGATCTTCTGTCTCCCTCTCTCTGCTCCTCCCTGGCTGATGGGCGCACGCCCCCTCACCCCATGCTCACTCATTCTCTTTGTCTCTCAAATATAAACATTAAAATTATAAATAAATAAATAAAACCCAAATATCATTTTCTTCTTATGAAGCTAAAAAAGAGACAAGCAAATTAAACCCAAAGTTAGTAAAAGAAAGAAAATAATAATGCAAATAGTGTGGGGGGGGGGTGGCTGAGTGGCTCAGGCGGTTGAGAATCTGACTTCAGCTCAGGTCATGATCTCCCCGTTCGTGGGTTCGAGCCCCGTGTCGGGCTCTGTGCTGACAGGTTAGAGCCTGGAGCCTGCTTCGGATTCTGTGTCTCCCTCTCTCTCTGCCCCTCCCCTGCTTGTGCTCTCTTTCTGCCTCTCAAAAAATAAAATAAAACGTTAAAAAAAATTCTTTAGGAAAAATAAACAGTGGAAATTAGTGAAATAGAAAGCAGACAGGCTAGAGAAAAACATTAACATTTAAAAATTAGTTCTTTGAAGATTAATGTAATTGATAAATCAGTAACAAAGGGAGACTAAGAAACAAAGGGAGAAAATACAATTTACCACCAGAAAATTTTTGTTCGATATTTATTTATTTATTTATTTATTTAAGTAATCTCTACACCCAACATGTGCTCGAACTCACGACCTGGGTATCAAAAGTTGCATCTTTGGGGCTCCTGGGTGGCTCAGTCAGTTAAGCGTCCGACTTCAGCTCAGGTCATGATCTCCCGGTCGGTGAGTTCGAGCCCCACGTCAGGCTGTGTGCTGACAGCCCAGAGCCTGGAACCTGCTTCGGATTCTGTGTGTGTGTGTCTCTCTCTCTGCCCCTCCTCTGCTCATGCTCTGTCTCTCTCTGTCTCAAAAATAAACATTAAAAAAAAATTTTTTTTAAAGTTGCATCTTCTGACTGAGTCAGTCAGACACCCCTTATTTGCTTTTAATGGCTGTAAAAATACTCCAGTAGATGGATTTATCAGGACATATTTAAGCGAAGTCCTATTGATGGACATTTAGACTTTCTTTTTTTTTTTTTTTTTTTTTTTGGCTACTCCCAACACTGATGCAATGAGTTTCTTTATGTAGTTGGCTGAATAATGACTTAGCATACATTCGCAGGAGTGATAGAAGGCTATTCACATTTTGTATTTCTATGCCCATAACTGACATTATTTATTGCCTATAGTCCATGAGCTAAAAAAAAAAAATCCTATTAGATGAATGTCTCATTCAATCTTCACAGGAACCTTTTGAAATAGCTTTAAGCATGACTTACAAGAAAACTGAAACACAAAAGATTGCAGAGTAACTTGCTCAAGGTCACAAATGGTAGGGCTGGGATTTTAATTGGAGTGTAGTTTAATTGGAGAGAACCTGGTTTGGGTCTTTTTATCTGACTGCATTTCAGAAGGGCCATACCAAATATCAAATCACTCTCCCTTCAATCTGTAATGTTTTTTTTAAACTTCTTAATTTTTATATTAAGTAGTCTACAACCGACAGGGAGAGGGAGAGAGAGTATCCCAAGCAGGCTCTGCATTGTCAGCGCGGAGCCTGATTCAGGGCTCGAACTCACGAACCGTGAGATCATGACCTGAGCCGAAACCAAGAGTTGGACGCTTTCCTGACTGAACTGCCCAGGTGCACCACAATATCCTCTTTAAATGAATATTCAAGGGAGTATTAAAAAAACTCTTACACAGTTGGTGCTCAATATTAGTAGCTAATATGGAAACCCGCCGGGTGGTTTGGAATATAATAATAAGGTAGACTTGACTAGGAACTATTTGGATATGGTAGTTGAAGGAAAGTAAATATCCTAGGATAACTGCCAGGATCTGGCTATGATAATAGGATGGATTATCTTGCCATGAACCTGCACAGAAAATCCTGAAAGAGGAGTGTGGGAAGAAGGTAATGGTTTTGATTTTGGACGTGCTAGATTTGCAATGCCAGTGAAATGTCCATAAGAAGTACGGTTACCATTCACTGAGTGCCTACCTGGGGGGTTTTGCCTACGTTAGCGCCAATCCTCACCACAAAGAAAAGTATTACTCACACTTATTCTTTTTTTTTTTTAATTTTTTTTAATGTTTATTTATTTTTGAGACAGAGAGAGACAGAGCATGAGCAGGGGAGGGGCAGAGAGAGGGAGACACAGAATCTGAAGCAGGCTCCAGGCTCCGGGCTGTCAGCACAGAGCCCGACGCGGGGCTCGAACCCACCAACTGTGAGATCATGACCTGAGCCGAAGTCGGACGCTTAACCGACTGAGCCACCCAGGCGCCCCTTACTCACGCCTATTCTACAGATGAGGAAACTGAGTGGCAGAATCAGGTTAGTGTAAATGGAGATACCAAGTAGGCAGACATGTCTGAGATCTGGGCGCTGCAGACTCTTAAACTGAAGATCCAGACTTGAGAACAATTAGCCTAGAGGTGTAGGGGTGCCACTGACAAAGAAGGGTAAAGCATGAAGACTGGTAATAGGACAGGTCTGAGGGCGGACTCCCGTGGAATACTTCCATTAGCAGAGGAGAAGCCCTACAAGGTCTACAAGGTAACGGTGGGAAAGGCATTTAGGAGAATAAGGGTTATTAGCAGAGATAAATTTTATTTTTATTGCCTTATCTGTATGGCAAGGCAAACATCTAATTAACAGACATCTGTTCTCTTGTTAATCTGTCTCATGTCAATTTGACTCTTATCAAAAGGACTCTGGAAGGGGACAGAATTCTTGCTCCCGGACACCAGCATTCTGAAATGGAAACAAAGGTGTATAGGAGTATAGCTGAGGTTATGGGTTTTGGACTCAGCTCTACTTAGATGTGTGTCCATAGGGAAGTTATTATTCATGTTCCAACCCTCATTATCTGTAATGGGACAGTCATACCTCATCTTGTTTTATGAAAATTAAATAAGAGATGCATTTAAAGTAGTTATCACAATACTGGGCACATAGTTGCTATAAATGTTAGAGTCAGGTAAGGTAATATCCAAGGTCAAAGCATTTAACCGTCTGTCTTATCTCCAAGAAGACAGGCATAACCTCCAACACCTAGCAAAATACCTGATACCTAGGAAGTATTAACCAATATTCTTTGACTGAGCTAATGAAGCGTGAATTTTATGATGTTTTTTACATTTTAGTTTGATTTATGACAATGGCTTATTGAGAACAGAAAATGAATTGCAGTGGATTGAAGAGGTATTGGGGGGGCAGTTTCTCAGTGGAGACAGGGGTTGTAGTCAACTCAGACGGAAGAGAAGGCCCTACACCATTGGCTGGGTTCTGTAAACTTCCAGAACTTCTGTTTCTTTTACATATAAATGGTAGTTAAATTCAGAGTGTGCCTTAAGGATCACGTGAAATCAAATTTATAAATCTATTCCCATGTAAAAGAAATGCTGTCTACATGTATTCATACATAGTTATTTTCCTCCAAGTTGAAACTGGCTTTATTTTCCACTATTCTTTTGGAAAATGCAAGGGGCATGAGGAAAGACAAAGTAAAAAGCCGTTGGTGGAGTTAAGAATAATAATCATGTTTCTCTCATCCTGATGGGGATTGTAGTGCAGAGTCTCAACAGATAAAAAGAACCCTTTTTTATATGAATAAGAATTGATCAGAGAACCAGTGGAAATTAACATAATTGTGCTGAATGGGTCAAAGGGCAGCACCAGAGGAACCTTTAAAGCCTACACAGTTTGGGGAATGTTAAGTATGATCCTAGGATTTAAGTGGCTGGGGAAGGATTTAGACATAAGAAATGAGACCTGGGGGGGAAAAAAAAAAGAAATGAGATCTGGGATCGAGGGGAGGCTAAGAATCAGGGGCGATCTATGGTTGCAAAAACGACAGGAACTGCGTGGCTTATACAGTTTAATGTGCACTTACTATATCGTCTGAGAATGTTCACTTCCACCATGGAACACAACCGAAATTTTTGTAACACGTACGGCACATTAATTACAGAGAAATTAGCAGCCAGTAGGACATATTAGATTTAGGTGGGCAGAGTATATGTGCACAGAGCCCCGAAAGGAATGGAAGGAGCCAGAGAAGCCTTATTATTTAGCACCTCTTATTTAGCAAGCGGGGCAGGGGCAGAGAGAGAGGGAGAATCTCAAGCAGGCTCTGCACTGTCAGCATAGAACCCCAAATGGGGCTTGAACTCCTGAAACCGAGATATCCTGACGCGAGTCAAAATAGAGTCAGACGCTCAACCAACTGAGCCACTCAGGCAGCCCGACAGCATCTGTTAAGTCTTCACTTAAATTGGCCATCCATCCTTGACCCCGTTCCAGCCCCACATGTATAATGCTCAGGTAGTGAAAATAAATTCCACAGCGGTTCATCAAGCTAAGGAGAGCTGCTCTTGCGGCCAGGAACACTTGCCAGGGTGTCTGCAATAGAGCATGCCTGTGTGACTGTGTCCAGGGACATTCCTTCTGCAGGACCCCGGCCCTTCGACCTCAGGTTCTGCTCCTCAGTCTTTGCAGTCACATCAGGCACCAGAGACATATTTGAACATCGCCACCCTTTCTATCCTCCTTGCGCCCTGTCCCTACGTATGTGAGCGTGACCCATCTCATTCCCCATACTTTGTTGGCGTGAGAGTGTGATCAGATTGATTTCATAGGATTCTAGCACCTTTATATCTTGAATATATATATTTAAATATATATGTATATTTAATAGATGTATTTAAATGTATATGTATATTTAATGTTCATTTATTTTGAGAGACAGGGAGAGCCAAAGTATGGGAGGGGCATAGAGAGAGAGAGAGAAAGACAACCCACACTGTCAGCCCGGAGCCCCAGGCGGGGCTCGAACTCGCGAACCATGAGATCATGACCTGCGCTGAAATCAAGACTCCAACGTTCAGCCGACTGAGCCGCCCACGGGCCTCTGATTCTAGCGTCTTAACCTGATCTTTTCTTTTCTTTTTTTTTTTTTTTTTAATTTTTTTTTTTTCAACATTTATTTATTTTTGGGACAGAGAGAGACAGAGCATGAACGGGGGAGGGGCAGAGAGAGGGAAGACACAGAATCGGAAATAGGCTCCAGGCTCCGAGCCATCAGCCCAGAGCCCGACGCGGGGCTCGAACTCACGGACCGCGAGATCGTGACCTGGCTGAAGTCGGACGCTTAACCGACCGCGCCACCCAGGCGCCCCATTAACCTGATCTTTTCTGATAGCTTGCTTGGTAGTAGACCTGGAGGTAATGCTACCATTGGCGAAGTAATTTCTTGGCTTAACCTTTTCAAGTTCCCAAGAAACGCTTTCTTCTAGGACCACAGTTTTACATCGACCACCCACAACCCGGGAATCCTTCAAGGAAAAACTTGCCAGCAGCCGCTGCTTCTTTTAAATCAGGTTTCGCTTCAACCTCACGCAGAGGAACCTATTCAAATGCCTACATTTCAGCATCCTCACTCGAACTAACTTCCTGTGCCGGAAGCTTTTGTCTGCCCCAATTGGCTTCTTTATTTAACAAATTCTCTTTATCTCCCGCTTGAGGCAAAGCTCACGCGGCCCCCAGGAGGCATGCAATATTTACTAAAGTTCCTCCCCCACTTGCCTGCCCCTGTCTGGCAGTTACCTGCTCTTTCCTTTAGGTTTGCAGTCGTGGCCTGTTTTTTTCCCCGTAGACACCCAGTTTTCTGAATAGTAGGATTATTCAGAACAGAATTAAACTTGTCCTTTACCCCGAGAACCGGGTGCTTGAAATTCAGTAAGCAAAGGCTCCTAATCCTACCGCACTAAAAGCTTTGAATCTAGGCTGTGAAATTCAGACGACCCAGGCAAACCGACCCGGTGCGCTTCTTCCTTTCAGGTCCAAACCGAAAGGGGAATGGAAGCTGAAAACGAAGAAAAAGTGAATTTTAAAAACTGAAATATGAGAAAGTAACTTAAATATGACCCCGGAGGTAACAACCACCTCCTCTCGGAGGAGGGAGAGAGCAAGATTTTCACAAGAAAGGGATGTAAAAAGATGGAGGGGCTTGGCAGGTGCGCTTATAATTAATTTCCTTTCTGCCTTATCTCTATCATACTAGTTTATATTCCTGGCGATTCTGTGACCAAAAGGGTAAGTGAAAGGTCTTAAAGTTGAGTTTGCACCTCTCCTCATTCTTCTTGGCAACTTTGTCAAGCTTTTATATGGCTTACTTAAGAAGATAGTGAATTTTGCTTTTATTAACTTTATTCTCAAAGAGCAATCTTTTACCTTCTTAGGTATTGTGTGTGTGTGTGTGTGTGTGTGTGTATGTTAATAGCAACATAATATATATAATAACATATATTATAATATATATAATATATAATAGCATATATATGTTAATAGCAACATAATTTGTAGTGGTAAATCACCAAAACAGAAGCAATTTTAAATAACTTACAGTGCATCTGTAATGTGTAATATAACAATTGAGTCAGTTCTAAATTTACTGGTATGAAGAAACAATAAATTTACTGGTGTGGAAAGATCTGTATGATATATTCTTTTTTTTTTTTTAACATTATTATTTTAGAAAGAGAGGGCAAGCAGGGGAGAGGGGCAGAGAGAGAGAGGGATAGAATCTCCTGGCTCAGCATGGAGCCCCAATGCTGGATCCCAGACCCCGGGATCATGACCTGAGCCCCAATCAAGAGTCAGACACTCAACAGCCTGAGCCACCCAGGTAGTCCTCTCTCTCTCTCTTTTTTTTTTAATTAAACCAAGCATGGCTGACTCAGTCAGAAGATCAGTCAGTCTTGATCTCTGGGTTGGTAGGTTCAAGCCCCACATTGTGTAGACATTACAAAAAAAAAAAAAAAGAAAGAGAGAGATAATAAATAAAAACATTCATTTTTCTATGTTCATGAGCACAATCCTTTTTATTTAATTTTAATTTCATTTATTTTATTTTATTTTATTTTATTTTATTTTTAAAATTTTTTAACGTTTATTTATTTTTGAGACAGAGAGAGACAGAGCATGAACGGGGGAGGGTCAGAGAGAGGGAGACACAGAATCCGAAACAAGCTCCAGGCTCTAAGCTGTCAGCACAGAGCCCGACGCGGGGCTCGAACTCATGGACTGCGAAATCATGACCCGAGCCGAAGTCGGTCCCTTAACCGACTGAGCCACCCAGGCGCACCAAATTTCATTTATTTTAAAATAAGCTCTATGCCCAACGTTGACTCGGACTCACAATCCTAGAAATCAAGTGTCATAGGCTCTCCTGACTGAACCAGCCAGCTGCTACCGCTCCCCTCCACCCCCGGCCACCCCAGGATATACTTTTAAGTAGAAAAAGCAAGTTGCAGAACAAAATGCTTGCTGGTATTCCATATTAGGATAGGAAAAATAGGTTATAATTCTATTGTGTGTCACGTGTACACATGGAAATGTCTGGAAAGATAATATCAAAGTTAACAGTGATGTTGAAAGTTAACTTTATGTAATAATCTTCTCTTAATATTGTACAAATAGCTTTTGTTTTTTTAAGGGAATGACAGAGTCACACTGAGATGTAAGAAAGAGCCCCCAAACTTAATATTTCCCTGTAGTTCAATGACCTTCACCCTGATGTTCTTCCCGTCAGAAATGTTGTTAAAGAGAATATTCAAGAAGGAGACCATCTCAACCTTGGCTGATACATTTCAGGAAAATAGGAAATCTTTTTTAAGAATGCAACTATAGGAGTGGTTGGCTGGCTCAGTTGGAAGAACATGCGACTCGATTTTGGGTCGTTGAGTTTGGAGCCCCATCTTGCGTGTAGAGATCACTTAAATAAATAAATTTTAAATAATGTAATTATCAATTTTTAGGATTCTTCCAAATATATACCTCTAAATTCTGACATGCAAAGAGGTTGAAGATAGAATGCTAAGTGGAGCAAAAAAAACAAAAACAAAAACAAAAACAAACCAAACCTCTCAGAAGAGAATGTATGGTATGATCCTGTTACAATATATATAAAAATTCGCTTAAAATCACCCAGGGGGTGCCTGGGTGGCTCAGTTGGCTAAGCATCTGACTTGGGCTCAGGTCCCGATCTCACAGATTGTGAGTTCTAGTCCTTCATCGGGCTCTCTGCTGTCCGTGCAGTGCTGGCTTTGGAGCCTCTCTCTGCCCCTCCCCCCTTTCGTGCGCGCATGTGCACACTCTCTCAAAAATGAAAACATTTATAAAAAAGACCATCCAGGGGCGCCTGGGTGGCTCAGTCGGTTAAGCGTCCGACTTCAGCTCAGGTCATGATCTCGCAGTCTGTGGGTTCGAGCCCTGCGTCGGGCTCTGGGCTGACAGCTCAGAGCCTGGAACCTGTTTCAGATTCTGTGTCTCCCTCTTTCTCTGACCCTCCCCTGTTCATGCTCTCTGTCTCAAAAATAAATAAATGTTAAAAAAATTAAAAAAAAAAAAGACCATCCATATGACGTATACTAAAATACCTGTAGAAATTAAACTGTGCTTACTAGATTTGATTTACTGTTCATTTCTCTATTGTTTAAATTTGTTCTCCATAGCACGTTTTAGTTTTGCAGTCAAAAAGGTCCAGACAGCTTCTTTCTGCCTGTAGGCGTCCTGTGCTTTGATGAAAACACCTTTCTGTACTGGAGTGGGGAGGGTGGGGAGAGGCTCAATCTCTTAAAAAAAAAAAATAAACCCAGACTCTGGTTCCCTGATGATAGTGGGGTTCCCAGAGGTGTTTTGTCTTTACCCTGACAGGTGCCTGTTTGAAGACACAGGAGGTGACTGGCATTTCCAAACTGGCTAATCCCCAAAAGAAAACGCTAAACACCAGCAATTCTTTTTTCCTTCTTTTCTTTCAATCCTTCTTTTCCCCTTCTTTTCATTTCCAGAACCATGTTTTAAATGTAACAGGTGTTCTGCCACTCTAAGTCTTTAATTCTTAGCCATTCCCTTGCCTATTCCCAATGTCTTATAGCTGAACTTAGTCCAAAGCAGAAACAAGCAGAGATCAAGGGTGTAAAAACATCTGTTACATGACAAGGTTCAATACTAGAGAGCTAACTGCAGTTTCTGAAGACTTTGCGGGGCCTGGGTGGCTCAGTTGGTTGAGTGTCCGACTTTGGCTCAGGTCATGATCTTGCAGTCTGGGAGTTTGAGCCCTGAGCTCTGTGCTGACAGCTCCAGGGTTTGGAGCCTGCTCTGGATTCTGTCTCCTTCTGTCTCCGCCCCTCCCCCACTTGTGCTGTCTCTCCCCAAAAATAAAATTTTAAAAAATTTAAAAAAAAAGAAAAAAAGACTATCACTTTATACTAGCTATTTTCCCAAGGTCCTAGGTTCTTCCTCATATGTGTTGACAATTCGTTATGTGCATTTAGTTTTTTTTTTTTTTAATGTTTATTTATTTTTGAGACAGAGAGAGACAGAGCATGAACAGGGGAGGGTCAGAGAGAGGGAGACACAGAATCCGAAGCAGGCCCCAGGCTCTGAGCTGTCAGCACAGAGCCCGACGCCGGGCTCGAACTCACGGACTGTGAAATCATGACCTGAGCCGAAGTCGGACGTTTAACTGACCGAGCCACCCAGGCGCCCCTGCATTTAGTTTTAGAGCAAAGGATTTCATAAAAATGTTAGTGATATATTACCTTTTTTTATGAGTTTATTTATTTATCTATTTTTGAGAAAGAGAATGGGGGAAGGGGCAGAGAGAGAGGGGGACGGAGTATCCGAAGCAGGCTCCACGCTGACAGCAGAGAGCCCAATGCCCGGCTCAAACTCACCAACTGGGAGATCATGACCTGAGCCAAAGTCCAATCCTTAACGGAGCCACCTAGGTGCCTCCCTTTTTTTTTTTATTTATTTTTATTTTTATTTTTTTAATTAATTTTTTTTTTAACGTTTATTTATTTTTGAGACAGAGAGAGACAGAGCATGAACAGGGGAGGGGCAGAGAGAGAGGGAGACACAGAATCGGAAACAGGCTCCAGGCTCTGAGCCATCAGCCCAGAGCCCGACGCGGGGCACGAACTCACGGACCGCGAGATCGTGACCTGGCTGAAGTCAGACGCTTAACCTGACCTGGCTGAAGTCGGACGCTTAACCGACTGCGCCACCCAGGCGCCCCTCCCTTTTTTTTTTTTTTAAAGTAAGCCCTACACCCAACGTGGTTTGAACCTGAGTCAAGGGTTATCCGCTCCACTGACTGAGCCAGCCAGGCTCCCTAGTGACAGATCTTAAAACGCTCTAATCTCTTAAAAGAATTTTTCCTTCACTCAATACACTTAAATGAAAAAGCCAGGTGGCAGAACAGTGAAATCACGTTTTTAAAAACGTCATACTGGGGGGGGGAGGGGAGTCGGGGGGCATCTGGGTGGCTTAGTTTGGCTCAGGTCAGGATCTCAGTTTGTGAGTTCAAGCACCCCATTGGGCTCTCCGCTGTGGGCACAAAACCTGCTTCAGATCCTATCTGCCTCTCTTTCTGCCACTTCCCCAACTTGTGCTCTTCTCAAAAGTAAACATTAAGAAAAAAAAAAAAGTCCTACTCAGATCTGCTTCAATAACAAAATGAAAATAATAGGGATTTAGAGACTTCATGTACTATTTTAATCGTTCAATCAATGCTTTGTTTTCATGATTCACTCAGTTCATAACATAGCGCTTGGCACAAAATTCAACTATCTGACAACTTTTAAAAGAATATTGTGTTGTACCTAGGTATAGGCAGAAATTACCCCTGATGTCATTTGTCAAATGTCTAGAGAATTTGGATGGTCCCACAGCAACAATGGAAAATTGGGGAAACCATGAGGGCAATGACCAGGAAAACTGCCTTAGTGGATCAGTCTGTGTCTGCTTCAGAAAGTAGATGTTGCCAGGGAGCAAGAAGGCAGTGGTGATTAAACGTGCTCTGATTCGGGGCGCCTGGGTGGCGCAGTCGGTTGGGCGTCCAACTTCGGCTCAGGTCATGATCTCACGGTCTGGGAGTTCGAGCCCCGCATCAGGCTCTGGGCTGATGGCTCGGAGCCTGGAGCCTGTTTCCGATTCTGTGTCTCCCTCTCTCTCTGCCCCTCCCCCGTTCAAGCTCTGTCTCTCTGTCTCAAAAATAAACATTGAAAAAAAAAAACATTAAAAAAAAAATAAAAGTGCTCTGATTCAGATCAATTCAGGGTGAACTGGGATGGAAAAGGATAGTAAAAAGAAATATTAGTATAGTTCATAGATGCCTGCTTTGATTCGTCTAAGGGGAAAACATAATTTACCTGGGGAAAAAAAGTATTCCCAACTAGCCTCAGAATTTAAACATGTCTCTGATCCAGTTTATGTTAACACTAATATATTTGTAGATTTACTTTAAGTTTTTATTTTGAGAGAGAGAGAGAGCGCGCACACCAGCAGGGGAGGGGCAGAAAGGAGAGACAGAATCCCAAGCAAAGCACAGTTTGAGGCTCGAACTCATGAACCATGAAATCATGACCTGAGCTGAAATCAAGAGTCGGAGACCTAATCAACTGTACCACCCAGGTGCCCCTATACTTTTTTATTTTATTTAAAAAAATTTTTAATGTTTATTTTTGAGACAGAGACAGAATGCGAGTGGGTTGGGACAGAGAGAGGGAGACACAGAATCCGAGGCAGGCTCCAGGCTCTGAGCTGTCAGCACAGAGCCCGACGTGGGGCTCGAACTCACGAGCTGCGAGATCATGACCTGAGCTGAAGTCGGACGCTCAACGACTGAGCCACCCGGGCGCTCCTATACTTTATTTTTTAAAAGATTATTTTAAGAGCGAGAGAAAGGGGAGGGGCAGAAAGAGAGGAGCATCCCAAGCCGGCTCCACACTGCCAGCAGGAAGCCCAACGCGGGGCCCGAACTCAGAAACCGGAGAGGTCTGGACCTGAGCCAAAACCAAGAGTTGGACGTTCTGAAACATTGATATTGTGCTTTGTAGTTTGTCTATAAACTTAACAAGTCCCTTTTTAAATAAAAGCTGGCATTATGGGGCGCCTGGGTGGCGCAGTCGGTTAAGCGTCCGACTTCAGCCAGGTCACGATCTCGCGGTCCGTGAGTTCGAGCCCCGCGTCAGGCTCTGGGCTGATGGCTCGGAGCCTGGAGCCTGTTTCCGATTCTGTGTCTCCCTCTCTCTCTGCCCCTCCCCCGTTCATGCTCTGTCTCTCTGTCCCCAAAAAAAAAAAAATAAATGTTGAAAAAAAATAAATAAAAGCTGGCATTAAAAGGTCTTAAAAGACCTTAAAAGAAGCTTATTTCCACACAGTGCCTTCTGGCACAGTACAATTGTAGAGAAGAGTGGACACATCCCTGGTGTGAGTTACAGGGTGAGATTCCAATTGGTTGACCTTTTCCCCTCCTTCTCCAGTCTTCTCTACCTTCCATTATTACCTATTCCCTGGCTGCCCTTTATTTAAGCCTCTTTACAAACCTAAAAGCTGTTTATCACTTTTCTGCTTCTAATCTTCCAGATGGGGCACTCTTCTTTAACTCCCAATAACCACAAATTTTATTGTTTCAATACTATTACACACACAAGGAGGAAAAAAGTTCGTTGAGGTTTAATTAACCAGTCACCTAGCTTTGTATACTTAGCTACCTTTTCCTTACTTTTTTTTTGTCCCTTTACTTTACTTTTGTCCCTTTCTAAGAGCAGCCTCTTAGCAGAATCTTAAAGAGATTTCAGTTAATTGGTCCTTCCCACATCAAAAGACTCTAATAAAGACCCGTGTTTAGCCAAGTTTTTTAGTCACTGAGCTACTGAAGAAATCAGGGTAGAGACAACTAAAAGATAAAGTGGGTATTTATTTGTACTTAAATCTATCATAAACCACCAGCCAGACTGGTCCTATCATCACGACACATTAAAATATAAAAACAGCTTTCTACAAATACTGGAATAACGAACAGGTCAGGAGTTGTAGTTAAACCAGCACAGGGGGCAGAGGAAATGAACGACGCACAATATAACTTAACCCTCCACCGTTAACAATTGAGGTTGTTAAGCCTCACTATCTCAGAAAATACAAATAATCCTTCATCACATCTTTGTATTTTTACTTCCTATTCTTGTGGTTAAATTCTGGAGCCTAAAGATATACAAATTAGTGTTGTATCTAGTTATCTAGAGCCAGAAACATATTTCCGCATGTTGTTCAAAGCAGCCAAAGCTACGGAATCCTCTTTGATGAGACTCCTGCCGTTCCCCCTTGATGGACAGAATAAACATAATGAAAAGCAGAATATCAAGGCAGAGATAGAGGATCCTAACAGACAAATCCTAGAAGTAATACAGCCATCGCCCAAATGGAGACGGATGAATACGCTCATGGTCACGCGACTTCAGGCTGTATGTTCAGGGTAGTTTGGGAATAAATCCATTATTTGCTGGGCACTAAAATACTTGGCCGTTTGCTGTATCACACTGTGGCTTTCCCCAGTCGTTTCTAAGATGGACTGCAAATCGCTGACAGAATTTTGCTGTAACTGTATCTGGGGCTGCGGGGATTCCTCTCCACAGTCGTGCAGCTGGCTGTTCCAGCCCTGGCCATTCCAGGCTTGGGGGCACCAGGTCTGACTGTTCCAGGTCTGGTTGCTCCACGACTGACTGTTCCAGGTCTGGTTGCTCCACGACTGGCTGTTCCAGGTCTGGTTGCTCCACGACTGGCTGTTCCAGGTCTGGTTGCCCCATATTGGAAGGTTTCCGGAAGTGTTCATCAGGTATCCCTGGTGATAGGAATAGAAGCCTGGGTATTCTGGATTTGCAGAGCTGTTCTGAAAGAGAACGGTAGATCAACTGAAAGGCTAGAAAGAAAATCAGGATGGTCTGCAGCCGGGGTTCTAACGCGTTAGCAAGGACCAAAACGAAAAAGCCGTGGAAAAGAAAGCAGAGGCATGCCTGGCTGGCTCAGTCAGTAGAGCATGCTACTCTTGATCTCAGGGTCGTGAGTTCAAGCCCCACGCTGGGCATGAAGCCTAGTTGGAAAAAAAAAGAGGGGGCGCCTGGGTGGCGCAGTCGGTTAAGCGTCCGACTTCAGCCAGGTCACGATCTCGCGGTCCGTGAGTTCGAGCCCCGCGTCGGGCTCTGGGCTGATGGCTCAGAGCCTGGAGCCTGTTTCCAATTCTGTGTCTCCCTCTCTCTCTGCCCCTCCCCCGTTCATGCTCTGTCTCTCTCTGTCCCACAAATAATTAAACGTTGAAAAAAAAAATTAAAAAAAAAAAAAAAGAAAAAAAAAAAGAGGAGGAAAATACGTTTCCTGTTACCTGAGACACAGTGTTGTTATTCTTTGGCCAGTTGTTTTTTTGCCACCTCTTGCATTTCATTCTCTGGTTCTGGAACCAGGTCTTAACCTACAAAGAAAAAGGTGACAGGAAAACAGGAAAACATAAAACACCAGTAATGTGGATCAAAGAATATTGTTAACAATTCCCCCCCCACCCCCGCCCCGTCCACAATTACAACTATTTAAAGCTCAGAAAACTGAAACTTCTAGAGTCCTTTCTGAAATCTTGAAACCATTTTCTATGAATGAATGTCACAGCCCCTCAGGTCAGTTGGCTGCTTTTTAATAAACCTAACCAGGGGCGTCCGACTTCAGCCAGGTCACGATCTCACGGTCCGTGAGTTCGAGCCCTGCATCAGGCTCTGGGCTGATGGCTGGCTCGGAGCCTGGAGCCTGTTTCCGATTCTGTGTCTCCCCCTCTCTCTGCCCCTCTCCCGTTCATGCTCTGTCTCTCTCTGTCCCAAAAATAAATAAAAAACGTTGAAAAAAAATAAATAAATAAACCTAACCAGTTTGAGAAAAACCACTGCCTATCTATTCTAGAACGTTCACATTAAATGTCTACCTATCTCCCTTTTCATAGTTTACCCACACCAGTAGTCAGCTAAAGGTACTTTGTTTGCAATAAAGAAGGCTCCCCCATAAGCGCGCTTCCATTTAACGTGATAATGGTGGTCATTTCAACTCAAGAAATATGAAATATACCACAAGGACAACTATTTGGAAAATATCAAATCTATTTAAGCATCCAAGAAGCGTAAATTTCCAGGTGATTTGTAAAGTATAAGGTAGAAAATGACATTAAGGAGGACCAGAAGTATTTATATACTTAGACTAAGTATGGCACCAGTGACAGAAAACCATACAATATCTGACTGCAAAATATGCAAGAATATGGAAAATGATTAACCTCGCTAGTAATGAAATGCACACAAACAAGAGATTCCAGTTTTATTTTAATGAGGAGCAGTGTTGGTTAGGGACTCTCCTAACCTGGAAGATGGGAATACATGCATCTCCTTTGATTAAGGAAAAATCGGCAACATTTTCACGATTTTGGCTTGTGCAACAGGGAAAAGTGGTTAAATAAACCATGGCATATTAACACATTACAACGTTAAAAAAATGGTCACGGGGGGCGCCTGGGTGGCTCAGTCGGTTGAGCGGCCGACTTTGGCTCAGGTCATGATCTCACGATTCGTGAGTTCGAGCCCCGCATCGGGCTCTGTGCTGACAGCTCAGAGCCTGGAGCCTGTTTCAGATTCTGTGTCTCCCTCTCTCTGACCCTCCCCCGTTCATGCTGTCTCTGTCTCAAAAACAAATAAACGTTAAAAAAAAAAATTAAAAAAAATATGGTCACGAAACATTGCAAAGATCCTACTGTCATATGAAAATTATCTGTAGGCGGTACCTAAGCCTACAGATGCACACACAGATGTTAGGAAATGCTCATCTGCAAATGGGGTTTTTTATTTCGCACTGCAAGAACAAGTAGGCAAACTCTACCTGCTTATAGCTAAGGTTCAGAATGTTGGAAAGTTCTTGCATCTGCTGGAGACTGAGGTATTTCTGCCTCTGAAATCTATCATTGAGTACATATAGCTGGGTCTGAGAGAAGACGGTTCTGATCTTCTGTTTCTTGCCCTGAGCTGGATCGTCCTTCTTCGCGGTGATCTCCTCTGCAGAAGTGGGCAGCACTTTTACTCTGGGGCTGGTGGAAGAATCGGGGCTGCCCTGAGCAAGTAGATCCATGCAGGAAGGAAGAGGAGAGACTGTTGGGAATAAAACAACACTTTTCTCTAAAACCTTTCAAATAGCAAATTACATTCGCCAACCTATGGTTGTCGAAGCATTTTTTGAGAGCCCTCAACCTCAGAATCAGGTAGTAGGTAAAAATTTACCTCTTGTGTGACCCCCGAACACTAGTTGGGAAGCAGAGTGGGACTCAACTTTTTTTTTTTTTAAAGACTTTACTTTTTAATGTTTATTTTTGACAGAGCAGAGCATGCGCATTTGGGAGAGAGAGCGGGGGAGGAGCAGAAAAAGAGGACAAGGAACCCAAGTGGGCTCTGCGGGAGACCAACACGGGGGGGGGGGGGGGGGGCAATTCAGGAACTGAGCCGAAATGGGACACTTAACCAACTCAGCCACCCAGGTGCCCCAAGATTTTATTTTTAAGTAATCCCTATGGCCAACATGGGGCTCGAACTCACAACCTTGAGATCAAGAGTCACATGCTCCACTGACCGAGCCAGCCAGGTGCTCCTCAAACCTCGTAGACAAAAGCTTTCTACTGCAAATCGATGCTCAAGAGTCCATGCTGGGACTGTCCAGAAAAGTCACAGGGAATGATCACTGGAGTCCCCTCCCCCCACCGCCCCTATCACGTCCCTTCCTAACTTCGTTTTGTAAAGTTAATCATCCCCTACATCATATTTAATACTGTAGGATCAGTTTCTGGGGACCCTTTAAAATCCACAGTTTAGGGGCGCCTGGGTGGCTCAAGTCGGTTAAGTGTCTGACTTCAGCTCCGGTCTTGATCTCCGGGTTGGTGGGTTCGAGAGGCTCGCATTGGGCTCTCTGTGGTCAGCAGAGTCCGCTTTGGACCATTTGTCTCCATCCCAGTCTGCCCACCCCCCGCCACCCCCGCTCACGTGCGTGCTTCCTCCCCTCCAAAAAAAAACTAAAAATTATATTGCCTAGATTTAGTAGCCGTTTAAACTCTTTAATTTCTACCCTAGTCATGGAATAAAGAGACAGCCTTTACGAGGCAAAAATTCACAATCTTGTGCTTCTTGTAAGCGGGCGAGACCAAGGACTTCAGTGGGGGCATCTCCTAAAAAAACCGGTCTCTATAAACTTGCACTTGGCTTGCTGCGGACACGCCCACTTGCTCATTCCCGAGCCATTTCTCACAATCCAGCGCTGTATTTTCAATGTTCGGAATTATAAAAGGGCATCGACATGAAGTTTAGGAAAACCGGGGAACATTAAAATCCAACAATCCAATAAAGCAGTTTCTTAGTCCTTCTCCAACAGCTTGGTTTTAGGGGTAATCATGTAAACAATGTTTAAACGATTATTTTTACCATGAACCTTAAAAGTGGTTTTTCTCGGGTAAACATTCGTTTACGTTTTCATTTTTAACAATTACTGCCGAATTGATTCACAAAAAAGCGGTGCGGACTTCACAGCAAACTGATCATCCCCCACCCCTGCGATTACCATGGAGAAGCCAACCTGGGTTTCAAATTTGGGCTCTCGCCCCTGAATGTCAGCAGGTTAAACCTTCTGGGATCTTCTACCATAAAATGGGGTGGACATTTCCTCAGGATATAGGGGACTTGAGCATAGCAGGCTCTCAGAAATTCGGAGCTGCCCCAGTTAACGCCCACGGAGCCAAAGAGGCAGGGGAGCCACTGCCGCTGTTGTACGAAGGTAGAACTTTTCAACAAGGTGCGATTCATAATTAGCCACGCCATTTCTGGAACGCCTTGAAAACCCGACAAATCAAAAAGGTGATGCTCGCGGCATCCCCTACCCCTAGCTGTGATGTTAGCACTTCTGACTTAATAGTAACATTTGCTGTTACTATGTGCTCAGCACCCAGTCTGTTAAGATGTCTATATCAACTCATTTTTCACAACACATTTGTGTTTCCACGGGGCCTATGCACCTAATGCCTCAATTATCCAGTGAGCCATTGAAATGCCAGCGTCCTGCGGCCCTTGTCGCTTACCTGACACCTGGGACCTGGGTGAAAGGGCACGCACCCACCGAGTTACAACTGGGACAGGTGTCGAGAGGCTTGATAGAGGACACCTGCTTTCATTAATGGGCTGTAATTGCTCACGAGGGAAACGAATGACCCTTCCCCTCCCCAGATTTCACTCTCCCTCAGAGAAATCAGCCTTTCAAGGATTAATTTTCTCTTACCGGTCTCCGTGTGGGGGGTCTCAGCGGATGACATTCGCAAGGGTGCATAATTTTCTTCAGGCCCATCAATCTCAGGCACTGGAGAAGAGTCCCTAGAATCGGGCGCTTCGGGGCAAGGCGGGCATTGGGGCTGAGCTGGATCCGTATTCATGTTGCCGAGTTGAGGGAGGAGAGAAAAAAAAGAGGGAGATGCAGGCTTAGGTGTCTAGGTGGAAGAACTTAAAAGAGAAATCTGAAGATGTCCAGATGTAAGAGTATCAGAAAGACAGGATGCAGTGGCGTCACCACCGAAAGGGCCAAGCACCAACCAACCCAACTTAGCAAAAGGTGAAGATTCTGGAGGCTCTAGATTTATAAGGAAAGCTCGCCCATCCTTAGACCCGCCCCTCCCGGCAGCCCCACGCCCACACACACCCTCGAGAATTCTCAGTTAATCCTGTCTGCCAGTCTCACCAAGGCCATTGTCATGCAAAAGGTAGCTGCCGGGTAGTCCAGACTGGGTGGGGAACGGGAAAACTGGGGCCACAGGACCTAGGAGCAAAAGTAAACCCGGCAATTAAATATTTCTGGGTTCACCACGTTTCCGTCTTTTAAAATCAAAGATGCACTTGAGGCGCCTCAGACGATTGAATCTTCCACTCGGGCAGTTAATATCTTGATCTAAGGCCCCGTAGGGTCTCAACATCGAGCTGGTTATGGCAGAAGCTCCAACCACGTAGCTCTATTTTCCTCCTGAGTCCCCCTAAGGTCACAATAAGACGCACATTGTATGTTGCTAAGGCGTCAGTGGATGTTAAAAATAGTACTTGTTTTCAACTCCCTCTTCTTGTTTTTTAGCTGTCGAGAGACAGGCTTGTCTTTGCCCCAGGACTGTTGTCTCCTTTAACAAAAGCCAGAGGAGGGGACCTGTGGCCTGCTGATCTGTAGCTGACTTTGGTGCCTCGTAGGTGATTATGCATTCGCCACCAGTATGGAAAATTTTTCAGTAGTTTTTAGACATGCGTGGCTGGATAGAACCTTGACTCGGTTTCCTCATCTGTACCTTGTCTGTGTTGCTATAAAAATTAGAGGAAATAAAGTGCTAAATCCTCATAATATTTGACACTCAGTGATCTACAAATGGGGGCTATTAATAGGAATTCTGTCTTTATCCTATGCTCATGAGCTCCAAGTTTGAAATTACCTTTTTGTTGTGTTTATTATTTTCATGCAGCGAACAACATGATAGATTGAGAGCAGTCCTTTCTTATTTCATCTGGGACGTTCCTAGATCTAAAATAATGAAATTTATTGACCTGTAAACCAACCCAACTGAAAAGAGGAAGGTAGAGAAGAACATCCTCCAAGCAAATGATATTCCTGTGAATGGATTTGCCAACACATTTGCAACAGGTTTCTTTTAGAATCTGTGTTGGACCTCCTGTCTCTTCTTTTTTTTTTTTTTTTTTTTTTAATGTTTATTTATCTTTGCGATAGAGAGAGACAGAGCGTGAGCAGGGAAGGGGCAGAGACAGAGGGAGACACAGAATCCAAAGCAGGCTCCAGGCTCTGAGCTGTCAGCACAGAGCCTGACGCGGGGCTCGAACTCCTGAACTGGGAGATCATGACCTGAGCCGAAGTCGGCCTCTTTTTCCTTCTCTGGCTCTTTTTTACATTAGCTTTTCCTTCCCTGGCCCGGCAATTCTGTCATGTCCTGCAATCCTACTCCATCCCCGGTTTCAATTTTTTTTTTTCTTTGTTTTCAGTCAGTTTTCCAAAGGAGCAGTTTTTAGGGTTCGGTTTTAGCAGTACATATTTATAGACAAAGATAACAGTCTGCAGCTTTCAATTCTCCTCCCCACTCCCGAATTCAATATTAAAGAAACCTGAGGCACCTGGGTGGCTCAGTTGGCTAAGCTTCCAACTGGCTCAGGTCAAGATCTCAAGGTTCATGAATTCAAGCCCCGCGTCAGGCTCTGTGCTGACATTTGGAGCCTGGAGCCTGCTTCGGATTCTGTCTCCCTCTCTCTGCGCCCTTCCCCCACTTGCACGGTCTCTCTCTCTCAAAAATAAAAGTAGACATTAAAAACATGAATATTGGCGAAGCCTAACATTTCTTCCTCTTTTCCAATCTCCCACCCCTAAAAGTAAACCCTTAGCAAATTCCAATTACATATTTTTCTGAGCTGCAAGCTGATTACACCTGTCACATTCTCTGCTACTTGGGTCTCCACCTAGAGCTGCTGGCTTTGCTCCCACGCAAAGAGAGTTTTGCTCATAACTTGAGGATGCCAATTCGTGAGCATAGGAGTACTGCTGGGACCAAAGCATGGAGATAAATTCTATGCAATCTTTTCTTTGTCTTCTCAGACCGTCCTGCTGGAGGGGAAAAGAATACAAACAGGAACATCAAGGAAAAGATGGGTGGAAATACAGTGTGCTCAGGCAGACAGTCTCTGTCTCATTACAAATAGAATATGATTTTTTTATACTTTTTTAAATGTTTTTTTATTTATCTTCGAGAGACACAGCATGAGTGGGGAAGGGCAGAGAGAGAAGGAGACACAGAATCTGAAGCAGGCTCCAGGCTCTGAGCTGTCAGCACAGAGCCCAATGTGGCTCAGACTCACCAACTGTGAGATCATGACCTGAGCCGAAGTCCGATGCTTAACCGATTAAGCCACCCAGGTGGCCCCATAGAATATGATTTCTTTTAATCAAGGGAATGTAATGTTGGATGTGTACTAAACTTGTTGTGGTAATCATTTTGCAACATATCGTACATCAGTTCATTATGCTGTGCGCCTTAAGCTAATACAATGTCATATGTCAATTACATCTCAATAAAACCGGGAGATGGGGCGCCTGGGTGGCTCAGTCGGGCTCAGGTCATGATCTCGCGGTCCGTGAGTTCGAGCCCCGCGTCAGGCTCTGTGCTGACAGCTCAGAGCCTGGAGCCTGTTTCAGATTCTGTGTCTCCCTCGTTCTCTGACCTTCCCCCGTGCATGCTCTGTCTCTCTCTGTCTCAAAAATGAATAAACGTTAAAAAAAATTTTTTTTTTTTAAACCGGGAGAAAAGTAAATTAAGACGCGGAAAACTTGACTTCCGGCCTCCCAATTCGCACAGTTGGTAAACGAGTACAGTCAAGGGCGCCAGACGCCTTACTTTGCCCACAGCTCTCTAAACGGCAGGTACCAGAAGCTTTGTTCTTTGCTGACTGGGATCTTTGCATGAAAGCCTGGCTGAAGTCACCCCTCCCCCATCTGCGTCGTATTGTATCTAGGGTCGGAGCCTCCGGAGAGAAAGACCAAAGGGAAGGGGGCTGGTAGCTAGAAGGCAAACTTAACTACATTCTTTGCCCAGGAAAGCAATTTGAATAAGGTTGAGCGTGCTCAGGTAGGTGTTGGAGACCTAGGAATTGTAGGGGTGGGCTGCGTGGGTGGAGGAGGGGTGTGTTACAATGCGCTAGAGTCCAGGGCTGCAAATGCAAACGTGATTTTAGGTTTTGTTTTCCTAGGACCGCCCTCTGGGAAAGAGCTGAAAAAAAAAGAGCTAAAAATGAAAAGTATTTTTCAGACAAGATTTATTCCTCACTTTAAAGGTAGGAAACGCACGTTGGGTGATGTAATCCTTTCAGAGCACAGGTGTCCCAACTTTGCACCAGATTTTTGCTGACCTGTCACGAAAAAGAGGAAGTGACAATCATCAGGAGGATGAATATTGACTTCACTGCTCCTCAGTTTAATGTATACATCAAACATGGGATTAATTTCTCACGGACGGGATCGTCGGATTTATTATTGATGCATCATTGTTTTTACCCTGCACCCATTGTCCATTTGAGTGGACTTGGATGTATCCAAACTGATAGGCATTCACCTTTCTTTTCACTTAATTCTCACATATGTTTCTGCTCCTATTTTCTCTTTACGTTCTTTCACTCTGGCTAATAAACCCATTCGGTAAGTAACTGTTTCTTGCCTACATACGTACAGACCTATGTGTGTATGTATTTATTTACTTCTTATTCAACTAATAATGCATGAGTGCCTATCATGTGCTAGAGAGAAAAGAAATAATTAAACATCATCTTAATTTTGAGGAGGTAATAGTTTAGTAGAGTAGATCAAAACAGACCAAAAAAAAAAAAAAAAAAAAAAAAGAAAAAAAAAAAAGAAAAGAAAGAAAGAAAAAGAAAAAGAATGTCCTGGGATGAGTATTGAAAAGAAAAATAAATCCCAAAACGATGTATGTACTGGATGCTAAGGGGGCCCAAACAAGAGAAGGTGTGGTTGGGGAGGGAAATCCGCAAAGCCTTCTTGGAGGATTTTCTGTTGAACCGAGATGGAAAATTGTTGAGAGAATAGGGGAGGGAATTCTAGAAAATGAACACTTTTGGCAAAGAGTCATTTCATTATTATTTTAGAAAAATAATGGATGATTAGGAAGAATTATTATTATTTTAGAGAAAATAATGGGTCATTGGAAAATAGGGACAAGAGACCTGACAGGTAATGAAGTGACCACAAGTAGTAAAAAAAATTTTTTTTAAATATATTTATTTATTTTGGGGAGAATGCAAGCAGGGGAGGGGCAGAGAGAGGGGGACCGAGGATCTTCGTGCTGACAGAAATGAACCTGGTGGGGGCTCAAACTCACGCGCTGAGAGATCATGACCTGAGCCGACGTTGGACTCCTAAGTGACTGAGCCACCCAGCCGCCCCAAGAAACTGTAAGTTTTGACTTAAATCTTTCTTTAGTTTGTGCTCTGTTGGTGTTCTACCTAATGGCCTGATGGTTCTCTCTCTGTCTCCTTTCTGATTCTTCTCATCTCCTTTCATCTAAAGGTTAGAGGGTACCAAAGCTTAGTTCTCAAACCTCTTTTCTATCTTGACTCACTATAGTGGTGATCATATCCTGTCTTATTACTTTCAACACCATCTATATGCCTCTGACCTTCAAATGTACATCTTGATCCTAGACCTAGTCCCCAAACTCAATCTCATCTATTCAACTGTCTACCTAACATCCCCACTGGGGCTTCTATAAGGCGTCACAAAATTAATATTTCAAAAACCAAACTCCCAATATTCCTCTTTAGACAGGCTCCTCCTACGGTCTCCGTCTCAGTCTATAACAATTCCATCTTTTCAGTTGTTCAGGCCAAAACCTTAAGGCCATCTTTGTTGATGTTTTTGTGTCTTCCAATGTTTCTTTCTTCAATGGTTGGAGTATTTTTTTTTTTAATGTTTATTTTTGAGGGACAGAGGGAGAGAGAGAGAGAGAGCAGGAGGGCGTGGGGGAGGGGCAGAGAGAGAGGGAGGCAGAGGATCAGAAGCAGGCAAAGGGGGTTCTGTGCCGACAGCAGCGAGCCCCATGTCGGGGCTCAAACTCACAAACCACAACCATGAGATCGTGACCTGAGCCCGAGTCAGACGCTTAACCAACTGAGCCGCTCAGGCGCCCCTGTGGGAGTGAATTTTGACCATCACATGGGCCAGGGCTTAGAGAGCCAGCAGAGCAGCAAGAAATGGTTATTTATTTTATTTTTATGTATTTGTTATTTTTATTTACTTTATAGCCCGTGATGGGGCTTGAACTCACAAACCCTGAGATCATGACCCGAGTCGGAATCAAGAGTCTGATGCTTAACAGTCTCGGCTACCCAAGGTGCCCCATGGTTATGTTCTTTTAAAGAACATGTATTTATTGGTTATTGCCTGTGTCACAAGAGAGCCAGGGGCTTGAAATTACGTGTGTCCAAGCTGCATTTGACCTTTTCTAAAGTATCTCCCAGGTTACCAGTCTATCCAAACCACCATCTGTCCCTTGGATGATTCCAATAGCTTCCCAACTGGTCTCTATGTTTGCACCCTAGCCTTCCTATTGTCTAGTCTCAACATATTGTCCAGAATGAATTTTTGTTAAGACAAGTCATATCAAGCTATTCCTTTGCTTAAAATCCCCGTTCGGTGTTATCACATTTACAGTCACAGATTGAAGTCTTGGATTAACGTGAACCTCTTCTGGCCTTGTAAGACTCTGTCCTGTCACCTTGTGTTCTCCACCCTCCTAGCTGGCCTCCTAACTGATCCTGGAACAAGCCAGGAAATCTCCAGAATCAGGGCTTTTGCTATCATTCTTATCTCTCCCGATCGGTTCTTCCCCTAGAAATCTAAGCAGCTTGATCTCTCCACTCCTTTACATCCTTAACATTACCTTCTCAAAAATGTCCCACTCTCCCTATCATTTTCCACTGGTGTTTCTTTTTTTTTTCACTATTATTATTTTTTAATGTTTATTTTTTTTTAATTTTTTTTAACGTTTATTTATTTTTGAGACAGAGAGAGACAAAGCATGAACGGGGGAGGGGCAGAGAGAGAGGGAGACACAGAATCGGAAGCAGGCTCCAGGCTCTGAGCCATCATCCCAGAGCCGGACGCGGGGCTCGAACTCACGGACCGCGAGATCGTGACCTGAGCTGAAGTCGGCCGCCCAACCGACTGAGCCACCCAGGCGCCCCTAATGTTTATTTATTTTTGACAGAGAGAGAGAGAGAGAGAGAGAGACAGAGATGGAGACAGAGCATGAGTAGGGGAGGGGCAGAGAGAGAAGGAGACAGAATTCGAAGTAGGCTCCAGGCTCTGAGCTGTCAGCACAGAGCCTGACGCCGGGCTCAAACTCACAGACCTCGGAGATCATGACCTGAGCTGAAGTCAGACGCTCAACCGCTCAACCGACTGAGCCAACCAGGCACCCCTCCACTTGCTTTTTCTTCAGACCTCCTGTTACCATCTGACACAATATATATTTGCTCTATCCTCATCTGTCTATATCATCTCTCATCTGTCTATCATCTTCTATTTCCCTACAACTAAAATATAAGCTAAGGGGTACTTGGCTGGCTCAGTCAGAAGAGCGTGTGACTCTTGATCTCAGGGTCATGGGTTCAAGCCCCACGTTGTGTGTAGAGATGAGTAAAATAAAAAAATAAACTTCTAAAACATTGTTAAAATATAACTACGTGATGGGGCCCTTGGCTGGCTCAGTCGGGAGGAGCATGTGACTCTTGATCTTGGGGTTGTGAGTTTGAGCCCCATGTTGGGTGTAGAGATCACTTGAATATAAATAAAAACTTTTTAAAAATCTTAAAAATACGGTGCCTGGGTGGCTCAGTCAGCTAAGCGTCTGACTTTGGCTCAGGTTATGATCTCACGGTTTGTGGGTTCGAGCCCCACACCCGGCTCTGTGCGGTCAGCATTGGAGCTGCTTCAGATCCTCTCCTCCTCTCTCTGCCTCTGCCCCTCCCCTGCCGGTTCTCTCTCTTTCTTTTTTTTTTTTTTTTTTATTATTTTTTAACGTTTTTATTTATTTTTGGGACAGAGAGAGACAGAGCATGAACGGGGGAGGGGCAGAGAGAGAGGGAGACACAGAATCGGAAACAGGCTCCAGGCTCCGAGCCATCAGCCCAGAGCCCGACGCGGGGCTCGAACTCACGGACCGCAAGATCATGACCTGGCCGAAGTCGGACGCTTAACCGACTGCGCCACCCAGGCGCCCCTCTCTCTCTCTCTGTCTCAAAATAAATAAACTTTAAAAAAATGTAAAAAACAAAAAGTTTTTTTTTTTAATCTTAAAGAATAAAATATAAGCTATGTGAGGGCAGTTATTTGAATTTTTGCCAGTTTTGTTCCGTGTAGTATTCCAGCCCTAGAAGAGTGAGGCTGTCCTCATCAGCATCACTTGTGAGCTTGTTAGGGACACAAATGGGTGGGCTTAGAACTCCAGAGTAGGAATCTGTGGTGGAGGGGACTGGGTATCTGTTTAAAAAGTTCTCCAGGTGATCCTTTAGTATGCCATTGTTTTGAGAAGTACTATCTAGAAAAGTACCAGGAAAATAATAGATATTCAGTCATTATTTGTTGATGAAGGAATGGGTTTAAAGGAGACCTAGGGCTTTGTAAGCAAATAGAGGGCAGGAGGCATTTCCTTATATTTAAATATTAAGCTGCATTTCAATTAATAATCTTGAAAAAGCAACAATGCTCTTTGCCTCAAGTCTCCTAAACTGTATTCAGTGAGCCTGAAGCTCTTCTAAAAGAGTCAACCTTGATTTGCAACAAACAATCCGTCTTTCTGGCTCCTCTGGGAGATAGATGACCCTCAATTTGCCTGTGTTATCAGGATGAACCACACCACCAAAGCTGCTGGTTTAGAGATAGCTAGGAGAGCAAAACCACACTTTTTTCCCCCTAAAAGAAACTATGAAAAACTTCACACTTTTTAAAAAAATGTTTATTTATTTTTAAGAGAGAGAGAGAGAGAGAGAGAGAGAGAGAGAGAGAGCGAGCAGGGGAGGGGCAGAGAGAGAGGGAGACATAGAATCTGATGCAGGCTCCAGTCTCTGAGCTGTCAGTACAGAGCCCGCTGTGGGGCTCGAACTCACAGACCGCGAAATCATGACCTGAGCCGAAGTCAGACACTTAAGTGACTGAGCCACCCAGGCGCCCCGAAAAACTTCACACTTACATGGTGGATCATATGATAAACCTTGATAATATATCTGTCATCCACTTCAAGTAATTCATGGCCACTTTATTTCATCCAGTGACTTTACCGTGAGCACAAGTTTCAAAGTTCCGCAAAAATTCACCCAGTAGGGGCACCTGGCTGGCTCAGCCGCTAGAGCACGTGACTCTTGATCTCAGGGTTGTAAGTTTGAGCCCCATGTAGGGTGGACAGATTACTTAAAAATTAACATCCTTTAAAAAAAAAAAGTTTATTTATTTTTGAGAGAGAGCATGAGCTTGACCAGGGGAGGGGCAGAGAGAGAACCCCAAGCAGGCTCTGCACTGTCAGCACAGAGCCCGATGCAAGATCTCACAAACCAAACCGCAGGATCAAGAATCGGCCCTTCAACCGACACAGGCACGCAGGGCTGCCCCCCACCCCCAATCTTAAAAGAAAATTCACCCTACAAAATAGGTGACATATCACTGACTCCTTTTTCCACCACCCAAACTTCTATTCAGTCAGTCAATAACTATGTCAGGTCACTTATTCAGGCTGCCATCTTAATGGCCTCACTTGACCCTTGTCCAAGCACCGACTCTTGCCCCCATCTCTGTCCGCCTCCAGTGAACCTTCCACACGCCGAACCAACTCTGTGCCAGGGTGATTTACATTCAGCCTTACTGTCCCTCTGCTTAAGTGTTGGCTAAGGAAGCACGCAGTCATCACTCTGCCTGCCTCTCAAGCCAGTTCCAAGCCTTGGCAAATTGTTCTACCCAAGCAATCCCCTCCACCCTGAATGCTTCCCTCCGGCTCTTTGTTTGGTTCGTGTTTTTAGGTTTTTTTTCTTAAGCTTTTTTTTTTTCCTGCCTTATCTTTTTTTTTTTTTTTAATCAAAAAAAGTTTTTATTTTTGAGAGAAAGAGAGTGAGCAGGAGAGGGGCAGACACAGAAGCCAAAGCAGGCTCCAGGCTCGGGGCTGTCAGCACAGAGACGGACATGGGGCTCGAACTCATGAACCATGAGATGACGGCCTGAACCAAAGTCAGAGGCTTAACTGACGGAGCCACCCAGGCACCTCTTCCTTGGTTATCTTTTAAGACACAGATCGGGCATCACCTTCCACCGTCCCCTTCTCTGGGTGAATTAGACGTCCCTCTTCTGTACCTCAATCTTCCCACAGCAGTGGTCACTGCATTTTAGTTGTTAGTTTTTATGTTTGGAATAATAATAACTGGCGGGAATAATAACTCCTTAAGGGCCTGGTTTATTTCTAGAACCTAATGCAATGCTACTCCAAGTATAGTCCTTTCTGGCAACATCAGCATCACGTAAGCACTTGTTAGAAGTCAAAATCAGGGGCGCCTGGGTGGCTCAGTCGGTTGAGCGTCCGACTTTGGCTCAGGTCACGATCTCGTGGTCCGTGGGTTCCAGCCCCGCGTCGGGCTCTGGGCTGATGGCTCAGAGCCTGGAGCCTGCTTCCCATTCTGTGTCTCCCTCTCTCTCTGCCCCTTCCCTGTTCATGCTCTGTCTCTCTCGGTCTCAAAAATAAATAAACTTAAAAAAAAAAAAAGAAGTCAAAATCATTGGGGCGCCCGGGTGGCTCAGTGGGTTGAGCGTCAGACTTCGGCTCAGGTCATGATCTCACGGTTCGTGAGTTCAAGCCGCACATCAGGCTCTGTGCTGACTGCTCAGATCCTGGAACCTGCTTCGGACTCGGATTCTGTGTCTCCCTCTCCCTCTGCCCCTCCCCCGCTCATGCTCTGTCTCTCCTTCTGTCAAAAATAAATAAACATTAAAAAAAAATTAAAAGAAAAAGTCAAAATCATGGGCTCGGTGTTATCCCAGACCTACTGAGTCAGCATCTCAGGGAATGGGACCCAAGAATCTGGCTTTTATTTTATTTTATTTTATTTTATTTTATTTTATTTTTAGTGTGTGTTTATTTTGAGAGAGTGTGTGTGCACACTAGTCGGGGGAGGGACAGAAAGAGAGAGAGAGAGAGAGAGAGAATCCCAAGCAGGCTCTGGGCGCTGTCGGCACTGAGCCGGACATGGGCTCCATCTCACGGAACTGTGGGGTCAAGACTTGAGCCGAAATCAAGAGTCAGACGCTTAACTTACTGAGCCTCCCAGGTCCCCCAAGAATCTGTTTTTCAGGAATCTGTAATTCTTGTGCATCCAGTAGTTTGAGAACCAGTGCTCTAGAATACAGTGCGTAGCAATAGCAAAAAAAATCTCAATACATATGGTTTAAAATTTTTTTTTTTAATGTTTAGTTTTGAGAGAGAGAGAGAGGGAGAGAAAGCTGGGGAGGGACAGAGAAAGAGGGGGACAGATCTGACGCCGCGTCTACTTCACAGCGGCAAGCCCAACGCAGGGCAATGCAGGGCTCGAACTCACGAACTGAGATCATGACCTGAGCCAAAGTCGGAGGCTCAGCCAACTGAGCCACCCAGGATCCCGTCAATACATCTGTATTGAATTAATGAATCAGCTCATGTGGTTAAAACACTGATATTCAGAAAACTGGAGAATTACAAGAACTCTCAAAAAAAAAAAAAAAAATCCCCCCCCCAACCCAACCATCTTCTTCCCTGTGGCTCTGTTTTGCATTTGTCAGAGTTTACTCTAACTAAAGGCTTTTAATATTTAAGAACTGAATTCCTAGGTGTAGCGAATTCTAAGGTGTCCCTGTGGAGACCTCTCAAGGGTAAACTGAATTGGCAAAGAGCCTTGACCCTGAGCCACACTACGGATATCGAGGCTACTCCCTGTTTCCCACCCTACCCTCAGGGGATCTTGACCCAATGTAAAAAGGGAATCCTTTCTCGTCCCTAGCGGGGCTAGCCCCCAGGGAGAGGAGACAAACCTAAGGAGGTCCAGCAAAAATTTTCCAAGTATAAAATTGCTCTGGAACAAGCCCGGAAGAGAAGTGGGCTTCTCGATTTCTCAGTAGGTGTGAGAGAATGAGGAAGAAGAAGAACTTGGAAAAAGTAGGTGGTGGGAGGGGCTGGGGGGGGGAGAATAAAGGGAAAAATCTAACACCTGACTAGTTGCTCCAATTTGCTGGTAGTGGGATTAGATAAAGCTGTTGACTCTCAAAATACCGCATCTAAATATTTTACATAGAATATCTCTGGATACCAGAGTATTCTAATATTATAAAAGGACTAGAGGAAGAGGTAACAAGAGCATCCTGCCTTCCAGGAGTAAGTTTCATTGTGAAAAACGAGTTCAAGGTTAAGGCAACTAGTTTGATGTTGAAAAAGGAATTCAAATTTTAAGGAAGCATTTAAGGAAGCATTTGTTGAATGCACTAGAAAGGGTTAGGGCAAGATGAAACAAAACTTTTTCTTTTCTTTCTTTCTTTTAAATTAATACTGAGAAATGACTTGCATAGAATGAACACATCGCAAGTTGTACAGCTTGGTGAATTTTTTTTACTTATGTATGCAGATCAAGTTACAACCACCCAAATGAAGACAGAAGCCTTCTAGCACCCCAGGAGGCCGGCTTGCATTTTTGTTAAAGGCTCAGAATCTCAAAATCCCATGTCTCTCAGACCTTTGTCAACTTCTTTTGTGTTTTAGATATAAGGTAAGAAAGCCTGAATTTTTAAAAAAATTTTAAAAATGTTTATTTTTGAGAGAGAGAGAGAGAGAGAGAGCAGGGGAGGGGCAGAGAGAGAGAGGGAGACACAGAATCCTAAGCAAACTCCAGGCTCTGAGCTGTCAGCACAGAGCCCAGAGCCTGACAACGGGCTCAAACCCACAACCCATGAGAACATGACCTGAGCCTAAGTCGGAGGTTTAACTGATTGAAATTCGGTTCAGGCGCCCCCGAATTTTTTTTCTGAAGTAGGCTCCACACCCAACTCAACTGACTGAGCCAGCCTGGCGCCCCCACCAGCCTGAATTTGAATCGCCTTCTACCCACTAGCTATGTGACAAGGTTCACAGTTCTGTGCCTCAGTTTCCTTCCTATGAATAACAAAGAGTGAGATAATACAAACTGATCAGATTTGGACGCGGTATTTTGGAAGTGCTCTGTAAGCGTTAGCTCTTACTATTTTCTCTATGCAAGCTATATTTTAGGGAAACCATGAATTCATTCACCCAACAAATACCTATTAGCATCTCTGAAATGTTAAGTGCTGGGAAAAAGAAATGAGTTAGCGTGCTTCCTGTACCAAAGTACTTTATAGCGTGGTATGGAAAAATAGCCATGCGAACGAATGCGTGCGGGCCAAGATGTGGTGTGTGGAGAGCCTCTGAGGCAAGTCCTGGGCCTTAGCTTCCCACTGCTGACCCTCCAGCCGCCTTTCCTCTGTCCTCACTTCGTGGGGAAACCACTCGTCATGTTTGTCTTGGGCAGTCCCAGCACTGGCAAGGGGACCCAGTGTGCATCGTAGAGAAAATGAGCTACACATACCTGTTTGCAGGAGAACTTCTTCGTGATGAAAGTAAGAGCCCAGATTCACGGGACGGTGGACTCACTGAAAAGTGCATTGAAGATGAAAATACCGTGGGGCACCTGGGTGAAGTCGGTTAAGGTCCGACGTCAGCTCAGGTCATGATCTCGCGGTTCGTGGGTTCATGTTTCTCTTCGGGCTCTGTGCTGATGTCTCAGAGCCTGGAGCCAGCTTCAGATTCTGTGCCTCCCTCTCCGTCTCTCCCCCGCTTGTGCTCCGTCTCTCAAAGGTAAATAAACCTTAAAAAAAAAAAAGATGGAAAGATTGTGCCAGTTGAGATAACCATCAGTTTGTCAAAGAAGAAAATGGATCAGACAATGGCTGCCAATGCTCAGAAGAATGGATTCTTGATTGATGGGTTTCCAAGGAATCAAGACAAGCTTTAAGGTTGGAACAAGACCGTGGATAGGCAGGCAGATGGGACTTTCGTTCTGTCTTTTGACTGTAATAGTGAGATCTGTATTGAACAATGTCTTGAGAGGGGAAAGGGTAGTGGTAGAAGCGATGACAACAAAGAGAGCTTGGGACAGAGAATTCAGACCTATCTTCAGTCAATAAAGCCAATCATTGACTGATACGAAGAGATGGGGAAAGTTGAAAAAAATAGATGCCTCTGGCCTGGATGACTCAGTCGGTTGAGCATCTGACTCTTGATTTTGACTTAGGTCATGATTCCTCCATTCATGAGTTCAAGCCCCACGTTGGGGCTCTGCGCTGACAGTGCAAAGCCTGCTTGGGATCCTTCCTCTTACCTCTCTCTCTGTCCCTCCCCCACCCACACGTGCCCTCTGTCTCCCAAGATAAATCAATAAAAACTTAAAAACAACAACAACAAAAGAAAATAGATGCCCTAAGTCTGTTGATGAAGTTTTCGATGGAGTTGTGAAGATTTTTTTTTATGATTTTTTTTCATGTTTATTTTCTAGAGAAAGAGAAAGAGAGAGAGACAGAGCGTGAGGGGGGGATGGGCAGAGAGAGAGGGAGACACAGAATCTGAAGCAGGCTCCAGGCTCTGAGCTGTCAGGACAGAACCCAATGTGGGCTCAAACCCATGAACCGTGAGATCATGACCTGAGCGGAAGTAGATGCTCAACTGACTGAGCCACCCAGGCGCCCCGGAAATTGTGAAGATTTTTGACAAAGAAGGCTGACTCTGAACCTGAAACCATCCTTGAAATCATGCTGGAATATTGCTTTGATAGCTGCTATTACAACCCCCTTTGAAGGCAGTTTTAATCTTTCATAATTACCTCTTAATGGCTACAAAGTATGTAGTAAGACAAATTAAATTAAAACATTTTTTAAATGTTTATTTTTGAGAGAGAGAGAGACAGAGACAGAGTGCTATCTAGGGAAGGATAGAGACAGGGAGACCCAGAATCCGAAGCAGGCTCCAGGCTCTGAGCTGTCAGCACAGAGCCTGGTTCAGGGCTCCAACTCAGGAGCCACGAGATCTTGACCTGAGCCAAGGTCAGACGTTTAACCAACTGAGCCACCCAGGCGCCCCGACCAATTGCATTTTTTATTTTTGATTTTTTTGGTCACAGGAGTAGATCATGAATTTGGGTCTAACTTCATCTTAGCTATGGTACCCACAAAACAAAGAAGGATATCAGCTCATTCTTTGTTTTTCCTCAAAAAAGCGTATCCCTTTTATAGTTTGTGCCTTCTGTGAGCAGAACTTTAGTCTGTGTGTATATCCCTTTAGTAATTACAACACGTTAAGATTAAGGATTTTCTACTTCCTTGTTTTCTTGCAGGTTTTAAATTTCCAACATTTTAAGTGAATTTTATGGACCAAAGTCCACAGGAATTTTTGTGTGGTCAGTTCTCGCAAAATGTGTTTGATAAACAAACTCATAAAATGAATTCCTAGAAGTGTTTTAGTATTTATCAAATAACTGAGCATTTCCTATAGAAAGGTAAGAAACCTTAGGCTTTGTTTTATTGCAATTTACAGAAAGTTGCGTGACAAGGCATCTTTTTTGCTTCCAGGGATCGGGATGGGGTCACTGGGGGTTCGGAGCCTGGCAGAATTATCAGCTTTAGTGTGACATGAATCGGAGGGTTAGGGGCAAGGATCACATCTAATGACATGTGTTCCTGTGCCCTTTTATATAAGCGTTATTCATGATTAAACTGATTTTTAACAAAATTCCTAGCAGTGGAACCTTGAAATGCATGTACGAGGCTTATGGTAAAATGATTTGGTTAGTGTTTTGTTATTTTGATTTTTACTTACGCTTATTTTTGAGAGAGAGGGAGACAGAGCATGAGTGGGGGAGGGGCAGAAAGAGAGGAAGACAGAATCAGAAGCTGGCTCCAGGCCCTGAGGGGTCAGCACAGAGCCGGATGGGACTCGAACTCACCAATCATGGGATCATGGGATCGTGACCTGAGCCAAAGTCGGACGCTGAACCGACTGAGCTACCCAGGAGCTCCTGGTTAGTGTTTTAGTAACACTTCATTGGAATTTCTTTTGTTTGTTTGTTTGTTTGTTTTTTTTTTTTTTTGCTTTTAAAGTTTATTTATTTATTTCAAAAGAGAGAGAGGGAGAGAGGAAAGGAAGGAAGGAAAATCCCAAGCAAGCTCCACACTGTCAGCTCAGAGCCTGACGTGGCTTGATCTCAGGAATCTCAGGAACTGTGAGATCATGACCTGAGCTGAAATCTAGAGTCTGAAGCTTAACCTACTGAGCCACCCAAGAGCTCCCCCCCACCCCCCCACCCACTTAATATTCATATAAAGGTAAAATAAACATTTCAATAGGAAAGATCTTTGGCAGATCTCACTCCCATTGGAGTACAGCAGGGAGTCCAGGAGACCGTAGGTAGGGTGTGGTGGGGACTAAAATGATGACAGGGACGGAGGTTGTGTACAGACACAGCCGTGTGGGCTTTCACTCCCTGAGACTGACCTGGCTACCTCCACTGCTGAGTGCCCCGTCTGCTTGTAGCAAAGACCAATACTGCATCCCCAACATGGCGCCATTCCCTGGGGTGGGCGATCAGCCATCTACCTAGCGGCCGGTTGATTACACTGGATGGCTTCCACCTTGGAAGAGGGAACACTTTGTTCTTCTTGAAATGGACACTTACTCTGTGTATGAATTTGCCTTCCCTGAGTGCAGTGCTTCTGCCAAAACTATCATCTGTGGACCTCCAGAACGCATTATCCACACAGCATTGCTTCTGATTGAGGAGCTCACTTGGTTGCAAAGTGAGCTCCTGTTTATGGAATTTGCTGGTCTCGCCATGTTTCCCATCATCCTAAAGGAGCTGGGTTGATAAAATAGTGGAACAGACTTTGGAAGACTCAGTTACAGTGCCAACCAGGTAGTGATAGCTTTCAGGGCTGTGTGTGCTCCAAATCATCCAGTACATGGTGTTGTTTTCCCATAGCCAGAATTTACATGTCCAGGAATCCAAGGCGTAGAAATAGGAGTGATATCCCCTACTGCTGTCTCTAGTGACCCACTAGCAAAATTTTTGCTTCTAGTCCCCCTGGAGCTATGCCCTGCTGGTCTAGAGATCATGCCCTACCGTTAAGGTCAATAGAAAACTGGGGCGCCTGGGTGGCGCAGTCGGTTAAGCGTCCGACTTCAGCCAGGTCACGATCTCGCGGTCCGGGAGTTCGAGCCCCGCGTCGGGCTCTGGGCTGATGGCTCAGAGCCTGGAGCCTCTTTCCGATTCTGTGTCTCCCTCTCTCTCTGCCCCTCCCCCGTTCATGCTCTATCTCTCTCTGTCCCAAAAATAAATAAACGTTGAAAAAAAAATAAAAAAAAAAAGAAAATTATAATAACCCAATTTAGGCAGGACACTAGTGGCTTAGACCCCTGAGGAATGAAGGTTTAAGTCACTACCAGGAAAAAAATTACCAGCTGAAGTGCTGGTTGAGGACACAAAGAATACGTTGTAGTCTTTTGATAAGTTTGACGAGTATAATGCAATATTGTTGTCTATATTCACTATACTTACATTAGATCTCTATTGCTCATTTACTACTCTTTGGGTTCAAAGGGAATATGGAATGGAAAATGAAAGAAAGTAGATATAAACGTCACCTGTGACCATGTGATCAATTTCAGAAACAAAGCCTGTGATTGTTGTAAGTGTTTCTTCCCTTTTTTGTTATTGTATAGATCTACTCCCGGCTCCTATAACAGAATATCACAGACTTGGTGGCTTAAACAACAGAAATTCATTTTCTTGCACTTCTGGAGGCTGGAAGTCCCAGGTTAAGGTGCTTGTGTGGTTGTGAAGGGGAGAAAGACGTTATTTTTAGTCCACATTTCATCTAGCTGGACTAAGAATTAAATTTACAAAGGACAGATTAATAGGGGAAACACCCAGAGTTTTATTACATGCGCATATAGCATTGAGACATAAAGAAATAACCAGGACAGGCAGTTTTCATACTGTTCAGACAGAGACAATCCGTGAGGAATTGAGAGGAGAAAGAAAACTTGGGGAGCATCCGTTAAGGAAGACATTCTAAACAGAATTTGGGCTGGGGTATGGGCGCCTGGGGGGCTCAGTTGTTTGAGCTTCGGACTTCAGCTCAGGTCATGATCTCACGGTTCGTGGGTTCGAGCCCCACTCCGTGACCTCAAGGAGCCTGCTTTGAATTCTGTGTCCCTCTCTCTCTCTGCTCCTCCCCTGCTCTCTCTCTCTCTCTCAAAAATAAATAAATATGAAAAATAAAGAAATAAAGAAGAATTGGGGCTAGGGTAGTAAATTAGCTCAAAGCAATAAGGGTCGTTTACAGTCTTCTGGGCTCTGAATTTCCTATCTCTGGGGGAGGATGTCTCCTTCCTTCCTGGTACAGGGACGCTATCTTTCACGTGGGAAATTTTTCTGCTTTCAGGAGGACAGAGGAGGATCTGAGTGTTTTTATTGATTAGACTGTCTCTTACAAGTAAATTTTGTTCAAAATAATCAATATGCCAAAGTGGTACATTTTGGGGCAGGCTGCTTTTGGCCCCTGCGGCTGGGCCTGATGAGAACTCTCTTCTGGGATTGCCCGTGGCAGCCTTCCTGGTGAGGCCTCACCCAGCCTTCCCTGTGTGTTTGTACTCCTGGTGTTTCTTCCTCTTCTTACAAGGACATCAGTCCTGTTGGATTAAGGCCCTACCCTTATGACCTCATTTAATCTTAATTACTTCCTGAAATCTTAATTACTTCCTTAATTACTTTCCTTTTCTGCAAACAGAGTCACATTTGGAGTTAGGGCTTCAACATATTAATGTGAAGAAGACATAGTTGAGGGGCACCTGGGTGGCTCAGTCGGTTGAGCGACCGACTTCGGCTCAGGTCATGATCTCACGGTCTGTGAGTTCGAGCCCTGCGTCGGGCTCTGTGCTGACGGCTCAGAGCCTGGAACTTGCTTCGGATTCTGTGTCTCCCTCTCTCTGCCCGGCCTCCACTCATGCTCTGTCTCTCTCTCTCTCTGTCAAAAATAAACATTAGAAGACATAGTTGAGTCCTTAACAGTTACAAATGTGTGTGTGTGCAGCAAATCTTTTTATTTACTTTGTTCTCTTACCCCCATGACATCTAACACAAGACGTATTCAGAGTTAACTTTACATTACAGTATTTAAGTTACAGGATGTCAGGGAGAAGAGTGAACATCACCCAAACTTTGCATTATCTTATTGGGAGAGAACATGTTTTTGGTTATACCCCGGATAGTTGTCTTATGTAGGCAGGAGTAAGACTTTGCTCTTTGCCTTAGTTGGAGATTAAATACGGCTTAAAGAGATGTATACGGGTGCTAACGTGATAAGGATTGTTTCCAGTTTAGGGCTATCGCTCACAATGTTGTATTATTCTTGTATATTTTTCCTGGTGTATGTGAGTATTTCTAAGGACATACACTGGGTACTGGAATTGCTGATTTAGAGAGTATGGGTATTTTTATTATCTATTTTATTTTTAAATATTTCCTTATTTTTGAGAGAGAGAGAGAGAGTGTTAGAGAGCACGATCAGGGGAAGGGCAGAGACGGAGCGGGGGACAGAGGATCTGAAGCAGGCTCTGTCCAGACAGCACAGAGCCCCTCACGGGGCTTGAACTCATGAACTGTGAGTTCACGACCTGAGGCGAGATCAGATGCTCCACTGACTGAGCCACCCAGGTGCCCCTCAAATTTTAGCTGTTCTTAAGAGTGAATATATAATTATATTTCGTAGTGTTTGTAACTGGCATTTCCTGTCGGTGTCAATAAAGCCGGGCATTTGCATTTCTCTTGTGAGATGTCTGCTTAGCTCTTTTGCCCATTTGATTCTTATTGATTTTAGTATTAGTTCTTTATATCTTTTAATGAACAGAAGATCTTAATGCAGTCTAATTTGTCCATCTTTTTCATAATGCTTTTTGTGTCGTTCTTGAGAAATCTTTCTCTGTCCTGAGGTCGTTTTATTTTTCTATATTGCTTTTCTCCCCCCTAGTTTTTTTTTTTATTGTGGTAAAATGCACATAACATAAACCTTACCATTTAATGATTTTTCAGCATACAGTTCAGTGGTAATATACTTATAATGTGCAGTCCTACTCCATAACTCTTAATTTGTAAAATTGAAACATTATACCCATTAGATAGTAACTCTGCTTCCCTCCCTCTCTGTCCAACCCCAGGAAACCACCGTTCTTCTTTCTGGCTATGATTTGACTACTCTAAGTATCTCATATAAGTGTACTCATACAATATTTGTCTTTTTGTGATTGGGTCTTTCTTTCTTTCTTTCTTTCTTTCTTTCTTTCTTTCTTTCTTTCTTTCTAGTTTATGTATTTATTTTGAGAGAGAGAGAGGAGAGAAGAAGAGAGAATGAGCCAGGAAGGGGCAGAGAGAGAGAATGAATAATCCCAAGCAGGCTCTGCACTGTCAGTGTAGAGCCCATGAATCTTGAGATCGTGACCTGGGCTGAGATCAAGAGTCTGAGGCTTGGGGCGCCTGGGTGGCTCAGTCGGTTGGTTAAGCGTCTGACTTCGGCTCAGGTCATGATCTCACGGTCCGTGAGTTCAAGTCCTGCGTCGGGCTCTGTGCTGACGGCTCAGAGCCTGGAGCCTGCTTCGGATTCTGTGTCTCCCTCTCTCTCTGACCCTCCCCTGTTCATGCTCTGTCTCAAAAATAAATAAACATTAAAAAAAAAAATTAAAAAAGAAAAAGAGTCTGAGACTTAACCTACTGAGCCCCCCAGGGACCCCTTGTGATTAGGTATTCCACTTAATGTCATGTCCTCAGGGTTCATCCATATGTTACAGCATAAGTCATCAGAATTTCCTTCCTTTTTAAGGATGACTAATGTTCCATTGTATGTACATATCACATTTTGCGTATCCATTCGTGTGTCTATGGACATTCGGGTTGATTGCATGTTTTAGCTCTTTTAAATAATATTGCTATGACCATGAGTACAAATATCTCTTTGAGATCCTGCTTTCGGTTTTTTGGAGTATATGTGCAGAAGTCGAATTGCTAGATCAGATAAGAATTCTATTTAAAAAACATTTTTTTTTTAATGATTATGTTTATTTTTTGAGACAGAGACAGAGCATGAGCAGAGGAAGGGCAGAGAGAGAGAGGGAGACACAGAATCCGAAGCAGGCTCCAGGCTCTGAGCTGTCAGCACAGAGCCTGACACGGGGCTCGAACCCACGAACTGTGAGATCATGACTTGAGCCGAAGTCGGACACTTAACCGACTGAACCACCCAGGCGCCCCAGGAATTCTATATTTAAAAAAAATTTTTTTTAACGTTTTATTTATTTTTGAGACAGAGAGAGACAGAGCATGAATGGGGGAGGGTCAGAGAGAGAGGGAGACGCAGAATCGGAAGCAGGCTCCAGGCTCTGAGCCATCAGCCCAGAGCCCAACGCGGGGCTCGAACTCATGGACCGTGAGATTGTGACCTGAGCTGAAGTCGGACGCTTAACCGACTGAGCCACCCAGGCGCCCCAGGAATTCTATTTTTAATATTTCGAGGAGCTGTTGAACTGTTTTTCGTAGAGGCAGTGCCATTTTATATTCCTACCAACAATGCACAAGGGTTCCAATTTCTCTACATGCTTGCCAACGCTTGTTTTTTGTTTTTCGTTTTTGATAGATAGCTATTCTAATGGGTATGAGGTGATATCTCACTGTCATTTTGATACATTTCCCCAATGATTAGTGATATTGAGCATCTTTGCTTATTGGCCATTTGTATATCATTTTTTTGGAGAAATGTCTATTCAAGTCTTTTGCCCCTTTTCTCCCCAGCATCCCCCCCTTACAATCCCATTTTTTTTCATGTTTATTTATTTTTGAGAGAGAGAGAGAGAGAGAGCGAGCGAGCATGAGCGGGGGAGGGGCAGAGAGAGAGGGAGACACAGAATCAGAAACAGGCTCCAGACTCCAAGCTGTCAACACAGAGCCTGACATGGGCCTCGAACCCATGAACTGTGAGGTCATGACCTGAGCCGGAGTTGGACACCTAGCTGTCTGTGCCACCCAGGTGCCCCAACAACCCCGTTTTTTTATTTAAATAAATGTTTTCAGTTGAAGTATAAGTGAAACACGGTGTTAATCCTTTGTCGTGTGTGTGTGTGCGAATTTATTTATTTTTTAAATTAATTTTATTATTGTTTAAAATTTATATTCAAGTTAGCATATCAATGATTTCAGGAGTAGATTCCTTAATGCCCCTGACCCATTTAGCCCATCCCCCCTCCCACAACCCCTCCAGTAACCCTCAGTTTGTTCTCCATATTTAAGAGTCTCTTCTGTTTTGTCCCCCTCCCTGTTTTTATATTATTTTTGTTTCCCTTCCCTTATGTTCATCTGTTTTGTCTCTTCAAGTCCTCATATGAGTGAAGTCATAGGATTTTTGTCTTTCTCTAATTTTGCTTAGCATAATACCCTCCAGTTTCATCCACATAGTTGCAAATGGCAAGATTTCATTCTTTTTGATTGCCAAGTAATACTCCATTGTATATACTTACCACATCTTCTTTATCCATTCATCCTTCAATGGACATTTGGGCTCTTTCCATACTTTGGCTATTGTTGATAGTGCTGCTATAAACATTGGGGTGCATGTGTCCCTTCAAAACAGCACCCCTGTATCCCTTGGATAAATGCCTAGTAGTGTAATTGCTGGGTCATAGGGTAGTTCTATTTTTAGTTTTTTAAGGAACGTCCATACTGTTTTCCAGAGTGGCTGCACCAGCTTGCATTCCCATGTCAATTTTTTTTTTTAAAGATTTTATTATTTTTTTTTTTAATTTTTTTTTTCAACGTTTATTTATTTTTGGGACAGAGAGAGACAGAGCATGAACGGGGGAGGGGCAGAGAGAGAGGGAGACACAGAATCCGAAACAGGCTCCAGGCTCTGAGCCATCAGCCCAGAGCCCGACGCGGGATCAAACTCATGGACCGCGAGATCGTGACCTGGCTGAACTCGGATGCTTAACCGACTGCGCCACCCAGGCGCCCCTTAAAGATTTTATTTTTAAGTAATCCCTATACCTAACAGGGGGCTCCAACTCACAACCCTGAGATCAAGAGTCTCACGCTTTTCTGATTGAGCCAGCCAGGCACCCCTACTTTGTCTGTTTTTGAATTGTTCGGATTTTGTTTTTGTTTTTGTTTTTTTGTATTTATTTATTATTTGTGAGAGAGTGTGTGTGTGTGCGCGCGCCCGCGCGCGCGCCCGCGCGCGCGCCCGAGTGGCGGAGGGGCAGAGAGGGGGACAGAGGATCTGAATCAGGCTCTGCACTGACAGCCGCCAGCCAGATGCAGGGCTTAAACTTGAAGTCAGGTGCTCAACCCACGGAGTGACCCATGTGCCCTGAGTTGTTTGTTTTTTTGTTATTGAGTTTTAAGAGTTCCCTATATATTCTGGATATTAATCCTGTATCATCAGTTGTGATTTACGGATATTTTCTCCCAATCTGTGGGCAGCCTTTTTACTCTGTTCATATTGTCTTCTGGTGCACATACATTTTTTACAATTTTAGAATTTTATTTTATTTTTTTATTAAAAAAATTTTTTTAACGTTTTTATTTATTTTTGAGACAGAGAGAGACAGAGCATGAATGAGGGAGGGTCAGAGAGAGAGGGAGACACAGAATTGGAAGCAGGCTCCAGGCTCTGAGCCATCAGCCCAGAGCCCGACGCGGGGCTCGAACTCACGGACCGTGAGATCGTGACCTGAGCTGAAGTCGGACGCTTAACCGACTGAGCCACCCAGGCGCCCCTACAATTTTAGGGTTTTAAATTAAAGCCCACAATTTATTTAAATTTTATTGTTGTTGTCTGTGACTTGGTGTCATAGCCAAGAAATCATGGCCAATTCCAGTGTCGTGAAACCTTTGCCGTATGTTTTCTTCTAGGAGATTATGGTTTTAGGTCTATATATGGTGTTAGGTAAGGATCCAACTTCATTCAACTCTATTGCCTTTGAAAAGTTGTATAGTTGTGCTTTTCCCATCAATTGCTTGCAATTGATGTTTGTGTATGGTGTGAGGTAGAAGTCTAATATTATTATTTTTCATATGGATGATTAGAGGGAGAGACAAAAGTCCTAGTACCAGCTAATGAGATTAGTTTCCCATTTTTCTTCAGTGCTGCCTTTATCGAGTCTCCGTATATATGTAGTTTACTCAATTTCACTTGTCTACTTGCCTACATGTGGGCAGGGCTATACCGTCTTAACTGGTATAACTATAATAAATACTGATATCTAATAGAATAAGTTCACATATTTTATTTGCGTTTTAAACAAGTGTCTAGGCTCATACTATTTTTGGCTCATATTATTGAGTCAAAGCCCATCACATAAAGAGGGAGTCAGTCAAATTTTTAAAAACATATTTTAAGAATTTGTTTGGAATCACAGTGAAGGCATAGAAATTTGGAGGATATAGCAGCGCCTGGGTGGCTCAGTGGGCTAAGCATCTGACTCTTGATCTTGGCTCAGGTTATGATCTCGTGGTTCGTGAGTTTGAGCCCCGCATCAGGCTCTGCACTGACAGGGGGGAGCCTGCTTGGGATTCTCTCTCTGCCCTGCCCCTGCTCTCACTCTGTCTCTCTCAAAATAAATAAGCTTAAAAAAAGAAAATAAATTTGGAGGATATTTACACATTTAAAATATTGAATTTGTAATACGACAAGGATTTATCTCTCATCTTAAACATTTTTTTTAAGTATTAATTAATTAATTAATTAATTTATTTATTTATTTTGAGAGAGAGACTCAGACAGCATGAGTAGGGAAGGGGCAGAGAGAGAGGGAGAGAGAGAGAATTCCAAGCAGGCTCCACATTGCCAACACAGAGCCCTATGCAGGGCTCGAACCCACAAAGCCATGAGATCATGACCCGAGCCGAAACTGAGAGTCGGATGCTTAACCGACTGAGCCACCCAGGAGCCCTTAAATTTTTTATTTTATTTTATTTTATTTTATTTTTTTATTTTTTATTATTTTTTTAATTTTTTAACATTTTTTATTTATTATTGAGAGAGAGAGAGACAGAGACAGAGACAGAGACAGAGCATGAGCGGGGGAGGGGCAGAGAAGGGGGAGACAGAATCCAAAGCAAACTCCAGGTTCTGAGCTGTCAGCACAGAGCCTGATGCGGGGCTTGAACTCACAACCTGTGAGATCATGACCTGAGCTGAAGTTGTACATTAACCAACTGAGCCACCCAGGTGCCACGCCCTTAAATTTTTTAATTAAAATATAGTTTTCTCTGTAGACACATTACGTAACTTTTGTTACATCCATTACTAGGTCCTTGATATTTTTTGATGCTATCGTACATCACATGCTTTTATTAAATTTTATTTTCTTCTCTTGTAAGTTGAAATATGATAGAATTTGGGGGTACCTGGGTGGCTCAGTTGGTGATGGTCCAACTCTTGATTTTGGCTCAGGTCGTGATCTCATGGTTCATGAGTTCCAGGCCCGCATCGGGCTGTGAGCTGACAGCGTGGAGCCTGCTTCTGATTCTGTCTTTCCCTCTCTCTGCCCTTCCCCCACTTGCATGCCCGATCTTCCCCCGCCCCCAAAATAAAATAAAAACCATGATAGATTTTATGTATCGATTTTTGATCTAGCAACCTTTCTCATTTTTAAATTCTAATAATTCATCTGTAGATTAAAAAATTTTATGTACCTAATTATCATGCAAGTAATCATATATTTCTTACTTTTTCAAATTCTTATATCTTGTAATTTTGCGTGTAGTCATTCTTCTACTTGCTAGGATTTCCGATACAATATTAAAAGAAGTGGGAATACTGAGCAGCTATGAATTATTCTCAATGTCAAAGCGAAAGCTTTTAATGTTTTACCATTAAGTATGATATTTCCCATGGCTTTTTAAAAAAAAAAAATAAATAAATGTTTATTTATTTTATTTTCTTTTTAAATTTTTTTTTTCAACGTTTATTTATTTTGGGGAGAGAGATAGAGCATGAACGGGGGAGGGGCAGAGAGAGAGGGAGACACAGAATCGGAAACAGGCTCCAGGCTCTGAGCCGTCAGCACAGAGCCCGATGCGGGGCTCAAACTCATGGACTGCGGGATCATGACCTGACCTGAAGTTGGCTTAACCAACTGGGCCACCCAGGTGCCCCTGATATTTGCCGTGGCTTCAACGCACACTTTGATTAAGAAGCATGCTTGTTTGCAGCAGAACACCTTGTCCCCAGCCAACTCTGTCTAGAAATTACAGTGCAAGTAGGTAGGCCTCATAAAATATGTAAATCCTCCAGATGCCCCCACCCCTATTCTTGGGGTGGCCCTGTGGCCTGTAGACAGAGAGGCCCGGAGGGGAAGAATTCCTGCCCTGCGTTTGTTTACAGAGGGATCTAGTGGGGCAATCTGCCTTTGGGGACTGAAGTTGCTATTCAGCCCAACAGCGACACCATCTGGATGGAACAGGAATGAACTGAAGCGTCCAGTGAGTTGAACTTAGAACAGTTGGGCTGATGATCACTCAAAAACCCTGGCCGTTAACGCTTTGTGCGGACAGTTGGACTGTTCTAAAGGGATTTACCTTATGGCTTGGACAATGAGAAGCCGAGAGGTGGATATTCAGGAAGAAGCCCTTGTAAAGTCAGAATATATGGATAGAGAAGCACCCGGCTGATTCAGCTGGTGGAGCACCAGACTCTTAACCTTGGGGTTGTGAGTTGGAGCCCCACGTTGGGTGTAAAGATTACTTAAAAAAAAAAATTTTTTTTAATGAAAAAAAAGTAAGTGTGGGGGTTCCTGGGGGGCTCAGTTGCTTGAGCATCCAACTTCAGCTCAGGTCATGATCTCGCGGTTCGTGAGATCGAGCCCCGCATTGGGCTCTGGGCTGACAGTTTGGGGCCTAGAGCCTGCTTCGGATTCTGTGTCTCCCTCTTTTTCTGCCTCTCCCCCACTTGCACTGTCTCTCTCTGTCTCTCTGTCTCTCTCTCTCTCCCTCTCTCAAAAATAAACATTAAAAAAAATAGTAAGTGGAAAGACATTTGGGTTCCCCTACAAGAGCCTGAAGCAGTCTTCACTGTCTTCCCAGCTGTAAGGGACTGACAATCAGGAAGCTCATGTCCTAGCTCTGGTCTAAGCCCCAGGAACTGACCCTTCAGTAGATACGAAATTGGGTGCAGAGAAAGAGTGGGTACTGCAGTGCTGGAGTCGGGTGGCACGGAGCCAGAGATGCTGGATTGCTCTGGAACTACAGTGATTTGGTTAATCCAGTAACAGCATGCTCTGTGTATTCCAAACAACGCCCAAGGCAATTGCCAAAGGAGTTTGGGTCCACCTACCACGCATGGTTCCCAACCAGTGAGTGAGTGGCGAGTAGATTATATTGGCCACCTCCTTCCGAATGAGGGTTCTAAATATGCCTTTGTGTGGACATGGCAGCTGGTTGAACCCAAGCTTTTCCCTGTCCCTGTGCAAACCAGGGTGCCACCATGAGGAAATTAGAGAAGCCGAGTACCCAGTACTCCCACCGAATCGACAGTGTTTGGGAGGTGGCATTTCAAAGGTCGTGATATCCAAGACTGGGCAAAAGAACGTGGCATTGAATGGAGCTTTCATCCCCCCTATAATCTGCAAACAGCAGGACTGGTAGAGAGGGAAAATGGAATATTAAAGCAACAGATGAAATTATTAACAAGTAAAACCACTTTGGCTGGGTGAACGCAGGTACTGCCCCGGGCTCTAATACTTTTGAATGATCAACCAGTAGGGACTATTGTTCCATATGCCAGACTGGGGACGCCTGCTGAGACACTCAGTGTTGTAAATGTATAAAAATCATGGGAGGGGCGCTGGATGACCCAGCCGTTTAAGCATCTGACTCTTGATTTCGGCTCAGGTCACGATCTCCTGGTTTGTGGGATCGAGCCCCGTGTCGGGCTCTGCAATGACAGCGCAGGGTCTGCTTGGGATTCTGTCTCTCCCTCTCTCTTGCACCCTCCCCCACCCCCTGCAACTTGCACTCTCTGGCTCTCTCAAAATAAATAAATAAACTTAAAATTGTGGAAAACAGCCATGACCCCAGTTCTTACTCTGGATCTGTATGCTATGTTTCTGAGAACACCAAGCCCCCACCGTGCCTGAAAAAGGAGTTCTCTCCTAGAATTTGCAATGGGATGTCCCATCAGGGTGGGTGAGTTACTTTCCACCCCCAAGTAAGGGGGAACTACTCAGTCTCACTGGCATCCTGTTGTGTTGCTTCAAGTTGCACCAGTTGAAATGCACTCTACCTGGAATGCAACATGCACCGTTGAGAGGGGAGAAGGTAGTGGTCCTTGTCTGGCACAGTTCACCTTTAATCCATCTCTCACACTTAATGGTGCTGTCCCCCTCCTCCGCCCCCCACTCCCCCCGGGCAACATGCACAGTGTGAACAAGGAGGTCAAGTTCCTAAGGCTATCAATTCTCCCCAAGGCCAGGTGGGCATGTTCTGTTTTCTGGCACAAGTATCTGCCTGCCATCTTTGTCCCTCTGGGTTGGCCTGGAGAAAAACATAGCACCCATAGAAGCCTTTGCTCTATTTACCCAACAAGCCTTAAGTGATAGCTGGCGAAGCTTGTATTTACTGAATACTGAAATGTCTCTGGAGAGAAAAGCCGTCCCCCCCACTAGGATGGCCTCGGACATCATTACTGGCTTGCAAGGGAGCACCTGTGCCATCATCCAAAGACGACGTTTTGTGCTCCTACCTGATGAATCTGCTACTGTATCATCTGTATTAAATCACGTGAGAATACAAGTGAACACCCTGGACGATTTAACCCCCAGCCTAGGGGATTAATAAATCACGGGCTTTTGGTAGAAAAAAGACATTGTTACTCATTTTGGGAATTATTATCTTAATCTGTGTTTTTTTCTTACCGGTGCCTGTATTGCTGCTACGGTGTCTGCCTCCAATGCAGCCAGATAGTCACCAAATGAGCCATCCGTATGCTAATGAAAGCCTTGGCCGACTGCTCCGGGCACACTTCACTAGAGGGAGGCTTGTAAGATTATAAGAGACTGTCCCAGAAGGGGTGGAGTGTGGCAGGAAATCGTGCAGGAGGATGTGATCTCTGGTTGACCTGTGACCCGGCCCTGGGCAATTGGAGGCTCCTGATCCCCACCCACGTCCTTGGAATGTGTGTTCTGTTTACCGTTCCCACAGTGGGAGCCATTTGCAGGGACAGAGCCTTAAGGGAACGAAGTTTTGTTGAGACCATCTGGAGGTATACGTGACTGAACCCACTTAAGGGCTCTATAGAAACTTTTAAGACTCTGACAGGCAGTTTCAGAGATCTGTTCATCTTGTGGCTGCCCGAAGCAAGGCTCATAAATAAGTTCCCTTGCTTATTAAGTCTGACACCTAGTAATCTGGAGTGGTGGACCCCTTTCTTCCGTCTTTCATTGCCCTCAATGTGTGAGTGGGGGCCAATTTCAGATTTCACTGGGGAAATTCATGAGATCACAACCAACAGGGTGGAAGGCAAGGGAGGTTTTTGCTTTTTTTTTTGTCCCCATGACCTTCAAGTATTTCTTTCGAAGGCCCTAATTCATACCTGGAATATATTTGGAGCTCTCATTTAGTGCGGCTAAATTATAATGACTTCTTCAATAGAGTGCACGGCAGGGTGCAAGGTACTTTCGTGAACAGTATCCCATTTGATTTTTGCAATCAACTTTATTTTTAATTTTTTTAACTTTATTTATTTATTTTAAGAGAAAGAGAGCGGGAGAGAATCCCAGGCAGGCTCCGCACCGTCAGGGAGAAGCCCGATGCGGGGCTCAATCTCACAAACCTCAAGATCATGAATGATCCGAGCTCAATTCAAGAGTCTGAGGCTTAACCGACTGAGCTACCCAGGCGCCCCGCACTCAACTTTAACCTAGGATGTGGTAACCATTGCTTTCAGGATCAGAGAGACTTGAACATGTTCTTAGCCTGAGAGGAAAGAATGAGTGTTTTGACTGGTGAAATCTGAGTTGAAGGGGGTGAGTCAATAAAAGGAGGGAAGATCAGATTAAAAAACAACAACAACAACGGATAGAGCCATCATATATTTATAACCTTGATCTAGCTTTTTCTTTTATGCTGAGTAAAAGAAGCCAGACACGAAGAGTCACACATTTATGTAAAATGTCCAGAATCGGTAAATCCAAGCAGACAGAAAGACTGGGTTGCAGGGGCTAGGATGGGAGAATGTTGCCTGATGGGAACCTGGTATCATTTAGGGGTAGCGGAAATATTCCGGAACTAAGTAGAGGTGAACTATTCACTTTTATTTTCATTCATTCATTCAATCATTCATTTTTATCTTAGAGAGAGATTGAGAGTCCCAGGCAGGCTCCACATTCAACGTGGAGCCTGTTGAGGGGCTCAATCCTGTGACCCCGGGATCATGACCTGAGGTGAAATCAAGAGTGAGACGCTCAACCGACTGAGACACCCAGGCGCCAAACTTTTATTTATGCTTAAAATCTTACTTATTTACTTATTCTTAATTTTTTTAAATGTTTATTTCCGAGAGAGACAGAGACACAGAGCGAGTAGGGGAGGGGCAGAGAGACAGAGACAGAATCCGAAGCAGGCTCCAGGCTCCGAGCTGTCAGCACAGAGCCCAATGCGGGGCTCGAACTCACGAACTGCGAGATCATGACCTGGGCTGAAGTCAGACACTCAACCGACTGAGCCACCCAGGCGCCCCTTTTTAACTTTATTTGTAAGTAATCTCTACACACAATAAGGGGCTCGATATCAAGAGCCACGTTCTCTACCGACTGAGCTGGCCAGACACCCCTATTTACTTTTAAATGGCTTATTTTAGGTGAATCTCACTTCAATAAATTATTTCTATGGGGGGACTAACGAGCAGGCCCCAATTATCTCCCCCAGAAAAGGCCCCAGGGCAGGGAGCAGCAAAGGTTCCCGCTCCCACCCAACCCCTTACACTGAGGGCCTACCTGCAGGGGACCTGGTTGTATGTTTCCCAGTCTTCAGTCCCTGAGCTAGCCCACTCCCTGTCCCCTCCCCACCCCACTGCCACCCCACCACCTTCTTTGTGCTGAGCACACCTCCCACACTCTGTGCTTCTGTCTCTCTGTCTGTCTGTCTGTCTGTCTCTCTCTCTCTCACACACACACACACACACACACACACACTCACCTGCCTAGGTCTGAGGCCAGCCTGGGTTGGCAACCCAGGGCAGGCCTGGACCAGGTCGGAGGGTGCAGACAGCTGCCAAGCAGAGCCCTTAGGCAGAGTTCCTTAGCACGGAGGGGTAGGCAGCAGGCCCAGGCCCTGTCCCTGGGTAGAAGACAGGCCAGGGAACGGAAGGAGCGCTCAGCCCTCTTAAAGGAGCCAGAGGCAGGGGAAGGGCTGGGAGGGGTGTTATATTCAGCGGACGGGTGAAGCTAGGCTTCTGAGGGCATCGCTAGCCCAGGGTCCCAGCACTGACCGCAAAGCGGGAGGCGTGGCAGCACAGCCTCAGGCACAATGGGCAAAGAGGACAAGGACGGGGCAGACACCCTGGCCTGGGACATGGGAGCGTGGCTCCGTGATGACAGTTTTCCTAGCCTGGGAGGAGTTCTCACTCAGGCACTCAGGATTCCGGGGTCCAGCCAACAGCAACTCTGGCGCCACGAGATCAGGGCCTGGGGAGGTCAGGGTGGGGGGGCAGGACGAGGGGCGGGGCTGTAGCCCACCCTGCAAGAGGGGTGGGGGCCAGGGCATAGCCCTCCCCAGCTTGAAGGGGAGCACCCAGAGCCACCGCTGAACGGCAGGGCCCATGGCCTTCGGTGTCTCTGTGGAAATAAAGAGGTTGCTGATCAAGGCCGCAGTAGTAGAAACGGAAGCTGTTTTCTGAGCACTGTTCCCAGTTAGGGCCGGTGCCCAGAGCGGGGCTCCCGGGATGATCTCCATCTAGTAGACGTAACCTTGGTACAGCTTTTAACATAAACTACTAAGCTACTATTCTGAGTTATAATTATGTCAAAAGAAACCCTGACCTCACCTATAACTCTATCACACCCCTGAGCCATCAATGGTGATAACCAGAAAGTCATGTTTTGTCTTACTCTAATGGGAAAAAAACTTTTTTAATTTATTTTTGGGGGGAGGGGGGTGGGAGGGAGGGGAGGGTGGGTGATGGGTATCGAGGAGGGCACCTTTTGGGATGAGCACTGGGTGTTGTATGGAAACCAATTTGACAATAAACTTCATATATTGAAAAAAAAATATTTTTTTTAATTTACATCTAAGTTAGTTAGCATATAGTGCAACCATGATTTCAGGAGTAGATTCCTTAGTGCCCCTTACCCATTGAGCCCATCCCCCCCTCCCACAACCCCTCCAGTAACCCTCAGTTTGTTCTCCATATTTAAGAGTCTCTTCTGTTTTGTCCCCCTCCCTGTTTTTATATTATTTTTGTTTCCCTTCCCTTATGTTCATCTGTTTTGTCTCTTAAAGTCCTCATATGAGTGAAGTCATAGGATTTTTGTCTTTCTCTGACTAATTTCACATTTAAAAATTTCAAAGAGGTGGGGGCACCTGGCTCGGTCCGTCAGTGGAGCATGCGACTCTTGATCTTAGGGTTGTAGGTCCGAGTCCCACAGTGGGTGTAGACATTACTTAAAAATAAAAATCAAATCCTTAAAGGGTCGCCTAGGTGGCTCAGTTGGTTAAGCGTTCAACTTCGGCTCAGGTCACAATCTCATGGGTTTGTGAGTTCAAGCCCCCCATCAGGCTCTGTGCTGACAGCTCAGAGCCTGGAGCCTCCTTTGGATTCTGTGTCTCTCTCTGTGCCAACCCTGCTCGCACTCTCTCTCTCAAAAATAAATAAACATAAAAAAAAGTAATAAAATTCTTTAAAAAATTGTTTTTCAAAGAGGTGAACAGGTAAAGTTATGGAGGTGGAGAAGAAGGTATAAGAAATTTGAAATACTCCCACATCAGTATTTCAATAGAGAGCATTAGGAGTATATAAACACCACATATAAAACACAAGTTGATACAGCCTCGAATATTTCCCAGGTTATAACCAAAAATGCAGCATGTGTAGCTGAGAGAGGCAGGCACAAATTGAGGGTTAGATGTTTAGGGACTGGTACTTTTTTCTTTAAAAAAATGTGTTTTTTTTAAGTTTATTTATTTTGAGAGGGAGAGAGAGAGAGAGTGCGGGGGAAGGGCAGAGAGAGAGGGAGAGAGAATCCCAGGTAGGCTCTGTACTGTCAAGCACAGAGCCCGATGCAGGGCTTGAACTCATGAACCTGTGAGATCAGGACCTGAGGCAAAATCAAGAGTCCGACACTTAACTGACTGAGCCACCCAGGCCCCCCCCCACTCTTTTTTTTTTTCTTATGGGAAGTAGGATTTATTGATGGGCATGAATAAGGAGGGGGTAGTGTTGTTGGGGTTCTCACGAGTGCCGAGCTCACCATTTGTTCAGGGAGCCACGATTAGGGATGCGTGTGACCCCACAGCCATCTGGGATGAGCTACTTTTCAGCCCCCATGTCTTCAAATTCATCCACATTAAACTTAGGAAAGCCCCACTTCTTGGAAATGTGGATCTTCTGGCGGCCTGGAGACTTGAACTTGGCCCTTCCTAGGACCTCAATCACATGCTTCTTGTTCTGCAACTTGGTACAGATGGACACGATGACTTGGCCAGTGTGGACCCTGGCCACCATGCCCTGGGGCTGCCCAAAAGCGCCCAACATACCCGTCTGGAGTTTGTCAGCCCCAACGCAGGAAACATCGTGTTGACGGGGATGATGGAGAAGAGCGGAGCCAAACGTGGATGTGTTGGCTTTTCACCATGTACCTGTTGGCACAAATAAGGGCAGCCTCCAGGGCTGCAGAGGAGAGCTTCTCGTATTCATCTGACCCCATGCGGCCTTACAGTGGGAACTCATCCACTTTTGTCTTCTTCCACTTCCGGTCAAAGATTTGGATTTTAGCATCGGGCGCCTCTGCAGAAAGGGGACTTTAAACACGACTTGTTCTTACAATATCAGTAACACTGGGCGGAGCAGTGGCCCATAGCAACTTCAGAGGTGGGCTGAAGAAAAAGAGAAACTGGTACTTGTTGATAAAATCACATTAATTTTTTTTTAATGTTTATTTTTGAGAGAGAGAGAGACAGACCGGGAGTGGGAGAGGGGCAGAGAGAGGGAGGCACAGAATCTGAAGCAGGATCCAGGCTCTGAGCTGTCAGCACAGAGCCCGACGCGGGGCTTGAACTCATGGACCGCGACATGATGATCTGAGCCGGAAGTCAGACATTCAACTGACTGAGCCACCCAGGCGCCTCGATAAAATCACATTATTTCCCAGCCATTCAGATTGCTCATTTATGGTGTAGGGTGATGATCAAGTGAGGTAATACATTAAAAATTGTCTACATACATCTACATAAATAATACATAAAAATTCTATATACAAGCTAGTCTAATACTTTGAAAAATGTTGATGTTGTTCTTAAGTTTTTCCTCTCATGACGTTCTGCCAATAGGTAACACAGAAAAGGCAAGTGTCCTAAATATTCAGCATCTAAGGAACAAAAAGACAAAATTATTAATTCTATAGTGCGATCAATAAACGTTTAATGGCCATAGTTGTATATTTGATAATATGACTCCATTGCAAATGCAGTGTATGCATATGCGTTTTTGTGTGTTGAGCAGAATAACAAAGAGGACAAGGACAATCAATGATTCTCTGTGTCACTGGCTGGAACGTGAAAAAAAAAATTTTTTTTTTTAAGTTTCTTTATGTTGAGAGAGAGAACTAGAGAGCACGAGCAGGGGAGGGGCAGAGATGGGAAGAGGAGGGAAGAGGAGGGGAGAGAAATCCCAAGCAGGCTCCGTGTTGTTAGCATGGAGCCCAACTCAGGGCAGGATCTCAGGAAACCTGAGATCCTGACCTGAGCTGAAACCAAGAATTAGATGCTTAACCAACTAAGCCACCCAGGCACTCTCCCCTCCTCCGCCTTTTTTTTTTTTTTTTTTACATGTATTCTTACTTTATTAAATCTTATTAGTATTCTTTAATGGAAAACACACAAATGAGTAGGCTACATTGAAGAAATCTTATTTTTATAAGAAGCCTTTAAGATGCTTCCAGGTATTATCTTCAGTAATGCTTGTTATCTTTATTCTGGGACTCCAGGTCATATTCAGCCCCTACAGCTACCACAAATGCAGCAAATCCCTATTTGAATCCTCGTAATAATGCACCAGCAAAGGAAACATTGTTTGCAAAGCCACCCATGTATCTCCAAGTTTCATTGCGGCCCAATGGATCCCTTAGCCCTTGTTCTGGACCGTTTCTAATGGTGTCCCTTTTATCTTCCATTATTTATAATCTGGAAGTTCTAGTTTACTATGATCATGTCCTTGGGCCATATCTGGCGGCAATCTGACCTCTCACGACATCCAATATTCAACCCTGTAGTCGGAACCAAGTGGGAAATGGTGGAACATGAAAAGTTTATGGGAAATCCAATAACTATGGAAACACAATCTGTCTCTAAAAGTCAATAAATTCCTTTTTTTTACTTCCTTACAACCAAGTAGTCTACATATAACACATTCTTACCTCTTAGGTCTCTTCTTATGTTTCCTCTTGTACATCACTTTATTGTATTTCTTCCTCCTTTTATGAAACCACTGCTTTATCTGCAAAAAAATAAGGTGGGGAGGTGATGAATCAAGGAATAAGGTATTGGCCTGTCTGGGTAAAAATACTCCACAGGTGACTCTGTCAACGAAGAAATATGTTGTCATACCTGTTTTACTGTCATATTAAATTCAAATGCAAGTGATCGGCTATCTCCCATTGTGGGGCATTTGTTTAACTTAAATGTTGCCCAGAGAGTGTCCATGAGGGGCTTACTGACTAATCTTTCCTGGGGATGTTGTTCTTCATTTTCTTCTTCCATTTCTTGTTCTTCTTCCAGTTTCTCTTCTAGTTCCTCCTTTTTTTCTTCCCCTTCTCTTTCATTCCATTTTTTCTTTCCCTTTCGTTCATCATCACTATGGTTCCTATTTGATTGTTCTGGGTTTTGATCACAAAGCACATCTGGTTCTTTCTGTATAGCAAAATCTGTGAAATAAAATCAAACAGCAGCTAAATTTGACTTTTAGATCATAGTCAACATTCTTCAGTGTGAGACTATATATTTGATTTTCATAAAATATGAGTGTTGTACATTGTTGGAAAAAAGAGAGAAAAGAAAAAGTCAAGTTATGAAAATCAGTGAAGATTTTCATAAAAATATCATTTTAAAAATGATTTACTTTCGGCAGTGCCTGGGTGGCTCAGTTGGTTAAGTGTCGGACTTTGGCTCATATCATGATCTCAGGGTCCATGAGTTCGAGCCCTGCATCGGGCTCTGTGCTGGCAGCTCAGAGCCTGGAGCCTGCTTCGGATTCTGTGTGTGTGTCTCTCTCTGTCCCTCCCCCACTCATGCTCTCTCTTTCAAAAATGAATAAACATTAAAAATTTTTTAAATAATTTCCTTTTGGATTTAAATATAGACAGAGTACGGAAAGCGGCTAGGTATTGAAATTAACAATCCCTTTGTTATGTTAAAAAATAAGTTATCTTGATATAAATAAGTTATGAATGACCTTATTTAAAGGACTATTCAGGTTTTTTATTTCCTCTTATGAGAGTTTTGGTAAAATATACAGTCTTTAGAAATTCGTTCATTATGTTTTGGTTTTCCTAGGATTGTTATTGTTATTATTTTTAAAAACATTTTTAATGTTTATTTATTCTTGACAGAGAGAGAGTGAGACAGAGCACAAGCAGGGGAGGGGCAGAGAGAGGGGGAGGAGACACAGAATTTGAAGCAGGCTCCAGGCTCTGAGCTGTCAGCAGAGAGCCAGGTGCGGGGCTCAAACTCACGAACCATGAGGTCATGACCTGAGCCGAAGCTGGACGCTTAACCGACTGAGCCACGCAGGTGCCCCCCTAAGATTGTTATTATTGATAATGATAATGATTATGATTGTTTTAAGTAAGCTCTACACTCAATGTGGGGCTTGAACTCCCGACCCTGTGATCAAGAATTGCATTTTCTGGGGGTGCCTGGGTGGCATAGTAGGTTAAGTGTTCGACTATTGATTTTGACTCAGGTCATGATCTCATGGTTCGTGAGTTTGAGCCCTGCATTGGGCTCTGCACTGGTAGGATGGAGCTTGCTTGGGGTTCTCTCTCTCTACTCTCTCTCTGCCCCTCCCTCCCTTACGCATTCTCTTTCTCACTCTCTCTCTCAGATAAATAGGTAAACTTAAAAAAAATAACAAAGACACATAAGAAAAAGAACATAATTAGAAACATAATAGAAAGCAATAGTAATTAAGACAGTAAAGTATTATTGTACAGATGGACCAATTAACTCCTGGAACTGAAAGGGAGTCTAGAAACAGACCCATGGATATAATCAAAAGTTGATATATGATAGAGGAGAACTATAGGTCAGCAATAAGCTATTTAATAAATACTGCTAGAAAAGATTGATAAAATTTATATTAAAAATTGTAACTGCTGGGGCCCCTGGGTGGCTCAGTCAGTTTAGCATCCAACTTTGGCTCAGGTCATGATCTCGCGGTTCGTGAGTTCGAGTCCCATATCGGGCTCTGTGCTGACGGCTCAGAGCCTCCAGCCTTCTTCGGATTCTGTATCGCCCTCTCTCTGCCCCTCCCCTGCTCGCCCTCTATCTTTCCCTCCCTCAAAATAAATAAACATTAAAAAAAATTTATAAGAAACTGCTATTCACCAAAGATCTCAGAAATAACATGAAAAGCCATAAATCTAGGGAAATTTTTTGTAACAGATAACTGACAAATTATTGGTATCTACAATATACTAAGAATTCCCATTAATTAATAAGTAAAAGAAAAGCAATCCAACAGAAAAAAAAAAAGTAGAGTGGGGGCAAGAGTCAGAATAGCCAGAATAGCTCTAAATGGCCACTATTTTAGAAAGAATTTTAACCTCAATAATAATCAGGATGAAGATAAGAATGAAATGTCATTTTGTACCCACATGGGAGGCAGAAATGAAGAAATCTAATAACACCAAGTGTTAGTGGTGGATTGACAAAACTTAAAAAAAATTTTTTTTTAATGTTTATTCATTTTTGAGAGAGAGAGAGAGTACGAGCAGGGGAGGGGCAGAGAGAAAGGGAGACACAGAATCGGAAGCAGGTTCCAGGCTCTGAGCTGTCAGCACAGAGCCCGAGGGAGGGCTTGAACTCACAAACCCACAAGATCATGACCTGAACCAAAGTCGGTGCTTAACCAACTGAGCCACCAGGTGCTCCCGAAAGCTTTTTTTTAAAGGAACATTTGTATATTTTGGGTGAAAGCGTATAAATCCGAGTTGCTTAGGAAACAATTTAACACATTTTTAGAAAAGTATACATTCTCAGGGCACCTGAGTGGCTCAGTCAGTTGACTGTCTAACTTCGGCTCAGGTCATGATCTCACAGTTGGGGCGTTCAAGCCCCGTGTCAGGCTCTGTGCTGACAGCTCAGAGCCTGGAGTCTGCTTCGGATTCTGTGTCTCCCTCTCTCTCTGCCCCTCCCCCGCTTGTGCTCTGTCTCTGTGTCTCAAAAATGAATAAATGTAAAAAAAAAAAAAATTAAAAAAAATAATGTAATAGCATTGACTTAAAAAACAGAAGTGGAAATAATCCAGTGTCCGTTGTCAGAATGAAGTTAATGAATTAAAGCTACATTCAACCAGTTAATTTTAGAAACATAATTTTGAGTAAAACAACAAGTCTCAAAAGTACATAGTAATTAATGTTTTTTAATTTTTTTATTTTTTATTATTATTTTTTTCAACGTTTATTTATTTTTGGGACAGAGAGAGACAGAGCATGAACGGGGGAGGGGCAGAGAGAGAGGGAGACACAGAATCGGAAACAGGCTCCAGGCTCCGAGCCATCAGCCCAGAGCCCGACGCGGGGCTCGAACTCACGGACCGCGAGATCGTGACCTGGCTGAAGTCGGACGCTTAACCGACTGTGCCACCCAGGCGCCCCAATATTTTTTTAAAGCTCAAAAAACACATAATATTATTGAAGGGTGCATAAATATGTGATAAAAACTATAAAACTAGGGCAATAATATAATTCAGGGAGATGGTTGGAAAAACAGCACAGGATAGAGGAGACATACATATGAGTAGATGAAATGTAGGGGTAATGCTATACTTATATTGGTAAATGTTATATTACTCTATTATTTAATACATAGTATATATTAATATACAGTTTTATAAAATATATTGTTTTTTGTTGGTTGGTCCTTTCGTGTTCATGTCATTAATTTCCTTATAAATTAAGTATATATCAAATATGTTTTTGTATATTTCAAGCATTACATGTTTTTTAATGTTTTATTTATTTTTGAGAGAGAGAGAGAGAGAAAGAGAGAGCACAAGTAGGGGAGGGACAGGGAAAGAGGGAGACAGACAATCCAAAGCAGGCTCCCGGCAGTGAGCCTGATGTGGAGCTCGAACTCACAAACCACAAGATCATGACCTAAACCAAAGTTGGACGCTCAACTAACTGAGCCACCCAGGTGCCCCTAGCCTCCTTTTTTATACGGTAATAGTTAAAAACCTAAATCAATCATTAGTCATAGGCTCATCCCTTTTACTTTGGTTGGATTTAAGTTCTTCCTAAAACTATGTAAGAAAAACATATATTCAAATGACATCTCTTATACCCTGTTGGTGAGAGTCCAAACCAGTAAAAATCTTTTTGAAAGGAATTTGGAAGTACCTGACAAGGTGTAAAATGTACAGACTTTGATCCAGCAAATTCAAGAAATACTTGCTCCTTAGCATAAAATTGTATGTAAAAAGATGTTTATTGTAGCATCCTTATGGTAAAAGGATTGTTTATTATAGGTAATGTTATTTTTTTTAATGATTTAAAAATTTTTGAGTAATCTTTCCATCCAAAGTAGGGCTCACACTCACAATCCCAAGATCAAGAGTCGCATTCTCCACTGACTGAGCCAGCTGGGTGCCCCAGTAATGTAATTTATTTTATTTTATTTTATTTTCATTTTTTTTAAATTTGTTCTTTTTTAACATTTATTTATTTTTGAGACAGAGAGAGACAGAGCATGAATGGGGGAGGGGCAGAGAGAGAGAGGGAGACACAGAATCGGAAGCAGGCTCCGGGCTCTGAGCCATCAGCCCAGAGCCCGACATGGGGCTCGAACTCACGGACCGCGAGATCGTGACCTGAGCTGAAGTCGGACGCTCAACTGACTGAGCCACCCAGGCGCCCCATGTAATTTTTTTTAAACTAATGCTCATCAATGGGAGAATGCTGAAGGTTTTTTGTTTGTTTGTTTGTTTGTTTATTTATTTTGAGAGAAAGAGAGAGAGGGAGCACAAACAGAGGAGGGACAGAGAGAGGGAGGAAGAGAGAATCCCAAGCAGGCTCCGCACTGTCAGTGCACAGCCCGGTACAGGGCTCAAACCCACGAACTGCGAGATCACCACCTGAACTGAAATCAAGAGTCTGACGCTTAACCGACTGAGCCATCCTGGCGCCCCAGTAATGACTTTCTATGATTTGCTTATAGGCACAAGAATGATTAAGAATGGAATAAATGATAGGGAATGATTTGCTTATTATTTGATTTCTACTTAATTTGTACTTACTCCAACTTGTCGATTTTGTGAAGTTGTCACCAGCTTCCAGCCCTCGCTGATGTAGGCTCATGATTGTTTTGTCTCCTAGATGCTCTGCTTGATGTTTAGAGATAAAACAATTCTCAGCCCCAGACAATTTTATCTAAGAGAAGTCCTGAAAGAGATAAAAAGTGTATTGTTGTAGGAACACACTCAAAAGCTCTTATAAATAAATGACTGCATTTGCTATTTTTCAGAATGTTTCTAAAAAAAATTTTTTTTTAACGTTTATTTATTCTTGAGAGAGAGACATAGAGCATGAGGTGGGGAGGGGCAGAGAGGGAGGGAGACACAGAATCGGAAGCAGGCTCCAGGCTCTGAGCCATCAGCACAGAGCCCAATGCGGGGCTCCAACTCACGAGCGATGAGATCTTGACCTGAGCCAAAGTTGGACGCTTAGCCAGCTGAGCCACCCAGGTGCCCCCAGCATGTTTTTATTTATTTATTTAAAAAAAATTTTTTTTTCAACGTTTTTTATTTATTTTTGGGACAGAGAGAGACAGAGCATGAATGGGGGAGGGGCAGAGAGAGAGGGAGACACAGAATCGGAAACAGGCTCCAGGCTCCTAGCCATCAGCCCAGAGCCTGACGCGGGGCTCGAACTCACGGACCATGAGATTGTGACCTGGCTGAAGTCGGACGCTTAACCGACTGCGCCACCCAGGCGCCCCAGCATGTTTTTAATTTGAAAAAAAAAAAATCATTAAACTTACGGAGTTCACAACTTGAACCTCATTGCTCTGTTTTTGTTCAAAATACAGAAAATAAAAAAGAATTATTAGAGAATAAAAATATGTCCAAGTAGCATGCTTGCTAAAAATAAACCAAAAAAAAAAAAAAAAAAGAAAAGAAAAGAAAAGAAAAGAAAAGAAAAGAAAAGAAACCAATAAATAAAATACAGAGAATTTTTTTTAATGACTAAAATTTGAGTGACCACTAGTACGGGATTGGTTGCAATGACTCCTAATTTCAATATATCTGAAAGCATTGTTTTCCCACGTTGTGATCTCTCAAGCAAACGTAAAATGTTATCTTCTGATAATTCACAAGAGACAGTAAATATCTCCTTGAAGATTTTGGGCGCCATTATAATTTAGCAAACTAAACTTTTATTATTTTTCTCCCAACAGCCTCTGACACCTATTTCAACATTTGCGTTTCCCATTCCCCCAGGCCTCCCAGTTTCCAAACAACCCTGTATCCATCCTGGAGGGCACTGTTCAAACCCAGACCTTATTTTGCTTTAGTTTTTGCAATTAATGATCTTGTGACTGTGGGCAATTTACTATCCCTCTCTGTGTTTAGTCTCCTTGGCTGAAAATCGGCCCCATACGATTGTTGTGAGGTCCAAGAGTGCTAAAAACAGGACCAATGCTCAGAATTCAATAAACTCTTGCTTTTATGGTTGAAAGCGATAGATCTTTACAGGTCTCTGGTGCTTGGGTGATACTGATGCGGTGTGTGTAACTTGGTGGTACCTGCCATTGCCAAGTGCCCTGGATCATTCCTGCTCTCGGCATCTTCCGTTTCTGGTATCGTAGGCTACCTTTTGCCCTTTTGCTTCCCAAACACCGGCTTTCATATATAGAAACTTAACCACTTTAGTTAGAAAAAGAAATGTGCAGGGGCGCCTGGGTGGCTCAGTCAGTTGACTGTGTGACTCTTGGTTTCGGCTCAGGTCATGATTTCACGGATCGTGGGTTTGAGCCCCGCATTGGGCTCCGTGCTCACAGTGCAGAGCCTGCCTGGGATTCTTTCTCTCTCTCCATCTTTGCCCCTTGGTCTCTCTGTCTCTCTGTCTCTCAAAATAAGTAAATAAACTTAAAATAAAGGGCACTATCTCTAAAAAAAAATGTGCAAAGAAAATTTAGGAATAGGGTTATAACGCTAGCAAAATAGAATCATTAATGAGAAAAACTACATCTAGAGAGAAGGTTCAAGTTTAGGGATAAGACGTATGTCATTTACCAAGCTGCAAAAAAAATAGATTTTCTGGGGACTCATTTAATAATTTTCTTTCTTATTAAATTTTACATGCTGAAATTTCTCTTAGGGTGCCTGGTTGGCTCAGCCCAAAGAGCATGTGACTCTTGATCTCTGGGTTGTGAGTTTAAGCCTCACATTGGGTATAGAGATTACTAAAAAAAAATAAACTTAAAAAAATTTCTCTTGTGAGATTTTTTCATTTATGCAGGTCCTTTTAAAACAATTTTTTGATGTTTATTTATGTTTGAGAGAGACAGAGCATGAGCCGGGGGGGGGGGAGGGCAGAGAGAGAGGGAGACACAGAATCTGAAGCAGGCTCCAGGCTCTGAGCCCTCAGCACAGAGCCCAATGTGGGGCTCAAACTCATGGACTGTGAGATCATGACCGGAGCCACAGTCGGATGCTTAGCCGACTGAGCCACCCAGGCGCCCCTCGTTTATGCAATGGTCTTACTGGTCCACATACATTTTTCAACTGAGTATTTGTAGATAACTCTTACATATAAGGAAGCAATGAATCCAGATTCCCTAGGCTCTACCCCAGATCTACTGGATCACGTGATCTTATAAACTCTTATCTAGATGAACACTCTTATTTTTTAATGCCCTCTTTTTTTTTAAGTAAACTGTCCCCAATGTGGGGCCCGCACTCACGACCCCAAGATCAAGTGTCATATGCTGTACTGACTCAGCCAGCCAGATACCCTGTGAAGTCCTTTTTAAACAAAATTTTGATTGTATGGCCACCATTTAAAAAAATCAAGAGGTTTGGAGTGCCCGGCTGGCTCAGTTGGTAGAGTATGTGACTCTTGATCTTGAGGTTGTGAGTTCAAGCCCCATGCTGGGTATACTGATTACTTAAAAATAAAATCTTTAAGCAACAATGACAACAACAACAGAGATTCAACATCAAAATTTAAATTTCTAGATTAAAAAAAAAATCTGAAATCAGTGGTCCTAAATTCTCATGTCATCAACAATTGGCTGTATCTTGTCCTCTTTAGATGGATTCTGCTTTCTCTAATTAACTGGAGTCCACACCACCCGCTTAATTTCACCTGCCAACCACTGGCAGGCAGAAAAAAAAAAAGAAAAAAATAACACACACACACACACACACACACTCATTCTCCATTTCTGACTCAGAAGATCATATATTTTTATATAATAAAACCTCTCTTCCCATTTAACTGTTCAGCTCTGCTGTGGTCAAACTTACAGTCTGTTATTACTAAAACCCATAACTATTTTGATTTTTTAAAGTAGGCTTTATGCTTCAGGTGGTGCTTGAACTCATGATCCTGAGATGGAGAGTCACATGCTTTACTGACTGAGCCAGCCAAGAGCACCTAAAATCCACAACGATTCGAAAAATTTTGCTTTTCACTGAGGATCTCTGGCTACAAATGGCTGCAATAGGGAATACCACTGTCAGGCTAGTAGAATCCTGGAGATTTATGTTTGGTTTTGTTTTCACTTGCTTTTCCTCCACAAAATTCCAAAATCAAGGTTTATCTAAGGGGGGATGGAACAAAGGAAACAAAAACAGAGGACTTGAGAACATGCAAGGGGGCGCGGATCAGATGTTGGAGAACAGAGAGCGCCATTGAAAGAATGCAAGCACATAGATCCTAGCTTTTATCCACAGTTCTATCCTAGTCCCCGACAGATGATAGACGGATGATAGATAGATCGATAGATAGATGATAGATCAATAGATCTATAGATAGATCGATAAATTGATAGATCGATAGATGATAGGGCGATAGAGCGATAGAGCGATGATAGATAGGAACAGTCCAAACTTGCACTACTGGTAAGATTTGTAGTTAGGATTTAGGGGCGCCTGGGTGGTGCAGTCGGTTAAGCGTCCGACTTCAGCCAGGTCACGATCTCGCGGTCCGTGGGTTCGAGCCCCGCGTCAGGCTCTGGGCTGATGGCTCGGAGCCTGGAGCCTGTTTCCGATTCTGTGTCTCCCTCTCTCTCTGCCCCTCCCCCGTTCATGCTCTGTCTCTCTCTGTCCCCAAAACAAAACACGTTGTAGTTAGGATTTAAACTGATCTGCCAAAAAACAAAAACAAAAAAAACCCACACAACCAAAACACTTCATGTATTATACTATGGAATATCATGCACCAATGAAAAAGTATTAAGTAGATCAATAAAGACTAACATGGAAAGATGTTCCAGGTATATTTGGAATAAAAGAACCACTTCAAATGAACACATAAAGTAGAACAGATTTCTTGGAGAGAAAACCAAATCTTATACATGTGCACATAACCAAAGGGCTTCACCAGGGAAATACCAACATTTAAATGATAATTGAATACTTGCAAACTCGTCCCCAAAAAACCGAAGAGAAAGGAACACTTCCCAACTCATTCTATGAGGCCAGTATTAATTACCCTGTGTTATCAGTCGGGGTTTAACCAGAGAAACAGAACCAGGAGGGGATCTATATCAAGAAACTTATTAGAAGGAGTTGACTCACACGATGGTGGGAACTGTCCAGGTAAGTCTGAAATCCTTCGGGCAGCTGTCAGAACAGCCGTCAGAAGCTCCTGTCCACAGGCAGAATTTGTTCTCTTCAGGAAGCTTCAGCTGTACTCTTAAAGCCTTAACTGATGGGGGCCCCTGGGTGGTTCAGTCGGTTGAGCAACCGACTCTTGATTTGGGCTCGGGTAGTGATCTCTCAGTTCGTGAGATTGAGCCCTGTGTCAGGATTCTCTCTCTCCTTCTCTTTCTGCTCCCCTTCCTCTCTAGGTAAACACTAAAAAAAGCAAAAACAAAAACAAAAAACCCCAAAACCCAAAAACCACACACCTTAATTGATTGGATTAGGCTGAATTAGGTGTACTCAGGCCTAAGGTTATGGTAGGATAATCTTCCCTACTTTAAGTCAACTGATGAGAGATTTTAACTGTATCTAACAGATACCTTAAAAATACCAGCAATCCCTACACTAGTGTTTGATTGGGTAGCCGGGGTCTGTAGCCTAGGCATGTTGCACATAAAACTGACCATGACACCCTTATGCCAAAACCAGACAGGGAGATCAAGAAAAGAAAACGATTGATTAACAAACTTTATGAATAGCAGAAGCCAAAATCTTCAACAAAATGCTGGCGATTCAAAGCCAGCAATGTATAAGGATTATACACTGTCACCAAGTGGGATTTATGGCAGAAATGTGAGGTTGGTCCCATATCGCGAAAATCCATCAATGTAATGCCTCAGTAGAATAGAGGGGAAAAAACCATATGAACATCTCAATAGAGGCAGGAAAAACTTTCTCTAAAAGTTAAACGTACAGTCACCAGATGACCCAGCAATTTTTCTCTTAAGTACTATATGCAAGAGATATGAAAACACATGCCCACACAAAAATTTGTTATGTGAATGTTCATAGCAACAATGCTTATAATAGCCAACAAGGAGAAACAATTGAAATGTCCACCAACTGGTGAATAAGTGAAATATAGTGTATCCATACAATGGAATATTATCTAGCCACAATTGAAGGATAAACTATTAATTCATGCTCAGTGTGAATGAATCTTGAAAATATGCTGAAAGAAGCCAGACAAAAAAGGTCATATACTATACGATTCTATGTATATGAAATATCAAGTACAGGCAAATCTACAGAGGCAGAAAATAGATTAGTGGTTGTCAGGAACTAAAGTAGGGCAGAATGGGGGAATGTCTGATAATAGGCTTTTTTATTTTTTATTTTTTTTATAATTTTTTTAACGTTTTATTTATTTTTGAGATAGAGACAGAACATGAACGGGGGATGGGCAGACAGAGAGGGAGACACAGAATCTGAAACAGACTCCAGGCTCTGAGCTGTCAGCACAGAGCCCGACGCGGGGCTCGAACTCACGGACCGCGAGATCATGACCTGAGCCGAAGTTGGACGCTTAACCCACTGAGCCACCCAGGCGCCCCGATAATAGGCTTTTAAAAAAAATTTTTTTTAACTTAAATTTAAATTTTTTATTTTTTAATATACGAAATTTATTGTCGAATTGGTTTCCATACAACACCCAGTGCTCATCCCAAAAGATGCCCTCTTCAATGCCTATCACCTACCCTCCCCTCCCTCTTTTTCTAAAAATTTAGTTTATTTACTTTGAGAGAGAGACAGCGTGAGTGGGGGAAGGGCAGAGAGAGAGGGAGGCAGAAAATCCCAAGCAGGCTCCACACTGTCAGTGCAAAGCCCGACATGGGGCTCAAACTCCCGATCCGTGAGATCATGACCTGAGCCAAAACCAAGAGTCGGATGCTTAACCGACTGAGCCACCCGGGTGCCTCTAACAGGCTTCTTTTTAAGGTGATAAAAATGTTCTGGGATTAAATAGTGGTGATGATTGTACAACATCGTGAATGTAGTAAGAAACCACTGAATTTTAACACTTTAAAAGAATGAATTCTATGGTTTGTAAGTCATATCTCAATTTTTAAAAGCACTCACATAGGATTTTAGACCATACTATAGTTAAATGGCTTAGATGCATTAAAAAAATAACTGAAATTGAAATTCAATGTACTAACTCTTTTAAAACTTGCAACTTCAAATTTGTGGGATTCACATCAGTAGTTACATCATTTTCCCCATCACTTCCACCCACAGTATAAACATGCTGTAATTATTATCAGGTTAGAAAAACAAAAACACATCTCTCTTGAATCACACATCCCTCTATTGCTTCTGCCCCATTTCTGTATTTTCTCTTTAATTTTTTTAAATATTAAAAAAAATTTTTTTAACGTTTATTTATTTTTGAGACAGAGAGAGACAGAGCACGAACGGGGGAGGGTCAGAGAGAGGGAGACACAGAATCCGAAACAGGCTCCAGGCTCTGAGCTATCAGCATAGAGCCCGACGCGGGGCTCGAACTCACGGACCGTGAGATCATGACCTGAGCCGAAGTCGGCCGCTTAACCGACTGAACCACCCAGGCGCCCCAAATGTTTATTTTTGAGAGAGAGAGAGAGAGAGGGAGAGAGGCAGAGTGTGAGCGGGGGAGGGGAAAGAGAGAGGGAGACAAAGAATCCGAAGCAGCTTCCAGGCTCTGAGCTGTCAGCATAGAGCCTGACACGGGGCTCAAACCCATGAACCGTGAGATCATGACCTGAGCTTAACTGACTGAGCCACCCAGGCGCCCCTATAGCAAAACTCTTTTAAAAAGTTCTCTATGTTTGCTGTTTACATGCTGGTGTTTTTTTTTCCTCCTCTTTCTCTCTTGAATTTACTCCAATCAGGCTTTCCCATCCAACCTCCACAGATATTCCTCTTGTCAAAGTCATGAGTTAATAATGCTAACATTGCCAAAATCTAATGATCCATTCCCAATCCCCATCTTACTTGAAGTATCAGGAGCTTTTGAAGTATCAGGAGTCTTCCCTACTTTGAAAAAGCTTTCTTCTCATAGTTTCCAGGACACCATCGTTTCCTGAGTTTCCTTCTATATCCACGACTGCTCCTTCAAAGTTTTCTTTGTTCCTTCTCTTTCCTCCCACCTCTCCCCAGCCTTGGTCCTGTCGAATCACTCAAGATTAAATCCCTCAATCTCTTCTCTCCTATATATATTCCGAGGGTCCTAGCCTCGGTAATCCAATCTCAAGGATTATCCACCCAAATGCCAATCACTGCCAGATTATCTCTAGGCTCATATACCCAACTCTCAATTCAGTATTTCTGCCTGGATGTCTTCTAGGTAACTTAAGTCAAACTTAAAATTCCCAGACTCGGGGTGCCTGGGTGGCTCAGTCGGTTAAGCGTCAGTCGGTTAAGCAGAAACTCTTGGTTTCTGCTCAGATCATGATCTCACAATTCGTGAGTTCGAGGCCCAGGTCAGGCTCTGTACTGGCAGTGTAGATCCTGCCTGGGATTCTCTCTCCCTCCCGGAGCCCCTCCCTCGAGCATGCTTGTGCTCGTGTTCTCTCTCTGTCTCAAAATAAAAGTAAAACATACATTTTTTAAAAAGTAAAATATAAATTAGACAATACCATTTCATTACTCAAGACTTGACAATGCCTTTCTATTTCTTTCAGAGTAAAAGAAGACTTTATAAGGGCTTATAAAATCCTATAAGATTTGATCTCTTGCTACCTTTTAGATTTCTAGTTACCCTTCCCTTCACTCTCTTTGCTCCATTCCCTTTGGTTGCCATGCTTTTTAGTAAACAAGCCGAGCACAGTCCCAGTTTAGCCTCCGAATGTGCTATTTCCTCTGCCTAGAAAGGTACTTCTCCAGAAAAAAGCACAACTTGTTCTCCTCCCTCCAGTTTACCCTCCAAGTGCATTTACTGGGGAGGCGGTGACCAGAAATGAGAATTGAGTCAGTATTTGATAAATGGAAACTACTGGGGAGTTTCAATCTGAGTTGTGATCAAGTAAAATTTAAATTGGGAAATTGATTACAGATGTTCCAAACTGGAGACCTGTCAGAAGGCTTTTCCAACTCAGGCTAAGGATTTTGTGCTAAATAGTTAAGATTACCGAACGCCATTGAAGGGTTGTAAATGATGAAAGAAACTACAGAGTAAAGAATAAGTTTGGAATAAGGACTATTAGAGACTAACTATTCCCTAGTAGTAGAGATTACAGTGATAATGGTGACCAGAACTAAGGTAGGTGTCATCTGTATCTCGGACGTCAATAGGCCATTAGAAGGAACAGCCAGTGATAAAGTAGGCAAAGTATATAAACAAGTTAAAGAAAGAATGAAGGGGCACCTGGGTGGCTCAGTCAGTTAAGCGTCCAACTTCGGCTCAAGTCACGATCTCACAGTTCTTGGGTTCAAGCCCCGCGCTGGTCTCTGTGCTGACAGCTCGATCCTGGAGCCTGCTTCAGATTCTGTGTCTCCCTTTCTCCCTCCTCTGCTCACACTGTCTCTGTCTTTCTCTCTCAGAAATAAATAAACATTTAAAAAAAAAAGAAGAAAGTATGCATTTCCAATAGGTACATGAAAAATGTTCGATTTAATCAAGATGCAAAGAAACTAAATCTTAAACCATGAGATTTATGCATATAGATGTGAAAAATATTATTTGCAGTATGATGCAAGTTTTGTTGAAATTTTGTGAATATAAATATTTATTCAGCACTAGCCCTGTAGATGGCAAATATGTGTATGAGCAATCTAGAATATGTGCCAAAGTATTAAAGCAGTTTTGTTTTGTTTTTTTCTGGAAGATGAGAATGGAAATGATTCTTTTAATATTTTTATTGTTTTGCTTGTTTCTATTTATTAAAATTTCTGTGGGGCGCCTGGGTGGGTCACTCAGTTAGGGTTGTGACTCTTGATTTTGTTTTAGGTCATGATCTCACAGTTCGTGAGTTGGAGTCCTACATCAGGCTCTGCACTGACAGTGTGGTGCCTACTTGGGATTCTCTCTGTCTCTTTCCCTCTGCCCCTCCCCTGCTCTCTCTCTCTCTCTCAAAATAAATAGATAAACTTAAAAATAAATAAAATTTCTGCAATGTGCAAGACCACTGGTATAATAAAAATAAATAGAAAAAAGTTGACTATGCATTCAGTGTACCCGCTTGTCCAATCTTGGAGAATTTCAAGGGAAGGAACGAATTAGATTTTTTTTCTTTTTAGCTACGTAGTTAGTTTCCCAGCAAACAAAGGGTATAATTAAGTTGTTTTGAGTGGTATGGAAATGGTCTCTGATTCGATCTCTGGCTTAGTCGGTAAAGCGACCGACTCTTGATTTCAGCTCAGGTCATGATCTCATGGACCCCCATGTTGGGCTCTGCGCTCACAGGGCAGAGACTGCTTGGGACTCTCTCTCTCTCTCTCTCTGCCCCTCCCCAGCTCCCGTGCAAGCACTCACACACTCCCTCTCTCAAAATAAACATTAAAAAGAAAAAAAACCAGAAAATTTGGAAACTATAATAAGGCAATGTCAACCAAAATACTGCGCATTGGGGCACCCGGGTGGCTCGTCGGTTAAGTGTCCGACTTCAGCTCAGGTCACCATCTCGCGGTCCGTGAGTTCGAGCCCCGCGTCGGGCTCTGTGCCGACAGCTCAGAGCCTGGAGCCTGCTTCGGGTTCTGTGTCTCCCTGTCTCTCTGACCCTCCCCCTGTTCATGCTCTGTCTCTGTCTCAAAAATAAATAAAACATTAAAAAAATTAAAAATAAATAAAAAAACCCCAAAATACTGCACATTGATCAATTTTACCTACAACGGTGGCAATATGTCACCCGGTGCCAATCTTTCCAAAGCGAGTCTGAAAATTTCTGGCTTAAACTCTGAATTGGTAATAACCATGAGTTTTCAAGTCAGACAAGAGTACAGCCAATTCGGGTGGGTCTTTGAAGGGATGTTTCAGTAAGCAAAAACTGCTTGCTCATAACAAGGTCACGTGCACCACGGAAGCTACGAAACATTTCTTTGCGTCCTGTTTCACCTGTGCCACCGTTTGGAAGACAGAAGGGAAGCGGCACATTTCTGTAGAAAAATAATTTAGAAAATGCTACCCACTTCCATGGGCAATTGCTGAAAGAGGAGGCTGGTGGAACAGGCTGGGAGATTTCCCAAATGCATTTCTTTCTGTTACTCCTAAAGGCATTGAAGAGGCGCGGACTGTGAACTAAAGCAAAACATCTGAGTCTGTCTGTAGGCAGTCTTTCCAGAACGCCCTTCTGGCATGACTGCCTCGCGCTCTACTGGACAATGTGGTGAATGCGGGCTTTCACTGGTGTTTGCTGGAAAGAGCCAGACACTTTTGCGACCTGATGCTCTGGACTCACAGAAAACTACTTGTGATGTTGTGATTTATAATAAAAAATGTGTATTTGGTCTTCATCCTGTTCCAGGCCCAGAGCTCCCCAAAAAACCTTGTAATTTCCTGGTGAGAGATTCAAAGGTGTCTTCTGTTGTGGTAAAGAGGTGACTTGGAATGTCTCTAAGTAACCGGAGGATGGGGCTGGTCGCCAGGGGAGCCAACCACGTGATTTAGAGGGTTGAAACTTCCAGTCCCAACCCCTGACTGACCTCCAGGGAAGGGAGAGGGACTGGCGAATCAGTTCGGTTATCAATAGCCAATGATTTGATAAATCATGCCTATGGGATGAAGCCTCCATCAAAACCTTAGAGGACGAGGTTTGGAGAGCTTCGGGGTTGGTGAACCAGAACCAGGGGCCCAACATGTGCCACCCTGTTGGGCTCCAAACCCACTGGGACAGAGTAGGCAAAATATATAAACAAGTTAAAGAAAGGATGCATTGCCAATAGGTATATGAAAAATGTTCGATTTGATCAAGATGCAAAGAAACAAAATCTTAAATAATGAGACACACACATATATATATATACATATATAAATATGGAGAATATTATTTGCAGTATGATGCAAGTAATGGCCCCCTTTGTCTGGGGTCTCGCCATCTGTATCTCTTCATCTGGCTGCTGATTTGTATCCTTTAATATCCTTTGTAATAAGTCGGTAATCTAATAAATAAACCGGTTTCCTAAGTTTTGTAAGCAACTCTAGCAAATTAATCGAAGCCAAAAAGGGGTCATGGGAGCCTCCTATTTGTAGCCAGCTGGTCAGAAGCACAAGTAACCAGGATTTGTGATTGGTACTCGAAAGAGGAGCAGTCTTATGGGACTGAGTCCTGAACTTGTAGAATCAGATGCTATGTCTGGGTAGCTGGTATCAGAACTGAGTTGAGGGGCGCCTGGGTGGCTCAGTCGGTGAAGCATCCAACTTTCGCTCAGGTCACGATCTCACAGTTTGCGAGTTCGAGCCCCACGTTGGGCTCTGAGTTGACGGTACAGAGCTTGGAGATTGCTTCGAGTTCTGTGTCTTGCTCTCTCTCTGCCCTTCTTCCACTCCCACTGTGTTTCTCTCTCTCTCAAAAATAAATAAACATTAAAAAAATTAAAAAAAAAAGAACTGAGTTGAATTGTAAGATAACTAGCTGATGTTCAGAGACTTGCTTGGTGTGGGGGAAGAAACCTCACCCATCAGAACTGGTGTCAGAATTGTACTATGTATGCATTTTTAGTGTTTAATGTTAATTCTGTGTACTCATTTGCACACATGAAACCAGAGGGAATTTAAACTTGTGGACTGCATGATAGATTTTGTGAGAACATTCTCAGGTGGCAAGTTTAAAGTTTTTTTTTTTTTTAATTTTTAATTAATTTATTTAAAAAAAAATTTTTTTTTAATTTTTTTTTCAACGTTTATTTATTTTTGGGACAGAGAGAGACAGAGCATGAACGGGGGAGGGGCAGAGAGAGAGGGAGACACAGAATCAGAAACAGGCTCCAGGCTCTGAGCCATCAGCCCAGAGCCCACGCGGGGCTCGAACTCCCGGACCACGAGATCGTGACCTGGCTGAAGTCGGACGCTTAACCGACTGCGCCACCCAGGCGCCCCTAAAAAAAATTTTTTTAACGTTTATTTATTTTTGAGACAGAGAGAGGCAGAGCATGAGTGGGGATGGGGCAGAGAGAGAGGGAGACACAGAATCTGAAACAGGCTCCAGGCTCTGAGTGGTCAGCACAGAGCCCGACGCGGGGCTTGAACTCACGGACCGTGAGATCATGACCTGAGATGAAGTCGGACGCTTAACCGACCAAGCCACCCAGGCACCCCTTTAATTTATTTTTTTATTTTAAAGAGAGAGAGGGAGAGAAAGCATGAGTGGGGGAGAGAAGCAGAGAGAGAGAGATAATTTTGTTATACACATTTTTTTATCCTGTTTATTTTCGAGAGAGAGAGTGCACATGGAGAGGGGCAGAGAGAGAGAGAGAGAGAGAGAGAGAGAGAGAGAGAGAGTCTGAAGCTGGCTCTGCGTCAATAACAGAGAGACAATGTGGGACTGGAACCCACTAACAGTGAGACCATGACCTGAGCCGAAGTCAGATGCTTAACCAACTGAGCCACCCACGTGCCCCGAGAGAGGGAGAATCTTAAATAGGCTCCATGCTCAGCATGGGGCCCAACACGGAGCTCGATCCCACGACTCCGGGATCATGACCTGAGCCAAAATCAAGACTCAGACGTTCAACTGACTGAGCCACGCCGGTGCCCTTCAGATGTCAAGTTTAAAGGTATAACACTAAATACATTGTAATCAGATAGAAATTTGATTTTCCTCTCTCCCTCTCTCTCTCTTTTTGAGTTTTATTAGAGGTCCCCAAAGTTATGAACAGGATGCTCTGTATAAAACATGCTAAGAGATTATGAAACAGATTTTGCTATTAGTGGCTTATCACCCACCTGAAGTGTTTCTGAGGCAAGGAAAATGATCCAAGAGAGATAATCAAATTTCTCTAAAGAGAGTTGGTGATTGGCCGTGCTAGCCTTCTCTGTCCCACACTCCAGCCTCACATGCTGGTGGAAGAAATGGTTGCCACTTTGTCAGTCTCAGTCAAGTGAAGAGAATTTCTCAGAGTCATTCACAGAGCTTGACTTTTGTCAATACACAGGGACTGGCACCTGACTCCAGCTTGGGAATGTCTAAATGTGAGAAGCACAATCGGGAGCTGTCCATGGTGGTCAGAAGGTTTTACGGGTAGAGCCTTCACTAACAAACAGATCAGGAGTATGTAAGCCATAAAAATAACATCTGACAGAGTCTGGATTAGGTCTATCATGCAGGGTCACTTCTTATGGCTTCTCAGGTCACCTACCCTAGCAGTCTTGAAAGGGACGCCGACTACCAGAAGACTGGCGCGGAGGAAGGAGTCCCACGGGACAGGTGTAAGAAGTGTAGCCCTCCTTAAGAAAAATCATGGAAAAGGCACTCAGGGAGAGAGATTGTAAAAACCAACAGAGGGGCGCTTGGGTGGCTCAGCTCATGATCTCATGGTTCATGAATTCGAGCCCTGCATCGGGCTTTCTGCTGCCAGTGCAGAGCCTGCTTCCCCCTCTCTCTCTGCTGCTCCATTGCTTGTACTCTCTCGCTCTCAAAAACAAATAAACATTAAAAAAAAACAACAACAACAGAAAATGTCTTGGGAAAACAATCCAGAAGTATGATCTCTGCCTTGCTTGGAAGGCACATTTGGCATTGTTGAAATCATACCAGTAATGGAGGACTTTGTCCTTTTTCTTTAAACTGCCTGTCATCTCGCTGAGTCAGACCCTGTCAGGCTGGGGATGTGCAAGCACTCTCATGAGGTTTTTAACCATTTCAGTGATATATTTGAAGTTGTTTTTGATTAGAGAAGGAGCTTCACTCCATGGCTGAGCGATCTGTTATTTGAAGAACATGTTAAATCCTAGACAAATAACTCTTCTGACAATCTTAAGTCACTAATTAAAAAAAAATTTTTTTAACATTTATTTATTTTTGAGACAGAGAGAGACAGAGCATGAATGCGGGAGGGTCAGAGAGAGAGGGAGACACAGAATCCGAAACAGGCTCCAGGCTCTGAGCCGTCAGCACAGAACCCGACGTGGGGCTCGAACTCACGAACCGCGAGATCGTGACCTGAGCCGAAGTCGGACGCTCAAACCGACCGAGCCACCCAGGCGCCCCTTAAGTCACGAATTTAAATGGCAGTTCCTGGGACCACCTAGGTGTCTCAGTCAGTTAAGTGTCCGACTCTTAGTTTCAGCTCAGGTCACGGTCTCATAGTTTCGTGGGTTCTAGTTCCGCGTTGGGCTCTGTGCCGACAGTGCAGAGCTCGCTTGGGATTCTCTCTCTCTGCCTCTCCCCTGCTCACACTGTCTCAGTCTCTCTAAAAATAAATAAATAAATAAACTAAAAAAAAAATTACATGAAAGTACAAACTTTGAGGTCCAAAATCTTTGAGGATACAACTAGATAACATATTTGGACATAGTTTCCTTTTCTGGTCCTGTGCCTATGCTTGTGATCTTCCAACAGTCATCTATGCTGCATGGTAAGATTAAGGAATCAACTAACTTCACAAATTTGATGCTTTGTTAGTTACGCTGAAACTTGTATAGTGACAAACTTGTAAAAGCCAATAGAAATTCTGGACTTTCAGGAGTTACTTCTGGGTGAAAAAAGTAATGAATCATCATCATCTCTACCTCAACTAGCCAATGGCTTCCTTTTTTTTTTTTTTTTTTCCTATCTAGGCAGTTGCTTTTTTCAAATTATATTTTCTTTCTTTTTTTTTTTTTAAGTTTATTTATCTGTTTTGAGAGAGAGAAAGAGACAGTAGGGGAGGGGCAGAGAGAAAGGGAGAGAGAGACTCCCAAGCAGGCTCCTTGCTATCAGTTCGAAGTCTGACACAGGGATTGAAGCCACGAACAGTGAGATATGGCCTGAGCTGAAATCAAGAGTCAGACACTCGGGGTGCCTGGGTAGCTCAGTCGGTTAAGCTCATGTCATGATCTCACAGTTTGATGGTTCAAGCCCCATGTCGGGCTCTGAGCCATGGTCCAGCTCAGAGCCTGGAACCTACTTTAGATTCTGTACCTCCCTCTCTCTCCATCCCTCCCCTGCTCACACTCTGTCTCTCTCTCTCTCTCTCAAAAATAAATAAACATAGGGGCGCCTGGGTGGCTCAGTCGGTTAAGTGGCCGACTTCGGCTCAGGTCATGATCTCGCCGTCCGTGAGTTCAAGCCCCGCATCGGGCTCTGTGCTGACTGCTCAGAGCTTGGAGCCTGTTTCCGATTCTGTGTCTCCCTCTCTCTCTGACCCTCCCCCATTCACGCTCTGTCTCTCTCTGTCTCAAAAATAAATAAACGTTAAAAAAATAAATAAATAAACATAAAAAACAAAAACAAAAACAAAGAGAGAGAGATGCTCAACCCACTAAGCCACCCAGGTGCCCCTCAAATTGTATTTTCAAGCCCAAACTTGTCCTTCCAGGGCACGTGTCTGGCTCCGTAGGTGAAACATGTGACTTTCAATCTCAGGGTGGTGAGTTCAAGCCCCACACTGGGCACGAAGCCAACTTAAAAACAAAACAAAACAGAAACAAAAAACCAAAACACTTGTCCCTCCAACCCCCCACGAAAACCTGGTAAAAACTAAACTGTTGTGATTGAAGTATGAAAGTTGGCTAGAGACCCTTGGAACTCCTAGGCGTCCTAGAGGCATAGTTCAATTACAGAACTGAGGTTTGCAATGAACTAATGCTTATTTTTTCCTGACCTGTGTCGAGGGGGAGCATCAGGCAGTCTGGAGCAGTATCATGGGTGTTCTTTTTTATGCGTTTAAGTTAAAATATCTATTGTCGTCTTCTAGGGAAACTGGGGGGACTATCTTAACCCTCTCGGGTAGAGACACTGAATAAACCCAAGTTCTACTTAATGGTTTGTTATTTGGGAGAACTTACTTAGACAGTGGGACATGGGGTTGTCTCTCTTCTCCATATCTCTTAAAAAGGGGTATTCTCTCGTAGTCCCAAGTCTTAGATTTTGCTGAAGGCAGAGTATAGATGCAAGGTTTCCTTCACTCACATTATACTCCAAAATATGGCATGTTGGTATATTGAATATTCTAAGCTGAACTGGTTTGAGAAAACTACAGAAGCAGTAAGGTCACTCTGACCTCCCCCACTTTCCTTCTCTCCTGAAATAGGCCAAAAAAAAAAAAAAAAAACCGACCCTCATGGGAAAGGTGCCCTCCCTATACCCAAAGGGGGAAGAAAAAAAAAAATCCTTATCTCTGGAGACAAAGAGGCACCAAAAAGAATCCTAACAAACAGGCCTGGCTGAGTTTCTCCCAGTTTACTACAATTACCTCATAATCTTTGACAGGTCATATTTCTTCTCAACCGTCTACTTTTCATCACACCAGGCATAAAAATACTCAGGTTTAACTATTTCTTTAGGGTCTTCATTTTCCTATGGACTCGCCGGTGCCATGTAAAACTTAAATGCGGATGCGTTTGTTCCCTATTAATCCGTCTCTGTTAGGTGGATCTTCAGACCCAGCCAGGGACCCCAGGGAGTTAAGGAAAACTCTTTCCTCCCCGACATTCTCTAAATCAGACTGGAAACTCCTTCCTGTACTTGAAAGCAACTTTGATCCACATGCAGTAACGGAGAGGGGAAGAAAGCTACTTCCGTTGAATTGCGTTTTGTCTATAATCCTTGGTAGCTGAAACCAGGCTGCACATCGTGGACTTAGAAGCCAAGAGCTTGGCCATTTTTGTAGTCTGATTTTGCCACGCCAGTCTAAGTAAATGAATTGGCACTGAGGGGACACACAGAAGGGACACGTCTGTTGATTCTTTGCCTATCATCCTACCGCGGCGGAGCTAACACTGGAGTTCTTTGGTTTCTAGTTTGATGAAGGATGGTTCCGCCAGCGGAAACAAAATTTTGGAGAGAAATAGGTAGGTGTGTGAATTAGTTAGTCTGCAGATACAAATGAGGACCTATCACTGCCACTTGAAGATTCGACCTTATTAAAGGCCTTAGGAAAGGTTGGAGCTAGAGATCAAGGGAGCCTGAATCCCCACGGCACTGAGATGACTTGTTTGGATGAGACACATCCAGGAACTGCTTAAAACAGCAAATGGATTTTCTGGAGTTCCTTCAGGGTGAAAAAAGTAACAATCCCTCACCATCTACATCTCAACTAGCGAATGTCTCCCTTCTTCCCCCCCCCCCCCCCATCTATGAATTTGGGTTTTTTTTTTCCAGTTATATTTTCAAGGTCAAAACTTGTCCCCCCAACCCCCCATGAAAACCTGATTTTTGAGAAGATGGATATTTGGGGGAACAATAGAATTGAAGGGGAAGAAATCAATCAGCTGTATGAGGATGATAATCGCTGTCTTTTCTTTCATTTTTCTTTTTTTAAATTTAAGTAGGGGCGCCTGGGTGGCGCAGTCGGTTAAGCGTCCGACTTCAGCCAGGTCACGATCTCGCGGTCCCTGAGTTCGAGCCCCGCGTCGGGCTCTGGGCTGATGGCTCGGAGCCTGGAGCCTGTTTCCGATTCTGTGTCTCCCTCTCTCTCTGACCCTCCCCCGTTCATGCTCTGTCTCTCTCTGTCCCAAAAATAAATAAAAGTTGAAAAAAAAAATTTTAAGTAATATCTGCACCCAACATGGGGCTTGAACTCACAGCCCTGAGACAAAGAGTCTCACGTTCTTCCAACCGGGCCAGCCGGTATCCACTTGACAATCTTTTTTTTTTTTTTTTTTTTTTTTAATTTTTTTTTCAACGTTTATTTATTTTTGGGACAGAGAGAGACAGAGCATGAACGGGGGAGGGGCAGAGAGAGAGGGAGACACAGAATCGGCAACAGGCTCCAGGCTCCGAGCCATCAGCCCAGAGCCCGACGCGGGGCTCGAACTCACGGACCGCGAGACCGTGACCTGAGCTGAAGTCGGACGCTTAACCGACTGCGCCACCCAGGCGCCCCTCCACCTGACAATCTTAACGTAAACATCTTCTGTGGCATTGGGGGAAAATGGACGAGGAAATATGGGTAACCCTTGTCAGAAGTTTGGACGGAAAAAGGAGACAGACAGATGAAGCTGTTGTTAGAGCAAGATAGAGCAAGTTTAAAGGAAATAGAAAAAGGCAGCAATCATCTCTGGACAAGGAAAAATAAAAGGTAAGGGCTCAGGTGAGCGGTTGGCCTTGAACAGAAGGAAGAAAAGGAGGAGTCCTTCAGCCTTTATATTAGACCCCAGAAGTGACAGATTACCAGGTAACTTTGTTGGGGTGGGGGGGGGGTGGTTGAGGAAAGTCATACTTAGTGGCCTTATTTTTTGTCAATGAGCAAGGAGAGAGGATATCTGCTTACAGAAAGTGGGGCAGGGTTCCATGGGTGACATGAGGATTAATGAATAACAATATTAACTGTTTATTGAATGTTTGCTATTTGTTAATTTTTTAATGTTTATTTTGGAGACAGAGAGAGAGAGAGCGTGAGCAGGGAGGTGCAGAGAGAGAGGGAGACACAGAATCTGAAGCAGGTTCCAGGCTCTGAGCTGTCGGCACAGAGCCTGACGCGGGACTCGAACTCGAACTGCGAGATCATGACCTGAGCCAAAGTTGGAGGCTTAACCAACTGAACCACCCAGAAACCCTTGAATGTTGGCTATTTAATAATATGCTATTAGGGGCGCCTGGGTGGCTCCGTCGGTTAAGCGGCTGACTTCAGTTCAGGTCATGATCTCACGGCTCATGAGTTGGAGCCCCACGTCGGGCTCTGTGCTGACAGCTCAGAGCCTGGAGCCTGCTTAGGATCCTGTATCCCTCTCTGGCTCTGCCCCTCTCCCTCTCATGCTCTCTCTCTCTCTCTTTCTCTCTCTCAAGAATAAGGAGACAATGGAGGGGTGGGAGGGAGGGGAGGGTGGGTGATGGATGTTGAGGAGGGCACCTGTTGGGATGAACGCTGGGTGTTGTATGGAAACCAACTTGACGATCAATTTCATATTAAAAAAAAGAATAAGGAAACATCAAAACAAAATTTTCAATAATATTCTATTAAAATAAGAATATTACATAGTTTTATTTAACACTTCAAATAACCCTGTGAGATAGAAACTATGAAAATCCTCATTTTGTGAATGAGGAAGCTTCAGCTTAGAGCACATCAGTCGCTTGTCTTAGGTCACGGTTCAGGAAGTGGCAAAGCCTGGAGAGGAAGAAGGGCTATCTGACTCCAAATTGCAGAAGTAATAATGTCATCCAGGAAAGCTAAAGGGATCATCCCCGGGGGGGGGGGGGGGGGGGGGGGGGAGGGGGGGGAGGGGGGAGGGGGATCTGAGCACCATGATGTGTGGTGTTTCTACTCTGCTTGAGAATAATAACCATCTGTACTTAACATTAACAGGGGGCGCCTGGGTGGTGCAGTCGGTTAAGCGTCTGACTTCAGCCAGGTCACGATCTCGCGGTCCGTGAGTTCGAGCCCTGCGTCAGGCTCTGGGCTGATGGCTCAGAGCCTGGAGCCTGTTTCCGATTCTGTGTCTCCCTCTCTCTCTGCCCCTCCCCCGTTCATGCTCTGTATCTCTCTGTCCCAAAAATAAATAAACGTTGAAAAAAAAATTAAAAAAAATACATTAACAGAAGGCTTGCATTTCCAGAGTGAAAAAGAACAGAACCGGTAAATGACACCAGGAGATGTGCCGGGACAGTTCCAGACAAAATGCAGATAAGCAAACCTTCGAAAATCTCTGTAGGACCCATTTATCGAAAGGACAAGTCCGCTTAGCAACAACCTGGTTAAAGGGGGGAGGCAGAGGTTTTGTGCAGAAGTTCTAGTACTTTTTCCTTCTTGCAAACGCTCCTCTATTGGAGAGGAACAGACAAACGAAATGAGATTAGCAAAACCCCTTTGGCAAAATTCCCTACCACCCCCTACTTCCATCACCTCCCCACCCAGCCTACCCCTCCACCTCTACCCCACCGGTGGTTCTCAAACTTTTGCATGCATAATAATCCCCAGGAGTCCTTGTTAAAACCGAGGCCCCTGGGGGCCATCCCCAGAGCTTCTGATTCAGTAGCTCAGGGGAGAGGCTCAAAAATTTGCCCGTTTGACAAACTCACTGGTGAGGCCAAGCGGCTCCTCCGGGAGCACACTTGGAGAATCACTACTCTGCCTTGTTTCACATCACATGCTTAGCTGAAATATTGCAAAGGGTAGATTCTTGGGTCAGACTGGAAGTCCCAGTCCGCAAGCTAATGCCTGAGTGACAGTTGACTCTGCTGGCCACAAGGGACTGCCTACAGTTTGCCTCCGAGAACAGAGGGCAAAAAATGATAAGTTCTGGAATCCTAGCAGCTGAAACGTAATGGGATTACATGCATAGCTGAGAACTGAGCTCATTTAAATTTTAACTAACTGAAAGCGTCAGGTTTTTACGACAGTATTCTCTTGCATCATAACACTAATGTCCTGGGGCGCCTGGGTGGCTCAGTTGGTTAAGCGTAGGACTTCGACTCAGGTCCTGTGTAGGGCTGCGTGCTGATGGCTCAGAGCCTGGAGCCTGCTTCGGATTCTGTGTCTCCCTCTCTCTCTCTGCCCTCCCCACTTGTGCTCTGTCTCTCTCTGTCTCTTAAAAATGAATAAATGTTAAAAAAAAAATTTTTTTTTTTTAAAACACTGATGTCCTTAAGAATCATAAAGAGCTGCTGTTTAGGTATTTTCTACAAAATAAATTTCTGGACACCTCAGAGCTTTATTTATTTATTTATTTACATCTTAACGTTTATTTATTTTTGAGACAGAGCATGAACAAGGGAGGGTCAGAGAGAGAGAGACACACAGAATCTGAAACAGGCTCCAGGCTCTGAGCTGTCAGCACAGAGCCCGACACGGGGCTCGAACTCACGGACCGCGAGATCATGACCTGAGCTGAAGTCAGAAGCTCAACCGACTGAGCCACCCAGGTGCCCCTACAATATTGTTTTTTAATGGAGATGTAAACTATGCCATAGAGGATACTCTAACGTCTGAGATTAACAACAACCCCCCCGCCCCCCAACAAACAAAAAGGACAGGGAGCCTGGAATGTCACCATCTTGTTCCTTGAGAAAAATCCTTTTAGATGAAAGACACTGGACTGTCATCTGCATGCCAAATGCAGTGTTCTTTTTAAAACCCCAGGGACAGATATAATGTTCTTTTCCACCTTGGGACTGGCCCTGCGGGAGAAGCTTCTAACTTTCTGTTTCTGTCTCAAGCACAAATAGCTTATTCGGATCAGGACCGTAGCTCTACAGATGTGCCTGGGACAGTCTCATTTCTTTTCTTTTTTTTAAATGTTTATTTATTTTTGAGAGATACAGAGAGAAGCAGAGCATGAGCGGGGGAGGGGCAGAGAGAGAGAGAGAGAGAGAGAGAGAGAGAGAAAGGGAGACACAGAATCCGAAGCAGGTTCCAGGCTCTGAGCTGTCAGCACAGAGCCCGACGCGGGGCTCGAACCCGTGAACCGCAAGATCATGACCTGAGCCAAAGCCCGACTCAAACGACTGAGCCACCTCCGCGCCCCTGGGACAGTCTCATTTCTAAGTGCATCCCTCCCTTGAAAGCTCTAAGAAGTATATGATGAGATAAACATTACATTGTATATTTATAGATAATAAGACTGGGAAGAAATGCAATAAAAAGTTCAGACTGGTCCTTTCTGAGCAATTCAATTACAGATTATTTTTTTTTCACTCTTGGTGATATTTAAATTCTCCATGACGGGGGCGCCTGGGTGGTTCAGCCGGTTAAGCGGCCGACTTCGGCTCAGGTCACGATCTCACGGTCCGTGAGTTGGAGCCCCGAGTCAGGCTCTGGGCTGATGGCTCAGAGCCTGGAGCCTGCTTCCGATTCTGTGTCTCCCTCTCTCTCTGACCCTCCCCCATTGATGCTCTGTCTCTCTCTGTCTCAAAAATAAATAAACGTTTAAGATAAATTCTCCATGATGAAAATGTAGTACTTTTAAAGTTAAGAGAAAATACTGTTCTTGTTGTTTTTTGAGGCTATGACTTATTGTTTGATAGGAGTGCCACTGCTTCTGATAAATTTTGCAATTTGGAAGGACCCTTTGGACAAAATATAAACATTGGCACGTCTCAGCGCAACCAAAAAAGCCCATATCACTTTCACTTGTTTATTCAATCACCCCCTCCCACTCCCCCCCACCCCAGGAACGTTACACACACTGCATCTGAGGTCTCAGAGAACCTTACTGCCATGATTGTTCTGAACCCATAACCATCCAGATTTCAGTACGAAAAATTGCCTGAGAAACATATTTTTTCAGCTTATTTCTTTATTTTGAGGTGGGGGAGGAGAGAGAGAGAGGGAGAGAGAGACTCCCAAGCACTGCTTGAACTCATGAACTGTGAGATCATGACCTGAGCTGAGATCAGGAGTCAGACTGAGCCCCCCAGGTGCCCCTGGCCTGGGAAATATTAAAACAGCATCAAACCAGCACATAAACAGCAAACTATTGCCCACGAATAACGTTTGTACAATTCAAGAGGCTTCTGGGTAAACGGCAGCCGAATGGGGCAGGTAGTTTTGAATAAATGCTGTTTCTTTCTGCAGCAAACTTAAATTTGGTAACTTAAATTTGGTAACTTGGTAATTTGGTAACTTGGTAACTTAAAATTACCAAGAAATCTGACTCAGGGCACCTGGATGGCTCAGTCGCGGAAGCATCTGACTCTTGATCTCGGCTCAGGTCATGATCTCACAGTCCGTGGGATTGAGCCCTGAGTCGGGCTCTGTGCTGATGTGTGGAGCCTGCTGGGGATTCTCTCTTTCTCTCTCTGCAGCGCCCCTGCTCTAGCTCTTTCTCTCTCTCAAAATAAATAGACATTGAAAAAGAAATCTGACCTGATGGGACTTCTCCCTTCTGTGTACGTCTATCTCACAGGCACACGTGAACTGGGACATTTTGTGAATAGCACACAAGAGCTAGAAGTCTATTAGAAAATGGGGTCCAAGGGAGCCTGGCTGGCTTAGCCAGTAAAGCAGGCGACTCGACCTTGGGGTTGTAAGTTGAAGCCCCACATTGATTGTGGACATTACTTACAAATAAAAATCTTAAAAAGAAAAAAAAAAAAGAAAAGTCCGTGGGGCCCAGAGAGGAAGGAAGCAAGGAAGTCATCTGTTTCCTAAACCCTGTGACTTATGGGCGCTTTTTTATCCATTCACCAAAAACAGTAGAATTTTTTTTAAAGACTTTATTTTTTAAGTAGTCTCTACGCCCAGTATGGGGCCTGAACCTATGACCCTGATATCAAGAGTCACACGCTCGCTCTGCCAACCGAGCCAGCTAGGCGCCCCAGAAAATTTCACCAGGAGTTTTTAGCTCCCTGCAAATGGGAAAGGAGTCAGCAAAGGAGTCTGAACACACACACATACACAATGTAAAGAAGAGATGTTTTCACAACTGCTTTCACACATGCACATTCTTAGGTGGGTGATATGGAAGGAAAATGAAATAAATGCTATCCCTAGAGGAAAATCACTCCCGTATAGACTCACTGTAGCCAGTTCAACTGATCAGAGCATCCTTGTTTAGTTTAGAGAAAAACATATAAGGTATTTCGTTAAAAACAAGGATGCATCAGTTTATAGTGTCAATAAACTCTTTATTAAGTAAGCATATTTTCAATTCTTTATGGCTAGAGAAATGTCCTCACCCGACAGACATGCAGGTGTATGACATGCATGTGAATGAGATGCGGCGTTAGCCACACATCTCCCCAGTACCGCCTACCTTTTTTTAAGTTTATTTGTGTACTTGGAGAGAGAGAAAGAGCGCGCGGAAGAATGGGAGAGAGGCAGAGTGAGAGGGAGAGAGAGAATCTCACAGTTCATGAGATTTTGACCTGTACCGAAATCAAGAATCATATGCTTAACTGACCCATCCAGGTGCCCCCCACCCCTCACTGCCTATCCTGAAAATATACTATCCAGGGGCGCCTGGGTGGCTCAGTCGGTAAAGCGTCCGACTTCAGCTCAGGTCATGATCCCACGGTCTGTGAGTTCGAGCCCCGTGTTGGGCTCTGTGCTAATAGCTCAGAGCCTGGAGCCTGTTTCGGATTCTGTGTCTCCCTCTCTCTCTGCCCCTCTCCCACTCACACTCTGTCTCTGTCTCTCAAAAATGAATGTTAAAAAATTAAAAAAAAAGAAAATATAATATCCACAGCCTTTTTTGGGGGGGAGGGGAGCAATTAAAAATCATTTATTCCAATTTTAATATCTCCTCTTTTATTTATGACTTTATATATTTGTCTCCTTTTTTTTTTAAGATTTTATTTTTAAGTAATCTCTACGCCCAACGTGGGGCTCCAACTCATAACCCTGAAATCAAGAGTCACATGCTCTAGGGGAGCCTGGGTGGCTTAGTCCGTTAAGCACCCGACTCTTGATTTCAGCTCAGGTCGTGAGCTCATGGTTCATGAGATTGAGCCCTGCCCTGGGCTCTGTGCTGACAGTGTAGAGCCTGCTTGGGATTCTCTCTCTCCCTCTCTCTCTCTGCCTCTCCCCTGCTTGTTTTCTCTCTCTCTCTCTCAAAATAAATAAATAAACATTAAAAAAAAAGTCACATGCTCTACCAACTGAGTCAACCAGGCACCCCTCTCATATTTTCTTAGTCTAGCTAAATAAAGGTCTATCCATTTTATTAATCTTTTTTAAAAAAAACATTTCTTAGTTTTGTTAATCATTTTTATTTTTCTGCTCTCAGTTTCATTTATTTCTGCTCTGGTCTTTGTCGTTTTCATAATCTTTTTATTTAAGAAAATTAGATGAGCTTGTGATGTTGAGTCCTAATCTGGAGAAAAACTAATCAGGTGATCATTCAAGATAAAAAGCTTGTGATGGGTCATATTATGATCGCTGTTTTACAGAGGTGGAAATTGTGTTGATAAAGTCACATAGCTAGGGGAGAAATTGAACCCCGATCTAAACATTACACAATATTACCACGTCCTGGACCAATCTTCAGAAATATTCTTTGGAAGTCAGGATTGTGTCTTTTCTGGCCAAAGCATGTGCCTGATAAGATATCAGTATTCCAGAAAAAGTCTCTGTGTTTTCCTGGAGTTTTCTTGCTTTTAATCATCCTTTTGTCCAAAGAGATTACACGAATAGTCAACCACATGAGAAAAGAAAAAGTTTTACTCCGGTGGCTCAAACGTGGCTACATACTGGGGTCGCTGGAAGAAGCTTTAAAAATACTGACCCCTGGACTCCATCCCCAGACATTCTGATGTAATTGGTTTGGGGTATGTCCCAAATCAGGGTTTCTCGAAGTGGTTCCTCAAAGTGATACCAGTGTTGAGAGCCACTGACCCAGTTTGGTGCTTTTCAAACTTTTATGTGGCACATAGGGGTTTTGTTAAGATGTAGATTCTGATTCAGGGCACGGTGGCTCAGTTTGTTAAGTGTCGGACTTCAGCTCAGGTCATGATCTCGCGGTTCGTGAGTTCAAGCCCCGCGTTGGGCTCTGTGCTGACAGTTTGGAGCCTGGAGCCTGCTTCGGATTCTGTGTCTCCCTTTCTCTCTGCCCCTCCCCTGCTCATGCTCTCTCTCTCTCTCTCTCTTTCTCAAAAATGAATAAACATTAAAAAAAAATGCAAATGTTGAGTGGGACCCAAGAATCTGCATTTCTTTCTTTTTAAAAAAAATTTTTTTTTTCATCGTTTATTTATTTTTGGGACAGAGAGAGAGACAGAGCATGAACGGGGAAGGGGCACAGAGAGAGGGAGACACAGAATCGGAAACAGGCTCCAGGCTCTGAGCCATCAGCCCAGAGCCTGATGCGGGGCTCGAACTCCCGGACCGCGAGATCGTGACCTGGCTGAAGTCAGACGCTTAACCGACTGCGCCACCCAGGCACCCCAAGAATCTGCATTTCTAACAAGCTCCTGTGTGTTACCACTGCTGCTAACTCACCATTTTAGTGTCACGGAGTCTATGCAAGGTGACAAAATTCTTTTCCTCTAACCTAACTAGAAGGGATGGGCAGGAAGCAAGTTGCAGTGTGAAAACTCAACTGAAACCCACCAAAGGGGTAGGGGAACTCCTGAGGGAAACAGACTATCAGAGAGGACATAAGTGTAGGGTGTCAGGAAGTAATCGGCTGCCATTAGCGTAGTGAAATTCTGGGGATTTCAAAAGCTGAGAAAGGGCCCCCAGTTGAAGGACCCTACATCTGTCCTCACCATCCCTCTTGCAGATGCAGGCTGGGAAAGCACCAGCAATTCCAGCTACCGTTCTGAAATGCTGGGGGCAAGACTTTCTATTAGAGTATATTTGGTAATGGGGGTGGGGGTGGGGGAGTGGGGACCCTTTCTGGATGGTAGGGTTGGTTCACCGTCCTAAGAAATCACCGAGTAGAAGATGGGCACAGCAAAAACTGAGCAGAAGAATGAATATGTATGTGGAGGGGACGTTGGGCTTCTGGGCAACACACGTGTAGGACTTTGCTGTGCTGGGAAGCTCGCCTATTTTTCTTTTCTTCTTTAAATATTTTTTAACGTTTATTTATTTTTGAGAGACAGAGGGTCAGAGAGAGAAGGAGACACAGAATCCGAAGCAGGCTCCAGGCTCTGAGCTGTCAGCACAGAGCCCGACACGGGGCTCGAACCCACGAACTACGAGATCATGACCTGAGCCGAAGTCGGACGCTTAACCGACTGAGCCACCCAGGCGCCCCTCACCTACACCTATTTTTCAATATAGCATACCTGCTAGTCTAAGCTCAGTTGGACGAGTCCAACTGACAAGCTAGTCCAGACTCCTCCCCAAGCCTGAAAAGGAGAAGTAAAGGGAAGAAGAGAGCTTTTGTGTACGTGATGTTGACACTAAAAAGTGAAGGAAAGTCCCAGGAAAAACCTAGTGGTTGATCGTGCCACGTTTGCAGATTTCTAAATGTTGCAAGAAGGGGAGAGTTGCATTGGAAGTCATTGTTGAGAGATTCATTCATCGAGTCCTTCCCGAAGGCCTGTTATGTGCTTCGTGGTCGTCTAGGGCTTTGTGACACATTAATGAACAAAGCAGACCAGGAACAGAACTGGGGGAGCTTACGCTGTATTGAGAAAAGGGAGATGTTTGCAAGACTATGAGATTTTCTCCAGGAAATGACAAGCATAGGAACATAGTTAACCCTTAGAAATTGGTGAGAAGTTTCTAAGTACTTAAAAAAAAAAAAAAAAAAAAAAAATATATATATATATATATATATATATGAGAAAGAGCACAAGCAGGGGAGGGGCAGAGAGAGAGGGAGAGAATCGCAAGCAGGCTCCATACTCAGCACAGAACCCAATGTGGGCTCCATCTCGCGACTGAGAGGTCACGACCCGACCCAAATATTAAGAGTCTGATGCTTGGGGCGCCTGGGTGGCGCAGTCGGTTAAGCGTCCGACTTCAGCCAGGTCACGATCTCGCGGTCTGGGAGTTCGAGCCCCGCGTCAGGCTCTGGGCTGATGGCTCGGAGCCTGGAGCCTGTTTCCGATTCTGTGTCTCCCTCTCTCTCTGCCCCTCCCCCGTTCATGCTCTGTCTCTCTCTGTCCCAAAAATAAATAAACGTTGAAAAAAAAAAAAAAAAAAAAAGAGTCTGATGCTTAACTCACTGAGCCACCCAGGCACCCTGAGAATTTTCTAAGTAATTTTTAAATTAATAGGTGGGATTTTTTTTTTTTTCTAGAAAACTGGCACTGGGGGTGCCTGGATAGCTTAGTCAGTGAAGCATCTGACTTCAGCTCAGGTCATGATCTCGAGGTTCGTGAATTTGAGCCCCACACGGGGCTCTGCGCTAAGGGTGCTAACCTGCTTGGGATTCTCCCTCTCCCTCCCTCTCTGCCCCTCCCCCACTGGCGCTTTTTCACTCTCTCTCTCTCTCTCTCTCTTTCTCTCAAAATAAGTGACTAAACTTTAAAAGAAAAAAAAAACTGTCACCATTTTAAATGTGAAATCATGAAAACATTTATCGCTCTTTTCCATTTTTCCTGCCTATTTCTTGCTTCTAGCTATCACACATTTTCACTGTGATCATGTGTGAATAACAGAGACATGTATTTGTTTTAAGGCTTAAGCCTTGAGAACAATTTTGTTTAGGAAATGCTATTTTTCAAGAAACTGGTGTTTTGACTTTAGCGGCTCTAGTGCTCAAGTCCTTGTGAAAATTTTCCTTCTGCTCTCCTTCCCTCCTTTCTTTCTTTCGTTCTTTAAAAAAAAAAAAAATTTTTTTTAATGTTTATTTAGTTTTGAGAGACAGAGTGTGAACGGGGGAGGGGCAGAGAGAGAGGGAGGCACAGAATCCGAAGCGGGCTCCAGGCTCTGAGCTGTCAGCACAAAACCGGATGTGGGGCTCAAACTTACCAACCATGAGATCATGACCTCAGCTGAAGTCAGGCGCTTCACCGACTGAGCCACCCAAGCGCCCCACTTTTTAAAAAAATAATCTCTACGCCCAACGTCTCGAACTCATGCCAGATATCAAGAGTCACACTCTCTACTGACTGAGCCAGCCGGGTGCCCCACATTTGTTCTAACGTAGCTATTAGGGTTGGGTTGGGATCGTGATAGTCTACGGAACTAATAAGAATGCAACATACCACAATTTATTTCACTGTACATTGAGTTTAGGCAACTTGCAACAATATTGGGCTATTGCCACAAGTATTTAAACATGCTCAAAAGTCTCATCTGTTGAAAGTGCAATTCTCTCTTAAAGACACATCTCCCTCAAAGCACTGTAGCACTTTCTCCTTGCAATGCCCAGCCCCTCGGAGTGATTTCCGCTCAGCCCCCCTTTTTCAGTTATTAGACTCGGGAGATTCGATTCAGTTTAGAAAGGTGAGTGAGGGATTTGGCTTCAAGGGGAAGAAACCCCTGATCTGAAGAAGATCAGTTAGAGGGTAATACTGAGGCTTTACTGAGACCAGGAGGTAGCAGGGATTGACAAGGTCGTCAAGAATGGAGGACAGGCAGAGGTAAAGCACTGCACATCTTCTTTTCAATGAATGAATGAATGAATGATTTAGGCTCCATGCCCGAAGTGGGACTTGAACTCACCACCCCGAGTTTAAGAGTGGCATGTTCCACCCAGTCAGCTAGCCAGGTGCCCTGCACTGCACATCTGAAAATAATTTGTGCTCTTTATTTGTTTTCGCATACGTTGATTCGTTAGAAAAATTACTGAAAGAAAGAACTGCCTGAGAACTGATATGCCCAGGTTGTGGCTGCAAAGTGTGTTCAGTTATGGAATTATTGGAGGTAAAGACCAGGTCTAGGTCAGACAAGAGCTCTAAAAACAAGTAGTGACATATTTCTGGCTAATAAAATAATAAGTGGGTATTACAGGAAATGCGATTTGGAAATGGGGAGAACAAAAGGAAAAGAAAATTCTGTAATCACCTTTACCCCACTCAGATACAAAAATATTAATTCAGAAGTTCCTTTCTTTACATTGTTTTTATTATCTATTTATTTATTTATTTTTCATTTTATTTTTTATTTTTAAAAATTTACACCCAAATTAGCGTATAGTACAACAATGATTTCAGGAGTAGATTCCTTAGTGCCCCTTACCCGTTGAGCCCATCCCCCTTCTCACAACCCTCTGATTGTTCTCCATGTTTATGAGTCTCCTATGTTTTGTCCCCCTCCTTGTTTTTTATATTATTTTTGTTTCCCTTCCCTTATGTTCATCTGTTTTGTCTCTTCAAGTCCTCATATGAGTGAAGTCATATGATATTTGTCTTTCTCTGACTAATTTCACTTAGCATAATACTCTCTAGTTCCATCCACGTATTTGCAAATGGCAAGAGTTCATTCTTTTTGATTGCCAAGTAATACTCCATTGTATATATTTACCACATCTTTTTTTTTTTAAACATTTATTGATTTTTTTTTAAATTTTTTTTCTCAATGTTTATTTATTTTTGGGACAGAGAGAGACAGAGCATGAACGGGGGAGGGGCAGAGAGAGAGGGAGACACAGAATCGGAAACAGGCTCCAGGCTCCGAGCCATCAGCCCAGAGCCCGACGCAGGGCTCGAACTCCCGGACCGCGAGATCGTGACCTGGCTGAAGTCGGACGCTTAACCGACTGCGCCACCCAGGCGCCCCAACATTTATTGATTTTTGAGAGAGAGAGACAGAGCATGAACGGGGGAGGGTCAGAGAGAGAGGGAGACACAGAATGTGAAACAGCCTCCAGGCTCTGAGCAGTCAGCACAGAGCCCAACGCGGGGCTCGAACTCACAGACTGCGAGATCATGACCTGAGCCGAAGTCAGCTGCCTAACCGACTGAGCCACCCAAGCGCCCTGACCACATCTTCTTTATCCATTCATCCACCCATGGACATTTGGGCTCTTTCCATACCTTTAAACATTGGGGTGCATGTGCCCCTTCGAAACAGCACATCTGTATCCTGTGGATAAATGCCTAGTAGTGCAATTGCTGGGTCGGAGGGCAGTTCTACTTTTAGTTTTTCAGGAACCTCCATCCTGTTTTCCAGAGGGGCTGCACCAGCTTGCATTGCCACCAACAATGCAAAAAAGATCCTCTTTCTCCACATCCTCGCCAACATCTGTTGTTGCCCGAGTTGTTACTGTGAGCCATTCTGACAGGTGTGAGGTGATATCTCACTGAGGTTTTCATTTGTATTTCCCTGATAATGAGTGATGTGAAGCATTTTTTCATGTGTCGGTTGGCCATGTGGATGTCTTCTTTGGAGAGGTATCTATTCATGACTTTTGCCCATTTCTTCACTGGATTATTTGTTTTTGGGGTGTTGGTTGAGTTTGATAAGTTCTTTATAGATTTTGGATACTAACCCTTTATCTGATATGTCATTTGCAAATATCTTCTCCCATTCTGTCGGTTGCCTTTTAGTTTTTGCTGATTGTTTCCTTCGCTGTGCGGAAGCTTTTTATTTTGATGAGGTCCCAGTAGTTCATTCTTGTTTTTGTTTCCCTTGCCTCCGGAGACGTGTTGAGGAAGAAGTTGCTGCGGCCAAGACCAAAGAGGTTTTTGCCGCTTTCTCCTCGACGATTTTGATGGCTTCCTGTTTTACATTTAGGTCTTTCATCCATTTTGAGTTTATTTTTGTGTGTGGTGTAAGAAAGTGGTCCAAGTTCATTCTTCTGCATGTCGCTGTCCAGTTTTCCCAGCACCACTTGCTGAAGAGACTGTTTTTATTCCATTGGATATTCTTTTTTTTTTTTTTAATGTTTATTTATTTTTGAGACAGAGAGAGACAGAGCATGAACGGGGGAGGGGCAGAGAGAGAGGGAGACACAGAATCTGAAATAGGCTCCAGGCTCTGAGCAGTCAGCACAGGGCCCGGCACGGGGCTTGAACTCATGGACTGTGAGATCATGACCTGAGCCGAAGTCAGCCACTTAACCGACTGAGCCACCCAGTCGCCCCTCCATTGGATATTCTTTCCTGCTTTGTCAAAAATTAGCTAGCCATATGTTTGTGGGTTTTATATTATTTTTAATATATATCCACTTGTTGGTATGCACAATATAAGCAAAGTTATGAAAACCATGTATATGCTTTTTTATATACTGCTTTTTGAGAATATTTTCAATTCTTTTTTTGGGAATACTAGTGAGGGCTTACTTCTTTACTTTCTTAAACCCTCTAGCAATTTTTTCTTTTTTTCACCTCTTACATTAAGTATATTTCCTATTAAACATTTTTCAAAATATATGAGTTTTAATAGGAGCATAATAATTTATTCTGTAGATCTCTAGCATCGTCCATTAGTTCCTTATAATGACATGTGTGTTATCTACAACTTTTAATAAACAATATAATTACCTATCACATGCATTGCTGTCTATATTATACGAATTTATAATTCATTAAAAATTTTTAAAAAATTTAACATTTATTCATTTTTAAAAAAAAAAATTTTTTTCAACGTTTATTTATTTTTGGGACAGAGAGAGACAGAGCATGAATGGGGGAGGGGCAGAGAGAGAGGGAGACACAGAATCGGAAACAGGCTCCAGGCTCCTAGCCATCAGCCCAGAGCCCGATGCGGGGCTCGAACTCACGGACCGCGAGATCGTGACCTGGCTGAAGTCGGACGCTTAACCGACTGCGCCACCCAGGCGCCCCTCGTTTATTCATTTTTTGATAGAGACAGAGCACGAGTGGGGGAGGGGCAGGGAGAGAAGGAGACACAGAGTCCGAAGCAGGCTCCAGGCTCTAAGCTGTCAGCACAGAGACCGATGCAGGGCTCAAACCCATGGACCATGAGATCATGACTTGAGCTGAAGTCGGACGCCCAACCGACTGAGCCACCCAGATGCCCCTATAATTCATTTTTTAAATAAATATATATATATTTTTTAAGTAATCTCTACACCCAACCTGTGCTCGAACCTACCATCCCAAGATCAAGAGTTGCACACTCCACTAATTAAGCCAGCCTGGCACCACTATCTGAATCTGTAATTCAAATGAGAGGTGTTTTCTATGATTTGACAGCGTTCCTGGGCTTAACCATCACATTCTCTTAGACATGGTCCAAACTGACACAGTAGCGGGAACACTCCATACACAGCTCATGTCATTGCATACCCTTGTTTCCCGGACTGAAGTGAAAACCGCAGAAAAGCCCGGGTGTCAACCAGATGCCAGGAAATTGCACGGTAACCAGCGTGCACAGGCCCTTGTGAGTGCTGCCTGTGTTGGCTGTATGATTATGGCTGCCTTATGCTTCAAGAAGGTGCGGTCCACTGGGTTATCCTTGGTACTAGAACCTTTTTGCAGTGTCTTTGTCGTCTCGATTCTCATTCCTGGTAGTTCGGGCAGGATAAGTCATAACGAATGTTTGCCCACGCAGTGAGGTTCTGCAGTTCATTTAGAAGAAGGCCTTGACTAGTCCTGATAGATTAGGACTGGGGACACAGTTGTGCAGGGCTTCACAGGAAGGAGGACGTGTTCTGTGAAATAAGTTAAAAATGGCAGAGGGACTCCTGGGGGGGGCTCAGTTGGTTAAAAGTCTGACTGCAGCTCAGGTCATGATCGCATGGTTCATGAGTTCAAGCCCCATGTTGGGCTCTGTGCTGGCAGCTGAGAGCCTGAAACCTGCTTCAGATTCTGTGTCTCCCTCTCTCTCTGCCCCTGCTCTGCTCACGCTCTGTCTCTCTCTCTCTCAAAATAGAATAAACATTAAAAAAATTTTGAAAAAATGGCAGATAAGAGCTTGATAATATCAGATAATATCACTGGTTACTCATTCTATAACTTGATGAAAGTCATGGGGCAGGAGCAAGCAATTTCATATCTATAATTTAAAAAAAAATCTTAATCTTGTTTTCATATTTGGTGTGGCTCTCAAAATCATTAGTACAATAGTTAAACCTTAGGGCCTTAGTAACATTTGTGTTTATTAAGAGATTTGAGGGGTGCCTGGGTGGCTCATTCGGTTGAGCGTCTGCCTTCAGCCCAGGTCATGATCTCACAGTCCATGAGTTTGAGCCCCGCGTCAGGCTCTGTGCTGACAGCTCAGAGCCTGGAGCCTGCTTCAGATTCTGTGTCTCCCTCTCTCTCTGCCCCTCCCCTGCTCATGCTCTGTCTCTCTCTGTCTCAAAAATAAATAAAAACATTAAAAAAAAAAGAGAGAGATTTGAGGTAGTATGTTCTTTAAAGTCCTTTTGTTCTTCTCAAATGTGTCTTTACACTGACTATGAAAGCAACAGTGCAAGGGTCCCTGGGTGGCAGTTATGTGTCTGCTACTTAAGAGTCAGTTAAGGGGGGGCGCCTGGGTGGCGCAGTCGGTTAAGCTTCCGACTTCAGCCAGGTCACGATCTCGCAGTCCGGGAGTTCGAGCCCCGCGTCAGGCTCTGGGCTGATGGCTCAGAGCCTGGAGCCTGTTTCCGATTCTGTGTCTCCCTCTCTCTCTGCCCCTCCCCCGTTCATGCTCTGTCTCTCTCTGTTGCAAAAATAAATAAACGTTGAAAAAAAAAAAAAGTCAGTTAAGGGGCGCCTGGGTGGCTCAGTCAGTGAAGCGTCCGACTTCGGCTCAGGTCATGATCTCGCAGTCCGTGAGTTTGAGCCCCGTGTCGAGCTCTGTGCTGACTGCTCAGAGCCTGGAGCCTGCTTCAGGTTCTGTGTCTCCCTCTCTCTCTGCCCCTCCCCTGTTCATGCTCTGTCTCTCTCTGTCTCAAAAATAAAAATAAACGTTAAAAAAAAATTTTTTTTTTTAAAAAAGAGTCAGTTAAGTGTCTGACTCTTGATTTCAGCTCAGGTCATGATCTTACGGTTTGTGAGATCGAGCCCTGCATTGGGCTCTGAGCTGACAGTGTAGGGCCTGCTTGGGATTCTCTTCTCTGTCCCTCTCTCTCTGCCCCTCCCCATGCACATGTGCTCTCTCTCAAAATAAGTAAATTAAATTCAAAGTTTTTTGGTTTGTTTTTTTTTTAAAGTAAGCTTTACACCCAATGTGAGGTTTGAACTCACGACCCTAGGATCAACAGTCACATGCTCTACTGACTGAGCCAGCCAGGTATCCTGTCCCTAGTTTTATTTTTTATTTTTATTTTTTTTAATTAAAAAAAGTTTTTTAAAAAAAATTTTTTAGAGACAGAGAGAGAGAGAGAGCATGAGTAAGGGAGAGGGGCAGGCAGAGAGAGAGAGAATCTTCAGCAAGATCCATGATCAGTGAAGAGCCCACTATGGGGCTCCATCCCACGACCCTGGGATCCTGACTTGAGCTGAAATCAAAAGTCAGATGCTCTACAGACTGAGCCACCCAGATGCCCCTGTCCCCACTTTTTTTTTTTAATTTTTAAAAAGTAGGTGTTGTGCCTACTTGATCTTGATAGATTTCTTCCCTTTGATTACACTCTCTTCACTTTTACTTAAAAATAAAGGAGGGGGGGATTGGGGAGCTATCTCCCTTGTCTTTCCCAGCTTTGAATTCACAGAAGACAGGACCAGAAGCCTAGATATTGCATTTGCGCACCTGTCAAAGTTAATTTACTCCTTTGTGAGGAATCTCTCAAGGAGATAACAGTACCCACTGTCGCGGTGACGGGAAAGAAGGTTTGCACACCTCAAGGAAGCTTCCCACGATGTACGGATTATTATTGACTGCTGCTGTTTTATTCTTTTATAGTCATAAAGACGTCATGTTTTTTATTGCTTGACACGAATTGAATTTAGGACACAAGTTGGAGCTATCTTCCCAGAAATACCATTAGCAGAAATAACAAGTAATGTATCTGAGAAGCAAGCCTCAAGCAAATTGATCTGCGGGGCTTCGTCAGTTCCAAGCAGCGAGGTTTGATCCCCTGCCCAGATGCTTGTTTCAGCCCAGAGAGCACGAACACAGTGCCAAGGAGAATTCTGCTCGCGGAGATGCAGAATCTTCCTTTTTTTCTCAAACAATTATCGATAAATCGTCTCGGCATTCAGTGTAAAACGCAGAACCACCATTTTCTCATTTCTCAGCGAAGGACGAACATTTTCTTTCTCCGTTCCGGTTGTTCAAACACTCTCCTCGATTTTAATTTTTTTTTTTTTTTCCTCTGGTCCGTTTTGAGTGTCTCAGAACTGCTTCTTTTCCTGCGTTCAGCTTGGAGACCGCAGGTCTTCCGAACAAGAAGTTAGGAAGGAAAATAGAAGAAAGAAAGAAAATCGAAATAGAAGAACGTATTCTTCCTCCCCTGAAACTACAAGAAAAGCTGCTACCGTTTGACATCATAAAACTGTCCTCGCTTGAAATATCCCTGCTCCTTTCTAAGGCCAGTACCTCCGAGTTTGTGCTTGATTTCATCTCTTGGACTGCTCACAGCTGTTACTCCGGGAATTCTTACCCTCTATTGCATCATTATTCTTTCTCTCAGTACTTGATCTTTCCCGTCAAGCATGCAAACATACTACAAATGCAGAATTCCAGACCCGTCTGGGGATCTCTGATAGATCATTAAAACTCCTTAATCTATTTGTAAAGAACTTCCTCGTTGGCTCTAGAAAGCAAGAACATTGAAATTCTTTTTGTTGTTGTTGTTGCTGTTTATTTATTTTTGAGAGAGAGAGAGAGAGAGAAAGAAAGAGAGCGTGTATATGCGCGAGCAAGGGGCAGGGAGAAAGGGAGACAGAATCCCAAGCAGGCTTTGCATTGCCAGCGCAGAGCCCGATGTGGGACTCGAACCCACAAACCGTGAGATCAGGACCTGAGTTGAAACCAAGAGTCAGATGCTTAACCGACTGAGCCACCCAGGCACCCTGAGAATTGAAATTTTAATGGAACTGTGCTCATAAGAAACTCGGTCTCAAAATTGGCTCCCGTTGGGGCACCTGGGTGGCTGAGTCGGTTAAGCAGCCGACTTCTGCTCGGGTCATGATCTCGCGGTCCATGAGTTCGAGCCCGGCGTCGGGCTCTGTGCTGACAGCTCAGAGCCTGGAGCCTGTTTCAGATTCTGTGTCTCCCTCTCTCTGACCCTCCCCTGTTCATGCTCTGTCTCTCCTTGTCTCAAAAATAAACAAGTGTTAAAAAAAAAAAAATTGGCTCCCGTCGAATAGCCACTGAAGCAGAATCTACATTTTCTGTTTCCTGTGTGGTTGACTCTCTGTGCAATGTCTTTTAGAGAAAGAGGATCCAAGTCGTGATGATTCCAGGAAAAGATAGAGACCTTCGTTGATATGTTAAATGATATTTCTTAAGATTGGCCCAGAGGAGGGTCAACAAGATTCAGTCTCAAAACTGAGAAGCTGAAAAACTAAACAAAATGAACTGCAATATACTGTCATAAAGCCTAAGTATGCAATGAGAAAGATCAATACAGGGAAACAGATGACCAGATGAGGTGGGGAGGGGGTGAGGTGGGGTGAGGAGGAAGATCTCAGAGTAGATGGTGGCCACTGGGGTTGCAGAGGGGAATAACTACCCATCTCCTAGGGTGGTTTGCAAAGGTTAATAGATGACTGTTTCTCCTATGTCTATTTCACTTGCCCAAGAAATGGAGTGTTTCATGGAAGCTGCAGGATATAATGATTTTTTTAATAACTATTCTACTTACTGCTCTTTTTTTTTTTTTAATTTTTTTTTAATTTGAGAAAATGTTTCTTCACTTTTGAGAGACAGAGAGAGAAAGAGAGAGAGCGCGGGGGAGGAGCAGAGAGAGAGAGGGAGACACAGAATCCGAAGCAGGCTCCAGGCTCTGAGCTGCCAGCACAGAGCTCAGTTCAGGGCTTGGACCCATGAACCGTGAGATCATGAAGCGGACTCCCAACCGACTGAGCCACCCAGGCGCCCCTCTAGTTACTGCTTCTGACTCATCTGAAATATTAGTTTTAGTGAGTCAGGAAAGAATGAGAAATCGGACTACTCTTTGATCTTGAAGAAGATTGGTTGTTTCTTAGAGCCTGGCCTTGCTTAGAATCCTTGGTCCAGTAGCTCCACTACCCTGCCCAGTATCCAATCTAAAACCATGCATTGCATTTGTTTGTCACATCCCTTAAGACTCTTTTAATCTAGAACAGTCTTTTTTTCATGACACTGACATGCTGAAGAGACTAGATCCTCTAGAATGTCTCCTATCCTTCTGTCTGTCTTGCTGTTCTTTTTTATAGATATTTTCTTCTCACCTCTCTTTCAGTGAACTAATTTCCTTTATCTTTTTTTTTTTTTTTTTAGGGAAGCTCTATGCCCAATGTGGGGCTCGAACTTACAACAGGGAGATGGAGTCGCATGCTCTACCGACTGAGCCAGCCAGGCCCCCAATTAATTTCTTCTTCAGCTGTGTTTAATCTGTTGTGAAATTCATCTACTAAGTTCTTAATTTGTTGGGGTGCTTGGCTGGCTCAGTCGGTAGAGCATTCGACTCCTGATCTGAGGTTATGAGTTCAAGCCCCAACACTGGGCACACAGTTAAAAAGAAAAGAAAAAGTTCTTTTTTTTTTCAATTCTAAATATTTAACTTTTTTAGTTTCTAGTGCTCCGCTGAAACTTAAAAAAAAATTTTTTTTTTAATCTTTATTTTTGAGAGAGAGAGAGAGAGACAGAAACAGAGCATGAGCAGGGGAGGGGCAGAGAAGGAGACACAGAATCTGAAGCAGGTTCCAGGCTCTGAGCTATCAGCACAGAGCCCAAAGCAGGGCTTGAACTCACAAACAGGAGATCATGACCTGAGCTGAAGTCGGACGCTTAATTACTGAGCCACCCATGAGCCCCTTATTACTTACATTCTTAAGCATATTAATCAGAGGTATTTTAAGTCTGATTCTAAAAACTCTAACTGAGCTTTATTAACCTGGGCTTTATTTTATTTTCTTTATTTTCTTTTTTTATTAATTTTCTATTAATTTAATTAATTATTTATTTAATAATTATTTATATTTATAATTATTTAATTTTATTTATAAATATAATTTATAAATATATTATAAATATAATTTATATTTATAAATATAAATTTATTAACTTATATTTATAACTATTTAATAATTATTTATAATTTAATAAAATTGTTTATTGATTTTTTGTTAATGAGTTAATTAATTAATTAATTTGATTTTCTGTTTTCGGTCAACTCTTTTTTTTTTTTCGTATGTGCAATTATTGTCCATTGACTACTAGGTATTATGTATAAAAACTTAACTCCCCCTTCCTTAACTGTGGCTGTGAATGGTAACTTCTTTCCAATACAAAGGCGGAAAGAAGAGTAACTTTATAGTGGAGAGAACGGACAAACACAACCTCAGCGCCGTGAGCAAGGTCTGCCGTGACAGTAATGGCTTGTTGATGGTATGCACCCTTGATATGATATGATGAAAATGGCACTTTGCACCTGGCTTTGCTCCAGAAAAAAACCCGCAACCCAATTTATCGGGAGAAATACGCCAGATTTCAATACAGGAACATTCTCCAAAATACATGACCAATATTCCTGGGTGGTGATCGCCTGAAGAAGTTTAAGGAGACCTGACAACAGTGTCAGGTGGACAAAAATCTGGAACAAAAAAAAGAACGTTAGGTTATAAAATAAGAGAACTTGAATGAGGTATAGGTTTTAGTGAATAATAATGTGTCACTGGGGCACTAGGGCGGCTCGATGGGTTAAGCGTCTGACTCCTGATCTCAGCTCGGGTTTTGATATCAGCCTCGTGGATTCGAGCCCTCATTGGGCTCCACACTGGGCATGAAGCCTACTTAAAATAATAATAACGATAATGCATCACTACTGGGTCATTCGTTGTGACGAACGTACCATACTAACGTAAGATGTTAATAGGAGGGGAAACTGGTTTGTGGTACAGACAGGGAACTCTCAGTACTATTTTCTCAATATAAATCTAAAACTATTCTAAAAATTAAGTTTATTTAGGGGAGCCTGGGTGGCTCAGTCGGTTAAGCGTCCGACTCTTGATGTCGGCTCAGGTCGTGATCTCAAGGCCCATGAGTTCCAGCCCCGTGTCAGGCCCTGTGCTGACAGCTCAGAGCCTGGAGCCTGCTTCGGATTCTGTGTCTCCCTCTCTCTCTGTCCCTCCCTCACTCATGCTCTGTCTCTCTCACCCTCAAAAATGAATAAATGTTAAAAAAAAAAATTAAAAAAATAAAAATTAAGTTTATTTAAAAAAAAATTGTAGAAACGTGTTGGCTCATCTCCCCTGTTTCCAGAGAAAACTTTACTTTTGTACCTGTGAGGTCAGAGTCTCGTTTCAGCCCTCCAACGTTTGTAGGGCAGTTCTGGGTGGGTCCGTCCTACACTCCAGTTTCCCCCTCTTGCCCTGTGAGTCTCCTAAAACTATGGAGCTTACCAGCCACCGATTGCCACTTTCTGAGACGAGACCCAGTCTTACAGGCGCTGCTAAGAGTCAGCAAATGTGTCCAAGCTTCCCTTCTCTGTGAGGTGTTGGCCTCTTAAATTCCCCACTGCATTGAAAGCTCTCTGATGCGGGGGCCTGCGTGACTCAGTCCGTTAAGGGACTGACTCTTGATTTCAGCTCAGGTCATGACCTCAGGGTCATGAGATTGAGCCCTGAGTCGGGCTCTGCGCTGCCTCCTTAAGATTCTCTCTCTTCCTCTCTCTCTACTCCTCTCTTGAGTGCGCGCACTTTCTCTCTCTCTCTCTAAAATAACAAAACATATTTTTAAAAAAATTTTTTAACATTTATTTATTATTGAGAGACAGAGCGTGAGCAGGGGAGGGGTAGAGAGAGGGGAGACGCAGAATCCGAAGCAGGCTCCAGGCTCCGAGCTGTCAGCCCGGAGCCCGACGTGGGTCTCGAACTCACGAACTGTGAGATCGTGACCTGAGCTGAAGTCAGTCGCCTAACCAACTGAGCCACCCAGGCGCCCAAACATATTTTTTTAAATCTTACAAAAAGTAAAACAGAAAGCTCTCTGACACTTCAGGTAGTTGTTTTTATGTTTATCTAGCTTTCCAGGTTCTCGGCAGGCAGTCGGCCTGACACGAGCTCTTCAGCCACAATCCAAACAGGAAGTTTCTACTTCTCATTTTTGAGATTGCCTTTCGTTTCCTCACTGATTCCAAAATACTGAGACGCTCCTGTTTTCCATGAGTCCGGGTGCTTCTTCTTTGTGCTAGCCAAGACTTTAGTAAAAAGCATTTTATTTCTTCTTATTTTTTTATTTATTTTTGCAAGAGAGAGAGAGAGTGTGTGAGTGGGAAAGGGGCGGGGGACAGAGGATCCGAAGCAGGCTCCGTGCTGACAGCAGGGAGGCCGATGTGGGGCTCCAACCCACAAACCGCAAGATCGTGACCCGAACAGAAGTCAGATGCTTAATCGACTGAGCCACCCAGGCGCCCCAGTAAAAAGCATTTCAAATATCAGGGAGATTTAAAAAATGACCTAGATGCTAGAAATGATTAAGAACTAATTAGGGAATGGGACACCTAGGTGGCTCAGTCAGTGAAGCGTCCGGCTCCAGCGCAGGTCCGACTTCAGTTCAGGTCATGATCTCACAGGTTCACAGATTTGAGCCCCGCGTCAGGCTCTGGGCTGACAGCTCGGAGCCTGGAGCCTGCTTCAGATTCTGTGTCCCCCTCTTTCCCTGCCTCTCCCCTGCTCGTGCTCTCTCTGTCACTCAAAAATAAATAAATGTGAAAAAAAAATTAAAAAGAACTAATTAGGGAATTAAGTTAAGAAGCAAAATAGGAAAAAGCCGAGTGACGTTGACTAAAATGATCTTCCGGAAAGGTAACAAGTGCTATGCCTGCTTCAGCAGCACATACACTAAAATTGGAAAGATACAGAGAAGGTTAGCGTGGCCCCTGCTCAAGGATGATATGCAAATTTGTAGAGTGTTCCATATTAAAAAAAAAAAAAGTGCCAGTAGCTGATACATTCCCTTTGGCATATCCCGTTGTGATCTAGCTTTCTAACTGCAGCAGGAAAACAAATTACCGAAACAAGAATTACCATGGATGGATTTACTTTCTGTAATTCCGTAAATTATAGGTCAAAAGATGAGCCTGGGATATCTAGTGGTACCAGAAAGTAAGGAAAAAGGAAATACTCAAAGAACGATGACCACATGTCGAAAGGAGAGGGTATGAAGGTTGAGCTGGCTCTCACTGGCCACATGTGGGACAGTTGGAGTGTATTTCTCTAAATATTTTTTTTTTTACTTATTTATTTATATAGTTATTTTTAGTAAATGTAACCACAACATGGGGCTCGGACTCGTGACCCTGCGATCAAGAGTCACATGTTCTTTTCCTTCTAATTTTTGTTTCCTTTTTTTTTTTAATATATGAAATTTATTGTCAAATTGGTTTCCATACAACACCCAGTGCTCATCCCAAAAGGTGCCCTCCTCAATACCCACCACCCACCCTCCCCTCCCTCCCACCCTCTAAATATTTATAAACTCTTTATAGCACCAATAAATGCTGAAGCTATGGTCTCATAAATTAAATTTCCTCCCAAATCAATCAGCTTTCTAGAAGCTGATACATTGGACTAACTTAATGGCTTTGCGTATTGTTAGAAGTCAATTCACAATCACATGAGTATAAAGTCGATCGGTAATGTTATACCAAGTTAGTTATTTTAATATTACTTTTTTATTGTGTTATTTTTTTTTCCCCCAGAGTGAGAGTTAGGGCCAATAAAGTCTAGATCGTTTCTCAGATCTATTTCCCACTCTCTTCTGCAGTCAGAACATCATTAATCCTTCATTCCTATTTTCGTATTAAGATTCTTTTTTTTTTTTAAATTCTTTTTAACGTTTATTCATTTTTGAGAGATGGGGAGAGACAGAGCATGAGCAGGGGAGGGGCAGAGAGAGAGGGAGACATAGACTCCAAAGCAGGCTCCAGGCTCCAAGCTGTCAGCACAGAGCCCGATGAGAGGCTCGAACCCACGGACTGCGACATCATGGCCTGAGCCGAAGTCAGACGCTTAACTGACTGAGCCACCCAGGGGCTCCAAGATTCTTTTTTTTTTTTTTTAAAGTTTACTTGTTTATTCTGAGAGAGAGAGAGAGAGAGCAGAGCTGGGGAGGGGCAGAGAGAGGAGAGAAAGGATCCCAAGCAGGCTCCACACCGTTAGCGCAGAGCCTCATGTGGGGTTTGAACTCCCAAACCTCGAGATCATGACCTGAGCCGAAATCAAGAGTCAGATGTTTAACTGACTGAGCCACCCCCATGCGCCCCTTTCGTTTCAAGATTCTTACATTTTGTATTTTTAAACACCAACTGAAGCTATCCTGAGTTATTTTAGGTTATTAATCATCTATCCAGTTATGAAGGCTTATGCTTTCAGTGCCTTTCAGAGATCAATGATTTTAGCTAAGTCGAATGATTCCATCCAGGGAAACTATCCTTGGCAAAGAAATTATCCCCAAACTCACACGTTTAATTGTGTTGGTATCTCATTCTTTGAACTGCGGGCTCTTTTCTAGTTTGCTTTAATTTTGCCTTTTTTTTTTTTCCTCTCTCTTATTGGACCAGACCTACCTTCAACAGGAATATAATTCCTGAATTGGCAGCGTCCAGGAAAGAGAGTTCTATATAGGTTGTGCCACACTGTCACAGCATCACGAGGACCAGCCAGTAACCCATCACCTTCGCCTGCAATTACAATTACCTGGTTATGAGCCGGTCATTCATCTCGCAGAAGCGCACAAGGGAAGACGCACGGGTCGTGCCCAGAAAACGGTCTGCAGCTTATGCTGTTGTTGGCCACCATCTGTGAGGTGGCCTTTGAAGTTTATACCTACATGTACTGGGACTCCCCAGCCAGAGAACATCTCAAACCTGTACTTGATTTTTAGTGGCAGAGTGGGGCTTTTTGCTTTAAAATGGTTTACATTTGGGGGGGGGGGGTGCCTGGGTGGCTCAGTCGGTTGAGCGTCTGACTTCGGCTCAGGTCATGATCTCACGGTTCGTGAGTTCGAGCCCCGCGTCGGGCTCTGTGCTGACAGCTCAGAACCAGAGGCTTGCTTCGGATTCTGTGGCTCCCTCTCCTGTTCGTACTCCGTCTCTCTCCCTCTCTCTCAAAAAATAAATAAACAGTAAAAAAAAGAAAAAAGTTTTGCACTTGGGGCACCTGGGTGGCTCATTGGTTAAGCATCTGACTTCAGCTGGGGTCGCGATCCCAGGTTGTGGGTTTGGGCCCCACATCGGGCTCTCTGCTGTCAGCATGGAGCCCGCTTCTCAAAAATTAAAAATAAATAAATAAATAAATAAATAAATAAATAAATAAATAAACTTTTACATTTTTTTTCTATTTAAATTAATATTCAATTTATTGTGGTTGTACGTTTTTAAAACTTAGTTTTCTTGGGGCGCCTGGGTGGCGCAGTCGGTTGGGCGTCCGACTTCGGCCAGGTCACGATCTCACGATCTCGCGGTCCGTGGGTTCGAGCCCCGCGTAGGGCTCTGGGCTGATGGCTCAGAGCCTGGAGCCAGTTTCCGGTTCTATGTCTCCCTCTCTCTCTGCCCCTCCCCCGTTCATGCTCTGTTTCTCTCTGTCCCAAAAATAAATAAAAAAACGTTAAAAAAAATTTAAAACTTAGTTTTCTTACAACTTGAATCTCAAGGGTTCAAGCCTGGGTAGCTCAGTCAGGTAAGCATCTGATTCTTGATTTTTAGCTTGGGATTCTCTCTCTCTGCCCCTCCCCCGCCAAAATAAATAAATAAACTTAAAAAAACCCAGCTTGAATCTCAATGTACAAGTCATCTTATATTTATGTATTTATTTTTAATCTTTTTAACGTTTATTTATTTTTTCTTGTATTTTTTTTTTCTTTTTTAAATTTTTTTTTAACATTTTTATTTATTTTTGAGACAGAGAGAGACAGAGCATGAACAGGGGAGGGGCAGAGAGAGAGAGAGGGAGACACAGAGTCTGAAACAGGCTCCAGGCTCTGAGCTGTCAGCACAGAGCCCGACGCGGGGCTCGAACTCACGGACCATAAGATCATGACCTGAGCCGAAGTTGGACGCTTAACCGACCAAGCCACCCCAACATGTATTTATTTTTGAGAGAGAGAGAGAGAGGGAGAGAGAGAAAGCATGAGCAAGTGGGGGAGGGGCAGAGAGAGAGAGGGAGACACAGAATCCGAACAGGCTCAAGGCTCTGAGCTGTCAGCACAGAGCCCGATGCGGGGATGAACTCACTAACCATGAGATCATGACCTGAGCTGAAAGCAGACGCTTAACTGACTGAGCCACTCAGGCGTCCCTTGTCATCGTATATTTATAAACTTAATACTTTTTATGATAAAATTTAAAACATTCACTTTCCCTTGTTCCTTGACTAATGTTTAATTAGCACTTATTTATTTGGCTTAATTAGCTTTCAAATGATATGCTTTAAAGATCCACCTCAACCTTTAACTCTATTTACAAGCTTAATTAATGAAAATTCCTTAAATAAAGAAAGTGTTACGGAACCAGGCTGGAATGCTGGCAGAAGAACCAAGGGGCACTTGGAGATCTTGGAAGGCAGGAGGTTTATTTTATACCGGTGGGCTCAGAGGAGGTCATTCTCCAGAGGTCTGAGTCCCGAGCACAAGCGAGGGGGACAATTTATAGTCTGTTACTTCTGCGTTCTGCATTAGTAGTAATTTGGGCCACACAGCAAGCCAGGCAGGAAGAAGAACTCGGAGGAGGAGTCTCTAAGCTAGGAACTAGAGCTTATGTTAGTCCCTTCAGCCATTGTATGGTGCATAACTGTACTTATTCTCCCCCCAAAAAAGGATCAGTATTTCTGACTTTCCCTTCCGCCGCAGGCTCCAATATGGCTCTGCTCGGCGTTGTTACCGATCCTGTCTTTATCTACAATTTTTATATTTTGTTATCATCGTGTATTTTTGCATTAATTTCGATCTTTAAAAATAACCCTTTATGTTTATTTTTTTTTTAAGATTCTATTTTTTTAAAGTAATCTCTACACCCAACATGGGACTCAAACTCACAACCCTTAGATCAAGAGTCGCATGCTCTAGGGGTGCCTGGGTGGCTCATCGGTCAAGCATCTGACTTCAGCTGGGGTCCTGATCCCAGTTTGGGGGTTTGGACCCCACAGCGGGCTCTCTGCTGTCAGCAGGGAGCCTGCTTCAGACCCTCTGTCCCTCTGTATCCCCCTCTCTCTGCCCTTCCCCTGCTTGCCCTCTCTCTAGCTCTCTCAAATAAATAATATATATATATTATTTATCATATATATATGATGTGTGTGTGTATATATATATATATATATATATATATATATAAAGAGTCGCATACTCTACAGACTGAGCCAGCCAGGCACACCTAAAAATAACCCTTTAAAACATTTGTCTGGAATGCTGAGGTTTTAAGTGCCTTCTCCACGTGTCTTGCCTTTTACTAGTCCCTGTCCTTCCTCTCCTACTAGGTACCAGTAACACCCATTCCCATATGTACCTCAAATGTCTCCAGACATTGCCAAATGACCGGGGGCGGGGGGGGGGGGGGGGAGGAGGCGGGTGGTGGCGGGGGGGGGGGGCGGGGGGGGGAACCTGCCCGTAGTTGAGAAGCACTCTCTAATGGTATTAGATATCACTTTCCTGGCTCACACTGTACCCGAGTCTGTCTCTGGAATTCTGTTTCCCTCAACAGTCCCCTCTAAGCCTCCCTTTCGTTCAGATCATCCAGGTTCTTATCACTGCCTCTCTATTTGGTCCCAGGATTAGAAAAGGTGGATACGTTTCTCAGCTGCTGGAAGACGGCATCTGAAGAATGGACAAACCCTTTTAATTTCCAAGAAGAAGAATTCGTAGCAGAGCCTCCTAATCACAGGAACAGTTGCGATGAGATTGTGTGGTATCACGTACCCAATCTGGACAAGATAGTGTCTGCACAACCCATCTCCTGACTTCCAAACACATATTTTATTTTATTTTATTTTTTTTTATTTTTTAATTTTTTTTTTCAACATTTATTTATTTTTGGGACAGAGAGAGACACAGCATGAACGGGGGAGGGGCAGAGAGAGAGGGAGACACAGATATGGAAACAGGCTCCAGGCTCTGAGCCATCAGCCCAGAGCCTGACGCGGGGCTCGAACTCACGGACCGCGAGATCATGACCTGGCTGAAGTCGGACGCTTAACCGACCGCGCCACCCAGGCGCCCCTCCAAACACATATTTTAGAGGTTGTCTCAGAGAATGAATTTGTGTAGCATAATCTTTTTTAACAATCAGATCTGGTTTTAGTTTCTCTACTTCCTAGCTATGTGACTTAAGGCAAACGTTCCGGTTTTCTTTTTTCTTTTACTTTTTTTTTTTAAGTTTATTTATTTACTTATTTTGAGAGAGAGAGAAAGAGAGAGAGAGAGAACAAGCTAGGGAGGGGCAGAGAGAGAAGAGAGAGAATCCCCAACAGGCTCTGTGCTGTCATTGTGGAGCCCGACGCCTGGCTTGACCTCACAAACTGAACCGTGAGATCGTGACCTGAGCGGAAAACAAGAGACAGACGCTTAACAGACTGAGCCACCCAAGCACCCCCAAACCTTCAGGTTTTCTAAGACTTAATCTTCAGGTGCACATCTGTATAATGGGCATGGTGATATTTACTGCACAAAGTATTGCATAGGAGAAGTGATCTAATTTTTTTTTAATTTGCTTTTTAGAGAAGGGTCAGATCTTTTCAGCTTTTTTTAAAAAAATTAATGTTTCTTTATTTTTTTTTAATTTTTTTTTAACATTTATTTATTGTTGAGACAGAGAGAGAAAGCATGAACAGGGGAGGGTCAGAGAAAGAGGGAGACACCGAATCTGAAACGGGCTCCAGGCTCTGAGCCATCAGCACAGAACCCGATGCGGGGCTCGAACCCACGGACTGCAAGATCATGACCTGAGCGGAAGTCGGACGCTTAACCGACTGAGCCACCCAGGCGCCCCTAATGTTTATTTTTGAGAGAGACAGAGAGTGTGAGCAGGGGAGGGGCAAAGAGAGAGAGGGAGACACAGAATCTGAAGCAGGCTCCAGGCTCTGAGCCGTCAGCACAGAGCCCGACGCGGGGCTCGAACTAATGAGCCGTGAGATCATTGACCTGAGCCGAAGCTGGACACTTAACCGACTGAGCCACCCAGGCGCCCCAGAAGTGATCTAATTTTAAAAACTTTTCTGAACTCACCACTAGAATGTGTTCAACATCAAAGGACTCTTCCAAAAATAAAAAATAAAAAGTAAGCTATGAATATTGTGGTTCCAGTCAGTACCAGAGAACAATGGCATCATCATAAAGTAATGCTTAACGTTTACCAATAGTGTGTGTGTGTTGAGTAAGGGTGTTCCTAAATTCAGATCACATACCACTATTCTGTTAATAATGAATGAAGAGACAGGATGGATTTTAAAAAGGAAAATGAGAACAAAACAAAATAAAATCTCAATGTATCGTCTCGAACATATATCTTGAAATCTGACCAACTCAGACCCAGCTCTTTTGATCAGAGGTGGTTTTCGTCACTTTCAAGTCTCTCTTATTTAATTTTTAAAAAATCTTTATTTTTGAGAGAGAGAGAGAGAGAGAGAGAGCAAGTGGGGGAGGAACAGAGAGAGAGGGAAACATAGAATCTGAAGCAAGCTCCAGGCTCTGAGCTGTCAGCACAGAGCCCGATGTGGGGCTCGAACTCACGAAGCGTGAGATCATGACTTGAGCTGAAGTGAGACGCTCAACCGACTGAATCCCCCGGGCGCCCCAAGTTCTCTCTTATTTAGAAACCTAAATAAACCCCTTGCTTCTCCACAGTATGTGCAATGTACCCCAGCTTTTGTGTGCCTGGGAGCTGGACTTACCAGGATTGAAAATTCCTACCAGGTTTGACACATTAGAGTCAGGAACTCTGCCGCTTTCAATCATGAAAAGCCCCTTGCCTTCATCTCTTAAATCCTAAGAGAATAAAGTGCGTTTAGCGGTTTGCCACTAAGTTGTACGTGTCTCACTGGCTCCATCTGCTGTCAGAAAGAGGAACATTACTTCATCCCTAAAAGTGGCGATTGGGAGCCTTGTGCCTCCTTCTGGGTCTGTTTTACCAGAATCTTCCCGGATTGAGGACTGAGTGAGTAACGTTTATGGCTCAGTGTTTGTTTATATTTTAAGTCTGCAACTGCTGTTATATTAATAGTACTCCAGGGGCCCCTGGGTGGCTCAGTCGGTTAAGTGGCCGACTTCGGCTCCAGTCATGATCTCACGGTTTGTGGGTTCAAGCCCTGCGTGGGGCTCTGTGCTAACAGTTCAGAACCCGAAGCCTGCTTTGGATTCTGTCTCTCTCTCTCTGCCCCTCCCCTGCTTGTGCTCTGTCTCTCTCTCAGAAATAAACGTTAAAAAAAAAATAGTTCTCCAACCTGTTTTTTTCCTTTGTGACAAGGTTTTACTTCGAGCTGTCTAAAAATACATATAGAACTCTCCATATTTTTTTCCTTCTTCAGGTATTATTGGTATGTTGTGATTTTGTAGGAATACTTTCATTTTTATATACGTTTCAAGTTTATCAGGATAAGGATTTACATAATCTCTTATTTTTTTCAGCTTTATTGAGCTTTAACTGTCATATAACATCATGTAAGTTTAAGGTGTACATGGGGATGATTGGCTACATTGTATATATTGCAAAATGTTTATGACAATGAGGTTATGATGATGACATCTCTCACCTCACATTATCATTTCATTGTTGTTGTCGCTATGGTGGGAACATTAAAATTCTACTCTTAGAGCAAGGATTTCAATACAGCAATACTGTATTTCAAGGATACAATACAGTATCGTTAACCATACGTAATGTTGTGCATTAGATCCCTGGAACTTACGACTGAAAGTTTCTACCCTTTGACCGACATCTCCCCATTTCTCTCCCCACCCCCAGCCCCTGGCAAACACCATTCTACTTGGTTGCCACACATGCGATCATATAGTATGTGTCTTTCTCTGACTGATCTCACTTAGCATAATGCCCCCAAGGTCCACTGATGCGAATCAGTGAGTCCACGGATGCTGAAAAATCACATTTATGTGTTTTTCCTTCCTCCTGTTACCTTCCTCCCATCCCAATCACAGGAAACTTGCAGGGCATTTATTTGTGTTATGGTAACAGCCCTGCGCCTTGTTTTTGTTTTTATAAAGATTTTCTGTTTTTTTTTTTTTTTTTCCAAGTAATTTCTACACCCAGCACGGGTCTCGAACCCCGAGATCAAGAGGTGCACGCTCCATGGACTGAGCCAGCCAGGCGCCCCTGCCTTGTTTTTAATAAATACACCCTCGGGGCGCCTGGGTGGCACAGTCGGTTAAGCGTCCAACTTCAGCCAGGTCACGATCTCGCGGTCCGTGAGTTCGAGCCCCGCGTCAGGCTCTGGGCTGATGGCTCAGAGCCTGGAGCCTGTTTCCGATTCTGTGCCTCCCTCTCTCTCTGCCCCTTCCCCGTTCATGCTCTGTCTCTCTCTGTCCCAAAAATAAATAAACGTTGAAAAAAAAAATTAAAAAAAAAAAATAAATACACTCTCACTGGGGAGCAAAAACCCCTGTCCTACCAGCGGTAGCAAATCAACATGTAACAAATGCCTTCGACATAAACTTTGCCTTCCCCTTGAAGTAAGTGCATTTCATGTAACCGCAGAAAAATTTAAAAACATATAAAAGGAATGAAGAAGAAAATAACAATAAATAAATAAAATAAAAATCCCACCGCAGGAAATGAGTTACTGTGGATGTTTTTTCCTCCAGCCCTTTAAAAATCCTCTCTCTTAGGGCTCCTGGGTGGTGCAGTCAATTGAGCGCCTGACTCTTGATCTCGGCTCAGGTCACGATCTCACGGTTTGTGGGTTCGAGCCCGGGCATTGGGCTCTGTGCTGATGGGGTGGGGCCTGCTTGGGATTCTGTCGCTCATCTCTGCCCCTCCCCCACTTGTTCTCTGTCTCTGTCTCTGTCTCTCAAAAATAAATAAATAAACAAACAGTTAAAAAGTTAAAAAAAATAAAAGTCTCTCTCCTACCATGTGACCACAGGTGATGGGGAAGCAGAGCTGCTTCCAAGAGAGGGAGTCTGACAAAGAACTGCCAAGGCCAAAGGACGCAAGCAGGTGTGCAGATGACCCAGTCCAGACTGGGGGTGGGAGGGACTGAAACCAACCATCCGAGAGTCTTTGAAGGTCTTGTAACTGGAATGAATCCACTGTACGTCCTTTAACGAGGCCCTCTTGGAGGACAGGTCTGGTGCCAGCAGCCACGGTAATTCTAGCTCGAACAGAGGCTATTAAAGTTGCTGTGGTTAAAGCTCATACCCGGATCTCGGCAGCAGATAGGCTGTTGCGGTGAGGCAGAGGGGAGCCACTGCCCGCCCAGCCCCTGCCTCTTGGTGCCCCCTCGGTGCTCTTAGTCGACTGTCCCTGGGGCTCAAAGCATTTACTGCAAAAAAATAGAGTATTCAAAGCAGACCAGAGCCACCTGGATACCACAGCTAGAAATAGTGGTGTAGAACTGTAGTTCTCTTGTGTTGGCTTTCAGAACTGAGACCATGATTAAGAAGGATGGTGGAGGCCATTGGTAACGCGCTGCTAAGGGGGAAATTCTTGGACTGGCACAAGGAAAAAAAAAAGTTTCTTATTAGAAAAGAACAGGAAGCACCTGGACGGCTCCGTCGGTTAAGCATCCGACTTCGGCTCAGGCCATGATCTCGCGGTTTGTGAGTTCGAGCCCCGCGTCGGGCTCTGTGCTGACAGCTCAGAGCCTGGAGCCTGCTTCGGATTCTGCGTCTCCCTCTCTCTGTCCCTCCCCCGCTCATGCTCTGTCTCTCTCTGTCTCTCAATGATAAATAAACATTAAAAAAATTAAAAAGAACAAACATTTCCTCTTAATATATGTGAATGATGCTTGCATGGCCTCATGCATTTTGGGATCATCATGGGTGCCGTAGAGAAATAGCTGATACTCCGTCAGGTGCATTTGACACATCTAGGTAGCAGCACCTGGAGGGCTTGCTAACCTACAGATCGCTGGGTTCCACTCCCACCCCCCACCCCCACCCCCAGTGTTAAGCCTGGGGTGAGGCCTGAGAATTTGCACGCCTGACCGGTTCCCAAGGAACTGATGCTGCTGGTCAAGCAGAAACTTCACCTTCAGAACCACTGAGCCGCACCATCCAGTCTTTTTTTTTTTTTTTTAATTTTTTAATGTTTATTTATTTTTGAGAGAGATACAGAGTACGAGTGGGGAGAGGGCAGAGAGAGAGACACACACAGAATCCGAAGCAGGCTCCAGGCTCTAGGCTGTCAGCACAGAGCCCCACGCGGGGCTCGAACTCACGAACCGTGAGATCATGACCTGAGCCGAAGTCGGACACTCAACCGACTGAGCCACCCAGGCGCCCCGGCACCATCCAGTTCTAACCAAAAAGGATGCGCTCCAGAGATGCCTGGGTGGCTCCAGGGTCAGTTAAGCTCCCGACTCCTGATTTCGACTCGCGTCACGATCTCATGGTTCATGAGCTCAAGTCCCTCATCAGGCTTTGCCCTGACAGCCTGGAACCTGCTTGGAATTCTGTCTTCTTCTCTCTCTGCCCTCCTTCCTCCCCGCCCCCACCCCCCCATCCACCCCCCCCCCCGCCAATAAATAAATAAATAAATACCTTTGTTTTTTGTTTTTGTTTTTTTTTTTTAAAGGATATGTTCCAGAGTCAAGGAGAATTATGCCTTGTCCTCAGGTATTGGTAGAGCCATGCATTTTGCATTCGGTCCAGTAACCCAGTGCCTCTCCCGTTACTAACGCGGGGAGTTTTCTTAGGAAACTACGTGAGGCAATTTCAACAGTGAATGAGTTCCCGAAAGACTTTTTCTCCTTTCCGCATGCAGACCTTGCATTGAAGCTATTACAAAATTTTCCTTCTCCACTGGGAATAGCCCGGGGTCATCAAACCACCGGAGTTAGTCTCTCTTTAGAATAGTCTCAGCGAGCGCACCTGGCTGCTTTAGTCAGTAGAGCCTGCGAGGTTATAGGTTCGAGCCCATGTTGGGCATAGAGATTACTTAAAAAAAAAAAAAATGATCTCAGGGGATTCAGGTTGTAGTAATTCCTCAAACAGAAGCTCCCAGCATCTATAACACCGGGCACTTTTCACCAGCCGATGTGAAAACATGTCATCAGTGTTTCTGCTTTTAAGGGAAACAGTGTTTCTGCTTCTTTAAAAAAAAAAAAAAAAATTTTTTTTAACGTTTATTTATTTTTGAGACAGAGAGAGACAGAGCATGAACAGGGGAGGGTCAGAGAGAGAGGGAGACACAGAATCTGAAACGGGCTCCAGGCTCTGAGCCATCAGCCCAGAGCCTGATGTGGGGCTCGAACTCACGGACCACGAGATCATGACCTGAGCTGAAGTCGGATGCCCAACCAACTGAGCCACCCAGGTGCCCCTGGAGCCTGCTTCGGATTCTGTGTCTCCCCCTCTCTCTACCCCTCCCCTGCTCACTCTCTGTGTCTCCCTGTCTCTCAATAATAAATAAATGTTAAAAAAAAAAAAGTTTAAAAAAAAGATTTTATTGTCTTCATAATGTAACAAAATATGAAGCTTTGAACTGGATCCTTGGCTTTTTCTCTTCTTATCTCTCCTCCCAGTTCAAAATGCTTGCACCTCTTAATAGCCAGCATTCTCTTAGATCTGCAGTTGGGCTCAACCCATTCAAACAGCACAATCTTCTCTGCAGTTTTAGCCTTTTTCCAGAAAATCGGCTTAGTCTGCCCACCATAGCCCCTCTGCTTCCTCGCATAACGCCGCTTTCCCTGGGCACAAAGAGAATCTTTGCCTTCCTTGTACTTTGTCACTTTGTGGGGTTGGTGGTTGCCACACTTCTTGCCGAAAGTCGGCTGGGTTTTAGGAACGTCCACCATGGCTGCGAGAACACTGTCGGCATGGAAGGCTGAGGTTTTATTTTTAAGTAATCTCCACACCCAGTGTGGGGCTTGAACTCTCAACCCTGAGATCAAGAGTCACATGCTCCACCGTCTGAGGCAGCCAGGTGCCCCTAGATTTGTCTAATTCTAGCAACGTGCTATGGTTTTTTTCAGAACATTCAAACACAGGAAAAGCCCCGTGTTCACCGGAATGTGGGGATTTGGGGCACTTGTATTTTGCTTGTGTCATAAGTTCCTAGAACAATGCCTGGTACATGACAAGTGCTCTGTAAATCTCTATGAAATAAATAATTAAAACCTAAACTTTACAAACACTGACAATTCACATTAGCATAGTCCCCGCTATCCGTGCATTCCATTCGATTGGTGTTGCTCCTGAAGTTACAGTTCTATTGCGTTCTAGGTGCAGATATGCTCTCTGTGGCTTCTTGCTAGGGGCATCACGTCGCTCTCCTAAGTAGAGCCTTCTGAAGGAATTTTTTTTTTTTTAATGTTTGTTTACTTTTGAGAGAGCGAGAGTCAGAGCATGAGCAGGAGAAGGGCAGAGAGGGAGGCAGACACAGAATCCAAAGCAGGCTCCAGGCTCTGAGCTGTCCGCACAGAGCCCGACGCAGGGCTCGAAATCACGAACCGCAAGATCATGACCTGAGCCGAAGTCGGATGCCCAACCGGCTGAGCTACCCAGATGCCCCATAAGTAGAGCCTTCTCAACCAAGCATGACTCACTTACCCTAAACAGCCTATCCATTTACATAACTCCTATTGGGACGTGGGACGGAGTGTGGAGAAACAGGCTGGGAAAGATAGGTATTACCAGACCGCATGCGGTTAAGTCTATTCTCTTATTATACTGTCTTTGCTACTAAAAGAAAGACAAAGGAAGGGAAACATACTTGCCGGAAGCCGAGCTATCCAACCAGCCTGAGGGCAGGGCCCAGGGGGTGGACGGATCGGGACTGCAAGGCGGCCCACGGACTGTGAAGCTTCTCGTACTCCCGCTTTTATGTAATTTGGCCTTAATAAAAGGGGGATTGTCTGTTGGGTAATCGCCCTCGACAGGCCCCCTGGGGAAAAAGAACTATTGGGGAAAGAAATAAGGTTCCGCAAGGAAATTGTGCGGCCCTGCATTTAGCCCTTGCCACCCCCTATAAAGACTCCTCTACCGAAAGGAAGGATAGCCCCATACATTTCCCAGCCAGGGAAGGAACAGATGGATTTGAAAGCCCCACTCCGGCAACAAAGGAGTGTGTCTATGGGCACAAGTTACTCTGACCCCTAGGCCGCTTGGCCCCCAGGAGGCATTCCAGATGATGATCGAACCTAGTCAGTTAAGGTCAACAGAATGGTTCCTTGGTTCCTAGGTGCCTCTGAGAAGGCAAAAGGCGCGGGTTCCTAAGGCCCTCTGGGCCCCCTCCTGGCACCTCGGACCGAGGCGAACACTTTTGGTCCTTAAACCACAAGTGGTTCAGGGAAACAACTAAGAGGTCATGTCCCTGTAACTGTTCCACCTGAGGTGTTGAGAGATAGATGACCTTTCCTGAAAACAGCAAAGCAAATGCTTTATAGATAAACGTAGATACATAATGAAAATAATGTAAGAAATTAATCAATCAGCAAGGGGCAGGAGGGAACGTTATGAGAAAATAACCATGTTATTCCTTAAAGGGTGATCACACATAGGAACATTTTTAGAATTAGGGAATGCCAGAAAACATAGAGGAATTTGCTAGCATAAGGAAATTGCTAGCAAATATAATGCCACGTTTGCCACAATAAAGCGGCCAGTCCAACACACTGCTGTTGTCCGCGTCCATTTATATTTTTGTTTTCTTTTATTTTCACTCTTTCGCCGACGCCGTTCATCCTTCGGGAACCCCTGGACCTGCTGGGGCCGGACTCTGGCACAGACTCAAAAACCTCTATGTCTCCCCACCGATCTGACACACTTACGAGATTGGTAGGGAGCAGATTAATTCTCCGGATCAATGTGTCTCTGGGGAAATTCAGCAAACGGGGTATCAGCATTTGGCAAGATTTTGCTTCGATTAGGAAACGTTCGGAGACACCTTTTCTCCATGTTGCTAATCAGTGTCGAAAAGTGATGTGTTTGTTGCTTCTTTTTCTTTAATTTTTTTTTTTTTAAGAGAGAGAGAGTGTGTGTGTGTGCACCAGCAGGGGAGAGGGGCAGAGTGGGGGAGAGGGAGAATCTCAAGCAGGCTTTGCGCTGAACAGAGCTGGGATCCTGTGACGCTGGGATCATGACCTGAGCGGAAATCGAGAGTCAGATGCTCAACGGACTGAACTACTCAGGCGCCCGTGTTTATTTACTGCTTCTAAGACTCTCGCTAAACCTTCTAGTTTTCTATTTCATATGTAGATGGATGTTATCCTTGAATATCGGCATAGGCGGACCCAGAAATGCTATGCCTCGTGAATCTCGGCATCCTGGAGCTGAACCTTCGAAGGGTGCCACCCCCAAATTCAGGATGGTCCACGATCCTCCTGAAACTCCTTCCACCCTCAGTTCCTTATCACCTCATGTCTTCCAGACCATGGGACCCTCCCAGTCTCTCTTCCTTCCTCAACTGGTCTGGATCCCAGAGGTGCACATCTGAACCTTTTACTTGAAGCATTACTTATTCCGCATCTCAGTCTCTCCGTCCCACCTGCCTCACACCGTTCAGTTTAGAACTCACAGAGAAAGTCACATCACACTGAAGATGTATTTTACTATCAGTTCATGGCTTTCAACTTCATCTAGATTCTCAGACCTTCTAGTCCCACACTGTCCACTAGGATAGCCATTAGCCACATATCACTACTGGGTACTTGAAAGATGCTCACTTAGGGGCACCTTTGGGTGGCTCAGTCGGTTGAGTGTCTGACTTTGGCCCAGGTCACGATCCTGCGCTTCGTGGGTTTGAGTCCTGCATCGGGCTCTGCGCTGACAGCTCAGAGCCTGGAGCCTGCTTCAGATTCTGTGAATCTCTCTCTATGCCCCTCCCTCACTCTGTCTCTCTATCTCCCCCAAATTAATCAACATTTAAAACAATTATTTAAAGAGGCGCCTGGGTGGCGCAGTCGGTTAAGCGTCCGACTTCAGCCAGGTCACGATCTCGCGGTCCGTGAGTTCGAGCCCCGCGTCGGGCTCTGGGCTGATGGCTCAGAGCCTGGAGCCTGTTTCCGATTCTGTGTCTCCCTCTCTCTCTGCCCCTCTCCCGTTCATGCTCTGTCTCTCTCTGTCCCAAAAATAAATAAACGTTGAAAAAAAAATTAAAAAAAAAATAACAAAGACTTGTGAATTCCTTCTTCCTTTCCTTTTTCTTTAATTTTGTTTAATGTTGATTCATTTTTTTTAACATTTATTTATTATTGAGAGACAGAGAGAGACAGAGCATGAGCAGGTGAAAGGCAGAGAGAGGAGGAGACACCGAATCTGAAGCAGGCTCAGGCCGTCAGCTCAGAGCCCAATGCCAGGCTCGAACTCACAAACCGCGAGATCATGACCTGAGCCGACGTCGGACGCTCAACCGACTGAGCCACCCAGGCGCCCCATAATGTTGATTCATTTTTGAGAGACAGAGAGAGACAGAGCACAAATCAGGGAGGGCTAAAAAGAGAGGGAGACACAGAATCTGAAGCAGGCTCTAGGCTCTGCACTGACAGGCTGATAACAGCGCGCCTGATGCGGAAATCGAACTCGCGAACCGTGAGATCGTGAGCTGAGCTGAAGTCGGACGCTTCACCGACGGAGTCCACCCAGGCAGCGCGAGTTCCTTTTTTCTAGTAACGTGCTCCAGTTCCTTCTCTTAGAACACCACCGGCAACCGAAGTCCAAAACTTGGCAAATACCTTGCATCCTCCTATCATCCATAATACTCAAAGGAGTGTTAATTTTGTTGCCTCAGTTTTCCTATAACTCCATAGAAACTGCTCAACTTCACATCACCGATGGTTATCTTCACATCATGAAGTCCCACAGGTACTTTTTTAGCCCTTAAAGGCTCAGTGTGTCGACTGTGATGGGAGGCTACTGACCAGGAATCATCGGAGTTCAATGCCGAGGAGTCCACATCCTCAACCCATTGTGGTGGGGTATAGGTGAGGTATTAATGGAGGCATAATTTCCCTTTCGAACCCCCGATAGTGTGGTCAGGGCAAAATCAGAGAATTCAAATGTTTGGATTCCTGTCTTCTTGGGTTACTGCACAGCCCTGGTATAAGAGGGAAGAGATTTGAAAGAAATACAGAAGCAGAACAAGCTTAATCCTGGTTCCTTTCCCACAAACAGGTGACACTGAGATGTGGAGGAAGGACTTGGGGTAGGAAGATAGAGATTTCTACATGCGTTTGAGGTACTTTATAGCCTGTCCCCTGTCTGAGGTCGGTTCCAACTGTGGCAGGATAAAGGAATGTTCTTTTTTGGAGATCTGAGACTAGAGAGGAACCATGCCTGTTTTTTAACTTTTTTAAAAAATTTGTTTTAATGTTTATTTATTCTTGAGAGACAGAGAGAGACAGAGCACGAGCAGGGGGTGGGGGGGCAGAGAGAGAGAGGGAGACCCAGAATCCGAAGCAGGCTCCAGGCTCTGAGCTGTCAGCACAGAGCCCGATGCGGGGCTCAAACCCATGGACTGTGAGATCATGACCTGAGCTAAAGTCGGATGCTTAACCGACTGTGCCACCCAGGCACCTCAGAAACCATGCCTGTTTTTAAAGAGACTTCCCAGGATATGGCAAGGCCCATAGAGAATTCCTTCATGGAATCATTACCATTGCTGGTAATTTGAACCGAGCCTTAGAAGTCTCTAGATATAAGACTGGACACACCTCTCTAGGCTTGTCTCTGGCCTAGAGTGGCCAGAATGACATTTAAAAGCTCTGGTGGTTCGGGGCACCTGGGTGGCTCAGTTGGTTGAGCATCTGGCTTTGGCCAGATGTTGTATGTTGTATGTCCTAGTTTGTTTAAACTTCAGGGGTAGTTAGCTGCCTTAATTCAGTATCCATACTTTAGTGACAATCCAGTTTGTGCAAGAAAAGCCACATTCTAGAGACACCTATGAAAAAATGCTTCTGATATCCTTATCTTGATTAGAACCCAAGACTTGGTGAATTTGCAGAGTGACTATGACAAGTTGTGTTTTTATTGGTGACATTAAAGACTTGTTATAAATGGACCCAGTTGAAAGTAAAGGTATTTAAGATACATGCGTTGGTAAAAATATTTTAGAGACTTCTCCTTTCTTGCATGAAGAGGGAATAAGAATTCTGCAAAAAGGGCGTCTGGGTGGCTCAGTTGGTTAAGTGTCTGACTTCGGCTCAGGTCATGATCTCGCGGTCCATGGGTTCGAGCCCCGCATGGGGCTCTGTGCTGACAGCTCAGAGGGTGGAGCCTGCTTGGGATTCTGGGTCTCCCTCTCTCTCTCTCTGCCCCTCCACCACAAGCACTCATGCTCTCTCTCTCTCTTTCTCTCTCTGGAAAATGAAGAAATAAACTTAAAAAAAAAAAAAAAACAAAGGAAGAATTCTGTAAGGCCTGAGGCCTTTGTGGCTTGAATACTAACTTTCCCTGTTTGACAGAATTTGTAGTTGCCTCTGGAATGTTGTCACATCTGCCTGGCATGAACCTTTCACGAGAGGTATTAGTTCAGGGACCTAAAAAGACCGAAAGCTGAAACACCACTGGGTCTATAGAACAGTTTGTACGAAATGTTTTGTGTATCCTTATTAATGAATAAGTGCCGAATGTCTGAGTATACCTCGGTATTTGGTCTGAAGCAGACTTTCCTTATAACCTGGTAGTGAGAACATGGTGAGCTAACCGGAAAACTTTCCCATGGCTTCTTTTATTTATCTGTTTCATCATTATTTTCTCCGGAATCTGGGGTACACACTTATGGATTAATCATAAACCTTGGTTTGTGACAATTCGAGCCATGCCCTTGTTAGTCTACAAATGGCCTGCCTTTATTTATTTATAATCAGCTCTGTCATTAGTTTTAATAATTCAAGGGGCACTCATGAAACCAGCGTTCAAAACAAATGCCGGGACCTTGACAGTAACCTACATTTCTCCCAGATTTCTTAAAAAAAATTTTTTTAATGTTTGCTTATTTTTGACAGAGAGAGACAGAGCATGAGCAGGGGAGGGGCAGGGAGAGAGGGGGACACAGAATCCGAAGCAGGCTCTGGGCTCTGAGCTGTCAGCACAGAGCCCGACGCAGGGCTCGAACTCATGGACCGCGAGATCATGACCTGAGCCGAAGTGAGACGCCCAACCAACTGAGCCACCCAGGCGCCCCTCTCTCAGGTTTCTTTTTCTTTTTTTTTTTTTTTAACATTTATTTATTTTTGAGACAGAGAGAGACAGAGCATGAGCAGGGGAGGGGCAGAGAGAGAGGGAGACACCGAATCTGAAGCAGGCTCCAGGCTCCGAGCTATCAGCACAGAGCCTGATGCGGGGCTCGAACTCACGGACCGTGAGATCATGACCTGAGCCGAAGTCGGACGCTTAACTGACCGAGCCACCCAGGCGCCCCTCTCTCAGGTTTCTTAATAGCAGCATTAGTAACATCTTGAGCCGGATAATTCTTTGTTGAGGGGCTGCCCTGTGCATTGCAGAACATTTACCAGCATTCTTGACCTCTACCCAATAGATGCTGGTTGTACCCCCTGCTTTCAGTCATGACAAGCAAAAATGTCTCCAGACATTACTATGTTGGGGGACAAAATTGTCCCAGGTTGAAAACCAAGAGTTATTCCTATTGTCTCCTCCCCCTGTGTTATTGCTCTATTGTCGATGCAACAAATCACCACAAACTTAGTGGCTTGAAAACACCATGAATTTATTATCTTGCAGTTCATTCTATAGGTCAAAATAGCCATTCTATAGCCAGCTCTTGCTGGCTACAATCAAAGGGCTGGCAGGGCTGGGTTTCCCTTCTAAAAGCTCTAGGGAAGAATCCCTTTCCTTGTCTTCTCCAACCGGTAGCAGCTACTGGCATTCCTTGGCTCCTGGCCCCCTTCCTTTGTCTTCAAAGCAAGCAACCACAGTGGGTTGGGTCCTTCTCACATCTCCTTCTAGCAAACTCTTTTCCGCTTCCCTCTTCCATGTTTAAAAACCCTTCTGGGGGCGCCTGGGTGGCTCAGTCGGTTGAGCGTCCGACTTCAGCTCAGGTCACGATCTCATGGTCCATGAGTTCGAGCCCCGCGTCGGGCTCTGGGCTGATGGCTCAGAGCCTGGAGCCTGCTTCCGATTCTGTGCCTCCCTCTCTCTCTGCCCCTCCCCCGTTCATGCTCTGTCTCTCTCTGTCTCAAAAATAAATAAACATTAAAAAAAAAATTAAAAAAAAACCAAACCCTTCTGATTCTATTGGGCCACCCAGATAATCCAGGATGATTTTAAAACAGCTGATTAGTGGGGTACCTGGTTGTCTCAGTCGGTTAAGCAACTGCCTTCAGCTCAGGTCATGATCTCACGTTCGTGAGTTCCAGCCCCACATCAGGTTCTCTGCTGACATCTCAGGGCCCGTCTCAGATCGTCTGTCCCCCCCCCCTCTCTGCCCCTGCCCCATTTACACTCACTCTCTTAAAAACAAGTAAATAAACTTGAAAAAAGAATGTTTTTGATAGGGGCGACTGGGTGGCTCAGTGGGTTAAGCATCTGACTCTTGATTTCGGCTCAGGTCATGATCTCACAGTTTGTGAGACTGAGCCCCACATTGAGCTTTGTGCTGACAGTGCAGAGCCTGCTTGGGATTCTCCCTGAGACTTCTGGGTTAGTTAGACTTCTGTAGACCTTGAATAATGAACATTTCCATCATCCTAGCCTTATTGCTGATAAGGAAAGGTTGATGAGACTGTGACAGTGTATTGGCCTGAACACGAACCTAAGGAGAGAAAGATCATTCTTCCCAATTACGTTCAAGGAGTAATGGAGTATTCTTTCCAGTAGGGGACATATGGCCCAGTTCTCACCCCTGGATTTCTATCCCTTTGCCCCATCGTGTAGTCCCGCTGGAGGACCCCATCCTCTAGTGCAGAATAGTCTTGGAAGGACACCTTTTAACGAGCTCTTCTGTCATTTTGGATTATTGCCAGGACAGCGACTCAGCAGGACCCCTTCTGGCCCTACCCTTTTTTTTTTTTTTTCTCTAGGCCAGTCAAAATGTGCTCTACCATCAATCAGCAGCATCGATATAACGTGGGAGCAGACCCAAAGTCAGACCTGTTGAATCATAACCTGTACCTTAGCAAGATCCTCAGGGGATTTGTGTGCACATTAAAATCTGAGAAACACTACTGTCAGGCATTTAAGGCAGGCATTTGGCTTACCCAAAGCTTGCTGTGGAGGCTTTCAACTTGGAGCCCAGAGGAACTCATAAATCAGTTAGATTGGAGCTCTGCTATGGCGCCAGGGTCGCCCCCTCTGGGTTAAGGTTGAACAGGAAAACCCGTTCCTTGAAAAAATCTCGATTTTCCCAAATTGTCACATCGGGCTCAGGTTTTAGAGAAGTCGGACTCAGAAGTCTTTTTCTTTGTTAACGTTTATTTTCTCGGAGAGAGCAAGCGCGCGGGGGGGGGGGGGGGGGAGAGAGAGGAGACAGAGGATCCAAAGTGGGCTCTTCACTGAGAGCAGAGAGCCCCCCTATGGCTCGAACTCCCGGAACTCACCAACCGTGAGATCAGAACCTGGGCCGAAGGCAGATGTTTAACCAGCTGAGTCACCCAGGCGCCCCCTTTAAGTTTTTGAAATCATACTGTTTTCCCTAAATGAGTGAATAAATCAGGACATGAACATGGTGAGTCCTATTCCTCTGCTTTTTTATTTAGGAGATTTCTATTTCTCTGCTACTGTAAACTCAGTAAATATGTAAAAACAACTCTGGATTATATATATAAGAGTACAACAGTGTATCAGTATCCATCAGCGATGGATAAATAAGCTTCCCCCCCCCCATCGTTCCTAAATTTAATCCTTAGTGATTATTCCCTTTTCCATTTTTTTTAGTGATGATTCACTTTCTAATCACACTATTAAATGTGTAAAAACAGAGTATGGGAAGTGCCAGGCTTTATTTCCCCAGGGAACATGAAGTTGTAAAACATTCTGGACTTAAGGACACCGATGAATACAATCATTGTTGACATTTCGTGTTAGATAATTCTTTGTTTTAGGGAGCTCTGCATTGCAGCGGTTTTGCAGCATCTCCGACCTTTACCCACTAGGTGTCAGCAGCACTCCCTTAGTTGGAGTCAGCCAATAAAATGCCTCCAAACACTCCAGCCCGTGCCAGATGGGGTGGGGGTGGGGGTGGGGGTGGCGGGGGGAGAAGGGAATGCCCCCAGTTGAGAACTATTTGCGGTGTTTATCATCCGTCTTGAGCTTTACTGCGTGCAGTTCTCAACGCCATACTGATTCTACCTTCTCAGTTGGAGAGGTTTGGGGAGTGAAAAAAGTTTAAAGACTATAAGGTCCGGGGCGCCTGGGTGGCGCAGTCGGTTAAGCGTCCGACTTCAGCCAGGTCACGATCTCGCGGTCTGTGAGTTCGAGCCCCGCGTCGGGCTCTGGGCTGATGGCTCAGAGCCTGGAGCCTGTTTCCGATTCTGTGTCTCCCTCTCTCTCTGTCCCTCCCCCGTTCATGCTCTGTCTCTCTCTGTCCCAAAAATAAATAAACGTTGAAAAAAAAATTAAAAAAAAAAAAAAGACTATAAGGTCCAAGGGATTGAGACATGCGACCTACGTAGGCGGTTTCCCCTACAATCGCGGTTCCTTTCCTGAGAAGGAAATTCAGATGGGAAACTTCAGGTAGGGATGTCTTTACAGATACTGGCAGAGACTCAAGAGCAGTAGTTCCCAAACTTGACCGCATGTTAGAATCAGCTGGGGGGGGGGGGGAGAAATATACATATACATACACATATATATGTGTATGTATATGTACATATTTATCTGCCTCTGCCTCTGCCTCAACCCTGCCCTGGAAAACTGAGATTTAATAGGTCTAGAGATGGGCCCAGATTAGGTATTGTTTAAAAGTGCCACGGGTGAGTCTAATGGCAACCTCAGTTGAGAACCACTGATCTAGGATGTGATGGAACACTGATAGCAAACAATGATTATGCTTCCCATGCTTTTCGCATGGATAAAACTTGTTCGGGCGAAGGATGATTTTCAGGGGGAAAAAAAAATGAAAAGAATGGTTTTTCCGGCAGCTTCAAGTATCTGAAATATGGATGCGTCTCGTCTGAATACAGACAAGTTTGGATTTCTTTCTAAGTACCTAAAGTGGGAGATCTTTATGTATTCTAGTTGTACATCTGCAATGTTATTTCTTCTTGGGGGTTAGTATTGAGGGGGAAACAGATGTTTGGGTTGAGAAATAAACTTTTTTTGCTGAAAGTATATCCTCAAAGTTTTAAGCAGCAGAAAGGCATGATAGGTAAACTGAGGCCTAGAGTCGCTACCCCATTCCCATGTCTGCCGCCACATTCCAAACCAAATTCCTGTCCCAAACCAAATTACAAAAGGGGAGGGAACTATTCTACTCTTTATTTTGCTCGCTGGGGATCTATACAGGAGATGGAGGGGCAGCCACAAGTCCCCAAGAGCGAGGGAGCATAAGTCCATTCATCCTACTGTCTGTCTGAGGTACAACCCCTAAGGCTCTCATGCAAGGGTAGAAGATAGCTACATGGACTCGATTTGTCTCTGGGCCCCTTCCAGAGTTTTTCTGCCCCGCTGTCCCAAAAGATGGCAAGTCAAGCGAAGACCAAAGCCACGCCCACGACAGACCCTTCAGATTTCCAGAAGTGATGTTCCACCAGAGCAGAGCGGCAGCTTTTCAATTCATTCCTCTTTGATGAGCTGCATGTACTTTTCTCCACATACCCTGTGGAACCACACTCGGGGCGGGGGTCGTGGTTAGCCTGGAAATTAGAGCATGGAGCACATGCTTCTGCCACCACAAACTCTTGCAACAGCCAGCCCGGCGAATTGGAGGCGCTCACTGATAGCTTCTGCGCCGGCACAGGAGCCTCCGATTGGCAGGGGTTTAAGGTGCAAGCCGCCGAGCAACCTGCCCTGGGGGAGGCCACGCCTCCCTGCGCCCCTAGGCTTAGAGAGCTCGGTCTGAGCCGTCAGGACATGGGGACCTTCTGGACTGGCCTCCCGCCTCGTCCAGGGCTCACTTACTCTGCAGCCGGTGGGAGGTTCCAGATCCGGGCTGAGAAACACCAGCAGTGCCTATCAGGGCAAAGGCTTTATCGGGATGTCCCCTTGGCCGCAGCAAGAAAAGCCAACACGCACTTGTTGGATTGGGCTGTGGGCTCACTTCTTTGGACCCTGACAAGCCTCGGGAAAGGCCGTCTCTAGGTCCCTGCGGGAGATTTCTTGCCCTGCGGAAGACGCCCGGCCCAATCTTCAAAATGTAAGAAAAATATTAATCATTGAAATCAGTTTCCAAATTGGATTTCGGGTGGCTTAAAATAAGATATGTATTTACAATAAACCAGTTTAGGTAGAAAGAGAGTATCTTACCTTGAAAAAGAGAAAAGAGCGAACACACTAACTAGTGGCTCTATCTCTAGTAACTAGGCTTAAACATTAAATTTAGCACCCGTCTTCCCTGTCTGCAGGGCAAAAAGGGAAACAGTGACGAATTCATTAGGTAGTTTCATAAGAGAACGTAATAGTTCCTCAAGAAAATTAAAATTTTTTCTGGTAGCAAATTGAAGCAGGAGGTTATTAAGAAATGTAATTTTTATCATATTGTTATCTCAGTTTTCTTTGACAAATCCATACTGTGAAATTACTTACTTTTTAAATGTTTAAGCCTTGAGACTTACAGCATCACCTGGATTCCGTGTCCGATGGCCTTCGCAGGAATTAGGCATGAACCCTGCCGCTGTTTCTTTGGGCACCAGTTACCTTTCTCAAATTACTCTGGTGTTCTCTGCTTTGCACACATAAGCCTGTGTCTCGCTTTGACAGAATTGTTTCATCTTGAACAAATATACCTTCTTTTTATTTTTTTTACCTTCAATTCTAAGAAGAGCTGTGTGGGCCCTTTGGTTTCAGAGACACTACTTATAACCAGCAAAATTGGCCTTAGCCCGGAGCCTTCCAGACATTCGGTTTAGACGTCCTGTCACCGGCAGGCCTCCATGGCTTCTAAAAGTGGAAAGAGCCTTACACTATTATCTTCTTATTTTTTGGAGAAAGAGTGCGAGCAGGGGAGAAGGGTAGTGGGAGAGGGAGGGAGGGAAAGAGAGGGAGAGAGTGAGAGAGGAAGGAAGGAAAGAAAAAGGGAGGGGATGGGGATGGGAGGGGATGGGGACGGGAGGGGGAGGGGAGGGGGAGGAAAAGGGGAGGGGAGGGGAGGGGGAGGAGGGGAGGGGGGGAGAAGGGGAGGGGAGGTGGAGGAGAAGGGGAGGGCAGGGGGAGGAGAAGGGGAGGGGAGGTGGAGGAGAAGGGGAGGGGAGGGCGAGGAGAAGGGGGAGGGGAGGGGAGGGGGAGGAGAAGGGGAGGGGGAGGAGAAGGGGGAGGGAGGGGGAGGAGAAGGGGAGGGGAGGGGGAGGAGAAGGGGAGGGGGAGGAGAAGGGGAGGGGAGGGGAGGGGGAGGAGAAGGGGAGGGGAGGGGGAGGAGAAGGGGAGGGGAGGGGGAGGAGAAGGGGAGGGGGAGGAGAAGGGGAGGGGAGGGGAGGGGGAGGAGAAGGGGAGGGGAGGGGAGGGGGAGGAGAAGGGGAGGGGAGGGGATAGGATAGGATCCCAATCAGGCTCCACGCTCAGCACAGAGCCAGATAGGAGGCTCAATCCCACAACACTGGGACCCGGGCCTGAGCTGCAATCAAGAGTCAGATGCTTAGCCCACTGAGCCACCCAGACACCCCAGAACATGGGATTCTTGATCTTGGGATCATGAATTTGAGCCCCACGTTGGGTGTAGAGACTACCTAAAAATATAACACTTAAAAAAAAGTGGAGTAAATACCGAAGAAAAGGAAAACAATTCCAGAATTCACTATCCTGAGCACTGAATTCTATTCTGAAGACCAGGTAACTCCTTTTGATATCACCCAAATATGGAGACTAATAGTTGCGTCTCAAATCAGTTTTGTCTTCCTTAGTAATTGACTGATTTTTAGCTGGGTCTATTACTGCTCAGCTAACTACGTACATTTCCAAACCACTCGTATGATCAGGTACGGCCCTCTTTAGCACCAGCTAAAGAGGGACAAGCAGGTGTGTTGTTGTAGGAGGCTTCCCAAAAGGGTCTTTAAAAGGAATGGATTGATGGATGGATTAATGGATAAACAAATTGTGGTCCATACTCCTACGACATGGAGGAGCTGGAAAACATCCTGAATGAGATACTCCAGACGCAAAGAGACAAATATATGATTACACTTATAGGAAGTAGGTAGAGGGGCGCCTGGGTGGCTCAGTCGGTTGGGCGGCCGACTTTGGTTCAGGTCATGATCTCACAGTCTGTGAGTTCGAGCCCCGTGTCGGGCTCTGTGCTGACAGCTCAGAGCCTGGAGCCTGTTTCCGATTCTGTGTCTCCCTCTCTCTCTGCCCCTCCCCCGTTCATGCTCTGTCTGTCTCAAAAATCAATAAACGTTAAAAAAATTAAAAAAAAAAAAAGGAAGTAGGTAGAATATGGAGATTTCTGCACAGCACTATGAAACTACTTTATGACAGTGAGCTGTGTAACTAAAAATGATTAAAATGGTAAACTTTATGGTATTTTGACCACAGTAATAAAACAAGGAGTGGGGTGGATTTGACTAAGGTATGGAATTCGGTGGAGGAAGGATCGCCTTTTGAATAAATGCTGCTAGAGAAGTTGGCTTTCTACAGGCTAAAAAATGAACCTCTACACAAGTTTCAGACCTAATAGAAAAATTAACTGAAAATGAATCATGGACTTACATTTAAAACAGAAAACTAGGGGCGCCTGGGTGGCGCAGCTGGTTAAGCATCCGACTTCAGCCAGGTCACGATCTTGTGGTCCGGCAGTTCGAGCCCCGCGTCAGGCTCTGGGCTGAATGCTCAGAGCCTGGAGCCTGTTTCCGATTCTGTGTCTCCCTCTCTCTCTGCCCCTCCCCCGTTCATGCTCTGTCTCTCTCTGTCCCAAAAATAAAAATAAACGTTGAAAAAAAATTTTTTAAAAAAACAGAAAACTAAGCAACAGAAGAAAAATCTTCAGGCTCTAGAGCTAGGCAAAGAGTTCTTAAGAGTTGACACTAAAAGCATGATCCATAAAAGGAAAAAATCCATAAATTGGATCTCGTTAAAGTCAAGAACTATTACTCCATGAAAAACCTTGTTAGGAGAATAAAAAAAAAACTAGAATGGGGAAAAATACTTTCACACCACATATTTTCAATGCAGGTGAAATAGGCCTCTACTGGAAGATGCCATCTAGGACTTTCATAGCTGGAGGGAAGTCATGCTTCAAAGGACAGGCTAACGCAGCTGGTAACCAATTTGAAGCCAATCCTCATTGACCATTCTGAAAACCCTAGGGCCCTCAAGAACTTTTCAATCTACTCCGCCTGTGCTCTATAAATGGAACAACAAAGCCTGGCTGACAGAATTAACTGTTTATATGGTTAACTGAATATTTTAAACCCACCGTTGAGACCTACTGCTCAGAAGAAAAGGTTTGTTCCAAACTATGACTGTTCATTGACCATGCACCTGGTCACCCAAGAGCTCTGATGGAGATGTCCAACAAGATTCATGCTGTTTTCGTGCCTAACACAACAGCCATTCTGTAGCTCATGGAGCAAGGAGTAATTTCAACTTTAAGTCTTACTTTAGGGTTTTTAAGTCTTAAGAAAGACCTTTTGTAAGGCTGTATAGCTCCCATTGTTTGTGATTTCTGATAGATCTGGGCAAAGTACATTGAAAACCTCTGGAAAGGATTTGCTATTCTAGATGCCACTATCTATTCGTCAAGGTAAGAGGTCAACGTAGCAACATTAACAGAAGTTTGGAAGAAGTGGACTCCAACCCTCATGGAGGACGTTTAGGGGTTCAAGACCTCAGTAGAGAGAGTCACTGTATAGATGTGGCTGCAATAGCAAGAGAATGAGAATTAGATGCGGAGCCTGAAGATGTGACTGAATGGCTACAATCTCATGATAACATTTGAATGGATGACGAGTTTCTTCTTACAGATGAGCAAAGAAAGTGGTTTATTGAAACGGCAATCTAGTGCTGGCGACCATGCCATGAAGACTGTTGAAATGACAACAAAGGAGGTGAAATTTTACATAATCTTGGGGCACCTGGGTGGCTCAGTCAGTTAAGCGTCCAACTTCAGCTTAGGTCATGATCTCACGATTCATGGGTTCGGGCCCCGTATTGGGCTATCTGCTGTCAGTACAGAACCTGCTTCAGATCCTCTGTCCCCGTCTCTCTGCCCCTTCCCAGCTCATGCTCTCTCTCTCTCTCAAAAATAAACATGAAAAACACTCAGAATATTCCATGATCTTAGTTGATAAAGCAGCAGCAGCAGCGTTTGAGAGGATGGACTCCGGTTTAGAAAGAAATTCTACTGCAGGTAAAATACCAAACAGCACTGATGCATGTTGCACAGAAATTGTCCTTGCAAGGAAGAAGCAGTCAGTGCAGCACAAACTGTCATTGTTGTCTTAAAGAAACTGCCCCAGCCACACCAGCCTTCAGCAGCCACTACCCTCATCAAGTCGGCAGCCATCAACAGGGAAGCCAGACCCTCCACCCATAAAAAGATGATGCTTAGTATTTTCTAGCAATCAAGTATTAAGGCATCTACATTTTTTAGACATAATGGTTTTGCACACTTAATAAACTACAGTATAGAATCGCTGCTTGGCCTTTTGGCTAAGATCAAGTGTAATAAACTACAGTATAGTATAAACCTAACTTTTGTGGGTACTGGGAAACCAAAAAATTCAGTTGATTCCCTCTGTTGTGATCTTTACTTCATTGCGGTGGTCTGGAACCAAACCCACAAGATCTCTGAGGTATGCCTGTAAGTGGAAGATAGAAAGTGGAATAACAAAGAAAGTTAATTATATAAATTAGAATTTATAGGACTGGAAATAATTATACAAATCGGAAATAATTATTTAAAAAGGAGTCTAGAAAAAGATACAGAGAAGATAAGCGAAGGCCATTCAAAATACACAGAACTGGTCTCCCCAGAGAAAACAAAAATAACGGAACAGAACATTTCACAAGAATACTAAATGAAACTGAGAGCACACACCATGTTCAAGAGGAAATGGTGATCCAGAATGGTCAAAACAGAGAGCTACTTGAAGAGCTATCTTCAAAGATAAAAGGCCCTTTTAAAGTCAGGCAGAAGGACACTTAAGGGGTTAGGGAGGGGGGTGCTGGGTGGGGCGGGGGGGGGGGGGATCAAGCTGGCCTCAGTTCTCATTAACATTCAGCATTTGCAACAGTAGGATACTTTAATGTTTTTTTAATTTTTTTTTTTTCAACGTTTATTTATTTTTGGGACAGAGAGAGACAGAGAGAGACAGAGCATGAACGGGGGAGGGGCAGAGAGAGAGGGAGACACAGAATCAGAAGCAGGCTCCAGGCTCTGAGCCATCAGCCCAGAGCCCGACACGGGGCTCGAACTCCCGGACCGCGAGATCGTGACCTGGCTGAAGTCGGACGCTTAACCGACTACGCCACCCAGGTGCCCCTAAAAGGCCCTTTTAAAGTCAGGCAGAAGGACACTTAAGGGGTTAGGGAGGGGGGTGCTGGGTGGGGCGGGGAGGGGGGGGGAATCAAGCTGGCCTCAGTTTCTCATTAACATTCAGCATTTGCAACAGTAGGATACTTTAATGTTTATTTATTTATTTTTATTTTATTTTTTAATTTTTTTTCAACGTTTTTATTTATTTTTGGGACAGAGAGAGACAGAGCATGAACGGGGGAAGGGCAGAGAGAGAGGGAGACACAGAATCGGACACAGGCTCCAGGCTCTGAGCCATCAGCCCAGAGCCTGTCGCGGGGCTCCAACTCTCGGACCGCGAGATCGTGACCTGGCTGAAGTCGGACGCTTAACCGACTGCGCCACCCAGGCGCCCCTAATGTTTATTTTTGAGAAAAGCACAAGCAGGGGAGGAACAGAAGAGAGAGGGAACAGAGAATGGGAGGCAGGCTGTGCTCACAGCAGTGAGCCCGATGAGGGGCTCAAACTCACGAACCGTGAGATCACGACCAAAACCATGAGATCATGACCAAAGTCAGCCGCTTAACTGACTGAGCCAGAACAATACTTTTAATATCCTTGAGCAAAAGGAGTTAAGACAAGCAGTCTTTCGAGAAATGAGAACAATTTTGGACATGAAAGAACTCGGGGCATAGAGTTCTTTCTGAAGAAAGCACTAGAGAACAGAACAAGTCAGGTGAGAAGTAACTTTATTCACTACAGAAGAGAGATAGTGATGAGCATTACATATATGGAACTGTAGGGGAAAAAATACTTTAAAAAAGCAGTGTTAATCGAATCACGTAGAAATGACAATGAAAAAGTTGAGAGGAAGAAGGGATACCATGAGAGGAGATAGAATCGACCCCTATGTAGTTGAGATTGTAAAGCTATTCAAACCTGGGGGCACCTGGGTGGCTCAGTCGGTTGAGCATCCGACTTTGGCTCAGGTCACGATCTAACGGTCTGTGGGTTCAAGCCCCGCGTCAGGTTCTGTGCTGACAGCTCAGACCCCGGAACCATCTTCAGATTCCCTGTCTCCACCTCTCTCTGCCCCTCCCATGCTCATGCTCTCTCAATAATAAAACGTTAAAAAAAAAAAAAGGCACTAAAACATGCTTGATTTTATTACAAGTTTGATAAAACTTCAAGACAGCCCCGCACTTATCCATGTTGGTAGGCTATGATAGTTTGACTAGTTCTTAGAGTAATTTCTGAAGACCTAATTTGGCAGTGAGATGTTAATATTTAATATCCCTCTCTTACCACTGTTGAACTTGCCATGTTACAACCAATCCTCCCAAGTTATGCTTTGTTTCTGCCTCCACTCCATACTGAAGACCAGATTATTGTTCCTTACCTGTGTACTTATCAGCATGGCATAGATTTCTTCACCCCAGGTCTCTAGTAGCTTCGCTTAGGTACCTAATTCATTTCAGTGAACAAAGCATTTGGAACACATGCTCCACACTTCCCTTCCAGCGCCCTCCCATTTCTTTGAGATCTCTTCCAGAAGTTGGATGTACAAGTATGTGTCCTTGCTTCCTAACCTCACCCAAATGTGTGAAGTTCCTTCCCAAGACAGTATCACACATTATTAGAATGCCAAGTGTGGACATTCTAGGAATGTCATCGTTCACTGAACACACAGCTGGCAAAGACACATTAAAAAAAACAAGACTCTTTGAAACGTATTCAAATAAGCCTCAATTTTAATAAGATCCTCTGCATACACATTTGCTACTGAAAATTGAACTACCACAAAAAACTTTTTTATTACAACTCTAATTTTTGAAAACCAGAAAACCTAGCCTATGCACCCTGCCATAATTATAATTATGCTCTCCAGCCAAACCACCCAATATTCTCTATGTATTCCTCCCTGCACAAGTTACGTGGCTTCCAATTTGATGTTAGGGTTTTTTTTAAATGTTTTTATTCGGGAGCATGAGTGGGGGAAGGGCAGAGAGACACACACACACACACACACACACACACAGAATCTGAAGCAGGCTCCAGCCTCCCAGCTGCCAGCACAGAACCCTACTCTACAGAGCTCTAGTCGGATGCTTAAAACCCAACTGAGCCACCCAGGAGCCCCATGTTAGGTTAACCGATCTTCATGAGTTCAGGTTTCTCAAACACCCAGGCTACACTCAAAACCCACTAGTGCTTCCTTGGGTCATATCAAAAAGTGGAACTAAAGTATATTGAGGTCACTCAAATGCAAAACACCGGATTCCTCACAAATTATTGTTATCAAGGTAGAAAAGACAGAGCTAATATAGATTATCAAAATATTATACTTTGTCTATAATAGAGCAGCCTTCCCAAGGTGCTGCATAATGATTCTAAAATTACTAGCAAGGAAAATACCATATAATAACGTTTATGTTTACACAGACTCCATGTCATAATTATTCTCCATGCTGGTATCCTCGGGAGGTCTATGATACAGGCAATAATGACATCTACATCTAAATCTTTCTACTCTGGATTCATCCTGGAAAAAAAAGAGAGAGAGAGATGAATTGCATTAATTTAAATAAAATGGATTAATTGCACCACTAATTGAACTGTAACAACCCTCAAATCTAGGACTGGTTATTAGAATAGCCTTTGAGGGGCGCCTGGGTGGCGCAGTCGGTTAAGTGTCCGACTTCAGCCAGGTCACGATCTCGCGGTCCATGAGTTCGAGCCCCACGTCGGGCTCTGGGCTGATGGCTCAGAGCCTGGAGCCTGTTTCCGATTCTGTGTCTCCCTCTCTCTCTGCCCCTCCCCCGTTCATGCTCTGTCTCTCTCTGTCCCAAAAATAAATAAATGTTGAAAAAAAAAAAAAAAAAAAAAAGAATAGCCTTTGAAATACACTTGTGGGGCAAAGAGGAGGCAAGATGGAAATGTATGGGTACTAAAGAATGCCAGATTGCAGATCATTTTGTAATGGTAACATCTGAGCGTCAAAAATATAGTCTAAGGTCATTCTCTGAATGCCTTAAATGTTAAGTCCTCCTAGATTCTGTACTCATATTATTGCCCTCTTACTACAGAGTACATTGTACATCTGCCATAAGATAAAAGTTGGAGAATCTTAGTTTTTAAAAATATTTTTGAGGGGCACCTGGGTGGCTCGGTTGAGCGGCCGACTTTGGCTCGGGTCCGGGAGTTCGAGCCCCGCGTCGGGCTCTGTGCTGACAGCTCGGAGCCTGGAGCCTGGAGCCTGTTTCCGACTCTGTGTCTCCCTCTCTCTGACCCTCCCCCGTTCATGCTCTGTCTCTCTGTCTCAAAAATAAATAAACATTAAAAAAATAAATAAAAAATAAAAATAAAATAAAAATATTTTTGAGAGTGAGTGGCTGAGGGGCAGGGAGAGAGGCAGAATCCCAAGCAGGCTCTAGGCTGGTCAGCGTAGAGCCCAATGTGGGGCTCGAACTCAGGACCCGAGCCGAAATCAAGAGTCAAGATGCTTAACCCACTGAGCCACCCAGGTGATCTAAAAGTTAAAGAATCTTAAAAACACAGGTGTTATTCACATCCTGCACTCATGAGTGACCGCTGCTCATCATTCTTAACATCCTAATTGACATTGGGTGCCCAGAGTTAGGCAGTGCTGTCGGCCCAGATCACATGAACCTACCGTGGAACGCTGGTTGAAGTAGCGATGATTTTTAATAAACCACATCAGCCTTTCCATCCTTTCTTTCCGAGCAGTTAACAAAGTCCTTACTCCACCCCTCCTCCTGTTGCTGAGTATTCGGTCCACAAGTCCCTGTGGTTTCGTCTCTGTGGCCTGCTGTTGGGGTGGATATTCTGGTAGAGGGGAAGGAAGTTTGATACTAGGGTCGAGAGTCAATTGACTAAGGTTCTTTATTAATACTTCGGAGATGGTTTGAGAGGCAGCTGAAAGACAAAAGAAAGTTAAGATCCATTAGGGTGAATTGCAATTTCCAGAAGTCACTTGTCTCTTGCTCAAAGTAGGTGTGCCTGTTAAAACAGGTTAACAATAAACATTGGGAGGTTCTTCAGGGTTAAGATCACACATAGACATTACCTACTGTGTTAGTGTAACACACTTCAAATGGTGAGAGCATACATCTGAAAATGTGCTTAAGAATCCAATCCACTGTGATAGGGGTGCCTGGGCGGCTCAGTCGGTTAAGTGGCCGACTTCGGCTCAGGTCATGATCTCTCAGTCCGTGAGTTTGAGCCCCGCATCGGGCTCTGTGCTGATAGCTCAGAGCCTGGAGCCTGCTTCTGTTTCTGTGTCTCCCTCACTCTCTGCCCCTCCCCATTCGTGCTCTGTCTCTCTCTGCCTTTCAAAAATGAATAAATGTTAAACAAACAAAAATGAAAAAGAATCCACTGTGATAGCGGGCACCTGGGTAGCTCAGTAAATTAAGCATCTGATTCCAAGAGTTGGTTTCGGCTCAGGTCGTGATCTCAAGTTCCGTGGAATTTGAGCCCTACGTTGGGTTCTGTGCTAACAGTGGGGAGCCTGCTTGGGATTCTTGCTCTCCTTCTCTGCCCCTCCCCTGCTCCCTCTGCCTCTTGAAATAAATCAACTTAAAAAAGCTAAAAATTGGGGCGCCCGGGTGGCTCAGTCGGTTGGGCGGCCGACTTCGGCTCAGGTCACGATCTTGCAGTCCGTGAGTTCGAGCCCCGCGTCGGGCTCTGGGCTGATGGCTCAGAGCCTGACGCCTGCTTCCGAATCTGTGTCTCCCTCTCTCTCTGCCCCTCCCCCGTTCATGCTCTGTCGGTCTCAAAAATAAATAAACGTTAAAAAAATTTCTTTTTTTTAAAAAGCTAAAAATTAAATAAATAAATAAGAACCCACTATAATGGAAAAGGGTTCATTCTCAGAATTTCCCCCTCTTCCTCTTATTGGCAGTTCTGAGGTTAGATTTTTTTCCCCCAGTGTCAAAAGATACCTTATGTATAGGATCCCAACTGGGAAAAAAATATGGGACAGAAATCAGGTATTGGCAGTTCTCCTATTTTCATGTGTGTGAATTTTTAATAGCGGGGTGGGGAGGGGAAGCAAAGCATTAATGCAAGTCAAAATTAGTAAACAAGTTTCAGCAGTTCACCTTGATAATTATAAAAAACCTCTTAAATTTTCCTAGGGGAGGGTGGGTAGGAGAAAACACTCACCCAGTGAAATAGACAAAGTAACCTGAAATGTAACAGTCTCTCTCCTTAAGCAGAACTAGAAGTCAACAGGCTGTTCCCCCCTTCACTCCTACCCAGCCTTTTCGTGGTGTTCTCTCCACTCAAACTCTAAAAAACCTCTTAAATTTTCCTAGGGGAGGGTGGGTAGGAGAAAACACTCACCCAGTGAAATAGACAAAGTAACCTGAAATGTAACAGTCTCTCTCCTTAAGCAGAACTAGAAGTCAACAGGCTGTTCCCCCCTTCACTCCTACCCAGCCTTTTCGTGGTGTTCTCTCCACTCAAACTCATTTGTTTTGGGAAATCAGCCACTCACTTGCCTCTTTCCGAACCATGATGCATACCCCACACCACTCCCATCTCATAGAAGGCAGTTAACCTTAATCTTTCCTGTGTGAAAGCATTAAATATAGAAGTCAGTTTCCATCTGACTTCTAGGGACTTGTGCACATGTAAATAAAGATCCCTAGCTGCAGAACCGTCAGGGTCTATGGCAGATTTGAGGAAAACCAAAGATCCGATCGAATAGACCTTACAAATGTCTTCATTCATTTCACCCCTTGTATATGTCCACTCAGGCTCTTCCCTCAAAGACGCAGGGTGGGGTGGCGGTGTGGACTGGTGAGGGGGCGGGGAGGAGAGAGGTGCCTGGCAGGGGATGTTGATGGTAGCAGAATATAAAATGTCAGGCTTCCCTTCCAGCTGGGGCCCACCTACCACCATCAGCCTACGCCACCCAGCCCCACCATTAGGGTATTAAGGTTTCAAATCCCAAGGGTCTGGTTCTCCCAGGCCAAGCCTGGGATTGGGTGGAGCTCCAAGAGCTTCTCAGGTAGGAGAAGAACCCAGGAAGGAGAGGGCCTAATTAGCACTATCCCTGGAGCAGCGTTCCCAAGAAAGCCCTCCAGAATGCAGCCTACTAATTTACATTACACTCACTGGCTTTTAACGACGGGCCCCCTCCTTCAATTTCCTCCGCAAAGCCATTTCCCTGTTTATTAACATTCCTAAAGGGGAAATTTAGCTGGAAAACCAATTCAGAAAAGGTTGGGGAGATTCAAAAAGCCCATAGGTTACCTTGGGCCTTTCTTCCCTTTTTACCATTCCTGACACGTATTGCGGATAGGCAGATATTTTCAGGCACAGCCTAGGAGGATTCTGGATTGCTTTTCCCCAGAAACTGGGCAGAAAGGATTGAAGTAGTCCCGAGCCCAGTAAGCAAGCAATGCAGTTCTCCCCCTTCCCCAGCTTCTAGCTCTTCCCCTTTCTTCACCAGAGGGACCTACCTACACAACGTGGCCCTCCCGCAGGGAGGTGGTTTACTTCTCTGCACTCCTGTGTGTTCCGAAAAGGCACTATCTGGCTTACCCGAGCCTCCCTGGGAATTTTCTTCACTGGCCATCTGAGAAGGTTCTGGGCCACCGGATGGGTGAAGCTTCGTCGGCGAATCCATCGAAAGGCAAGTCTCAGTCCTTCTAGACCTTTGGATTCCAGTGGAAAGCAATGGGCTCAACTAGCTGCCAAGTGGGCTGGAAAGAACAAGACGGCCCCGAAAGGGCGAGAAAAACGGAGGCTCCCACAAACCGTGGCGAGAGAAAAAGAGCAAACCTCAAAGTTTCGATCTGGTTTCCTCTTAAAACTACAGATAAGCCAATCAGCGAGCCTATTTTAATGTAAATGCTAATGGTTAAAGGGTAAGGTGAGTGGGCGTCATCCTATTAGTGGAATGAGAGGATAATTCTTCATCTGCTCTGCATTAAAACGATCATACTCTGGGACGCCTGGGTGGCGCAGTCGGTTAAGCGTCCGACTTCAGCCAAGTCACGATCTCGCGGTCCGTGAGTTCGAGCCCCGCGTCAGGCTCTGGGCTGATGGCTCGGAGCCTGGAGCCTGTTTCCGATTCTGTGTCTCCCTCTCTCTCTGCCCTCCCCCGTTCATGCTCTGTGTCTCTCTGTCCCAAAAATAAATAAAAAACGTTGAAAAAAAAAATTAAAAAAAAAAGTTTAAAAAAAACCAATCATACTCTGTCTCGTAGGCTGGAAGTTTTTACAAGAACCTCGGGTTGTGTCTCCCTAAGGTTGCCTTAAAAATCTTTTTTTGTTTTTTTCAAACTACTTCGGGAGATGGCTCCTGGTTTGTGAACTGGGCTTTCAGGTATTCTCGTGCAGAGAGGTGAAGGGTGGTTCTCCTCCCAACCGCTGATTAATTCCCAATTAAACTGACTGAGGAAGTTTCCTTAAAGTTTTTCTTGCCTCGCATCTTAAACCTGGGGTTGCTGGTAAGGGAAAGTAGAGGAGAAATAAAGTGTCTGTTATAAACACTTTACTAGCTTGATATTTTATGGATGTGTATCTTGGATCGCTTTTTTTGTTTATTTTTTTTTAATGTTTATTTATTTTTGGGACAGAGAGAGACAGAGCATGAAGGCCGGGGGGGGGGGGGGGGCGGGGGGCAGAGAGAGGGAGACACAGAACTGGAAGCAGGCTCTAGGTTCTGAGCCATCAGCCCAGAGCCCGACACGGGGCTCGAACTCACGGAGTGTGAGATCGTGACCTGAGCTGAAGTCGGACGCCTAACCGACCGAGCCACCCAGGCGCCCCTGTTTGTTTATTTTTGAGAGAGGTAGAGAGAGAGCCTGAGCATGCCAGCAGGGGAGGGACGGGGGGGGGGGGGGGGGGGGCGGCAGGTAGCGGATCCAAGAGAACAATGCACTGACAAAGGCAACCCTGAATTGGGGCTCGAACTCATGAACAGTCAGATCGTGACCTGAGCCAAAGTCAGACACTCAACCCACTGAGCCACCCAGGGGTCCCTGTAATTTTACTTTGTTTTATAGACTATTAGTTGAATCGCATTTAACATTTGTGAGCAGCTGAAATTAACTAAATTTATACATCCCCTTCCTGCCTCCCCCCATTTGTGCTGAACTCTGGCCAAGAGCACCAATATTAACTGCTGATTTTCTGCTGGAGGTGGGAGAACGAGTCCCCAGCTGTCCCACCCTCTCCCCACCCCCCTCAATGTGCAGCTTCCCCCACTCCCCTTTTAGCTGGAAATCATGAGAAAATACCCAAAAGCAATCTTGCTTGTTTTTAGTAAAAAAGCAAGTCGAGGTTCTGATCAAGAAGTATTTGTATAGGAGATGAGGAACAGCCCTAAGTACATGTTAGGTCACAATACTTTATTCAAGCATTTCTGGAAAAGTGCAGCCTCCAGATAGCCAGCATCAACAGCGCCTGGTAACTTGTTAGATATGATTAGAAAGCACCGAGCTCCAACCCACATCTACTGAATCAAAGACCACGGCCCAGCCATCATCGATGTAGTGATTCTGAGGTGTGCTAACGTTTAAGAAGCCCTGCTTAATGGCATTCTTGACTCTCCACGCCTGTTGTTCTCGGCTGTTTCCTCCCTTGCCCTGGATACTGGTCCCATGGCAGTCTCTCAAAATTCCGTTGGGAGAGGTGAGGGCAAAAATCAGATGACAGGAGGTACAAGATTCAGAAGACAGTGAAAAAGGCCGGTATAGACTCCCAAGAAATCCAGGTTTAGGACAAAGGGGAGAGAGCCTTGGCTGCAAGAAGGTGCAGGATGTGAATGGTGGAGGTTCAGTTTGCTTCAACATGACAGAAGCTGAGATAAAAGCAAAGGAAAGTAAAAATACGGAGAGACGAAATAGTTGGGGAAACACCCTCCCAAAATATACTTTAAACAATCAGATTTTTTTTTTTAATTTTTTTTTTCAACGTTTATTTATTTTTGGGACAGAGAGAGACAGAGCATGAACGGGGGAGGGGCAGAGAGAGAGGGAGACACAGAATCGGAAACAGGCTCCAGGCTCTGAGCCATCAGCCCCAGAGCCCGACGCGGGGCTCGAACTCACGGACCGCGAGATCGTGACCTGGCTGAAGTCGGACACTTAACCGACTGTGCCACCCAGGCGCCCCAATCAGATTTTTTTTTTAAAGTCTTATTTATTTATGAGAGAGAGAGAGAGAGAGAGAGAGGGAGAAGGCACGAGCCTGAGAAGGGGAGAGACAGAGAGAGAGGAAGAGAGAGAATCCCAAGCAGACTCTCACTGTTAGTGCAGAGCCCATTATGGGGCTTGAACTCACAAACCCTGAGATCATGACCTGAGCCAAAACCAAGAGTCAGATGCTTAACCAACTGAGCCACCCAGGTGCCCCGAGATTTAAAAAATCTTTCAGGGGGCACCTGGGTGGCTCAGTTGGTTAAACGACTGACTTCAGCTCAGGTCATGATCTCATGGCTCATGAGTTCGAGTCCCATGTCAGGCTCTGTGCTGACAGCTCAGAGCCTGGAGCCTGCTTTGGATTCTGTGTCTCCCTCTCTCTGCCCTTCCCTTGCTCACTCTCTGCCTCTCTCCAAAAATAAATAAACATTAAAAAAAAACTCTCTCAAAATTATGACACATTTCTATTTAACATGTTTTTTTTTCTTTATAGTATGAAAGATGAGGTAAAAAGCCCAACAGACTAAAGCAACTTGGAGAAGAAAAAAAGACTGTAAGAGCATACATCAAGGAAACTATCCCTAATTTCTCCAGAGATAAGAAATCATATAACAGGAGCACCTGGCTGGCTTAGAAGAGTATGTAGCTCTTGATCACAGGGTCGTGAGGTCAAGCCCCACACTGGCTGTAGAGATTACTTAAAAATAATTAAAAAAAAAATCATATAACATGATGCTATATAACATATAAACAGGATGCCCTTTTTAAAGAAGGAAAACAGCGAAAAATAGAATACCTGGAAATGAGAAATTTGATGTTAGAAACTAAAGAAAAACATGGTTTGAAGAAGAAATCGAAGATATTCCCTCAATAATTAAAGCAGAACCACAAACAGACGTAAAATAGGAGAGGAGATATAAGAAAATGAAAATTTAAGATCAGGAAGTATAATGGCTTCAGATTCTTCAACAACAACACCGAAGGCTAGAGGATAGTGGAGAAATCCCTTCCAAATTCTGAAGGAAAACGCTTTCCAACCTAGAATTCTGCATCAGTCAAACGACTGAGCCAGTGTGGAGCATCCTCAAACATTCAGGTTCTCAACAAATGTCACCACTGGCATAGTTTCCTTAGTCTTGTGGCAAATTAACTTGATATGAGAACACCACCACGTAAGTATTCCTAAGGTCATGAAAACAGGCTCACAGACCATACTAAAAAGCTCATTAATTTTTTTTTTTAATTAAAAATCAAAACACTCCTATCTTGCCAGTTTTTTTAAGTCAATTTAACGAGCACAGCACAAAGCAAAGCAAAAGGAAGGGGGCAGACAGAACGTTAAAAACAAGACGATAGGCCCAAAATGGAGTCGCTCATGCTAAGCCCCATGTCACCAAATTGAAATTGAATTGAATTACAATGTTGGCTCTCCCAACAATTTGCAATTTGAAACCAGTTAGTCAGAATCTCCACGTCAATACTAGTTAGGTAATCTGTGCAACTAACAGACCCCTGCCATGCTCTAAAGGAAAGTACCCTTGCAATAACCAATCTGCTTTCTTGCCTAGAACAACTTCCTGAATCCTGCTCCTTTCTGCCTATAAACTCTCTTGTCTTGTGTAGCTCTTTAGAATTTCTTTCTATTTGCTATACTGGATGCTGCCCAATGCATGAATCGTTGAACAAAGCCAATAAGATCTTTAAAATTTACTCCCCTGAATTTTGTTTTTTAGAAATAGGATACAATCTAGATGAATGGATCTTAATTCTGCAGTTATGGGATATGCAGTTGATAGGGTTCATACACGCTCCCCTAAAATATGACATCTTGGGGCTCCTGGGTGGCTCAGCTGGTTAAGCCACCTATGTGAGTTTGGGAGTTAGAGCCCAAACTATGTGAGTTTGGGAGTTAGGTTGGGCTCCGCGCTGGCAGTGCAGAGCCTGCTTGGAATTGTCTCTCCCCAACTCTTTCTGCCTCCCACCCCCCCCACCCCCCCCCTCCCCCCCCGCTCATGCGCTGTCTCTCTCTCTCTCTCTCTCTCTCTCTCTCAAAATAAATAAATAAACTTTAGGGGTGCCTGAGTGGCTCAATCGGTGTAACCATCTGACTTCGGCTCACGTCATGATCTCGTGGTTCCTGAGTTTGAAGCCCCAACCCCCCCAACCCCCCCCCCCCGCCTGCTTACAGCTCGGATCCTGGAGCCTGCTTCCGATTCTGTGTCTCCCTCTCTCTCTCTGCCCCTTCCCCGCTCATGCTCTGTCTCTCAAAAATGAATAAACTTAAAAATTTTTTTTTTTAACGTTTATTTATTTTTTGAGACAGAGAGACAGAGCATGAACGGGGGAGGGGCAGAGAGAGAGGGAGACACAGAATCGGAAGCAGGCTCCAGGCTCTGAGCCATTAGCCAAGAGCCTGACGCGGGGCTCGAACCCACGGACCGCGAGACCGTGAGATGGTGACCTGAGCCGAAGTCGGACGCTCAACCGACTGAGCCACCCAGGCGCCCCCCAAAAATGAATAAACCTTAAAAAAATAAAATAAATAAACTTAAAAAAATGAACACATAAAATATGACGTCTTGGCGTATTGACTCTTTCAAGCTGAGAGGTGCTCTTCCCATTCCTGGAAGGGAACGTCTTCATCGCCTGCTAAATTCCCGCCCCCCTCACTCCTTAACCTACGATATCCTTCCACGACCGTCTCCTCTTCCTCAAACGTAGTATAAAAACGCTCAGGTTTAACTCTTCGTTCAGGTCTTCATTTCCTCCTGGAGGCTCCTGTAAGGAAAACTTGCGATGAATAAATGGGTGTGCTTTTCTCCCGCTAATCTGCCTCGGTCAGTTGAATTTTGAGACCCAGCCAGGGACCTTCACGGGGTCAAGGAAAGCTGCTTCGTTCCCCACACCGTGTTTATATGTTTGTCTCTCTACCGCTCCTCCTTCCGCTTTGACGGGGTGGGTGGTCATGAGAGCCAGAGTTGAGGTTTGGGCAAAGTGCCGAAGGAGCAGGTGCTAGGTACCAATAACGTACACTGATTCCACCAGTGAAATAGGCCTGGCCATAGCTAGAGCTTGCCGAGTAGCCTGGTGAGCAATCATGAATTTTATTTGCATTTTAAAGGCAGACCGCAACGGGATAAAAGTGGGTGCCGCTAACCGGTGGCTGATTTAGGGATCAGGCAGTTGCCAGTCCGCAGGTGATAGGATCATGGCTTGTTCTTTCGCTACTTTTCTTTCTGCAAGTAAGAACTGTTATTTTTTTTTTAAATCTTATTGGTTGCTATTTGACTTACTGTATATATTTATATTTTAACTTACTGTATATTTGGGGGCGCCTGGGTGGCTCCGTGGGTTGGGCGACCGACTTCCGCTTGGGTCATGATCTCGCTGTTGGTGACTTCGAGCCCGCGTTGGGCTCTGTGCCGACAGCTTAGAGCCTGGAGCCTGCTTTGGATTCTGTGTCACCCTCTCTCTGCCCCTCCCCTGCTCGCAGAGTAAATAAATCCCCTGTCTCTCAAAAATAAATAAACAGGGCGCCTGGGTGGCTCAGTCGGTTGAGCGTCCGACTTCAGCTCAGGTCACGATCTCATGGTCCGTGAGTTCGAGCCCCGCGTCGGGCTCTGGGCTGATGGCTCGGAGCCTGGAGCCTGCTTCCGATTCTGTGTCTCCCTCTCTCTCTGCCCCTCCCCAGTTCATGCTCTGTCTCTCTCTGTCCCCAAAATAAATAAACGTTAAAAAAAATTTTTTTAAATAAATAAACATTAAAAGTCAAAAATATATTACAAAAATAATAACTTACTGTATATTTAAACACCCAATGAACTCTACGAATCCTCATGTGCTACTTATTTAGTGAGTATCCACACTTAACTATGAGTTATCTCCTAAGTACTAACTTACAGCCGGGCTTAACATTTAAGAGTATCTCCATCCTATTTCTTCTCTCCCTCTATTGCAGAATCGAATATTCTCAAATAACACTTCAAATGCATGTTGTACCTTTTAACAGGAATGTTGATCTAACTAAAACAGAAAATAACCGAATCAGAAGAATGAGGAGATTGGAAATACGTGAGTGTGAGGTACGGGAGAAGAAAGGACTAAATCTGTGTGTCGGAATTCGATACTAATGCCTAACACCAAAAAACAAAAATAAAAATAAAGACGTATCATTGTAAGCTTGCTATTTTGAAATGAGGAGACAAACGGGGTGCCTGGGTGACTCAGTCGCTTAAGCATCTAACTGGCTCAGGTCATGATCTCGCAGTTCGTGAGTTCGAGCCCCGTGTTGGGCTCTGTGCTGGCAGCTGGGAGCCTGGAGTGTGTTTCCTTCTCTCTCTCTCTCTCTCTCTTTCTCTCTCTCTCTCTCTCTCTCTCTCTCTCTCTCTCTCGGCTCCTCCCCGCCCCCTCTCTCTCTCAAAAAATAAATAAACATTTAAAAAAAGATCTAGTCTCTTAGCAACTTTTGAAGTTTATAATACAAAGATTATATACTTTGTATTTTGAAGATTATAATACTATAATCACTATTTTGTGCCTCAGAACTCGAGAACTTACATCCAAGCTGCACATGATTTCTTCTTCTAGTACCTTAGTGCTTTGTACTTGTTTCTTCATGTTGTTCTCTGCTACTTTCAGTAGAAGACAAAGGAGGACGGACCCAGGAGGTGGACAGAGTGGTTGACAGGAAAACCTTTAAGGAAACAGTCCAAGGAGCTCAAACTTTTTCTTTTTTTAAAAAAAAAAATTTTTTTTTCAACGTTTATTTATTTTTGGGACAGAGAGAGACAGAGCATGAACAGGGGAGGGGCAGAGAGAGAGGGAGACACAGAATCGGAAACAGGCTCCAGGCTCTGAGCCATCAGCCCAGAGTCCAACGCGGGGCTCGAACTCACGGACCGCGAGATCATCACCTGGCTGAAGTCGGACGCTTAACCGACTGCGCCACGCAGGCGCCCCGGAGCTCAAACTTTTTCTATGTGTTGGGGAAGACTGCCATTATTTTTCCTTCTGTCCTCCAACACTCAGGTCTAGCTTGCACAGCAGGGAGGTTTTTAGGCAAGCCGGAAGAGATACCACTAGAAAAGACAGGCTCTTTTCTTTAGATTTTCCAGTAAAATTGTAGAAGCTGTAGTTTTTGTGAGAGAATTGAAATTGGAAGCATATCTGTTCTAATTCAATTTCGGTACCACCCACCTGATTCTCTCCGTCAATGGTTCATCTATTTTTAAATGGCTGCCAGATAGGCTTATTTGATAGGCTCAAAGGAGGTAAGCATTGACTTTCCAAGTCAGTTCCACCTACCATTTTATTGGAAGTCTGGCTCTCATTGATCTGAATTTCTTTTCAGATCCTCTTAAAGCCATTTGGAAGCCTTAAATGTCACCTTTCTTGCCAGACTCAGAGATCTAGGAGGAAACTTCAAGCTGTGGCTAGAGCTCCACGGACTGACCACAGAAGTTTACCCTGAACTAGAGTATTCACCCAAGACCGGGGGAGAAAATTAACAGGAAGATAGGCCAAGTAACCCCCTTTTGTTTTCCCTTTTCTTGATAAGAGGAAATTTCAGATTCTTTGTATTAATTTCCAGCCTTTGAAGAGGCAATATGATTTTTTTATTGTTTATTTATTTTTTTTAATTTTTTTTCAACGTTTTTATTTATTTTTGAGACAGAGCATGAACGGGGGAGGGGCAGAGAGGGAGACACAGAATCGGAAACAGGCTCCAGGCTCCGAGCCATCAGCCCAGAGCCTGACGCGGGGCTCGAACTCACGGACTGCGAGATCATGACCTGGCTGAAGTCGGACGCTTAACCGACTGTGCCACCCAGGCGCCCCTGTTGATTTATTTTTGAGAGAGAGAACGTGCAAGCTGGGGAGAGGCAGAGAGTGAGGGGGACAGAGGATCCGAAGCAGGCTTGGTGCTATCAGCAGAAGTGGGAGGCTTAACCAACTGAGCCACCCAACTGAGCTTCGAAGGAGAAATGTAATTAAGCAAAGTTCCTCAAACCAGAAGAGGCAGGAGGGTGGGACCCTCCGGGGCAAGACAGGAAAGCGAAGGGAAAGTCTATAAAGGGGAGCTGCATTGTTAAACTCTGTCGACATTGCATTCTTAAAAACAAGGTGACAGTCCCCAAGTGGAATCCCTTTGCTAAGCCCCACATCACCAAACCAAGAATTAATTACAGTTTGGCTCTCCTAGAAATGGAATCTTTTTTTTTTTTTTTCAACGTTTATTTATTTTTTGGGACAGAGAGAGACAGAGCATGAATGGGGGAGGGGCAGAGAGAGAGGGAGACACAGAATCGGAAACAGGCTCCAGGCTCTGAGCCATCAGCCCAGAGCCCGACGCGGGGCTCGAACTCACGGACCGCGAGATCGTGACCTGGCTGAAGTCGGACGCTTAACCGACTGCGCCACCCAGGCGCCCCATAGAAATGGAATCTTAAGCCAGTCATTCAGGGATCACCTGATCAGCACTAGTTAGATAATCTGATCGACCCCTGCCATCCCCTAAAGTGACGTAACCTTGCCATAACCAGCCTGCTTTTTGCCCACGTATAAGGCTTAGTTCCCGCTCCTTTCTGCCTTAAAAATCTTTCACGTTGCACAGCCCCTTGGAGCTTCTATCTGCTAGATTGGATGCTGGCCTATTCGAATTGATTTTGCTCAAATAAACTCTTGACACGTTTTAATACGCCTAAGTTCACGACGTGTTTTTGTTTTTGTTTTTCCTAAAGCAGTCCATATAATTTTATTCACATTTGAACTCCACTGGAGTCAGGGATGAAGTGTCATCTTTCATCCCAAGAATGAAGTCTTCAGGTAACGTCTCAAGGGCTATCTGAGCTAAGCGGTCATCATAAGAAGGTAGGGTCCCTGATTTCTCTAATTCACAGGTTTCTGCTTTCTGGAGGCCTCCAGTGAATCACCATGCTGCCAAAGTCCACACAGAGCCAGTCATCATCGTCCTTCCTTTCTATCTTAACAGGAGGTCCACTTTTACGTCTCGGGTGTTTTACATTTTCACCACGTAGTCGGCGATGGCATGTGAGCGTCTCGTGCAAGCAAGTTCCACTATCAGTCACAGAGGAATCTGTATGTTTCACTTCTGGAGGAACCTTAATCACACAAACGTCTCTTGCATTTTCTAGCCTCAAAAGTGAAACCAGCATATCGATGTCTAACTGGGGGCCAGAACGACCTGCCGGGCCTGACTCCAGGCGCCGGACGCCCGCTGCCCCTCGGCCAAGCGCCGCAGTGGACGTCGCGCCGGAGTCCAGGAGTCAGGCAGGCCGGGCCGAGCGCTGGTCCCTCCTTCAGGCGCCAGGGGCCAGCATCCCAAGCCCCGCCAGGCACCTGCTGCCACCCTGCGCCACAGCAGCGTCCCAGCCGCCTCCCCACACGGACCGCCTGCATAAATTAATCTCTTAACAGCCCAGAACCCCCCAGTCCCTGGACTCATTTCTGCATAGGGGAATGTTAGCGCAATGGCTTAATCTGCTGAAGGCTGGAGGAGGAGGAAAGTCTTTAAAATCGGATGAGTCTAATCTGCCCGGGGGTGTGAACGGATGGTGTCAGAATCTTGGCTCTACTTTTTTTTTTTTTTTTTTTTTTTATCTGTGGAGCCCACGTTTTTTCCCCCCGGGTGGGTTCTCCGGTTTGAAAATGTTTTCCATTCAACTGTGCCAGGTTGGTTTCGGGCTGGGCAACAGAGCCGCAGGCAAAATAAACGTGTTGCCCTCAGGGAGCAAATATTCTGGCGGGTAGGGACGACAAACCAGAGATCCAAAATACAGGGTGGGTCGTGAAAAGTTTTCCAAAGAGAGGCCAAACCTGGTAAAGGAGAGGGGAAGGCGGCTGTGGTCGAAATCCTCCCAAACACAATTAGTGAACTCCCTCCGCTGCCTGGCTCACCCGCCGGCCCCACCCCGGCCTCCCAGCCCCGCAGGTGTTGTCCCCCTTTGAGCCCACTCAGTTCTCGACGGCGCCTTGGGTCGAGAAGTGTTTCCACCGCGTCCCAGGCCATCTGCCCCGGATTCGGGCCTGGAGGCCCGATGAGCGGGGCGGGGGACGAGCTGCCTGGCACCTGGGACCAGCAACGGCCTGGGGACCAGTGGTCGCTGCGGCCCCCGCGCCTGTGCGCGGAACTGCCCCTCGCTTTGCCCCTTCTCTCCCCGCACCGCCTGCACTTGCCTTCCTTTCCACCTTAGTTCTTGAAATTGCACAGCGGAGAATCCATGCTCCCAGGGGTCGAATCCTGCGTCTGCGAGCAGTTATTGGACAGCTTCGTGGAAAACGCTGAATGACTTTGAGAATGTGAGAGCCCGCTGAAGAGCGGCGTGGGGGACGGGGTTCTGATGGGAAGAGCTCAGGATTGGCCGGCGAATTTCCAACATTGGAGGTTTGAATGAAGATACTGGAACCAGGGAGGGAACTGGTTAACTAGTCAATCAGGCCGATCAGAGGAGAGTAGCAAATATTGTCAGCATTCCCAGGTTTGCTAAAAGGTGAGATTTCAGGAAAGGCTTTTCTTTTTTTGGTAAGGCTCGGCAGAACACGCAGTAGATAATGCTGGTGAGAGGCACAGCCCGAGTGGAACTTTCTATTTCAGCTTTGGAAACCCAGTCCAGAGATCAGAGGAATGCCTTGTGTTTTTGCCCCTGTTTCATTAACCTGCCTTGGCTTCTGTTTTTCATTATTTATTTATTTAAAAAAATTGTTTTAATGTTTATTTATTTTTGAGAGAGAGACAGAGACAGAGTGTGAGCAGGAGAGGGGCAGAGAGAGAGGGAGACAGAATCCGAAGCAGGCTCCAGGCTCTGAGCTGTCAGCACAGAGCCTGACCGGGGGCTCGAACCCATGAACTATGAGATCATGACCTGAGTCGAAGTCAGACGCTTAACTGACTGAGGCACCCAGGTGCCCCTTCTCTTTTTAGTTTTTATTTATTTTTTATAAATGTTTAGTTATCTTTGAGACAGAGTGGGAATGGGGGAGGGGCAGAGAGAGAAGAAGACCAAGGATCTGAAGCGATCAGCCGAGAGCCTGATGTGGGACTGGAACTCACAAACCTGTGAGATCATGACCTGAGCAGAAGTCGGACCCTTAGCCGACTGAGCCACCCAGGCGCCCCTTTGGCCTTTTTTTTTTTTTTTTTTTTTTTGAGAAAAGAAACCCAGACACAAAGTCTCCGGGTCTTTCCTTTTTCTCCCCCTGAAGAACTTCCAGGCAGTCCTCTGTTCACTTGTTAAAGAGGGTGTCTAATTTGGGAGGGACAAGGGACTTTCAGAGGATGCTGTTCACCCTAATAGTTCTTACGTGCTTTGCTTTCAGCAGCCTCCCGCTCCTCAGAAATGCTGGCAGAGGGCCTCAGCCCTGGTACCAAGCTCCCATCCCTTCTACGGGAAGGACAACAGGGCAAGAAGTTTGGACACCTGTGCTTTTCAGCTCCCCGTATTACAGTGTCCATGAGCCCCTTGTCTTTTCCCTCCAGCTTTGTCGTTCCATGTCATTATCCTCATTTTGTAAGCTAGCTATATAATTTGAAAGCTTTTCTGACTTCAATTTGCCATTGTTGCATTTTATTTATTGGCTGCAAGAAGAAGCATTAGGACTCAGGGACTGCAAATGTTATCGAATTCTAACATCAGTAAATTGAGATGAGGGGCGCCTGGGTGGGTGGCTCAGTAAGGTGTTTGACTTTTTTTTTAAAATTTTTTTTTTAACGTTTTATTTATTTTTCAGACAGAGAGAGACAGAGCATGAATGGGGGAGGGTCAGAGAGAGGGAGACACAGAATCGGAAACAGGCTCCAGGCTCTGAGCCATCAGCCCAGAGCCCGACGCGGGGCTCGAACTCACGGACCGTGAGATCGTGACCTGAGCCGAAGTCGGCCGCTTAACCGACTGAGCCACCCAGGCGCCCCCCCCCCTTATTTTTTTTTTTTATGTTTATTTATTTTGAGAGAGAGAGAGAAAAAACATGAGCAGGGGAGGGCCAGAGAGAGAGGGAGACAGAGAATCCCAAGCAGGCTCTGCTGTGATCTCAGAGCCTAACTCGAGGCTTGAACTCAGGAACCTTGAGATCATGACCTGAGCCAAAATCAAGAATCAGACACGTAACTGACTGAGCCACCAGGCACCCCAGTTAAGTGTTCAACTCTTGATTTTTGACTCAGGTCATGATCCCAGGGTGTTGGGATCAAGCCCTGGGTCCGGTTCCACTGCTGGGCACGAAGCCTGCTTGAGATTCTTTCTCTCTCTCCCTCAGCCCCTCTTCCCTCAATTGTGCACTCTCTTGCTCTCTAAAATTTTTTTTTTAATTTTTACAAATTAAAAGAAGAAATTAACAATTATTATATTATATGCATATTTTATACCCCTCACACAAAAGCTGAGCATATATGTGAAGCAGTGCTATCAATTTTTTAAATTTTTTTTATTTATTTTGAGAGAGAGAGACAGAGCACAAGTGAAGAAGGGGCAGAAAGGAGAGACAGAGGGGCACCTGGGTGGCTCAGTCAGTTAAGCATCCGACTTCGGCTCAGGTCATGATCTCGCGGTTCGTGAGTTCGAGCCCCGCGTCGGGCTCTGTGCTGATGGCTCAGAGCCCGGAGCCTGCTTCAGATTCTGTGTCTCCCCCTCTCTCTGTGTCTCTCCCCCACTCACACTCTGTCTCTCTCTCCCTCAAGAATAAACAAACATTAAAACAATTTTTTATATGATCCCTCACTTTCTTCAGCCTAGATATTCAATTACCGATTCTACTTAATTCTATGTATTCATGTTTCTCTCTTCAATCCTCATTGCCAGCATTATTTGCAGTCTGAATCACTGAGACAGTCTCCTGGCTAACCTCCTTGTATTATCTAGTCCTCTGCAATCCATTTCTGTTTTCTAATTTTTTTTTTTTTCAGTTTATTTCTTTTGAGAGAGATACAGCACAAGTGGGTTAGGGGCAGAGAGGGGAGAGAGAGAATCCCAAGCAGGCTCTGCACGAACCCTGACAGCCGAAACCAAGAGTTGGTTGCCTAACCAACTGACCCATTCAGGCGTCCCTCCATTTCTTTTCTCATCGAGGGTATATTTTGCAGAAAGGTGATGGGGAAATCCAGCCCGTGCCCTACAATGGAGGTCTATTAGTCCAGAAGAAGGTGCATCTAAAACACTGTCCGAGGAGGAAGGCTTTAAAAAACATATATGCACTAGGGCGCCTGGGTGGCTCAGTTGGTTAAACGTTGAACTTGATTTCGGATCAGGTCATGATCTCACAGTTTGTGAGCTTGAGCCCCTCATCGGGCTCTGCACTGATAGTGTGGAGCCTGCTTGTGATTCTCTCTCTCTCTCTCTCTCTCTCTCTCTCTCTCTGTTCTTCCCCCACTTGTGCTCTCTCTCTCTCAAAGTAAATAAAACTAAAAAAAATTTTTTTTTAATTTTTTTTTTAATGTTTATTTATTTTTGAGACAGAGACAGAGCATGAGCAGGGAAGGGGCAGAGAGAGAGGGAGACACAGGATGTGAAGCAGGCTCCAGGCTCTGAGCTGTCAGCACAGAGCCCGACGCGGGGCTTGAACTCACGGACTGTGAGATCATGACCTGAGCCGAAGTCGGACGCTTAACCGACTGAGCCACCCGGGCGCCCCAAAACTAAAAATTTTTTAAAAATAAAACAACAAACAAAAACGGAGATTCAAAAAGAATTATATATAATCATATTTATTTATTTTTGAGAGAGAGACAGAGACAGAGCGTGAGTGGGGAAGGGGTAGGGAGAGAAGCAGGCTCCTGGCTCTTAGCTGAGACTGATGCAGGGCTCAAACTCATGAACTGCGAGATCACGACCAGAGCTGAAACCAAGAGTCAGACACTTAACTGAGTCACCCAGGCACCCCTGCTCTATTCTTAACCTCATCATAAGTCCTATGTGCCAGCAGGCCTCACACCAGGGGGCACGTGGGCACTTCTCACTCCTGCCCATCCCCAATCCTGTGATACTAATGGCAAACATTTGTTAAGACTGGGTCAGGCTGAGTGCCTTACTTTTATTATGTCAGTTAATCCTTGCAGCGTTCCTATAGGAACGTTTTTCAGATTAAAAAACTAGGACATAAAAATAAAATAAAATAAAATAAAAATAAAAATAAAATAAAAAACTAGGACATAGAGGTTATGTAACTTGCACAAAGTCAGACGAGAAATAATGTTGGAGCCCCGGTAGGATCCAGGCAGTCCGTCTTCAGAATACATGTTCTTAGCTGCTCCTCTAGTCTTTACTGAAATGTCACTTCTTCCAGGAAGCAGCCCGGAAGCCTCATTTCTAGGTGAAGTGCTTTTCACACTGCTGCCTCAGGATGCTGTACTCACCCTATCGCATCATCACTGTTAGTTTCCTTTTCAGTCACCTCACCAGAGTATAAACTTCATGAAAGAAAGGAGTTGTTCAAGAATGTCATTAGTATGGTGGCATAAAGAAAGGAGAAATATACCCAATATAAAATTTTAAAAATAAAATAAATTTAAAGCCCCCCCCCCACCCCAAACAAGAGAAAAGAAACATACCCAGTAACAGACCCAGATAAATATTAACAGCATTAACAGAATTTTTAGCCAGTGTATAATGCACTCTGATATTGTCTACGTTTTTGTTTTTTACTTTTTTTTTTTTTTTCATTTCACTATTCATTAATGAGTCAAAACAAAGCTTGAAGAACACTCATCTAGGGCAGGGCCTGGAACAAAATTAAGACATCGTAATATCTGTTTAATCATTCGTTCATTCATTGTTAAATCAATGGACATGTATATTTCACACTCATATATAGTAAGTCACAAGTATTCACAGAATGAGTACATTTGTTTTCAAGGTTGTTTTGATTTTTGTTCTTTTTTCCTCTCCCTTAAAATTTGGAAATTCTGCCACTATTATTGAAAAGGCAGGAATAAACTTAGAGCTCCTGAATCTCAGCAGAGGTTAAAGAGGTTAATCCTAAGGGTAAAGGTCAAAAGCAACATCTTTTCTATTGTCTTCTGACCCTCTTAAGCAAGAACACTTTTAAGAATTTGTTATCTAAGAATGCAAGGCTTACAAAACATTGTCATCCAAGGCAATAAAAAGGACCCCATCAATCCTTATCAACTACAAATGTACATCTATACCCTTGGAGGGAAGGAGGTCTATTTTTTGTTTTCCTTGCTCTGTGCCCAGACATTCAGGGTTCTGCTTTAGATAAGATAGACAATTTAGACGTAGCATTAATATTTTATTTTCCTTGGCTTTGTAGAAACCAAAGAGATTCACTAGCTGTTACGCAGAAGAGAAGTTGTTCACAAACATTTATCTAAATTTTAAATTGCCTTTCAAGCAATTTCTTAATATTAAATATAAAGGTTTTTAAAATATTTCATTTTTAATTTTTTTTTTTTAATGTTCATTCATTTTTGAGAGTGAGAGACAGAATGCAGGCAGGGAGGGACAGAGACAGAATGAGATACAGAATCCGAAGCAAACTCCTGGCTCTCACCTGTCAGCACAGAGCCCTTCGCAGGGTTGGAACGCATGAACCGCAAGATCATGACCTGAGCCGAAGTCAGATGCTTAACCAACTGAGCCACCCAGGTGCCCCAAATATAAAGTTTTATAATGAAATATTATATAAGCTTTCACCTAATTTTAATTTATAAAGTTATTCAACTCTGAGTTAAATGTTTATTTTATAATTATATTTATCTTGTCTAAAATGTATAATTGACTATTGCTATATGTTTATGTTTATTTTAATTCCAATTCCAAAATTCTAATTTTTTTCAACTTTTTTTTTTTTTTTTTTTTTTTTGGGACAGAGAGAGACAGAGCATGAACGGGGGAGAGGCAGAGAGAGAGGAAGACACAGAATCGGAAACAGGCTCCAGGCTCTGAGCCATCAGCCCAGAGCCTGACGCGGGGCTCAAACTCATGGACCGCGAGATCGTGACCTGGCTGAAGTCGGACGCTTAACCGACTGCGCCACCCAGGCGGCCCCCAAAATTCTAATTTTTACCCATGCCTAATACTTTGAGGTAGGCCATTCTAATTTCAAAAATCTTCTGAGTATGTAAATTTATGGATTTAAGGTAGCAATTTCATTGATGAGGTTAAATAGACCTAATTTCTTCTCTTTGAAAAAAAATTTTTTTTAATGTTTATTTACTTTTCGAGAGTCAGAGAGAGACAGAGCATGAGCAGGGAAGAGACAGAGAGAGAGAGAGGGATGCACAGAATCTGAAGCAGGCTCCAGGCTCTGAGCTGTCAGCACAGAGCCTGATGAGGGGCTCGAACTCACCAACTGTGAGATCATGACCTGAGCTGAAGTCAGATGCTTAACTAAACCACCCAGGCGCCCCCTAAAAAAATAAAAACTTTAAACTAAAAAGAAACATGGGGCACCTGAGTGGCTCAGTTGATTAAGCATCCAAGTCTTAATTTCACCTTAGGTCATGATCTCACAGTTGGTGAGTTCGAGCTCTGAGTTAGGCTCCATGCTGACAGCTTAGAGCCTGCCTCTCCCCAGCTTCCTTGTGTGCACTCACTCTATCTCAAAATAAATAAATAACCTTACTAAAAAATATTAAAAATATAAAAAGAATCATAATGAATGCAGAGAACAATACTGAGGGAGGGGATAACTCATGGTAGCCTTATCAAAAAGAAGTTGAGGAGCATCTGGGTGGCTCAGTTGGTTAAGCATCTGACTCTTGATTTCAGCTCAGGTCATAATCCCAGGGTGTTGAGATCAAGAGCCGAGTAGGGCTCTGCACTGACAGTGCAAAGCCTACTTGGGATTCTCTCTCCCTCTCTCTCTCGTTCTCTCTGCCCCTCCTGACCTTCTCAAAAATAAAAAATAAATAAACATTTAAAAAACGTTTCAGTGTTGGGGTGCCTGGGTGGCTCAGTCGGTTAGGCATCCGACTTCAGCTCAGGTCATGCTCTCATGGTTTGTGAGTTCGAGCCCCGTGTCGGGCTCTGTGCTCACAGCTCAGAGCCTGGAGCCTGCTTTGGAGTCTCTGTCTTGTGTCTCTGCCCCTCCCCCGCTTGTGCCCTGTCTCTCTCTGTCTCTCAAAAGTAAATAAATATAAAAATTTTTTTTTCCACATTTTTATTTATTTTTGGGACAGAGAGAGACAGAGCATGAACGGGGGAGGGGCAGAGAGAGAGGGAGACACAGAATCGGAAACAGGCTCCAGGCTCCGAGCCATCAGCCCAGAGCCCGACGCGGGGCTCGAACTCCCGGACCGCGAGATCGTGACCTGGCTGAAGTCGGATGCTTAACCGACTGCACCACCCAGGCGCCCCAATAAATATAAAAAAAAAAAAAGTTTCAGTGTCTTTTTATTACAGGAAAAGGGGCTCATATATATATTAGTAGGAGGGTATGAGTGGGATTAGTGTGTTGGAGTTGGAGAAGCTTCATTCTATATTTGAAGTTCTCCTTAGTTCCTAATGTCACTGTATCCAATTCTTTACCTATAGGACTTTGTTTTGGTGCTTCCATACCCTTAGTCCTTTGAACTGGTTGTTTTTTACAATTTTATTATTATTTTAATGTTTATTTATTTTTGAGAGAAAGAGGGAGTGCGAGTGAGGGAGGGGCAGAGAGAGAGAGGGAGACACAGAATCCGAAGGGGGCTCCAGGCTCTGAGCTGTCAGCACGTAACCCGACACAGGGCTGAAACTCACGACCCGGGAGATCATGACCTGAGCCAAAGTCAGACGCTTAACCGACAGGGCCACCCAGAGGCCCCTAGCTTATATTCTAGTGGCTTAGAATGATATTCTATAGTTGGAATAGCTGATCAAAGGACATGAGTATTTTTTTTGACTGTGGTAAAATGCACATAACACAGTTTATCGTCTTAACCATTCTTTTTTTTTTAATTCTGGTTTTTCAATGTGTATGTATTTATTTTGAGAGAGAAAGAGAGAGAGCAAGCAGGGAGGGGCAGAGAGAGAGGGAGAGAGAGAATCCCAAGCAGGCTCTGCACTGTCAGCGAAGAGCCGGACTGGGGGCTCGGACTCATGAACCGTGAGAGCATGACCTTGACCAAAACCAAGAGTTGGATGCTTAACTAGCTGAGTCACCCAGGTGTCCCTCGTGTTAATAATTCTTAAATGTACAGTTCAGTGATATCAAACAAATTCACACTGGGCTACCATCACCACCTTTGCAGAACTTCTTTCCTCTTACAAAACAGAAATTCTGGATGGTTGGGGCGGGGGACGGGGGTTGCCTGGCTGGCTCGGTCAGAAGAGAATGCAACTCTTGATCTCCAGGGTTGTGAGTTCTGGCCCCATATTGGGTGTAGGGATTACTAAAAACAAACAAACAAACAGAACAAGAAAAAGAAACCATAAACTCTGTATCTATTAAACATTAATGCCCCATTCCCCATTCTCTCCTCCCACGAGCCTTGGCAACCACCATTCTGCTTCCTGTCTCTAAGATTTGACTACTTTAAGTACCTCATATAGGAAGGCCTTGAGTAGTTTCAAAGCTTTTAATATACATTGCAGATGTTTCCTCCAGAGAAGTGTTATTAATTTACAGCCCAGGGCGCCTGGGTGGCTCAGTCGGTTGAGTGTCTGACTCTTGATTTCAGCTTGGGCCGTGATCCCAGGTCAAGGGATCAAGTCCCAAGTCAGGCTCTGCAATGAGTGTAGAGCTGAAAATTCTCTCCCTTTTTCGCCCTCTGTCCCTCTCCCCTGCTCCCTCTCTCCTCTCTCAAATTAAAAAAAAATTTTTCAATAAAAAAATGTATACCCCAGAGTTGAGTATAATGCTGTGTTTCCTTGCTTCTTTACCTACACAAGCTATTGTTCTTTGTGTGTGTGTGTGTGTGTGTTTTAAGTAAGCTCTATACGCAACACGGGGCTTGAACTCATGACCCAAAGATCAAGAGTCCCATGCTCTACCAACTGAGCCAGCCATGCGCTCTGCTACTCTTTTCTCATCCTGCTAATTGATAGGCATCTCATTGCTTTATTCTGCTTTCCTATTTTTTTTACTAGTGAGGTTGAATATCTTTCATGCTTACAATCGCAATAATTCTGTTGGCCTGATATCTTTTTCACTTTATCGATAAGAAAACCAAAAGCCAGAGAAACAATTTGCCCAGGACAAATTGATAGAACTGGGTTTTGTTTTTTTTTTTTTTAATTTTTTTTTTTTTCAACGTTTATTTATTTTTGGGACAGAGAGAGACAGAGCATGAACAGGGGAGGGGCAGAGAGAGAGGGAGACACAGAATCGGAAACAGGCTCCAGGCTCTGAGCCATCAACCCAGAGCCTGACGCGGGGCTCGAACTCACAGACCACGAGATCGTGACCTGGCTGAAGTCGGACGCTTAACCGACTGCGCCACCCAGGCGTCCCAGAACTGGGGTTTTAATCTAAGTCCCTGGCTTCAGAAGCAGTTCTGTGCTATTTAGCCATACTGCCTCGCTTTTGAATTTCTGATTTAAGCTGAAAATCCAGAATCGGGATGTTTTTGTTTGTAGAATCCTCGAAGACCCTCAAATTTAACCTGGTGACTGTATAGGTAAAGAAAGTGAGGGGCGCCTGGGTGGCGCAGTCGGTTAAGCGTCCGACTTCAGCCAGGTCACGATCTCGCGGTCCGGGAGTTCGAGCCCCGCGTCGGGCTCTGGGCTGATGGCTCGGAGCCTGGAGCCTGTTTCCGATTCTGTGTGTCCCTCTCTCTCTGCCCCTCCCCCGTTTATGCTCTGTCTCTCTCTGTCCCAAAAATAAATAAACGTTGAAAAAAAAAATTTTTTTTAAAGAAACTGAGGCCCAGGTAGGCTAACCCTTTACGACATCTCAGACCATTTAAATCTTTCTATTTAAAAAAATTTCCATGTCTGGGTATGTTTCGTAAAACACCGACACTTAGACACTGAGTGAAATGACCAAGATTACACGGTCTTGGGAGGATCTGCGATTAACTTAGATCTTCTGGCTCCTGCTGGATTTGGTGCTTTTTCTTGCGATATATATATTGCTATATTGCACACTCTCAATTATTTTCCTTCCCTTGATCAAACTCCCCTTTAATAAATAAAAATGATAATAATTAATATCCACTAACTTTTGTTGAGCATGTCAACAATTTAGTAACAAGTTTGATGTTCTTTACTTAAGAGAAAACAACTATGGAGGTGCCTGGCTGGCTCAGTGGGTAGAGCATGTGACTCTTGATCTTGGGATCGTGAGTTCAAGCCCCACAATAGGTATTGAGCCTACTTAAAAAATGAAAGAACATAAAAATTTTTTTTAATGTGGAAAAAAAAAAGCATTTAAGAGAAAACAACCATGGATTGGTTAAATACAGCGCTTCACAGCAAAGGGACACTGTTCCCAAGGGATTTATCGCACATGGGAGTTTTATAGAACATTAGAAGGGGCAACATGAACACAGGGCATGATCTGCCAGGAGGTTGGAGAGTTCCTTAGAAGGCTAGCAAGTCCCGTTTTCCAGGGAGAGGTGAGCTAACTAAAGCTGAGTTGGAGGATTGTGATTGGTGTATGTTAAATTTCCCTGATCGGTGTTTCCATAAATGCAGGCTAACTTAGGTTTAGGTTTGTGACATGAGCACCAGGCCAATGGGGTGGTCTCCATCTTGTGGGTTCAACAAACTAATTAACTTTATCAAGTGCTTCACTGGTAGATATTGCCCTGAGCATGGCATACACATCATCGCATAAGATTTCCTCAGTACCTTAGCAAAGAACGTTTGTTCTTAATTTACATTTGAGTGACTTGGTCATTCATTGATCACACAACGAATAAGTGGTGGAACCTGAATTTAAGCCCGTTTGTCTGATTCTGACTTTAAGTCATAAACGTTAAATAGTGAAAAACAAAATGCAATCCACACTTACTGTTGAAAACAGGTGGAGATTACAGATTAATTTCAGAGTGTTAACTTTTAACTTTTTAGGATGCAGGCAAGAGGAGATAGGAGACATGGGAATGGAGAAAATTTGGTTATCTAGAAGAGACAGACCTCTGAAAACAGCACCAATTCATTTGTTCATTTATTTCTTGCACGGGTATCTACTGAATGTCTGCTACCTGCCAGACATTTTCCTGGCTCGTGGAGATACTTAGAGGAAAATACACAGTGGAGATACTTAGATGAAAACACACGAGTCTGATTCCCAAGAAGTACATTGCCTGGGAGGGACCTGGACAAAAGACACAGTGAAATGCACTGCGGTGCGTGCTCTCATGAGGGCTCACTCAAAGCTCAGTGGGAGAAAGAAGAAACATCTAAATATATTTTATTGAGCCAAGACGTCTTTGAGTGGAAGTAACCTTTGAACTTGGTCCGTGCAAAGACTCTCAGATGCAATGAGGTCATAGGAGATCTACAAATAGGTCAATATCCTTACAAGGGCGTTAACACTGGTGATGGTGGGTGGTAGGAAATGAGGCTAGTGATACGGTGCGAGATCAATAAAGGTTTTAAATGCCAAACTAAAAAGTTTTGATTTTATCCTGTAGGTGATAGGAAACGATTATATAGTAAAGATAGCATTTTGTTCTTCCTTTAGGGGAAACCAAGTTCTTAGAATAGGTGGTATAAAATCGTGTAAAATGAAAAAGTCCCTGTTCTCAAAAAGCGCGAAAATTAGTTTGGCAATAAACCAGCTAATTCTTCTATGGCGTTTGACAATCTACCGGTAGTCTGATAAAACAACAAAACACAAAACCAGGAATTGATATATACTGCCAAACCTCAATGTCTCGATAACCTCCATGCCTTTCCACATGTAATTCCTTCAGTCTTGAATGCATGATCGTCTTACTAGAAAATGTCTACTTCAATTTTATTTTTTTTATTTTTTATTTTTTTTATTTTATTTTTTTAATTTTTTTTTTCAACATTTATTTATTTTTGGGACAGAGAGAGACAGAGCATGAACGGGGGAGGGGCAGAGAGAGAGGGAGACACAGAATCGGAAACAGGCTCCAGGCTCTGAGCCATCAGCCCAGAGCCCGACGCGGGGCTCGAACTCCCGGACCACGAGATTGTGACCTGGCTGAAGTCGGACGCTTAACCGACTACGCCACCCAGACACCCCGCTCTACTTCAACTTTAAATCGTCCCCCGTGTGACCACTTTTTTTGTCCTTACCATTTGGCAGGCATTGTGCAGAGCACTTTAAGTACGTCATCTTGGGGCGCCTGGGTGGCTCATTCACTCGAGCATCCGACTCTTGGTTTCGGCTTAGGTCGTGATCCCAGGGTCGTGGGATCAAACCTCTCGTCAGGCTCCACACTGAGCGTAGAGCCTGTTTGAGATTCTCCCTCTCTCTCTCTCTCTCTCTCTCTCTCTTTCTCTCTCTCTCCCTTTGCCCCCTCCCCCATTGCACATTCTGTCTCTGAAAAATAAAATTTAAAAAAAGATTTAAAAAATACATCATCTAAAAAAAAGAAATAAAAAATACAAAATACATCATCTTATCAGATTCATATGGCATATTAGAAGGTCAGTTTTTCTTTTCAGTTGAGAAAACAAAAACTACAAAAGGTTAAGCGGCATACCCAATGTCATGTAACTAAAAATTAGTCGAATCAGAATTAACCCAGTCAGTCTGATTTTTAACCGGAAGGGCAAAGTTGGCTGGCTTAGTCTGAGGACCACTCGACTCTTTTTTTTTTTTTTTAATTTTTTTTAACGTTTATTTATTTTTGAGACAGAGAGAGACAGAGCATGAACGGGGGAGGGTCAGAGAGAGGGAGACACAGAATCCGAAACAGGCTTCAGGCTCTGAGCTGTCAGCACAGAGCCCGATGCGGGGCTTGAACTCACGGACCGCGAGATCATGACCTGAGCCGAGGTCGGCGGCTTAACCGACTGAGCCACCCAGGCGCCCCAACTCGACTCTTGATCTAGGTAAGGGTCATGAGTTTAAGCCCCACGTTGGGTGTAGAGATTACTTAAATAAGTAAAAGTTATATTAAAAAAAAAAAAAAAGGAAGAGCAAGGTTAGATGAAAAAAATTCAGTCCCTCTTAGAGCTGAAAACAGAGTGTAGATCACCTTTCTTGGGTAGAGTTCTCTCTTCCTGGTTTGGCTTCCCCCATCGCTGTAGATAGAGTCTAACAGAACTCTCCCTGTGTATTTGTCTAAATAGACCGTGAGTGACAAGACTTTTGTCGTGACCATTTTTCATTACCATTCTAGCACCTACCTCAGAGCCTTGCCCATAATAGATGAGTAATAAATGTTGGTCAAATGAATACATGCCTGTCTCCTTTCCATTCTATCCGCCGCTGACAAACCTCAGAGTTTTGGAGTCCGGTCCAGGCATTGTTAGTCTTTGTTCTGTGAACTTTTGGGGAGGAAGAGTAGGGCAAGGGAAGAGAAAAAAATTCCGTGTCCTTTCACATCCAATTGCCTTTGAGGAGCTGGGAAGAGAGCTATTCACACCTGATTATCTTACATCAGGTAAGTTTGCAGCCTCTGAATTGCTAGGCAGTCGGGTGCTAGAGCTCTCTCCAGCCTGACCCGCCAGCTCTGTCTCAGCTCAGAAACCATGATTCCTTCCCTGCCCTTCTTGGCTGTTGGCCTCCTGTTAACCGTGGCTTTGGCCCAGACGGTCCAATTTCAGGAATATGTCTTTCTCCAGTTTCTGGGCTTAGACAAAGTGCCTTCGCCCCAGAGGTTCCAACCTGTGCCTTACATCTTGAAGAAAATTTTCCAGGATCGAGAGGCAGCAGCAACAAGTGTGGACTCCCGAGATTTCTGCTACATAAAGGATTTTGGTGTCCGCGGGAACGTACTCCGACTTCTCCCGGATCAAGGTAAGGAAATCAGGGAGGGTGCTTTCTCGAGAAAAGCCGGGCAGCGGGTGACAATGAAGAAAGGAAAGAAGGGGGGCAGTACCAATTACTGAAGGGTTTGTAGGAGGCCTTGTGCTGGTATTTTACATATTGTATTTCCTTTACTCCCCACTACGCCCTCACGTTCAGAAGGCAGGTACTCTTATCTGCTTTTTACCGATAAGGAAATTAAGTCTCAGACAGTAGACAATCTGGAAGCTACCCAAGATCATACAGCTAGCAGTGCGTGAACCAACTCAGGATTCAGATTCGGTTTGTTCAGAATCAACGCTTTTGTGCTACGGTTAAGGTGGGAGGAGTGGGGTGGAATTAGGGCCCAGGCTTCACTCTTCTGGCCACTATTGGTGCATTCTGGTGCCTATGATACGGCAAGCAAGGAGGCGAACGTGGGGAGTTCAGTTTGCCCGGGACTCTTGCTTCCCTTCTCCGCACCCCTCTCCCCCCATTCATTACTTTTGTTGGATGGAAAAGGCTATTGATTTGTGAGCACAGGGGCGCCTGGGTGGCTCAGTCGGTTAAGCGTCCGACTTCGGCTCAGGTCATGATCTCACCTTTCATCAGTTCAAGCCCGCATCGGGCTCTCTGCTGTCAGTATAGAGCCCGCTTCAGATCCTCTGTCTCTCTTTCTCTCTGTCCCTTCTCCACTCTCTCTCTCTCTGAAAAATAAATAAACACTGACAAATGATTTGTGAGTACAGAGCAATAACATATGCCATTGTCACACCCTTTATATGAGGATCTGAGTGAATGCCATTCAGTAATTTGTCAAACTGACCACCCACCCAAATTACCTAGGTCAGTTGTTAGAAGTTGACTCTCCAGCCCGGTTCCTGCCCTCACTCTCCCAATTCTTATTCAAGTCTTATTCAAAGTCAGAGATGGGTGTTGTAATCTGCATTTCTGTATAGCCCCCATGGTGGTGGGGGGCGGGCGCAGATCAGAAGAGGAATTGAGAGCCCTGATTGGTTAGTTTTATAGTAACTGGAGATAAAAGTTGAATACTTATTTGTCCAAGAAGCATTTGTTGGAGACCTACTAGGTGCTGGGAACTGTCCATGGCTATGAGAATATAGAAATTAAAGATAAAGTCTGCCCTCTAAGAGTTTATAGAAGGTCAAAGGGAAAAAAAAGGTCATAGTAGGGAAATAGAAAACATATAACTTCCATACTTTATGCTAAGTATTATTATGTAAATGACTCAGGGCCTTGGGGGTGGGGGGTTCAGGGAAAATTCCTGGAGGAAGGTTAAGGGGTGTGGGAAGCTAGTTTGAAGAGGTTCCATGGAAAGTAGAAAAGAGCTGAAGATACTTCCTTTCCTCCCCCAGGGAAAAAACGTTGGTTTTTATGGTGACCATAATCCTCTCAAATGACACAGGAAAAGGACATGATCTCCCCATCATCACTCCCTAACCAACACCTAGGGAAAATCACCATTAATAGTTGCCATATATATTCTTCCAGACTTTTCTTCTTTGCATATATTTAGAATAGAAACTTGTATTTTTTATTTCTTTTTTATTTTTTTAAAATTTTTTATTTTTTTATTTTTTTATTTGATTCTAATTTTTATTTATTTTTATTTATTTTTTTCCCCAGTATATGAAATTTATTGTCAGATTGGTTTCCATACAACACCCAGTGCTCATCTCAAAAAGGTGCCCTCCTCAATACCCATCACCCACCCTCCCCGCCCTCCCACCCCCGAAACTTGTATTTTTTAAATAAATGAGATCATACTATACATCACTCAAGTATGAATATCTCGTACAAATCAGAACTAAAAGTCACGATGAAGGGGCGCCTGGGTGGCGCAGTCGGTTAAGCGTCCGACTTCAGCCAGGTCACGATCTCGCGGTCTGTGAGTTCGAGCCCCGCGTCAGGCTCTGGGCTGATGGCTCGGAGCCTGGAGCCTGTTTCCGATTCTGTGTCTCCTTCTCTCTCTGCCCCTCCCCCGTTCATGCTCTGTCTCTCTCTGTCCCAAAAATAAATAAAAACATTGAAAAAAAAATAAATAAAAGTCACGATGATCTCATTGTAAGGATTACGTGATATTCCATTGTATAGACATACTATCATCTGTGTAACTGGTACTCTGTTGACAAATGTGGACATAATCTAAAAAAGAACAGCTTGACAATCATTTTTCTGGTAGCATGAGTGTCTAAGAATTTCTCACTTTCCCACAGTTTGACAGCAATCCTTATAGAAATATAATAGAAACTTATTGAAGTGTCACATAATACAGAAGGTGTGCAAATCATTGAGAACAGCGCAGTGAATTTTCACAGAATAATCAGCGCCCGGATTAAGAAACAGAACCGACGGGGGCGCCTGGGCGGCTCAGCCGGTTAAGAGTCTGACTTCGGCTCAGGTCATGATCTCCCGGTCCGTGAGTCCGAGCCCCGCGTCGGGCTCTGTGCTGACAGCTCAGAGCCTAGAGCCTGTTTCAGATTCTGTGTCTCCCTCTCTCTGCCCCTCCCCCGTTCATGCTCTGTCTCTTCCTGTCTCAAAAATAAATAAACTTAAAAAAAAAAAAAAGTTTAAAAAAAAAAAAGAAAGAAACAGAACAGACGGACCCTCACGCCCCCTTCTGGTTAATCCGACTCTTCAGCAAAAGTAACTTTCCTCCTGCCGTCTAACATTCTGTGTTAGTTTTGCCTGTTTCCCAACTTCAACTTCAGGTAAACGGAAATGTAAACTGTGTCCTTTTTTCTGTCTGGCTTCTTTCTCTCAACATTCTGTTTGTGAGATTTATCCCTGGTGTGTGTATTTTTAGTTCATTCTCATTGCTTACGGTATTTCATTCTCTGAATATATTACAATGTACTTATGTGTGCTACCCTGGAAGGCCATTGAGTAACAATACTCTTCTAGCTTTTAATTTTTGTTTAATTGGCAGGAAAACATGATCTCGCTGTTTTGATTTTTATTTCTTTAAAAAGGTGGCATGCATTTTCTTTAAAAAAAATTCTTTTAACGTTTATTTATCTTTGAGAAAGAGAGAGAGAGGGAGCACGAGAACAAGTGGGGGAGGGGCAGAGAGAGAGAGAGAAATACAGATACAGAATCCAAAGCAGGCTCCGAGCTGTCAACCCAGAGCCCTATGCCTGGTTCGAACCCACGAACTGAGAGCATAACCTGACCTGAAGTCGAACACTTAACTGACTGAGCCACCCAGGCACCCCAGGAGGAATGCGTTTTCAAATGGATAATGAATCATTCATTTTTACTTTTTTCAAATCATTGCGTATTTATACATTCTGGCCATTTTCTATTGAGGAGTCCTCTTTTTCTTAATGATTTCTAAGTCCTCTTAATCATTTGTAAAAGTTCTTTCTAATTGTGAATTTTCACCCATGCGTATTACGAGTATTCTTGGTTGTTCTTTGTGGTTTTAATTTTGTTAATGATGTCTTTTGAACATAGAAGTTTTTTTTCTTTTCTTTCTTTTTTTTTTTAATTTTTTTTTTTTTTAACGTTTATCCATCTTTGAGACAGAGAGAGACAGAGCATGAACGGGGGAGGGGCAGAGGGAGAGGGACACACAGAATCGGAAACAGGCTCCAGGCTCTGAGCTGTCAGCCCAGAGCCCGACGCGGGGCTCGAACTCACAGACCATGAGATCGTGACCCGAGCTGAAGTCGGACGTTTAACCCACTGAGCCACCCAAGCGCCCCTTTTTATTTTCATGCTCTCCAATCTGTCCATCCTTTCCATTCTGGCTTTGGCTTTTCTTTTATGCTTAAGGAATCTGATTTAGTGACAGGAAGAGGCAGGGAGACTGGCAGGTTAGAGTTCTAGCCTGGAACAGGAGAGGTCAACTTTTCAGACAAGTGGAGAGGGGTAAGTTCTGTGAAGACATCTCTGTATTGGACAGCCAACGTTTAAGAGAGGTGTCCCAGTGGAGTAGTAAGGGTAGAAGAATTGGAAACTAACAGAAAACTACCAAGTAAGAGGCAGAGACAGCGTATATAGACCCACCTTTGTAAAAAGATGGCCAGTGAGGGGCGCCTGGGTGGCTCAGTCGGTTGAGTGTCCGATTTCAGCCAGGTCACGATCTCGCAGTCCGCGAGTTCGAGCCCCGCGCCGGGCTCTGGGCTGATGGCTCAGAGCCTGGAGCCTGTTTCCAATTCTGTGTCTCCCTCTCTCTCTGCCCCTCCCCCATTCATGCTGTGTCTCTCTCTGTCTCAAAAATAAATAAACGTTAAAAAAATTAAAAAAAAAAATAAAAATAAAAAAATAAAAAAAAAGATGGCCAATGAGAAGAAAGGGAAAGATGATATGGTAGGCTTGAAGAGGATACTGGATAATTTCAAATGCTTAGTAATTTTTGGTTGTTGTAGTTTTAGAGAGAGAGAGAGTGCGGGGCAGGGCGGTGGGGGGGGGGGGCTGGGGGCCGGGAGGGGCAGAGAGAAAGAATCTTAAGCCCCTGGATCCCTGGATCATGACCTAAGCCTAAAATCAAGAGTCGGATGCTCAACCAACTGAGCCACCCGGGCACCCTGATTTTGTGATTTTGTTGGTTTTTGAATGAGACTTGAGAATGAAGGAGGAATGGTTAGCATGTTTGGGTTTCTGTTGTAATTTCTCCATAAGCCGATGACCTTAGAAAATACCTACTTAGGGTGAAGCCACCCTACCTAACAATAGGGTGGCATTAGGCCAAAGAGGTTATTTGCAGAGAGGGGAAAACTGAAGATGAAGGGATAAAAAAGGGGGGGGGATGAAAGTATTGACCTTTCTCTAAAGGAATAGGTAAGGTTTGAAAATCCAGGCAGAGAAGTCAGCTTTGAAAACAGGGAGAGTACATCTACAATTGCCAAAGATAACGGAGACGGGAGGGTCGCTTGTGGAGAAACTGGAGACATCACACTGCACCCCAACTTTCAGTGCAGTGGGACATGATGTCTTCAGAGACCCCAGACTAGGAATTGTTTCCACTGACAACTGTGGGCTTTAGATAAAGAATCATCTAAAGATGAAACATAAGGGATTTCGGGAGGGTCAGTCTTGGCTAGATGGTAGAAGGTTGTTTTGAAGTCAATCTGAGTAGTTAGATTTGGGCCAGCGACGCCTGACAGCCTACGATGTTCTTAAACGTTTTTGTGCCATGGGTCCCTTGGGCCGTTCTGTTGAAGCTAATGGATCCCCTCTCAGAGTAATGATTTATATGCCTAAAACTATTTAGGATTTCCAAAGAAATCAATTAAATATTGAGATACATTTATAAAAATATTTTAAACCAAATGTGTGCATAGTAATCTAGCATGGGTCCTTTATTAATGCAATCAATAAAACGATCTAGGGAAGGGACTATATTTACCTTAAATTGAAAGTAATGGGGGGCTCCTGGGGAGCTCAGTCAGTTAAGTGTCCAACTCTTTTTTTTTTTTCAACGTTTATTTATTTTTTTTGGGACAGAGAGAGACAGAGCATGAACGGGGGAGGGGCAGAGAGAGAGGGAGACACAGAATAGGAAACAGGCTCCAGGCTCCGAGCCATCAGCCCAGAGCCTGACGCGGGGCTCGAACTCACGGACCGCGAGATCGTGACCTGGCTGAAGTCGGACGCTCAACCGACTGCACCACCCAGGCTCCCCTAAGTGTCCAACTCTTGGCTTCAGCTCAGGTCGTGATCTCAGGGTTCACGAGATCGAGCCCTACATTAGGCTCTGCATTGACAGCACAGAAACTGCCTAAGATTTTCTCTCTTTCCCTCCCCTGCTGGCACTCTCTCTGTCTCTCTCAAAATGAGTAAATAATTAAAAAAAAAAAAAAAAAAGGAAAGTAGTATGAGCATAAATTTATTTTAAGATGTTCGCAACAATTTAATCTACGAACGTACATATGATTTTTACTGGTAACGGTGTCATAGGTCCTATTAGGATTTGTTTGTTGCCTATGTTCATAATTGAAAGAAAGGCCAAATTTCATTTAGAGTTCCACTGAAATAAAGATATCATTCTTTTTCCCATCCAAGTTCATGGGCCTTCTAAATTCTATCCAGGACCCCTTGGGGACCTGCAGATGCGAAGATAAGAACCTCTGGTCGTGAATGAGGAGTGGGAGAAACAAATCCTCCCAATGGTAGGGTTCGAGTCTAACTGATCATTTCCTGCCCTTGTTTGGTATATGTGACTATCGTATAACATTTGATATTTATGTCATAATGGCGGATACGAAGTCAACTATGTTATGGTGACTCTTACATCTCTGTTCCCATCTAGGTCTCTTTCTTTACTCCAGGAAACTTTCCCAGGCCTCCTCTTGCCTCCAGAAGTTCCTCTACTTTAACCTGTCTGCCATTAAAGAGAAGGAACAGTTAACAATGGCCCAACTGGGCCTGGATTTGGGGCCCAACACTTACTATAAGCTGGGACCAGAACTGGAGTTGGCTCTGTTCCTGGTTCAGGAGCCTCAGGAGGGGGACCAGCCCATCCCTAAACCGGGTAGAATGCTTGTGTTACAGTCAGTACCACGGCCTCAAGGCGTCGTTCACTTCAACCTGCTGGATGTGGCTAAGGATTGGAATAACGACTCCCAGAAGAACTTGGGTTTGTTGCTAGAGATACTGGTCAAAGGAAACAGAGACATTGGGGTGACTTTTCAGCTTCAGGACGCCTGTGCCAGACTGAGACAGTCCCTTCGTGCCTCCCTGCTGGTGGTGACTCTCCACCCTGAGCAGTGTCACCCTTCGTCCCGAAAAAGGAGGGAAGCCATCCCCGCCCCGAAGGCTCCTTGCAGGAACCTCTGCCATCGCCATCAGCTATTCATCAACTTCCGGGACTTAGGGTGGCACAAGTGGATTATCGCTCCCAAAGGGTTCATGGCGAACTATTGCCACGGAGATTGTCCTTTCTCTCTGACCACCTCCCTCAACAGCTCCAATTATGCTTTCATGCAAGCCCTGATGCATGCAGTTGACCCAGAGATCCCCCAGGCGGTCTGTGTCCCCACCAAGCTGTCCCCCATTTCCATGCTGTATCAGGACAATGATGACAACGTCATTTTACGACACTATGAAGAAATGGTGGTTGATGAATGTGGCTGTGGGTAGGCCGTCAGAAATAGAAAATAGGAGTGTTCTTAGGGTAAATCTAATAAAACTCGCGGCTTGGTCTAAGACTTCTTGGATCTGAAATATCAATGTATTTATGTTTACAGTTTGTCTTCTTGGAAAATCCGTCATCACTAATGATACCCTTAATTACACACACACACACACACACACACACACACACACACACACTTAGCCGCAATGATCTAACATAGGCATGATGCGATTGACAGTATATTAGACACTGGATATAAGAAAACTGGCATTTATTGGTGGTCTAATGGCAGGCATTATTCTACATGTTACCTATAAATGTTATTTCACTGTTTCTTGAAGTGGGCCTTACTGTTCTTACGGTTTATACTTCATAGATAGAGCAGCCGAACAATACGTTTCCTTAAAGTCATCAACTTTCCCTGGCAGATCTCATAGGCTAACAATGTCACTTAAAAAAATCATTTTGAGGGGCGCCTGGGTGGCGCAGTCGGTTAAGCGTCCGACTTCAGCCAGGTCACGATCTCGTGGTTCGTGAGTTCGAGCCCCGCGTCAGGCTCTGGGCTGATGGCTCGGAGCCTGGAGCCTGTTTCCGATTCTGTGTCTCCCTCTCTCTCTGCCCCTCCCCGTTCATGCTCTGTCTCTCTCTGTCCCAAAAATAAATAAAAACGTTGAAAAAAAAAATCATTTTGAGGGGGCTCCTGGGTGGCTCAGTTGCTCGGACAGAGCAGAGCCTGCTTGGGATTCTTTTCCTCTCTCTCTGCCCCTCCCCCACTTTCTCTCTCCCTCCCTCCCCCTCCCCCCCCAAATTAGTAAACTTAAAAAAAGAAGAAAACTGGTGGGGCACCTGAGTGGCTCAGTCAGTTGAGTATCTGACTTCGGCTCAGGTCATGATCTCACGGTTCATGAGTTCGAGCCCCACATCGAGCTCTGTGCTGACAGCTCAGAGCCTGGAATCTGCTTTGGATTCTGTGTCTCCCTCGCTCTCTGCCCCTCCCCCGCTCGCACTCGGCTCTCTCTCTTTCTTGAAAATAAACGTTAAAAATATTAAAAAAAAAAAAAGTAATCTGACCAAAGGTGTTTAGGAGATAATGTGAGATTTTATTTTTAAAAAAAATTTTTTTTTTTGACATTTATTTATTTTTGGGACAGAGAGAGACAGAGCATGAACGGGGGAGGGGCAGAGAGAGAGGGAGACACAGAATCTGAAACAGGCTCCAGGCTCTGAGCCATCAGCCCAGAGCCCGACGTGGGGCTCGAACTCACGGACCGCGAGATCGTGACCTGGCTGAAGTCGGACGCTTAACCGACTGCGCCACCCAGGCGCCCCAAGAGATAATGTGAGATTTTAGAAGGGAAGTGTGTACAATCAAAATAGGTTCCTTAAACCAGCTGGCATTGAAATATTAAAATAGAGGAGGGCCTGTGTGGCTCAATCAGTCGAGCAACTGAATCTTGGTTTCAGCTCAGGCCACGATCCCAGGGTCATGGATCGAGCCCCAGGTTAGGCTCGATGCTGAGCCTGGAGCCTGCTTGAGATTCTCTCTCTCTCTCTCTCCCTCTGCCCCTCTCCCCCCTCGCACTTCTCTCTCTCTAAAATAAAATAAAATATCAGAATAGAAATAGTAATAATAATAAAATGTCATTATGCTGCTCTTGGTGGTGTTTTCAAAATATTTACTTATTTATTTTGAGAGAGAAAGAGAGCACGAGCGCACACGCGGGGGCAGGGCAGAGAGAGAGGAAGACAGAGAATCCCAAGTAGACTCCATGCGGTCAGTGCAGAGTCGGACTGGGGGCTCCGAGCAACCCACAGACCCTGGGATCATGACCTGAGCCCAAAGAGTCATCTGACTCACCCGACCGAGCCACCCCGGTGCCCCACTGTGGTTAGTTGATAACCAAAGTATTCGAGAAGTGAAAATATTAGAAAAGTAATACTTTCAGACTAGAATGAAAAAAAATGGAGGTTTGAATAAAACTTCAAGTGCTCATTGATAATTAAGAAAAACCAGGTGTGGGGTGCCTGGCTGACTCAGTCAGAAAAGCTTGTGACTCTTGACCCTGGAGTTGTGAATTTGAGCCCCATTTTGGGTGTACAGATTCTTTAGTCTTTATTTTCATTTATTTTTTTTTTAAAGCAGGCTTCGACTTTTTTTTTTTTTAATTTTTTAAAATGTTTTTGTATTTATTTTTGAGACAGAGAGAGACAGAGCATGAGCAGGGGAGGGGCAGAGAGAGAGGGAGACACAGAATCCGAAGCAGGCTCCAGGCTCCGAGCCGTCAGCACAGAGCCCGTCTCGGGGCTCAAATTCACGGACTGTGAGGTCATGATCTGAGCCGAAGTCGGTCGCTCAACCGACTGAGCCACCCAGGTGCCCCAGGTGTACAGATTATTTAAAAATAAAATCTTGGGGCGCCTGGGTGGCTCAGTTGGTTAAGCATCTGACTTCAGCTCAGGTCATGATCTCGCGGTTTGTGAGTTCGAGCCCCACATCTGGCTCTGTGCTGACAGCTCGGAGCCTGGAGCCTCCTTCGGATTCTGTGTCTCCCTCTCTCTCTGCCCCTCCCGTGCCCATGCTCTGCCTCTCTCTGTCAATAATAAACGTAAAAAACAAAACAAAACAAAGAAAACATTAAAAAATAAATAAATAAATAAAATGTTAAAGAAATTTTTTTTTTTTTTATTTCAGAGACAGCAAGCAAGCAGGGGAGAGGGACAGAGGGAGAGAGAGAATCTTAAGGAGGCCCCATGCTCAGTGCAGAGCCCGAGGGGAGGCTCGATCCCTGATCTTGGGATCATGACCTGAGCCGAAATCAAGAGTTGGATACTCAATCAATTGAGTCAGCCAGGAGCCCCCAGAATAAAATCTTTAAAAAAATAAAAATGAGGGGCACCTGGGTGGCTCAGTCGGTTAAGCGTCCGACTTCAGCTCAGGTCAAGATCTCGCAGTCCGTGAGTCCGTGAGTTCGAGCCCCGCATCGGGCTCTGGGCTGATGGCTCAGAGCCTGGAGCCTGCCTCCGATTCTGTGTCTCCCTCTCTCTCTGCCCCTCCCCCGTTCATGCTCTGTCTCTCTCTGTCTCAAAAATAAATAAACATTAAAAAAAAAATTAAAAAATAAATAAAAAAGAAACCATTGGCTCTATGTTCTAGTAATTCTTCAATATGGAGCACATAACTAAGCAGTCTTTATCTGCAGACAAGCCTCTGTATTTCAGGGACAAAATTCAATCACTTTCAGAATTTGACTTCTCATCTCTCTGGGGCCTTTCAACTCTCTTGGCCTGCTTTTTTTTTTTTTTTTCATGTTTATTCTATTTTTGAGGGGGGGGGAGCAAGCGTAAGTGGGGGGAGGAGCAGAGAGAGAGGGGACACAGAATACCAAGAAGGCTCTGTGCTGACAGCAGAACGCTCCATGTGGGGCTTGAACTCACGAACCATGAGATCATGACCTGAACTGAAATCACGAGGCGGACACTTTCCTGACTGAGCCACCCAGGTGCCTCTCTTGGCCTGCTTTATACCTAGGGAGGTGAACGCTGACGTCCGTGTGCCCTCACCATTGTTCTGGAAAGGCAGAGGAAGGAGAGTGGCCCACAGAAAACTGGAGTCTAGTGAGAGCTGTTTCCCAGTGAACAGGAACAAGGCTGACGACTGCACAAAAAGCCGGGACCTGAGTCCACTCTTACATGTATTCCAGAATTTCTGTTTCAGGTCCCCGAATCCATCATCCTTTCTCTGGTAGAGGACGCCCAGATGGCCATGGGTGCCGAGCACTTGGTCACATGGCACCTTGGCCACGGTGGCCACGGCAATGCATGTTCCAGCAGGGGCAGCTATGCGTAGTCGTGTAGTCGAGGTTGGTGTGGAAGGCCACACCGCGCCCTGCTGGTGACTCTGCACCGGCTCCTTGGGCCACGCCTGCCTCCGCCCCCTGCCCTCCAGAACCGACCGTCAGTGACTGTCTATTACACACCAATTACTGCACTAGGTCCTGGGAAATAAAGATAGATGGTCACTTTTTTCACGGAGCTTCGAATCTAGCATATGTGGCTAAAATGTATTTGAATACGTACAAGCAAAAAATATCAGCATATACCCCAGGATATGAATATTTAACTATTCACAACTTACATGTGTTAACTATTGTATTATTCTATCGCGCATATGTGAAAATACTCATATTAAGGTTTTACTCTTATTTAAGTTTATTTTGAGAGAGAGAGAGAGAGAGAGAGCAGGGGAGAGACAGAGAAAGAGGGAGAGAGAGAGAATCCCAAGGAGGCTCTACATTGACAGCGTAAGACCCCTATGTGGGGCTTGAACTCACGAACTATGAGATCATGACCTGAGCCAAAATCAAGAGTCAGACCAAAATCAGACACTTGGCCAATTGAGCTACCCAGGTGCCCCTAAAGTGTTACTTTCAGATAAAATAAATACAGGTTCTGGTTTTTTTTTTTTTTTAATGTTTATTTATTTTTGAAGAGGGGGGGGCAGAGAGAGAGAGGGAGACGCTGAATCCAAAGCAGACTCCAGGTTCCACACTGTCAGCGCAGATCCTGACTCGGGGGTCGAACTCACAAACCGTACGATCATGACCTGAGCCCAAGTCAGGCTCTTAACTGACTGAGCCACCCAGGCGCCCCTAGATAAAACAAATACAAACAGAAGTTGTAATGCTTTCTTCTCTTACCTCAATGTTTCAGGGATAGGAGTTCTAATATCTTCTACCCCTCCCCGCCCCACCCTCCGGGATGTTTCAGGGTGCACATCCCCTAACTGCACGCACCGGACTTTAAAGCCCAACCGACCACAATTCCTGAGGCTGCGTTGCCGAAGTCGCTTCTGCATTGATCGGAAGCGTGACTGCTGGATTTCCTTAGTCCACTCAGGGTTTTGATTTGGGTTCTGTGTCTATATTATTTTTACATATTTGTATTTTATTTATTTATTTATTTATTTATTTATTTATTTATTTATTTTTACAATTTCTAATGTTTATTTCTGAGAGAGAGACAGAGAGCAAGTGGGGGGGGGGTGTGGCGGGGCAGAGAGAGAGGGAGACACAGAATCAGAAACAGGCTCCAGGCTCTGAGCTGTCAGCACAGAGCCTGACGCGGGGCTCGAACTCACGGACCTCGAGATCGTGACCTGAGCCGAAGTCGGCCGCTTAACCGACTGAGCCACCCAGGCGCCCTGCCCCTGTTTATTTTAAAATAAGAAGTGAGGCGAGCCTGGGTGGTTCAGCCAGACAGCGCGGAGCCCGCTTCAGATCCTCTGTCTCCCTCTCTCTCTCTGCCCCTCCCCTGCTCACGCTCTCCCTCTCTCTCTCAAAAAGAAATAAACATTAAAAAAAAAAAAAAAATGAAATAAGAAATGAGGCATGAGTATCAGGACCCCCAGGGTTATTCGAGGGTTATTTTCTCACCAATTGTTTCTCCCTTCAAAACAACATTAAACACTCAATTATTGTCACAGAGTTTTCTGTGCTGTGCTTGTGAGTAGAATACTTAGAGGAGCTAAAAAGTAGGGTGTTGGCTGGTCCCGGAGGCAGAGGGTGGCTGCGAAGAAGATAGCTCTGAAGGTTTCAACTGGAAAAAAGTTTGGAGGTTGGTCAGAGACTGGTGGAAGGGGCATCCCTGGGTCTGTTCCATCCACACATTGTTGGAGCAAGAGACGGATCCATGGGACCACCGGGGGCACTGCCCTCTCTTACTTTTTTTTTTTTTCTAATCGTTTAAGTATGTCTATACCCTACATGGGGCTCGAACTCACAACCCAGAGATCAAGCGTTGCATGTTCCACTGACCCAGCCAGCCAGGCAGCCAGGCACCCCTTCTCTTACTCTTTTTATTCAATTGTTTGCTTAGCAATATTAAACAGGAGGTTGGTACAATTATTCTGGGGCCAATATTTATCACGTATTTGACAACCATGACCTTTGCCGCGTTGCAGCAAATGTAAAATTTACCTTTCTGAGAAAGATGCGTACAGATGTTTTGGAAAGTGACTTGAGAGTGATGGGTTTACCTACAATCCGTATTTCCATTTTTCAAAAAAAGAATAATTATGCAGTGATTAATGCGGGTAATTGCCCAAGGTCTCCTGACCAGTAATTAAATAAATAGCTGTTTTGAAAGGAAGCGTATGATAACTACCATAGACATGGAGAATGCAAGTAGAAACTGAAAGGAAGGAGCGAATCCATCTAAATCAAACAAGAAGGGCTGCTTTTATATGGGCAGTCGGAGACAGTAGGGTTTTGATAGATGAAGAAGGGGGCTGGCGGGTAGGGAATTTTAGCCTAGCGAAAAGCTAGAGCAAAGGAGTGCCTGGCTGGCTCATTTGGTAGAGCACGTTGATAGAGGAGTTGTGAGTTCAAACCACACGTTGGGCGTAGAGCTTATTTAGAAAGAAGAAAGAAAGAAAGAAAGAAGAAAGAAAGAAAGAAAGAAGAAAGAAAGCGATAGCAAAGGCAGGAAATAGATGGCAGAAACTGAGGACTTATTTATAGGGTATGGCTCTTCTGCCCTCTGGCGATTAAAAGAAGGAAGAGCAAATCTATTAAAATCTATAGTTCCTTCCATCTGGAGGATCAAGGGTGAGGCCAAGAACCTGATAAAACATGTAGACTTTCCCCAGAATATAATACATATAAACACACAATATTTTGCAAACAATTTCAGTTGCTTCATGGAATCCCTGCCGTAGACTATAGGATTGTGAGAAAACATTCTTCTTAAGTCAGGTATCTTCCTCCCTCCCTCCTTCCTTCCTTCCTTCCTTCCTTCCTTCCTTCCTTCCTTCTTTCCTTCTTTCTTTCCTTCCTTCCTCACAACCTTCCTCTCTCTCTCTCTCTTTTTCTTTTTCTTTTTTTAAATTTTTTTTTCAACGTTTTTATTTATTTTTGGGACAGAGAGAGACAGAGCATGAACGGGGGAGGGGCAGGGAGAGAGGGAGACACAGAATCGGAAACAGGCTCCAGGCTCTGAGCCGTCAGCCCAGAGCCCGACGCGGGGCTCGAACTCACGGACCGCGAGATCGTGACCTGGCTGAAGTCGGACGCTTAACCGACTGCACCACCCAGGCGCCCCTCTCTCTCTTTTTCTGTCTGTCTCTTCATGACCCTGTGTGTGAGAGAGAGAAGTACACATGAACTCTTTTGTAATACTTCATTTCTTTTAAGGGACATATTTCTTACATCATTTCTTTCTTTTTGCATTCATATCTTTATGGTACGTTTATTATTATAACTGCCCCTTCAACCATTCTCCACACTTCAGCTACAGTGGGACCTCTAAAACCCAATTCTCTTCATATCACTTCCTTGTGGTACTGAGTTCTGTCTTGCCTTAGACAAGACAATGCCCTGACACTACTTGGAAAACTCCTCTCCCTTTTGTTTGCCTTTCTCCAATTAACTTAAAAAAATGTTTTTAATGTTTATTTATTTTTGAGAGACAGAGCGTGAGTGGGGGAAGGGCAGAGAAAGAGGGAGACACAGAATCCGAAGCAGGCTCCAGGCTCTGAGCTGTCAGCACAGCGCCCAACGCAGGGCTCGGACTCACGAATGTGAGCTCATGACCTGAGCCAAAGTCGGACACCTAACAAAGTGAGCCACCCAGGCACCCTGCTAATGTGATATATGGCCTTTTGTGACTGGGTTCTCTCACTGAGGACAATGTTCTCAAGCTTCATCTCTGTTGTAACATGTGTCAATCCTTCCTTTTTAGAGCTGAATACTACTTCACTGTATGGATATACCACAACTTATTTATCCATTCATCCGTTGATGGACATTTGAATTGTGTGTACCTTTTGGCTATTATGAGTAACACCGCTATGAATGTTCACATACAAGTTTTTGTGTGAACATATGCTTTTAATTCTTTTAGAAGTGTCAAATCCTATGGTTACTTTATGTTTAATGTTTTGAGGGACTGCCACGCTGTTTTCCACAGTGGTCGTACCCACCATTTTACATTGCTAACAGCAACGCATGAGAGTTCAAGTTTTTCCATAGCCTCACTACCCCTTGCTATTGTCAATTTTTTTGTAATTTTAATGATTTAATTTTAGCGAGTGAGAGAGAGAGAGCATATGTGAGCTGGGAGAGGGGCAGAGGGAGAAAGAGAGAGAGAGAGACAGAGAGAGACTCTTGAGCAAGCTCCATGCTTAGCACAGAACCTGACACGGGGCTCGATCTCATAACCTGAGCCTGAACCAAGAGTCGGGCACTGAACCGACTGAGCCACTCAGGCACCCCTCAAATTTAAAAAAAAAAATTTTTTTTTTTTCTCAACGTTTATTTTTGGGACAGAGAGAGACAGAGCATGAACGGGGGAGGGGCAGAGAGAGAGGGAGACACAGAATCGGCAACAGGCTCCAGGCTCTGAGCCATCAGCCCAGAGCCCGACGCGGGGCTTGAACTCACGGACCGCGAGATCGTGACCTGGCTGAAGTCGGACGCTTAACCGACTGGGCCACCCAGGCACCCCTCAAATTTTTTGATTAAAGCAATCCTAGTGGTTATGAAGAGGCATCTTGTTGTGATTTTGACTTGGATTTTCCTAATGATTAATGATGTTGAGCATCTTCTCGTGTGCTTATTTGCTATTTCTCTACCTTTGGAGAAATGTCTATTCAACTCCTTCACCCATTTTAATTGGGTTATTTGATTTTTTTTATGGGTGAGCTGCAATAATTGTGATACTAGATCCTTATTAGATATATAACCGGCAAATATTTTCTCTCATTCTGAGCTGTCTCTTCACTTTCTTGATAGTGTCCTCTTTTAATGTGATGAAGTCCAATTGATCTATTCTGCTGTTGTTCTTTGTGCGTTTGGTATCCTGTTTAAAATAAGCTGTTGCCTAATCCAAAGTCATGAACTTGTGTGCCTACTTCTAAAAAAATTTGTTTCGGGGCGCCTGGGTGGCTCAGTCGGTTAAGCCTCCGACTTCGGCTCAGGTCACGATCTCACGGTTTGTGGGTTCGAGCCCCGCATCGAGCTCTGTGTTGACAGCTCAGAGCCTGGAGCCTGCTTCAGATTCTGTCTCCCTCTCTCTCTGCCCCTCTCCTGCTCACACTCTGTCTCTCTGTCTCTCTCTCTCTCTCAAAAATAAACATTAAAAAAATTAAATCTCTCTCAAAAATAAACATTAAAAAAATTAAAAATTTTTAGAATTAAAAAAAAATTTTTTTAACGTTTATTTATTTTTGAGACAGAGAGAGACAGAGCATGAACAGGGGAGGGTCAGAGAGAGGGAGACACAGAATCTGAAACAGGCTCCAGGCTCTGAGCTGTCAGCACAGAGCCCGACGCGGGGCTTGAACTCACTGAGATCGTGACCTGAGCCGAAGTTGGCCGCTTAACCGACTGAGCCACCCAGGCGTCCCCAAAATTAAAAATTTTTAGAAGTTTGTTGATTTACTTAATCCCTATGCCCAATGTACAACTTGAACTCTAGACCCTGGGATCAAGAGTCACATGCTTTTCTAACTGAGCCAGCCGGGGGCCCCGCCTACATTTTCTTCCTAAGAGTTTGATAGTGTTGCTCTCACCTACTATCCCTCCTCTTCAAATACAACATTTTATGTTATGTGGGTTTTAACCCAATTAAAAATTTAAAAAAGAGTAAAATCAATTTTACCCATACTCTAGATGTATGGATTTATTTCTGTGGTAGATCTTGCATATGTTTCTATAGGGGTTCAGAAAATGTCTTCCCCAAATATGCCACTTGGGAATATTGATTATCGTGAGTCGAAGGTACTTGAGAAACGGTGGGCACAAGGACACTCTGACCCTCCTTTGTGCCCCTGAAAGTAGGAGATAAATCTCTCATGTGAACAGTACCCTGCTGTACCAGGAGGGTGGAAAGCAGAGACAGGCAGTTTCGGGTTGAGAAGGCTGTATAAACAAGTCTTGTTACCTCTTCAGCATTTTCACTATCTAAAGCTCAAACCCCTTTGTCTAGGGGCACTTGGATTGCTCAGTCAGTTGAGCATCTGACTCTTGATTATGGCTCAGGTCATGGTCCCAGGGTCTCGGGATCGGGCCCAGGAGGGCGTGGAGCCTGCTTACGATTACCTCTCTCTCTTTCTCTCTCTCCCTACCCCCTCTCCCTGCTCTGCCCCTCTCCTCTGCTCACCCTTTCTCTCTCTCTCAAATAATATTAAAAAATAAAAAAATATATAAAGTAATGAGTCAGTGGCATTTCAGAAAAAATTCCTTTGTCTCGTCAATTTGTCAATTCTTCACAAATTTATTGTTTCTTTGCATAATAGGTATGAAAGTTCCCTGCCTTGGTCACTCCTTTGAGTCTCATGTCTTTGTGGGGTTCCTGTATGTACGTACATATCCTCCCGTTAATCTGTTTTTTTGTTACAGGGGTCTCAGCCAAGAATGTGAAAGGGTAGAGGGAAATTTTTTGCCTCCCACTGACTGGTCAAGGGATAAAAAGAGAAAAAAACAAAAAAGAAATCAAGTTTAAAGGAAAGGCAATAAAAACCACAGATGTGAATAAAATTATAAAAATATAAGACAATATTAAAATTATAAAACAATTATATAAGACAATTATAAAAATATAAGACAATATTAGGTGGCAGTTTGACATTAACAGAATAAAGAGAAAACTCATAATCATCCCCAAAGATGCGAAAGAATAATATGGCAAAATTCATGGCCATTTATGGGAAAAATTCTCAACAAACTAGAAAGGAACTTCTTTAGCCCCATAAAGGGCAGCTGTAAAAAAAACCTACAACTAATGAATAACTGAATGCGTTTCTCCAAAGATCTTGAACAAGTTTGGAATACTCATTCTTATCTTCTCTATTGAACATTTATTAGAAAATTTAGCCATCCCAATAAGGCAGTAAGAAGAAATGAAAAGGCACAAATGTTGGAAAGGAAGGAGTAAAACTGTTTATTTGTAGATAACATGATTATGTGCCTGGGAAATCCTAAGGAATCTACAAAGACTCCCCATAAAACCATTAGAAGTAAGTGAATTTAGCAAGCTGACAAGGTTAGAAGCTACAAATGAATCAATTCTACTTCCGTATACTGTTATTTATTTATTTATTTTTATTAATAATTTGTTTAAACATTTATTTAATTTTGAGAGACTGAGCACAAACAGGGGAGGGGCAGAGACAGAGGGAGACAGAATCCGAAGCAGGCTCCGGGCTCTGAGCTGTCAGCACAGAGCCTGACGCCAGCTCGAACCCATGAACCATGAGATTGTGACCTGAGTGGAAGTCAGATGCTTAACCGACTGAGGCACCCAGGTGCCCCCTGCGTTTTTCTTAAGTTTGTTTATTTATTTTGAGAGAGACAGAGAGCATGTGGGAGGGGCAGAGAGAGAGAGGGAGACAGAATCCCAAGCAGCCTCCTCACTGTCAGCACAGAGACCAACGTGGGGCTCCAACCCACGAACCTCGAGATCACGACCTGAGCCGAAATCAAGAGTCTGACGCTTAACCGAGTAAGCCACCAAGGTGCCCCTCTAAAACCTCTTAAAAAATAATTAAAGAAGACTGTTTAGAGTGATGCAAACAAACTTTAACACCTTGATGAAGCAAATGGTCTCCTTTTGGGGAATTGCAAAATGGGGCAGAAGGCAGGAAGCTTTTAGAGGATAAAGAACAAGGAAAAAAAAAATGAAAACATCTGATTGCTTGGGGCCACATAGTCCACTTTGGGGTGAGAAGGCACAGAGTGGGCTTGGGGTTTGGAGATCGGCTGCTCTGGATATGCTGTGTTTCTGGCAAGGGGAGCATTTACTGGGACACAGAAGGTACCTACAGTTTGGTCTGCTGACATGACAGAGAGGGTGGCCGCAGCTCTATCGTGATCCAGAAATTTCCTTGAACAACACCGTCAATGAAGAGTTAGAAGATAAAATTGAAAAACGAATACCATTTACCATCCAATGAAAAACATTACGGGGCGCCTGGGTGGCGCAGTCGGTTAAGCGTCCGACTTCAGCCAGGTCACGATCTTGCGGTCCGGGAGTTCGAGCCCCGCGTTGGGCTCTGGGCTGATGGCTCAGAGCCTGGAGCCTGCTTCCGATTCTGTGTCTCCCTCTCTCTCTGTCCCTCCCCCGTTCATGCTCTGTCTCTCTCTGTCCCAAAAATAAATAAATGTTGAAAAAAAAATTAAAAAAATAAATAAATAAAAAAGAAAAACATTACATTTTTAAGGGATACATTTCATAAACTGTCCAAAATGTTACTAACAATTACAAAACATTGCTGAGCGGAGTTAAAGACCTAAATAACCGAAAAAATAAGCCATGTTTGTGATTTGGAATACCCAATATTTTTGTAAATTAAAAGAAGTTTTTTTATTTTAGAGATAGAGTATGAGCTGGGGACAGGGGCAGACAGAGAGGGAAAGAGAGAGAGAGAGAGAGAGAGAGAGAGAGAGAGAGAGAGAGAGAGAACCTCAAGTAGGCTCTATGCTCAGCCCGATGCTGGGCTCTGAAGGCATGAACCATGAAGTCATGGCCTGAGCCAAAATCCAGAGTCAGACACCTACCGGACTGAACCACCAGGTCTCTGGATACCCAATATTTTAATGTTTCAGTTCTATTCAAGTGCATCTAGAAACTCAACACAATACCAATCCAAATCCCAGGAGGAATGTTTGTAAAAATCGACAGACTTAAATTTATATAGCCAAAGCAATTTATTTATTTTAGTTTATTACATTTTTTTTTAATGTTCACTTATTTTTGAGAGAGAGGGAGACAGAGGGTGAGCAGGGGAGGGGCAGAGAGAGAGAGGGAGACACAGAATCTGAAGCAGGCTCCAGGCTCTGAGCCATCAGCACAGAGCCCGATGCGGGATCGAACTCATGGACGGCAAGATCATGACCTGAGCCAAAGTCAGAAGCGTAACTGACTGAGCCACCCAGGCACCCCTATATAAGCCAAAGCAACTTGGAAACATTGGGAAAATAAAAATTTATACTACTAATATTAAGACTTATTATAAATCTACAAGAATTATAGCAGTGTGATATAAGCAGAATGATAGGCATATAGATCAATGGAATGAAAGAGAGATTTGATTCCACACTGTATGATTGATTGGTTTTTCAGTAAAGGTGCCAAGGTAATTCCGTAGGAAAGGTACAGACCTTTCAACAAATAGTGCTAAAAACCAAGCATCCATGTGGGGGGAGATGATATAGAAAATCTACTTTGAACTGAATGTTTGTGTCCCCCCCCCCCACATTTAACCCCTGTTAAAGTCTTAATCCTCCCCATGTGGAGAGGAGCCTCTAAGGAAGTAATTAAAGTCAAATGGGGTCCTGATCTAACAGGATCAACGTCCTTATAAGAAGAGACCTGCGCGAGCTACCTACTAACGGTCTGAGCCCTCTGAACTTGCGAACACAAGGAAAGGTCACGTGAAAACAGAGCAAGACAGCAGTGTCTTACAAGCCAGGAAGAGAGTTCTCACCAGAAACCAAATTGGTTGGAACCTTGATCTTGGACTCCTAGCCTCCAGAACTGTGAGAAAAGAAACTTCTGTTGTTTAAGCAACCCAGTCTGTGGTATTTTGTTACGACAGCTCTAGCTAATAATATCCACATGGACAAAAAGGAACCCTGACCCTTAAATTATACCATAGGCAAAAATTAACTGAAAGAAACAGATTATAGAACGAATATAAAAGTGGGGCACCTGGCTAGCTCAGGCGGTAGAGGGTGCAACTCTCAATCCCGGGGTTGTGAGTTCAAGCCCCACGTTGAGAGTGGGGATTACTTAAAACTTACTTTCAAGTTACTTAAAAATTACTCTTAAGTTATTTTAAAATACTTAAAAAGAAAAATCTTCAAAAACCCAGAAAGCTAAAACCTGAAACTATTTTCCTGCCCTTCGAGTAGGTACTAATTTTACAGACACGATCCACAAAACACTAACCATAAAAAAAAAAAATTGACAAATTGAGTTTCGTCAAAGTGGAGAACTTCTTTTCTTCAGAAGAGACACCATTAAGGAAATGAAAAGGCAAGTGTGTTTACATATATAACAAAGGAATTGTATCCACAATGTATAAAGAACTCTTATAACTCAGAAGACAAACAACCCGTAAGAAATGGATAAAATGCTCAGACTTTAGAAAAGAAGATATGTAAATAACTAATGAGCACGTGAAAAGATGGTCAACATCAGGGCAATGCTAGTAAAAATCACAATTAGATACTACCATACCCACAAAAATGATTGCTACTTTAAGAGCTGACACTCCCAAAGGCTGAAACTCTCGCACCCTCTTGGTGGGAATGTGAACTGGTATAAACATTTGGCATTTTCTTGAGTTAAATATATGCTTACCTACTTGATCCAGCAATTCAACTGCCAGATTCTTTTTTTTTTTTTAAATGTTTAGTTATTCTTGAGAGAGAGAGAGAGAGACAGAGTGTGAGTGGGGGAGGGTCAGAGAGAGAGGGAGACACAGAATTTGAAGCGGGCTCCAGGCTCTGAGCTGTCAGCACAGAGCCTGACGCGGGGCTCAAACCCACAAACCACGAGATCGTGACCTGAGCCGAAGTCGGACATTTAACTGACGGAGTCACCTAGGCGCCTCAGGCGTCTTTTTTTTTTTTTTTAATATTTATTTATTTTGAGAGAGAGATAAAGTGTGAGCAGGGGAGAGGCAGAGAGAGAGAGGGAGAGAGAATCCCAAGTAGGCTCCGTGCTATCAGTGCAGATCCCAAGTGTGGGGCTCCATCCCTAACATTGAGATCATGAGCTGAGCCCAAACCAAGAGTTGGATAGACGCTTAGTTGACTAAGCCACCAGGCACCCTTCTCTGACTGATTCTTTTGCATCACTCTTATAAGGGTACTTTTGAGTAGATTGAGACCACACAGGATGGGATAATCTTTTCACCTCAAGATCCTTAACTTAACCACACCTGCAAAGTCCCTTATGCCATTGTAAGGTACCATATTAGAAGGTTCCAGGTGTTACGATGTGGCCATCTCTGGGGGGGTTGGTATTCTACTTAGCACCCACATAACTTTTAAACACTTGGCTCCTGGGGCGCCTGGGTGGCTCAGTTGGTTAAGCATCCGACTCTTGATTTCAGCTCAGGTCGATTTCACGGTTTGTGAGTTTGAGCCCTGCCTTGGGCTGTTCACTGACAGCACGGAGTCTGCTTGGGATTCTCTCTCTCTCCCTCGTTCTCTATCCCTTCCCCTGCTCATGCTCTGTCTCTCTCTCAAAAAAAAAAAAAATCAAGAAAGAAAACTTAAAAGCAAAAAAAAAAAGAAACGCTTGGATTCTGAAGGACCTTCATTTATGAGGTGGCACTTCTGCCCTTTCTTCGTAACTCTTTTTTTGATTTTTTAAAATGTTTATTCATTTTGAGAGAGAGAGAGAGAGAATGTGATCGAGGAAAGGAGACACAGAATCCGAAGCAGGCTCTGGGCTCTGAGCTGTCAGCACAGAGCCTGACAGGGGGGCTTGAACTCACAATCCACAAGATCGTGCCCTGAGCTGGAGTCAGACGCTCAACCGACTGAACCACCCGGGTGCCCCTCTTCTTCATAACTCTTTAACCGCCACTCAAACAACTGCTTTATCTTGTGGAGGCTCTACTTTGACTTTCATAATTAAGGAAGATCTTATATGTAGGGTCTTAGGTATGATAGGGGTGGATGGTCCTTGAGATTCAGAGTTCAGAAGTTCTAGTTATGAGACCCTAGAGGGAGGGAGCCCTGGGTCTTGAAAATGCCCTCAATTCTGGGAGTGTGTGCTGAGCCTCAGAGATGCATGAGCCAGGGTTCAGGCAACAGGAGGCAACGGCAGTCTGGAACACAGTATTCGCTTCCTCAAGAAGGATGAGAAAGCAGGAGTGAACCTGGCCATACACTTAACCTTAGCTTCAAAACGGAAGAGGGATCACCAAAGACGTAACTAGATGCGCTAATTACCCAACTCAGAGGCCAAAGTCCTCCTGATTTTGCATCTATCGGTGCCCCTCCCCGTTCCAACAAGATTGGGGGCAAAGAACAAAATAAGAGGAAGTTAGAAATAAGTAAATAATCGCTAAAGATATAAGCAAATGGTCGCTCAAGTAAAGAAATAAGTAAGTAATCCTCAGCGTCTGCACCAGGTAACGTTGAAAGCCTTCAGATTCTACAACCCGTCGGTTCTCTCTTCTCTTTGTTCTTCCTTCGCGCTCTCTAATGAGGAATGATTGATCAGTCTTGCCTGACCCTTCATTTTTAAAAGAGGAAAACGTTCCTAAATTCAGAGGTTTCCGGGGAAGAACTTGGAAATGCGGATATCCTCGGTGATTTACTCTACAGAATCCTAAGCTTTCTTATCAACACATTGATGTGAATTCCCCACACCTCCTTCCCTCTTAATCTGCTCACTGTTTGTACGGTCGAGATACCCGGCAATTGCCGGAGATCCAGGACTGAGTCATCCTCTGCCCCAGCCAGGTATCAGCGGCCACACCTATGATGTCCAGGCGTGTTGTTGGTAAGAGCGATCAGCACAATATACGGTTCCGGGGGGAAAAGTCCAGTGACAGAGCACCATGGCTTCTGACAAAGGTAAAACGTACCGGGGGGCCTGGCAAGCTCTATATTCATGAAAAGGGCAGATATTCTCTGTGTGTGTGTATGTGTGTGCATGTGTGTGCATGCCCTGCCTTTGCTTGTGTCGTCCTTGAGCATTTTTCAACTTTCCTGTGTATTAATATATTCATACGGCTCTTAAACGGGATTTATTATTATTCTTTTTTTTCAACATTTATTTATTTTTGGGACAGAGAGAGACAGAGCATGAACGGGGGAGGGGCAGAGAGAGAGGGAGACACAGAATCGGAAGCAGGCTCCAGGCTCTGAGCCATCAGCCCAGAGCCCGACGCGGGGCTCGAACTCACGGACCGCGAGATTGTGACCTGGCTGAAGTCGGTCGCTTAACCGACTGCGCCACCCAGGCGCCCCAATTATTATTCTTAATACTAACTATTCACATCCACAAATGATTTTGATCAAATGACACCAAATCGATGCTTGTTTCACCGTAATAAAAAGTTCAGTGGAAAATACAACTGTTAGATAACAGTTTAAAAAATAGCAGCGGGGGCGCCCGGGTGGCTTAGTCGGTGTCTGACTCTTGATTTGGGCTCAGGTTCAGATTTTGCAGTTCATGCGATTGAGCTCCACGTCGGGCTCTGCGCTGACCGTAAGGAGCCTGTTTAGGATTCTCTCTCTCCTTCTCTCTCTGCCCCTCCCCCATTCATTCTCTCTCTCTCTCTCTCTCTCTGTCAAAAATTAATTAAAAAAAAAAAAGTACATGAAGTTAAAAAAAGAAAGACTTTTTTTTTAATGTTTATTTTTGAGACAGAAAAAGACAGAGCATGAGCAGGGGGGTGGGGCAGAGAGAGAGAGACAGAGAGGGAGACACAGAATCCAAAGCGGGCTCCAGGCTCTGAGCTGTTCGCACAGAGCCTGACGTGGGGCTCGAACCCACGAATTGTGAGATCACGACCTGAGCCGAAGTCGGACGCTTAACTGACTGAGCCGCCCAGATGCCCCTCTTAGCTGTTTCTTTTGACCGAAGGATCATCTCCATTCCCTGAAACTTTGTACATTGGGAACTCAGATGACTGAGTCGTGCCCCATGTTGACTCAGTTTACATCCTAGCTCCAAATTCTGCTGCTAACTCTATTGTTCTTTTCTTTTCCTAAGGGCAGTGATTGTTGCTTCTTTCTCTCCCTCCTTCCGCATTAACTTGATTCAGAGGGAGACTTTTGCCACCTTTGAGATCCTTTGTGCGGCAGCATTTTGCCCTCAATGCCCTCAGTACCCACTGGGCTCCAGGTGAAGTCAGCGTCTCCCCTGCTGGTTCAACAAGATCTTTTCATATCTCGGCACCCGAGCACCTCAGCTGGTGAAATGTCCCACTCTTGGTGTCGGCTCAGGTCATGATCTCACAGTACTTGAGTCTGAGCCCCGCATCAGGCTCAGCACTGGCAGCATGGAACCTGCGTGGGATTCTCTCTCCCTCTCTCTCTGCCCCTCCCCACTCTCTGTCAAACTAAATGAATAAACTTAAAAAAAAAAAAAAAGGAATATCTTTCCGTATGTATTTTGCAAATGTTTTTTCACTCCTCTCACTGACGCAGATCTTTCTTCATTCCTCTTGATTTGTGGTTTAAAAAGTACATGTGTGTATAGGGGCACCTGGGTGGCTCAGTCGGCTGAGCGTCTGAATTCGGCTCAGGTCATGATCTTGCAGTGTGTGAGTTCGGGCCCCGCATCAGACTCTGTGCTGACAGCTCAGAGCCTGGAGCCTGCTTTGGATTCTTGTCTCCCTGTCTCTCTGCCCTCCCCTGATCTGTTTCTGTCTCTGTCTCTCTCTCTCTCTCAAAAATAAACAAGAATTAAAAAAAAAAAAAGGCGCATGCTTTACCTACTCAGCCAGCCAGGCACCCCAAAAGTACATCTATATTAAGCCAGTGGTGCCCCGGCTTCTCTCCATACTGCTAAATACTTTGAGATAATCAAAGTTTAAAAGTTTAAAAACGTGCAGCTTTAAGAATAATAGAGAGGTTCCTTATACACTTTGCTCAGTTCCCCCCAATGGTTATGTTTTGCAAAACTATAGAATAATCTCACAACCTATGGCTTCTCAGCCTGTGGCTAAGATCAAGTGTAGAATAATATCACAACCAGAATACTAACATTGACACAACCCACCTATTTTATTCAGATTTCTCCAGTTGCACTTGTAGTCATTTATGTGTATTTAGTTTTTTCTTTCTTTTTTTTTAATGTTTATTTCTTTGTTTTGAATTTTTAAAAAATGTTTATTTATTTTAGAGAGAGAGAGAGAAGGAGACAGAGCATGAGCAGGAGTTGGTGGGGGGAGGGGGTTGCGCAGAGAGAGGGAGACACAGAATCCAAAGCAGGTTCCAGGCTCTGAGCTGTTCGCACAGAGCCTGACGTGGGGCTCGAACCCACAAACCGTGAGATCATGACCTGAGCTGCAATCAAGTTGGCCGCTTAACCGACTGAGCCACCCAGGCGCCTCTGTGTGTATTTAGTTGTAGGCAATTTTGTCACCTGCAGAGGTCTGTGTTTTCACCACCATGATCATTCCAACAGTACAGAGATATTTTATTGCCCTTTTATAACCAAACCCTCCTTCCTCCTGCCCCACCCCTGTTCTTAATTCCTGAGAACCACTGATCTGTCCTCACTTCTAAAATTTTGCCACTCAAAATGTTAGACAAATGGAATCATGCAGAATGCAACTTTTTGAAATTGCTCCCCCCTCCCCCAGCATAATTCCTTGGAGATTCATCCAAGTTATTACATGTATCAATAGTTTGTTCCTTTTTATTGCTAAATTCCATTCCATTTACCACGGATTGTTTAACATCTGGACATCTAGGTTGATGCCAGTCTTTAGATATTACAAATCAAAGCGATAGAAACATTTGCATACAGGGGCGCCTGGGTGGCGCAGTCGGTTAAGCGTCCGACTTCAGCCAGGTCACGATCTTGCAGTCCGTGAGTTCGAGCCCCGCGTCAGGCTCTGGGCTGATGGCTCAGAGCCTGGAGCCTGTTTCTGATTCTGTGTCTCCCTCTCTCTCTGCCCCTCCCCCGTTTATGCTCTGTCTCTCTCTGTCCCCAAAATAAATAAACGTTGGAAAAAAAAATTAAAAAAAAAAAAAAAAAAAGAAACATTTGCATACAGCCTTCGTGGGAGCCTACATTTTCGTGTCTCTGAGATAAATGCCCAGGGTGCAGTTGCTGGGTTATATGGCAGTTGCATTTTCAATTATTGTTGTTGCTTTTATTTTTTTTTAATTTTTAATTAATCTTTATTTTATTATTTTTTTAACGTTTATTTATTTTTGAGACAGAGAGACAGAGCAGGAGACAGAGCATGAACGGGGGAGGGTCAGAGAGAGGGAGACACAGAATCCGAAACAGGCTCCAGGCTCTGAGCTGTCAGCACAGAGCCCGACGCGGGGCTCGAACTCACGGACTGCGAGATCATGACCTGAGCTGAAGTCGGCCGCTTAACCAACTGAGCCGCCCAGGCGCCCCGTTGTTGTTTTCAATTAAGAAACTTCTGGGACACCTGGGTGTCAGTTGAGCAACCAACTCTTGATTTCAGCCCAGGTCATGATCTCTCATTTGTGAGGTCGAGCCCTGCATTAGGCTCCTCACTGAGCACGGACCCTGCTTGGGATCTCTCTGCCCCTATCCTCTCTCAAAATAAATAAGTAAACTTTAAAAATAAAAATAAAATAATAATAATGATTAAGAAACTGCCTGTTTCCTGGAGTGGCTGTACCAGTTTACGTTCCCACCAACAACGTATGAGAGAGCCACTCTCTCCGCATAATATTGTTCTCTCTCTGTCTCTTCGTTCCTCTGTGTATATATTTAGGTATCCCATAATTGATAGTAGTGAGACTCGTTCAGTCATTTGTTCAATAAATATCTACTGTCAACACGTTTCAGGCAGTGTGATGATAGAGTCTAGAACAAGATATTCATAATCCGTATCTCACATAATTTATAATTCATTGTTATTATGGTCATATAAATACCAATCAAAATATAGCATGATATGGGAATGCAAACTGGTGCAGCCACTCTGGAAAACAGTATGGAGGTTCCTCAAAACATTCAAAATAGAACTACCCTACGGCCCAGCAATTGCACTACTAGGGATTTATCCAAGGGATACAGGGGTGCTGTTTTGAAGGGGCACATGCACCCCCATGTTTATAGCAGCACTATCAACAATAGCCAAAGTATGGAGAGAGCCCAAATGTCCATCGATGGATGAATGGATAAAGAAGATGTGGTATATATGTATACAATGGACTATTATTCGACAATCAAAAAGAATGAAATCTTGCCATTCGCAACTACGTGGATGGAACTGGAGGGTATTACGCTAAGTGAAATTAGTCAGTCAGAGAAAGACAAAAATCACATGACTACACTCATATGAGGACTTTAAGAGACAAACCAGATGAACGTAAGGGAAGGGAAGCAAAAATAATATAAAAACAGGGAGGGGGACAAAACAGAAGAGACTCTTAAATATAGAGAACAAACTGAGGGTTGCTGGAGGGGTTGTGGGAGGGGGATGGGCTAAATGGGTAAGGAGTATTAAGGAAGTCGCTTGGGATGAGCACTGGGTGCTTATACCTAGATATAACTTATACCTACCTTATACCTAGTGATACCTAGGTGTAACTGGGTGTCATAGCTAGGGGATGAATCACTGGAATCTACTCCTGAAGTCATTGTGGCACTCTATGTTAACTAACTTGGATGTAAATTAAAAAATAAATAAAATATAAGAAAAATAGCTCCATAATATATATATATATATATATATATATATATATATATATATGTAACATGATAATTGTTGTGACGAAGGACGTACAGGGTGCTGTGGAAGCAGGTAGAAATTACACATAGGAGCCTCTGAGGAATGACTGTCTCATTGCACTTGATCATTCTTGCTGGAGCCTGAAGGAGGATTTTCTGGTTTGGGATTGGGCAAATAGATTTTTGGCAGAGCCCTTAAAAATGTGGCTTTTCGGGGCGCCTGGGCGGCCCAGTCGGTTAAGCGTCCGACTTCAGCCAGGTCACGATCTCGCGGTCCGTGAGTTCGAGCCCCGCGTCGGGCTCTGGGCTGATGGCTCAGAGCCTGGAGCCTGTTTCCGATTCTGTGTCTCCCTCTCTCTCTGCCCCTCCCCCGTTCATGCTCTGTCTCTCTCTGTCCCAAAAATAAATAAACGTTGAAAAAAAAAATTAAAAAAAAAAAAACTTAAAAAAAATGTGGCTTTTCTTGAGGGTCCTATCCAATTAATATAGGAGAGACTCTTTTAACCCCATTTTCTTTTTTTTTTTAATTTTTTTGTTTATTTATTTTTGAGACAGAGAGAGACAGAGCATGAATAGGGGAGGGGCAGAGAGAGAAGGAGACACAGAATCGGAAACAGGCTCCAGGCTCTGAGCTATCAGCCCAGAGCCTGACGCGGGGCTCGAACTCACGAACCGTGAGATGGTGACCTGAGCTGAAGTCGGACCCTCAACCGACTGAGCCACCCAGGCGCCCCTTAACCCCATTTTCTGATATGGTTTGCAGGTTTAGAAAAACTGAGTATTTTTCTGAGCTAAATATGTGTGTGGGTGTTATTTGACATAATTGTCTCTTGGTCAACAGGGCCTTCCGCTGGAGATGCCACCTTGAGGTAAGACTGATATTATCATAGGAGCACCTGGGTGGCTCAGTTGGTTAAGCATCCGAGTGCAGTTCAGGTAATGATCTCACAGTTGGTGAGTTCGAGCCCCGCATCAGGCTCTGGGCTGACCGCTCAGAGCCTGGAGCCTGCTTTGGATTCTGTGTCCCCTCTCTCTGCCTTTCCTCTGCTCTCTCTCTGCCTCTCTCCAAAATAAATAAACATTAAAAAAAAAGAAAAGAATACTACCATAGTGAGCATTTAATTCAGCAAGAAAAAGTAGATTTAAGAGCTGTAGGACTATAGCTTTCCATTTTTCCTTTCTTGTTGTATCATGTTCCCACTCTTTCCTTTTGCCTTTTCTTTCTTTTTCTTAAAATTTTATTTCTTACATTTATTTATTTATTTTTGAGAGAGAGAGAGAGAGAGAGAGAGAGCACAAGCGGGGGAGGGGCAGAGAGAGAGAGGGAGACACAGAATCCGAAGCAGGCTCCAGGCTCTGAACTGTCAGCACAGAGCCCGATGCGGGGCTCGAACCCACAAACCACGAGATCATGACCCGAGCCGAAGTCGGACTCTCAACCGACTGAACCACCCAGGCGCCCCACCTTTTGCCTTTTCTAACTTCATTCTCTATAACTATTGCTTTTTTAAAAGTTTATTTTTTTATTTTGAGAGAGAGAGAGAGCACACACACGAGCTAGGGGCTGGGGGCAGACAGAGAGAATCCCAAGCCGGCTCCATGCGGAGCCTGCTGTGGGCCCACGAGTTGGATGCTCAGCTGACTGAGCCACCCAGGCGCCCTATGATTATTGCTTCCTATATCTTTGTTTGTATGTCTTTTGGTTTCTGTTTAAATAAATTACCTTCCAGCTTTGTTCTGTTACTGTTTTATCTTCATACTTCTCTGTTTAAATCACACGACCTGATAGCCATTAGCGAAAGGTCCAGAGAACTCATTTGTCACTTTGAGTTCGTCTTTTTATTTTATACTACATTCCCATTTTTCAGACGTAGCATTATAACAGGGGGACTTTTGTCAGGGAATAAATTATCTCACGATGGGTGGGAGGACTGATCTATGTGGTCAATAAATGTAATACTTTAGGGATGAGTGGAAATATTGGGATGTAATAAGTTGATGACTCAACCATATGGCAAAGAAGAGTACTCATCACGATCTTGAGTTTCCCCTGAGTTACAGCTCTGAGACGTGGAAAGTATTAAATCTACAGATGTCATTGGGCGGGGCGCCTGGCTGGCTCCGTCCGTGGAGCATGTGACTCTTGGTCTTGGTGTGGTAAGTCTGAGCCCCACACTGGGTGTAGAGACTGTTAAAGACAAAAATCTTTAAAAAAATAAATAAATAAAGACGCCACTGGGAGCAATTTGAATTTTTTTCTTATGAGGAATTAGTGTGCAGAATTTCATGCCGAGGAAGCCTGAGGCTTCTTCTGTCTTCAGGCTTGGCAACAGGATCTTGTTGGCAGTTTGAGGCTCCTACCTAAAATTTAGTTAGAGTCCACTGAGGAACGTTGAGGCGTAGGGATCGGAACGTGGCGTCTGTACATATTTATGCCTGAATTCAAAACTACCAAGCGACGGTATAGAGAGAGTGGTAACTCCATGACGTGAGGTGCCACCTAGATAACTTTGGGAGACAGATTAGAAAAGAAAGTGTCCTGAGATGTCATGTTTGAGATCTGTGTGATAGGCGAGGGGAACACGAAATCATTCCTAGGGTCCCTCTAAAGATTGCCTGATAGCACGGGGGCGCTGTTTGTGTTTCAGGAGAAGAATTGAACCCCGGGAGTTTGAAGTCTTCTTTGACCCCAGAGAACTCCGCAAAGAGGCCTGTCTGCTCTATGAAATTAAGTGGGGCACAAGCCATAGGATCTGGCGAAACTCGGGCAGAAACACCGCCAACCACGTTGAGCTCAATTTTATAGAAAAATTTACTTCAGAAAGGCATTTTTGCCCCTCCGTCAGCTGTTCCATCACCTGGTTCCTGTCCTGGAGTCCCTGTTGGGAATGCTCCAAGGCTATCAGAGGATTTTTGAGTCAACACCCTAGCGTGACTCTGGTTATTTACGTATCTCGGCTTTTCTGGCACCTGGATCAACAAAACCGGCAAGGACTCAGGGACCTCGTCAACAGTGGTGTGACCGTCCAGATTATGAGAGTCCCAGGTAAAAACAACAAACAGAGGACCTTAAGTGTTGATGCGAGACTGTGCTGGTAGCATGTTTCTAGGCCAGAAGAGTGACTATCCCACTTCGGAAGTCTCAGAAGTGAAAGTCTGGGGGCGCCTGGGTGGCTCAGTCCGTTAAGTGTCTGACTTGGGCTCAGGGCGGGATCTAGCAGTTCGTGAGTTCGAGCCCGGCATCGGGCTCTCTGCTGTCAGCACAGAACCTGCTTCAGATCCTCTGTCTCTGTCTCTGTCTCTGTCTCTCTCTGTCCCTCCCCCACTGTGCTCTCTCCCTCCCTCCCTCTCTCTCTCTCTCCCTCTGTCCCTCCCCCACTGTGCTCTCTCCCTCCCTCCCTCCCTCTCTCTCTCTCTCTCTCTCTCCTAAATAGATAAATAAACTTTAAAGAGTGCCTGGCTAGCTCAGTTAAGTGTCCAACTTTGGCTCAGGTCATGATCTGGCAGTTCGTGGGTTCAAGCCCTGCATCAGACTCTGTCCTGACAGCTTGGATTCTGTGTTTCTCTCTGATCTCTGCCCTCCCCCCACTGCCGCTCCGTCTCTTTCTATCTCTCAAAAATGAATAAATGTTTAAAAAAAAAAAAAGAAGAAGAAGAAGAAGTGAAAGTCCAAAATAACATGAGAAAGGACCAGGTCTGATATTCACAGCAAGGAGAATATGAAAAAGAGGGCTCTCTTCCCCATGCCTGCACCTGCCATGGTGACCCGTCAGCCATCTTGGAATAAACTATGTTGTTGTTTTTAGGGATTCAGGGGGAGGTTAGTCCATCTCCAACAGCAAATAGGTTGACGGGTTTTATATAATGTGTATCTATAAGCTGGGCTCTCTTTAAAGTAACTTTGTGCTCTGTTAGCTGAATGAACCAAGATTTGTGTCTCCTTAGAGTATGATCACTGCTGGAGGAATTTTGTCAACTACCCACCTGGGGAAGAAGATCACTGGCCCAGATACCCTGTTGTATGGATGAAGCTGTATGCACTGGAACTGCACTGCATAATTCTAGTAAGTTATTTTATTTTATTTTATTTTATTTTATTTTATTTTATTTTATTTTATTTTATTAGGTTTTGTTTATTTAAGTAATCTCTACACCCAACACAGGGCTCGAACCTATGACCCTGAGATCAACACTTGCATGATCCTCCAACTGAGCCAGCCAGGAGCCCCTCTAGTCGGTCACATTAAGGGACAAAGATTATGATACCAAAAGAAACATCCTTCTTCAAACTTCTTTTCTGATAAATTGATATGTCTTTTCTTCACCATCTCTTTGTCATTTGTATTGAAATTTAGTTATTTAACTTCTTGACGTACCTTAAGAAAGTGTGAGAATGGGGCATCTGAGGGGTTCAGTCAGACTCCTGATTTTGGCTTTTGGCTCAGGTCATGACCTCACGGTTGGTGAGACCGAGCCCCTCATCCGGCTCTGGGCTGACAGCGTGTGGCCTGCTTGGGATTCTCTCTCTTCCTCTCTCTCTGCCCCTTCCCCGCTCTCTCTCTTTCTCTCTCTCTGTCTCAAAATAAGTAAACTTAAAACAAACAAAAAAGAAAATGCGAGAAGAACAAGACAATCTCTGTAGGAAATAAATGAGAGAAGGGAACAGATAAACTGGTTTAAGATATACATGGACTCCACATTAACTTGATATTATTATTATTATTATTATTATTATTACAACACTTACTGGCTCTACAGAATTCCAGATATTCTCTTTTCCCATATTGATGTGTGTCATCCTATTGAAGAAATGTAGGTGTCCCATTTGTATTCTCTTGAAAGTTGCTCAATAAACTTCCAACTAATGTTTTAAAATGTTTGTGGTTACAATAGTATCAAGAAAAATATTATTCTTTTCTTTCCTTCCAGAGTCTCCCTCCCTGCTTAAAGATTTTAAGAAGATGTCAGAATCAGCTTACATTGTTCAGACTTACTCTTCAAAATTGCCATTACCAAATGATTCCCCCCCATATCCTTTTAGCTACAGGGTTGATACAACTTCCTGTGACTTGGAGATGAATGGAATGATTCCTTGTGGGGCGCCTGGGTGGTTCAGCTGATTGGGCGTCCAACTTCGGCTCAGGTCATGATCTCACAGTCCATGAGTTCAAGCCCCGCGCAGGGCTCTGTGCTGACAGCTCAGAGCCTGGCACCTGCTTGCGATTCTGTGTCCCTCTCTCTGCCCCTCCCTGCCTCATGCTCTGTCTCTCTCTCTCAAAAATTAAAAAATTAAAAAAAAAAAAGAATGATTCCTGCGTACTCTGTTTCAGTAGCAGGCACTGATGCCCCACGAAAAAGAGAATGCCATTGGAATGTAGAAATTTTCAGCTTGTGTTTCTATACACCATATATCTGAAGGAAATAAAATCACTATCTCAAAGAGGTATCTGCACCCCATGTTCATTGCAACATTGTCTCCAGTAGCCAAGACATGCAAACAACCTAAGTGTCCATCACCAGGAATGGATAAAGAAGATGTGATGTGTATTATACACACACACACACACACACACACACGCACACACACCTGTAACTATGAGGTGATGAATGCGTTTACTCACCTTATTGTAGTAATCAGTTTGCAATATATATTATATCAAATTATTATGTTGTACACCTTAAACTTACACAACATTGTATGTTACTACGTCTCAACAACGCTGAAGGGGAAAAAAAAGAGATTAAAAAAAGAATCTAGGGGGGCGCCTGGGTGGCTCAGTCGGTTAAGCGGCGGACTTCGGCTCAGGTCATGATCTCCCGGTCCGTGAGTTCGAGCCCCGCGTCAGGCTCTGTGCTGACCGCTCAGAGCCTGGAGCCTGTTTCAGATTCTGTGTCTCCCTCTCTCTCTGACCCTCCCCTGTTCATGCTCTGTCTCTCCCTGTCTCAAAAATAAATAAAACGTTACAAAAAAATTAAAAAATAAAAGAGTCTAGGAATTTTAACAAACAGTAGTATCACAGGTCGTGTCATCCACTGCTGTATCACAAATTATTCTAGTACTTTGTGGCTTAAAGCAACAGTAAATATTTATCATGTCAGCTTCATCAGGAATTCGGGTGCAACTTATCAGTGTGTTTGTGGCTCAGGGTCTCTCGTGAGGTTTCTGTCAAGCTGTCAGCCAGGACTGCTGTCATCCTCAGGCTTGACTGAGGCCGGAGAATATGCTTCCCGAGTGGCACATTCACGTGGGTGGAAAGTAGAGGCTAGTGGTTGATGGGAAGTCTGTTCCTTGCCATGTAGGTAGCCCTCTCCACAGGGCTGCTCAGCTGTCCTCACGACCCGACACCAGGCTTTCTACAGAGCAAGCATCGAAGAGAGACCAAGGTGGAAATTGCCGTATCTTTAATGCCTGAGTCTTGGAATCATACGCTATTTCTTCTGCGGTCTTCTATTGGTAACACCAGCCAGCCATGATTCAGTGTGGGAGGGGACTACACAAGGGCTTGGATCCCAGGAGATGAGAATAATTGGAAGCCATCTTGGCTTTTAACGGTAGGGACTTTTGCTGTGTGTTTTTAGGACAAACAATTTCATGAAGCCAATTTCTGAGATGCTCAAGGGAAACAAAGAACAAGTTTTTATTTGATTCTGACTCAGAACATCCTAAGATTTAATAGACGATCTATTAGCCCAAATTTATAGGATGATGTACTGTTGTAATTAGCAGCCTTTTAAACTTGGAGCAGTTATACACAAAAAAGGGTTATTTCTTGCTCACACTGAAGCCTAATGTAAATCGGGTGAGGATGTTCTTGCTGCCTGCAGTTACTCAGGGACCCAGATTCCTTCCATCTGGTGACTCCACCATCTCCTATGGCCTTGGAACTCTCTACTGAATTCTCCACATTCGGCCATCTCATAGGAGACAGCATACACAGGAGGGGATAGAGAAGAGACAAGAAAGCGTTAAGCTGCACGAAAGAGTTTTTAGAATCAAGGACTGGATATGGCAAACGTCACTTTTGACCCAATTCCACTAACCAAAAATCAATCGTGTGGCCCCACCCAGCTCTAAGAAAGACAGAAACACAGTCCAGGAGGAGAAGAAAATGGAGTTTGGTGAACATATAAAGTGCTTGCCGCATGAAGAGACTAGGAAGCTGAAATATTATACAATTTAGCCGGGGTCAGACAAGGAACACTGTGGGGCTAAAAGTCAGTGTGCTTTTTTAAAAAATTACTTAAGTTTTAAAACATTTTGTTTGAGCACTCAGGATACACCAGTAACTAGGATCTCCCCAGTTTTCATAATGGAGTCAGACTGGCTCAGTCACTTGCTCACTTGTCTTCCTGGGTTGGCGTGGAGATACAAGGCAGTCTTTTGGGAGGCCAAAAGAGGGGCTGGGAACTTATTAGGTATCTCAGTGAAGCCTGTCTAAGCATTTTTTTTTAAACTACTGTGAAAGTTGGGGCACCTGGGTGGCTCAGTTGGTTAAGTGACTGACTTCGGCTCAGGTCGTGATCTCACAGTGTGTGGGTTCGAGCCCCGCATAGGGCTCTGTGCTGACCGCTGGCTCGGAGCCTGGACTCTGCTTCAGATTCTGTGTCTTCCCTCCCCCCCTCACGCTTTGTCTCACTGTTTCTGAAAAATAAATAAATGTAAAAAAAATAAAAATAAAAAAGCCAGGGGCCACAAAGCTTCAGATGAGTTTGAGTTAGCTGGGTGAGAAAGAAAACTAAGGAGAAGGCTGGCGGGTTGGGAAAAGTCAGAATGGTCCACCAACTGGAAATCTCGATAGGATCATTAAATAGGGATCGTGGGCGTATTTGAACAATCAAGCTTGAAGAATAGTATGTGACGGTCAGACACCGAACGGATTAACTATTTTGAAAGCAGAGTAGCTGCAATTGATAATGTCGCTGAGGGTGTGACCAAGCAAGCCTGTGGTTGAGTCAGAACAGAAAAGTAGAAAGGTGGAGGAGGTCAAGTAACTGAGGGGTAAGCCCCCATTGTTGTCTTGCTGTTTGGTTGGTGTTCTTACGGGTTTCAGAACTTTTCTTGGTGTTCTCACAGGTTTCTTTGAGTGGTAGATGAGCTTTAGAATAATTTTGTGGAATTCTTAAAGGTCTGTTCGAATTTTTCAAAATGTCATTAATGAGGCTGTAAATGCCAGATAAAAAAGGCACGTCGTCTTTTATTTTCCAGTCGTGTGGTGCTGTCACCTGGTCCATTTCTTCCCAGCCAAGTTTCTCGGAATAATCGTGTATACTCATTATTTTATTTACTTTATTACTTTATTTACTTTATTTATCTTTTGCTCCTCAACTCCTTTGGAAAACCTACGCTAAGGACATCGATAGACGGTCTTCGGTCTTTTTCTTCCTTTACGTATTTGCAGAGATTGAGTAAAACCAATTTGGGAGCATAGTAGTGACTAAAACAGAGCCTACCTTTGCTTTCATGGTGCTCAAAATATTAGTTTTCTCATACTATAAAAACACACTTCTCCGAAGATCTCATCCATTTCCATGGCTTTAACCACCACCCATAATCAGAAGTGATCGTCATAATAATATATTAACAAATGATATCATCCAAGCACCAAGTTAATCAGAACAGAGCACCAGCCATTCAGATAGCTAGTCTGGTTGCACTGTTATATTCCCTGGATATTAGCCCAGACGCTAATATATAAATTTTACATGATAACATGATGTCTGGTAGTTAAGAGAACAAACTGGAGCCTCCAGACTGCTCAAATTCTGGGTCTTACTTCCTGCCGTGTGACGTGGGGCAAGTTACTTCACCTGTTTGCTTCCATTCCCTCCTCCAAATGGGGATAATAAAGTACTTATATCATAGGGTCACTGGGAGAATCGAATGAGATTTACACGGAAAGCATTTAGAACACCCTGGACTATAATAAGCACTCAATAGATGAAAGGTATTATTATTCATTATTCTACAACTATGCCTCCAATCCTGACTTTTTTCTTCTTGAGCTTCAAAGTTCCAGATTAAATGTTTCCCCCTCCCCCCAGCCCCCCAATTATACCATGGATGTTTGGGAAACCTACAAGTTTCAGTATAATTAGTAGAGGTAGCTTGGTAAATAAGTAGGGGCAAACAAATTTTATAAATATTTGATTATATGTACTGGGTTGAATGGGGGAAAATAATAAAAACAGCAAATATATACAGGACTCATCATGTACGAGGGACTGTTATAAGTTGTTTCTATATGTGAGCTCATTTACATATACATAATATATGTAGCAGCTGTCCCATCAAGTAAGTACTATTATTATTCCCTTCTTATAAATGAGAAAACAAACAGAAAGTTCAAATGATTTGACCATGGTCACATAGCTGCTACGTTTTATTCTTTTATTTTTTTTTTTAAATTTTTTTTTTTTCAACGTTTATTTTTGGGACAGAGAGAGACAGAGCATGAACGGGGGAGGGGCAGAGAGAGAGGGAGGCACAGAATCAGAAACAGGCTCCAGACTCTGAGCCATCAGCCCAGAGCCCGACGCGGGGCTCGAACTCACGGACCGCGAGATGGTGACCTGGCTGAAGTCGGACGCTTAACCGACTGCGCCACCCAGGCGCCCCTAGCTGTTATGTTTTAAATGACTCTGCCTCCAGAGTTTAAGTTCCTTGTCATCATGCCAGTATGCTGCCTCACTTAAACAGGAAGCAGTTGTTTGTGACAAAAAGAGCATTTCCTACAGCTTTCTTTACATATCAGATCTATTTCCCTCCAGAGTTTACAATTCAAAAATATCCCCCTGCTAGTTAATATAACCGTATATCCTTTCATTATATCTGAGATCAGTACCCTAACAGTGACTCATTGTTTGACCTAATATATATATGTATGTTTATGTATTTATTTTGAAAGGGATAGAGAGTGAGCAGGGGAGGGGCAGAGAAAGAGGGAGACAGAATCCCAAGCAGACTCTGCACCGTCAGCACGGAGCCCAGCGCCGAGCTCGAACGAACTCACAAACCGTGAGATCATGACCTGGGCCAAAGTCGGACGCTTAACCGACTGAGCCACCCAGGCACCCCTTGATCTAACATTTCTAAACGTCGGATCCTTTATCATGAAAGATATACTCTTTAATGTGTAAAGTTAGTTTTCCGAGACAGAACCATTTCCGTGTGCTTAGAAAGCCCTGCTTCATCGCCTAATTATTAAAGAGAAAACGAACACCATAGGAACCGAAGTCAAAGCTGGAGACAAGGGAACCCACAAACTGGGGGAGTCACTTCCTGAAAAACTACCTTCTCATCCCAGAACACGCAGATGTGTGTACCTGTGTTACACACTCAGATAATAATTTTTGACCTGCCCATAAAAACGTACATAATTTTGACACAATATAATAGGAAGGATGCTATTCATGTTTCTTGTATTAACGATAGTCACTTGGCTTCACCCTATACTTGCTGAGAACCGGCATCTTCTGAAACTGGCAATGCAGTGTTTCCCAAACTTAAATCATCAGAGACTAAGTACAAATGTTCATATAAGAATGCACTGGATATGGGCACCTGGGTGGCTCAGTTGGTTAAGTGTCTGTCTCTTGATTTCCGCCTCAGGTCATGGTCTCGTGATGGGTTGTGAGATCCAGCCCCTTGTCAGGCTCTGTCTGGGCATGAAGCCTGCCTAAGATTCTCTCTCTCCCTTTCCCTCTGCCCCTCCTCTGCTTGCTGGTGGGCTCTCTGTCTCTAAAAAAAAAAAAAAAAAAAAAAAAAAAGAATACACTCGTTGTCAAGAGAAGCCTAAATGAGAGCACTGAGAGTACCAGGCACTGCGGCAAAGAAAGAGTTAACAGTGACTTGAATAAATTAAAATTATGGGACAGCTGAGCCATCCTGGGACACAGGATAGAATGGAAGCTTAAGCTTCCATTGCCATATAAGTTATTGCCTATTTATTTTGTAGTATGTACTTATGAAATCTTTGTGTGAGCCAGTGTGAAAACATTTTGTTGGGAATAGTATTGTAACTTTCTTCTTCTTCTTCTTCTTCTTCTTCTTCTTCTTCTTCTTCTTTTTAATTTTTAAAAAGTTTAAGTATGCTCCGTGCCTAACATGGGGCTTGAACCCACCACCCTGAGTTCAAGGGTCGCAAACTCTACCCACTGAGGCATCCAGGCGCCCCTCATATTATAACTTTCTTAGGAGGAAAAAAAAAAGTGTGAGAGTTTGTACTCCAAGTAGATGATCACTACAAGTTCTTTCTCATTTTATCATTCCATCATTGGTTTTGTGTTTTTAAGACTCTAAGTCAACGTCACCAATCTTTATGGAGGCCTTTCCAAACTTCTGTAAGCTCACTGGTCTCAATATTCTCTATACCTCTGGGCTTCATTTTGGATTTGGATCTCATCTACGATAAAGGGTACGTGAAGTCCCTGTGGGATCTAAATTAGAAGGAAAAAGAAACCAAATTTCGTGGACCGTGACAGCTTTAAAACCCTAGGGGCAGATTTTATTTGATTAACACTGAGAGGTGGTTATTTGTGCTGTACAGACTTCATGGTCCAAAGATTAGAACAGCTTGCTATGCATAAGCCTAGCCAGGCCTTGTGCCTCTGTCTCCGATGGTGTGTGACTTCGGACCAGTTCTGTCCTGAGCTGGCCTCTGCGCAGCTGACCTGTCCAGATCCTGATAATCACACCTTCCCCTTGTCTCTCAATACTAGCCCCAGGACACTTCACTGTCTCTTTTTGGCTCCCTTAAGGCCTGTTCTCTCCTTGTAAATAGTTAAAGTGTATATCTGTTGCTGCCAGGGTTCTGAACATTTTTATCAAATCAGTGGGAAATACCTTCTTGCTTTTCCCAGGTTTGTAGGCATTGGCAATATTGGGTGAATTGTCTTTGTGAGCCAGCAGGTGGATGCATGTATTAGTTTGCTAATAAATAAATAAAGGAGACACCAGCCCTCAACTTGGATGCCTGGATGGAATGGGATCCAGGTACGCCTCTTGTATACCCAACTATGGAGTGCCATCAACCAGATCCCTCCTCTCTTTGGGTCACGTGCCTTTCCCACTGTATCAAGTGTTAGAGATGGCCAAGGCCAGTATTTTCTCAAGCATCTACTCTTTTTCGTTTTTATTGAGACTGGGTGCTAGTTGGTGAGCTACCACATTCAGCAAGGGTGTATCTGAATAGAGAAGGGGTTGTTGGAGAAGAGAATCTAAGAGGCTTATTAACTCAATCACCATTTAAAAGCTTTAAAAGAGGGGTGGGCAGTCTTCCAGCTTGGACTGGAAGGAAGGGAGACATACGAAGAAGCAAGCCAGTTAGTTTCTCTAGCTTGGATTTTCTGTTAGTACTTGATACTTTCACTTTATGATACAACTTATCAAATATCTTAGAAAAGCTGGTGGATGGTCTGTAGCTCTTCCTGGGCTTGTGATAGTGCGCACTAATTTGAGCAAGTTCCTAGGACGAAGCTTTAACGGCTGCACTATGGTATACTCTTGGTGGAGGAGTAAATTATTCCATGGGATTTCTGTGAAGGTAAGCTTGGTGAGTCAATCATATTCCCTGAGAGATAAATGGCGGGGATATTGTCCCAGGTTCTGATTGGTCATTAAGTAGAGGACTTGCACAGTGTTTTGTAGAATAATGATATAAAATGAGAGCTTATGAGAGATTATATAGCCAGGTGACCAATAGAGGTAGAATAGTCTAGAGTCTTAAAATAATAAGGAAAATTCCCCTTCCTGAACATCCAGATCCCTGAAGAGAGAAATGTTTGAACTGTTTTCCTAGCTTTATCCCAAATCACATTTCCATGGACAGTCACGTTTCCTCCAAATATCCTTATACCACAAGGTAATAAACTTTTCAGCCTTCAGTAAAGCTTTATATATCATTTTAAGGCATTTTTTTCTTAAAAAAATTTTTTTTAATGTTCATTTATTTTTGAGAGAGAGAGAGAGACAGAGTGTGAGCAGGGGAGGGGCAGAGAGAGAGGGAGACACACAATCTGAAGCAGGTTCCAGGCTCTGAGCTGTCAGCACAGAGCCTGATTCGGGCCTCGAACTCACAAGCTGTGAGATCATGACCTGAGCTGAAGTTGGACGCTTAACCAACTGAGCCACCCAGGTGCCCGGGGTAGTGAATTGTTGAAGAACTAACAGTTTTTGTTTATACAGCCTTCCTGGCCCTACATTCCCTGTCTCTGGTGGGAAGGGTGCCTTTTATATGAGAGATTTATTTCCTGCTTCGGGGGACAAGAGGGTCAGAGTGTCTTTGCACCAGCTGTTTCTCAGGTACCTTTTGATTCACAATAATCAATATGCCCAAGTGGCATATTTGGGGGTGGCGTATTCTGCTCTCTCCTTCAACCAGAGAATGTCAAACCTGAGAATGATAAGACTCTGCTCTCCATGTTTGATAAAACAAGAGACCTTGTCAGGGGCAGAAGAGAATAAATGCCCAGTGCCGTGTATGACCTGGGTGGGAGGTGGGGGCATTTTCAGGATCACCAACTAGATGCACTCTTGGCTTTGGGAAGGAGGCATGTAGGAGACAGAATCATGAGGGACGGATCAAGGGGATCGCTAGGAACTATTTTAACATCTGTAGGCCCGAGGCAGTCCTCTGTTGGTGCTTTATATTCTTTTATGAGACGATCGGTCAAGTGCAGCCACAAGAGAAGACTGAGAAACTCAGGAAAAACTTATTATATTCACAGGTTCTAGAGATAGGAGGTACAGAATGCCACAAAGGGCCTCGTGAAAGAACATTGGAGTGGTCAGGAGGCAGAAGATTGGAGGGAACAGTGGTGCCTGGGTGGCTCAGTCGGTTGGGCAGCCAATTACAGCTCAGGTCATGATCTGGCGGTCTGTGAGTTTGAGCCCCGCGTCGGGCTCTGTGCTGACAGCTCAGAGCCTGGAGCCTGCTTCCGATTCTGTGTCTCCCTCTCTCTCTGCCCCTTCCCTGCTTGCTCTCTGTCTCTATCTCAAAAATAATAAACATTAAAAAAAAAAAAAAAAAAAAAAAAGAAGATAGCAGGAAACAGAAGGTCTAGGTCTTGTTTTTTTTAAAGTTTATTTTTACTTATTTTGAGAGAGAGAGAGAGCACATGGGGGAGGGGCAGAGAGCGAGGGAGAGGGAGAATCCCAAGCAGGGTCTTTGCTATGGCTGCAGAGCCCCTTGAGGGACTTGAACTCATGAACTGTGAGATCGTGACCTGAGCCAAAGTTAAGTCAGACGCTTAACCACCTGATCTACCCAGACACCCCTAGGGGAGAGCCTTTATTGGAGTTTCCAGGGGGAAAGGTAAAGCAGGGTAGGGTAAACAGTTGAGGACTATCTAGTTTGAATAATTTTGTTGGGCTCTAACCTATAGAACTGGTCCTTAGTTCCCCCTCCCCCCCCCCCCCATTCCTGGGATGAAAGAGAGGAATTTTGCCTCCTGGGATGTAGGGGCCAAATAAAGGAAGTGTGGTTGTGGATTTGTGAGTTTGTATGTCAAGGACATGCTGAGCCCTTGCTATCTCTAAGAACTGGCAAGCCTCAGGAAGGGACAGCCTCTTCCCAGCTAGAAAGTGTTGTTCTGTTTTGTTTTAATTTAAATTTTTTTAAAGTAATTTCTAGGGGCGCCTGGGTAGCTTGGTCGGTTAAGCATCCGACTTCGGCTCAGGTCATGATCTCACGGTCTGTGAGTTTGAGCCCCGCGCCGGGCTCTGTGCTGACAGCTCAGAGTCTGGAGCCTGCTTCGGATTCTGTGTCTCCCTCTCTCTCTGCCCCTCCCCTGTTCATGCTCTGTCTCTCTCTGTCTCAAAAATAAATAAACGTTAAAAAAAAATTAAAAAAAAAAAGTAATTTCTACACTTAATGTGGGGCTCAAACTCATGACCCTGAGATCAAGAGTCACATGCTCTACCAGTTGAGCCAGACAGACGACCCCGGAAAGGTTTCTTAAGCTATCAAAATATTATAATACACAAAAGAGTTTTAAGATATGCACAATACAGGGGACCCTACTGTGTATCAGTTGCTTGTATTTATATGCAACATTACATTTATGTATAAGTTAAGTAATGGCCAATTGGCATGCTATGATTTTGCTGTTTTGTTTTTGGTTTTTGGTTTCGTTTCGTTTTGTTTTGTTTTTAGTAAAAGATGAAAGATTTATTCCATCTCAAGAGAAACCAGGGATGCCTGGGTGGGTGGCTCATCGGTTGAGCATCCGACTTCGGCTCTGGTCATAATCTGAAGGTTCGTGAGTTCCTCTCTCTCCAAAATAAATAATAAAACATTTTTTAAAAATTCAAGAGAAACTGGAGTATGGCATTTTTTTTTTGTAATTTTTTAAAAATTTCTTTTAATGTTTATTTATTTTTGAGACAGAGAGAGACAGAGCATGAACGGGCAAGGGCCAGAGAGAGAGGGAGACACAGAATCCGAAACGGGCTCCAAGCTCTGAGCTGTCAGCACAGAGCCCAGCACGGGGCTCTAACTCACAGACCGCAAGATCATGTCCTGAGCCAAAGTCAGGTGCTCAACCGACTGAGCCACCCAGGCGCCCCTAAACCTTTCAATCTTTAAACATATTATTCTTCTTGCCAAGTGTATCCTCACCACTTTTCACTCCTAACTTACTTTTTTAAAGTTTATTTTATTTACTTATTTTGAGATAGAGTGAGTGAGAACAGGGGAGGGGCAGACAGAGGAGGAGAGAGAGATCCCAGCAGGTTCTATGCTGTCAGTGCACAGCCTGACATGGGGCTTGAAGCCATGAACTGCGCCAGATCATGACCTGAGCCAAGATCAAGAGTCAGACGCTTAGCCGATTGAGTCACCCAGGCGTCCCCCTAACTTCTTTTAATGTAAGTAAGAGGACTGAGAGGGGGCGTGAGGGGAGTTTTTGGAATGCCAGTAACATTCTATTTCTTCATCTTGGTGTTTGTTGTACATTCTTGAAAATCCTCAAACTGTCACTCGTGATTCATGCGCTTTCCTCTATGTGCATAATATTTTAATTAAAAAGGTATTTAAAACTTAAAAATATTAAGCTCCTGGGTATTCTGCTCTAGGAAGCCTTCTTTGGCACCTCAAGCTAATTAAAATAACCTCCTCCGTTGATGGGGGTGCGGGGGGAGGGGGGAAAATGGGTGATGGGCATTGAGGAGGGCACTTGTTGGGATGAGCACTGGGTGTTGTTCGTAAGTGATAAATCACGGGAATCGACCCTTGAAACCAAGAGGACGCTGTATACACTGTATATTAGGCAACTTGACAATAAATTATATTAAAAAATACAAATAAAAAAGACAATAACCAAAAATAAAAAATAAAATAACCTCCTCCATACATATGTCTGTGTACTTGTGTCAAATTGTGTGCAATTGTGGGTTATTGGTCTCTCTCTCCTCTAGGGGCTTTTCTTTCTTTCTTTCTTTCTTTCTTTCTTTCTTTCTTTCTTTCTTTCTTCTTTCTTTCTTTTTTATGTTTATTTTTTTGAGAGGGAGAAAGGGAGCACGAGCTGGGGAGGGGTAGAGAGGGAGACAGAGGCTCTAAAGCGGGCACTGTGTTGAGAGCAGAGAGCCCAATGTGGGGCTTAAAATCACAAACTGTGAGATCGTGACCTGAGCCAAAGTCAGTCACTTAACCGACTGTGCCACCCAGGCGCCCCTCCTCTAGGGGCTTTTTAAAGGGAAAGACTATTTCTCATTATCCTTGTAACAGGAGGACCTACCACAGTGTTTGGCAAACTAGTAAGTGCTCAGAAGATAGATGATACAGAGACAAATGACTCCTCTCCTTCTGCTTGGAAGAAATGTGGCCAGCCCGATCGATTGTAGTCACCAGAAAATGGAATTTGATTCTAGAGTTTTGAGATAGAATTCTGCTCCCACCAAAATCAACTTTTACTAGAAACTGGAGAATTAAGCTAGGGTTGAGTAGAGGAGAAGCCACGTGCAAATACCAGATTCAAAACCTAGGACAACAGAGATTAGAATTGAGGGAATTCAGTCGGTTAGGTGTCCGACTTCGGCTCAGGTCATGATCTCACAGTTCGTGGGTTCGAGCCCCGAGTCGAGCTCCGTGCTGACAGCTCGGAACCTGGAGCCTGCTTCGGGTTCTGTGTCTCCCTCTCTCTCTGCCCGTCCCCCGCTCATGCTCTGTCTCTCTTTTTCTCAGAAATAAATAAAGCATAAAAAAAGAAAAGTTAAGAATTGAGGTAATTCAAGGAGACCAAGTTTAGAGCATAGACAGGACAGAAATAAGCCCAGTTGGGTCCTGGTGATGGCGAGAAACGCGAGCTGTGATTTGGGCTCTGAGTTTAGAGTTTAAGTGTGAGGTACCTGCACAAGTCAGGCTTATGGGGTCAAGGGATAGAGAGACAGCCGGTTGGGCAAGAACTGGGGCCACTGGGTGAGACGTAAGGGTTCAGAGACAACGTATTTCTTTCAAAGACAACTATCATCAAGGAGTGATACTCCAGTCAGTGTAGAAATCTGTGATTTGCTTTTAATTCACTGTCCCCTTTGCAACGTTCATATCTAATCACTCCTCCCTTCTAAGTCTGTAAACTGGTTTATGCCTCTCATTTCTAATTCGCACTGATACCAACTCAGTCAAAACGTATTTTGAACGGCCCAAAAGATAGGTAAAGCCATTAAACTGTGTCTCTTTGGGGAATTTGAAAACATCGCTGGGAGCTGAACAGGAATGCCTGCCTGGCCGGCTCATTTGGTGGAGCATGAGACTCTTGATCTCGGGGTTGTGAGTTCGAGCCTAATGTTGGCTGTAGAGAATACTTAAAAATAACGTCTTAAAGGGGCGCCTGGGTGGCTTAGTCCGTTGAGCGTCCAATTCTTGATTTCAGCTCAGGTCATGATCTCACAATTTGTGGGATCGAGCCCCTCATCAGGCTCTGTGCCAATAGCTCAGAGCCTGCTTGGGATTCTGTCTCCCTCTCTCTCTGCCCTTCCTCTACCCACGGTCTCTTTTCTCTCTCAAAATAAATAAATAAACATTTTTAAAAATTAAAAATAAAATACAATCTTAAAGAAAAATAAGGGAGGTGAACAGGGGGGAGCTTTTTTGGGGGGGGGAAAAGGAGTTTTGTTTGTTTTTGCTTTTAACATATACATACTGTGACATGTGGGGTTTTATTAATTATATTTTTTAATGTTTCTATTTTTAAGAGACAGACAGAGTATGAGCAGGGGAGGTGCAGAGAGGGGAGACACAGAGTTGAAGCAGGCTCCAGGCTCCGAGCGGTCAGCACAGAGCCTGACGCAGGGCTCGAACCCACAAACCGTGAGATCATGACCTGAGCCGAAGTCGGATGCTTCACTGACTGGGCCACGCAGGAGCCCCGTGTGATGTGTGTTTTATGAGTCAACTTGGCTAGGCTCCAGTTACTCCAAGACTAACCTAGGTGTTACTCGGGGTATTTTGTTGATATTCCTACAGGTCCATAATTAGTTGACGGTTAGATTTCTAGATAATCTGGGTGGGCCTGATCCAATTAGTTTAAAGGATATAAGAACAAGGGAGCTTCTACAGAGATGCTTCCACTTGGGGACTGAAGCATCTCAGCTCCTGCCCTAACGTCCCAGCCCTCCCTTTCCGACAGCCAGCACTCAGATTCCAGACTTGTTTTGCTGAGCCTACAGTCATGTAAGCCAACCCGTTAATATATATCTCTGTTTCTCTTTTGCTGGCCCAACTCTACTGGACTGTTTCCTACAGATGGCTCAACCCTCTAAAAAGCATTTCATAAATCATCGGTAGTAGGAGGAAAGCTTTTAGACAGTCAGAGAAAGACCCGTGCCTTTGCTAGACTTATTTTACTGGAATGTTCTCAATTCCTTAAAGTGGTGGAATATTCTATATGTTAGTAAATAAACACTGGAGAATATGAAGTAATGCATCCCAATCAGTCCTACGTTTTAAATGGTATTTTCTTTGCTTAAATTTTAACGATTAAAAATTTACAGTGACACTTCTTTTGCTGAAATATGTGGAGTAAAAAGTTCCCTCTCCCGTGCCTTCTTCCTCCCATACAGATTTTCTCTCTGGATATAACCACAGTTGATAGTTCGGATTTTATCTCTTCAGCCCTTTTGCTTAAGTGTATATTTATGAATATGTATCTGCATATGTAAAAAAAAAGTATGTATACATATACACATACATACCCATTAAAGCATAAATGAGATCAAACTCTATGAAGCATTTTAAAAGTTTTTTTTTTTTTCACTTAGCAGTATGTTTTGGATATTTTCCTATGTCAATGGCTGCTTGGAGTTTAATTGCCACTTGGTGCAAGGTGCGGTTACAGGGTGTCAGGAAGGCTTGTCTGTGGCTTCGATAGTGAAGAACGGGGTTCCCTCCACTCCCTTGTTCGGTGTTTTGCTGTTTTGATATGAAAGAACCTGACGGCTTCTGTTTGCTGCTTGCCGTCCTCGTCTACCCGGAGGGCGGCTGGAGGGGATGGCCACTGTCGCTGAGGGGTCCTCTGCCTATATACATTTGTGTAGATTTCCAGCATTCTTTTACAATTGCTGCCGACTCCTACTACTGTTCTATAATTAACCGTCTCACTAGTGGCTTGATTACTTACAGTTTCTCCCTACTACAGGGCTGTATACATACATGCCCTTGTCTATGTAACCTTGGGTACAGATAGTGAGAGGGATTTCTTTCTTCAGATTCGTTTCCTAGAAACGAAATTGTAAGGTTAAAGGTTACATATATTTAAAATACTATAGGGGTGCCTGGGGGGCTCCGTCAGTTAAGCGTCTGACTTCAGCTCAGGTCATGGTCTCACGGTTTGTGAGTTTCAGCCTGGCGTCGGGCTCTGTGCTGACAGCTCAGAGCCTGGAGCCTGCTTCGGATTTTGTCTCCCTCTCTCTCTGCACCTCCCGCACACTCACACTCTGTGTCTCTCTCTCTCCAAAAAAAAAAAAAAAATTTTTTTTAAAATACTTTTATGAGCCACCTGGGTGGCTCAGTCCATCGTGCGTCTGACTCTAGATTTCCACTAAGGTCATGATCTCTGAGATTGAGCCTCATGGGGCACTGCACCGACAACAGGGACCCTGCTTGGAGTTCTTTCTCTCTCTCTCTGCCCTCCTCTATTTGCGTGCCCCCATGTGCTCTCTCTCAAAGTAAACAAACTTAAAAAAAAGATACTTTTAACGGAATTTATAAAGGTCACTATTGAACCATTCATCACTTTATTCACAGAGATTTTTGGAAACATGCTGAAGTATTTAACATCTCTCCCAAGGTCCAGGTAAATTTCAACCTCTATCTTTTCTTGGCTTCTTCAGCCCACAATAATCTCTTCCTTCCAGAAATCCAAAGCATCACTGTTAACACTTATTTGTCATTAAGTCGTATTGTGACTGGCAATTTCTCAAGCTGCATTGTAGTTGCATTATTAATTTAACTTCCAAACATTAGATTATAGAATGGCGGCCAAGACTATGGAAAAAATTCACAGTCAAATCGATCAGTGAGGAGATTAGTTAAATCCAAGTAGTGATGGAAGCAACATGGTAGGGGGTGTCAAATTCCATCTACCCAAACTGGGTAACTATTATTTAGTTGCTGAGAGTAGCTGAAGATCTCCTGTTAACAAATCAACCCTATAAAAGGGCCCATGGGTCCATTCCTACTGTAACAGAATAAACCCGGAACTATGTCGTTCTCAGATTCCATGGCTGGTCTGGAATCTCAAACGTTGTAATGGAAAAGTAACTATATCACTGTCATTGTCCAGCCCATCTTAGATGTTAAGTTCTATCATCTTAAGTACATTAACTACTTTGCAACCCTATAAAAGTCCAGGCTTGAATCTGTAGATGATAAAATAGGTCAAACCAATTATATTAATAACTTTGTTTGTAGTTCAGGATAATGTGCATACAAAGGTGATCTAAAGAATCTCATATTAGATCTTGGCCTTTTAAGCTGAACGGTTTAAGGGAATTTAGTTAAGCCTGTAAAGAGTATTGAGACATGGGGCGCATGGGTGGCACAGTCAGTTAAGCGTCCGACTTCAGCCAGGTCATGATCTCGCGGTCCGTGAGTTCGAGCCCCTCGTCAGGCTCTGGGCTGATGGCTCGGAGCCTGGAGCCTGTTTCCGATTCTGTGTCTCCCTCTCTCTCTGCCCCTCCCCCATTCATGCTCTGTCTCTCTCTGTCCCAAAAATAAATAAACGTTGAAAAACAAAATTAAAAAAAAAAAAAAGAGTATTGAGACGTTTGGGATAGTTGACAAAATTTGTTTTGACATTTTATAGGTTTTGTCTGTTAGATTTGCTTGTAAGTCCGCCTGCCTTGTCAAGCACTTAAAGTGGTTAAAAAGCCATCATATTAAAATACATAATGCTGGGGCGCCTGGTTCAGTCTGTTAAGAGTCTGACTCTTGGTTTCGGCTCAGGTCACGATCTCATGGTTCGTGAATTTGAGCCCGCATCAGGCTCTGCACGCATAGTGCAGAGCCTGCTTGGGATTCTCTGTCTACCTCTCTCTGCCTCTCCCCTGCTCACGCTGTCTCTATCTCTCTCAAAATAAATAAATAAACTAAAAAAAAAACTTAAAGACTCTCTTTTTCTCTCTCCCTCTGTCCCACTCCACCGCGCGCGCTCTCTCTCTCTCTCAAATTAAAAAAAGAAATTAAAATACACAACGTAACTTAAGATGGTGGTTGCTCTCATTTAATACAAAATTAGCTTTGTAAATCATATAAGATAATCTTGAAGTTTGAAATAGAGGCTTAAGAGTTAGGTGCTTTGATTTGTATCTTTAATAAATTGAACATGTATTTAAATTCTAAAATATTATAAGTAGCCATTTCTCTGACAGAAAGTACCCCAACTCCCATTTAAAACCACATATAGTATTTTTTTCATGTATGTGGCTAGTCCTTCTGGCTGGAACGTAAGCTTTTATTTTTTAGAAAAAAAAATGTTTTTAATGTTTATTTTTGAGAGAGAGAGAGTATGTGTGAGCAGGGGAGGGGCAGAGACAGAGGGAGACACAGACTCTGAAAGCAGGCTCCAGTCTCTGAGCTGCCAGCACAGAGCCGGACACGGGGCTTGAACCAATGAACCGCGACCTGAACCCACAAACTCCGAGACCATGACCTGAGCTGAAGTTGGACGCTTAACGGACTGAGCCCCCCCCAGGCACCCTTGGAATGTTTTTAGAACACAAGGATATCTATCTATCTATCTATCTAGATATATATATATATATATATATATATATATATATATGTATGTGTATGTGTATGTATGTGTATGTATATGCATATGTATATGTATATGTATATATGTATGTGTATATATGTATATATATGTATATGTATGTATATGTATATGTATATATATGTGTATATATATATATATATATAGTCTCCATTATGTTGGTCACAATGCTATGCATCTAGTAGTTGATCAGTAAATATTAGGAAGAATGAATAACAGATCCAACATTTATTTCTCATGAAAAAAAAAATTAAGGGAGCTCCACACTCAACACGGGGTTTGAACTCACAATCTTGAGATCAAGAGTGGCATACTCTACTGACTGAGCCAGCCAGGTGCCCCTCTCATGAAACTTTCTTAAAAACAACCATATGGGACGCCTGGGTGGCTCAGTCTGTTGAGCACCCAACTCTTGATTTCGGCTCAGGTCATGATCCCAGAGTTATGGGATGGAGCTCTGTGTCGGGTGTGGAGCCTGCTTAGGATATTCTGTCTCTCTCTTTCTCTCTCTCAAACAAAACAAAACCAACCATATCTTCACCACCACAGAATGCTTCTCGTGAGGCATCCCAACTGGGTGGGGGCCGACCGCACTGACGTTAAAAGAATTCACCCCAAGGCAAACTAAAGAGAAGTTTATTGAATACCCTGCCACGAAGCAGTGGTGAGAGACCACAGAGCTGAGGGCAGAGTGAGGAGGTATGGGAACATAGGGCATTTTCCCTTGTTTGAAAACTGCCTGGTTGTAAGTAGCTGATTGGTTCGCTGGGGCTTCTGGCGATTTTGAGGTGGGTCGCTTAATGACCCTGTTTGCGTCAACTGGGGGCCATTGCTTCACTCAAATTTTCGTTGCGCAAGCCAGTGGCTTAAAAGTGGCCTCGAAACTTCTCAGTTAGCATGTAATAATTAGTGAATATCATAACTATTACAATAGACTAGAGAAGTCGATAGTTCCAGCTGAGATGTGTCAATGGCCTCCATCCAAAGACCATGAGCGACACAGCTCCTGAAGTTGAACCAGTGGGATTTATTACTCTTGTAGTGAGGGAGAAGACACATCATGGGAAGCCATTAAGTCTCTCAGTCAGAGGGTGTTTTCTCTTACTGAGCCACTTCCAAATGGCTTGGAATTTAATTACAGAATCTGGGCTTTGGTTTGGTGATTTGAGGGAGGGTCTAAGAACCTGGGGATTTGTGTTAGATTAGATATGATGAGGAAATGGGGTCAATTCTACAACTGGGTGTGTCAAATCTTTAGGGAGGGCTGAGTGGAACAACGATAAAGCTGTAATCGGCAAAGAGGTAGCAGTCATTCCTTCCAGCCCAGAGAGGCGGTGTTTGGTATTTTTGGGGGTGGCTCAGACAAGTTATGAAATGGTTTTGCTTTCTCTCATTTTATCAGTCCGAGTGAACTTGTCTGAGGCTGGTATCCTATGAGATTGTTTCTGTCCAATACGAAAATAGTACGGCCCGGCTCTAAGTGTGGGACCAGCTTTCGATTATCAAGGGCTATTTTTACATTTGTTTTGGTGTTTATTTTGCCCTTTCTTAGGTACTAGTAGAGGAGGGAGAGAAAAGTAAATAAATTCAAGAAGTGTTTAGCATACAAAGTCTGGAGGACGGGATATGGGAGTAGAGGGTGATGTCGAGGGTGATGTCTTACGTTTCTGTCCTGCCAACAGAAAGGGTGGCAATGCTCGTTATTGAGAGAGCACCAGCTTTGTCTTATCTTCTAATTTAATACCTAACAAAAACATGTGAAAAGTTCACGTTGTCACCCATGTAGAGATAGGAAATTAAAGTTGTAGATGGGTTAAACATATCTTGCCCGCTGTCGCATAGAAACAGAATTCAAATTCAGGTTCACCTCCAAAGTCACTGACTTGTTTTATTTTTTATTTTTTATTTTTTGACGTTTATTTATTTTTGAGACAGAGAGAGACAGAGCATGCACGGGGGAGGGGCAGAGAGAGAGAGGGAGACACAGAATCGGAAACAGGCTCCAGGCTCTGAGCCGTCAGCCCAGAGCCCAACGCGGGGCTCGAACTCACGGACTGTGAGATCGTGACCTGAGCTGAAGTCGGACGCTTAACGGACTGAGCCACCCAGGCGCCCCATCACTGACTTGTTTTAAAAGTGGAGATGGAGGGGCGCCTGGGTGGCTCAGTCGGTTGAGCGTCCGACTTCGGCTCAGGTCATGATCTCGCGGTTCGTGGGTTCGAGCCCCGCGTCGGGCTCTGTGCTGACGGCTCAGAGCCTGGAGCCTGCTTCGGACTCTGTGTCTCCCTCTCTCTCTGACCCTCCCCTGCTCACGCTTTGTCTCTCTCTCTCTCAAAAATAAATAAAACATTAAAAAATAAATAAATAAACAAAAGCGGAGATAGAATTCACATAACGTAAAATCCACATTTGTAAATTCATCTATCGATTCACACACACGCGCAAATCTTAGCCACTTTAAAATATACAAGTTAGTGGTTTGGGGGGACATTCAGAATGGCTCACAACCACGACGACTATCGAATCCTAGACCATTTTCGTCACCCCACAAAGAAACGCCGTATGCGTTCAGTAATTTCCATGCCCTTCTCCCTCTTGTCAACCTCTAAGCTTTGCCTCTGTGGGTTTGCTTGCTCCGGACCTCCCAAATAGGCAGAATCGTATGACGCGTGGCATTTTCTGTCTGGCTTTCTTTCATTTGGCATCATGTTTCCAAGATTCGTCCATGTTGTGGCATGTATCCGTACCTCATTCCTTTTTATGACCGAATACGATACCATTGGATGGAGATACCACGTTTGTTTATTCACCCATCACCTGATGGACATTTGGTGTTCCTACTTTTCTAGCACGAATACGCCCGCTGTAAGCACTCACTTACAAGTTTTTGTTTCCACACAACGCTCTTAACCTCTTGGTATATGTGCTGCCGAAGTGAGCACTGCTTTTAATCTCTTGGATGTAGGGGTGCTTGACTGGCTCAGTCGGTAGAGTGTGAGACTCTTGATCTTAGGGTCACAGGTTTGAGCCCCACGTGGGGTTTAGAGATTACTTAAATTAAAAGCAAAAAACAAAACGTTAATCCCTTGGATAAATGCCTAGAAGTGCAATTGCTGGGTCATGCAATAATTCTGTCTTTTATTCTCTTTTGAGGAACCACCAAACTGTCTTCCAGAGTGGCCTCACAGTTGTACATTTCTGCCAGTTAATACATAGAAGTTCCCGTTTCTCCACAGCCTTAGCAACAATTGTTATTATTGCTTTTCTTGTTGTTGATAACCATCCTAATTGTATGAGTGGTATCTCATTGTGGCTTTGATTTGCATTTCCCTAATGACTAAGAATGTTCCCTAATGACTAAGGGGTATCTTTCATGTGCTTATTAGACATTTGTGTGTATCATCTTTGAAGAAATGTCTATTTGAGTCTTCTGGTCATTTTTAATTAGGTTGATTTTTGTTATGGGTTATAAGAGTTCTTTATGTATTCTGCATACTAGACTCACTATTTGCAAATATTTCCTCCCATTTTGCAAGCTGTCTCTTCAGTTCCTTCCTACTATCCTTTGATGTGCAAAAGCTTCTCATTTTAATGAAATCCAATCTCTCTATTTTTTTCCCCTTTTGTTGCTTGTGCTGTTGGTGTCATATTTTAGAGACTGTTGTCAAATCCAAGGTCACGAAGATTTTCACCTATGTTTCCTCCTAAGGGTTTTATAGTCTGTAGTTCTTACATGCAGGCAGTTGATAAATTTTGAGTTAACTTTTATATATGGCATGTGGTAGAGATCCAAATTGATTCTTTTGCCTATAGATATCCATTGTCTTAGCTGTTTGTTGAAAGAACTTATATTCTTTTACTGACTGGCCCCGGCACCCATTTGTATTTGTAGGACAATACGATTGTGCATTCAACTTGTCCTGTGGATCTATTTATCTGCATTGCAAGGGTTTCCAGGAGATAACTGCACAGTGACGTGGTTGCTTTGACTATTTTTCTCACAGTCAAGGATAGTTGTTACACCTAGGCAGTCTCTGTGCCATAGGCTGGCTCCCTTACATTTTGCTGGATAAAACACTCTTTCTTTGCTATGCTCTGTCATCCTTCCCCAATATTGTTCTCTTTTTATCACACTCTCTTAAATAGTGAACATTTCTTTGAGAGAAGCATCACATAAAGTAGGAACCTGTTGGCCTGGTTGATGCTGTTCAAGTCAACAGACCCATCGGGGAGAACAGGTGCCTGGTTTTAACACGGAAGCAACTCCTCTCCAAGTGTTACCTGATTACCCGCGAAATGTGTGGTTGTGTTTTCTGAACTATGGGCTTCTTTAAAAAGGATCTGTGTTTCCAGATGTGTGACTTGAAGCACCAACTAACTTTCAGCGCGTCTTCGTCAGTCCTCATATTCATTTTAAGATCCTTTATTATAAAATAGCCTGAAGGTGATCGCGCATATTCCATACCAAGAAAAAAACCGTTGTGTGTACAAACAGGAAAACGTGCCTCAGACAATTAAAACAGACAGCACATACTTAGATATTAATGCTCTGAGAAGATGTTTGGGGGTTACAATCACCCAGAGTCTTTCATTAGGTGGTTCTACATAGATCATGGACTGGTGGAGGTCTGTTCACTTGAAAGTGAACCCCAAAGGCAAAGAGTACAAAAATGTATCAGTAATATCCTTGAAAAATTCAGAACGAATAATAGAGGAAACTGATTATAAAAATATTTGATCTTCTCACCATGCTTTTAGGGAGTTACCTTCTGTTTCCTCCCAGCCTAAAAGTCATAGAACGGGACACTTTAGGCGCTCCCAGGCCCTGCAATTCTGCCATTTCACAGTAGAGGGCGCTGTTGCATTAAAACCTGCACCGGTTGCACCGCTACCTCGGGCCTGTGCTCCTGGTCTACTTTCCAGATGTTTTTTAAACAAGCCCTGTATACGAATATTTTTTTCTCTAAACTCTAAGGAAGTGAGAGTTGAAGAAAAACAGACTTCTTGAAAGATCGTCCTTTTACCCATTGTCTTCAGAGATAGCTTATAATATGTGACATTCTTGGAGGCTGCTGTCAAAGTCCCAAAGTACGAAATGCATCTCTCAAGTCATCAACCTCATACAGCGGCTGTGGAGAAAGAGAAGGAGACTCAGGGGATGACTTCATAACATTTTGCAAGAAAGTAAGTGGGGGGGGGGGGGGGAGGGGGAGGACTAGGAAGAGACAGGAAGAGAAGAGGAAGGAACGCTACCAGGAGGAAAAGACAGCTCTTGAGAATCTAACCAAGAAAGAGACATGTGAGGGATCCAAGAGGGGAAGGGAAAGGCATCCTGGCAGAGGGCTCTGAAACAGAAGAGCAAACTCAAATGCGGGAGAAACGACTACAACAAAAAAAGCCAGAAAATAGGCTTTCACCGGGGGAAAAATAAGGAGTGATATTTACACACACGCGCACATAACCACAGTGTGAAAAATATAAGAAAGGAAAACACAAGTCGCTGCAGGAAAAGATGACTTTGGAGAGAGAAAGGAAAGGAGAAGCCAAGCAGCCCCTTACCAAAAGAATGCGTCGAAGCTGTCTGGATAGACGAACTGAATTTTCGTGCAACCCCTCCCAGGCTTTGAAAGTTTTTTCACGATTTTCCACAAAAGTATTCCAGCAATAAAAATAATCTTTAGAAAAAAAAAAGAGGGAGATGGGGTAGAAGACAGTTCAGATCCCAAATCAAGAGAAAAGAAAGAAAGCCCTGCCCCCCTCATGCCCCCCCCCCCCTTAATTCTCATCTCCCCCAAAGCCTGGTGTCCAAGCCCTTAATTCTTTTCCTCCAATTCTAGTTGATAATTTTCGGCTGGATCCCGCCCCCGACGTTTCTCATTCTGAATTGCAATCCTGAACCAGAGCTGCCGCACGGCGCCTGCGCAGCAGACGTCCCCTCCGCACCTTTGAAGGTCATGATGGCGATTTGGACGCCCGCGCGGTGCAGGCGCCGCAGCCCCTCGGGCTCGGCCTTGCGGTCCTCGCAGAAGTAGAGGCGCGCGGTGAAGATCCTCAGACTGAGGTTGGGGTACCCCCTCAGAAAGTCGGCCACGTGCCGGGCGCAGTCGTAGCAGGGGCTCCAGGAGGTGAACCAGGTGACGCGGTAGCAGCGGCCAGGGTCCAGGTCCCAGTCGGAGATGTAGCGGAGGAAGAGCAGTTCCACGTGGCAGCCGTTCTGCGGAGAGAGGAGACGACCTAGGTGACGTTCACTGACCTTGACTGCGGCGCCGGTAGCTTTACGGTCATTGATTCACCTGCTCCCCACAGTAATCTCTTATGGGGTGTCCGCAGTTTTGGGCCTTAACGTTGCAAAACGTTTTGCTAACTCCCCGAAGGAGCGGCGAGGCCCGAACCCTTTTGCCGCCGTGGCCCTGCGGCGTGGAGACAGGTTATGGATTTTTCTGTGGACCGGGAGGATGAAATGAGCCTGGTTGAAGTAGCATCACACTGTCGTGGAGTTTTTTAAGCTGCGCTTGTGAGGTTAACTTTTTGCACCTTTAAGGAGAAAGAAAATGGCTTGGAAGGAAGTCATTGACATCGTGGAAATACACCAGACCGCTAGGGGGAGGTAGGAAACTTATGAAGGGGCAAAACACATTAGAGTAAGGCCGACAGAGGGGTGTTGTAAGAGAGGTAATAGGCACTGCTAAGGATTAAGAACAATTGAATGTGTTTGCGCATTGTGTGATCCCTGCGATTGTAATAATAATCTCACAATAGTGAGATATAGCAAGTCGGCTTAGTGTTGCGGGAAGGTCGTTAGCCCCGGAATCTGATGATCTAGGTTCCGGTTCCTGGCGTCACCACTCAGGTGACTGAGACAATTTACCCAACTCTTGGATCTTCTAATTCCACACCAGTGAAATAGGCTGGTGTGAGGCTTAAATGAGAAAGAAATAAAGGGTTGGTAACTGCAAAGCCTTCCATACATAGAATGTGCCACCTCAACAAACAAGAAAGAGATTAGGATGTTAAACAATTGTAGTGAGATAATTTACGCAATACAAATGGAGGCAAAGGAAACTGAACAGTCAGATAAACACTAAACAATGAGTCAGTGTCCTTCCACCCATGGATTCTTCCCTGGGACTCCCACCGATACCAGATGTCACTGCCTGTTATGAGACAGGAAATAATCGTTGGCAGAAGGTTATGTAAACCCATCTGGTTATGGTGAAGAAGTCTCTTGGAAGCGTAATTCTCTGATCTTCTAGATGCGGAGAGATCGGTTTAATTAATCAGCCAATTGAAGCTTCCCTGAGTATTCTGGGTCTCATACTGAATGTACTCATTGGCTTATGATCTGTGTGAGCAGAAGGGAATAGGAATCATTTGGCAAACAGAATTGAGTCATTATTAATGTTTCCTCAATTTTTCTTCCTTACTTTTCAAAAATTCTAAAGAAAATTTGATTTTCACATTTAAGATTTAGCTTGAATGAGCTGATAATATTCTCCTAAATCAAAAGGTTCCTACATTTGATTTCTTCCTTAACCTCAAAGGCAATTCATTTGCTGGGGAGAGGGGAGAGATTTTGGGGGCAGTTAACTCTTGGCATTGAAGCAAGGTGTGGCAGTAATGTACCCAGCATGATTGGGGAGGACATTGGATGACACGCTTTGGGGCATAACAATTACAATTTCATGGACATTTATTTATTTTTTTTAAGTTTATCTATTTTAAGAGAGAGCGTGCATGAGCACAAGTGGGGGAGGGGCGGAGAGAAGGAGAGACGGAATTCCAAGCAGGCTCTGCACCATCAGGGTAGAGCCCTCTGCGGGGGCTTGAACTCACGAACTGTGAGATCATGACCTGAGCCGAGATCAAGAGTTGGACACTTAACTGACTAAACCACCCAGGCGCCCTGAGTTTCGTGGACATTTAAAAAAGAAAAAGATTGGGGCGCCTGGGTGGCACAGTTGGTTGAAGCTCTGACTCTTGATCTGGGCTCAGGTCATGATCTCACAGTTCATGAGTTCAAGCCCCGTGTGGGCTCCGTGCTAACAGTGCGGAGCCTGCTTGGGATTCTCCCTCTCTCTGCCCCTATCCTGTGCTCTCTGTCTCTGTCTCTCTCTCAAAATAGACAAACCTACGATTTTCTTAAATTTAAAAAAAAAAAAAAAAAAAAGAAAGGAAGAAACCTGAAGACCTAAATGTGAGACAGGCTGAAATGTAGTACCGTCAGCAGATGGTTTTAAAAGTGCCCATCGTCTAGCTTTTAATTGCCTTGGAAGCAAATAATTGATACCTTGTTTCGAAGGTGACCGAAGTCCAATGAAAAGGAGGTGGCACTGTCCCGCCGCTTCACCACGTAGCACAAGTAGGTCTCATGGCGACCCTTAGCCCAGCGGACATTCTTGAAATGGTAGAGAAACTTCCTCTGCTTCATCAGGAGGCTGTGGGTGAGAGAGGGAGGAACATACAGGAGTACAGCTCCTTCTCTGGTCACTCCTGGCTTTCCTTCAGGCTTTTTTTTTTTTAAAGAATTTTTTTTAATGTTTATTTATTTTTGAGAGACAGAGTGCGAGCAGGGGAGGGGTAGAGAGAGAGAGGGAGACACAGGATCCTAAGCAGGCTCCAGGCTCTGAGCTGTCAGCACAGAGCCCGGCGCGGGGCTCGAACCCATGAACCGTGAGATCAGGACCCGAGCTGAACTTGGACTCCATTATTAACCCTTCTTCATGCTTATATTTAAGACCAATTGACAGGTAGCCAGAACCCCCAAACCATGTGCACTCACAGGACAGTCTCCTCCCACAGCTGTCTTTTAGATGCTGACAACTTGGAATTACAAACTTGTTCCTGGGGTTCCATAATTTTTTTCTTTCCGAGTTCCCCTCCAAATGCTACCTGAATGCCCAGTGTGTACTTCAGACTCAACACGGTCAAAACAGAATTCCCAAACTGCCCGCCATCCTGATTATCCTGTCTCTCCTTACTTTTCCATCTCAAGTAACCAGGCTAAAAGCTTGGGGGTCATTGATTCTTCTCCTTAACTCCTCATATTTAAGTAATGATCTAAATATATTGATTCAGTTCTCCAAATATTTCTCTTTTCCTTTTTAATATTTTTATTTTTTAAACCTCCGAACATTTCTTGAGTTTGTATCTGCACTGTTCCCCCTGCTCTCTGCTTCGGTCCAAGCCCCTGCCTTCTGTTGTCATGTTGTTCTGGCCTCTAAGCTGGTCTCACTGCCTTCAGACCCTCCAAAAGAACATTCTCCGTGCTGTGCCAGGGTGATCTCGCAAAAACCCAGGCGTGACTATGTCATTTCCATGCTGAAAAGCTCCCAGTGAATCTCTTCTGCTCATAACTCTTTATTTTTGTGTTTTATTTTTTTCTTATTTTTTGTTTTAATGTTTATTTTTGAGACAGAGAGAGACAGAGCATGAACGGGGGAGGGGCAGAGAGAGAGGGAGACACAGAACCGGAAGCAGGCTCCGGGCTCCGAGCCATCAGCCCAGAGCCCGATGCGGGGCTCGAACTCACGGACTGCGAGATCGTGACCTGGCTGAAGTCGGACGCTCAACCGACTGAGCCACCCAGGAGCCCCTGCCCATAACTCTTTAATGTGGTATTTAGGCCAGTTTTTACATTTGGTTATCAGTCTACATCTCTAGCCTCCTTTCCTACTACTTTCCCCCTGCCCTTCCCTCCCTTCAAGTGCCTGTGGTACTCGTGTGTTCTGAGGCTGTTTCTTTCCCATCACCTCGCTGATGCACTTCCTCCCGGTGAATGCTTTCCTGTCTTTTTCACTGGACAAAACCTACATATCCTTCACAGCCTAACCACAATTCAACTCTTTTTTATTTTATTTTTTCTTGCTACCACCGTCCCCAAACGAAATCGAACACTTAACAACGACAAAGACCCTCCTGGGGCACCTGGGTGGCTGAGTGTGTTAAGCACCTGACTCTTGATTTTGGCTCAGGTCCTGATCCCACAGTTCGTGGAGTCAAGCCCGGCGTAGGACTCTGCAGAGCCTGCTTGGAGTTCTTTCTACCCCCACCCCCCCCACCCTCCTGGGCCTATGTGCACTCTCTCTCAAAATAAACAAATAAACATTCAAAAGAAAAACCCTCCTGTAGTTTCCCTTGGTTCTCCAGTTCATCCCTACCGAATCCCTCATCCCCGGTTACCAATTGATTGCTGACCTGTCTCCCCATTTAGACTTTGTGTTTTGAGGCAGAAAAGTGTCACTTCATGAGGAAAAAAATCTCTTTTTAACGTAACAGTAGTACTTGGCTGTTGTTAACGTGAATAGTACAAAAAGTTAAGTGTTACGTTTCAAAGTACTAAAGAATTACACTATCAACAATAGCCAAAGTATGGGAAGAGCCCAAATGCCCATCGATGGATGATATATATATATATATGCAATGGGGTATTACTCAGCCATCAAAAAGAACTAAATCTTGCCATTTGCAGCTGCGTGGATGGAACTAGAGGGTATTAATGCTAAGCGAAATAAGTCAGGGAAAGACGTATCATGACTCCACTCATATGAGGACATTAAGATAAAAACCAGGTGGGGGCGCCTGGGTGGCGCAGCCGGTTAAGCGGCCGACTTCAGCCAGGTCACGATCTCGCGGTCCGTGAGTTCGAGCCCCGCATCAGGCTCTGGGCTGATGGCTCAGAGCCTGGAGCCTGTTTCCGATTCTGTGTCTCCCTCTCTCTCTGCCCCTCCCCCGTTCATGCTCTGTCTCTCTCTGTCCCAAAAATAAATAAAAAACGTTGAAAAAAAATTAAAAAAAAAAAAAGATAAAAACCAGGTGAACATAAGGGAAGGGAAGCAAAAGTAATATAAAAACAGGGAGGGGGACAAAACAGAAGAGACTCAAATATGGAGAACAAACAGAGGGTTACTGGAGGGAGTGTGGGAGGGGGGATGGGCTAAATGGGTAAGGGGCATTAAGGAATCTACTCCTGAAATCATTGTTGCACTATATGCTAATTTGGGTGTAAATGGAAAAAAATAAAATTAGAAATAAATAAATAAATAAATAAATATTAAAGAATTAAAATTTAAAAAATTAAAACAAATTTTTCTAATTCAATATTTAGGATAGTATCTAAGAGTTAAAATTTTTATGTTTTTCTAGTATTTTACAGTCATATTTACATGGTTTGGGTTATACTGATTTCATACGGAATTTTGCACTCTGCTGCTTTTTAAACTTGGCAGTATAATCTAAACATTACGTTATGTCGCTCGCATGCCCTTGTTTTCCTTATTCCTAGTGCAGTGTTTTACTTGTCACGAGCACTAAATTGCATTGCATTGGTGGAAATACTCTGTGCTGACTCAAGTTTCCTTGCGTTTGTGGATTTAACACAAGCTCTATAGTATGGTTGATACCAAAGCACTGATGGTTTCTCCGAGTTTTGTCTTTAGTCTCTTCCAGAAATGGATTTATCGAGTTGTGGAGATAATGCTGCCACTTAGTGGCCCAGGGCAGAAGTGCAGTAAACTTGTAGGGACACCTGGGTGGCTCATTCGGGTTGAGCGTCTGACTCTTGATTTCAGCTTGGCTGTGGTCACGGTCCCAGAGGTCATGATCCTAGAGTCGTGGGATGGAGCCCAGAGTCAGGCTCAGTGCAGAGTGTGAAGCCTGCTTGGGATTGTCTCTCTATCCCTCTGCCCTTCTCCCCCGTTCTCTCTCTCTCTCTCTCTCTCTCTCTCTCTCTCAAATTAAAACAAACAGAAAAAGTGCAGTGAACTTGTAAAAACAAAGAGTGAGGCAAGGATTTGAATACGGTTGGCTGGCAAGAGAATTGAAACTTATTTCACCTTTTTTTTTTTTTAAACCATTGAGGCATAATTTACATACGTCACCCTTTTAAAATGTACAATTTTGTGAGTACTGGCAGATGTAAACACCCAAAGCTGAGACCACCGTCAGGATACAGAACATTTCCAGGGGACGCCTCCCCAGAGTTTCCTCATTCACTATGTCGGTCAGTTCTTCCCCCCCTTTCCTAGGCAACCATTAATCTGCTTTCTGTCACCGTGTGTCACTATCCACGTCCTAGAATTCCGTATAAGTCCTACATTATCTCTTCCTTTGTGTCCGACTTGTTTCACTTTGAAATTCGTTTGTAGTGTTGCATGTGTTAATAGTTTGATCCTCGGTTTTGCGAAGTAATATCCCATTGCATGGCTTAGAGCACGTGTATTCATTCACCTGTCGATGGACATTTGGACTGTTTCCACTTAGAGGCTATTGTGAATAAAGGTTTTACAAACATGTCCCAGTCTTTGTGATGACATAGGTTGAGAATTAATTTTAATGCAATACCTGTGATAGACCCTGAATTCAAGAGTTAAGTATCCAAGTGTCAACCTTATTAATTAGGTGAGCAAGGACGAACTTTTTATAGCCATCTCAATTTAAAATGTCTCACCACACACACGTGAAGCTTCTCGAAATACACTTTAAATCCTGAGGCAGAGCACTGGGTTTATCACCAGTATACACATTATGTATATCAAGCAATTTAAAAATGGCTTAATCATGTCATTTTAGAATGAAAAATTGGCATGTGAGAGCAAGCGGGGGGAGGGGCAGAGGCAAAGAGATTTTTAAGCAGGCTCCACACGAAGCTGAGCTGGACGTAGGGCTTGATCCCACAACCGTGAGTGAGATCAGGACTTGGGCTGAAATCAAGAGTTGGTCGCTCAACCGACTGAGCCACCCAGGTGCCCCAGGGGGCTCGGTTTTAAACAGACTAAGCATCATCTCTTACTGAGACATTTCTTTAAACACCTAACGTACCCTCCTGGGCTCTATGGCCAGGCAAAGGGTGGAGAGGGGTACCGCATCACACACAGTGGATCTGCTGCTGGGAGGAAGAAAGGGTGTTCTGGAAGGGATGTGAGATAGGTGAGGGAATTCAGATGGACTTTTGCCTTCTGCCTCACGGGGAAATACAGCAGTCCGTTACTGTTTGTCAGAAGCGACCACAGAGAAGCGAATCACTTGATTGTGACCTGTTAGTTAACCTTCTAGGTCCATCACTTTCCTTCAACTGTAGCTAGGAGCCCATTTCCAGTATCCTGTTCTCTTGGTTTCTCTTTTGGGTACAAAGGACTTTGTAGAGGTAGACCTTCAAGGTCGCGGGCTGCCAGCTGCCCTGGACAGCTGTGCCCCGTGAGGCAGAACGTCGCTGTATCCCCAGCAATGCAAACAGAGACAAATGGGTTAAAAATAATCCTGACGAATGCCCTCTGCATAATTTCTTTTCCTTAATGATAATTGTATATTTCCCCTTTTCTCCTCTTGAATTTCATCTTTTCTCCTTTTTGTGTCTTTGAACTTCAACTACGAATTTAATCATTGCTTTGCGTTTCATTAGGCACAAATATTTTCACTGGACCCTTTACCTCTTTATACCTCAGATTAATTTTCAAAATCTGATTGCAAACTGAGCAGACATTTGACATTTTTGCCCTCAAGAAAATTTGCTGAAGAACATTTAGACTCCCATTAAAAATCTTAATTCTGGGTGCACCTGGCTGGCTCAGCCGGTGAAACATGAGACTCTTGATCCTGGGGTTGTGAGTTCAAGCCCCACATTGGGTATAAAGATTACCTGAAATCTTTTGAAAACAAATTTTTTTTTAATTTAAAAAATCAATTCTGTAGTGTAAACGCTTTGTAAAAGAGTTAAGTTGAGATAAAGTATAAGGATTAAGTATGATTCTCATACTTCTGTAGTAAGTAGGAATAAAATAAGTTATGTGATAATAACTTATCATAAACTGCTTGTGAAAACATTCTGATAATCTTAAAAATACATTTAAGAAGTAAGTTAAACGAAACTGAAAGACTATATACGTAGGGGCGCCTGGGTGCCTTAGTTGGTTAAGCGTCCCACTCTTGATTTTGTCTCAGGTCATGATCTCAGAGTTCATGAGATCAAGCCCCACATTGGGCTCTGTGCCGACAGCATGAAGCCTGCTTGGAATTCTCTTTCTCCCTCTCTCTCTGCCCCTCCCCTGCTCTCTCTCTCTCTTTCTCTCTCTCTCAAAATAAAAAAAAAATTAAAAAATTAAAAGGAAGACTAGATAAGTAGTAAAAATGCCACTAACTGCCCAACAATTAACACTAAATAAAGTTATTTACTGATGCTTGACTGATTTTTCTCCCTGTAACAGATACATATCATCCTAGTGACTTTCAAGCAGTTAATTTTGAATATGGGCATTAAAAAATAATCTCCTTACTCTGTAACTAAATTTTTCAGTAAAGAGTCCCCAGGAAGGTTTGCAAGTCCTTTTGCAGGTGAATGCTGACAAAATTATTAGTACAATTTCCACTACCCGTTTGTCAGATAGTTATAGTCTTGCTATACCTTTTCATGAATTGAATCTCTAAACTAGTGCTAACTGCACGACACATCTCAGGACGAGTCCATACGTGGCACATAGGAGTTCTTTTGAATATGGGAGAGAGAGAGAGAGAGAACAGAGAGAATCAGGCAGAGAGCGTGTAAGATCTGAACAGATGTGACAGATCCAGAGAAGTAAACGTGCCGATTGCCCAGGCGGTGAGTCAGATAGGGAGAGGAGAGAAGCAGATAGCTACCAATCTGAAAGCTCAGATTTGCTCGGAGAGGAAAGCCAGTGCACCCCCGCCCCATGAGGAGACGGCTTTACCTGTCCATTGTGGATTCCAGGGTGTCTTTCTTAGTCTTAGGCCAAGGAAGGCTTGCCTCAAGTCCTGCTGCCTCACTGACTCTGTCTGGCAGTGCATTGGCCCCACACATTCAAATTTGAGCTTACCCTCTTAGGCTCCGCCCCCCCCCAAGGCATCATCACCATCAGGTACCCCAACAGCCTTCCTCTTGTTTAGGTCCAAAAAAGATAGGCGGGGCTGTCATTGGCAAAGTCACGTGGGTAAATGACTGAGGGCCGTTCTGCTTAAGGTATAGGCTCCTTTAGGGCTACAGCTGTAAAAATCCAGTCTATGCTCCACAGGTAACAAAGATCAGGAACCAATAGCCAGAGACACTTAGGAAATTGTAAGCCTGGTGGCCAATAGCATCTTTAATTTTAAAAGTGCAATAATAATATTAGTAATGTTCAATGAAATAGCATCTTGTTCTCTGTGAGCTGAAGGCATCTGTTCCCTTGTGTAAGTGCACACTTTCTGAATCTCAGTAGAGACCAGCACTAACACCTCCTGCTTTGTGGCCAAGCAAGTAAATGTGGTCAGTTATGTAGGACTTAGGAATAGAAATTATGCACCCTAAACCACCGATTTCCCCCCCCCCCTTTCTGATTGCATTACAAGAATTGCTAGAAGACTAGATGATTGCACAAGAGTAATTTTTGCAAAAGCTGTCTTTTCCACAAGCCATATATTTTGAAGTCAGAAGCAGCGGCATCCCAAAGCATTCAAAAATGTTTATTTCATCAGACGGAATCAGCATCCAAATGACTCCAGTGAACTTGGAAAACCGTTTGGGCTTTTCAAGTAAAAGGCTTTAAATTCCTGCCCTCATGCAATTTGGTCTATGAAAGATTTTGCTTCTCCCTCCTAACTCAGTCTAAATCCTTTCTATTTCTTTATTCAATAGAAACTCAGCGCCTAACTACGTGAGAGAAACTGTTGGGTGCTGGGGGTACAGTCGTGAGTAAAGCAGCTAAGGTCTCTGCTCCCTTCCTGCCTCAAGGCTTTGAATACCCCATAGGCATTGATTCCCAAATCTGTCGCTCCAGCTTGGACCACTTCCTTGAACTCAACACAGAGGCAAACAATTGCCACCTCAGCATCCCCATTTAAATATCCGAGGGGCGGGGCGCCTGGGTGGCGCAGTCGGTTAAGCGTCCGACTTCAGCCAGGTCACGACGTGAGATCCAGCCCCGCGTCAGGCTCTGGGCTGATGGCTCAGAGCCTGGAGCCTGTTTCCGATTCTGTGTCTCCCTCTCTCTCTGCCCCTCCCCCGTTCATGCTCTGTCTCTCTCTGTCCCAAAAATAAAATAAAACGTTGAAAAAAAAATTTTTTTAAAAAAATAAATATCCGAGGGGCATCGCCAACACGCCTCAAACTGATCCCCTGTTCTCTCTCTCAACACACCTGCTCCTTTGGCCATCTTTCCCATCTCCATGACGGTGTCGTCCCTCCCACGGCTCAGGCCAACCTGGCAGTCTTCCTTGGTGGTTCTCTTCCTTCTAAAGTCCATTGCAGTAGCAAGTCCTGTGGCCTCTACTTGCAGAATAAATCCAGGACTGACCACTTTTCACCACCTCTGGTGCAAGCAACCTGGATTACTGCCCCCCACTGGTCTTCCTGCTTCCCTGTCTTTCGATTACAGTCTATTCTCAACACAGCAATCAGAATGATCCTTTTGAAACACTTTATTTTTATTTTGTTAATGCTTATTTATTTAAAAAAATTTCTTTTAACATTTATTCATTTTTGAGAGACAGAGACAGACAGACAGAATCGGAGTCAGGGTCCAGGCTCTGAGCTGTCTGCACAGAGCCCGACATGGGGCTCGAACTCATGGAATGTGAGATCATGACCTGAGCTGAAGTTGGACGTTTAACCAGCTGAGCCACCCAGGCACCCCAATGTTTATTTTTGAGAGAGAGAGAGCGCGAGTGAGAGCACGAGTGGGGGAGGGGCAGAGAGAGAAGGAGACACAGAATCTGAAGCAGGCTCCAGGCTCAGAGCTGTCAACACAAAGCCTGACTCGGGGCTCGAACTCACGGAATGTGAGATCATGACCTGAGCCGAAGTCGGACGCTCAACCAGCTGAGCCACCCGGGTGCCTCCCTTTGAGACACTTTAGATCACATAACTCGTCTGTCAAAACTTTCCACGGTTTTCTATTCTCTCAGTAATAGTCAACATCCTTCCATGACACACAAGACCCTGTATCATCTGCCTCTGCTTTGCCTCTAAATTATCACTTTTAGGGGCACCTGGCTGGCTCAGTTGGTAGAGCATGCAGCTCTTGGTCCAGGGGTCGTAAGTTTGAGCCCCTTTGTGTGTAGAGATTACTGTAAAAAAGATGAAATCTTAAAATAAATACTTTCAACTCTCTCCCTTGCTTATTCACAGAACACACGTGCCCGCCCCCTCATTGGCACTTACTGGCTCTCCTGCCCGGAGTGCTCCTTCTCTGTACATCATTATGGGGTTTTTATTGACTAATTTATGTATTAATTAATTAATTAATTCATTTTCATTGTGGGTTTTTTTAATTAAGTTTTTAATTCCAGTATAAGTTCACATACAATATCATATTAGCTTCAGGTGTTAGATCATCACAGTTTGATTTCCTTATTTATGTCTTTACTCAACTACCTCCTTATACTTGAGGCCTTTCCTAGTGACCATATCTAAAATTTCAACTCTATCCCACTATCCTAGCATTTCCGTTCCCCTTTCGAATGTATATTTCTCTTTAGCACTTATCACTTAAAATATATTGTGATCTGTGCTCCTCATTGACTCTTAGGTCTATGAACAGAGGGATTTTTGTCTTTCTTTTCGCCCCGCCAAGATATTCCTAGTACCTAGTACAATGTTGGCATATAGTAGATGCTGAATGAATGTTGAATGAATGAATCCATAAGGATCTCATGGAACTTACATTCGAGTGGGAAAGATGCATTAATCAAGTAATTGAGCCTGTAAATATGTCATTGAAACTGATATTTGCTATGAAAGACAAGTACACATAGTAACAGGAGAGTGACCGGTCTGTGATCAGTGGGAGGACTCCTGGTTGGGAAATGGTAATAGCCAGTGTCTTAGCTCCCTTCTCTGTCTGAGATTCTTTGATGGTTGGATTATGGAAGAAAGGAAGTATTTACCACTGCGTCTTAACATTCCATGCCCTGACTCAGAAACTTTTTCTTTTTCTTTTTAAGTTTGTTTATTTATTTTTGAGAGGGAGCGAGAGCGAGAGAGTGAGAGCACGCACAAGTTGAGGAGGGGCAGAGAGAAATGTTAGAATCCAAAGCAGTCTCCAGGCTCCCAACCGTCAGCACAGATCCGGATGTGGGGCTCAAACTCATGAGCCATGAGATCATGACCTGAGCTGAAGTCGGATGCTTAACCAGCTGGGCCACCCAAGCGCCCCCAGAAATTTTCTAATCACACCCTTTGTCAAACACAGAAGTTTAGAGTTTCCTATTTGCCCTACCCTTCCTCTCTCCACTCTATTAAACCTGGAACATTAAGGGAAATTTCTGAAGGGGGTTATTTCAAATCGCAGCTAATAGTTTTGAGTGCTTACTGTGGTTAGACATTACACTAAGCCCTTTAAAGGCAAAGTACACATATTTAGGAAAACTGTGATGGGGATAAAGTTTCTTATAGGCTCCTGAATTGTGCTCATGGTCCCTGATTCTATGGATTGCAAATTCAACTTTGCTTCACCGTGGGTACCCAGCCAAGGATGGCCCGATGCTAGTTCACTCTCAAGGACTCTCTAAGTGAGAGTGAGTGGATCTAATGTGAGCAAGCCTTACGATGCTCTCTCACTTGCCTCCAGTAAACCAACCAAAATATCAAGGTACCACAGATCTCACTGAAGTGTTGGAGCAATCTAAGGGAATGATACATGTGAGAGAAGTCATATTAGTTAATAGGTTAATTATGGCTTTTTATAGCTTAAGAAAGAATTTCAAGAGAATGAGTCTCTTCACAGGGATCTGCTCATGACCACATCCCATTCCTAGAGTTGTTCTCCTGCCCTCCAGTCCACTCCTGTCCAAAAGCCTCTTTTTCTCAATTCCACAGGGAAACTCTGCCTTGTATTTTCCAGGATTATTCTCACCCATGGATCCATGTTTCTCTGTAGACATGTATTTCTCCAAGTCTTTATTTTGAAAAAGATTCTCAGGGCACAGGAAAGATAGTAGATGATAGCCAGTCACCTTTAGCACCGAATTGAAGGGACAGATGGCCAGGGAAAGGGTAGAGGAGACTTTAAACTCCTCTGCAGAGACCACGATGGGGCATGGCCATGGGTGATCTGACCCCTTTAAATTGTCTCCTCATGTATGAGGTGGGCCTTTACCGTGTTTTCATCCAGCTGTCCAGAGAAACACACACACACACACACACACACACACACACACACACACAGACGCTCCAAAAAGATCAATATTAATTCTTAGCGATGGTTATCTCTATATTCAAAAAAATAAAAAAATGTTCCGGTCGCCCAAATGATATTACAGTTTGGACTCTTAGTGGCCTTTGTATATTCTCTCTTCAAATTATGCCACTTTGGGAGCGCCTGGGTGGCTCAGTCTGTTCAGCTTCCAACTTCGGCTCAGGTCATGACCTCACTGTTTCTGTCCCTCTCTGACTGTCAAAAATAATAAAACCGTTTAAAAAATTTAAAAAATGATGTCCCTTTGTTCTAGCTGGAAATAAGAAAACTGGCCTGTTGCTGATCCCCATGCCCCAATGTTTGATTTTGGTTTGGTCTGTTTTTATTTTGTGCAATTCTGATCATTTCTAATTGTACGACTCAGTGGCATTAATTACGTTCCCAATGTTGTGCAACCGTCACCCCTATCTTTCCAAAACGTCTCTGTCACCCCCAAAAAGAAACTTCATAACCATGAAGCACGAACTCACCATTCCCTCCTCCATCTAGATCCTGGTAACTTAGAATCTGTTTTCTCTATGAATTTGTTGATTCCAGATACTTCCTAGAAGTGACAACCATACAATGTTTTTCCTTTCGTGCTTGGTTCATTTCACTTTGTATAACGTTTTCGAGATTCATCCATGTTATAGTGTGTGTCAAAACTTCATTCCTTTTTATGGTTTATACATTTGTAGTGTTTCATTGTGTGTATCCAGCACATCTTACTTATCCATTCATGTGTTGGTAGACACTTGAGTTGCTTGCACACTTTGGTTATTGTGCAGTGTGGCAGTGAAGCTTTGTGTACAAGCATGAGTCTTTGTTTTCATAACTAGAAGTGGAGTCACCTCAATGGCATTTCCTCTGAATGACACACACACACACACACACACACACACACACACTCTTAAAAATTATGGCCGAAATTATGAAATTATACTTTTAAAAGACTCAATAGCTCCTCATATGAGGGTCTTCGTCTTCTTCTTCTTCTTTTTTTTAACATTTATTCGTTTCAGTAATCTGAACATCCAATAACTCAGTGTGGGGCTCAAACTCACAACCCCCAGATCAAGAGGGGCACACTCCACTGCCTGAGCTAGCCACCCTAAGGGCCATCCTTTCTGCTCAGCCTCTGGCTGGGGAGAGATTTTATTCTTGTCTTCACAACGTGTTATTTAACAAGCTCAGCCATTAGCTGGGAAGTAGAAAAGCTAGACCTCAGATCTGAACCCGAGTCAGCCGTACTGTCCATGCAATAAGGTCATATTGGAAAACCAGTCCCACAGACCTTAATCGAGTTGACCATATCAGGTTGGGAATCTTCACATAAGAGCTGCAGAGGATTTTTCCCCTGTATTACTCTATCATTTAGAATTGAGTCTGGCTACATATGTCAAGCAAATTCAATGAACTACTTATGTGAGATACAATTTCTCTCCCAGATACAACAACGTGAATGTCCAGCAAGTAATTAAATCTAAATATAATTGAAACATGCACTTTGGAGCCCTTTATTTTGTCAAGAGACTATCCATGGGACATGTTTTTAGCCAGAATGTTTTTCTCATCTCTCAGTTCAAATACGGGGCATGAGTCCCAGCCTGGCCCCAGTGGGAAATTAAATGCTGCATATCGGGAACCATACAAGATTAGAGGGCAGGGGAGAGTCAATTCTTCCAGATTGGTTTGTGAAGCAGAATTATCTCTGGATATTTGCTTTACAAATGATGTAGATTTGATACGGTGCTGGCAAAATCTATAAACACAACATGGAATACTCATTGTGCATTCTTGCATTTTCTATTTTAAAATCCTACTTTTCAGTGTATAGACTATACACAAGATTTTCTCCAACAAGTGTAAATGTTTTAAATCTTTATGACTTGACAATGAAGGTGCTGGGGAAAAAAAATTCTGTTGTGGTTGTTTTGATGTTCTACTCCTTTGAGAGCAATGTAAAACATGCTTTTGTAAGTAATTTATGGACACAGTCTTTGAAAACTGAAATTCACTCAATTAGTTAATATTTATTGAAGGCCTATTGTGAGAAAGCATAAGACTGAGCTTTGAAGGGGAACAATGATTCACACGACAGTTCTTCAAGGAATTCATACTTTTGTTTAAAGCTTCAAAAGTAGGTAATACTTAAATGACAATATAAAAGAGTTGCAGGAACCTTAGCCCTACATTTCTCAAAATGACATGCATATTTGGAGATAAGCCTAAATATGAGTGGATGACAATACATCAGAAGTAGATGAAAACCACAGGATAAATTTGTCATGCTATTCTAGAATATAAATGGTTTCCAAAGGTATGAGAAAAGAGCGTTTTTATTTTATTTTATTTGTTTCTTTATTATTTTTATTAATTTTTAAAAAATTTATTATTGGGGCGCCTGGGTGGCACAGTCGGTTAAGCGTCCGACTTCAGCCAGGTCACGATCTCGTGGTCCGTGAGTTCGAGCCCCGCGTCAGGCTCTGGGCTGATGGCTCGGAGCCTGGAGCCTGTTTCCGATTCTGTGTCTCCCTCTCTCTCTGCCCCTCCCCCGTTCATGCTCTGTCTCTCTCTGTCCCAAAAATAAATAAACGTTGAAAAAAAAAATTTATTATTGAGAGAGAGAGAAAGAGACAGAGTGAGAGTAGGGGACGGGCAGAGAGAGGGGGAGAGAGAGAGAATCCCAAGCAGCTCCACACTGTCAGCACAGAGCCTGCCTCGGGGCTTGATCTCCTGAACTGTGAGATCATGACCTGAGCCAGGATCAGGAGTTGGACAGTCAACTGACTGAGCCATGCAGGCGCCCTAGCATTTTTATCTGAAAAATTATTTAGAGTAGAATATAACATGCACGTTCATTTTCCTCACATTTGTGGCTTTTCCCTATTGTCCTCTCCCACCCCCATGTAAAAAGTAAAAGTGCTCGAAACATGGCCGATTTCAAAGATTATTATGCTCCCTTGTATGTAGAGGAAGCCCACGTGTGGCAGGCATGCACGTGTGGTTGCTAATATAGGACCATGGAAGTGTTAAGAATAAAACATAGATTCTAGGGATATTTCAGCCGAACGCAGGTTGTTTGGGGTTATATCCTCAGATGCTCAGCACTTATTTTACTGTCTTACAGGATATTTGAATGGGGGACAAATTCGAGACACGACGGTTCTGTAATTCTCTATAGAAAGCACGGATCCTAAAGTACCCCAAATGCTTATATAATTCCAGTAACAGGATGTGCATCACCTACTTAATGCCATGGGCTCAGATGTGTGCAATGTGTGAATACGAAAGCATGGTACTTGGAATATATGGAATAATCCTGATGAAAACTTTTCATCCTCTCTCCAGGTAACAGAAACCACATGAGCAAAGGACTGTGTGATGTGCTTGATAGGTTTTAAATATTTTTTTTTCAACATTTATTTATTTTTGGGACTGAGAAAGACAGAGCATGAACGGGGGAGGGGCAGAGAGAGAGGGAGACACAGAATTGGAAACAGGCTCCAGGCTCTGAGCCATCAGCCCAGAGCCCGACGTGGGGCTCGAACTCACGGACCTCACGGACCGTGAGATCGTGACCTGGCTGAAGTCGGACGCTTAACCGACTGCGCCACCCAGGCGCCCCTACTTGATAGGTTTTAGCAACAATGAGTAGCTTAGGTTAGTTTGGTTTGCGTGATGGCTCGTAAGAAAACAATGATGACAGATAAAACTGCGATGTAATTCATATTTCATTTAAGCTTTTTATTAAGGAAACTTTTGGAACAAAGTCGAGAGTCTTGCACAACGGCTGTAAATAAAAAGCTATTGAAGGGGATGCCTGGGTAGCTCAGTCGGTTGAGCGTCCAACGCTCAGGTCATTTGGCCCGCGGTTGAGGGATCGAGTCCCATGTTGGGCTCCACAATGAGCGTGAAGCCTGCTTAATTAAGATTCCCTCTCTCGGGGCGCCTGGGTGTCTCAGTCGGTTAAGTGACCGGCTCAGGTCATCTCCCGGTTCGTGGGTTCGAGCCCCGCGTCCGGCTCTGTGCTGACCGCTTGCTGGGAGCCTGGGGCCAGCTTCAGATTCTGTGTCTCCTTCTGTCTGCCCCTCCCCGGCTTGTGCCCTGTCTCACTCTGTCTCTCAAAAATAAGGAAAGGTAAAAAGATTAAAAAAAAAAAAAAGATTCCCTCTCTCTGCCCCTCTCCCTTGTTTCTCTAAAATTAAAAAAAAAAAAAGCGTAGGGGCACTAGGGTGTCTCAGTCAGCTAAGGGTCTGACTCCAGCTCAGGTCGTGATCTCACAGTCGGTGAGTTCGAGCCCTGTGTCGGGATCTGTGCTGTCAGCTCGGAGCGTGGAGCCTGCTTCAGATTCTGGGTCTCCGTCTCTGCCCCTTCCCCACCTGCTCTCTGTCTCTCCCTCTCAAAAAAAATTAACATTAAAAAATTTTTTTTCTTAATTTTTAAAAAGCTATGGAAGAAGTGTGATTTGTCCAGCATACTGAGAGTAACATTTTTTTTTCCCCCAGAAAGCCGTTTTCCCTGTTTATTTTTCTTTTAAAGGAAGGAAAATTACTCTCTTATAATTACAATGGCATTTTTCATTCCCGGGCATTTGGCGTTAGTGTGATTCAAAAGCCAATTTTGTGGGGTTTCATCATGCTGTTTTTAAAACTTGTTTTCCTGATTAGCTACCTGCTCCCTTCACCAGCTTCTCTTGAAAAACCACAGGACAACCTGGTCAGTTTATTTTTAACGAACACAATATGACTTGGAAATTGTACCTCTTGTGGCTGTGTGAAGTTTTGGACATCTGGACTTCACCACTGCTGAGTTTCAGCATGGTTAGGCCAAGGTGAGGTTTCATTCTGGCCAGCGTGCGAGGCCAGCAGGCCCCCTGGGGATCTTCCAGGGCATACATTCCCGGGTCTGAGGGCCAAGATGCTCAGATAATGACTCCCCAGGCCACTATTTTGGGACACCAGGTAGATTGTTCAATACGATACTTTCTTGTTTTTGAAAAAGCCCCAAAAAGGGATCCGTGTGGGTGAAAGTGCGGTTTTTGGAGTGCTTCAACTTCTGCATTTCCTGATTTTTGTTTTTCTCACTTGGCGGCCAGACACATCACTGAATTTCTCTGGGGTATGAGGCAGAGGGAAGGACCTTTAAACACATACAGGAATTACTCACTCAGCTTCTGCCGCGCAGCTGCCCAGGACTCACTGAGGTTGAGAGAACAAAAAAACAAGTATTCGTCAAAAGCCTGAGGGCTGGGCAGAGGGCTGAAGAAAAAGAGCTATTTTTGCTGGGAAAAATGGCTGAAGAAGCTTCATTGATCATGCACGTAACGAAAAATAGCCTAGAGCAGTGGGAAAAGTTAGGTTTTGAAAGCAAGTACGTTAAGACCCGAATCGTCACTGTTTCCTAGCAAGGTGTCTGACTTGTGTTTCAGTTTCCCCACGTGTGAAGTGTGAACAAAAAAATAGTAGTCATCGCTGTCCCTCACTGTGCGTGCAGCTCATACCAGGTTCTGTGCCGAGCGTGTTGCCTGAATGATCTTATTTATAGCCGAGCAGTAGGGACTGTTATCCCAGTTTTCAGACAGGCACACTGAGGCTCACGGCTGGCGGGATTGTTAAAGATGATGCAAGCAAGGGGCTCTGCATGTGGCCTAGTGCATGGAACATAGTCTGTACGGAACTGGCTTTATTAAAGATTATCTTACAAGGGGCGCCTGGGTGGCGCAGTCGGTTAAGCGTCCGACTTCAGCCAGGTCACCATCTCGCGGTCTGTGAGTTCGAGCCCCGCGTCAGGCTCTGGGCTGATGGCTCAGAGCCTGGAGACTGCTTCCGATTCTGTGTCTCCCTCTCTCTCTGCCCCTCCCCCGTTCATGCTCTCTCTCTCTCTCTGTCCCAAAAATAAATAAAAATTGAAAAAAAAATTAAAGATTATCTTACAAAACTAATACGTTTAGAAGGCCAGCCACTTCGAAACTATCGATTGTGATCCTCAGCACGTCACGGGAGCTCATGGTTTTGTGATTGGTAATTAAATGTGAGTGAGGAGTTTGGAGGTTCTCACACTTCAGTGTGAGTGAGTGTAGAAAACTGCACATTCCAGTGTTTAATCCCTCAAGAGTTTATTCAGCGAGTCTGGAATCCAGCCCAGGTTCTCTGCCTTTCTGACAAGCGGCCATTCATTCCAAAGCAGGTGGTCTGTTGGGAACCTGGCTTTGAAAAATATTGCCCTAGAAGAGCTCACATCTCTCCCAGCTCCGAAATTCTGTGTTTGTATGACTTCTGTCTAGAATTCTGGGTGTGTATGACCTCATATAGTTTTGAAAAATTGGTGTGCGTTTGCTTCATTGCTTTTTAGTCCATTGAAATGCCAGGGAAAATTAGAGATGCTCTAAATAACAGAGATCTGTTTTCTTTTTGTGGGTAGGTGCATACCAAAGACCAAATCCCATGTTATTTGTGTGCTCAGTGATGTAATCTAAGGAATGATGATTCCAATCTTGACAAAATAGCTCTGAAAGGGATAAGAGACAGTTTGTAAAGAAAGTGTAGCATTATAGGGACAATATGTTATCTGTAGAATTGCCATTCTGTTTCTCTCTAAATAGTCCCTGACAGTTGAAATCGAATTACCGTCTATGCTATGGTGGAGTCCTGGCACCATACTGGCAAATTCTTCCTCTTCTTTTGTAGGGTCTTTGCTGATCATTGCCTTTTCTTCTCAATAATTGTTCTGTCTCCAGTAATTAAATCACAACCCCCTTGATTTAATTAAACTCGGTAGGGTTGATGAGATTTGAGAAACTACTTGATATCAGCAACTCCAAATTCTGTGGCCTGGTTTCCTCCTCCCCCATTACCCCCACATCTTTTCTCTTCCTCCACTCACCCATACGTTGGCTGAAAGTACCAACAAGGATCTCTTCCCTTTACCAGGGGAACTGGGAGATACTACATCAGCAGTATTAGAAAAAAAAAACAAAAACACCAGCAACCCATTCAATACACTCAATACTTGGTTAATTTATTCAACATGGTCCTGCCTCCCACACATCCTGGTTACTTTAGACTTCCATCCACAGGCTCCATAGAGGAGGTACGGCTATAGCATAAAAAGAAGAAAAGTCCTGGGGTGTCTGTATGGGTCGGGCGGTTGAGTGTCCGACTTTGGCTCAGGTCATGATCTCACAGTTCATGGGTTTGAGCCCCACGTGAGCTCTGTGCTGTCGGCCTAGAGCCTGGAGCCTGCTTGATTCTGTGTCTCCCTCTCGTCCTGCCCCTCGCCAGCTTGCGCCGTATCTCTTTCTCTCTCTTAAAAATAAATGAACATTGGGGCGCCTGGGTGGCGCAGTCGGTTAAGCGTCCGACTTCAGCCAGGTCATGATCTCCCGGTCCGTGAGTTCGAGCCCCGCGTCAGGCTCTGGGCTGATGGCTCAGAGCCTGGAGCCTGAAGCCTGTTTCCGATTCTGTGTCTCCCTCTCTCTCTGCCCCTCCCCCGTTCATGCTCTGTCTCTCTCTGTCTCAAAAATAAATAAACGTTGAAAAAAAAATTAAAAAAAAATGAAAACAAAAATAAATGAATGAACATTAAAAAAAGTAAAGTCCAAGGGCTCCCTGTTGAGACGGTTATCTTGAATATGCTTTGTAGCTAGCTGTTTATGCCCATATAGATTATCTTTCTTTGTAATTTCTTTTCTTTTTTCTTTCTTTCTTTTTTCTCTTTTTCTTTCTTTCTGTCTTTGAGAGAGAGAGGACGCAAGTGAGAGAGGGGCAGAGAGGGAGGGAAAGAGGGAATCCCATGAGAGGGAGAGGGAGAGAAGTGGGGCTCAAGCTCACCCGAAGCGGGGCTCGAACTCATGAACTGTGAGATCGTGACCTAAGCCTAAGTCAAATGCTTAACCAACTGAGCAGATTGGTGCTTGCTCAGCGGCTAGAAGGAAGAGGAATAGGGAGTAACTGCATAATGGATATGGAGTTCTCTTCTGCAGCGATAACGTTTTATTACTGGATATATATAATGTATGTACTGAATGTCACTGAATTGTACTTTTTCGTATCTTTTTAATAAGTTTATTTATTTATTTAGAGACAGAGAGACATGGGAGGGGCAGAGAGAGAGAGAGAAAGAGAATCCAAAGCAGGCTCTGCCTATTCATCACAGAGCCCCATGTGGGGCACAGACTCATGAACTGTGAGATCATGACCTGAGCCGAAAACCAAGAGTCGACTTAACCAACTAAGCCCCCAGGCGTCCCTGTACTCTTTAAAAAAAAAAAAAAAGTTTGTTGAAGTAATCTCTACACCCAGTGTGGGGCTTGAACTAAAGACCCGGAGGTCAAGAGTCACACGCTCCTCTGACTGAGCCAGCCAGGCACCCCTGAATTGTCCTCTTTAAAATAGTTTTATGCGGGGCGCCTGGGTGGCGCAGTCGGTTAAGCGTCCGACTTCAGCCAGGTCACGATCTCGCGGTCCGTGAGTTCGAGCCCCGCATCGGGCTCTGGGCTGATGGCTCGGAGCCTGGAGCCTGCTTCCGATTCTGTGTCTCCCTCTCTCTCTGCCCCTCCCCCGTTCATGCTCTGTCTCTCTCTGTCCCCAAAATAAATAAAACGTTGAAAAAAAAATTTTTTTTTAAAAAATAGTTTTATGTTATGTGAATTTCACCTCATTTGAAAAAAAAATTGTGGATTAATTCAGAGACTTCAGGGACTAAACAGCCAGGAAATGGATGAGAATGATGACGCGGCTATTCTCTCTTCCTGCATGCCGTTAGCCATTAGTATGTATAAGGAGAGGAGAGAGTCCATAAGTAAGGGAAGTAAAGGGACAGAGGAGACGAATAGTAGTGGGTATAGGAGGGAAGAACTCAGGTGTAAATGCCAAGTTCATTTGACCAACACTTAGGGAGCCGGTGCTAATGGGAAAGTGAAGGCCGTGGGCATGACTGCACAGAATTAAGTGCCCGTAGTTTCTGAACAGGAGGAAACACAATACATTTGCAGTATACATGAAAGCATTGTTTTATCTCTAATCAGAAATGAAATCTGAAAAGAAAACAAAATGTATGCCATTGTATGCGGCAAAAGTGGTTATTCAAAGCAGAAAGAAACGAGTTGAGTAACCAAGAAGCAACTCTGATCTTATTGAGGGCAGAGGGCATGGCTTACTCAACTTTGGATCCCCAGCGCTGTGCCAGGCACTGATAGTCAAAAGTTCTCAATGTTTCAGGTCTTTTAACCATCTGATGCACTTAATCTTACAATGATCCAGGGTTTGGTGTCATTGAGTTCTCCCTCGCCCCCCACCCCCTTTTTAAATAAAGTTAGCAACCGTTTATTTATATTTGAGAGAGAGAGAGAGAGAGAGCTCGTGAACGATGTGGGGGCTTGATCCCAAGACACGATCATGACATGAGCCAAAATCAAGAGTCTCAGCGACTGAGCTACCCAGGTGCCCCCGGGGTTCTCCTTTTCCAGATGAGGAAACTGAGGCACAGAAAGGTGACAGTCATCATGGCAGAGTTAGGGTTTGCACCCCCACGGTCTAGCTCCAGAGTTGGTGTTCTGAAACGCTTGTTATATTTCCTGATGGCATTAAAAATATGATAATAAAAACAATGATTAAAAGACTGGTCAGCAAACATATGGATTCTCTTGTATCCCTCTTAGAAGAGGGAAAACTATGAACCTCTTTGGCATTTCCCCCGTTCTCTCTTCTGGCCAGACTCATAGCTCTCAAGAACTGGCTGTATGCAAACAATTCCCAAGTAACCTAGTTCCTGAGTAGTGAATGGCAGTGTGTGAAAGCAAGCGACACCTTCTTTCAGCCTCTACGTTGAATAAGGGAGCACACATCATATCCCTCAGCAGGCAAAATAACGTTCTGCACCCTGAGACACACAAAAGAAATTTGCAGCGTTGTACCATCTAGTTCTATTGTCTAAAATAAATACAGCCTTCAGTCTCCTGTAAATGACTGGCCTCTAGCAACAGCAGCTGTATCCCTATCGTTGGCAAAGGTGACGTCCGAAGGTAGCCTTTGAGAATACGGTAATCATGTGTTTTAAAATTGGGGATTTTCCACCAGGAACAGACTGTTAGTAAATTTTAGTTACCTCAGGAGTCTGTTTTCTTTTTTGAAATATACTGTATTTTTTATGCATGCTTTTTTTAAAAAAATTTTTTAACGTTTTCTTTATTTTTGAGAGAGACAGAGAGAGTGTGTGAGCAGGGGAGGGGCAGAGAGAGAGGGAGCCACAGAATCCGAGGCAGGCTCCAGGCTCTGAGCTGTCAGCACAGAGGCCGACGCGGGGCTCGAACTCACAAACTATGAGATCGTGACCCGAGCCGAAGTCGGACACCTAACGAAGTGAGCCACCCAGGTGCCCCCACCAGTTTTTTTTTTTAAAGTCTAGACTCTCTTACACAAACCTTTGGCAGGCCAAATATTTCTGATTTCTAAACACCTTTGTCTCTGAATCTTCTTTTTGCAGAGGAACAAACATTAACCTAAGTTTTAGAATGTGTGAGTTCAGCTGTGGTTCCATGACACTAAATATTAGGGAGTTTGCAGAACCTCTTGGCCTCTCAAAATCTTGTTTCCGGTCAGCAATGGAATCATAGGAGCAATGATCCCTTTAAATATCCACCTCTTGGGGGCTGCTTTCAGAATGAAATATGATCTTTGAAAAGGAAGGAAGAAAGAAAACCTGAGAAGAAAAATTTAAAGTTAATTTTAGGGGGCACCTGGGTGGCTCAGTTGGTTAAGCATCTGACTTTGGCTCAGGTCATGAACTCAGGGTTCGTGAGTTTGAGCCCCACATCGAGCTCCGTGCTGACAGCTCAGAGCCTGGAGCCTGCTTTGGATTCTGTCTCCCTCTCTCTCTGCCCTTCCCCTACTTGTGCTCTCTCTCTCTCTCTCTCTGTCTCAAAAATAACCAGTAAAAAAAAATTTTTTTTTAATTTTTTTTAACGTTTATTTATTTTTGAGAGAGAGACAGAGCATGAACGGGGGAGGGTCAGAGAGAGAGGGAGACACAGAATCTGAAACAGGCTCCAGGCTCTGAGTGGTCAGCACAGAGCCCGACGCCGGGCTGGAACTCACGGACCACAAGATCATGACCCGAGCCGAAGTCGGACGCTTAACCGACTGAGCCACCCAGGCGCCCCAAAAAATTTTTTTTTAAATAAATAAAGTTAAATTTAGTCTGGGATTGTTGCAGTCAAAGGTCGCATCCTGCGAATTGCCATCTGCCACAAGGTCGGGAAACCTGAGCGCAAGGAACACAAGCATCTGCCCAAGGCTGGGCGAGCTGAATAGGTTTCTGGTCAGATGAGGCAATTACACCTTCAACAGAGTTGTAATGAACAGGTTTGTGTCGCACCAACCAGTCGCCTCAGTCCTTCCCAGACCATTGGAAATTGAACCTTCCTGGCCGAGATGACAAAACAGCTGTGGTTGTAGGGACAATAACGGATGACGTGCATGTCCTCAAGGTAGTGCGCGCGCACAGCTGCCCCTGAGGCCCTGTCCTCAAGGCCGGGGCAAGATCCTCACCTTCGGCCAGTTGGCCCCGGACTCCCCCAAGGGCTGTGGCGCCGTCCTGGAAAGGGCCAAGAGGTGTACAGGCATTTGGGCAAGGTCTCGCCAACCCAACACAGCCACACCAAACCCAAAGTTCATTCCAAGGGCGGAATGTGCCAGAGATGGAGGGGCCTGCCAGGGGATACAAAAACTAACCCCAGATCCCACGGACTTATTAAAGAAGATTTTGGTGGAGTGCCTGGGTGGCTCAGTCGGTTGAGCGTCCGACTTCAGCTCAGGTCATGATCTCGCAGTTCGTGAGTTCGAGCCCCACGTCGGGCTCTGGGCTGACGGCTCAGAGCCTGGAGCCTGCTTCTGATTCTGTGTCTCCCTCTCTCTCTGCCTCTCCCCCGTTCATGCTCTGTCTCTGTCTCAAAAATAAATAAATGTTAAAAAAAAATAAGATTTTGGATGCTGAAAAAATTTAAAGTTAGAAACCGTAAACTATAGAGAAACTGACATTGGTGACATTAAACACCCTTTGCAGGCTTCCCCACCCTCCTGCTCAGTGGTGAGTCAGCATGGGTTATCTCATTATGTTACAAGGAAAAGAACAGAAGAGTCACCCTGGTCAAGAACAGTTAGGAAGACAGCAGTGCATTTAAGCGGAAAAAAAATCGTATTGTTTTCTTAAATATGTAATATTACAGGTGCTAAACATGTTGAATACATGACCTTGTTAATTCTCAGAACCACTCCTAAGGTAGATGTACTCCCATAAATTTACAGTAGAGAAGCCATTCACTCAGGAGCACACACATAGTGAATGCTACACCAGAACTGGCCCTGAAACAAACACAGATTCTTTTATGTTAAAACAAGCAAGATGGGGGCTCCTGGGCGGCTCAGTTGGTTGAGCTCCTGAATCTTGGTTCCCACTCAGGTCATGATCTCAATGGTTGGTGAGATCTGCCCCTGGTGGCACTAACATCATGAAGCCTGCTTGGGATTCTCTCTCCCTCTCTCTCTGCTCTTCCCCTGTGTGCGCATGCTCTCTCTCTCCAAAGAAATAAGTAAACCTTAAGAAAAGAAAATAAACAAGAATGTATAAGTATATATTATTATACCTAGAACCATGTTGATTTGAGTGTAGATGCCCCATGCATAGATGATATATATATATTTTTAATGTTTATTTATTTTTGAGACAGAGAGAGACAGAGCATGAATGGGGGAGGGGCAGAGAGAGAGGGAGACACAGAATCGGAAACAGGCTCCAGGCTCTGAGCCATCAGCCCAGAGCCCGACGCGGGGCTCGAACTCACAGACCGTGAGATCATGACCTGAGCCGAAGTCGGACGCTTAACCGACTGAGCCACCCAGGCGCCTCTAATGTTTATTTTTGAGAGGGAGAGAGAGAGAGACCGTGCGAGCGGGGGAGGAGTAGAGAGAGAGGGAGACAGAGAATCTAAAGCAGGCTCTAGGCTCTGAGCTGTCCGCACAGAGCCCCATGCGGGGCTTGAACCCACAAACCATGAATGAGATCATGACCTAAACTGAAGCCAGACGCTCAAACGACTGAGCCACCTAGGTGCTCCATGATCTATTTTTCAGTCGCTGTGTGGCAAGAGAGAAATTATTCCTGCCCCCTGTCATCAGAACCTATTATGATTCTAAGGAATTGTACTTACAAATTCAAGTCATAATTTATTTTATGAAATATTGTACTTTACCACTTATTACCCTGCGCCAGATCTTTCCATCCCCGTTTCTGTGAGATTCTGGCAACAGAAGAACATAGTTTAACATTATCAAGTTATAGATTACCTTCCAGCAAACTAGTTTCTCTGAAAAACCAGTTCAGGAGCTGCCATTCCTGATTTTATGTGAACATTTTTGAAGCAATTTTTGTTTTCAACACGTGTTGATTTTGAGGTCAACATTACCCATTTTCATAAGCTTCCTTGTATTAGTAGTACTTTTGGGGGGGCACTTGGCTGGCTCAGTCCCTGGAGTTTACAACTCTTGATCTCGGGGTTGTGAGTTTGAGCCCCGTGTTGGGCGTAGAGATTTCTTAAATAAACAAAATCTAAAAAACAAACAAACAAAACAAAACCCAAAACTTTCTCTTCCTCCCAAACTTTCAGCAGTTTTCAGGAATGAATGGATAGATAGATAGATAGATAGATAGATAGATGTAATTTTATACAAATGGAAGAAGTGTTTTTCTGTGCAGTCCTCATTATTCTTCATTGTAACTCCTTGTGCTTGACCTTTAGGAACAGAACACCGTGTTAGGGAATCGTATCTAATGACACAGTTGATATCTCAATGCCCATCAATCCCTTAAGTATCATCCTTGTTATTTTCCATTAAACAGTTCCTTATATTTTTGCTCAAAGCTCATCTGTTCCTTATTTTTTTTTTTTTGGAGGGGGTTAGGAGAGGAGGTGAATCTCATACAACTTTAGGAGATCATCCTGAACTCAATCCTCATGGCTTATTATGTAAATTTAATAATGTACCCCATAAAGCTACATAGTACAAATATATGACGAGGTAATCCCACAGAAGAAAGGAAAAGGGAGAGGAAAGAAAAATACCAGAGATAGAGACCAAAAATGCAGGACCCCTGGCTTAGGAAAAAACCAGAACCTTGCTGAAAGTGATCGGACAAATTGAAAGGACAAAAAAAAAAAAAAAAAAAAAAAAAAAGCCTTTATCAACTATTTAAAAAAGAAATTGAGGGTTTGAGGTGAAGTGAAGCTTATTTTGTCAACAGGAAGTTACGGTTCTGCACCTCTATTTATATAAACAGCATTTGCTTTTTCCATCTTAGGTTCTGCCCAGAAGTTGTCGTCTGACTGCTGCTTCTGGCTCTGCTTGACTGGTTTTTAGAGAGGAAAAAAAAAAAAAAGAAAAAGAAAGAAAAAAACCGTAGCCACACGTTCCTTTCTCTACCGCAGAGAACCTCAACAAGTCACTTTCCCTGATGTTTGGTTAGTGAAAATGCTAAATGATACAGGATTTTGATTTTGATTAGAGTTCTGTATTTTTAACCAAATCTTTGCCTCCAGGAGGGGACAAATCCATAAGGACAGTCCTGCCTCCCTTCCACTGGGCCCCTGATGTCTTTCCGTTCTACCCTGTGAAAGTTCCAGGTCTCTCAGAACCTCTTCGCTGCACTCCCTTTTCCCATCAGATCTGTGAATTCTTCAAGCATCCTGGTCCCCTGTCTTGATGTCAACCTGTCATTACTCTCCCATCCTCTGACTCCCCTTGTCTGATGCTTTTCTATCTTCTTTTCTGTTTCTTCTCAGAATTCTTTCTTACGGTTGCTTCGGTACAGAAGGAAGGAGAACCTTAGAGGTTGCAAGTTGTTTGCGCCTCGGACCGGGTGTAACATATCTGGTTACACACAAACACCCCGAAGCAGAGGAGGGAGGAGCTTGTGGCTAGCAACATATACGACTTGATGTCATCAAAAGTAAGGCTCAGAAGTGGGGAGACCAGCTGGGGTTCGCACCATCTGCCTGTGAGTCAAAAGAATACTCAGAGAAAGTGTGCATGGAACTATATTTAGAGTACAGTGCACACTTGAATTTTTCCCATTCAAGGAGAAAGGAGAATTTTCATAAGCGTGTTTTATAGAAAAAGTTAGGCTCAGAGCCAGATCAACTCAATCTGGGCAGAGAAAACAAGAGTAGACTTCATGGATAGGCAGATGACACTGCCATCTTTCAAGGTGTCAGGAAGGCATACAATCTCAAAAATTGCCTGGAGATACTTTCACAAAATCCTTTAGTTCCGACATTAAAGTTGCACTGTTTTGTTTCAAAGAATCATTTTTCGTCAAACTATAAGTTCCTTGCTATAAAATATGGTCATTTGTGCTCACCAGGAAAGGGATAATATTAATGCCTGAAAGAGAACAAGGCTTGCAGATCCTTTCATGGAAGTGACCAGAGACGAAAACTAGAGCATCGGGAACCTCAAATGGGGACAAGGGTGAAAAACAACAAAAAGGAGGTGAATGAAATTCTGCCAGGGGGCAAGGGTACACGGGGAAAGAACAGGACCAAAACAACATCCTGAAACAGACCTGGCACTGTCCTTAGGGGGAAGTTGTGGAGGAAAGACAGAATGGGAAGCAAATTAGAAATGTTGGTGGCACCGGGGTGGCTCAGTCAGTTAGGCGTCTGACATCGGCTCAGGTGGTGATCTCGAGGTTCGTGGGTTTGGGCCCTGCATCGGACTCTGCGCTGACAGCTCAGAGCCCGGAGCCTGGTTCAGATTCTGTGTCTCCCTCTCTCTGCCCCTCCCCCGTTCACACTCTGTCTCTGTCTCTCTCTCAAAAATAAACATTACAGAAAAAAGAAGTGTTGGTTTATATGTCAAGAGTGAAAAAAAAAAAAAAGGTCAATCACGTAAGAACAATGAGAAATGGAAAACACTGGCACATGATCAAGCAAAAGAGAAGGGAGTGAAGCATGAACCTTTACCTAGCAAGACTGTTGGTAGGTAAAGATTGTCACACGGAGCAGGAAAGAAAAGGAACTTTCTGGTGAATTGAGGAGTTTTCTGGAGGAGAGTAAACTGGGGTGTTGGGAGAACCAATGGCAAAATTGTAGGAAGGGTGCAATAGAGAATAGTGGAGAGCGATACTGGCACTCCCTTTTCCCAAGGGGGATGAAAACATCAGTTGGGGTCTTTCTAAACATAGAAGAGAAAAAGAAACAGATCAGAGACCGCTCTTTTCTGAGGAGGAAATTAGAAACATTTATTTTAGAGTGTTTAATTTGCAATATACACAATCCTGGGATTGGGGTGCTCCCTTGGAGGGTCACGTTCGTGGAGAGATTGTTAAACGATTCTTGGAGACTCTGCCTGTGAGTTTTCTCTACAGTGGTTACAATATGCATTCAACATGTCTGTCTGTATATGAGCAAATTTACTTTTAGAGGCTGTGGGGGAGAGATTACATGCTTTGGTCTTTTCCTAGCATTTCTCTTCAATCAGCTGAGCAAATCCCATTAGGCTAAACTGTTTCTCAACCTCCAGAGTTTGATCCTCATTTACAGTTTTCTTACAATATGAAAAGGATCCAACACTGCCAAGTGGAATTCTGTGGCGTATAACTTGCCTCAAATTCCTCTATTTCCTACTTGAATTTCATTGGCCTCTGTGGAACGTTGCTGAGTTCTTCAGGTAGAAGGAGCTACAATCTGTAATTGGCCACTTACAATGGGATTTTTTTTCTATTACGTTGTGGACTGCTTCCTAATATAAGATATCTCTCCCCTCATAAAGCAGACATGGTGGTTGTGAATCAGATTGCATCTAGGCTTCCAGAAATACGAATCATGCATTTAAATCTTAAATCACAGAATTAAAAAACCTTAGAACTCACATAAACTTAACCTTGTCGTGGTAAAGATGGGGACTTTTACCAGGGCCTACTGTGGCAGCATGTCTTAAGAATGTAGGTTGTCTGAACATTATTTCTTTTATTCTTTCTTATAAACCACTAGGTAAACTTTGTCTGCCCATTAAAGATGAGGTCTGAATGTCCTTCTTCAGGCCCCAATCAGGGTCTTCCAGAATCCATTTGCACAATAATCTCTACAGATTTCGTTTAGTAATGGGGTGAAAGGAGTAGCCAAGGAAATTCACACCAACATTAAGTTGTCTAATTAATTTGGGAAGGTGGGCTAACCCCTACCCCACACGACCACAAATGAGTAAGTAAATAGGACTTTTTAGCCCTACTTGCCTGTTTGGGACAACCGCGTGAAAAATTGAATAGGGAACCATGAGTCCAAGTTCCATACTTGGCCTACTCCTCTTTAGCCTCAGCCTTAGCAGATCTCATCTTGGGTCTTTAGATATTGCTGGTAGGATTGTCTAACTCTTGGCCTCAGAAATCTCTGGGACTACGCACATTACCATGACTCTTCCGGAAGACCCGCCAGGCAAATCCAGCAAAATAGTTAGCATAAGAGTAAAGAGGAGCTTGTAAATGGGGAGTTCATCTAGGACAGGCTTGAAAGTCAAAGAAATGAAGTCCTGTGGCCAAACTAGTGACAACTTCTTCCACCCTAAGATCTATTTCAGACAGATTCAAATTGTAAATATTAACCTCACGTTTATTTTCCTTTGAAACCGTATGTAGATTGTTTGTACATAAGCCACTTGGTTATCATTGATCTACTATGTCTATGGTAGTGAGAAGCGGCAAAACCATGCTATAATAACGACTTTGTGACCGGTCTGGGTAATAAATCAGGGAGTGGGGGGCCAAAGCTAGACACTACAAAGGGATTGGTTTAAGAACGACTAATGTCTATGGGTTAGCTGACAATGGTTGGTCTTGTTAGAGCATTCTCTCCCTCCCACCCACATGTTCTTCCTTCCTCTTCCTTGATCATCACAGACCACTGGGTCTCTGCACGTTCACATTTTCACAGGGAGGAAGTCGGAAGTAGTTGGAGCGGCGGAGTCGCCTTGGGGGTAAACCAGCCATCTGACGGCAAAGTTCATCTAGAAGAGAAGCAGAGAATAATGCCCAAAGGGCTGGCGTTTGGGGAGAAAGAGAAGACCCGGGGCTTCTGAGTGGCTCAGTTGGTCGGGTGTCCGACCCTCGATTTCAGTTCAGGCCGTGATCTCACGGTTCATGAGTTCGAGCCCTGCCTTGCCCTCTGCGCTCAGAGCGCGGAGCCTACTTGGGATTCTCTCTCTCTCTCTCTCTCTCTGCCCCTTCCCTATACGTTCTCTCTCGCTTTCTCTCTAAGTAAATAAACTTCTGAAAAAAGAAAGAGAAGACAGCAGTGTGCTGTCGTGAAAGGTTGAAGAGAAACAGATCTGGATTAGAACCCCCGATCTGCAGCTCACTGGGTATTTATTGCTTACTAGAAAGTTACTTAACTTTTCTGAACCTCACTATCCCTTGCAGTGAAAGAAGCATGAAATACCTGCCTCAACAGTGTAGTTGTATTAAAACAAAATAATGAATGCTAAGCACCTAGCACAGGTGGCTGGCCGGTGAATTTTAGGCTGCTCTACACGCCTAGCTCCCGATTCTTCTAATCATGGGCTTATTAAATAGCAAAAAAGTGACATTCAGTTATTCACTATCTATCTAAGTGTTTACTGTGTGCAAATGGCTAACTTTAGTAAGTCCCCTGAGACACTTGAAAGTGCCTGAGTCCCAAATACTCATCCTCAGTCTCAAGGTGCTTCCCTTGCAGGTGGCTTGCACAAGGCCAATGGCCAATGGGGGCAAATAACAAGTTTCCTTCTGCGAAGTTAACTACAGCTCTTACTCAGCAGCTCCGTGCAAGACGGGCTGTTGAGTCAGAAGGGGCTGTGTCTGTGGTGCCTTCACCAACCACACTTATCGTTTGGGGCCGGCCAGGGAGAAGGTGAGAGGTATCTTTGTTCCCACAATGCACGGTGTATAACCACACACGTTGGACCCTTTTAATTGTTTTTATCAGGTTTTTCTACCTTCCTCTACCCCTGAATTTTTGCATTAAGTAATGTAAATAGTTCCTGGAATTGATAAACTGTTTCAAATGTAGCCAGCTTCTAAATGTCCTGTTTTGTATTTACTGATAGGCTCTGTCCAAACATCAATTGTCTCCAAATAGTGGAGTTGTTTCTTTTTTTTTTTTTTTCCTTTAGAGAGGTTTTTTTTTTTTTTTTTCATTTGTGAACATGGCTGCCGGTAGTAGAGTCTATTATTTGTGATGGCTGACTTGGCCTTTTTTTTAAAGTTTTTATTTATTGATTTTTAGTCATCTCTACACCCAACGTGGGGCTTGAATTCCCAGACTGAGTCAGCCAGGTGCCCCTGATTCGGCCTTTTCACCTAGAACTCCAGTGAATGATCTCCAAAACAGTTCCAGCTTCAGAAAGCTCTCTCTATGGGAGAGGTTGGGAGTTACAATCTTGCTGAAAAGAGATCCAAGATATTTTCCTTAGGGTTATCTTTATATACGAAGCACACTGCTTTACCTTGATTGCTTATCTAGCACAAGTTGGTGGGGCAGGCACTGATGGAAGGTCAGGGGGTGACCTAAAGCCCTCCTCCGAAGCCAGACCTTGGATCCATCAGGATCACGTCTCTGTTTACCTCTCTCATCATTGCCCCTCCCCACTAAAAAACCAGATATCATCTTACCTTTCATTACTTCATGTTCTTTACAGACCAGACGAGAGCAGATCTCATTGTTGATGATGTACATACGTCGTAAACTGCCAGAGTCCCAGTAACATGGTTAAGGAAAGAGACAGCAAAAACCATCGGGAGGGAGAACTCTAGTCTGTATATAGGCCAGGGGTGCCTCGTCAGCTCCTGTACTCCCCACTCTCCCCTGTCTGTTTTCCTCCTCTCTCGATTTCTTTCCTTAAGTATTTTGGGCTGATTTTTCCCTCCCAGAGGAGGGAAGGGGACGGAATGGTATTAATTGCTCTTAGTGCCACTTTGCACATTCCTCCTGGAGTCAAGCCTAATACTGCTCTTCACTATTTCTGACATTGAGAGCTGGACCCTTTGCTTCAGCCTTTTTCTATGGGGTCATAGATTCACTGTAGCAGTATTTCTCTCATGACTGTCCTTTCTCCAGCCCTCACTTCCCTTGCCTTCTGACATCTAGTCTTAATAGTCAGTCTGTTTTCCGCGTAACTCAAGTCCGACTCCAGGTTCTATCTGGCACCGCCCTGAGAGGGTCACGTTCAAAATTTCTCTGCCACTAAAGGCTGAAGTTCCACAGTGGGTGCTCACTGCAAAGTTACTGACATGAAACCACTACCAGGGAAGGCGATTTCTGCACATCCTGGGATCCCTTACCTAGTGAAACATAACTGGTGAATGCATTGCTTGACTGGCCGATGCACCGAGTAGAGTCTCGTGCAAGCAAATTTTTCATCCCGGCAATCTGAAAAAGTCCGATACAAAAAAAACAGGGAGAGGCATGAACAAAGGATTAAAGACATGGAGGAAGGTACAGAGAGCGGGGGGGAAAATACAAAGTAGTCTCTCCACAGGATCATTGTAATGTGGGGAATGCCCTTCCTGTTCAACAAAGCAGAACAGTAGGAACCTGGCTGAAATAAAATTTAGGTGCTTTCCTACCTGGACCCAGAAGTAGCTAAAATAATCTCTGAGAGTTCTTCTAGGAAAGTCTTTCTAGGGTTATCCAGGCGGCAGTGTGAAATACCAAACTGAAATGAAATGCTGCTGCCTCCATTCTCGAGAATAAGAACTCTTAGGTGGGTCACAGTTTCTGTTGCAGTAGTTTTCAGTCCTAGCTGCCCATCAGAACCATCAGTACATCACAGAAAGCAACTTTGCCCATGACACCTACAGTCCTCTTGTCCTTGCAGTCGGTTCCCCACACACTAACCACCACAGAAAGTCCAAAGGTAGCTCAGGAAGAGGACTGCTTTGGGATCATCCAACAGTGGTCCCATCTTTTCTTCATGACCTCGAGGACAGGAGGTCATAAAGGAGAGCAGGAATGAAGGGCATTAAAAATACTCTTTGAGAAAGAATGGAAAGCAAACTAGAAGGTACATCAAGTACCCGCCAAAGAACAAGGAGATAAGGAATCCCCAAGAAGAAAGCTGAAGAAAAAGACATGCAAAAGGCAATCATACCTGCTGTGGTATTTTTATCATTGGCCGGAGCTGGAAGGCAGAAATTTCATTCAGTTATCATGAGTTCTAGAACTTACTACCTCTGTAACCTAGAATATCCTTTTCCCTTTGTAACCCTGGGGCCTCACTTGGGGCCCATATGGGGCACCCATTAATAAAAAAGTGAGGCACCCATGTTGCCTCACTTGGGGCCCATATGGGGCACCCATGAATAAAAAATGGGTTGATACTGCTTTTAGCAACTTCTAAAAGAAAGCCCATAATGGACTGCTTTGATCCACAAAACTGAACAGATTTAGAAGTTAGGATGGGAAATCTGATTTTGCCTCTGTCCTCTCTCTTCTAGAATCGAAAAATTGATGGCATTTTGAGTAGCTTTGTGTTGTGGCTGAGAAGCAAATTTAGTATGGACAAAGGCCATATGCCCAGAAGAGCCGCATCCTAGAGCGAAGGAGAGAAGAGATTGTTATCCTGTAGAAGCTCTTGCTCATCAAGGAAACTTTCTTCTCTGTAAATCGGATACATCGTCATGGGTTCTTAGATGAAAGTGTTATTCGGCAAAGAATAGCAAAAGTCACAGCCATAGCCAAACCTAACCTAGGGTCAAGTTAAACACGGGCTTAACTTGTAGAATGAATAATAAATCAAGGAGGGAATCGTCTTGAAGGAATTCACTAACCATGGGAGTGATGTGTACAAATGCCATTGGAAGAGTTGTTTATAGTCAGGATACTATAGGAATATGCTGGGTGGTCTTATCTACCCCCTAGTTGCAATTGCGGGCTTCTCGGCTGAGAGTTCTCCAGCTTCTGCTTCCAGCCCAGATCTCTTCTAAGCTCCAGACCTGTAAATCCATCTGCCACTTTAGGGAAGAGTTTGTGGGTATTTCAAAGATCCCCCAAATCCAGTACATCTTAAACTGTCTTATCTTTGAACCAATTCAAATTCTTCTTCAGCGAACGGTACCACCAGCTACCCAACAGAAAACTGGACATCATCTCCACAGTCCCCTCTCACTTACAGTTCACACTTAATTCTCACTACCTCTTCCTCAGTTCAGGCGCTCATCTTTTTACTGGGACTATTGCCATAGCATCTTGACTGGGTTTCTAATTCATAAATCTGATGAGAACCTTCCCTTGTATAAACTATTCTCCGATTGGTTTTTATTTCTATCCTAAGCCTTTGCGCATACTGTTTTCTTTACCCCAAGGCTCTTCTCCCTTTACTTGATTCACTTCTGCTTGTCTTTCAAGAACCAACTTAGTCATTGTGCCCTCCATGGAAGCCTTTCCTAACCCGGGGGACTCTTTTCTCGCATCTTGGACAGCTTCTTTTGCTTATCCTGATTGTGGCATTTTGTGAAACCGAATGAAGTTAAAGTTAGCCATTTGTTGGGGCGCCTGGGTGGCTCAGTTGGTTCAGTGGCCAACTTCGGCTCAGGTCATGATCTCACGGCCAGTGAGTTCGAGCCCGCGTCGGGCTCTGTGCTGACAGCTCAGAGCCTGGAGCCTGTTTCCCATTCTGTGTCTCCCTCTCTCTCTGACCCTCCCCCGTTCATGCTCTGTCTCTGTCTCAAAAATAAATAAATGTTGGGGCGCCTGGGTGGCGCAGTCGGTTAAGCGTCCGACTTCAGCCAGGTCACGATCTCGCGGTCCGTGAGTTCGAGCCCCGCGTCGGGCTCTGGGCTGATGGCTCGGAGCCTGGAGCCTGTTTCCGATTCTGTGTCTCCCTCTCTCTCTGCCCCTCCCCTGTTCATGCTCTGTCTCTCTCTGTCCCAAAAATAAATAAAAAACGTTGACAAAAAATTTTTTTAATAAATAAATAAATAAATAAATAAATGTTAAAAAAAAGAAAAATTAAAAAAAAAAGTCATTTGGGGGCGCCTGGGTGGCGCAGTCGGTTAAGCGTCCGACTTCAGCCAGGTCACGATCTCGCGGTCTGTGAGTTCGAGCCCCGCGTCGGGCTCTGGGCTGATGGCTCAGAGCCTGGAGCCTGTTTCCGATTCTGTGTCTCCCTCTCTCTCTGCCCCTCCCCCGTTCATGCTCTGTCTCTCTCTCTGTCCCAAAAATAAATAAAAAACGTTGAAAAAAAAATTTTTTTTAAATAAATAAATAAATAAATGTTAAAAAAAAGAAAAATTAAAAAAAAAGCCATTTGGGGGCGCCTGGGTGGCGCAGTCGGTTAAGCGTCCGACTTCAGCCAGGTCACGATCTCGCGGTCCGTGAGTTCGAGCCCCGCGTCCAGCTCTGGGCTGATGGCTCAAAGCCTGGAGCCTGTTTCCGATTCTGTGTCTCCCTCTCTCTCTGCCCCTCCCCCGTTCATGCTCTGTCTCTCTCTGTCCCAAAAATAAATAAGCGTTGAAAAAAAAAAATTAAAAAAAAAAGCCATTTGTTTATCTTGTGTATTAGACAAAAAATATCTCGTAGGAGGATATCAGTGTCGTTCACCTTTGTGTTCCCGGTTTATATTCCTATAAACCTAGTAGCAGGTTCTCAGTAACCATTTTTTTAAGGTAATCTAGTTTCTGTCTCCTCTTCTTACATCCTACCACTTATTCCTTGTAGATTTTTGCCCTGATTATTTAAAAAAGCTCAGTTTCTCCAATGTGCCAAGCCTTATTTTGCGTTCACATCTTTGTGCATACCGTCCCTTCTTCGACTGCCTGGCTGGCTCCAATTCTTTCAAGAATCAATTCAACCATTACTTCTAGAAAGTTTCCTTTTGTCTTCCCAAGCAGTGAGTTGTGTATATATTTATCTTGCCTTCACCCATCCAGTCTTGGAAACTTTGAGGGGAATATCGCACTTCGGTGTTTCGGACGTCAGACGCCTAGGACGGTCCCTCCCTGGACCTACTAGGGGATCAAAAATATCACTAATTCAAATTGAACTGTTGGAAGAATTTTCACAAACTGTAGTGGTAGCTATTTAGGAACCTTTAACCAGCTGTACCGCCTTCCGTAATGGGCTCTGGGGAAAGCCCAGAAAGGCCCCAGTGGCCCTGGGATCCCAGATCTGAACTCACCCAGGTCATCTGTGGAAGGCTCGATATCGGCCAGAACTGAAAAGGCACAAAACAGCAGGTGTGAGGAGGGCTTTGAATTGGCAAGGGGGAAGTCAGAGTGGAAAAATGGACGTTATCACGGCAAAGTCAAGGCTACGGCTGGGTTTGTGTGTTCTATCCAAGGGAATAGAGTTAACTGAAGTAAGGGGGAATATTTTTTTGGAGAGTATGTGCCCTACTGGCAGTATCCTTTATTGCACGTGCCTTATGTTAGCTATTAATCCACTTTGTTTCATCTTTTTCAGAAAACGAGTGGGACCCTTTCCTTTCATCCCACTTGTCACTGAACAAAACACCCACGATCCCTCTATCCCTTTCTCAGGGATAAACATACAGGATTAATTCAAGCGCTGGAAATAAATGTTGTGAGCATTAACAAGAATCATGCCATTTTAACAGATCTGTAGTACAACTTACCTGTTTCATCTGTAGAGGGCTCATTCACCAGGTCTGCAAACATGTAACACAAAGAATAAAAAACGCAGGAAGCAAACGTGGCAAAGAGGGAAGGGGAAGGAGGGTAGAGGGGCGATCTTAAAGGAGGCAAGAAAAATCGCAGTGAAAGAGCGTGACCTCTTGGGCCAAGGCGAGGGACTCTCAGAGAAGGCAATGGGAGAGAAAAGATCGGACAGGTTCACAGCAGCAGGGGTGGGCCTCTAGCCCCAGTGTGAAAGCACAGAAATAAAAAGGGTAGCTTACTAGGATCTTCTGTGAATGCTTCTGGAGTCACTGGAGTCACATCATCTGAGCAAAAAAAAAAAAAAAAAAAAAAAAATCAGAAAACATTTTTTTCCAATGTATTTATTTTGAGAGGAGAGAGAGAGAGAGAGACAGACCGAGAGCAGGAGCGGGGTAGGGACAGACAGGGAGAGAGAGAAGATTATGGCCCGAGCCGAAATGAAGAGTCGGATGCTTGATTGACCGAGCCACCAGGATGCCCCCCCCCCGAAAATATTTTTTGGGCGCTCTCCGTCCCCCTCCCCTTCTTGCACTCCCAGGAAGTGAAACTGTCCAGCACGGCTGCCCACACGTAGCGGGTATCCCACGGTTGATTTTCTTTGTTTGCTTCCCGAACCAAGTCCTTTCCCTGCAACCCAAACAAATGTCACGCTTTGCCACTTCCCTGAATATACCCACACAGTCCTAGCCTAGAATATCCTTTTCCCTTTGTGTGCCTTCCCCTCCGTGCCCGTCAGACAATCCTCCACTGGCACCCCCTTTCTTCATGATACGTGGGTTAAGCATAGGAAGAGAAGAATCACATCATTTCGTTGTCCTACCGGATAACAAGCATACAGCTAGCTTGGGTTTCCTGCGTGCCAAGCACCATTGAAATCTGTTTTTACAGATGATAAAATCGAGTGCCACACAAAAAATTTACCCAAGGTCCTACAGCTTGTTAAAAGTACCATGGATTGATGGCCTCTTGGCGATGCTTTCGTTAAATGAAAATTGTCTTTACCAAAGACACTGAGTATGAGAATTACAATTTGGACATAATTGGCTATCCGTTTGCTGAAACGCTTACATATAAGCGTGTTCCCAAAGGGTGATGTGGATGATTTTCTGATGCTCAGTGAGAAGCGAGGTGAAGGGGGTGGGGGGGAGGGGAAATGCCAATGATAGTAGAGAATGACCTTGCAGTTGAACATTGAAAGGTAAAGGCAGGAGGAGACATAATAATAAGCGGTCCCAGCCTTAAGGTGGAATCTATTAGGATAAACAAGCAAACTGTATCAAAACTACAAATAACAGCACTATCCAAAACCAGCTGTCTCTCTCTGCTTTAAAACACAGGGGCACCTGGCTGGCTCAGTCGGTTAAGTGTCAGATTCTGGATTTCAGCTCAGGTCATGGTCTCCTGGCTCGTGAGATGGATCCCCATACCTGGCTCTGTGTTAACGGGGCATGGAGATTGCTACTTGGGATTCTCTCTCTCCCTCGCTCTCTCTGTACCTCCCCTACTCGCCTTTTCTCTCTCTCTCTCAAAATAAACAAACTTAAACAATATTTAGATGTCAACACAGCTTTGTTACTTTGCTTTTTCTTTTTTAAATGTTTACTTAGTTTGAAAGGAAGGGTGTGTGAGCAGGGGAGGGGCAGAGAGAGGGGGAGAAAGATAATCCCAAGCAGGCTCTGCGCTGCCGAGCACAGAGCTCAGAAGGGGGCTTGAACTCACGAAACGTGAGATGTAGACCTGAGATGAAATCAAGAGTCAGACGCTTAATTGACGGAGCCACTCAGGCACCCCAGCATCTAAATATTCAGTAAGTATCCCATCTAGAAGTATCCTTCCTTGTAGACGGCTTGTCATCACAATCTATTTTGCCCACCAGGGGTCACCAAATTCACATAGTTTCCTTTGACTTTTTTTCCTTAACCGTCAGTGTCTAAACGGCAGGTTAAATCTGGAAAGAATAGCATTTTCATAAAGCGTGCCAGAGCGATTGATCATTGTGGTAGAGGGCAAAGAAAAATAAAACATTTTGAAGCAATTTATTTTGAGAGAGAGAGCCCTAGTGGGGGGGGGGGGAGGGGAGCAAGAGGTGAGAGAGAAAGAAAGAGACAATCTCAAGCAGGTTCCAAGCTCAACTCAGCACAGAGCCAGATGGAAACTCAATTCTATGAACCGTGAGATCATGACCTGAGCCAAAATCAAGAGTCCGACGCTCAACCGACTGAGCCACCCAGAACCCCACATCATCCTCTTAAAAAATAAAAATAAAGTCATTAGATCCTACAGAAGGGGCTTTTTATCTCTAACACTGAACATTAGCTTTTCTTCAGGACAAATTTTGGTAAAACAGATCCAAGGCTGGGACGCGTGCATGGCTCAGTCGGTTAAGCGTCCGACTTCGGCTCGGGTCATGATCTCACGGTTTGTGAGTTCGAGCCCCGGGTCGGGCTCTGTGCCGACGGCTCGGGGCCTGGAGCCTGCTTCAGATTCTGTGTCTCCCTCTTTCTCTGCCCCTCCCCTGCTCACGCTCTGTCTCTCTCCGTCTCTCAAAAATAAATAAATGTGAAAAAAAAAATCCAAGGCTGTTGCAATCCTCTAGGACATTTGAAAAACCACTAACCCGAGTCATTCCAAAAACCGTGAGGGACGTGGAGCCTCTCCAGGACACGGTGCCATCCCACCAGTTCCCTTCCTGTCCTACGTTCCAGTCCAGCCACTCACAGAGATGGAAGCAAACCAGTGGGAGAGCGGAGGGGTTGGAAGTGTTTCCTTGCTGTCGCCTCCGAATTTCTGGATAGAGTACTGTTTGCCCGTGTATTCCTCAGATCACCCACCTTATCCGTGAGCAGCCAGTGTATAAATGTTTCTTTAGGGTTCATGCATGTTCTCTGAAAAGAAATCTTAAGCAGGCATTTTTAGCACATCTTCTATTTCTGTTAAAGAAGCATCACAAGGGGCGCCTGGGTGGCGCAGTCGGTTAAGCGTCCGACTTCAGCCAGGTCACAATCTCGCGGTCCGGGAGTTCGAGCCCCGCGTCAGGCTCTGGGCTGATGGCTCAGAGCCTGGAGCCTGTTTCCGATTCTGTGTCTCCCTCTCTCTCTGCCCCTCCCCCGTTCATGCTCTGTCTCTCTCTGTCCCAAAAATAAATAAACGTTGAAAAAAAAAAAAAAAAGAAGCATCACAAACACCTGGAAAAGGACTGGACCGTAACGGGCCCAGAAAAATGAATTCAGAACTCTGATGTGGGTTCAGAAACTGAGGGATTCAGACCTCTTTACCCACAGCAGTGGAAAAAGAAAATGCCATGTTTCCACATTTTTATCTACTGTACCAGGATGCCCAGGAAGAAATTGTATTGTGCCCCAGTGTATGCATAGAAAATTGAAACCAGATTTATATGATGCCGCTTTACTCTTGCAATGTACTTGCAAAGTACTCCTTTTTTGTTTTAGTTTATGCTAATTTATCAAAAACAAAAGGCCAGTTGTGATCTGCTAATTTGATTTTATGATCCATTAATGGGCTCTCAAGGGTCGGGGAAAGTAAGAGATAAATTGTAGTTATGTTTGTCTGGAGGCAGAGTGGAGATGTTCATTGGGGTTTCCTTCGTCAAGCTGAAGGAAGTGGCCCTTTGGAAGCCAAGACTTGGGTTCTGTCCCTTAGTGCCAGAATTTCACTGTCGTACTGAGATGGCTTCTTATCCTGTCTGTCAGTTAGCTTCTCCGTTGTTACGTGGTTGGGAAAATGCTTTCTTTTGTTAGTGGTATTTTCTGAGGAAGCTACGAGATATGTATATAGGAGAGTAAAAATGAGGGATGGTCATGGAGGAGGTTTTGGGAAAGGTATTTCAGTTGACAAACAAAAGAAGTTTTTTGAGAGGATATTAGGATTTTGGAAACTGGTGAATTAGACCTTATTTCCTATAAATTGGCAATATGTCTCTCTCTTATATTACAGATTCTTTAACTGGGACCATTAATCCATATTCTACCGATAAGAACCCCAGCAGATGGGGCGGGCACCTGGCTGGTTCAGTCAGAAGAGCATGTGACTCTTGATCTCGGGGTCATGAGTTCGAGCCCCACATTGGGGGTCGGGATTACTTAAATAAATATTAAAAAAACAAACAAACAAACAAACAAACAAAAAACAATAACCAAAACAAAAAATACACACAGAGCCCGGATCCGTGGGTTTACGTACCTCCTCGTTGACCATTGGCTCCTAGTGGTGTCCAGTCTGTGGCAAAGGAAAGAGAAAAGGGATAAATGACTCTAGCTCTACACCCCATAAAGCTTTTATAAGATGAACCAGAAAATGATGGGAAAATCGTTTACTTGATCTTTCTGCATTGGATTTCTGTATAGTGCCGTACAAAATCAAGGGTGCCTGGCCGGCTCAGTCAGTAGAGCATGCGACCCTTGATCTCAAGGTCCTGAGTTTAAGCCCCACGTTGGGCGTGGAGCCTATTTAACACAAAAATGAAAAATTTCAAAATTACTCAGCCCGTTAGTGCTGACAGGGAAACACTCAAAGAAAAGCAAGTTCCTGGGAACAAAGCCCTGCTTTGCCAAGCCCTGGCTTGGGGGTGCCTTCTTGCCCTCAATCCCCCAGCAGGAGTGGGGTCCTATTGGGCAGACGGGGCCAGCAGCCTTTCTCATGTGCCCTGTTCTATCACAACCTCCATTGTACGAGCTACATTACTGAACAACCTCAAAAGTGATTTTCTCACAGTCTGTATCTGGCAGAATGAGAAAATAAAATAGAGTAGGATTTCGTCAACGTCCGAGGGTTCGCTTTCCGTGGCCCCTCTTCTAGCTCAGTGACTTTACTTGAGTGTGTGGTTAGGCACGCGTTTCTTTGTGTGCGTGTGGATATGCTTGTGTGTTGCGGGAGCCAGTGTTGGTTAAGTGGGAGTGTATATATTCCCACGGGTTCCCTTTATGAATTGAATTTGGTCCAGTTTCTTACTAGCCGTCTCTGTATGTTTGTGCACGCAATTGTGTGCCCATTTCTTTTTTCTTTGGTGTTTGTTTGCTTGTACATTTATGTGTGCGACCCTCTTATGGTTAGTATGGGTCCGAGGTCATCTCTGATCTCCTCCTAGCCCTTTCTTCTCAGACATAAATCTGTTCCTCTCTTTCTTTTTAAAAATTTTTAAGCTTATTTTTTTTGTTTTTGAGAGAGAGAGAGAGAGAGAGAGAGAGAGAAAGCATGAGTGGGGGAGAGGCAGAGAGACAGGGAGAGAGAGAGAATCCCAAGCAGGTCCCACACTGTCAGCGCAGAGCCCGACATGGAGCCCGAACCCGCGAACCACAAGATCATGACCCCGAGCCAAAGTCAGACGCTCAACCGACTGAGCCACTCGGGCACCCCTGTTCATTTCTCTAATGGCTATTCTAGAACTCAGTAGCCGGCGCTCCTGCTGTGGTTCCTCTTCAACTTCCCCTCCATCCTGCCCTCCAGCCTACACTCCACACTCACGTATAGCTGAGGAGCTGGCATTGTAGGGAGGAAAGAACAAAGGTAGGGACTCACCAGAGGGGATGATGAACGCAGTGAGACACAGAAGCACCTTGGGTCCCAAGAGCAGCATATCTGACGGGGGTGTTGGGAGAGTAGAGGTTGTAATGCTCAGGGACACATCAGCATTTTGACTTCAGGCAGGGGTACCTGCAGGGCCCCTCCCCTTGTCTTCCCAGGGTTTTTCCTGGTCCCCCATGTGACTCAAGCCCTTTCTCTCTTTTCGTTCACCCAGCATTCTTTTCCCAATCCTATTCTGTGATCACTTACCATTATTCTAACTCGCATTACTTTTTTCTGCCCAGTCAGAGGAAACTTGGTGTTCTAAATGGTCTGTGCTTGCCCCTACTCTTGGCCTCCTTCATCCCCCAGTGTCTAATTTTCCCTTTTGATATCTGTGGCTATTTTAATATCATCTGCTTAACTTGGTGTCTCCTGTTGAATTCCACGGATAATTGGGATATCCGCTCAATTCTAAGGCAGTGGCATTTCCCATCGCCGCCCCCCCCCCTCCGGCCTTTCAATTTCAACCTCCCCCACGCACAAACACACACACGCGCGCACACACTCCCTCTGTCTGTTTAGGGTTATATACAATCAAACAACTCACTGTGTACTTTTTCTCTGCTCTCTCCACCGAGTCCTTTGGCTGCCGAATGTGTCTCTCCTTCTCTCGCTGTTTCTACTTTGGCTGGAGAATAAGACGAACAGGGCCACTCCCTGGGAAGGACTTCAAATTTGGCCTACTCTGAAACAATGAGATGAGGGAAAGTGAGGGAGAGAGAGAGAGACACACAGAGAAGGAGAAAGCCAGGCTAGAGGAGTGTGATGGGGCTGGACTGGGAAGGGGCTGGGATTCGCAGTCACTCACACCCTCATTCCAAATGTTATGACCACACCAGTGAGTGATATGCCGTTCCCTAGGAGGCCTGGCTCCCGCTCGTGTGCCTTTCTTCCATGAGTTTCTTTTCCCTCTTGCAACCTGGCCCCAGGCCCCAGCCTCCACCCACCTCCTTTTCCTTGGGCTCCTTACCTAAGTAGCTCCGTCTCATTGTTGCACAGTCTGCCCCTTCTCTGGCCGTCTTCTATGTTTGAATCATTCTGCCATCCTCCCCTCTCACTTTCTTTACTCACATTTACCTCTTCAACGCCACCAAATTCCTTTATATCCCCGTGTTTCTCTTTTTTCTTTGCCTCTTTCTTGACACATGCATTCCAGAATGTGGTTCTGCCCCTCCTGCCCCTCCCTTCCCATCCTATTTATTCCATTTTCAAACAAACACAGACACTACATAAGCCTTGCCCAGGAGGAGGGTTGGCTGCTTTAGGCTTAGGAAAAGTTGAAAAATACACTACTCTCTGAATCCTTTTGAAATGTAAGGGAGTTCTGTGAGAGGACATGCCAACCTTCTTCTGTCTTTTGTCTTTGTTTAAGCTTATGCTAAGCATCTTGGTTTCTGGAATCTTATGGACAACATGCTATCTGAAGCCCAAAGGAAATTGGGAGCCAGTTTCATTCTGCTGGCCTTATTCTCCAACCATACTTTTCCCCACATCGTGTAAACATATAGATAACTTTCTCAGATCCAGGAGCTTTTAAGACTTTGTATTTGCTCTTATTCCATAGAAACCTAGAGGTTTTGACTGGTTAAAAAAAAAAAAAAAAGATGATATATCTCCACTTTGGAGGGAACAAACTTGAATTACAGAAACTCAAATCTGAGGGATCATTGACCTTGGACCCATTTAAGTGTCTAAGTTTCAAGTTAATCTGTTGGCTCGTCAGGAGATAAACAATGTAGACCAAAGGAGCTAAATTCGAGGAGAGTACAGGTAGACAGAGAGTGTTAATAGAATACAGACTAGAAAAAAAAAAAAAATAAGGGAGGGGGAAAGGAACGGATGAGGGAAGAGGGGAGGAAGGAAACTAGTTATTTGGGAGGAAGGGAGAGCATTGGGTTTAAGCAGAACTAAGGAAATAGCACCTTCAGCTCCTCCAAAGGGGCTATACGTGTTCCATCTCTGAGACACATGGGTTCTGGTCACAGTTTAGAACAAATCTGAGCATAAAACCCTGCTCTTCCTGACCTGCCTTGCTGAGAACTTGCCCTTCGCCCATGTGCTCTGCAGTGAGAGTGCAGAGGCTGGAAAACAGATGTGATTCCAGTCTGGTGAGAGTCGGCAAAGAAAAGGCAGGGAGGTGGGGGGTGGGGATCGAAACACAAAAAAGCAGAGGCAAAGCAGAGCTGAGGCAGGACATATAATAGAGAGCTTAGAGCAACAATCATGTTTTCCATGAAGCTCAGACAGATGGACAAACTGAACTCAGCCCAGTCATTTGGCAGGGAGAGCAATGACCTCAATGTGCTGGCCCAGCTCGAGACCATAGCAGAGAAGAGCCTCCCCAGGCAGCGGGAGGGGGTGCTCTCCTGGGGTCGGAGGAGGGAGTCTGAAGTTAGGGCAGCGACAGTGGAACAGAATGTCCGGAGTAAGGCAGAGGGAGAAGGCAGGCAGGGAGCAGCAGCTTAGAAGGAAAGGAGAGGAAGCATGGGCTCACTGGTGTAAGAGCCACCATTTGTTCGTGCTCGGCTTCCTAGGCTTCCAGGAACGCAGTCTGTCTTGAAGTGGTCTGATTGATTTTCTCTTCCTTGCAGTTATGGTGGCCCTTTCCTTCCAGCATTGTTCCCCATTTGTTTTCAGAGCCCAGGTAGGGAGAGAACCTCAGGTTTGCTTTTCCCGAGGTGATTTGGTCAGCTTCCGTTGTATTACGCTATCGGTTTATCGTCGAATTGCACGTTTCCGCAAGTAGTAACACCAACGGGTCAGAAATGAACAACTGCCAACCAGAGCCGTGAGCCTCTGGTTTTCTGAGGTTCCCACTGACCCCGGGGGAAGAACTCCCTGGGCAGCAGTCCACGATCCCATCCAATGCAAGCTGATCGCCTGTGGATGGAGCGAACAGGAAAGTCCTCTATGGAATAGCCTGGCAGGTGCAGAGGCCACTTAATGCAGGCAAGCTCATGTTTGAGTCACATAGGAAAATTTTCGCGTTCGAAAAGGGTCTCCAGTCAATGGCAGATGGGGGAAGTACAAAGGAAGGGAAGGGAGGCAGACAAGCGAGACGGCGCACCGGCTCTATTCATCTGTTTATTGGCCTGTAAAGAATACACCCATTAGCTGAAGGCCTCTGGGCAAATGTACAGAAAAGTTATTACTGCAGTCCAATCCAACTAAATTAAATCCAGGGCCTAAACGCAAAAAAAAAAAAAAAAAAAAAAAAAAGCCAAAACGAAATCCCATAAAAGGAAAGCAAGAAGGGAGGAGGGTTATACGAGGTGGGGAGGGAGGAAAGGCAGAGAGCAACGTGTGTGGAGGAATGAAGCAATAAACTAGTAACAGCCCAACTTAAACGATGGACTCAGTGCAGGGGTTAGAAGCTAGGAAACGTGCATCCGCAGACAACTTCCCACTCATTAACAACCCATACTTGCTGTAACACCTCATGCCTCTCTGCGCTTTGCACCTTCTGTTCCTTCCTTTATGAAATATCCTTTCCCAATCCCAGTCAATAAATGCTCATGTGTACATCAAAGCCCAGGTTAGACTCTGCCTCTTCCCAGAAACCTTTTCTGGTCTCCTCTTCTTCTGAAGATTTTTTTTTTTTTTTTAAAGTAAGCTATGCATCCAAACGTGGGGCTTGAACTCATGACCAAGAGATTAAGAGTTGCACGCTCTACAGACCGAGCCAGCCAGGCACCCCCTGCCTCTTCAAGAGCTTTTCATTCTCTCTACTGAGCTATCTTTGTATTTATTTCCAGTTCCTTGATTGCAGAGGTGAAGTCTTACTCATCCCTGGCAGGTAGAATGATTAGCATGTAAGAAGCAAACTTTGGGGACACCTGGGTGGCTCAGTCCGTTAACCAGACTCTTGATTTTGGCTCTGGTCACGATTTCCCGTGTCGTGGGAGCCAGCTCCATGTTGGGCTCTGTGCTGACAGCTCACAGCCTGCTTGGGGTTCTCTCTCTCTCTCTCTCCCCCTTTCTCTCTGCCCCTCCCCCTCAATCACTGAGCTCTCTCTTTCAAAATAAATAAATAAATAAATAAATAAATAAATAAATAAATAAATAACATTATTTTAAAAAGTCAAAATTTGGGGCGACTGGGTGGCTCAGTCGGCTGAGTGTCCGACTTCGGCTCAGGTCATGATCTCACAGCTCGTGAGTTCAAGCCCCGCGTCGGGCTCTGTGCTGACAGCTCAGAGCCTGGAGCGCGTTTCAGATTCTGTGTCTTCCTCTCTCTCTGACCCTCCCCCATTCATGCTCTGTCTCTCTCTGTCTCATAAATAAATGTTAAAAAAATTTTTTTTAAATAAATTTAAATAAAATCAAAATTTGGTCATTTGAATTGGATTGAGATGAAGACTTAAAATAGTAAAATTGCTATTTCTATGTACAACATTTCAAAAAAAGGAGTCAAATGCCAATATGTAGAGAGGATGGAATTCTAGAGAAGTAACTAGTTAGAGAATTCACAAGGAGTATAGCGAGTGGAACGCACAGCCAATGTATTGAAGTGATCAGAGGCAAATAGAGCAAACAGAAATAGGCCTATAAATTGGGCAACAGCTACTCTAGAAACAAAGGACTTTTGGCAGGGAGGCTGTAAAATCAGTGTATGGAAAACATGTCGTTTTCCTTCAGTGCCGTTAACTCATAATAAAACGTTGAACTTACATCTGCAATAGCGCGTCTGTCCCGTCGCTCTGGTTGATGTAAATTTTCTGAGGATACTGGTGGTCTTGCATTGTAGGCCACGCTGTCTTGACCATGCAAATGTGAAATGATGTAGAATGCTTGATCCAGGGTCAGGATTCTATTAAGGTTCCATCTTCCCATTCTACCCATCGGAAAACAAATAAAACAGGGGTGCCCGGGTGGCTCAGTCAGTTAAGCATCCGAGCCTTGTTTTTGGCTCAAGTCATAATCACGCAGTTTGTGTGAGCCCCATGTCGGGATCTGCTCTATGGAGCCTGCTTGGAATTCTCTCTCCCTCTCTCTCTCTCTGCCCCTTCCCCCTCCCCTCCTCAAAAAATAAGTAAACGTTAAAAAATAAAAAAAGTCTGGACTATGCAAATATCGGAAGAAAACAGGAAAGTTCAATGTATGTAGTTATTAATAATTGATAATATAATTATCAAGTTTGGTAGATTTATGATTCATATATATATGTCCTAGATATATAATATATAGATAGATAGATAGATAGATAATATATATATATATTATATATATATATTCTAGATAATATGTGCTAGGCAGCCTGGCCTGTAGGATGACCTCCAGTGATGATTCCTCCCTTCTATTCTTTTCCCCCTTGAGTGTGGGTTGGATGTAAGGACCAGTAGCGAATAGAATGCGGCAAAGGCTCGGTAGTACCTTCCAGATGAGATTACAAAAACTCTGGCTTCTAACATTAGTGTTCCCTTTTGATCTCTGGCTTGCTTATTTGCTCTGAACAAAGCCAGCTGCCATGCTGTGAGCTACTCTATAGAAATGCTCTTGTGAAAGAAGGGATATCTCTAGCCAATAGTCAGCAGCCCCAGAACTGTAAGAGCCATATAAATGAACTTGGAAGTAGATCTTCCCTCAATTGGACCTTGAAGATTGCAGCTCCAGCCAATGCCTTGACTACAGCCTTGGGAGACTCTGAGCCAGAGGTACGCAACTAAGCTGTTCTTGTATTCCTAACCAACACCAGCTTTGGGAAAATAAATGTTTGCTGTTTTAAGCTGCTATATAGATCATTGATATGTCCTATACTATAATACATAACCATCTTATCTAATATATGAATATAATATTTAGATGTTTCTCCCTGTATATAGTATATAATAATGTATTATAATGTTGATACAATTGTGTGAAAGACTAAATTAGCCATTATTATGCATTCGCCATTTTTTAAATATTTTTTTAACTGTTTATTTTTTTTTTAATTTTTTTTAACGTTTATTTATTTTTGAGACAGGGAGAGACAGCATGAACGGGGGAGGGTCAGAGAGAGAGGGAGACACAGAATCTGAAACAGGGTCCGGGCTCTGAGCTGTCAGCCCAGAGCCTGACGCGGGGCTCGAACTCACGGACCGCGAGATCATGACCTGAGCTGAAGTCGGATGCCCAACCGACTGAGCCACCCAGGCGCCCCATAACTGTTTATTTTTGAGAAAGAGAGAGACAGAGCCTGAGCAGGGAGGGGCACAGAGAGACAGAGACTGAATCTGAAGCAGGGTCCGGCCTCTGAGCTGTCAGCACAGAGCCCCACGCGGGACTCAAACTCATAAACCTGCAAGATCATCATGACCTGAAGTCAGACACTTAACCAATTGAACCACACAGGCGCCCCTGCATTAGCTATTATTATACACTAGTTAGTAGTAATGGCTAATGTTTATGGAACATTTACCATATGCTAGGTGCTATGCTAAAAAGTATGATTATACTTCTTTTGAAATTAACACATTCATAAGAAAGCATAGAGAAAGGAGAGAGACGAAAAGAAACAACAGATAACAGAGGGGACAGAAGAGAAGGAAGAGACGTAGTAAGAAGGAAAACAGGAGGGAGAAACAGGGTCCAAGAGACAGAACTCATGTGGAAACCACAGAATTATCCTTTAATATTCACTACTAATGATTCATATAATTTAGTACTATAATTTACTTGAAATGTAGACCATGAAAAAAGAAAGAAACAATTTGAGGCACCTGGCTTAGTCAGTAGAGCATGTGACTCTTGATCTCAGGGTTGTAGATTTGAGCCCCTTGCTGGGTATAGAGATTACTTAAGAATAAAATCTTAAGGGGTGCCTGGGTGGCCCAGTCGGCTGTGTCTGACTCTCGATTTTGGCTCAGGTCATGACGTCACAGTTCATGACATCCAGCCCCATGTCGTGCTCCATGCTGACAGCACAAAGCCTGTTTGGGATTCCTTCTCTTCTCCCCCCCCCCCCCCCCCCCTCGCCTCTCTCTTTCTCTCTCTCTCTCTCTCTCTCAAAATAAACTTAAAAAAAAAATCTTAAAAAATAATTAAGAAAAGTAAAATGTATTTATTCATTTAACAAACATGGAGAACTTTCTATACTCCAGCCATTCTGTTATAGACATTTGAAATATACTAGAAATAAAATGGACACTATTTTGTTATTACACTGCTTACAGTTTTGAAGGAAAGCTATGGAAGTTCCTTCTTTGCAGATAGAATTTTTTTAGTGATTTAGGTTCATATATTTCTAGAAACAGAATGACGGATTGGATGGCCATTAATGTTGGAACTGAATCTACTCACAGGAAAATTGGAATTTGCTTATTGTTCAGCGGGGTCACCCACACCTTTAAAAATTTTTTTTTTAATGTTTGTTTACTTTTGAGGCAGAGAGACAGAGCATGAGCAGGGGAAGGTCAGAGAGAGAAGGAGACACAGAATCTGAAGCAGGCTCCGGGCTCTGAGCTGTCAGCACAGAGCCCGATGCGGGGCTTGAACCCACGAACCTCGAGATCACCACCTGAGCCGAAGTCTGATGCTCAACGGACTGAGCCACCTAGGCACCCCACCCACCCCTTTTCTTAAACTGTAACTTTTAAGTAGGCTCCACACCAGTGTGGGGCTTGAACCCACAACCCTGAGATCAAGAGTCACAGGCCTGGGGCACCTGGGTGGCTCAGTCCGTTAGGCGTCCGACTTCGGCTCAGGTCATGATCTCGCGGTCTGTGGGTTCGAGCCCCGCGTTGGGCTCTGTGCTGACCGCTCAGAGCCCGGAGCCTGTTTCAGATTCTGTGTCTCCCTCTTTCTCTGACCCTCCCCTGTTCACGCTCTCTCTCTGTCTCAAAAATAAATCAATGTTAAAAAAGAAAAATTAAAAAAAAAAAAAAAGAGTCACCGGCTTTAACAGCCTGAGCCAGCCAGGTGTCCTGCAGCTTTCCTAGACTAAGAGTGAAGGAGGCTCTGTGAGCCATCCTGAGGGTGGTTCATTGCTGCTCTTTCAAACACTGCGTACTGATCAGTGAGCAGGAACCGTTCATACCTTTCCACTTGAAGATCCTTCTCCCCAGTTCCCTTCAAAGTATGGTTTAATAAACCATGCCAAAACTTAGTGATTGAAAGCAACAACTCATTGTTTTCCCTGATTTTATATGGTCATCAGGTGGTAAGTCTGCTTTCCATGGCGTTGGCCAGAAAGATCCAGAATGGCCTCGATCCAACGGCCAGCGGATGCTAGCTGCCCACAGGAGTCTGTGACGGGGTTGTGGGCAACAGTTCTCTTCCTGGTAGTGTCGACGCCTGACTCATCTGGGTTGCAAAAGCGTAGCCATGTGTTGACATGGAGAATTCTGAGACACAAAGGAAAAAGTGGAGCTCTCTTAAGGGTCAGCCTGGGAAATTACTTGCTCTCCCTCTCCTACGTTCTGTTGGTGAAAACAAATCTACAGGGTCAGTTCCAATTTTAAGGAAGGGGCAACAGATTCCACCTTTTCATGGGAGGATTGGCAAACAATGTGTAGCCATCTCTGATCTATCACAGTGCCTCTGAGGTTACAGAGAATCTTTTCAACAGCCCAGGTAGGTGCCCAACGGGAAACATTTGTATTTTGCTCTTTCCTGGGAAGCTGATTCACTTGTCTTCACAATGCTAAGGCAGGCCACACACCCCCCCCAAGGTCCTCTTTGATGCTCAGTATTATAGATGAACTGCATTCTTATCTTCTTGATTTCTGTACCACTAGGCTCTCTGTTGCGATATTCTCTTCCCTTGGCATCTATGACACCACGTCTCTTTGTTTTTCTCTGCTCCATTCAATGTTCTTTTCCATTTCTTTTTCTTCTGTTCTCTGGTAGTTTTCAGGGTTCTTGCCCCGGCCATCCCTCTTAGTACACTGAATCCCTCATGAGTCCCATTCGCTCCTATGTCTTTATTTTCCATCATTCGGCTGATGGTCCCAGATCCACACCCGAGTCTAATCTACTTGTCTCCTGAGCTCTGCATCTGAACGTGCAACAGCACATCTCTGTTTGGAGGTCCCACAGGCACCCTGAGTCCGTCAGGCTTTAATGGAATCATTTAAGCAGCAAGAGACAAAGCTGGGGAATAGACTGTAGGCTGAGCTTTTAGGAGTGACTACCAAGAGACTCCATTGCTCCTTCTGCCATTCGAAGGCCCCCTTCCAGGTGACCTCCTTCACTCTGACTCCTCCCCACCCACTCTTTGTTTTCAAAATCCTATTGATCTTACTTTCTTAATCTTTCCGATCTATCCGTTCTGTCCATTATTTCCATCACCACTTCAGTTCAGCCCAGCCCTTACTCTCAGTTGGAGTGTCCCTCCCCACCACCGCCCTTAGTCATAACCCAAAGCGCCAAGAGTAGAATTTCTAGCGCTGGTCAGATTAAGTCACTTTTTGGCGTAAAGACTTTCAAGATCCCTCATCTTCAGTATACGGATAGAAATTCTTCGTATGCAAACGTGACTATTCATTTTTTAAAATCTCTCATCACCACTGCTCCAGCCCACCCACGCTAGCGCCTTCCTGCCTTGCTTTCCACCCGTACTGAATTACTTGCACTTCTGAAAAACTACATTCGATTTGCCAACCTCCACCGGAATCCTCACTTTCCCAAGATCTTTATGTTCAGCTGGCTGGTTTCTCCTCATCCTTTATAACTCAAGTTGGGTATTATCTCCTTTGGATTGTTTTCCCGAGTGTCTCCACTACAATGAGTGGCTCCATGTGGACAGAGGAGTGTTACTGTTGTATGCCCCAAACCAAGCACAGAGACTCCGTTTCTGCGCATCGGCAGGAAGTGTGGAGTGTGAAGGGGAGAGGCTGTATTTCCTAAAACTGGTCACAAGGGGGCAGCAAATAGCTTCTTTAGACTAGGCACTTCTGTTGGTTTTTCTGGCATCGCATTTACTATTACAACTGACTGTTGGTGTTCTTCTAGCACAACTCGAGCTATGCCTGATGGGAAGGAAGATTCCTAATGAATCAGAACTGTACTTCATGTATATTCTGGTTGGTTTCTCAACGCCAGGCACTTCCCTAAGTACTAGTAATTAAAAAAGATGATTCGGCGGGCGGGAGGCGGGGCGGGGCAGTGCCTGAGTGGCTCAGTTAGTGGAGCTTCTGGCTCTTGATTTTGGCTCAGGCTGTGGTCCCAGGGTTGTGTGATGGAGCCCCGCCTTGGGTTCTGTGCTGACTGTGGAGCCTGCTTGAGATTATCTCTCTGTCCCTCCCTCTGTCCTTCTCCTGCTTGCAATCTCTCTCTAAAAATAAAAATAAAATTTTTAAAAAGATGAATCAGGGACACCTGGCCAGCTCAGTCAGTAGAGCATGTGACTCTTGACCTTAGGGTCATGAGTTCGAGTCCCATGTTGGGTGTAGAAATTACATACTAACAACAACAACAACAAAAAAAGATAAATCAGTCACAGTTCCTACATTCAAGGAATCAATAATTTAGTGGGAAAGAGAAGTGATCCTGAACTTTCTTTATACCCTGACATATGAAGAAACAAGTGATTTGATCCAAGCGATACTGATTTTCATCAGTAGCAATGTCTGCTTCAGATGCCAGACCGATTAAAGCACTTGACTGGCCCAGTCGGTAGAGCACACAACTCTTTTTTTAATATTTATTTATTTTTGAGACAGAGAGAGACAGAGCATGAAGAGGGAAGGGGCAGAGAGAGAGGGAGACACAGAATCTGAAGCAGGCTCCAGGCTCTGAGCTGTCAGCACAGAGCCCGAAGTGGGGCTCGAACTCACGGACCGTGAGATCGTGACCTGAGCCGAAGTCGGCTGCTTAACCGACTGAGCCACCCAGGCGCCCCATAGAGCACACAACTCTTGATCTCCAGGGTCGTGAGTTCAAGTCCCATTGGACTTAGTGCTTACTTTATTATTTTTTTAAAAGATATTATTTTTAAGTAAAGTCTACACCCAATGTGGGGCTTGAACTTATAGCCCAAAGATCAACAGTCCCATGTTCCACGGACTGAGCCAGCCAGATGCCCCAGGGCCTAGAGATTACTTAAAAAAAAAAAAAAAAAAAAAAAAAAAAAAAAAAAAAAAAGTGGAATGGTTAGTTACTGGGTGCAAATAAGATAGAGTCTCTTAAATGACAGGCATGTTTTTGAAGAGCATGAGCCCCATGAACCCAGCTAATTCCAGCCCCAGTAATTCTAGGATGGCTAGAGAAACATGCTCCAACTTGAGCCCACTACTTTTCTCTTCCTTCTCTTCCTTCCTTCCCTTCCTTTTCCTCCCTTCCTTCCCTGTCTTCCTTCCTTCCCTTGCCTGCCTGCCTGCCTTCCTTCCTTCCTTCCTTCCTTCCTTCCTTTCTCTCTCTCTCTCTCTCTCTCTCTCTCTCTCTCTCTCTTTCTTTCAGATGAGCAGTTTTATGTTCACAACAAAATTGAGTGAAAGGTACAGAGAATTCCTATATTACCCCCCCCCCCCCGCCCCGACCCATACACCTACGTCCTCCACCACTACCAAAGTGGTGCATTTGTTACGACTGATGAATCTACATGGACACATCATCACCCAAAGTCCAGAGTTAACCTTAGGGTTCACTCTTACTGTTTTAAATTCTGTGGGTTTTGACAAATGTATCAGGGTATGTATCCACCATTAGAATATCATTCTATTTCACTACCCTATAAATGGTCTATTTTTCTCCTAAAGTAAGCTTTACATCCAACATGGCTTGAACTTATGACCCTGAGGTCACGCTTTACCAACTGAGCCCCCCCAGGTGCCCCTAAAATGCTCTGCCTATTTATCCCACCCTCCTCTTTAAGCTCTGTCAACTGACCTTTACTGCCTTATAGTTATGTCATTTTCAGAATATATATGGTTGGAATCATAAAGGATGTAGCCATTTCAGATTGGCTTCTCTCACTTAGTGATATACCTTTAAGGTTCTTTCACGCTTTTTTTGTGATAGCGCTTTTCTTTCGAGTGCTGTGCAATAATCCGTGTTCCAGATGTAAGCAATTTCATGACCTGTTCACCTACTGAGGTCTCTTCCAAGTTTGGGCAATTATGAACGAAGCTGCTCTGAGCATCCGTGTGCAGTGTTTTGTGTGGACGTAAGCTTTTCCTTTGGGTAAATACCAAGGAGCTTAATTAATTGATCAGATGGCATGAGTGTATTTACTTTTTTGTTTTAATGCTTGTTTATTTCTGAGGCAGAGACAGAGCATGAGCGGGGGAGGGGCAGAGAGAGAGAGGGAGACACAGAATCCGAAGCAGGCTCCAGGCTCCGAGCTGTCAGCACAGGACCCGACGCGGGGCTCGAACTCACGGACCGCGAGATCATGACCTGAGCCGAAGTCGGTGGCTCAACCGACTGAGCCACCCAGGCACCCCACGTGTATTTACTTTTATAAAGAACCAGTAAACTGTCTTCCAGAGTGACTGTACCATTTTGCATTCCCTCCAGCAATGAACAAGAGTTCTTGTTGCTCTAAATCCTTGTAGTGACATCTCATTGTGTTTAATTCACATTTCTGTAATGACATATGACGTGGAGAGTTTTTTCATATTTCTATTTAGCACCTGGTGTCTCCACTGATAGGGTGCATGGTCGGGTTTTTTGCCTATTTTTTTTTTTTAATTTTTTTTTTCAACGTTTTTATTTATTTTTGGGACAGAGAGAGACAGAGCATGAACGGGGGAGGGGCAGAGAGAGAGGGAGACACAGAATCGGAAACAGGCTCCAGGCTCCGAGCCATCAGCCCAGAGCCTGACGCGGGGCTCGAACTCCCGGACCGCGAGATCGTGACCTGGCTGAAGCCGGACGCTTAACCGACTGCGCCACCCAGGCGCCCCATTGCCTATTTTTAAATCAGGTTCTTCATTTTCCTATTGTTGAATTTTAAGAGTTTATATACTCTGGATCACAGTCCTTTATCAGACATGCCTTCAACAAATACTTTCTCCCATCTGTGGCTTGTCTTCTTTGTCTCCCGATATTGTCTTCTGCTGAGCAAAAGATCGGGATTTTAATGAGGTCCAACTTATTATTTCTTTCATGGATCATGACTTTGATGTCATATCTAAAAAAGTCATCTACATGCCCATAGTCATCTGTTATCTTCTAGGGGGTTCACAGTTTTGGGTTTTAGGTCTATGGTACATTTGAGTTTATTTTTGAGAAGGCTGTGAGCTCATATATATATATATATATATATATATATATATATATAATATATATATACATTTTTTTATTTAATGTGGAGGTCCTACTGTTCCACATGATTTGTTGAAAAGACTGTCTTTGATCCATTGTATACCCTTTGCTCCTTTGCCAAAGATCAGCTGACCATATCTATGTGGGTCTATTTCTGAGCTCTCCCTTCTGTTCCTTTGATGTATTTGTCTATTTATTCTTTTGCCAGTGCTGCACTGTCTTGATTACTGTAGCTTTATAGTTCGTTTTAAAGTCAAGTGGTGTCGGTCTTCCAACTTTGTGTTTCTCTTTGGATAGTGTATGGGCTGTTTCGGGTCTCTTGTCTCTGCCTATAAACTTTAGGCTCAGTTTGTCGATACCCACATAACAACTTGCCGGGAGAGATTGCATTGAGTCTATATACCAAGTTGGAAAGAACTGACGTCTTGATAATATTGAGTCTTCCTGCCCACAAACATAGAATATCGCATCCATTTAGTTCTTTGATTTTTTTTTTCAGACTTTTGTAATTTTTCCCCTGATATTTTGTCATATTTATATAGAAGTATTTCATCTCGGGGCCCCTGGGTGGCTCAGTCGGTTAAGCGTCTGACTTCAGCTCAGGTCACGATCTCATGGTCCATGAGTTCGAGCCCCGCGTCGGGCTCTGTGCTGACGGCTCGGAGCCTGGAGCCTGCTTCGGATTCTGTGTCTCCCTCTCTCTCTCTCTGCTCCTCCCCCGTTCATGCTCTGTCTCTCTGTCTTGAAAATAAATAAACATTTAAAAAAAAAAAAAAGAAGTATTTCATCTCTCTGCCCCTCCCCTGCTCACGCTCTGTCTCTGTCTCAAAAATAAACATTAAAAAAGTTTTTTTTTATATACGTATTTCACCTTTTGGGGTGTTGTGACAGTCTAAGTACTATATGTGTTTATTTATTTTATTTATTTTTATTTTTTTATTATATGAAATTTATTGTCAAATTAGTTTCCATACAATGTAATATATGTATTTAGTCTCCCCTCCTCACCTGTGGTTCCTAAAACCCTTGGAATCGATCAGCGTCTTTTTGTTTTTTATTAAAATTTTTTTTAACGTTTATTTATTTTTGAGACAGGGAGAGACAGAGCATGAACGGGGGAGGGTCAGAGAGAGAGGGAGGCACAGAATCGGAAGCAGGCTCCGGGCTCTGAGCTGTCAGCACAGAGCCCGACACGGGGCTTGAACTCATGGACCGCGAGATCATGACCTGAGCCGAAGTCGTCCGCTTAACCGACTGAGCCACCCAGGCGCCCCGATCAGCGTCTTTTTGTATGCTCATGAGATGCCTGGTGGTGGGGGGCTGCCAGGATAGCCTCGGATCGGGTGCTGGTTGCCAGGGGAAGTAACCACGCGATCGATCGGAGATCGGAGTGCTGGAACTAAGCAGCTACTCCCAGGTAATGAAACCTCCATACAAAACCTAAGCAAAGCGATTTGAAGAGCTTCTGTGTTAGCAAGCATATTCAAGTGCTGAGCGGGCAGTGTGGCCTGAGGCGACACGGAAGCCATGTGCACCCACCTCATACCTTGCCCTGTGCATCCTACCATTTGGCTGCTCCGGAGCTGTGGCCTTTATAATAAATGGCTAATAGTGAGCAAAACCCTTGCTTGAGTTCTGTGAGCCATTCCAGCCAAGTTATTGAAGGCAACGAGGGACCTGTGATTTACCTGTTGGACAGGAGTACGAGAGGCAGGAGTTGCGATTGATGTCTGAAATGGGAGTGGTCTTATGGATGGAACTGAGCCCCTGACTTGTAGGATCTGACACGACCTCCAGGGAGATCGGGTCAGAATTGAATTGAACTGTAGGGGGCCCAGCTGGTGTATGAGAATTCATGAAGGAGGGAAATCACCCCACCCAGTTGGTATCAGAAGTGTTGGGAGGAGAGAAGAAACAGAAGCTTTTCCGTTCAGATGCTAATGTAAATGGTATTCTGGTTTCAATTTCAAATCCCACTTGTTCAGGGTGCCTGGGTGGCACAGTCTGTTAAGCAGGCGATTCTCAATTTCAGCTCAGGTCATGATCTCATGGTTCATGAGTTTGAGCCCTGCGTCGGGATCCATGCTGACAGTGCAGAGCCTGCCTGGGATTCTCTCTGTCTCTCTCCCTCTCTCTGTTTCTCCCCTGCTTGTGCTCTCTCTCTCTCAAAATAAATAAGCCACAAAAGACTTTTTAATGAATAAATTAAAAACGATTGAATTTTTGTATTCTGCAAACTTGCTGTAGTCCCCCGTCAGTTTCAGGAGGGTTGTTTTTTTTTTTTCCTGGCCATTTCTTTACGATTTTCTACATAGATGACCACATCATCTACAAATAAAGACAGCTTTATTTCTTCCTTCTCAATCTGTTCACCTCGTCTTTCCTTTTTTTTTTTTAAATTGCATTAGCTAGACTTCCATTGTGATGTTGAAAAGCAGGGACGAGATGAAATATCCTTGCCTTGTTCATGATCATAGTGAGAAACTGTCCAGTATATCACTATTAAGTATGATGTTAGTGATAGATTTCAACAGGTCTGGCTTGCAGGGGGTCAGTGGGACCCCAGTGGGGATGGAGTAGTGTCCCCTCACCCAGGGATGCCAAGGAAGTCACTCATCCAGTGGGATGTCCCATTGCAAATTGCAGTAGATAATTCCTTTCTCAGGCACGATGAGGCTTGGTGTTCTCAGTAGTGTAGCACTTGATCCATGGTAAGAGTCACAACGATGGCCTTTTTTGGGGCACCTTCCATACCTTCACAGCATTGGGTGCCTTGGCAGAGGTCTCTAGTCTGGCATATGGGTCCACAAGACTTACTGACTGATAATCCAAATGTATTAAGACTTAGGACAGGGATGCCTGACTGGTTCAGTTAGTAGAGCATGCCATTCTTGATCTTGGTATTGTGAGTTCAAACCCCAGGTTGAGTGTCGAGATCACTTGGAAAAAAAAAAAAAAAAGAATAGGACAGTACTTTAGTCCTCTCTGCCAAGGTTACAACCTGTTCCAATTTATTTATTTTCTTAAATATCTTTTAATTTTTAATTTAACTGTAGCTGTCATACCATGTTCATTTTTTTAATGTTTATTTATTTCTGAGAGAGACAGAGAGAGAGAGAGAGAGAGCATGAGCGGGGGGGGGGGGGGGGGGGGGGGCAGAGAGAGAGGGAGACACAGAATCCGAAGCAGGCTCCAGGCTCTGAGCGGTCAGCAGAGAGCCCGAAGCAGGGCTCGAACTCACGAACCGCGAGATCATCACCTGACCTGAAGTCGGATGCTCAACTGACGGAGCCTCCCCCGTGCCCCCACCTGTTTGCAATTTAATCTGATATTTTCATATTCCATCTTTCATTTGTATGAACCCTGCTGTATGAACCTTGCTGTTTGTAGGATACAGTATCGATGGAACCTCCATTCAAATGTCATGATCTTTTGGCCCCATCGTAACATGTCATGCCCTTTACAATGTGACTCTCGATCACTGTCTGAGAAGTGTCCATACACGGCCCTCCGCTTCTGTAATTCCCCTAATGGGGGCAGCCTGGTGTGTGGATCGACAACGGGAAGCATGGGTTAGTTCTGATGCAGTGTCCACACAAACTAGGGCATATTTAAAACCCTCAATCAGAGGGGCGCCTGGGTGGCACAGTCGGTTAAGCGTCCGACTTCAGCCAGGTCACGATCTTGCGGTCCGGGAGTTCGAGCCCCGCGTCAGGCTCTGGGCTGATGGCTCGGAGCCTGGAGCCTGTTTCCGATTCTGTGTCTCCCTCTCTCTCTGCCCCTCCCCCGTTCGTGCTCTGTCTCTCTCTGTCCCAAAAATAAAATAAAAAACGTTGAAAAAAAAAAAAATAAAACCCTCAATCAGAGTGAGGGGGCCCATATAATCAATTTGTCAATCCCTCACCATTTGGGAACACCAGTGGGTGGCCTCAGACCTTTGGGTGGTTGTCTTGAGCCGTATATACAACACAGGTGACATGCTGTTACTGCATTAACCAATCAATCAATATACCGTATCTCCTAAAGGGTCAGGTGCTAGGGCTCATACCCAAGCCAGGACATCTGCTTCCTTCCTGATGGCCAGGGGGATCAACGCCTTATGAGCCAGGACACGGAAGGCAGTAAAGACTGCCTCAGGCTTGTGCAGGCAAATAAGGATAGCCCTCCGCACTTGACCCCATAAAGCCTCACTCATGAATCATTTTACTCCGTGGCTGCTGGGGTTCATTCCTTCCTGAGAGGCTCCACCTGGAAGAGTGACGTGAACACTGCTCGGACCTCTTTCCCTTTAGGGGCATATCAAATGTTTGCCCCCTTCGAGAGCTTGGATCGACATCCTCGGGGCACTCTCCCCTTCTGCTGACTCCGCCACAGTATCTGACCCAGACCTTCCAAAAGTCGCAGATACCTCATATTCAAAGGGTAGCCCTGCTCGGGAGATGCCTCGAGATGTAATCTGCTTCCCCACTATTTTTGCCTTGTCAATGCAGCTTGCTGCTCTGGGTCCCCATCCCACCTATGCCCTTTCTTTACCAGGTGGCATAGGGGACGGACGGACCAGGTGGGGAGTAAAATCCTCTGACCGACCGCCCATTCCTACAAAGGCTTGCACCGCCTTTACTTTCGGAGGCATGCATCTTATAAAACACAGGTTCTATGACAACATGCATTCACCTAACTAAATGACACCCAAAACTTTATGGTAGAGCCTGGGCCTTGAATTTTCTGTGGGTTCACTGCTCATCTTTGCCCTAGCAGATGGTACAGCAAAGCTTGAGGAATGTCCTCCAGCAGCGGCAAAGTCTTCACGTGTTAACAGTGTATTCTCAACGTCATGGTCCATTTTGCTAATGTCAGGAAGGAGTACAGGAACAATTTTTGGGGTAGCATCCTACAACATATAGTGCGACTCTGCAGGTAGCCTTGGGAAGCATTTCAAAGGTACATTATGGGGGCCACTGGGTGTCTCAGTCGGTTAGGTGTCCAACTTTTGGTTTTGGCCTAGGTCGTGATCTTCAGGCTTTGTGGGTTTGAGCCCTGCGTCGGGCTCTGTGCTGGCAGTATGGGATTCTCTGTCTCTCTCCCTGTGTCTGTGCCCTTCCCTCACTCCTGCTGTCTCTGTCTCTGTCTAAATAAATAAATAAACTTTTTTTTTTTAAGGTGCATTATGGCACCGAATAACGTATCCAGTTGTTGCATCACTATATTGTATGCCTGAAATTGATATAACACTATTAACCATACTGGAATTAAAATAAACAAGTAAAAAAAAAAAAAGGTTCATTATGTCCTTCCCAAATGAAGGCAAATTGATATTAGTTATCAGAAACCTGTACTTGTCAAAGTCTCTTCCATGAATCTCCTTGAAGATGAAGCACATTTGCAAGAACACTTTTGTATAAAAGAACACTTTTACTCCAAAGCATTGGAGTAAAACCATAACTATCTACAAATCACAAAAGATTTTAAAATGGCATGGTAGAAAAAGAAATGTTTTCGGGGCACCTGGGTGGCTCAGTCGGTGAAGCGTCCGACTTCTGCTCAGGTCATGATCTCACGTTTCATGAGTTCCAGCCCCGCATCGGCTCTGTGCTGACAGCTCAGCGCCTGGAGCCTGCCTCGGATTCTGCGTTCTCCCTCTCTTTGCCCCTCCCCTGCTTGTGCTCTTTCTCTGTCTCTCAAAAAATGAATAAATGTTAAGAAAAATTGAAAAGAAAAAGAAATGTTTTCAAAAATAGTAAACAAATAAAATAGCCATGGTTAAAGATTTGATAAGAGTTCATTATAATGCAATTAACAAGAGAATTTGGTTATTTCTGTGACATGCATTTAAAAATTATGACTTGTTACGGGACCTGGTCTGGATCACCCGGCAGAAGAACCAAGTGGCAGTTGGAGATCTTGGAAGGCAGGAGGTTTATTTCACACTGGTGGGCTCAGAGGAGGTCATTCTCCGGAGGTCTGAGTCCCAAGCATAAGCAGAGGGGACAATTTATAGTATGTTACTTCCGCATTCCACATTAACAGTAATTTGGCAGGCGGGACAAGAGGGTGGGAAGAAAAACCCAGAAGAGCGGGGGGAGTCATTGGGCAAGGACTGGAGTTTCCCTACCAGTCCTATCGGCCTTCTTTTGGGAGATTTTTCCCTATCAACTGATTGGATCGCCTGTGTGGCTCAGTCGGTTAAGTGTCCAGCTCTTGGTGTCAGCTCAGGTCATGATCTCACAGTTTGTGAGTTTGAGTCCCACATCAGGCTCTGTGTTGATAGGTTGGGACCTGCTTGGGCAGTCTTTCCCTCTCTCTGCTCCTCCCCCACTTTCTCTCTCTGTCTCTAAAATAAAACAAAAAAAAATTTTTTTAATTGTGACTGATAACATGCCAACACATCAGATTTTTAGGAATTTTATATAAAAATACCTTAAAGTTTAGCATTTTTTTCCCATGCTTCAAGTATAATGTACCCCAAAAACTTACATAGTTGGGGCTCCAAGTTGGTTCAGTTGGTAGAGCCTATGGCTCTTTATCTCAGGGTTGTGAATCCAAAGCCCCACATTTGGTGTAGAGATGGCTTAAAATAAAAATTGCACAGTTGTAAAAACCCTAGTTCTTTTAATAGAGAAGACTCCATTTTCTTAGGAAATCAAAGAGCTGCTAAATACAAACACAGAATCTTTGTTTTCTTGGCAGATTACATTAAAGTTTTATGTGTTATATAAAGAAGAAGCTTTGTTTAGAGTTTATTAGGTCAAAAATCTAAGAAAATGTCCTTTTAGGACGCTTGGCTGGCTCAGTTCGTGGACCATGACACTCTTGATCTCGGGGGCAGGAGTTCAAGCCTGATGTTGGGTGTAGACATTACTTTAAAAAAAATCGTGAAAAGTCCTTTTAACAGAGAGGAAATCAAATTCTAATTTTGTACCAGTGTGCTTTTAATATCCCTTTTCAAATTAAAAAAAAAAAGTGTTTTTTTTAAATATGTATTTATTTTTGAGTGAGACACACACACACACACACACACACACACACACACACAGAGCGGGGAGCAAGGGAGGGTCAGAGAGGGAGACAGAATCTGTAGCAGACTCCAGGACGCCGGGCTCCAACTCTCCAGCCATGAGATCATGACCTGAGCTGAAGTCATAAGCTTAACTGACCGAGCCATCCGGATGTCCCAAGCCTTGCCTCTCATAAATCCATTTTGGCAAATACCCTCCAGAGTTCAAAAAAAAAATCACATAGACACAACATACATCAACACAGATAAATTGTTAATTTTTTAAAATGTTTATTTATTTTTGAGACAGAGACAGAGCGCGAGAGGGGGAGGGGGAGAGAGACAGAGGGAGACACAGAATAAGAAGCAGGCTCCAGGCTCTGAGCTGTCAGCACCGAGCGGGGGCTTGAACTCATAAATGGTGAGATCGTGACCTGAGCCAAAGTCAGACGCTCAACCGAATGAGCCACCCACGCGCCCCTAGACATACCACGAATTTAGTACTCTGAGGAACGACCATGTGAAGACATAGTAAGAAGGACGGTGGGGCTCAAACCCACACTGTGAGATCATGACCTGAGCCGAAGTCTGGCTGAGCCACTCAGGCGCCCCAACGCAGATGGCTTTTACTTCACTCACATGGCTAAAGCTTCTTAATGCTATTTGCTGCGATCTTCCGGAGGCCACAGGCTAGATTTGGGGCCAGGGAACTTATACAGCACTGTATCTCATTTTATTTAATAATTTATTTTTACAGCACTGTATTTTACAAAGATTCTTCCCCCCTCCTGTTTTGTCTTCAGTCTCTGTGTTTTGGTTATCTCCTGGGTGTTTACATTTCAAAGACATGATAAGATTTACAATTTCAAGAGACAGAGAAAGAATGTAAGTTTCTGCCCTAGGCATTTTCGAATAATTGCTACTTAAATTCTTTTTGTTTTAAGGGTTGACAGCCTGGGGCATTTCATCCCTTCCCCACCCCCACCCCCTCACCGCCGCAGCATCTTCTTTTTTTTCTAAAAAAAAATTTTTTTTTTCAACGTTTACTTATTTTTGGGACAGAGAGAGACAGAGCATGAACGGGGGAGGGGCAGAGAGAGAGGGAGACACAGAATCGGAAACAGGCTCTAGGCTCCGAGCCATCAGCCCAGAGCCTGACGCGGGGCTTGAACTCACGGACCGCGAGATCGTGACCTGGCTGAAGTCGGACGCTTAACCGACTGCACCACCCAGGCGCCCCGAGAGAACATACTTCTAAGGCTTGTCTGGGGTGGCCTCAGGAGGAGTAGATCTGTGCACCCATTTGCCAAATCTTAGATGTTTGTATGGAGGCCTTAACTGGGTTTAGTCACATCTACTGTCCAGACGGTCTTAACACATTTGGATCTCAAGGCTGTGTTCTTGGGGCAGCTTCTGGGAATAAGAGAAGGCAAGCAGAATGCACATTACAAGGACAAGGTGAGGAAGAGGGCCCTCCAACTGTCCAGGTCCAGGTTGCCAGAAGTGAGCTCATTGGGTACCTACACCTGGTAGCTCATTGATCCTAGGGGTTATCAGGGGCCTCCTTTGGTTTTTCTCTTCTAACACTATAACTATTAAAAGATAAGGTGAAGCCTATTAAAATTTTTAAGAGTTTATTTTGTTTTATTTTTGTGAGGGAGAGGGCGCGAGTGAGCAAGGGGCAGAGAGGGTGGGGGGAGAGAGAGAGACAGAGAAGGGGAGCTCAAGCTCACCCAAAGCGAGGCTCAAACTCACGAACCATGAGAACCGTGAGAACCTGAGCCGAAGCCTGATGCTTAACTGACGGAGCCAGCCAGGTGCCCCGAGAGTTTATTTGAACAAAAGTTGATTCGAATTGGGACAGCACCAAACCGGAAGTGGTTAGGAGTACTCTACCCACAGAACCCCTAGGAGGGGCGCACCTGGGTGGCTCAGTCGGTTTAAGCCTCCAACTTCCGCTCAGGTCTGATCTCGCCGTTTGTGAGTTCGAGACCCGCATCGGACTCTGTGCTGCTGGTAGGTAAGAACCTGGAGCCCACGTCAGCTTCTGCGTCTCTCTTTTCTCTCTGTCTGACCCTCTCCCACTCACACTCTCTCCCTCTGAAAAATAAATAAATACTTTAAAAAAAAAAAAGAAAGAAAGAAACTCTGGGAGAGAATTTTCTAGAGAAAAGGCAAAAAGCAAGGAAATTAATTGCTTAATCACTTAAAGTTTATTTGTTTCGGATTGGCTGTCCTTAGCTTTCAATTTTGTAATCTTAAGACATTTGCAGGCTGATTTTGGTTTGCTTATGGAGAGCCTCAGTTCAATGACTCCCTTGTTTAGTGAATTTGACACATTTTATACAGATTTTAGAAAATGGGTGGTTATCAAACTTTAGCGCATCAAAAGTATTCAGTGCTCGTGAAAGATGCTTGTGTTCCTTCTTTGGGGATTTCAATTTGGTATATATGTGGTGGGGGTAAGAATCTTCACTTAGCAACTCATGGAGGTCTTACTTACTAAACACAGGGTCTCTTGGGGCGCCTGGGTGGCTCAGTCTGTTAAGCATCTGATTCTAGATCTCAGCCCAGGTCTTGATCTCAGGGTGGTGAGCTCAAGTCCCACGTTGGGCTCCACACTGGGTGTGAAGCGTACTTAAATAAGTAAGTAAGCAAGTAAATAAATAAATGCAGTCCTTCTTACTTTATCCAAATATTTCTCAGACTCCAGTGTTTTCCGGAATCCTCTGAGGATATGACTGCTAGATAAGACATAGGATGGTCAAATTAATTTGAATTTCAGATAGGTAGCAGATAAATCTTTAGTGCATCTCAAATAAGGCAATATTTGTGACATCTTTAAAAAAATTTTTTAGTGTTTATTTAATTGAGAGAGAGAGAGAGAGAGAGAGTATGAGCGAGGGGAGGGACAGGGAGAAATGGAGACACAGAATCCCAAGAAGGATCTGGGCTCTGAGCTGTCAGCACAGTGCCCACCCAAAGCGGGGCTCCAACTCACGAGCTGTGAGATCATGACCTAAACCAAAGTCAGAAGCCCAACCGACTGAGCCACCCAGGTACCCCTATTTGTGACAAATCTCATCAATTGTTTTAACTGCAATGCAAATGTCCTTTTTCTCCAACCATCACCGAATATTTTCTTCCTTTTTATGTTTTTATTTCTTTTTAATTTGAGAGAGAGCGCACGAGTGAGGTAGAGGGGAAAGTGATAAGGGGGTGGGGAGAATCTCAAGCAGATTCCATGCTCAGCATGGAGCCCAACACAGGTCTCCATCCCACGACCTTGGGATCGTGACCTGAGCCAAAATCAAGAGTCAGGTGCTCAATGGACTGAGCCACCCAGGCATTTCCATCACTGAATACTTTCACATTGGTTGTTTGAATCTTCCTTGAGTCAGATACACGTGATGGCTGTCTCTTTTGTCTTTTTAGGAAATTTCAAAATATATAATCTCATGAGGAGATTCTCTTTATCACTGATTCCCTTTTTAACCTTTCCTAATCTCTCCTACCTCTAGGGTTACCTCTGTAATTTACTGGGTAACCAGAAGCTTGAGAAATTTAGAACTAATCTGCCGCACTTTTTATCTTGTTTCTTTCTTTCTCTTTTTACTTTCCCACCTGCTCCATTTTCTCTCTCCTCCTCTGCTCTCCCGTTTCCTTCTTAAGTCTGTTTCTCCGCTTTTGTCCCAGTTGTCCTTCTTGAAATTTCTACCAGGGCTTTCCCTTTTCCACTTTGTTCCCTCTTTTTCTGTTTTACTTGTCCTCTTTTTCTTTCCTTCCTGCCCTCTCCCCAAGGCTGCCGTGTCAAAGTTAAGCTCAGTAGGGTAATAAAAAAAAAAAAAAAAAAAAAAATTAAGCTTAGTAGAAACAAGTCAGGGCACTAGGAACCAGTCTGCAGTGTTGTTCCAGAAGGAGATTCTGTTCTGCCAGTCCCTTTGCTGGAGCAAGTTCTCAGTCAGGAGAAAGGAGGGCTTCAAGAAACAATTGCTTTGCCCGAGGATCTGATGGGAGGGTGATGGATAGCACTGCAGTTACGACTTGGAGAACTGCAGGAAAAGGAGGGGAACCACTGCCCGGCAGTGCGAGGGGAGGGGGTGGCTGGGGAGAAAGAGCCAGTCAGGAAGAGCTTATGAAAGGGGAGGAGAATGTACTGGCTGCGTATGCCGCGTGCAAAAGACCTTTCTGCAGATATTGTGTCTTTGTGAGCTGACTGCAGAGGCCGTGTGCATGCCGAATGTATGTGAATGTATGTGTTGCTGATTTCAGATCATGGGTCTGTGTGAACTGCTGACTGCAAGAAACGGGGATGTGTTGTTGAAAGGATTTTGCAGTCAGAGTGCTTGTTTGTGGTTCTGTGGTATGTGTGACTGACTTTTTGCCAAATGCACCGTTCTGATTCCAGCTCTGAAAGTTTAGTGGAAGTCTGGCTTCCTAAGCCAAGACACAACAAAGTTAGAAGGAAATTTGGGGGCAACAGGAGATGGACATGAAGAGAGCAGCAAGAGAAAAGAAAAAAGATTTGAAGAAAAGGCAGAATGACAAAGCAGAAGATTGAACAATAGAAATTCCCTCCTTAGAAAAGACAGAACTTTGATAGGAGGGAGGAAAGAAAAGTAACATTCTTCCAGGTATAGGCATTATGTATCCCTAATTCTTCCTGTACCTTGGCGAGATAGTTCCTAGTTTTTCTCTTGTTTCTTTCTAGACGAGGTGTATCATGACATGTATGTTACAGGTATATTTTGGCTATACCAGGGGCTATTTTAAAGCTTAACAGTTAAGCAAACCGGAGCATTAACAGTTCTTAAAAGAGAAAAAAGAGGGTTTGTTTTGTTCTTGCTGTTTGATAGGAAAGCTATTGGGCGTAGTGGAAGGACATTCAGTCTTGATCAGAGATTAATTGAACAGGATTAGAGAATTACCGTTGTGGTGATTAGAATAATAATGTGAAGTGCATGACACATTCCAAAAGCAGGGGTGTTGAAACACTCTACTGCCTCATTCCAAAGACGGTTATTGTTATTAATACAATTGTTAACAAAATTTAATAGGGGCGTACACCTGGAATGAAATATTTAAGTTAGGCTTAAGAACTTCTAGACCTAGGCAGATAAACACAGATGCATCCTAACTTTGAACTTGGATGTGGACTGGGAGGGAAGTTTCAGTTGGGAGCATCCCAGTTTTGCTTTGTTGCCAAAACCCTACATATTTTTGATGATTTCAAACTGCAGCCACTGTAATGTCTTTCTCAGCTCTTTACTCTTGTCATTCTTTAAACCTAAGTAGTTGGAAATTATTATAATTGCATTTCCAATGCTACTTTTGCTCTGTTCATTAATGTCTTTTGTTTCCTTCAGCCATCTTATCCTCCTTTTCTTTCTCCTAGTTGTTTTTTCCCATCTGCCTCTCTCCTTCGTTATTTCCTCCTCTCCATCATGTTTCCCTGGATTTGATTAAAATTCTCCTTCACTTCTTTCCTCACCTGTCTCTCCTTTGTCAAAGTAATTATTTTTCAGGCTCGTCTTTCTCCTCATTCCTTTCTCTGGTGTCTTTGTCTCCAGCAGAGGGGGTCTGATGGGGATGGGAGGTAGGGATGAGGCCTGGGAGAAGGCAGGCTGGGAGGGGGAGGAGGAAGTGGTGTTTCAGCTGTTTCTGCCATCAGCCTATGAAAGGCCGATTTAAGCTCGCCTCTGTAAATTCCTCGCCTCCCACCCCACAGCCTTCCCCTTCAAAGAGTCTCTCTACTTTCCCACCTTAAATTCCACCTCCCTTTCTCCCCACCACATTTCTCGGGTGACATCACTTTCTGCCAGCTGTGACTGCCAGGGACACTGACCTACTTTTGCCCTCTCTGTTAGGCCCTACACCCTGGTTTCTCTGCTAAACTCTGGATTTCTGCTAACCACTTTTTGCTCCTGTGTGTCACTTGATCCTTTTTTTAAACCTCAAAACATTTCATGGTCTCCTATGAGGCTGTAGTTTTTAGTATTTAAACTTTGAGAAAAAGCATAATTATGAAAAAGCTTCTATGACTTCAGGAAATTCGCTTATGATTTATATGGATGAGTGCTTTGTTAATCGAAACGTAATCTCTCCATGGTTGAAGAATAACATGTATTAGTCATTTTTGAAGAATCTTTATAGGTATGCTTGGCTAATGGATTCTTTTGTGCCAAATTCTTTGTTGTTGTTTTTTTTTAAGAGGGAGATGAGGGGGCAAGTGAGTGAAGGGCAGAGAGAGAGAGAAACCTATGAGGGGTTGGAGGAGAGAGAGAGAGAGAGAGAGAGAGAGTTTCTCTTTTCTAGTGGGGCTCACCCGAAGTGGGACTTGAACTCACAACCTGTGAGATCATGATCTGAGCCAAAGTCCAATGTTACTGAGCCACAAAGGTGCCCTGTGACAAATTCTAATATATGTATTTACAAATGTTTTGCATATGACATTGGAGACATAAGCAAAAGTAGCAGGCATTGATCTATAAATAAACCTTTACATACGGTTGTCCCTGCATATCCACAGGGGATACATTCCAAGACTCCCAGTGGATGCCTGAAACCACAGATAATATTGAGGCCTATATATAAATTGTGTTTTTTCCTATACATACACACCCATGATAGCATTTAATTTGCAAACTATGCACAGTAAGAGAGAGAAAACTAATAATAAAATATGCCAATTACAACAATATACTGTAATAAAAATTATATGAATATGGTCTCTCTGGCTCAGTTGGTTGAGCGTCCGATTTTGGCTCGGGTCATGATCTTGCAGTTTGTGGGTTCAAGCCCACAAACTGGGCTCTGTGCTGACCGCTCGGAGCCTGGGGTCTGCTTTGGATTCTGTATCTCCTTCTCTCTGTACCCCTCCCCCACTCATAGTGTATTAAGAAGTAGGGAGAAACTGCAGAAAAAACACATTTTTATGGCTTTTGGAGGGGCTAGAGTAAATGATCAGGAACATGTACTTTGATGATGCTTGGATTGAAATTCTCGTTCTGCCACTTGCTAGCTGTGTGAGTTTGGACAAGTTACTCAGCCTCTCTGCGCCTCAGTTTGCTCATTTGTAAAAAAAAAAAGATCCTGAGGTCCAGTAGGGTTTTTATGAGGATTACACTGTTTAATATACATATAAAGGTTCTGAGAACATTGCATGTTCTAAGCTATTTTAGGTTTATTATGAGACTAGGGACAGATATATAACTATATATGTTTCAGGTATTTTTGTGGTAATTTTCTCTTGCGTACATTTTCATTCACCATTTCTGTACTCAGCAAGTCAGTATTATAGATCTTCTATCTTAGTCTAAGTTATCTACTCCGGCTGTCCACAGAAGTTCTGGGACCCAAGCAAGAGGGATCGAAACCTGTGTATTAGAGATTTGTCTGGTGATTCCATTGTGTCACTCAGTATAGATTTCTCCTTTTCCTTTTTTCTTTCGCTTACTTTCTTTTCTGACTTTATTATGCTGTTATGAGAAAACTTAAATTGAAAAGCACTTAGGGAAAAAATCAAGGAGTTTGGGAATTCAGGTGGAGTTGATGGAAGCAAGGTTACATAAAAGCAAAGATGAGTTAAAAAAAATAATAACTCGGGGCGCCTGGGTGGCTCAGTTGGTTAAGCGTCCGACTTCGGCTCAGGTCATGATCTCACGGTCCGTGAATTCGAGCCCCGCATCGGGCTCCCTGCTGACAGCTCAGAGCCTGGAGCCTGTTTCAGATTCTGTGTCTCCCTCTCTCTGACCCTCCCCCATTCATGCTCTGTCTCTCTCTGTCTCAAAAATAAATAAACATTAAAAAAAAAAAAAAATTAAGGGGCACCTGGGTGGCTCAGTCGGTTGAGCGTCCGACTTCAGCCAGGTCACGATTTCGCGGTCCGTGAGTTCGAGCCCCGCGTCGGGCTGTGTGCTGATAGCTCGGAGCCTGTTTCAGATTCTGCGTCTCCCTCTCTCTGACCCTCCCCCGTTCAGGCTCTGTCTCTCTCTGTCTCAAAAATAAATAAACGTTAAAAAAAATTAAAAAAAAAAAAGAAAAAGAAGAAAGAAAAAGAAATGAATATGGCAGGTAACCATTGGGACACAATAGATAGAAATTGCTCTGCTTCTTTGCACTGAGGATAACTACAAGAACTTAGACTCATGAACAGGGCTCCAGAGTCTAACTTTGTCTTTTTATTAAAGTTTTTAAAAGTGTTATGTATTTGAGAGAGAGCGCAAGAGGGGGAGAGCGGCAGATGGCTAGAGAGTCTTAAGTAGGTTCCATGTTCAGTGCAGAGCCTGACATGGTGCTTGACCCCACGACCCTGACATCATGACCTGAGCTGAAATCAAGAGCCAGACGCTCAATTAACTGAGCCACCCAGGTGCCCCAGTATAACTTTTTCAATACTAGGTTGTTAGGATGCTTTTAGAATTTTTATTCAATATGTAAATGCTTAATGCTAATTCAAGGTGCTGCTGGTGACATAAATTGTGACAGATCCACAGAGCTCTTGTGAGACATTGGTCTGGTTGAAATGTTTACTAATTCATTCATGTTTCCCTGAACCAAGGGAGGGTGGTTCTTGTTTTATTTTTTCCCTTATTACCTGATGTTTCCTCTATTTTGTAGAAAAGAACACACTGCCTTTCACATTTACTTTTCCCTTTATTCTTACCAGATTGATATGCTTTTTAAAAAAAAAAAATTCTTGTTTTTGTTAGTTTTAAGTTTATGATTTTTAGGAGAGAGAGTGAGAGCAGGGGAGGGGCAAAGAGTAAGAAGGAGACACAGAATCCGAAGCAGGCTCCAGGCTCTGAGCTGTCAGCACAGAGCCCGACGTGGGGCTCGAACCCATAAACCATGAGATAATGACCTGAGCTGCAGTTGGACCATTACCGGACTGAGCCACACAGGTGCCCTCAAAATTTCCTTTTTTTTTTTTTAGTTTTAAGTAATCTCTACGTCTAATGCGGGGCTCGAACTCACAGCCCTGAGAGCCAGCCAGGCACCACCCACATTAAGATACTTTTTTTTTTTTTAAGTTAGGTATTTATTTGAGAGAAAGTGTGAGTGGAGGAGGGACAGAAAGCCAGGGAGAGCGAGAATTTCAAGCAGGCTCTGCACCATGCTGGGCTCGATGCCTGGCTTGAACTCATGAAATGTGAGATCATGACCTGAGCTGAATTTGGATTCTTAACCGACTGAGCCATCCTGGTGCCCTCAGATTGATATACTTTTAAGATATTCCAGTGAACATGGGGTACCTGGGTGGAGCCGGTTGGGTGTCTGACTTCAGCTCGGGTCATGATCTCACAGCTAGTGAGTTCGAGCATTGCCCCGGGCTCTGTGCTGACAGCTCAGAGCCTGGAGCCTGCATCGGATTCTTTGTCTCCCTCCTTCCCTCTCTCTCTCTCCCCTCCTCCGCTTATGCTCTGTCTCTCTCTCTCAAAAATAAATAAACATTAAAAAAATTTTTTTAAAGATATTCCAGGGGCGCCTGGGTGGCTCAGTCGGTTGAGCGTCTGACTTCAGCTCAGGTCATGATCTCATGGTCTGTGAGTTCGAGCCCCACGTCGGGCTCTGTGCTGACAGCTCGGAGCCCAGAGCCTGTTTCAGAGGCTTTCAGAGGCTTTAAGGCTTTATGGCCTCTGGCTGACTCAGTGGGTGGAGCGTGTGACCCTTGATCTCTGGGGTTGTGAGGTTGAACCCAACGTTGGATGTGGAGGTTAAAAATGTGGAAGGTTTTATTTTTAAAAAATCGTTTAATGTTTATTTTTTTTCTGAGAGAGAGACACAGAGTGCCAGTGGGGAGGGCAGAGAGAAAGGGAGACACAGACTCCGAAGCAGGCTCCAGGCTCTGAGCTGTCAGCACAGAGCCCCTCGCGGGGCTCAAACTCGCAGACAGCGAGATCATGACTTGAGCCGAAGTGGACACCCAACCAACTGAGCCACCCTTTAAAAGGCGCCCTTTTAAATAAAGGATATTTTACGAATGATTTTTCTCTAAGACATTATTCTCAAAGTCTCATGGGTCTAAGAATTATTTCGGATGTGAATTCAAAATGCAGACTCAGGGGTGATGGTCTATGCTTTGAGTTTGGCTCAAAAATACAGATATCCAGGCTGATTCAGAAGGTCAGACGTGAGGGCCAAGGAGTCTGCAATGTGAACACGCATTCCAAGTTATTCCTGAGTGGTAGAGAAAATGAAATATTCCAAACAGCCAGATACATTTAAGGAGGGGGAACCCTCCATTACTTCTCCAAGTCTTATTTTTCTTTACACCCTTTCCTCCTGATAGAGCCAAGGTACGGTCTTCACTCCTTTCCCCCCACCTCCCATCCTCCTTTGTGTCTGGCATTGACATTTTCTTCGCGTAGTTGGAGAGGCGCTCAGTTTAATGTGTAGAAATGGAGTGGCGGAAAGGGAGGAGGGATGTGGGTGGGGAAAGGCTAGATCAGTATTTAGCTATTCTAACTGTGGAGACTGTTGTTGTCGGGCTGGTTCTAGCCGGCTGGTTCAGGGAGAGGAAGCCGTGGGGACAGCTAGAGCCTGGGCAGCTGCCCCTGCAGTTCCGTATTTGCTAGTGTAGGTTCTGATGTGACACAGACTACCTTTTCTCCACCCACATGAATTTTACAGGAATCCCATCAGATATGCCGTGAGGACTACTATTTTAAGTACTGATAACAGTCCTGGATTCATTCCTGTTTACAATTCTCCTGTTTGCTACTCGGAGGACTTTAATTTCAATCCAATCCCAGCTTGTTTTCTTGTCTCGACCCAGGAAGGAAAGATTTGCGCCAGATGGCGTCTATGCGGTACTTAGAGATTTTTGCTTGATGTGCATTCTAGAGAATATGTAAGTAATGTTTTTCTGGATGGTGGAGATAGACACCAAAGCAACACAAGTGGCATCAGAGACAGGGAATTAGTGGCACCTGGACAACTTTGTTAGGGGAGATTTTGTTTTTATCATCTCCTCGCATTTTATGTGCCTTCCCCCTAGTATCTTCATATTGTCTACCAAGAACTTTTATAAGTGCTTCTTGCTGGGTGCCTGGGTGGCTCGGTCAGTTGAGCATCCCGCTTTGGTTCGGGTCACAACTTGGGTCTGCAAGTTTGACATTGAGTTCGAGCCCAGCACGGGGCTGTCTGTTGTCAGCTCGGAACCCACTTCTGATCCTCTGTCCCCCTCTCTTTCTGCCCCTCCCCCCCGCTCATGCTCTCTTTCTCAAAAATAAAAATAAATATTTAAAAAAAGTGCTTCTTGCTGCAAATCTCGCTATCACATTCTAACCAGCTAATCCATTGATTCATTGAAATGTGTCTAGATAATGTGTACTGTCATATATAGTTAATTCTAATATCTCTGTTGTCTAAACCTTGGTTCAGCTTAGCCGCGTTAGAATTCCCCGGAGAGCCTTAAAAAATATTGGTGCCTGGATCCCAGTAACAGTTTGTACTAGGACACATAGCTAAACATTGCATAACTTCTCTTTGATATTTGACTATTTTGGTATAGCCTACACACACACACACACACACACACACACACACACACACGTATATAAACATTTTATTTTTAAATACACTCTACACCCAACATGGGGCTCAAACTAACAACCCTGAGATTCAGAGTCACTTGATCTACTCACTGAGCCAGCCAGCCAGCTGCCCCAATAACCAATATTTTCTGAGGACTTACTATGTAGTAGATCATATTTGAGTTACCTCAATCTCTATTTTGTGGATGAGATAACTGAGGCTTACAGAGGTTAAGCACCAATCACATGCCACTAGGAAATAAAGCTAAGATTTTAAATCAGATTTACCTGACTCCAGAGATGCTAGGTTGCTTATTATGTCTTCTCAAGGGATTCAACTGACCCCAGAGCATACTGAAGAATATTAATTTAATGGTTAAAAATGAGTGGTGCATGATTAAACCAAGATAAGCTTTAAGTAGTACTTAAAGTACTTTTTTTTAAAGTTTATTTTGAGAGTGAGAGTGGGAGGGGCAGAGAGAGATGGAGAGAGAGAGACAATCCCAAGCAGACTCTACACAGACAGCATTGAACCTGACGTGGGGCTCGAACTCACAAACTGTGAGATCATGACCTGAGCCGAAACCAAGACTCAGATATTTAACTGACCCAGCCACCCAGGTGCTCCAAAATACTTTGTTTTGTAAGGTAAACTCTACCCACAACGTAAGGGTCAAGCTTAGGTCCCCAAGATTACATGCTCTATTGACTGAGCCAGCCAGGTGCCCCCAAATACTTTCAAGAATATATTGTTACCCAAAGGAGATGTGAGTCCATACCTGTCTAAATAACAACCATAAAAGCACAAAGATTATGACTGAGTCCAAGAATCTGAACCTTTCTGGACCTTGCTTTCCATTATGGAAATGCTAAAAATAATTTAAATAAAGTGAATTTGATCATCATTTATGTAAATATTATATACTGACAATTTAAGCCATATCCTTGGCTTTGCATTTAAGAATATACTTCTGTCTTTTGTTTGTTTCTGACTACCTTAAGTGGAAACCAAAACGTTGTATACATTATGAATTTCTTTGGATGTGTCTGGCGTATAATGACAGTGCATGAAATACATAGCATTTTTTTTTAAGTGGCCAGTGAATTACTAGTCTAATATTCCCTACCCACAGTTTCAGCAATACATCCTTTCCCTGCGTGCTGCATGGTTACCTTGAATTAGGTTTCTTAACAGTAGGACGGAAGAATAGGATAGGTAGTACTGATAATCGGTGGGGCCAATCATGCAACCTTTTCCCTCTGTCAATCACCCTGTGTATCTTTTGCCAGATTCTCATTGTGTTAGCATCTCTGTGATCAAGGTTCTCTTAATTCTTCTCTTCTTTGTCTTTAGGTTGAATATACTTTGCTTCAGGAGACTGAATATCAGGGTGGAAATAAAGAGCAACATCTTAGTTCTGTAGACTCCCCCCTCCCCTTTTTTTTTGAAGGTAGTAATAGCACATTTATTCCTGTAAACGTGTCCTCTGTGAGAACTGTTCCCTCCTAGGTTACTCTCAGTGGCAAAACAGCAGCAAACACAATAGCACTTGCTTTGTGCCAGGCGTTAAGTCTTATCAGCTAATTCACTCCTTATACCAACTCAATGAAGTACCTATTTTTGTATATTCTACAAAATACTTTCATAGTTAACTTTTGTAGTCGGGCAGATTAAGATAGAGAAGTTAGGGTACTTCAGAAGATTTAAGTAAGGGGAACTAGAACTCTGAGCGAGTCCAGAAGTTACCACCCTATGTTTTGCTAGATCTCTTAAAGGACTAAGTGAATGAAATCAGCAAAAAAGGCAGACCAAAATGGTTGGGAAAGGATTGCTGAAAAGAATTTGTTGACTTAGGCGACTCAGAATGGAATGTGATTCGTAAGAAGGCAAACTGGTTAGTTAGGACATCATTGTATCCCTCATGTGGGATCTCTAGGGGTAATAAATGACTATGGTTATTTTGGAAATGAATCTGCCAGGTACAGTCGCACGGTGATCTGTTACCTTTCGTTTCATTCTTTATGATCTAGAAAAATTAACACAGGAGTAACGTAGCTGAACATATTCAGATTCATTCTCACAGCAACCTTGGAATATATTCTTAGCTTTTCATAACAAAGGCTTGGGGGGAAGTTATGAAACTAATTTGCCCCAAGGTTCATACTGGTTTCCAAGTAGCAGAGCGGGCTGTACCACACTGCCCCGCCTATATGTTTAAACCTGCATAAAGCCCTGAGCATGTATGATGTACTGTAGTTTACAAATCTGCTTTACAACGTACAGAGGCAACGTCTTCATTCCGTACACGCATAAGGACCTTATAGGTATTGATCTTTGTTCCCAATCTTTGCCTGTGGGAGGGGAGAGACCACGGCTTGCGGGGACTCCAGGCGGAGGGCGCCGGAAAGGCTGCGCGGGAGGTGGGCTGGGCTGGGCAGGGCAGGAGACAGAGGCGTGGACACGCACAACCACACAGTCCCCCAAGAGGCTTGGTGGTTGGTGGGCTGGCGTCAGGGTTCAAAGTGTGCATGAATGGGGCCAGAGGAGGGAATGTGAGGGCGGGGAGGGTGTACGACGAAAGGAATCAATCTCGCGGTTTCGAGGTGGGAACAAACCTCGTCTCCCCCCCCCCCCCCGCGTTGCCCTTCCTTAGTAAGGACGGTTTGGGGGCGGGTGGGGAAAGCGCGTCCTCGAAGCGCTCTCGCGCTCCCATTTCCCTCTCGGCACTCGCGCTCCGTCGCCCCTCTACCACCCGAGAGGCTGACGATGGCTGCGAGTGGGGACGCGGCGCCTGGAGGGCGGGTCTCGACGCAGGTGTTGGATGGATCCGCTAGGCCGGGCTCGGCTGGCTGGCTGGCTGGCTGGCCCGGCCCCTCGCCCCCCGCCCGCCGCGCCGCCGCGCCGCCGCGCCTGGGGGGCGGGGCCGGGGCGCGCGAGGGTCCTCTGCACGCGGGCGGGCGGCGCGCGGCGCCTCGGTCTGGGGGAGCGCGGGGCGGTCTCCGCCGGCGTCGCGCGCGCTGTGTGTGAGCGGGGTTGCGCGCGCGCGCGCGCACTACAGGCGAGTGAGGGAGCGAGGAGCGGCCGGGTGTGAGAGTGTGTTTGGGGGTGGGGGCGAGTGTGTGTGTGTGTGTGGGAGTGCGTGTGGGAGTGCGTGTGGGAGTGCGTGGGAGTGGGAGTGGGGGTGAGGGACAGCCAGACCGACCGCGAGGCTGTGAGAAAGTGGGCGAGTGTGCGAGGGTGCCCGGCCTGGCTGCGGGAGCCGCGGTGGCGGAGGAGAAAGGAGGCGGCTCCCGGCATCCCGACCCCCTCCCCCTCCTCTCCTTCTCGGACTTCCAGCCAGCCTGCCCGGCAGCCCGCGGTTCCCTCGGAGGCCCCAGCCCGGCTCCGCTGGCCGAGAGCGAGGGAGGAGCCGCCGGAGCCAGGTGAGCGGTGCGATCGCTTCCCTCCCCCGGTGTAGTGGCGTGAGGCGGAGGCGCGCCCGCCGCCCCCCCCCCCAGCCCCTCCCCCAAATGGGCGACTGCGGCCTTAGGGACTCGGCGACGAGCAGGGGCTCGGCCGGGCGGGGCGCGCCGGGGGCCGGGGGGCTAGTGAAGCCCGGGGGGGGGGAGGGGGAGGTCGCTCCGCCGCGGGGGGGGGGCGGTGGGGAGCCCCGGCTCGGTCGGCGTGCTGGGAGGGGGCCGAGGTCGCCGGGTGCGTGTGACGGGTGAGAACTGCCGGGGACAGGCGGCGTCCTCGGGCGTGAAGTGTGCTTCCCCCTGTTTGTGAGGGGGGTGTGGTAACCCTGGGAGTGCTCGTTGGAGTAGAACACGCGTTGTGCCAACCTGTCCTCCAGCGTGTGGCGATCGCTCCTGCCCCCGCTTCCATCAGACACATTCCTGTGGTGTGACCGAGGGCGGAGGATGTGGTGTTCGTCCTGCACTTAGTATGGCTTAAATCCCATGGTTTCCTCCTTACGTGTGAAATTTTAGAGAGTGTGACAGCCCTGCCTCCTTTGCCTTTGGCAGAGCTCTGAGTAAGAATGGGGTGACAAATAACTGCTTGGCTCGTTCGATTTTTCTTTTTTTTTAAGGCATTTGACCATGATGCAAATCTTGCCCCCCTCCCTTTAAAAAAAAAAAAAAAACCCAAACTAGTTAGATAATAACTTCACATTTGCCTTACTAGTGTGTCCTTGTCTCAGATGGCAGATTTGTAATCCCACTATTTTACCCCACTTGTAGGTGTGAATAGAGAGGGGGCGGTAATTGCGTTCTGTGAGTGGGGTGGTTGTGCTACCCGTGTTGGCTGTAACTTCCGATGTGCATTCTTTTAGCGTGCTTTATTTTCCCATTAATTACATAAATTGTTCTCACATCTTTGGGGAGTTGGATTAAATTCTGAATCTGAACGGAAAGTACGTGAGGCAGCCTAATATGGAAGACACTCTTTTTTTGTGGGCCTGGTGTTTATTGTATGTACCGAAGTTCTTAATTATTAAATGTAACCTTTTAAAATTTAAATGCTATGTAAATTTCGTTAGGTCTTTAACACCATTGGGCAGTTGAAGGTCATTTTTTTTTTTTTTCCTGTTTCTTACAAAGAATTCACTGTCAGAATACTATAAGATATTCATTTGGAATGAAACACTCTGAAATTCCAGTCATGGAGATTGAACATTTATTTTCTAACTTCTAGAATGACAACCTCTAATTTTCAAAAATGACAGTCGTAGTTAAATTTCTCTTCTAATGGTTGCTGTGTGTCATTTGGTCAGGATGTCAAAGGGGAGGAGGCCTATTTTTCTTTGGAGGTGATCTTTTGTTTATTCCTTTCTGTCTTGGTTAGTGCAATGACTTTCCTTCTTTCGTGTCAAAGATTTGGTTGTTAGTTTGGCAAATGGCTGTTGATGTTTTCATCTTTCTCTGTCTCCCTTTTTTTCCTCTTGTTTTCTCTTGCCCCCACCAGGTGCCAGAGTCTGCTTGTTGGGGAGGGGGGGGGGGCACTCTGATGCTGACAACGGGGAGCCAAGAACATCAAATCCAGTCACTAGAATCCTCCACTCACTGAAGGTCCATTTTTCTGTTCCCTCCTTTTCCCCTGCAGGGGGGAAGGAGTTGTAGGACTAACCTTTAGACTTTGGGCTACCAGCTAAAATTCCACTTAGTTGCTGGTGGATAGCTTTTAATTTTTTTTCATTTTCTTAGATTCATTGAGTGGCAACCAGAAATTTCCCTTTTTTTTCTTTTCCTTCTCATTCAGTTCCTTTTCCCTCTCCACAAGGAAATCACTAGCAATGTTTTATAAATCCTCTACCCCTTCTTAGCTGTATTATGAAGGCATACACTGAAGAGAACATGTTTTTACATAGGACCAGTGAATGCCAGCCAGACTTCAGGCATTAGTGTGTTGGGGTACAGGATGAACCATGGCTAAAAAAAAATACCTCCCAATTCTTGTTTTCCTCAGTTTGTATCCACCTGGGATTACTGGGGTAAATCACTAGATTGATTTCTCAAAACTTCTCCCCTGTCTATGACCTGAAAGAACATAACACTGGAAGGATTTGGGGGAAGGGGAAAGAACTGGGCCAGTTGATCCACAGTTTGAGAAGCAGCTTTTATCATCTTCCTCTGGGGAGCGGGCATAGAGACTTAAACTGCATGAAAGTGGGTGGAGGAACGTAGGAACAACACGACAAGACAAGAGTGACAGAAAACCAAACCTAAGTTAGGAAGGGGGAGTTTGTATGTTGCTTACACCGTTTTGGGGGTTACTTAGTGCTGTGGATTTGTAGAGAGTTTATGGCACGTTAGGTTACAGAGTAATCTCTGCAAGTGGGATTAAGTCATAGGCATATGGGGAAAGAGCTTTGAAATTATAATCTAATGTCATTTTAATGTCTGGGCATAGATTGTGATAGGAAGAATAAAAATATGTTAATGTAGGGGCGCCTGGGTGGCGCAGTCGGTTAAGCGTCCGACTTCAGCCAGGTCACGATCTCACGGTCTGTGAGTTCGAGCCCTGCGTCGGGCTCTGGGCAGAGCCTGGAGCCTGTTTCCGATTCTGTGTCTCCCTCTCTCTCTGCCCCTCCCCCGTTCATGCTCTGTCTCTCTCTGTCCCAAAAATAAATAAAAAAAATAAAATATGTTAATGTTAACTGTACTGGCATACACAGTTGTTTCAAGAGAGGTCGAGTAGGAGAGATTAGGGGAAACTGTCTTTCATTATTTGGGAATCTTCCTTTTCGTCGTATTAGGGGCTGTTAAGAAATAATAACATACTACCCCCCAAAATATCTGTACATAATGTGTTTTAGATTTGTGTGCAATATGTGCCTATGTACATATTAGATTTGCAGAAAAGGACTGACTTTCTGACTTCATGATAAATCATGCCATGCTGTTTTTTCAATGTTTTCTTTTCCAGTGTGTTTTTCCTTTCAAAATTGGCTTGGAGGACAAAAGCTACAGAGCTAGCCAGCTCTACTCCCTTAGAGCCTGGTCTGCATGGAACCCATCTGCTTATTTATTTATATTTTTTAACTGCTTTTACTGAAATTACAGGTTTTTTTTCCTTCTGACTTTTATTGTTAGCAAAGGTAATTATTTCAGGATGAGATGTATAATGGTGATGGAAAGTAGCATTAGGCTTGGGTTTTTTGTGTTTTTTTTCCCCCCAAATGTTTGTTTATTTTTGAGAGGGAGATGGTGCACGGGGTGGGGGCAGAATAAGAAGGGGACGGAGGATCTGAAGCAGGCTCTGTGCTAACAGCCGGATGTGGGGCTTGAACTCATGAACTGTGAGATCATGTCCTGAGCCAAAGTCAGATGTTCACCCAACTGAGTAACCCAAGCGCCCCATTGGGTTATTTATATGAGAAATTGAAAAGATAAATTATGAATTTTTGACAGTTATGTTTAGATCTTATGGGGTATGCATTTGCCTGCTATTAAATATTGAAAATAGCTGTGTTTTTTGATCCTGCCTTACGATTCAATATAACAGACCCCTTTAAAATAACTCCTAACCCCTAACGCTTAACATTTACCTGTCATATATGAGGTTTTATGTTGCTTGCTGGAGATAATAGAGAATAAAATAAGGATTCTGTCTTCATGGAGTTCACAGTCTAATTTCATTGATCCTTGATTTTTTCATGTGGCAGTCTGTTCTCCCATCAGTGTCCGGAGGAGTCTGCTAGATTATTGTAAAATGTGTATCGATTTATGAATTGATAAAGTAACAAATTTGTGTAAACATCGATATGCCAAATTAATTTTTACTTCCTTTCTTTCAAAAGTGGCAGCATATCACCAAGTTGTGACGAAGAAAAAAAAAATTTACAATTGTTGTATCACTATACTGTACACCTGAAACTAATACAACACCATATGTTAACTGGAATTAAAATAAAAACAAAATTTCAAACCTACCCCTTACTTAAATGTTTTTGCTCTGTTCAGCTCCTTTTTATTTCTTTCTCTCTCCCCTCTCCCTCCCTCCCTCCCTCCCTTCCCACCTCCTCCATCCCCCTAACCTTTCCTGTTACTAGCTCTTGACTTCATGTTCTTAGCAATATAGAAATAAGGTCTCCAAATAGAATATGGATTTGCGATATTAGGTCACACTAGTTCTCTCTTACTGCTCCACTTTCCCATATTTGGCAGCATTTTAGACTTTGATAGTTTATCAGAAAACTACATTTTGGAAATATCTTGCAGGTTTGTCCAAACAGGAACTTTGAAATTTTTCCTGATTCATTGTGGTTTTTAATTGTTAGCTTATTCCTTTGACATGTGAATTAGTTAGCCATGTTTGTAAAACCTTCAACTTGAATATAGTAATATCTTCCCAACTCATTTTTCAAGGTAGTGTCCAGAAAGAAAATTTAGAAGGAAGGCCCAACATTTAACCTGTTAAACATGATGAACTTTTTTTTTAAATAAAGATCTTATTTATTTATTTATTTTGAGAGAGAGAGAGATAGAGAGATAGCACACGAGCAAAGAGAGAGGAGGAGACAGAGGATCCAAAGCAGGCTTCATGCTGACACCGTTGAGCCTTGATGCAGGGCTGAAACTCATGAACCGTGAGATCGTGACTTGAGCCGAAGTCGGACACTCAACCCACTGACCCACCCAGGTGTCCCAATGTTTATTTTTGAGAGAGAGCACAACCAGGAGAGGGAGAGAGAGAGACAGAGACAGAGAATCTGAAGCAGGCTCCAGGCTCTGAGCTGTTAGCATAGTGCTCAATGCTGGGCTCAAATTCACAAACCATGTGAAATCATGACCTGAGCCAAAGTCAGATGCTTAAGTCACTGAACCATCCAGGTGCCCCTAGATTTTATTTATATTTTCAAAGTAATTTTTGTACCCAGTGTGGGTCTTGAACTCACAACCCCAAAATCAAGAGTCAAATGCTCTACTGACTGAACCAGCCAGGTGCCTCTAAACATGAGCTCTGAGTAAGCCATACTACCCTTTGAGTCTCAGGAAGACTTTGCAAATTTTGTGCCATGTTCCAGAAAGAGATACATTGATTTAACATTCCTGTATTAAGTGAAATCATTAGAAGTTTTATTTGGGTTACTGAGAACTTTATTTGTGAGAAAACTTTATTTAAAGTTTACTCATTTTGAAAGAGAGAGAGTGGGAGTGTGGGAAGGGCAGTAAGAGAGGGAGAGAGAATCCCATGTAGACTCTGTGCTGTCAGCACAGAGCCCGATGATCCATCTCGCAAACCCTGAGATCATGACCTAAGATGAAATCAAGATACAGATGCGTAACTGATGGAGCCATCCAAGCACCCCTTGACACGCTTTTTAAAAAAAGATTTTTTAAGTATTCCCTATACCCAAATGTGGAGCTCGAACCTAGGAACCCAGAGATCAAGAGTCATATGCTCTACCAACTGAGCCAGCCAGGGGTACCATTCAGAGAAAAGTTTTTTTTTAAAAGTTTAGTTTTGTACACCAGACTATTTTTATATAACAGACTGTTAAATTACCTGTAGCTTTGAATAACAAAGCTTTGAATAACAAAGCTACAGGTAATTTAAGTAAAGGTAACATAATTTTCTGATCTTTTAGTTGAATATATGTAAATATGCTTGTTAATTTGCTCATGATGTTTGTTTTTCTTCTCCAGTTTTCTTTTTATTGTGGTAAAATATACAGCATAAAATTTACCTCCTTAATCATTTTTTTAGGTACACAGGTTAGTGATATTAATTATATTCATATTATGCAACTATCTACCGTACTCATTTCCAGAACTCTATATATTGCAGAACTGAAACTGTATACCCATATAACTAACTCCTCATTCTCCCAACACCCCAGCCTGTGGCAACCACCATTCTACTTTCTGTGGATTGACGCATTATATATTTTATATACTGGTGCATAATGTCCTCCAGGTTTATCCATGTAGCAGCATGTATTGGAATTTAACTCCTTTTTAAGGCATTGTATGTACACACTGTATCTTATTTATTCATCTGTCAACCGAAGGCTTGGGTTGCTTCCACCTTTTAGCTGTTGTAATGCTGCTATGAACATGTGTATGAAGATTCTTCTTTGAAGACTCTGTTTTCAGTTCTTTTGGTTATATACCTACAACTAGAATTACTGGATCATACAATATTTCTATTTTTATTTTTTTGAGGAACTGCCATACTATTAAAAATATTTTTTTTAATGTTTATTTATTTTTGAGAAAATGTGAGGGACAGAGCATGAGCAGGGGAGGGGCAGAGAGAGAGGGAGACACAGAATCTGAAGCAGGCTCCAGGCTCTGAGCTGTCAGCCCAGAGCCCGATGCGGGCTTGAACTGATGAAAGGTGAGATCGTGACCTGAGCCGAAGTTGGATGCTTAACCGACTGAGCCACTCAGGTGCGCCTGCCATACTATTTTTAATAGCAGCTGCACCATTTCACATTCCAACCAACAATTTTCAAGGCTTCAGGTTTCTCCACATTCTCCCCAACATTTGTGATTTTTTGTTTTTTGACAGTAGACCTCCAGTGTGTGCGAGTTAATTATAGGTTTTGATTTGTGTTTTCCTAATGATTAGTGATGTTGAGCATCTTTTTTTGTGATGTTTTATTATCACATCCTTTTTAAAAAGCTCTGTGAGGGCTGCGAGTATGTCTATTTTGTTTACCATGATATTTTAGAGTGCATAGTAGGCACTGAAATACTAATTTTTAAATTAAATGTATTTAATCGAATACTTAGTGTTTTTAGCATTTAGATTCTTAATTGATCTGAGATTATGACCGGTGTTTGACTTTGAACAGTTTTCTTTTTTTTGAGAGAGGGATATAGAAATACTTCTCCAGGGATGTTGTAAAAATAAATGTAAAAGTGAAATGATGAAATGTAAGATGATGATCTTGTTAGTGTAAAAAGAAACTCCCTCTTATCATCGATACCAATACTTACTGGTATTTTAATGTCAAGGGAATATTTCAATGTCAAGGGAATATTTTCATACAAAAATTTTAATGTCAAGGGAAAATTTTCCTATAAGATTTGACCAAGGTATGATAGACTATACTTGTTAAGGTAAGGTTTTATGGCCTATAATAAAGAATTCCCAGATATCATTTACATAAGCAAAAAAGGTAGTAGGTAGTCCAGGGTCACAGCACTACACAGTTGTCAGGCATTCAAGTTTTAACATGTCGCTGTGTTTTTCCTAGGGTTCACTTTTCACTCCTGTCTTCATAGTCCAGGTGGTTGTTAGAGCTGTAGCCATAACACTTACATTCCAGGTAGGGTGGAGGAAGGGCCAAGGAATAGTATAGTATACCTCTTAAGTATGTGTTCTGAAAATTTCAGTGCAGTATTTTCACTCAGCTCTTACTGAGTAAAATTTACTTATATGATCACATCTAGTTGCAAGAAAGCCTAGAGAATACAGTCTGTTCGTTACATGGCATTGTGCTTAGCTAGATATTGGATATCTTATTACTAAGGAGTCATTAGAAAATGGATATTGGGAAGGAAGTGGCAGTCTGTGCCATGGAGTGTGTGGAATTTGAATTCACTCGGCTTTACCACTTAACTTCTTGGCTAGAACGTATTCAGCTAACAAATGAAGACAGTAATGCACCAAAGGGATGGTTGTGAGGATTGAATGAGAAGATACAAATAAATCGCCTACCATGGTATAATGTGGGTTTTTTAAAATATTTATCCAAATTCCTTTCATTGTCTTTAGGTATGGTAGAAAAAAGTAGAAAGAAATCAGAAAACCTGAATCTTAGTCCTGGCTCCGTTATTGTGATAAGCTTATGATAACTTAAACGGTCAGGCTGTTTCTTTAAAATGGGAAGATATATGTGTGTATTCCTCACGTAATTACATGCAGATTAGATTAGAAAATATATGTAGAATGTTTCATGAGCTGTAAATGGAGAGTAGTTTTAACCTTATCTGTGTGCATTATTTTGCCTTTGTCCTGCATATGTTTCTTTGTATGAGGAAAGGGAATTTGTAGGCACTTGTCTATGTATTTCAAAGTGTTGCCTTTTCTTACCTTCATTGGTTTTTCTGTTTCATCACTCATTTTTTTTCAGTCTTTTGATAAAGGGATCTTCTTGAGATTGGGTAGGAAAATCATTGCCCTCTCTTTCCCCCCATAATCACATATGTAGCTTAAAAAAAAAACAGTATCATAGGTAATTACAAGCGCTATAAAAAGGAGAGAGTGTGAATGAGTGTGTCATGTAACCTTTAGAAACTTATTGGTTTGCTCTATTTTTGAGGTATATCCTTTTCAATATAAGGAGGGGGTTGTGAGGGCTATCATACATTTCTTTTCTGTCATAGCTAAAGACAACTTTGATTAATATCTAGCCTTTTGCTCCTACTTTCAAAGCATTCCGGTCTGCCTTAAAGTTAATGTGGCAAAGAACATGGCATTTTCTATAAACTCAGAACACCTAAACAGTGATCTTATTTTATGTGGCATCTTAGGTAAAGGATGAGATTTTATAGGAACTATCCAGATTTCAGAGGGACATTTTTTTAGAGATTATTTATTGATGAACATTGTTAGTGAGTAATGGGGTAGTTGGACTAAGACTATTATTTGGTTATTTCTGAGACTCTTCTGAGCTTTTCAAGTTACCATTCAGTCGTTTTCTGTACCTTAATAAGAGCTACAAAAATCACCTCCTATCCCCAAATGGTATGGTTCTTCCTTTTCACCCTTCCTTTTTTTTTAAAGGTTTTATTTATAATTTTTTTTTATTAACAAGGTTTCTTTTTAATGTTTATTTATTTTTGAGAGAGAGAGAGAGAGAGAGAGAGAGAGAGAGAGAGAGACAGTGTGAGGTGGGGGAGGGACAGAGAGAGGGAGACGCAGAATCCAAAGCAGACTCCAGGTTCTAAGCCCGATGCAGGACTCGAACTCAAACTGGGAGATCATGACCTGAGCTGAAGTCCAGATGCTCAACCGACTGAGCCACCCATGCATACCCTTTTAAAAATTCATCTTATAGCACTGACAGTATAAAAAAAAATTACAACGTACTGTGATAATTGCCAGAATATGTGTATAATAAGATAATGTAGATTCATGGAGTTAGGATGATTTTTATGAGTCAGAAAAATTTAACAGATGTATTAACTAGTGAGCCAGTATTTACTAAGGTAGGCTTAGGATGTATATTCTAAGCAAAAGGAAGTATGAGAGAATACAATGTGTTCAGGAAATTGGTAAATGAGAGAGAAGAGAGGGTCGAAGATTAGTTTGGAGGTGTTTTTAGGTGCAAAATGTTGCATGTACTGGGGATGAATAGGAAATTCAAGTGGTATTTAGAAAATAGAATTACTGTTGTAATTGTATGTTTACGTAGTGAAGAAAAATAGAAGAAAATGATGCCAGAGTTTCTGAATTAAATGCTTAAATTAGGATGAGTATATCCGGCAGTATTCTTCTGAGAAACAGAACCGGTAAGAAATTGTATATATGTGGAGGGAGAGGGATGTACGGAGGGAGGGAAGGAGGAAGGAGGGAAAGAGAGAAAGAAGGAAATAGAAATTAACTTTAAGGGATTGGTTAGTGTGATTGTGGCACGTCTGAAATTTGTAGGGCAGACCAATGGGTTAGAAACTCAAGCAGGAACCTCTGTGTTAATGTGTTGATGCAGAGTTCCTTCTCTTGGAAACCCTTTTTTGTTGTTCACACCTTCCACTGATTGGATGGGGTCCACCCATGTCATAGAGGGTAATCTCCTTCACTCAGAGTCGACTGATTATAAACTTTAATCATATTTCCAAAGTACCTACATAGCTACATGTAGACTAGAGTTAGACCAAACGGGGCACCATTGTCTAGCCAGGCTGACGCATAATATTGAACTATTAAAATGGGAATTCAAGGTGTTTAGGTATGTGAATAAAAAAACTTCAGAATTTTACTTGCTCAACTGAGGCAATGTTTGTGGCATTTAGTTAGGGATGCCTACTAAGCAGATTGAAATAGGATCTCAAATACAGTTGAGAACTCCAGGTTGGAAAGGTATTTAGTGGGTCAATGATATATTCAGATTTTAATGATAATAGTTGAAGCCTGGCTGAGGATGAAATTTCTAGAGAAAGGAGTGAAGGGTTTAAGAAGGAAGCCCTGGGGATTATGTACAGAGAAAGCATCCCCCCTCCCACAACCCCTCCAACAACCCTCTGTTTGTTCTCTATGTTTAAGAGTCTCTTTATGTTTTGTCCCCCTCCTTGTTTTTATATTATTTTTGCTTCCCTTCCTCTAACCTTTATTCTTTTTCAGTCTTTAGATTCTAAGTTCATATGCTGTGTCTTATCTGGAATAAATGATTTTCCTTGTAGTAAGAGGTGCCTTAAGGTCTTCAAATGGTAGATTGATATTTTTGCTTTTTTCCTAGCAAAATAATTAACATTGGGAAGTGGCTTCATGAGAAAAATGAATGATGCACTTTATTTATGATTCCCATGTAATTAGCCTTGCCTGTACAATTGACAGATGGCAGTAAAATTTTTTATTGGTTTGTATATCCAGAAGTTTGCATGGGAAAACTATCTCTAATATAAAACTAAAATTTCACTGTTGAATATCTGTTTATTGAAAAAAAAACAACAGGGGCGCCTGGGTGGCACAGTCGGTTAAGCGTCCGACTTCAGCCAGGTCACGATCTCGCGGTCCGTGAGTTCGAGCCCCGCGTCGGGCTCTGGGCTGACAGCTCAGAGCCTGGAGCCTGTTTCGGATTCTGTGTCTCCCTCTCTCTCTGCCCCTCCCCTGTTCATGCTCTGTCTCTCTCTGTCCCAAAAATAAATAAACATTGAAAAAAAAAATTAAAAAAAAAAAGAAAAAAAACAACAACTGTTTTTGTAGTTACTCAGTAGCATTTATTGATATCTATATCTGATATTTGTATATCATTTTCCTTGATACTGTGGGAGAAATAAATCGAGGACAGGAATTAGTTGATCTGAATTTACATTCTAAGAGCAGAAATACTATATTCTTTTGTATATGTGGACATTTACAAATGCTGTGTTTATCTTAACACTGTTGGAGAATAAACTCTTTTTTAAAGTATTTTTTTAAAGAGAAATAGAGAATGAGCTGGGAGGGGAGGGAGGGAGACAGAGAGTCCCAAGCAGGCTTCACACTGTCAGTGCAGAGCCCAGTGCTGGACTCTAACTCATGAACTGTGAGATCATGACCTGAGCTGAAACCAAGAGTTGGGACACTTAACTGACTGAGCCACCCAAGTGCCCTTAAACTCTTTTCTAATAGTAAGTAACCAAACTTACTCCTTTAAATGTCAAGGGGAATAAAGGAACCATTTTATTTTACAAGGGACTCTTTTCTGACATTTTAAATAGTGAATGTAATCAGAAAAAAAATTGTTTTTTAAGGACTCAGGACTATCATTTTATTTGTGTACTTTTGGTCTTCTGACCTCTATAGATTTATCATAACGCTTTTGATTTATCAGCAGTTTTGTTTTTCTTTTTCCCCTCATGTTTATGGATGGGAGAAATAGATATGTTGGAAGAGACCCTGGCCTACTGGTCTCCGCCTGGCCCACAGGAATGTTTTGGAGGTCTCCCAGAGCAGGAGGGCCAGTGTGAGGGTTGGGAAGGGGAGAGAATGAATGCAAAGCTTTTGCCTTGGTGGTTGGAGAATCTTTTCCTGATTGTTTCCTGGTTATTGTTAGATGTGAATCTCAGTGGAGCAGCCTGATAAAGGCAAGCGACCCTGGGTACCTGGGGACCACCAGTGGCCCCTTAACCTGTCGAAATAAAAGTGGACCATTTGGTGGAGGAGAGGTTGTGTTCTTTCTTTCTCTGTCAGTGAACTAGACTTTGGAGATTACTATGAAATTATACTGGATAAAAAATTGGACAGGTGTCACTTGAAAATACCAGTACCAGTGGAACAGTAAGTGACAAGCTAGAGTTTAAGCTTACTTGCCCTTTTCAAACTGGGAATGTCATGTACTTGGTATACAGAAAGAATATTTTGGAACACAGTGTGTCATACCTCTGTGATTCTTTACATGAAAAGCAAGACATGACATGAGAATCTTTTGAAGCTGATAAAGAAAATATATTCCATATGAACAAAGATACTTTGGTGCAGGGCAAGGTGATGATCCCCAGATCTTGCCATATTAACTGCCTCTAGGTGGGCTTTGAGGAACCACAACCATTGACATTGATGTTGGACCTTTTCAAGATAGTGTCTACCTCTTTCACAGAGTCTTCTGCAGGGTGAGAACATTCTTCTAGTTCCAGATATGGGGGTGCAAGTATTCTCTGTGAAAGGATATAGTCCCAGTTGTGGCAAATGATGAGATCTCTAGGCTTGCTTCCAAATCATGAAGGCAGAGAGGGAACACCATTTTCTTTGTTAGAAACCCAGGATCGAGAGGATTTAGGGTTCATTAAAAAAAAAGGAAAAAAATGAAAGGAGATGGGGAGGCTAATCTGAACTTTCATGTGTTGGTTGCATGCCAGTGTAGAAACACTCAAAGATTATGCAAGGATATCAGAGCTGCAGCCATGAAGCCAGACATGGAGATGCTCATGTGCATCATCTGTCAGGAGTTGCTGCATAACTATGTGAGATTGCAGGCCTGGAGTGCTTTTATTATCTGATGATACAATCCTTGAAAACACCATATTGTCTTACTATTGGCCTGGGAAGTTTCCACAAGTTGACATATCAATATTGGCAGAACAGTCCTGCTTCCCAGTTGCCAGTGGCTATACCATCTTATCCTGATTTCTGTTGGGGCCACAACTGCTGTACTCATTCAGTACAATTTCATGTGGTGAAATTTAGTCATATTGGCAAACAGATGATGTTCAAGAACTAAGTGTAAGGGATGGAACCAAGATGGGCTTTGGAATAATGGAGGTCATTGACAGGGTGTTTCAAAAACTATCCAGTCTTAGGATCATTTTTTTAGTGCCTATCTCAAGGAAAACTGGGGATCTCTACATTAGGTACCCTAGTGCAAATTTTTTTTGGTGGAGCTTTTCCTCTGATTGAGACTTCCTAGTGACCACATCTTCCTATTGTGTAAGTTGAATTATGACTACATCTAGCCTAAGGCTTGAAAGGGTATGTTCTTGACCACAGCTGTGGAACAGGTGCACAGGGGGCTAGGAGGTTGTGGGCATCGGGCATCCCTTTGCTGGTTAGTTGGGTCTTGGCCTGATGCATCACCATAACTGAGAGCTCTTAACCTTTCTTTTCCTCAGCTACAAGTCACAACTATTGTGCTTCTCATTTTATTTTATTCTTTCCCTGCTTTCCTGTGATTGATGCCTTTGAGACCCCATGTTGTGGGGCACATGGGTGAGTGCGGCGCAGGTATGGCAGGCCAAGGTTTGGCGTGCTGGCGTGTGTGTGTGATGGTGCTTCTGGCTCGTGATATTCTAGTCTTATTGTGTGCATTCAGGCGGAGACCCTGGAGAGTGTGTGAATGGTGCATGAGGGGCTACTTTCAGTTGCTGTGACGCTGGAAGCTGTCTATATGTATGGCTTTTGCTTCCTCTAGTTCTTATCCTTGTCTGTTTTTCTGTTAGATTTGCTGTGTCACCTGGGGTGGTATTAAGGATTTTTTAAGTTTTTAGTAAGCTCCATGCCCAACATGAGGCTTGAACTAACGACCCTGAGATCAAGAGTTGCATGCTTTACTGACTGAGCTAGCCAGATGCCCCAGTAATTTTATTTTTGAAAAAAGTTTTTTTTTTTGTTGGGGTGCCTGGGAGGCTCAGTTGGTTGAGCGTCCAACTCTTGATTTCAGCTCAGGTCACCATCCCAGGGTCATGGGATTGAGCTGAGCCCCATGTCACACTCTGTCCTGGGCTTGGAGCCTGCTTCAGATTGTTTTTCTCCTCCTCTGCCTCTCTCCCTTGCATACATTCTGTGTCTAAAATAAAAAAAAAAATTAAAATAACGCTTAAAAAGAAAGGCTTTTTGTTGAAATAACCTGTTAATGTTTGTTAGTAAAGCTTTAAAGTTAGTAAAGCTAACTTTTTGCTTCTTCTCAGGAAAATAATTTTCAGCTTTTGTCTTGCTCATGATGCAAGCTCTTGCCCATGATGCAAACTCTGAGAAGCAGCACTGTATTTGTGGAAGAAAGTCCTTTTTTGTATTACAGTAAACAATCTGTATTTGTTTAAAAAAAAATTCTATTTAAAGTAAGCATAAAAACATTGAGTAAGAGCATGCTGTCCTCTGACTGAAATAAATTTGAGCGAATGGACCCCAGCATTTATTTCGGCTATTTAAAGTTTTTTTTCCACAGTCTCAAATTACTCTGATTAAAGTTGTTACATGAATGACTTCAGTGTTGATACTCATCTAATAACATAGGTGTTACTATCTCATTTAAAAAACATTCCTATAAATATGTTAGTGATAAAATATACATACATATGAGAAAACAAGGGAAGAAAATTGAATAAAAAAACTACAGTTACGTGAACATATATAATGGAGTTTATCGTGATGGGAGATACAGGGATATGATATACTAATGATTACAGCCTTGTCTATTTTATATCAAGGTATTTGCATTTTGGGTGGGGTAAATCAGTCAAAAGTAGATGATCAGATAAAAGTATAATGCTAGATTATATATAATACAGGGAATGGCATTGAGTATATAATATTGAAAATGGCACTTTTATTTTTTTTAATTTTTTTTTTTAATGTTTATTTATGAGAGAGGGAGAGAGATAGAGCATGAATGAGGGAGGGACAGAGAGGGAGACACAGAATCCAAAGTAGGCTACAGGCTCTGAACTGTCAGTGCAGAGCCCGTTGCAGGGCTCGAACTCATGGACCGTTAGATCATGACCTGAGCTGAAGTCGGACGCTTAACCAATGGAGCCACCCAGGCGCCCCTAAAAAATGGCACTTTTATTAAATGACCTGCTGTAATTATTAAACTGCAGTGCTTCCCCAGTGGAAGGGGGAGAAATTTTGTTTTGGGAGGTGGTGAGTTTCTACATTTCTAGTGTTGTAAAAGTTTTGATTTTTTTTAAAAAATTTTAGATAGAGTGCATGAGTGGGAAGGGACAGAAGGGGAGAGAGAGAGAGAGAGAGAGAGAGAGGCAGAGACAGAGACAGAAAATTCTTGCCCAGCTTGGAGTCTGACATGGGGCTTGATCCCATGACCCTGGGATCATGACCTGAGCCAAAATCAGGAGTTGGATGCCTGACTGGGCCATCCAGGCACTCCTTTTACTATATTTTTTAAAGTAATCTCCATGCCTGATATGGGGCTCAAACTCATAACTTCAAGATCAAGAGTCACACACTAGTGACTGAGCCAGCCAGGTGCCCCAAGTATATTTTCTTTCTTTCTTTCTTTCTTTCTTTCTTTCTTTCTTTCTTTCTTTCTTTCTTTCTTTCTTTCTTTCTTTCTTTCTTGTAAAACAGGAAGAAATAAAATTTAATTTCATATGTATGGGAGATGCATAAAGACATGAAATTCCTTAGGTAGAATTCTTTATTTACCCTGTGTGTGTATTTGGTCTTTGTCTAGAAAGAATCGTCATTCAGGAGGAAATAATCCAGGAAAAGGAAGAACAAGCAGATCAAGATGTGTAGCTCTGTGGCGGCCAAGTTGTGGTTTTTGACCGATCGTCGAATCAGGGAAGACTATCCCCAAAAAGAGATTTTACGAGCATTAAAGGCCAAATGTTGTGAGGAGGAACTGGACTTCAGGGCTGTGGTGATGGATGAAGTAGTACTGACAATCGAGCAAGGAAACTTGGGTAAGTCTATACTAAATAATTTTATGGATTTTTTTTCTTAGAATATGTTGAATCCACGTTTTCTAGGAATAATTTGGATGAAGGAATTGTTAATAGCTTTACATTACAATCATCTGATCTTAAAATGTAGCATATTTTATGGAAGAAATGGAAACCCCAGAATTAATTGAACGTCTTATGTTATTTTTATTTTAATGTTTATTTTTGAGAGAGACACACATGCATAGAGCGTGAGTGAGAGAGGGGCAGAGAGCGAGGGAAACACAGAATCCAAAGCAGGCTCTAGGCTCTGAGCTGTCAGCACAGAGGCCGACGCAGGGCTCGAACTCACGAACCGTGAGATCATGACTGGAGCCAAAGTCCATGACCTGAGCTGAAGATGGACACAAAACCGACTGAGCCACTCAGGTGACCTGAACCTCTTAAGATATTATTTAGGAAATAGTTGGGAGAGAAATTAAAGAAAATCTACTTGTTTTTCCCCATTATTACTGTCTTCTAATTTTAAAATACGTTGTTTATAAGGTGCTCCTGAGAGAACTTGTACTTCATGGGATAATTCAGTAATGAATTTAGTAAATTCATCAAATTCCACGTGTGATTCTTATTTTCTTTTTTTCTAAAAACTTCAGAATATTGACTACTTTTTAAAAAATGTTTATTTATTTATTTTGAAAGAGAGAGAGAAGGAGAATGTGAGTAGGGGAGGGGCAGAGAGGAGAGCATCCCAAGCAGGCTCCATGTTGCCACCGCAGAGACCAACGCTAGGCTCAGTGTCTCACAAACCGTGAAATTATGACCTGAGCTGAAATCAAGACTTGGATGCCCAACCGATTGAGTCACCCAGGCATTCCTTTTCTTTCTTTATAAAATATTTTATACATATAGTATATAATACACCGTTTGTTTCTCTTCACTGGATAAAAGTGTCTGAATAATTTGACTCAATTGGTGATAAGTCTAGTATTTATAATTCTGTATTTCATATTTGTTTTAGGGTTACAAGAGGATATCTTAGAAACAGAATTCTTTAGGACTGACTTAGGAATCTTTACGTCTTTACTCTGGAAAGTTATGACTTGTAGGTCATTTCTGTTAGGGAGCATTATATGGTGGCATATACGTGCCATTTTGGATTAACTTTTAGAAGACTAGACATAGTTTAGCGATAGTATTCAGTAAAGATATGAGACAAACACTTAAAACAGATTCTATGTTACTTTACTTGCTTCGAGACTATAATCATAATGAGAACATGTGTTTTCATCAAAAAAATGGAGGGAGATGGTTATTGTGAGAACTAATAATATACAGAATATAAATCTGCTATTAGGGTAATTTCATTTGTAGGCTAGTTAATAGATCCCAGAGTCTTGCCTGATGAATAACATGATACTGTAGATTTAAGTAGGTAAAATCTCTTAGCAAACAGTTGCTCTTTACTCTCTGTCCTTTTTTTTTTTTTTTAATTTTTTTTTTCAACGTTTATTTATTTTTGGGACAGAGAGAGACAGAGCATGAACGGGGGAGGGGCAGAGAGAGAGGGAGACACAGAATCGGAAACAGGCTCCAGGCTCTGAGCCATCAGCCCAGAGCCTGACGCGGGGCTTGAACTCACGGACCGCGAGATCGTGACCTGGCTGAGGTCGGACGCTCAACCGACTGCGCCACCCAGGCGCCCCGTACTCTCTGTCCTTTAACATTTATTCCATTCACTTTACCTTTTTACAGTTATTGTTGCTTTGGAAATAACTTCTTTAGAACTGAACTGTTTCCAGATTGTTTTACTGGAGTGTTTTAGTTACTACCTTTATAAGAAAGATGCACATTATTTTATTTTTGGTCAACTTTTCTTTAAATGTATATACATAGGTCCAACACTTATTCAGATTCTGGATTTGGGATAGAGCCTGTTTCATTCTTTCATAAATATAATTTGAGCACTTACTATGTGCTAATTAATTGGTATGGTATGCAAAATGAGACATAGTCCCTATATTCTAAAGGCCAAGATTAACATTAACATCAATCAAGTGGTCACACATATTAGTGTAAAATCATTATAACTTTGGTAATTTATAAAAGGAATGGATATCGCTTTGCACCCCCCTGCCCTCTAGCTAGCTATGACAGATACATCCTGAACAAATCCGGGCAAATCTTTTCTTTAAAATTCAGAATCTATCACATGCTTTTATAACTTGCAGGTTTTTCAACAAAATTGCATATACAGTTGTTGAAATTGGAGTCAGAAATCTGGACAGAGTATTGTGTTAGGAGCCATGCTCTTGAAGTATGTGTGAGGCGGCCAGCGTACATAGGTTACTAAACACATAAACCGCAGGCTTATGGTGTATGTCTCTGTTTTAAAGGTTGGAAAACCAAAGGCTGCCTTTCCAACAATCCTCTGAAGTCAGGGTTTCTTATTAGATCAAGCTTCTGTCACATAGACCTATTACTACAAGATGTGGGAAATGCAAATGGACATCTCTGTTCTAATACCTTTCATAGGTTGAAAAATATCTAAGATTGGGGTACCTGGGTGGCTTGGTCCATTGAGCATCCGACTTTGGCTCAGGTCATGATCTCATGGTTCATGAGTTCAAGCCCTTCGTCAGGCTCTGGTTTGACAGCTCAGAGCCTGGAGCCTGCATCAGATTCTGTGTCTCCCTCGCTGTCTGCCCCTCCCCTGCTCACACTCTGTCTCTCTTTGTCTCTCTCTATCTCAAAAATAAATAAACATTAAAATTTAAAAAAAAAATCTAAGATTGAAAACCATTGTTCTTGGTTTTTTGTTTCCTACTGGACACTTTTTGTTCTCAACTGTCACTTCAGGCCAGTGGGACAAGATTGAACTCACTTCTTCCCCATGAAGCTATCTTATTTCAGATTTTCGGTTTGTATTTTGTCCTTTGCCCTGGTATTACCGTTAATATATCTTTTGTTTTAAACATGTAGTTTTTAAGTTTATTTACTTATATTTAGAGTAGGTATTTGAATAGAGATGTCCATTGCATTTGCCACATCTTGTAGTAAGAGGTCTGTGAGAAGGGCGTAAGTGAGAGCAAGAGAGGAGCAGAGATAGGGGAGAGAATCCCAAGCAGACTCTGCCCTGTCAGTGCAGAGTTTAATGCAGGGCTCTATCCCACAAACCAAGAGTAGGACACTTAACTGACTCAGCCACATGTGTGCTTTTCTGTTTTATTCTTAAGAGCCATTTCTGCCACAAAATTTTCTTGCTTTTTCCTTCTAAATGACAATTGTTCTGCTTTTCAGTATCCTAAGTCAAGCTGTTAATGGCCCCAAGTTTAAACGACTGCAACATTCCTATAGCCTATAGCTCGTTATCTTTCACTACAGTGTTTCCTCTCTAGCTCTTTCTCATTCATTAAACACCAGTTTTATCATCTTTCTAAAAACCTTCAGAAACCCTATTTCCAAGCACTGTTCAATCTATTTTATTTTTAAGGCTTATTTAAAAAAAATAAATGAGTGGGGGGAGGGGCACAGAGAGAGACACACACAGAATCCCAAGCAGGCTCCAGGCTCTGAGCTGTCAGTACAGAGCCTGACGTGGAGCTCGAACCCACGAACCATGAGATCATGACCTGAGCTGAGGTCAGACGCTTAAGCAACTGAACTATCCAGGCGCTCCAGGGCTTTTTATTTTTTATTTGTATTATTTATTTATTTTTAAAATTAATGTATTTATTTGGGGGGGGGGAGGGAGAGAGAGCGCGCGAGAGGGAGCAGGAGGGGCAGAGTGAGGGAGACAGAGGATCCGGAGAGGGCTCCTCACTGACAGCAGAGAGCCCAATGTGGGGCTCAAACTCATGAATGTGAGATCATGACTTGAGCCAGTTTACTAAGCATACTTTTCCATGTCCACTGTTTATAGCATAAATGTTACCACATGCGCAACAATAAGACCCAGCTTCACAGCTGGTAGGATGCTCTAATGAAAAAGAGGCAACATGTGTTGGCAAGAATATAGAGAAATTGGAATTCTCCTGCACTGCTAATGGGAATGTAAAATGGTGCAGTCCCTTTGGAAAACAGTTTGGCAGTTCCTCTAAAGGTTAAACATACAGCTACCATAGGATCCATCCCACTCCTGCATGGAATGACAACGTATGTTTGGAAGAATTCACCAGTGAAAACATCTGGTTCTGAGCTTTTCCTTGTTCGGAGACTTTGGATTAGTGATTTAATAGGTCTGTTCAGATTTTTTATTTCTCAATGATTCAATTTTAGTAGGTTGTAGGTTTCTAGGAATTTATTCATTTTTTCTAGGTTATCCAATTTGTTGGTGTGTAATTGTTCGTAGTTGTCTCATGATTACTTTTATTTCTTTGGTGCCCATTGTAACATTTTCTTTCATTTCTGATATTTAAGTCTCTTTCCCTTTTTAGTCTAGCAAAGGGTTTGTTAATTTATTAATCTTTCCAAAAATCCAAGTTAGTTTTGTTGATTTTTATTTTATTTTTCTCTTTTTTATTTTGGTTATTTGTGTTCTAATTTCTTTTTTTAGTTAATTTTTTCTTGAAAGAGAATGCAAACAGGGGAGAGAGAGAGAGAGAGAGAGAGAAAATCCCAAGCGCTCACAGCGCAAAGCCTGATGTGGGGTTCGATCTCACAACTGTGAGATTATGATCTGAGCTGAAATCAAGTGTCAGATGCTTAGCTGATTGAGCCCCCCAGGCACCCCAGAGATTTTCCTTCTTTCTTAATGTGCATGTTTATACCTGTACACTTCGCTCTTAACACTGCTTTCACCACATCCCATAAGTTCTGGTATTCTTTGTTTTGCTTTTGTCTTAATTTTTTTTTCTCTTTTTTTCTAAACTGTAATAATTTTTTTTAACTTTATTTATTTATTTATTTTAAGAGAGACAGTGAGCCAGGGAAGAGAGAGAGAGAGAGAGAGAGAGAGAGAGAATCCCAAGCAGGCTCCGCAGGGTCAGTGCAGAGCTTGACATGGGGATTGAACTCACAAAACAGTGAGATTATGACCTGAGCCAAAATCTAGAGTCAGACGCTTCTTAACCAAATGAATGAGCCACCCAGGCGCCTGTTCTTATGATATTTTCTGATTTCCCTTGTTACCCCTTTTGTTTTATTTATTGTTTGAGTGTGTTATTTAATTCCCAGGTATTTATGAGTCTTTCCTTTTCCCTTTGGTATTCATTTCTAGTTTCAGTCCATAGAAACTGGAAAAGATACTTGGTATGATATCGGTATTCTTAAATGTAAGATTTGTTTTGTGGCTTAACATGTGATCTATCCTGGAGAAAATTTCATTTGCCCTTGCAGAACTTGGATTGTGTTGTTGTTTGGGGTGGGGGTATGTGTTTTGATATATTTGTTAGGTCTAGTTGATCTGTGGTGTGTTTCAGTTTTGTTTCCTTATGAAGTTTTCTTTTTTTCTTTGGGGGGGGGGGAATGGTCATTGTTTTTATTTATTTTTTTAATTTACATCCAAGTTAGCATACAGTGCAACAATGATTTCAGGAGTAGATTCCTCAATGCCCTTTGCCCATTTAGCCCATCCCCCCTCCCACAACCCCTCCAGTAACCCTCTGTTTGTTCTCCATATGTAAGAGTCTGTTATGTTTTGTCCCCCTCCCTGTTTTTATATTATTTTTGCTTCCCTTCCCTTATGTTCATCTGTTTTGTCTCTTAAAGTCCTCATATGAGTGAAGTCATATGATATTTGTCTTTCTCTAATTTCACTTAGCATAATACTCTCTAGTTCCATCCACGTATTTGCAAATGGCAAGATTTCATTCTTTTTGATTGCTGAGTAATAATCCATTGTATATATTTATCACATCTTCTTTATCCATTCATCCATCGATGGACACTTGGGTTCTTTCCATACTTTGGCTGTTGTTGATAGTGCTGCTATAAACATGGGGGTGCATGTGCCCCTTTGAAACAGCACACCTTAGATAAATAGATAGTGTAATTGCGGGGTCGTAGGGTAGTTCTATTTTTAATTTTTTGAGGAAACTCCATACTGTTTTCCAGAGTGCTGCACCAGCTTGCATTCCCACCAACAATGCAAAAGAGATCCTCTTTCTCCACATCCTTGCCAACATCTCTTGTTGCCTGAGTTGTTAATGTTAGCCATTTGGACGGGTGTCAGGTGGTATCTCATTGTGGTTTTGATTTGTATTTCCCTGATGATGAGTGATGTTGAGCATTTTTTCATGTGTCTGTTCACCATTTGGAAGTCTTCTTTGGAGAAGTGTCTATTCATGTCTTTTGCCCATTTCTTCACTGGATTATTTGTTTTTTGGGTGTTGCGTTTGATAAGTTCTTTATATATTTTGGATACTAACCCTTTATCTTATATGTCATTTGCCGATATCTTCTCCCATTCCGTTGGTTGCCTTTGACTTTTGCTGATTGTTCCCTTCGCTGTGCAGAAGCTTTTTATCTTGATGAGGTCCCAGTAGTTCATTTTTGCTTTTGTTTCCCTTGCCTCTGGAGGCATGTTGAGTAGGAAGTTGCTGTGGCCAAGATCAAAGAGGTTTTTGCCTGCTTGAGGATTTTGATGGCTTCCTGTCTTACACTGAGGTCTTTCATCCATTTTGAGTTTATTTTTGTGTGTGGTGTAATAAAGTAGTCCAGGTTCATTTTTCTGCATGTTGCTGTTCAGTTTTCCCAGCACCACTTGCTGAAGAGACTGTCTTTATTCCATTGGCTATTCTATCCTGCTTTGTCAGAGAGTAGTTGGGCATATGTTTGTGGGTCCATTTGTGGGTTCTCTATTCTGTTCCATTGATCTGAGTGTCTGTTCTTGTGCCAGTACCATACTATCTTGATGATTACAGCTCTGTAATATACCTTGAAGTTTGTCCTTATGAGGTTTTGTCTGTTTGCTTCATACCATAACATACGGTATTTGAATTTTTCATTATTGTGTTAGTGTCCATTTCTCTCCTTGGTCTTTTACTATTTGCTTCATGCAAGTGGGTACTCTATTAGGTGTCTGCATATTTACAATTGTTAATAGCTTCCTGGTGAATTGACTCTCATCATTATAATGATGATTATCTCTTGTGACAGGTTTTCTCTTAAAGGGTATTTTATCTCATAAGTATGGCCACCTGTATTCTCTTTTGGTAACCATTTGCATGGAGTATCTTTTGTCAGTCTTTTACTTTCAGCTTTTGGGTGTCTTTACATCTAAAATGAATCTCTTGTTAGTAGCATATAGTTGGCTCTTCTTTTTCTATCCATTCTATCCCTCTATATCTTTTCATTGTGGGGGTTTCTTTCATTAACCTTTATTTTTTAAAAATTTTTAATGTTTGTTATTTATTTTTGAGAGAGCACAAGTGGGGAAGGGGCAGAGAGAGAGAGAGGGCAACACAGAATCCAAAGGAGGCTCCAGGCTCTGAGCTTTCAGCACAGAGCCTAATGGGGGGCTTGAACCCACAAACTGCACTATCATGACCTGAGCCAAAAGTCGGACGCTTAACTGAATGAGCCACCGAGGCACCCCTCTTCTGTTTACTTTTAATGTGATTACTGAAAGAGTAAGACTTACTGTTTTCTGTATGTCTTGTACCTATTTTGTTTCTCTTTTCCTCTCTTATAGACTTCCTTTGTATTTTGTTAATTTATTATAGTGGTATGCTTTAGTTCCTTATTTAGTTTTATGTATTTTCTATAGGTGTGTATTTTATTCATCGTTACTGTGGAGATTACGTAATATGCTATATAGTTTAATTTATTTTAGATGATAAATTTATTCATATGCAAACTCTGCCCTTACAAATATTCCCTTATCTTATGTTAACAATGTCACAAATTACATCTTATATTTTGTATCCATTGAAATAGTTTTATGGGCATCGTTATTTTTATGCATTAAATTTTTTTTTTTAATGTTTATTTTTGAGAGAGAGAGAGCAAGAGAGAGAGAGAGAGAGAGAGAGAGAGAGAGAGAGAGCAGGTGCACAAGCATGGGAAGGGGCAGAGAGAGAGAGAGAGGAAGACACAGAATCCAAAGTAGGCTCCAGGCTCTGAGCTGTCATTGCAAAGCCAGACGTGGGCATCCAACCCACAAAAACCGTGAGGTCATGACCTGAGCCGAAGTTGGGATGTTCAACTGACTGAGCCACCCAGGGGCCCCTACTTTTGACTTTTTTTTTAAGTTTATTTTATCCATTTATTTTCAGAAAGGTGGGGGCAGAGAGAGAATCCCATGCAGGCTCTGTACTGCCAGTACAGAGTCCTACGTGGGGCCAGAACCTACACACTGTGAGATCATGACCTGAGCTGAAATCCACAGTTGGATGCTTAGTTGACTGAGCCACCCAGGCACCCCAACTTTTTTTTTTTATATATAAACTCTAGGCCCAACATGAGTCTTGAACTTAACGACCCTGAAATCCAGAGTCGCATGCTGTACCAAGTGAGCCAGCCAGGTGACCCTGTATGCCTTTAATTTTAAATGCTATATCAGCAATAACACTGATTTATGTACTACCATTGGAATATTTTAGGATTCTGTATTTATATATTTACCTTTATCCAAGAGCTTTATTTTTTTTATGCTTTTGTGTTGCTTTCTAGTATTCTTTGTTTTTCGTATTTAAAAAATTTTTTTTTAAAGATTTCATGTTTAAGTAATCTGTGCACCCAGTGTGGGGCTCGAATTCACAACCCCAGGATCAAGAGTCAGACACTCCATTGATGGGGCCAGTCAGGAGTACCCCTGCCTCCACTGCCTTCTAGTATTCTTTCAACTTGGACTGTCTTTAGCTGTTCTTATAAGGCCAGACTATTGGTGATGAACGTCTCAGCTTTTCTTTATCTGGGAAAAATCTTTATGTCTCCTTCATTTTTGAGGGATAGTCTTGCTGGATATGTTATTATTCTTCATTGTCAGTTTTTTTATTTCAGCACTTTTATTTTTAATTTTTTTTTTTTCTGACGTTTATTTATTTTTGAGACAGAGAGAGACAGAGCATGAGTGGGGAAGGGGCAGGGTGAGAGAGGGAGACACAGAATCCGAAGCAGGCTCCAGGCTCTGAGCTGTCAGCACAGAGCCCAATGTGGGGCTCAAACTCACGGACCATTAGATCATGACCTGAGCCGAAGTCAGATGCTTAACCGACTGAGCCACCCTGGCGCCCCTCTCATTCTTTTTTTAAAGTTTCCTGTCTCAGTAATTCAGATGTCTTTTTTGAGTTTGCTGGTTCTTCTGTTTGAACAGTTCTGCTAGTAAACTACTGTGTGTATTTTCAGTTGAGTTTTTGTGCTCTTTAGCTCTAAAATTTGTTTGATTCTTTTTTAATAGTTTTTCATTGATATTCTCATTACCACACAATGTTACATTAGCAACATTAGATCTTTGTTTATTTAAGGTCATGTCTGGAGATTTATTTGTATCCTTTGAACCATGTTGCCTTGTTTCTCTCTAGCCTTTGCTATTTTTTGTTGGTTTTTGAGCATTTGAAAAAACAGCCACCACTCTCAGTTTTTATCGACTGCTTTTATATGGAAGACTTCTACCAATCTCTCTTTTATTTTCAAAAAATTTTTTAAAAATTTTATTTATTTTGAGAGAGAGCGAGCATATCAGCGGGAGAGGGGCAGAGACAGAGAGGGAGAGAGAGAGAGAGAGAATCCTATGCTCCGCACTGTCAGTGCAGAGCCCGACATGGGACTCTATCTCACAAATTGTGAGATCATGACCTGAACGGAGATCAAGAGTTGGACTCTTAACCCCCTGAGCAGGAGCCTCATCAGTCTTTTAATTGGAGAGTTTAATTCATTTACATTGAAAGCAATCACTGTTAAGGACTGACTGACTTCTGTCATTGCTCTGTTTTGTTTATACCCTATAGCTTTTATTGTCCCTTATTTCCTATACTGGTGTCTTACAGTAATACTTGCTTTTATATTAATGACTTTTTCCTTTAAACGTATTAGTCTCCATTGTCATATAGAAAACAATAAGTACAGTTAGAAACTTTTGTTCCAATAATACTAGCTTTTCTAATTCCTCCTGTATTTGCCTTTATTGACATTTTTATTTTTCTGTATGGTTTTTAGTCACTGTGTAGTGTCCTTTCATTTCTTCTTGCAGGACTCCTTTGAATGTTTCTTGCAGGACAGGTCTAGTGGTCATGCACTCCTTCAACTTCTGTTTTTCTGGGAATGTCTTTCTTGATTTCTCCCTCATTTTTTTTTTAATTTTTTTTTTTTAAACGTTTATTTATTTTTGGGACAGAGGGAGACAGAGCATGAACGGGGGAGGGGCAGAGAGAGAGGGAGACACAGAATCGGAAACAGGCTCCAGGCTCCGAGCCGTCAGCACAGAGCCCGACGCGGGGCTCGAACTCACGGACCGCGAGATCGTGACCTGGCTGAAGTTGGACGCTTAACCGACTGCGCCACCCAGGCGCCCCTCTCCCTCATTTTTAAAGGATGCTTTTGCTGGTTGATAGTTTCTTTTCTCTTTTCTCTTCTTTTCTCTTCTTTTCTCTTCTTTTCTCTTCTTTTCTCTTCTTTTCTTTTCTTTTCTTTTCTTGTCTTTTCTTGTCTTTTCTTTTCTTTTCTTAGCACCTTGAATATGTTGGCCTCCCATCTTCTTGCCTCCAAAGTTTCTACTGAGAAATCTGCCATTTGAGGATCCTTATTATATGATGATTTGCTTCTCTTGCTTCTTTTAAGATTCTCTCTTTGTCTTGGATTTTGAAAGTTTGATTATAGTATGTCTCGGCATGAGTCTGAGTTCATCTTACTTGGAGATTGTTGAGCTACTTGGATGTTGATATTCATGTCTGTCATCAGATTCGTGAAGTATTCAGTCATTATTTCTTCAAATATTCTCTCTGTCCCTTTCTTCCCCTCCCTTTCCTCATCCCATGTACTCTGTTTCTCTCCCTCACTTCTGGGACTTCTGTAATATGTATGTCTCCTCAAGTTTAGTGATTCTTTTTTCTGCCTGTTCACATTTACATTTGAATCCCTCCAATTAATTTTTTATTTCCATTTTTGTGCTTTTTATTTTCAGCTTCAGAATTACTCCTTGGCTTCTTTCTGTATTGTTTTTATCTATTGATATTTCTATTTTGCTCACCATGGTTTTCTGGATTTTCTTCTCATGTTTCTTTAGTTCTTTTAGCAACTTAGAGACAGTTGTTTTAACATCTTAGTCTAATGTCTCTGCTGTTAGATCTTTTACAAGAACAGTTTCTGTTGATTTATTCCTTTGAACATCTGTACGTTCCTGTTTCTTTGTATTCTTTGTGAGTTTTTGCTGAGTACTGCATATTTGAACCCCTAGTAGTGTGGTAACTCTGGAAATCAGATTCTCTTCCTTCCCTAGGATTTGTGTTTTTTGTTTGCTGTTTTCATTTTTATTTCTTTGATTGTTGTAGGCTGTCTCCTTGCTGAGGATTAGCTGGGGATGTAAATTTAATGTCTTCTCAGGACTTTTCTAAACCATTTCCGAGTCATGCACAGGCACTTTGTAGTTTTCCCATATATGTAGTTGTTTTTTAATGTCCTGGTCTTTAATGTCTGGCTCCTGAAGGGCGAAAAAGGGCAAGACAGACAGAGGAGGGGGGCAGAGAGGATATTTGAAGAAATAAATAAATACCTTGGAAAACACTTAACCTGGATTGGTAGGGGCTTATAACAGTGGATGGGGGTAGTATAACAATAATGGCTACTGACCTCTTTGCCTGAAATTGTATGATCAGAAGCTGCAACCAGCCATCAGAAGAGAGATACTCAATATTCAGAGGACAGGATCCTTTTAGCCAGCCTTGGCTCCTGCAAGGTGTGTCAGCTGCCCCAGGAACAGATGCATAGTATGCCTGAGGGGTGGGGGATGGCTAGTGCTCCTGTGTTAAGAGCTGAAATTGAGCAGAATTCACTGTATTTTACCATTCTTGTCATTTCCCGAAAGTTTCAGTCCTTCAACAAACTTGAGAGTTCTAAAGCAGTTATATCTGATTGTGCCAGTGCAATTATTGTATAATGTCAGGGAGACAGATTCCTGGTGCACCCTACTCCACTACCTTTCCAGAATCCTCTCTTCTGTCATGTTTCATTGATGTTCTCTTTTTCTTTTTGTTCTGATGTTTTGTATTTTGTATCTTAATGGATATATGCATTGTGAATATGTTCTTTCACTCTGCGGTTTGCCTTTTTGCTCTGTTAATGGAATATTTTGGTGGATGGAAGTTGCTAGTTTTAATTAGGTATAATTTATATATATTTTTTTTTTTGGCTAGTGCTTTTGTGTCCTTGTTAAAAAATATTTATGGAGCCAAGAATTCCTTTGAGGGGTGCCTGGGTCGCTCAGTCAGTTGAGCTTGGAGCCCATTTAAAAATCTCTCTCTCTTCCTCTGCCTCTGTCTCTCTCTCAAATGAAAAATAAATAAAAGAATTCCTTTGAGACACATACTGAAATACCTACTTGATAAAATAAGAAATTGTTAAGTGAAATTATGAAGTTGGGGAAAGGGGCATATGATACGGTATCTTTTCTAAAGGGAGAGTGATATGTGATTATAACCTTTGCTGGTTTAAAAAATGGATAATGGAGCGGCACCTGGCTGGCTATGTCAGAGGAACGTGTGACTGTTGATCTTCCGGTTGTGAGTTTGAGCTCCACGTTCGGTGTAGAGATAACTTAAGAAAATAAAACTTTTAAAAATAAGAAAAGGGAGCTAATGGAAGGATAAATCATAATTTTTAAAAATATGGTTACCTTTAGGGAAGAGAGAAAAGGTTGAAGAGCAAGCATGAGCTAGATTTCTCTGACTCAAAATAATCTGTGGTTGGGGAAAATGGGGATGTAGAGAATAATAGAGAATAATTGATAATTATTGAAAGTAGATGAATAGTATATTATTGTAAGTAGATGAATAGTAGATGAATTCATTGTAATGTTCTCACTACTTTCCTTTTAAGAAGTTTCTATAATAAAAAATGTAAACTAGGGGTGCCTGGGTGACTCAGTCTGACTTTAGTTCAGGTCGTGATCTCACTGTTTGTGTTCGAGCCCCCAGTCTGGCTCTGTGCTGACAACCGAGAGCCTGAAGCCTGCTTCAGATTCTGTGTCACCTCCTGTCTCTGCCCCTCCCCGGCTTGCTCTCTCTCTCTCAAAAATAAATAAACATTAAAAAAAAATTTTTAAAAATGTAGAATAAATGTAGAGAAAGTTTGACCTGATGAAAATTTGTTATTCCCAAAATCACTTCTTGAGTTAAACTAAAGCTTTTTGTGTTACTCTAGCAAATTCACCGGAAAATACACATTGCTTTGAAAAGGTCACAAAAGGTCATGACACTACACTTGATTTATAATAGGCCTGTCTTACTGTTTAGGTTCTATGCGTGTGTAATACATATTTATGTAATTTGTGTCTTTCATAAAACAAGTTTTGTGGCATGTCCTTGTTAGCATTTTAGAAGGGCCCTGTGATTTTTTTTTTTATACCTTACCAATGAAGACTTTTGTTTTCTTTAGGGAGAGATGGCAACAACTCAGATTCATATTCTCCAAAACTTATTTCATACCTGAAACAATTTGTAATCTTCTTTTCACATATTTTTATGTCTCTGAAAAGCTGTTGTGTCTGGAATTATTTTCTTTTTTTCATTTTATTTCCTTTTTAATTTTTATTTAGTTTTGGGAGGGAGGAAGAGAGAGAGCGTGAGTGGCGGGGGGGGGGGCAGAGAGAGAGAGAGAGAGAGAGAGTGGAAAAGAGAGAATCCCAGGCAGGGTCCATGCTGCCAGCACAGAGCCCAATGCAGGGCTGGATCCCACAACCCTGGGATGATGATCTGAGCTGAGATCAAGAGTCAGACACTTAACTGAGCCACCCAGGCACCCCTTTTTTTTCTTCTTAAAAAATGGTTTTGTAAGAAGAAATCAGTTTGCTTTTACATATACTGAGTTACTTTGGTATTTTGGTTTTAATTTCTAGATTTACCAATTACCTACTTTTAATATACGCATATACTTTGTCCCCCCACTCACCCCATTAATGTTAATAGTGCTATCATGAGGTTGATTCAGTCATTTGAAACAGTTAGTGTTAATGACAGCTCAGCTGGTCCTAATTCATTGAGCTAATCCTCCCTATTTGGCAGTCTGCCCCCCACCCCCCCATGTTGCATTAGTAGATAAACCTATCCCCAAATAACACTTAGTTATTTCATATAATTAAAACATTCTAATTTATTCTGAACATTTTCCTTAAATGTTCCCCTGGAAGTTTCCTCTCAGTTAATTTCAAAGGAAAGAGAAAGAAACATTTTGAGAGCACTACTGTATATAAAGCATAGTGCTAGGCACATGTATCTTTTTTTTTTTATTTTATAAAATCATAATAGCTTTATATGTTTCCTAATTATAAAGTGACACAAACAGTACCAAAATATAAAGATTAAAGCAAATGTCAGTTGAAATTTTACCATCCATAGGTTTATCACTGCTAAACACACAAACATAAATGAATTACTTCATATTGTCCTTTAACTTTTTTTTCACTTATCAGTGAGTGTCATCTACTTGTCAAGATACTAGGTACTGGAGATATAGAGTTTATAGCAAAATAGACATATTCCAACTGGTCCATGGCTTCTTTAAACTAATTGGGAAACATGAACATTATATAAAAGTCAAAGAAATAGTTACACACTAAGCAGTATAAAGGAAAAGTATATGTAGTGTGATATGAGAGAATACACTAATGGAGTCTAATTTATTTTAAGATTTTTTTTTTAAAGTAATCTCTACACCCAGTGTGGGGCTTGAACCCACAACTCTGAGATCAAGAGTCACACACTGTACCTACTGAGCCATCCTGGTGCCCCTAATTGGAATCCAATTTAGATTGAGTTAGATAAGGCCTCTTTAACAAAGTGATACTAAAACCTGAAGGATAGATAGGTGTTATCCAGGAATACAGTGAGAGGAAGAGTATATGCATTGCTGTTAGGTAGTACTCCTTTGCCATAAATTCTTGAAGAGGAATCACTGTTCATTGCCAGAGTGTCCTCCAGAAAGGTTGTCCTTTTCCAGTATTCTCTCTCTCTGCGATTGTTTTCATTTTAATATTAATTAGACAAGGAATGGTGCAGTTTGAGTCACTTTTCTGCTTAATCTTTTAGAAACTTGATCTATGATTCCAAACCCAGCTGGACAGTGAGATTTACAGTCAAAAAATAAGTTGGGGGAGCCTGGGGTGTAACTCAGTCAGTTGGAGCATCTGACTCTTGATTTCAGTTCAGATCATCCCAGGGTCATGGGATTGAACCCTGTGTTGGGCACTGTGCTGAGTGTGGGGCCTGCTTAAGATACTCTCTGTCTCTTTCTAAGATTTAAAAAAAAAAAAAAAAAAAAAAAAAAAAGAGGGGCGCCTGGGTGGCTTAGTTGTTTGAGCGTCTTCACTCTTGATTTCAGCTTAGGTCATTAGATCAAGCCCTGCATCGGGCTCTGTGCTGACAGAGCCTCCTTGGGATTTCTCTCTCTCCCTCTCTTTCTGCCCCTCATCCATGTGCTCTCTCTCTGTCAAATAAATAAACGTAAAAAAAAAAAAAAAAATCAGTTGTTGAGTATTCAACAGAAAAAGCTTTAATGTCTTCAGTCATCAGGAAGAAATTTTTTTTATGAACTCAGGCCTTCTGTCCCCTGCCCCCGACCTTATCAAAATAGTAGGGAGCTTTGGTTATATTTAGTCTGTGTGCTAAACCCAATGTTGGGCTGGAACTCAGTACCCTCAGATCAAGAGTCACAGGCTCTTCCTACTGAGCCAGCGAGGCACCTTTTCAGTGATACAACTGAAGGAATTTTTATCTTTTCTACCAGCACCAAGTACCAGTCTTAGCAGCTGCCTATCCCTTTCCAGAAATAATTCAGAAAAGTGAAGCAATTGGATTAGTTGCCCCTCTAATGCTTTATTTAAACTCTTGGATTTAGGGATCAAATTGCTCATGGAAATGGCTGCAGTTTTTATATGTGATGTTGAGTGTTATAAATTAAGATATGAATATAAATATGTATGTGAATATTCATATGAATAAAAGTTATAGTGATAATTTATAGACAAGTGACATAAATTAAGAAATGTGATATTCTTGCAAATAAATAAGTAGGTTCTTTTCATTTATTTATTTTTAATTTTTTTTAATGTTTATTTTTGAGACAGAGAGAGAGACACAGAGTGTGAGCAGGGAAGGGGCAGAGAGAGAGGGAGACACAGAATCTGAAGCAAGCTCCAGGCTCTGAGCTGTCAACACAGAGCCTGACATGGGGCTTGAGCTCATGGACCACGAGATCATGACCTGAGCTTAAGTTGGATGCTTAACTGACTAAGCCACCAAGCAACCCTATTTATTTATTTTTTATTTATTCATTTATTTTTAATTATTCTTGGGGGAGTGGGGGAGAGAGAGTGAGCAAGCACATGAGGAGTGGAGGGGCAGAGAGAGAGAGGGAGAGAGAGAATCCTAAGCAGGCTCTGCACTGTCAGTGCAGAAGCCAGGCTTGAACTCTAAAACAGTGAGATCATGACCTGAGTGGAAATCAGGAGCCACCCAGGTGCCCCTAAAAAAGCAGGTTCTTAATTATAAATACCATTTCAAAATAATTCCCTTGGTTATGTTATAGGATGAGATAGTGATGAAGTGTTAAAAGACCTTGAGTATCCCTGGTCTCTGTCCCCGAAATATAGTTATTAAAGATAATGAAAACTGCCCTACCAAATACTAATAAATTGCAAGGAGTAAATATAATGTAGATAAAGTTTCTAGTTCAGTTCTTGGCCTGTGGTACATTCTTGTTTCTTTGCCTTCAATATCTATTCCCGCACCCCATTTCTTAACTAAACAGCACATTGATTTCCTCTTGAGAAATTCCTTCTTCCACATTGCGCAGTCTTGTTGGGGCTGTTACTTATGGTTCCCTACCCCTGGATAGTCAAGCTGGGCCGTAGGTTGGAAGTCTATCTTTATTTCTCTCGTCCCTTTGAGTAGTTTGATTCATGGATAGAAGGAGAAAGTTTGGAATTTAATAATTTTCGTATGTCATCTTAAAATTTTAGGTTGTTTCTTTGTTCCCAGATTTGAAGAATGGCCATGGTCTTTTTTCCCAAGCCCGTTTTTGTCATCATTCTTTTTAGTTCTGAAGTTCTAAGCAAAATCTTATATCCATCCATCCGTTAATTTTTTTCTTAATAAAGTTGCCTAGAGATATTTTAGTTGCTTACAAATCCAATAACCTTAACCAATACAGAAATTAATTCTGGAGAGCAGATTGTGGATTGATTACTTGGCATAGGTAAGACAGAAGTCCAATTAGATTAGAACTATTCCAGAGAGGTAATCTAATAACCTATGGTACACAATGTTAAAAATGGTGATTAAGTAATTACCTTTATTTACTTGGAACCATGGTCTTCTTTAGTGTAAAACTCAGAGGAATGGTAGGTGTTGCCAGATAAAACCTGTTTTAGAAAGTGTGAGGGGAGGGGGCAGCTGGGTAGCTCAGTCGGTTATACCTCCAACTCTTTGATTTTTGGCTTAGGTTATGATCTCACTGTCTGTGGGTTCAAGCCCCACATTGTGCTCGGTGCTGGCAGCATGGGGCCTGCTTGGGATTCTGTCTCCCATTCTCTCTCTCTCTCTCTCTCTCTCTCTCTCAAAAATAAATAAACGTTAAAAAAAAAAAAAGGAAGTGTGAGGAATTTGGAAGTAGGAGGGTAAAATGGCCTTTTGAAGGCAATGGAGGAACTCAAAAGGAATGAATGAGGAGTTCGTTCTAAGTTCTTTTTTCAAGGCAAATAATAGAATTCAGGGGCTTTCTAGTATTTGGGTATATAGGTTTAACCTAACCATTAGAGTATATTCCTGCTGAAAGGAGTCTTCCAGCTATCACGCTGCTTAGGAAATTAGCACAGCTAGAGATTTGGAGGGAACTCATGTAACACAAAAAAAGAGAAAAAGAGATCGGGCTTTAGAACTAGCTAGACCTAATTGTCCTGGCTGATCTAGTTATTAAACAAAACCTTTTGCAGTTGGTCAGACTGGTTGTCTGGTTTTATTTACTTGCTATGAAATTAAATATGTGTAGTTTTCTAACAAGTAGGAATAAAAATGAAAACGTCTATTCAAGGGGAAAAAAAGCCTATTCTATAATGTTGTGCTCAGAATTACTTGAGATGTGTATAAAATTCCCTGGTATGATATCTGACACACAGTAAATATTTAATAAATGATGTTGTTATTGTTGACAGGAAAACATAGTGTTATTCTGTTTATGCAAAGTGCTTTTCAAAAAGTTAATTGCTTATTTATTTTAGTTTGTTAGTACACTCTACACTAAATCTGGGACCTGAACTCATGACACTGAGATGAAGATTTGCATGCTGTGTGGACTGAGCCACGCAGGTGCCCTTTATGCACAGTTCTTTTGATAGTTGTGAAATTGGATGACCCTAAGACTATTTTCTGAGAGGTGCCAAGTGACAAGTCACCAAAGAACTTAGAAGAGTAGTGAGTGTAGTTACTAAACTGACTTAGGCAAAGAATGATACTTTAGTCTGAGGTCTTAGAATTCAAATTTTAAAATTATCTATATTTTTTACAGACACTTATATAAAAATACTGTTTATTACAAATATTAGCTCATTTGATTCTGGCAATAATCCCATGTGATTGGTACTGTTACTTTCTGTATTTTACAAATGTGAAAATGGAATCCTTGATTGGTTAAATGTTTTACTCCACATGATAAAGCTATTAAGTGATTGAGCCAAGATTTAGAATCAGGCAGTCTGTCTTCAGAGCTCAGAATATATTCGTATTTCTTTTTCTTACATACAAAGTGGTATACTATAAATACTCTTCTGTCTGCTGCTGCTTTCCTCCATTAGATTCTCCAGGATGCCTTATGCAAATAGTGTCTGCAAATGATGATAGTTTCCTAGTTTCTGTGCCTTTTACTTCCTAGTGTACTGGATTAAGTAGGACCTTCAACATAATGTTGAATAAAAATGATGATAATGAGCACACTTGTCTTAGGCTTTATCTTAAAGGGAGTGCTGTGATTTTGTTCCAATAAATAAACCTGATACTTACTAGATTTTTTTTTTTGGGGGGGGGCAAATACTATTTGCCAGGTTAAGGAAATTCCCTTCTCTTACCTTTTCTAGTGATGAAAGAGGTGTTTTTCTTTATATGTATACATATATATATTTTTTATGTTTATTTATTTTTGAGACCGAGAGAAACAGCACGAGTGGGAGAGGGGCAGCGAGATAGGGAGACACAGAATCTGAAGCCAGCTCCAGGCTCTGAGCTGTCAGCACAGAGCCTGATGTGGGACTCGTACCCACTAGCCACGAGATCATGACCTGAGCCGAAGTCGGATGCTTAACCACCTGAGCCACCCAGGTGCCACAAGGGGTGTTTCTTTTTAAACCACATACTCATCAAGACTTATTTATGGTCAGTTTGGTTTTAACTATTCTAGTGGGTTTGAAATGGTGTCCAGTTGTGGTTTTATATCCCAGGTTACTAATAAGGTTGACCATCTTTTTATATATTCTTTTGGGTATCCTTACTTGTAAAGTGCTTGTTTAAGTCTCTTGTCCATTTGCTTTGGTTGTTTGATTATTTTACTTCGGTAAATGCCTCATTTGTGGCTTGCCTTTTAACTTCTTAATGGTATCTTAATAAAAAGAAGAATTTACTTTTAATGTACTGTAACTTGTCTTATTGTTTATGGCTGATTCTTTCTGTGCCCTGCATGAAAAAATCTTTTCCTACTTTGACGTCCTCAAGATAACCTCTTACATTAGCTTTTAGAGAGTTAACGTCAAAGAGTTTTGTCATTCACATCTAGATGTATGTATGTATGTATGTATGTATATATTATTTTTGAGAGAGAGAGAGAGTGCGCGCACGACAGTGAGCAGGGGAGGGGCAGAGAGAGAAGGGGACAGAAGGTCTGAGGCAGGCTCTGTGCTGACAACCTGATGTGAGGCTTGAACTCTCGAACCGTGCAATCATGACCTGAGCTGAAGTTGGAGGCTTAACTGACTGAGCCCCTCAGACACCCCCATTCGCATCTAGGTTTATAATCCACCTAGAATTGAGATTTGTGTATGGTGATAGGTAATAGTAAAGGTTCATTTTCTTTCCATTTGAGTGTTTGGTTGTCCCAGCACCTTTTATTAAGATTGATCTTTCCTTACTGCCTTCCAGTGTTGCCTTTATAATAAATCAAGTATTTGTACATAAGTGGGTTTATTCTGCTCCTTTGCTTAATTGTGATTCTTTTCACCAGCATGACAGTGGCTTAATCATTACAGTGTCATGATATCCAGTAGAGCAAGTCTTCTCTTCTTCTTCAAGAATGTCTAGTTATTCATGTTCTTTTGCATTTATTCATAAATTTTATAATCAGCTTGGCAAGTTCCACAGAAATACCACTTGGCATTTTGATTAGAATTTATATTGAATTTATAGATCAATTTGGGAAGAAATGACACATTCATACCATTAAACCTTCTGATATGTGAATATTGGCATGTGCTCATTCTCTCTCTCACTGTCTTTAATTTCTCTAATGATATTGTGCAATTTTATCCCCCAAGGCCTCGCACATCTTTTATTAGTATTTTATTCTTATGAATTTTATGTTTATGCTGCTATTGCAAATGATAACAATTAAATTTTTTAAATTTCTGACTCATTGCTGGTTGAGTTTAATATACTGACAGTCAAATAACTTACTTTTTCAGCAATTTAAGATAGATTATTTTGGATTGCCTATTTCTAAAATTGTATCATCTACAAATAACAATTTCATATTTCATTTCCAATCCTTAATATCTCACTTTTCTTGACAACACAGGACAAGACCTTTGGACAATTGTTGGATTAAATAGTTATAGTGAACATTCTAGTCTCATTCCTGATCTCAAGCTTTCATTAAGCCATTAAGAATGATATTGGCTATAGGATTTTTAAGATAGCCTTTATCAGATTAAGGACATTTTCTTCTTCGAGTATGCTAAAGATATTTTAAAATCCTGAATGCTTGTTGAATTTTATTAGTGTTTATACATCTATTTAGTGGTTATACTTATTTTTACCCAATAGCAGATTACATGATTAGTTTTTACAAGTTAACCAACTTAAATTTTAGAATAAACCCAACTTGCTTATGATTATTATTATAATTGGTGGGTTAATTTGTTAATATTTTGCTGCAGATTTTTACATTTATCTTCTTGAATGAGATTGGCTTGTAGCTTTTCCTGTTGTGAATTTGTCATTGTTAGTTTCTGCTAACTTGTGTTTGGCCTCATAAAAAGGGCTGAGGAGTGTTTTTTGGTTGTTAGTGTTCCTCACTGTTTTCTGGAAGACAAAAGCGTAGTAATATTTTATTTTTTCCTGAAATGATGGAATTCACCTTTGAAAGCTATTTATGCCTAAAGATTTCTTTGTGGAAATGTTTTAGTTAAAGGTTTATTGTTTTTAGTGATTCTATATTTCTTCTTATGGCAGTTTTGGTAAATTGTATTTTTCCAGAAATTTTTGTACATTTTATCTGACTTTTCAGATGTGTTGTTCACAGAATTTTTTCGTTATCTTTTCAGTGTCTGTAACATATGGTGAAACTCCCTTTTCATTCTCACCTTTGTTTATTTGTATTTCTTTTTTTCCTCTAGATCATTCTCATCAGGGTTTTAACAAATTTATTAGTTTTTTAGGGACAATCTTTTAGCTTGGCTTGTCTTGCATTTCTCTCTTAAAAGTTTTTCTTTCTTTGAATTTTTTTTAATGTTTATTTTTGAGAGAGAGAGAGCAAGAGAGACCGAGAGAGCGAGCATGAGCGGGAGAGAGGCAGAGAGAGAGGGAGACACAGAATCTGACGCAGGTTCCAGGCGCTCAGCTGTCAGCAAGGAGCCCAGTGTGGGGCTCGAACTTACAGACTGTGAGATCATGACCTTAACCGACGTCAGGCCCTTAACCGACTGAGCCACCCACATGCCCCATTTTTCCTGTACTTTGGGTTTGTGGATATTAATATGATTTAATTTATCTTTGGTGTTTTTGGTTTGAGTTTGCTGGTTTTTGTAAAGCAATTTATTGGGACAATTTTGTTTTAGGTAGTATAGTCAGACTCAGACCTGGGCTTAAACCCCACTTCTCCTTAAAAACTGTGAGATGTTTGAATTTCAGTAAATAGTAATTGAGCATTTACTATATGCTAGAGAGTGCTACGGGATATAGCTGTAAAGAAGATGCTCAGAATCCCACTCTCATGAAATTTATTTTCTACTTTCTCTAGCTCTCAGTTTCCCAGCTGCAAGAGGGGATGATGAATGACAGTGGTGATTACGAGTTTTTAAGTGCCTATTATGTGCCGGATACTTTTTCAGTAATGTTAACCAAGTTAGTCCTCACCACAGCTCTGTAAAGGAACTATTCTTACTATCCCCATTTTACAGATAAAGAGCCTGAGGCACAGAGAAGTAATTTGCCTGAGGTTACACTGTGGGTAAGTGGCAGAACTAGGTTTGAATCAGATGTGGGGTTTTGTTACATGCATGCTAGAGAAGACCTTGCAGTAGATTTCACTTTCTCTTTTTGCCTTTGCTATCCTCTCACCATTATCCTTTGCTGTTTGGGGTCCAAATGAAACATTTGAGGCAAAAACCTTAATCTCTTACATTCCCTATAGTTTATTGGAACATTCAGTATTCAAAGATTTTGATATAGTTCCCCTCCCTTTGTGTTTTTTGTTTTGCTTGTTTGTTTGTTTGTTTTTGGAGTTCCAGTAGGCTTTTATTGAGATAAATCAACAAAAATCACAGTTTATCAAACATTTTTTCGAAACTGTGTAAGTTCATCAGAGACTCTGGGCCGTTATAGGTATACATACAACATAACACATCCCAACGAAAACAGTCCAACTGGAACATCTCTTCCGTTTGTTACTAATTATTCCATAGCCTTTAATTTATATTTATTTAAAATGATATAAATATGTGAGTATATTTTTGTTTCATTTTTACTTTAGCTGTATTCAGAAAGTTCTAGTTATCATTAGTTGTGTAAGCTACTGTTGATTACCAAAACTTGGTAGCACAGATTGATACAGGTATATGTCTTTAACCTGGAGCCACTGTTAAAAAAAATTTTGCCCCTTTTAGAGTGGACAGAGGTGGCTTGATACTTAAAGAAGCTTTGTGTATATCACAAGCTTTGTTGCCTCTCCCCCTCTCTTCTATAGCAGTCTGTTGCTGGAAGACCCCAGTAAATTTTTTGTGGCTGGCTTCACTAATAGCAACTTCAATTATATATTTCCCCACTTATCTTTTGTATAGGTTTTCTTTACCATTTCAGGAAAGATTGCTATTTTGTGGAAGAGCAAAATATAATAATTAGGTTAGATATAGTATTTTAGTTTATAATTTTTCAGTCATATTAGGATAACAGTAAGGAAAAAACTTCATAAAAGGAAGGTTTCGTGCTAAATTAGCAAAATTTAAGTATATCTTCTTGTTTTTAATAGTGAGCTCTTATGCATCAAATATTAAATAAATCAGATCAGTTTGATTGCAGTTGAGGACAAAAGGGGATAAAGAAACAGGTTCCTAAGTTTTATTGCTATTAAAAGTTACCATTTGTGCTATCAACCTACTCTCCTCACCATTGTAAACTCAGAGTAATTGATAGTCACTAACAATAATTAAGCACTTAGTATATGCCAATAATTTATTAAGTACTTTACGTGCATTTTCTTCCCTGTCATTCTTCTTAAAACCTCTCAAGTGGGGCTAGGATTTTATCCCAAGGCTCAGAATATCTTAAAGTGGGTACTCAGCAAATGTTTTTGAATGAATAAAAGAAGGAATGGATAAATGGAAGAGTCCCTTAAAGGTATTTTTTGTCTTTTTGTTTATCAATTTCAGGAAATATTTCTCCTAAGATAATTTTTTAAAAACTATCTGTGGAAGCACTATAAAGAATGTACTGAAACATTCTTGAATGTTTGCATTTATAAAATTTAAGGAGATGAGTAATTTTTTAAAAAAATTTTTAATGTTTACTTTTGAGAGCGAGAGGCAGACCGTGAGTAGGGGAGGGGCAAAGAGAGAGGGAGGCACAGAATCTGAAGCAGGCTCTGATCTCTGAGCTGTCAGCCCAGAGCTGGATGCAGGGTCAGACTTACAAACAGTGATGAGATCATCACCTGAACCAAAATCAGACACTTAACTGACTGAGCCACCCAGGCACCTCAAGTGATGAATTGTTTTAGATAGTGACATCACATTTCTTGCCTCTTGATGTTGATGTGTCTTGCCTCTTTCTGCCAGTTTTTGGGATACAGTTGGTCATCTTGACCTCAGATTCCTTATTTGTTAAAGGTACTTGAAAAAGATCCTAGCGAGTCACTACCTTCAATAAAGATGCTTTTAAAATGGAAAGGGGCTCCTGGGTGGCTCAGTTGGTTAAGGGTCTGACTCTTGATTGGCTTAGGTAATGATCTTGTGGTTCTTAGGATTGAGCCCCAAGTTGGGCTCCATGCTGACAGCACATAGCCTGCTTGGGATTCTCTCTCCCTCTCTCCCTCTCTCTCTGCCCCTCCCCTGCACTCACTTTCTCTCTCAAAATAAATAAACTTTAAACATAAATAAAATGGACAGTGATCGTCTGATTGCTTGTTTGCCTTTCAGTTTCCCTTTTTCTTTTCTCCTTTTTAAAACTTTTCCTTAGTTTATTTAAACCAAAAAAACCCCACCAAACAGTTGACCCAACTTTTTTCTGTTTTGTTTTTTTTTTTTTTTTTTTTTTTAAATGCATGACTGTAATGCTGCAGTGCGGCAGTACTCAGTGATATTGAAGTGCACTGTTAAGTAGTCTTCCTTTTGCTTCTTTTTGTGCCACTGATGAGGGATCTGGAAAGGAGTTTTATTGGTGCCTCATTCACAAAAGGGCTTACCTTCTTTGAAGAAAAACATTTTGTCTCTACCTGGGATTACTAGCTAGATAAGACTTGGAAACAAATTGGAGGGAAAAAGGACAGCCGAGGGGGTTAACAAAGGATGTTTTGATAGGAAACAACAGATCTCTTTAAGAAGCAACTAACCAGATAGGAAAGGCATCTTATAGATGGCATAAGAATGGATTCTTCCTTTTTTTGAAAGAGGGAGAAAAGGAGAGAGCGAGCTCCCGGTGAGGGGCAGAGGGAAAGGGGGAGAGAGAATCTTAAGGAGCCTCCACGCCCAGTGCAGAGCTCCATCTCACAGCTGTGAGATCATGACCTGAGCTGAAATCAAGAACCACTTAACTGACTGAGCCACCCAGGCAGCTCAAGAATGGATTCTTAATAGTATACTTGTTTTTGGTGTTTGGTTAATAGCTGTTTGAATTCTTACCCACCCTTAATAAAGACTTTTTAGTGTTTTGTATTACTTTTTTTGGGAATTATCTGACCTTTGGCACTATTCATATCCATTGTCCAGTGGTTCTCTTCAAAATAGGTAATTACTTTTCCTACTTCATTTTGATTAGTTTGGAACCTGGTAGGGATGTGAGGGGGATAGAAACCAGTAATTTAAAAAAAAAAAAAAAAAAAAGACATTTCTGCTGTTTTAGATATATGTGAAGACAGATTTGCAATTTGCATTTATGCAAGTTTTATGCCTATTATGGTAGACATTAATTCTGTGTAACCTGATCCCTCTTACTGAAACTTTTATTAGTTATTGCTCTAGAATAGATTAATTGGGAAATAGGTGTATAATAACATGAGTATCTTAAAATGTTCAGAATTATGGGGTCTGTTTTTGGTGATACGACTCTGGAGATTTTGCACTGTGGGAAATACCATTTTTTGGTGAAGAATAGTTTTATCGGTTAGGTAATGAATCGGTTTTGTGGACTATGGACCTAAAACAACTAAATTTTGTTACTTGAATTCATCTGGGAGTGTGGAGCTCAGTTCATCTCTTACACTGCCACCTTTTTTTTTTTTTTTTTAAGCTAGAACTCATAGAGAAAAAATGTGCTCGATTTCTGGTCCTAGATGTGGCTCTGAATACCTTTAGTAAGTTATTCTAGCTTTTATTTAGTCTTTCCTTTTCTCCCCTTTGAAGATGAACTAACAAATTATTTTACTGCAGTAATAACATTTGGAACATAAATGGCAAGGGAAGTGGGACGGTAGTTGAACAGTAAATGGGCTTTCGGTATTGATGAAATGAATGGATGAGAGACCGTTAAAAAAATAAGAGTGAAAAGCTAAGCAGCAAGTCCCAGAGATTTTGAAATAGGAATGACTAACACCAATTTTCTTCAGATGAATTTGATAAGATTTCTTGGTTTCTGCCTGTGTCTCCAAGCTTTGTATTTAAAATTTTCAGTGTATAGTAAGTTGAAAGTACACAATAGAATCATGAATAGCTATATTCTTGCTGCCTAGATGGAGTGTTCACTAGTAACCTTTTCTTTCACTTGCTTTCTCCTAATATGTATAAATATCATATACATTACGTATAGCTTTTTGAGGGAGTTGTTAGACTTTCACAACAAGTAGCTGTCTTCATGTCACTGTTACCCCTAAATACTTCAGTATCTGTAGCCAAAAAATAACGACACTGTCCTATATAATTTAATACCACTAGCACACCTTAGAAATGAATAAGCCTGTAATATTCATCTAGTAAACACTCTAGAATCAGATTTTCACAGTGGATTCTAAAGTATCCTTTAGTTATTCTCTTTTAAGTTCATGTATTTTGAGAGAATGAGAGTTGGGGGGGGGCAGAGAGCGAGGGAGAGAGATCTTTCAGTTACTCTTTTCACATCGGGTTCTGTAAGGGTTTATGGAAGGGTATTGGATGTAATGTCTACCTAGTCTTTCTAACTCTAACAGTGTTTCCATATTTCTTCAGTGACATCAACTTTTTGAAGTAATCAGAACAGTTATCTTTAATGTCCCATATTCTGGGCTTGTCTAAGAGTTTCCTTGTGTTATCTGCCTTCTGAAGCTTCCTGTGACTTGGCATGATTAGTTACAGGTTATGCATTTTGAATAAAAAATACTGCCTAGGCGAAGGTAGATACTTCATAGTGCATTCAACCAGGAGGCACAAAATGACAGTCTTTGCCACTATTAGTGACGCTAAATTTGATCATTAGGTAAGTAGTGTCTATATGGTCTGTTACAAAAACCTATTTTTACTCTCAGTTTAGAAAATCTAAATTTTCTAAAATCTATATTTTGGTACTGTACAAATCTCTCCCCCCCCCCCCAAAAAAAAACCCCAGCAACCCCCTCCCCCCCCCCCAAATATCCCTTCAACCTTTTCTTAATACTTTTAGCATCTTAATGATTCTTGCCTCATTCACTTATTTCATTGGGATTTACAAAGTGTTTATTTTTCAAATTTTGTACTCCTTCTATGTTAATTGACATTCATCTTCAAAGAAAAGCTTTTCCTACTAGTGATAAACTATACTTCCTATTGAAAAGTTGGGATAAATGTAATTTTTCTCATTATTTATTAGTTTTTAGAATAGGGAATTGGGTAGTAGTCCCTTCAGTGATAGCAAATGAGACTTTTTTTTTGCCCATTCTTATAATTGTTATGAATTCATGAACTTGTTTTGTATTCACAGTGTTATCAATTAATTATTATTTTTAATGGTCAAGTCATCTGAAATTTGGCTAACAGGACCCCTCCTAGACTCTCTCCTGTGTTTTTAGTGACATACCTCCCTTAGTCTTTGAGTGCTTCCTTGATTTCTGGCACAGAGATTGTGTGCGTTTTTAGTAGTGCACAAAAAGTACCTTTACTTGAAACTTTCGGTTAAAGCTCAAAATCCCAGAAATCCTGAAGAATCCTTCTAGAACACTAAAAGATGGAAAAAAATTAATGCTAGTTAGCAAGGAACCTATCAGTTGCCTGTTTCTTGTTTCCTGAGTACAAAAACACTAGTACTTACTCTTTTTTCTTGCCCCCAAAATACTAGTACTTATTTTTTTTATTAAAAAAAATTTTATTTTAATGTTTATTTTGAGAGAGAGAGAGAGAGCAGGGTAGGGGCAGAGAGAAAGGGAGACAAAAAATTTGAAGCAGTCTCCAGGCTCTGAGCTGTCAGCACAGAGCCTGATGTGGGGCTTGAACTCACGAGCGAATTCATGACCTGAACTGAAGTTGGATGCTCAATTGACTGAGCCACCTGTGCACCCCTCCTTTTTTTTTTTTAATGCTTATTTACTCATTTGAGAGAACACGAGTGGGGGAGGGGCCGAGAGAGAGAGGAGGAGAGAGAGAATCCCAAGCAGGCCTCATGCTGGCCGCACAGAGCCTGACGTGGGACTCTGTCTCACAAACTGTGAGATCATAACCTGAGCCGAAATCAAGAGTCGGATGCTTAACTGACTGAGCCACCCAGGTGCCTCACCTAGTACTTATCCAAATAAGGGTGTAGCCAAACTCTACTTTCAAAATCACAGATTTACATTAGAGCTACATGAGAGATTCTCCAACTAATTATTGGCAAGGAGAGTGTTAATATCTCAAAAGAATCTTTCAACTTGAATAATAATCAGCCCGTAGCATCTTCTCACTCTGATTTAAACCAGCAGCAGACTTTTAATATGTAATACATTTTTTAAATCATTTTAGTTTTCATCGCGTTAAGTGTACTTTTTAATCCTCATGCCCTGTTTTCCCCATTCCCTCCCCTCCTGTCCCCCTTCTGGTAACCATCAGTTTGTTCTCCATAGTTAAGAGTCTGTTTCTTGGTTTGTCTCTTTCTTTTTTTCCTTTGTTCCTTTGTTTTGTTTCTTAAATTTCACATGTGAGTGGGATCATGTGGTATTATCTTTCTCTGATTTATTTCACTTACTGTAATATTCTATAGTTCCGTCCATAGCAAGATTTCATTCTTTATTTTACGACTGAATAATCTGTTGTGTGTATATACCATGTCTTTTCTGTTTATTCATCAGTTGATGGACACTGGCCGTTTCCACATAGTTTGGATGTTGTAAATAATGCTGCAGTAAATGTAGGGATGTATGTATCCCTTTGAGTTAGTGTGTTTTGGGTAAGTACTGAGTAGTGCAATTACTGGATCCTATGGTAGTTCTTTTTTAATTTTTTGATGAACCTCCATACTGTTTCCACAGTGACTACACCAGTCTGCGTTCCCACCAACAGTGCAGGAGGGTTCCTTTTTCTCCCCATATTCACCAACACTTGTTTCTACATAATGCATTTATCTTGAAAATATAGGAACAAAAATTGTTCCCACACCCCATTGCTATACTGAGGTTAATTTACTTTTGGTTGTTAATGCTTGATCATATATATACTTAATCTGAAATGTGATATCTATAATATTTGTTTTGAAATCTTCATCCCAGTACAAAGTATAATTAGATCAACAGTTTCACAAGTTTAGATTTAAGGTAAGTAAAAAAGACAATATATATATGAGAAAGTAGAGTTGAAAACAAAGCTGAGTTGTAGTAGCACATCCAACTGGACTACCTGTTTTTACAAGTGTAGTGGAATTGGGAAAATTCTGTACACGTTCATTTGCATGTGTGTACTGAATAACAGGGATCTAAGGCGCAGTCATTTCTTATTTCAGTTTTATAAACTCTACATCAAAGATAATAGCATTTGGTAAGAGTGCCCCAAAGATCAGTAACACTAAGGCAGAGTTGTGAGAGATGTTGCTTTGTTTTTTTGGGCTTAAATTCATCTGTACCTACTCCTCTTTCTAGCCTTGGTTCATCTCTGCTTGTATAAAATAACAAAGTGTTTGTTTCCATTCAGGAGGTATTGAATTTCTTCTCATCCTCAGTAATACCCATATAGTATGGTATGCAGATCTGACTGCATTTTGGGTGAAAGTACTCCCATACTCCCCATTTCCAGTGGCAACGGATAGGTAGTTTCTACTGGTAATGTGGACTAAGATTGGTACATTTCCATTACTTTCTTTATCACCTTTCTTAAAAGGTACAAAAACTGTCTCCAGTTTAGGGAAGTGAAAAGAAAAGGTAATAATGGTTGAATTTTCTCTTGACAATTGACAGTATCTCTTTCTTGAATAAACTTCTCAAAACTCAGTCTTCTTGTTACTTCTGTTTTATTTAATGAATTTGATCATTCCTGATAATACTGTCCGTTCTTCTCTTTTGCAATACTACTTAAAACTAGATTCTTCTAGTTTTTGGCTGATTTTTTCCTCAGGTTTTTAGTTCCTTTTCTGTCTCTTATTGGGACCCATCAAATCTTGGTCTTAGGTTTCTCCGTTTCTTCCTTTTATTTTTTCAGTCTGTATATCCCTGTTTCTTTAGCTATTATGTCTTGGGCAGATTCCAGTAAACAGACAAATAAGTAGTATGCATATGTGTACACACACTCCGTATTCCAAATATGAATTATGTGTATATATAACGTATATGTATAGTTTCAATCCATAGTTCAGCCATTACAGAATAGTTCTGTTTTGATGTCCTCATATTATCACCAGATTCTTTTCTGTCTAGATCCAAATTCAGCATCTTCTGCCCTTAAATGGCTTTGCTTTTCAACTTCCTCATTCTCCATATCCTAGTCTAAAAACTTTTAACCCCCAATCTGGTCAGTAGGTTTCTTCCAACTAAAAAGAAGAAAAAATGGTGTTTAGATTTGCCTGTAGAGGCAAGTCATTGCAAAACCCTAAGAAATGAGAAAGTGCGGGATTGCAGAAAATTGAGTGCTGATCTCAAGATGTAGCAGCGCGGTGAATGACTGTGAGAGTGCCTGAAGCAACTGGCAAATCCTCACATGTGCTGGTGACCACATACCTGTGTGCAGCTGCCCCTGGAGAATAATGACTTCTATATCTCTTTCACCTTTAAAATTGTATATAACTGTCTCTTGGTGGTAGATTCTCAAAATGGAATCCTGCTGGTAAGGGAGTATAGGAAATGCTTCTAGATCCTGCCATACAGGAGGGATTAAAAGATAGGGATGGTGTGAAGTATCAACAGGCAGCACATACCCTCAGTTTCCTTAATCAGAACAGATATAAACTCTTTAGCTCAGAATTTGTGGATCCAGCAGTTCCAGTTTTGAGTATTTGCCTGAAGAAAACAAAATCACCAGCTCAAAGATATATCTCAGTGCTTCGTTGCAGCGTTATTTATGATAGGACACAGAAATAACCTAATTGTCCATTGATGGATGAATGAATAAAGAAAATGTGATATATATTTACATACATTTGAATATTATTTAGCCATTAAAAAAGAAAATCCTGCTGTTTGTGACATTATGGATGGATATTATGGCTGTTCTGCTAACAGAAGTAAGTCAGAAAGACAGATACTGTATGATCTTACTTATATGTAGAATCAAAAAAGTCTGAACTCCTGGCTACAAATCAGAACAGTTTGGTGGGTGCCAGAGATCTGGGGGGATGGTTGTTGGGGAAATGGGAGATGGTGGTCAAAAAGTACCGACTTCCAAGTTATAAAAATAAATCCTGGGGATGTAATGTACATCATCGTGACTATGGCTAACAATACTGTATTGTATATTTGAAATTTGCTAAGAGAGTAGATCTTAACTGTTCTCATCACAAGAAAGAATTTATAAGGGTGAGGTGATGTTAACTAACTTTATTGCAGTGATCATCTCTCAGTATTTTTCATATATTAAATCATTTTGTTGTACACCTAAAACTAATAGTGTTATATGCCAGTTATATATCAATAAAAACTTGTGGCTTTGCATGCTTGACACCTTAAATGACCCAACCTTATCTTTTACATTCTGTCAATACAAATTGCAGTTGAAGCACATATTGTTTGTACTGCTCTTTTGCTCTGTGACTTCTCCCACTCCCTTATATGTGAAGTGTCATTATTCTTTTCTTGAAACACACACGTTCCTAAGTCTTAGGCCCTAACTCAGCTCTTACCCACTGATCTCTCCTATATTAGAACTTCCACCATGTTTGAAAGTGTCTCTCCTACTAGAATGGAATCTTCTCAAGAGTGAGGACCTTATTTGCCTTATTTGCCAATCCAAGTCTGCTCTTTATAAAATAATCTGACACATACTAATTGCTTAATATTTATTAAGTGAATGAATGTCTGAGTAAGGTATTGCTTATATGGTGTATCTATAAGATATAATTGTTAAGTTTTTTTTAAAAAACGAATTTTTCTAAAAATTATATAAATATTTTTCCGTACTTAGCAGGGGGGGAAATATATACTATTAACACTGAGTACTTAGGACGTTGGATGGGAGCAGAATATATCACATATTTTTGTCTTTGTCGTAAAGAAGCATATACTATTTTTATTTCTAATTTTTTAATGTTTTTTATTTCATTTTTTTATTTAAAAAAATTTTTAATGTTTATTATCGAGAGACAGACATTTGTGAGGGAGGGGGAGACACAGCATCCGAAGCAGGCTCCAGGCTCTGAGCTGTCAGCACAGAGCCTGACGCGGGGCTCAAACTCACAAACTGTGAGATCATAACCTGAGCCGAAGTCGGACACTAACTGACTGAGTCATCCAGGCACCTCAATGTTTATTTTTGAGAGAGAGAGAGAGAGAGAGAGAGAGAGAGAGAGAGAGAGAGAGAGAGAGAGAGAGAAGAAAGAAAGAAAGAAAGAAAGAAAGAAAGAAAGAAAGAAAGAAAGAAAGAAAGAAAGAAAGAAAGAAGAAAGAAAAAGAAAAAGAAAAGAAAGAAAAAGAAAGTATGTATGTGCTGGGGCATGGCAGAGAGAGACAGAGACTTAGAATTCAAAGCAGGGTTCAGCCTCTGAGCTGTCAGCACAGAGCCCAGTCCAGGGCTTGAACTCACAAACTGCGAGATCATGACCTGAGCTAAAGTTGGACACTTAACCAACTGAACCACCCAGGCACCCCTGAAGAGCATATGCTATTTTTAAATGAAAACAGGTTTTTTTTTCCTGAAGATTTTTTTTTTTTTATATTAAAGTAATCTCTACACCCAGTGTGGGGCTCAAACTCACAACCACTAGATAAAGAGTCACACGCTTTTCTGATTGAGCCAGCCAGGCACCCCAAAGAAAATAGGTTTTAAGGAACAACTCCTATAGATACTTTGTTCCTTTATTATTTGGGACCTCTTTAAATAGAATGGTATTGGGTAACATCCAAAAAACTTTTATTTATTTTATTTATTTTTTACAGATCTTATATGTAAGCAAATTCCATACCCAATGTGGAGCTTAAACTCACAACCCCAAGATTGAGAGTCACATGCTGTACCAACTGAGCTAGCCAGGTGCCCCAAAACTTTGTTTAAAATCTTTTTTTTAATTATAAATGTCCTCGCTTAAAAAAAAATTAAAGAAGATGGAGAATTGCATGGAGCAAAATGTGAAGTTTCCCATTCTACCTTTGTCTTCCTGCACTGCCACCCACTCACACTTAGAGAAAGCTACCTTTATTATTTATCAGGTCATACATTTTCTATGCATATGTAAATATAAAACTTTTCAGATTTGTTTTTTGTTTTTCTTAAAAATAAATGTAAACAGGTGTTTAATAAAATGCGTCACCTGGGCATAAAAACATATAAGCAAAATCATAAAAGAAGGCAACTTTCTTATTTCCTGCTTTATCTGAAATGAACACATAATGAACATAATTGGTACAGAATTATTTTTATTTTATTCTAATTCCAGTAATTTATTCTAGTTACAGTTTTATATTAATTTCAGGTGTGCAGTGTATTGATTCAACAATTCCATACATCAGATTTGATTTTTTTTAACTCAGCATTATGTATCTGGACATTTTTTTCTACATTTGAACATAGAGATTATGACATTCTTCTTAACTTTTATTAATAAGTAAGCTCTACACCCAATATGGGGCTTGAAGTTACCACCCTGAGATTAAGAGTTGTATGTTCTACTGACTGAGCCAGCCAGGTGCTTCTGTGAATTTCTTTTTTAAAGGCTATGTAGTATTTCATTGTATTGGCACATACCATAATTTATTTAACCACTGCAGAAATTCTTCTCATTAAATTTTCTTTTTTCTTATAAAGGAATATAATTTAAGGAAGACTGTCTGTTCTGGTGAAAATGGTATATTTGGTTTTGTGAACCCAGGTCTAGTATATTTTGGTATATTCCCTTTAATGGTTTTGGCTTCATTGGGGTGTATTTCAGGTCTACGGATCAATGGAGAACTAATTACTGCCTACCCCCAGGTGGTGGTAGTGAGAGTACCAACCCCTTGGGTGCAGAGTGATAGTGACATCACTGTTTTGCGCCATCTAGAGAAGATGGGATGCCGGTTGATGAACCGACCTCAAGCCATCCTGAACTGTGTTAATAAGTTCTGGACATTTCAAGAGTTGGCGGGCCATGGTGTTCCTCTGCCAGATACTTTCTCTTATGGTAAGTTCGCTAATAAGAATTTATAGTCTAAGTTTTACAACACTGATGGTTTTGAAAGGCATGCTAAATTAAGAGGGTTATGTGATACAAGGAAATTTGTGAACATGGAAGAACTTCTTACAGAAGTAATTTTCAGTGTTAACAAACTGGGCAGGAGCATTGTGAATCATGTGTCAAGATTTAGTTCCGTGATATTGGTAGAGTGGATTTAGCTATTTTGGGCTTTCCAGGCTGTAAGTTCACTCTTGTGCTCTCAGTAATGCTGTTGTAGTCAGAGAGCTTTATTAATAATGCTTAAACAAATTACTGTTGTTGTCCTCCAATAAAACTTTATTATTTAAAAAAGGCAGTGGGCCAGATCTCATAGGCTTTAATATTCGATACATCTCTGTTTAATATCTGTTTATCCTTATTAGCACTTTCATGATAATTTTGTTTGAAGTTTTTTGTCTTATTTTTTAAGCAAATGACACTCTAATAGGTATACTTTAAAACCAGTGCTTCCAAAACCATGGTAAAAGTAAAGGATCTTTTTTTTTCTTTAAAGACCAGTATGCTGTGTATCAATACTCTTACAAAATATGATAAAAAAAGTCTGAGAAATGCCAGATTGTTATAAAAGCTTCCAGTGTTTACTCTTTTTGTATTTACCTGGTTACATATCAGTAGCAGAGAAGTCATAAACAGGCACAGGTTTTTGGACAACACTTTTGAGTAACACTGCCGTAAACAATATTATATTAATGTATTTCCTGCCTGTCCAGTTTAGATTAGAAAGGATCAAATTTGCTATAAATCATTGCAATTTTCCATAAAGACATTTTTTCAAATAAATGTCCAGTAGTATGCTTAGAGAGTTAATGAAGCTTTAAAAAGAAATCCCTATCCTATTCCTACCATTAGTATTTTAAAGAAGGGAACTCCCCAAGTCTGTATGACATGTGTTGATACAGTTGCTGTTTTTAGCAATTGCATAAGAAGAGACAATATGAATAGTTTGAGAATTCTGTCAGATGCTTTTGGAATATTATATTATAGCTTATATCATGGGTCTACACTTCTGATTTTAAGAGAATAGAAAGGAGAAAAGTGTTAGCCCAGTTACCAAATACTACCTATGTTCTAATGTTGACAGTTTAAAATTGGGGACTGAATCATCTTAATTTCTCTAGGCTGCAAATGTATGCTACTGCAGTTGCTTAATGAACTTTTTCCTGGTTTAATTTTTTTTACATCACCAGGCTGATACCACAATTCATTTTTGCTCTGATTTTGCTACTGTATCATTTGTTCCTGGGCAGTAAAAACAGAAGAAAACTTAACTCACGGGTACTGTCTGCCGTAGTATACAAAGAACTCTGATTCATAATGGAGATATGAAACATTAATTTGTGTGTTTGAGAGGGATAGAACACACATAGCATCTTTTCATCCTTGAGTGAGTCTTCTAAACAGACTCATTCTTCTGTTTCTTAATCTTTAGATTGAGATTCTTTAATCTTTAGATTAAAACTGGAATTTAAATACACTAAAGTAGGTCTTGGTGGTTTTGTTATTTGTGTAGTGGAAGATTAAAGGATAAAAATATGAAAAATTGTATAGAACTAGGAAATTTTGTTTTAACTGAAAGATAATTTCCTTAAGTTAGATATTAGATTATTTGTAATTTAAGATAACTTTCATCCATTTTAAAAGGGGTTGTTTTAAACTGATGTTTAACTGTATTTTCAACTTTTATTTATTACTTTCTCTAAGAAAAACAAAATGTAGCCATCAGGTTCTTACCTTCTATCTCCTGTGTTGCTGACTTTAGCATAGATAACACCACAAAACACCTCTGTTACTATTCTTTATAAATTTCTTTTTTACTCAAACCAGGTGGTCATGAAAATTTTGCTAAAATGATCGATGAAGCAGAAGTACTGGAGTTTCCAATGGTAGTGAAGAATACGCGGGGTCATAGAGGTGCGTATGAGTTGTCACTATGGCACATCATTTTGAAATTACTCTTGAGAATTAATAAGGGTGATGATACAAAATAGATTTTTTCTTAATCTGATCAATGCTCTTATTATTTTATTTGTATTTCCTCACGGTTATTGACTAGACAATAGCCTTATCAGTTGAAATGTATAGCTCTTTGGGGCACCTCGCTGGCTCAGTTATGTGATCAACTTTGACTCAGGTCATGATCTCACAGTTTGTGAGTTTGAGCCCCGTATTGGGCTGTGTGCTGACATCTCGGAGCCTGGAGCCTGCTTTGGATTCTGTCTCTCTCCCTCTCTCTCACTGCCCTGTTCTCACTCTGTCTCTCTCTCAAAAATAAACATTAAAAAAATTAAATAAATAGCCACTTCCTTTGACATAAAAATTGACAAATAGAGCAGTGGAATGGACTAGTGAACTTGGAAATAAAACTAGGTATATAGTAACATACTGCCCTTTTACCCTATGCAAATTTTGTATATATTGTGTAATAATATATAAGACATGGTCTTTTAAATTTTTTTTTTTGTTTATTTATTTTCAGAGAGAGAGAGACAGAGCAGGGGAGGGGCAGGAAGAGAGAGAATCCCAAGCAGGGCTCTGCACTGTCAGCACAGAGCCCGATGTGGGGCTCAAACCCATGAACTGTGAGATCATGACATGAGCTGAAACCAAGAGTTGACACTTAACCAACTGAGCCACCCAGATATCCCTATAAAACATGGTTTTTCTCAGAAGGAAATGTTTTGCTAATAAACGAGGCTGGCATTATTGGCTCACATGGAGGAATATAAACCTTGGACCTCTACTTCACAACATCTACTGAAATAAATTCTAGGTTACTGTAGGAATTAAGGGAGTGGTAGGAGATTATTAACTTTATCTTAAATACATTTTTGCATTGTTTCAATAACTACCATAACTGTTACTTTGGTTAAAAATTAATAGATTCTGAAAGAGCAGGTTGGGACCCAAGAAGATGCAGGTAATACATATCAACTGTTCGCAGTTTAATGACTTACATGTGTTATTTATTCTTTTTCAATCATAGGCAAAGCTGTTTTCTTGGCTCGAGATAAGCACCATTTGGCTGATCTAAGCCATCTTATTCGCCATGAAGCTCCATACCTGTTCCAGAAGTACGTTAAAGAGTCTCATGGACGGGATGTGCGTGTCATTGTTGTGGGAGGCCGTGTGGTTGGCACCATGTTACGTTGTTCAACGGATGGAAGGATGCAAAGTAACTGCTCACTAGGTAAAAACAATGCATGTGTCTTTCTAGTATATATAATATTATTACAGCTTGTCCAGCGAGTGTTCATATATAATTACAGATCTTTTTACTTAGTAAGTTGAAAAATATTATCTTTCACCTTTCACATATAACTATGATCAGTAGCCGTACCTTGAATATAGTAAATATACTTTTGAGTTGTTTTTCTAGTAGTAAAATTGGATTTGTCCGAGTCATAAATTTTGAGATCTTCCTGCTGAAGTGCCTCAGAGTTTAGTCTGAGCTTTTTCTTCTTTAATGTTTATTTCACTTTCTTATACTTCACTTTCTTAGTCATCCGATCTGGCTCATGGTTTTAAATACCATGTATGTGTTGTGATTTTCACATTTATATCTGTAATTTAGGCTTTCTTCCTGAACTCCAGGTACATATAAATAACTGCCTACTCAGTAGTATCTCCATGTAGTTGTCCAACAGACATTTTAATCTTGACCCAAACTGGTCAAATATTTATTGTTAAAGAATGATGGACATACTGATTTTAGGTGTACAACCCAGGGATTTAGGTGTACAGCCCAGTGCTTTGTCCCCATATGTTATTATAATGTTATTGACTATATTCCTTTTGCTATACTTTTCATCTTCATGACTTGTTTATTTTGTAACTGGAAGTTGTACCACTTCATCCCCTTCACCTGTTTTATCCCCCTTCATCCTCTCCCCTCTGGTAACCAGATTGTTTAGAGGCCTTTTTAATATGAGCATTCTCTTATATGCAGTTTTAACAGTAATGCCAACTACTATCTCTTCAGTGCTGGTGCAGTAGTCAGTGCTTTATGACTATTAACTTCTTTAGATATTGCTAGGTATTGTTAGTATTCCCATTTTACAGATGAGGAGGGCCCAGAACAGTAAGTAACTTGCTCAAGATAACAGATCTAATAATGGTGCCGCCAGGATGCAAATATACTGTTTGGCTCCAGAGTTGTCCTCTTAACCACTCTTGAATATGTTGATTTCCAAAATTGGAAAATTACATGGAAGCTATGCAGATATCTAGATTTTCAAGTACATGACATGAATTTAATCATTTTTTAAAACTGTTAAGCTCTGTCCCTTCATATTCTTGATGTTTTTTTAACTGTAATATGATCTCAGGGGCGCCTAAGTGGTTCAGTTGGTTTAAGTGTCTGACTTGATTTCGGCCCAGGTCGTGATCTCAGGGTTCATGAGGTTGAGCCCCACGTTGGACTTTTCTGCTGACAGAGCAGAGCCTACTTGGGATTCTCTCTCTGCCCGCCCCCCACTCGCGTTCACTCACACACTCTGTCTCAAAAAAGTAATTAAAAAACCATTACACAATATCTCAGTTAAGTGAAGTTACATACATATATCTTAGATAATTATGGTTATTCCTGGAAATAAGCTTTCAAGCTATTTTTTTCAAAGACTGTTTTGGTTTTTCCGTAATGAATAGTTTTTGTTGACTGTAAAACATTTTATTGATTGATTGATTTTTTTTAAAGATTTTGTTTTTTGGAAGGCGCCTGGGTGGCTCAGTCGGTTAAGCGTACAACTTTGGTTCAGGTCGTAATCTCACAGTTTGAGAGTTCGAGCCCTAAGTTGGACTCTGTGCTGACAGCATGAAGCCTGGACCCTGCTTGGGATTCTGTGTCTCCCTTTCTCTGCCCCTCACCTGCTCATACTCTATCTCTCAAAAAGGAAATAAACATTTAGATTTTATTTATTTATTTTTTTTAAGTAATCTCTGCACCCAGTGTCAGGCTTGAATTCACAACCCCGAGTTCAAGAGTCACATGGTCTGCCAACTGAGCCAGCCAAGCACCCCCCGTTTTTTAAAGTTTCTTGATCATTTTTTTGGTTACCGTAGTGGCTCAGTTCGTTAAATGTCTCTCTCTCTCTTTTTAAAAAATTTATTTATTTTTGAGAGAGAGAAGAGTGCGAATGGGGGAGGGGCAAAGAGAGAGAGACGGAACCTGAGGCAGGGTACAGGCTCCATGGTGTCAGCACAGAGCCCCACACAGGGCTCAGACTCACGAGGCATAAGATCATGACCTGAACCTAAGTCGGACTCTTAACTGACTGATCTACCCTGGGGCCCCAAGCGTCTAACTCTTGATTTCAGCTCAGGTTATGATCTCATGGTTCATGGGATGGAGCCCCTGGTCTCACACTGCACTAACAGTGTGGAGCCTGCTTGGGATTCCCTCTTTCCCCTTCTCTATGCTCCTCTCCTGCTTGCATGCACTTGCTGTCACTCTCTGTCCCAAAATAAATGAAAAAACTTCAAACAAACCAAAACTTCTTGATCATTTTTGATCAAGGTTATATAACATTTTGGTTTTATTTGATGTATTGGGGAATTTTCAGTCTTATCTTCTGGCACTCTATAGGTAAAGTAACATCAGAATAAAGGATAGCTAAACAAAACTCCACTTTGAACCTATCTGGTCCTAGTTCTTTTTGTAGTAGTAGCGCTTTTATCACCTTTCCGATCTCTTCCATAATAATAATTGGCCTGTTTAAGTTTGCTGCTGCTTGAAGCAGTGTTGGTAATTTATCATTTGCTTAGAAATTTTCCATTTGTTTTAGGTTTCAGATTTTTTTGCCAGGTTCTTTAGATGATTGCTTGTGCTTATTTGAATCTCTCCTTTGTCTGCAATTTTGTCTTTGGTATCATTCATAATCTTGTCAAAGTAACATTTGGATTTTTTTGTCCTTTCTATTTTTCTATTCTATTCATTCAACTTTCTGTCTTTACTGAATCTCTCTTCTTAGTTTCTTACTTTATAAGTAATTTCTTCTTGCTAATTCAAAATAAAAGTTTTGGTATGAAGTGATTTTATACATGTTTTCATTTCCCTGTAATTTAGGGGATCAGTGTTGCAGTTTCTAAGTCCTTAATAAATCTTTTGGTTACTTAAATCATTAATTTATAATTTCTGTTTTTCTTGGGTTATTGTCAGAGAATGTTGCCTGTAAAAAGTGTTTTTAAATTTGTTAAGGTTTTTTTGTTTGTTTCCTGGGACAAGCACATGATTATTTGTCAGTATTTGATAAAGGAAAAAATGTGTATATTGGTATATACTATATTCAAGAGATATAAGGCTATGAAGTCAAGTTTGTTTTTGCCTTTGTCCCTTATCTCTTTGTCCATTCCTTTAGTTTTCAAAAAATGTTTTCATTTAATACAGCCTATAATTAAATTTTGTCTTTCATTCCGGTCTGACTAGTTTCCACTTTTTCCATGGGAAATTTCAGTTTGTTTTTAATGTTATTGCTCATACAGTTTATTTAATTCCTTCAGTTTGATTTTGTGTTTATTATTTAAATTGCTTCTTCCTCTTTTTTCTTTTCCAACTTCTGTGGTTTTGTAAGGTACCATTAATTCCATTTCCACCCTTGTTCCCAAACTCAGTCAATGTGGATGCTCATCCATGGTTTTACATTCCATTAACGGTTAACGTCTGTGTCCCTGTGTTCAAATCAGACATACATTTTCTGCTATTTGGAAGATAACAGTTTTGTCTACTTTGTTTTCTATTCTTCTCTGCCTTCGTAAAAATATAAAGTCTGTGGTGTACCTTCACCTCTATCCGTATTATTGCAAGTAAGATAGGTTTCTGTGGAAGCTGAATGTCGTCTTCAGAAAAAAATTGCATATGGCACCTTTGCTTTCACTACTGATTTAAAAGAGCGTGTTGTGAGATTGAGCCCTGAGCGCTGAGTGTGGAGCCTGTTTAAGATTCTCTGTCTCTGGGGTGCCTGGAGGGCTCAGTCAGTTAAGCATCCACCTTCAGTTCAGGTCGTGATCTCGAGTTTCATGAGCTCAAGCCTCATGTTGGGCTCTGTGCTGAGAGCTCAGAGCCTGGAGCTTGCTTCTGATTCTGTGTTTCCCTCTCTGCCTCTCCTCCACGCATGCTCTGTCTCTCTCTCAAAAATAAATTAGAAAAAAAAACTAAAAATGGTGTTTTTACTCCAAAAATGTATCATTTTGGCAACTTATTTTGTTTCTTTTTTTGCCAGGTGGTGTGGGGATGATGTGCTCCTTGAGTGAACAAGGGAAGCAGCTAGCTATCCAGGTGTCTAATATCCTGGGGATGGATGTGTGTGGCATTGACCTATTGATGAAAGATGACGGCTCCTTCTGTGTCTGCGAGGCCAATGCAAATGTAGGTTTCATCGCCTTTGATAAGGCTTGTAATCTAGATGTAGCTGGTATCATAGCGGACTATGCCGCCTCCCTCCTGCCCTCTGGCCGGCTCACCCGGCGTATGTCCCTGCTCTCCGTGGTGTCCACGGCCAGTGAGACTAGTGAGCCGGAGCTGGGTCCCCCAGCCAGCACTGCTGTCGACAACATGAGCGCAAGTTCCAGCTCTGTTGACAGCGACCCTGAAAGCACGGAGCGAGAGCTACTCACCAAGCTCCCAGGGGGCCTATTCAACATGAACCAGCTGCTAGCCAATGAAATCAAACTCCTGGTGGAGTGACTCCACCGGTAAATAATTAACCAACAAAACCCTTGTAAAACTCACTTTCTTTTTCTTCTTTTTTTCCCCTTTCTTTCTTTCCTTTTTTTTTTTTTTTTTAAACCAACTTGCAATGCTGTTCATGGAAGGTACTCAGGAAGATGAGAAAATTGAGTAGGATTAGTTAGGAGAGAAGACAGGGGAGAGAGATAGACCTCTGCTATTAAGATGTTACTGACTTTTGTTTACGGATAGTGCAGATAGGCAGAAGAGGTGAGATACAGAAACACATCAGGCTCTTATAGTTAACCTTTTAATCACTCAAAAATGTGTATGCTCTCAGACCATCAAGAACACACAGTTTTTTTTCATGGTCCCTTGCTTTTGCTTTTGTATAGTTGCTACAAAATTGAGAGTAGGATAACTTCACATTGTGTTGCAAAGATTTGTGATGAGCGAGGAAAATAATCTACCTAAATTATAGGATTTTTTTTATACAAGTCTGAAAATTCTGCCTTTACCATATTAACTAGCAACTTTATGTCCGTAGTTTATGAAATCTTGAAGAGCTATTTTGCTGGGATTTATAATTTTTGTGCTTCGGTTTTTCCCTTCATTTGGGTGGGAGGGCAGTATTAATATAACCCAATAAAGGTTTTTTCTAATGACAAATTGGCATTTTTGCATGATAAAAGGGAAATGAACAGTATTGCAATGTCTGGTACACAAGATGACATTTACTCCAATGTAGATAAAATTACACTAGTTTAAAATATGTGCATTGACTTGTATTTGTTAGTGTTTTAATCTTTTTTGAAAGATATATGCTCTGTTAATGTTGCAGTTTTTTTTAATACATGCTAGTCTAACATTCCCTGATCTATGCCTGCATCTTTAACAATGGCCAAAGTGAAGAAAGTGCTACCTTTTTTGTTAACAAGACACTGACTTGAAACATGTGCATTTAAAGCCTTTTATTTTTTCCTTTTTTTCTTTTGGTGGTTGGGCATTTAAAGTATAAGGACAAGGAAAAATATTTTTGGGGGGCAAATCAAGGGTCTATGAGTTCTTTAGTATAAAGCTGAAGTGATTTATAATACCAGCGTTATATATTTGCATTTTTCACATTTTAGGAGGGAGTATATATGTGTGTGTGTGCACGCATGCATGTGTATGTGTTTTGCTTTTTGTTTCACCAAACAATCAAAAAAGATAGATTCTAGAAAATGGAGCATGATGGGGAAACAGTTTTTACTTTAAAAAACAGATAAGTTGTTTTAATAACTATACTCCACTGGGGTAGAGGTACTCACTAAAGACATAAAGAGAATAGATGCTTCTTAGGCCTTTTTATGTATATGTATGTTGTTTGGTTTTTTCTTTGGTTCTAGACTGTTCGGTGTATGATTTATTCAAGGCTACATGCTTTTCTATGCTTCTGGCTGTGCATTTTCTCCTATTACATGTAGGTTTGAGGGTGGGGTGGACTGGACATTTTTGTTTGGGGACTTACTTAGCAGTATTAAGTCTCTTATAGCCCAACTCTGAAGCCTTCAATACTGTCCATTCTTTATATTCCTTTAATTTCTGAATTTATAAGATCCCCAAAATGGCATATAACACGAGCCTTTGAAACAGGGGTAAATCTATTTGAATAATGGGTTTGGAAGGTGTGTTAAGAAATGGAGATGCTCCAGAGCTCAACGTAATTTTTTTAAACAGCAAGTTCCATCTCACTACAATCCTCTGAAGCTTTTACCCGAGTCCTTTCTTGCCTCTCCAGTGCTTTTTTCCTTCAGATGGACCTTAAACATAATATCTTGGACACTACTAGAGAGACTTCGAGGCAATAATAAAAGATCAGTATTAACCAGCTCTAACAGAGGTTTGATCATGCTTGTACAGTTTTTCCCCGTTTTAAAAAGGAATGTAATAAAAGTTGTTTTTTTCCATAGAATTAAATAATATTAAAATTGAGTGAAAGGTTGATTGTTGACAAATAGAATAGTACCTCTAATCTGTGCAGTGTCTCATTTCACCTCAGAAAAAGATAATAAGAGGATTTTCTAATTTATTTTAGGATATTCTAATCTCCTATAAAAGAATTTGACTTGCATAGAGTTATTGTGGGCCTTACATACATATATAAGTACCTCTGTCTCATTAACAAAAAGAAATACATGGTACTTCTTTCACTGAATGACCATAGGAGGATGCATAATATTTGGGATAGAGAGATAAATGAGGGAGAAAGAACTGCTTAATTAAGTCATTATTCATATGTTTGTGTAGAGACCATCTGGTTGTCACATAAATTATGACACATTAAATAGTTACATATAACATGTATATAGATTTATGAATTTTATAACATAAATAGAACACCCTCTCTATTTGATGAAAAACTCAGGGTTTGTGTTGGGTTGGATAAGGCACTAGGAAAAATGTAGATAGACTTTAAAATTTTTTTACCAAACTAACCAACTATCATAAGAATTATCTGAGATTATTTCACCTTTAGTTTTATTCACTACTGATTGATCTTTTGTGCATTCACAGTATATTAAAACATAGCTTTACCAACCTATTTCTGGATCATACACTCACATATTAAAAGGAAAAGGGTAGGAATGGTCATCTTAGACTTTAAAACATGGGTATCTTCTTGAACTCACTCAAAAATTAAGGTAAAGAATATGAACAGATCATTCTGGAAGAACCCAAATGAAACATCCCAGATATTGAAGTGAAAGTTAAATATATTTTCTTATTGTTTAACAACTTTTGTATTATCATTGCTATTATGAGAGGTAAAAATGTATATTTATCAAATATGTATAAGTCTTATCATGCCCAAATCTGAATTATTGTAAAATTGTGTATTGTTAAAATTGTAATTCTTAATTGTATTTTAAAAGTAATTCTGATATTGTTTTTATGTTACCTGTGATGAAAACTGGACTATGCACACACACACACACACATACACAAATATGAACGATTCCATTTAAAATTTTTAATAGTTTTTTTTCTTTTTTTGGTGCCTAATAATTGATTGGTCATTTCTGCTGGCTTTTACTCCACTGAACTTTGAAATCTTTCTGTATATGCTATCAATAAGAAAATATGCTGGAACATTAGAAAAATCCATCAAGAGACTTGCTTTCATCAAGCACTTTATCAGACTTTTGAGAAGGTATCGAAGGCATTGAAAGAAGTAATTGACTTTCAAAATCATCTCTTCTTTTTCTCAAGAGGAAAACGATGGAAAAACAAAATCTCTTCATTCAGTGAATCCCCAGTTTGGGGTCTGGGGAGCTTAGAGACGTTGTGAAATCCAATCTTGTGTTACATTTTTCTCCTGGCTCACTCTTTTTGAGAAGGTTTATGGGCTATATGGCTGGTGAGACACGATCCCCTCCTAAGAAAATGTAGGTGCTCAGACAGGTAACCTCTGCTGCTACTGTTTTTATTTGTTTGTTTGTTTGTTTAATTTCATTTAAAATTTGTTTTTGTTGTATTAGGATATCTTAAAATGTAATATATTGCAGGATTTATAACCAGGTTCACTGCTTTCTTTCTTTTTTTTTTCTTAAAAAAAAAAACAAAACAAAGTTTCATTTAAGATACATTTAGGCGCCTTTGAAGCTTGGATTTTGGAATGTTTCAGTAGTGGACAGAAATCTGCTGTTGGAATCTTCTAGTCTTCCAGGTTTAATTTGAAATGTTTTTAGTTTTGTTTTGGATTTTTGTGTGGTATTTTATTTCCTTTATCAGTGCCCTTTTGCCATGCTGTTTTGGGGTGGCTGCCTAACTCTAGTGAAAGTTCTTTCTATATTAACGAAAGTTTGGTGTTTTAAATTCCTTAATGTTTTGCATTTTTAAAAATTGTTTTTAAAGAAATATTCTAACTGCTTGCACTGTTACTGTTCTTTGCCAGCCTTTTCAGGAGCCAAAAAAACAAAAACAAACAAACAAAAAAATACCCAGAGAAAAAACTTTCCTTCTTCCCCCTTCCTGATGATGAGTGAGAAGTATTGAGAACTTTCGGGGTCAGTGCCCTTCTAAACTCCCCTTCCCCCAATAATGCAGCTGTATAATGAATGGTAAATGCAGCGGTTTGGATTCAGGCACAGCCCCAGCCTGCTTGCAGGTAATTTGACTCTCCTTTCTTTCCATCGCAAGGCTAACCTTACTTTCTTTTTAAAAAATTTTCTTTCTTTATGTACTTTAACGGCAACTGTGGGTTTGTAAAAACTCTTGTTTAAAAAAAAGAAAACGCATATCTAACAGATAATTTGATTAAAGAAGAACTTTTGGGGGTAAAGTTTGAGTTGGTTGGGATGAACTCAGGACTTTGGGGATTTACTTTAGCCATTTAGATAACTCCATTCCTTGCATATATGTCTATAATTAAGTATTTCAGAGTGTGACTTTTTTGGCTTTGTTTTTGTTTTGGGTTTGTTTGTTTCTTCCATTGTGCTACTCTGGCTTAAGCTTTTTCAGGGGTTGGTGTTCCGAATACAGTGAGCTCACAGTATAAAGACATCAATTAGGAGTTGCCAGGTATGGAAAACTAGAGTTTTGAAAAGGTAAAATTAGGTTCTAGGTTATATATATGGTAAAAACTCATCATAGTCTTGAGTTGGTCTTAGTGCTTCTCTTTCTGTGACATCATTATAAAAGTGAAAAGGAATGATGAGACAAAGATAATAGAAAGCATTTCAGTTATTTAAGGAACAGTGTGACTCAGAACTAATCATTTTAGCATTTCTAAGATGCTAGTTCTAACGAAGATAGATGTGAGCAGCTTGAGGTTATCATAAAGGTTTAAACAGTAAAAAATTACAGATTTGCAAAGATCGGAGGGCATTTCTGAAGCACAAATCATTAAGCACATTAACCAAGGCTATAAAACAAACTTAGTGGCAGGAATAGGAGTTATCCATTTTAATAGCCTTCCCATTAGCTAATGTAGTAGCCTCTTCTCTGTCTACCCCAGTCCACCTACCCTTTCCTCCTTTCTCCTGTCTTTCCTAAAGTTTTAGTTCTAATATGAGTTATTATCATTGGGGAGAAAAATCCTCTTTCTACTAGACAGCGGTCAGGAACTTTTCAAGATATACTTCTGCGTAATTTTATTCTGTGGCTTTAGACGTATATCCTCCGAGGCTTTAAGTTCACTAGTTAGCTAATAGGAAAATCCTGGCTTGTAATGCATTCTACAGCTGAAGGCATAAAATAAATCATTAACCTGTTTTGTGCTTCAGTTCACCCATAACCAGATAGGACCAGTCTCTCCCCTAAACATCTTAAGAGGAAAGTATTTACCTGTTGAACTGAAATTTACTAACAATGGAATCCCAGCTGCCTCCTGCAGGAATTTGTGATATATACTTAAAAAGGCTTGTACCAGAGAACTTTGTTCTCTTGATAGAAGAATGGCCAGCATTAGAATGTGTGGACTGTGTGATTGCATGGGACGTGGAGAATTTAACAGTCTCCATTCTGTTATCCCCATGAAGATCACTGACTTGTTAAGAATGATCTTGCTTTCAGATTTCACTATATACAAACTTACTAGCTGGGCCTTATATAGCGTATATACCTGGCTGCTGTTGTGGGGTTTGGGAACATGAGGGGTGGGGTGAATTGTTGTTGTTTTAGGTTTCAGTCAGACAGACATCACTGTGCCCCAGTTCCCAGAAGCACAGCAGGCCTCTAGGAGCATCCGTGGGAACGGCGCAGTCCTGACATCACCAACTCTCCTGCTCAGGCTCATCCCATATACAGAGGTCAAAGGGTGGGGTTTGAGATCGGGGGAAGGAATGAGAAAGTAGAAACAATGTTGCTGCAGTGCCACTGTTGACTAGCCTTTGGTGCTTATGTCTGTTTGTTTTATTTTTTATGTTGGCAAAACTGTATTTTGGGGTAAAGGTAGTGGGAGGGTGGAACAAAAACAAGCCATTAATTACTGTTATTACTGTTCATTATTGGATACTGTTCTTTAGTAGCTAATGCAGAATAAACTTTTAACCTAGACCCTCAGTGACAAAAAGAATGGGAATAGAAATGATATTCAGGAATTTAACAAACAGAAAACATTTATGTTGTGTTAGTTTCCAGTTCTACAACTGCTATTACATTTGTCACTCTGTCTCCCTTTTTTGGCCTAATTTTTTGTGTATGTATAGAGTTTGAGGAAATGTGCATTTGTGATTAGTCCTTTTAAAAGGACTTAATGAATTTATTACTCTTTTGCAAAAGATATACCCAGTGCTTATATGGGCATACAAATGCTACCCTATTTTAAATGTAGGTGGCGTATGTGTTCGTGTTTTAATGTATTCAGAGCCATTGGGCAATAAGCAGTCCAGAACATTGAAAACTCATGCAGGTAAAGCACCTAACACCTTTAGTTTCTAGAATTACTTTAAAAAACGCCTTTATTGCTGCATCTTCCACAGTTCTTTTGAAAGTTTCTGAACTTAAAATTTGTAGGAGCTGTAAACTACCTAGTTAAAATTTTAAGTTGCATACTTATTCATAAGATTGTAGAGATAGGTGAGGAAGTTAAGTGTAACAAAAGAAATGGCTCTTGAGATGGCAGCTGCCGAGCATCTAAATCTTTCCACTTAAAAAGAATTCCCAGCTTAGCATGAATATTGATCATACTTGTTTGATTTTCTGTGATTGGGACTTTTGTTGTTTTGACTTTGGTGGGGAGGACTTGGGGGAACAGTGAGGAAGCTTGTGCACATGTGAAAATATGAAATGTTAAAGGAAGTTTTCAATTTAATCTGAATAGTAAGCAGGAACTTTTTCTATATACCCTTCTGCTGCAGCAGAGAAATAAACTGGTAGGTGGCAGCAGAAGAAGGAATTCTTCAGATTGATGGCTACTGAAAGAATCTCCATAGGACAAGAGATAGAGCGTAACATATCAATTGAAGCAAAGGGGGCAAATAATGGAAACAGGACAAAAATTTTTGGATTTTCACTCTGAATGGTAAGTTATTTTCAACTAAGAATGTGTTTTTAGTCTGATAGTGGGATAGTGGTGTTATATGCCATTGTAGTATGTAATCATAAATGGCCCTGTAGGCCTTTGCCTTAGGATAAATTTGGCCTAACTAGGGTCCTATCACTTTTTACTTCGGGGGGAAAAAAAATTAGGGCACCTGGGTGGTTCAGTCGGTTGAGTGTCTGACTCTTGACTTCAGCTCAGGTCACGATCTCACCATTTGTGAGATTGATCACCACGCTGGCCTCCTCACTGACAGCCCAGAGCCTGCTTGAGATTGGTCCTCTCTCCTCTCTCTCTGACCTCCCCTGCTCACATGCTCGCTCATGCTCTCTCTCTCTCTCTCTCTCTTGCTCTCTCTCTCAAAAATAAATAAATAAACATTAAAAAAATAGCAATGTGTAAAATTAGGGGTCTCTCCCCAGTATGTTGATATATATATGACCTTTTCCCCAGCTTTATTGAGGTATAATTGACAAAATTGTGTTTTTAAAGCATACAATGTGATAATTTGATAGGTATATACATTGTAAAATTCTCTCTCATCAAATTATCAACACATCCACTATGTGAACCTTAAAGATGGTAAAAATTACGCATCTCACAGTGAGTCAGATTTTTAGAAAATCTGTAAGATAAGTGAAATACACATTGTTAGCCATTTTATAGAAAAAAAAGCCTGTCCTCTTTTTAGTGGCACATTGGGGGGATAGCAATAAAAATATGTAATTTGGTGGGGCACCGGGGTGGCTCAGTCGGTTAGGCGTCCAACTTTAGCTCAGGTCATGATCTCGCGGTCCGTGAGTTCGAGCCCCACGTTGGGATCTGTGCTGACAGCTCAGAGCCTAGAGCCTGCTTCAGATTCCTCCCCCTCCCCCCTTCCCCTCTCCTGTTCACACTCTGTCTCTAAAAAATAAAAAAAATGTAATTTGAAAAACTTAGGGGGTAAAAATGATCTTTTCTTCAACTAGCTATCCCCTATCTAGTCCCATTTCCTTGTTACTGTGTCTGCCCGTCAGTTCCATTCTGTTCACTTTTCTTTCTGGCCTTACTGTCTCTGCTCTTACTTTCTTCCATTTCTTTAGTCGTGCTTCTGCCTCCCTGTCTTTGTAACTCTTCCTCGCCTTTGTCTCCCTGTATGCCTCTCCCTTTCTTTCATTCATTCCCTCAGAATTTCACTTTTCCATTGTTGCCATTTTTCATCTCTGCCTGCCTGCTTTTCTGTATGTGTGTCTCCCCCTTTTCATTTGCATTCTCTGTATTGCGTCTGTATCTGTATCTGCTCGGGTAAACAGCTTTATTTTCTTTGCATCAATAACTGTCTTAAGACATGTTAATCAGAGTATCAACAGTGTGATTATTTTAGAAGTTGGTGAGGCTGAATAGAAGAAATTGAGGTTTTAAGTCCCAAGAGTTAAGAATTGAAATTTATAATGAGATGCAGGTCTCTTTACTCAGCTACATGTTTATTTTAACTATAATGTCTTTATTGTTGCTGGAAACCAAGCTGTTTTATGAGCACTTGGACAGAAGAAAAGTCCTATGGTTCTTAATTTCATCTAGACTTTTAACTTCAAATTGTCCCTGATTTTTTAAAGTTTCTAATGAAATTAGAAAATGAGCAAAGCAGTCATTACTTTGTAGACATTTACCAGAGAAAATAAAAAATTTATTGATGTAATTGGCATATAACATTATACTAGTGTTACAGGTACAATACAGTGACTCGATATTTATATACATTGGTAAATCATCACAGTAAGTCTAGGTAACATGCATCACTGTACATAATTACAGAATTTTTTTTCTTGGGATGAGGACTCTTAAGATCTACTCTCAGCAACTTTTAAATATGCAATTTTAGTACTTTATAACCAGAGAGAAAATAAAATTTTAGCCTTTAAGATAAAAGTTAATAGCAATTGAGCTAAATCTTTTCTAAGATATACATGTGAAGATTTTAGAAGTGTTAATTAACTTTCTTAAAGTAGTGCACAAATACCTGTTTTCAAATTTTATAGACAGTGAAAACAGGGTATCCAGAGGAGAAATTATTATTTAAAGAAAAGGAGTCCTAAATAAATGAAAGAATGAATGAATAGATAGATAGATGGAGTCCTGCTTCCTATTAATGTATGTAATAACAGATTGAACTACCAGCATACAAGGGCCTGCCATAGAAGTTTAGAATTTCTAAGCTGGCAAGCTTGGAGGCTATATATTGTAATCTTGAATATGCTAGTAAGGAAACTAAGGTTCAGAGAAGTTATTAAATTTCCCAAGATTATAGAACCGGAATAAGGACCCAAATCTCCTACCTGCTAATAAAGTGCTCATTTTATCATGATCTTTGAAAGTCTGTTGTAGTCGCTGAAGAAATGAAATGTTCTGCAGTGAGAGCTGTGATACACCAATGGAAAGTTATCACTGTTTGTGCTTGTGGTTATCTTGTGGGGAGTCCCTTCAAATGAAGGATATGAAGGTTAGCTGTGGGTGGCTATTTTAAATGGCTTATATGTAAAATTAACGATTACATCGTTTACAGGGTTTGGTGATGATGTCCCTTATTAAGATAAGACACAAAGAGGTCTTCAGATTCTTTGCAATTTCTGGTTAAGGGAGAACAGAATGGATTCCTTAGACCTAGTATAACATTAATCTTCTACCTGTCTTCTTGCCTGCCTTGCATTCCTATTCTGGAAAATGAATCAGTCTACAACAAAAACTTTATATTGTTCTGAAATTCCTTATTTTCTAGCAGATTATTAGACTAGCAATGGGGCAAGTGGATGGTTAAACGGGATGATTGCGTATGCATGGATGAATGGTGACATGAAGCTAGAATAACCGATACCATTGACTAAATAAATATATGGCAACTTAAAAAAAATTTTTTTTTAATGTTTTATTTATTTTGGGGAGAGAGAGAAAGAGACAGAACGTGAGTGGGGGAGGGGCAGAGAGAGATGGAGACACAGAATCCGAAGCAGGCTCCAGGCTCTGAGCTGTCAGCACAGAGCCTGATGTAATGTTCGAACTCATGAACTACTAGATCATGACCTGAGCCACAGTCAGACGCTTAACCGTCTGAACCACCCAGGCGCCCCAAATATGTGGCATCCTTTTGTTCCTTTTTTTTAAAGAAACAGTGTAAAAAGAAGTCACCTTCTATTAAAAAAGATCATTTATTCTAATGCTGAATGACATTATGTATACTTATATGGAACACAAGAATATACCACCTCAATTAATAGGGCTAGAATTTGTATGTCTTTTCAAACAGTTTTTGTCTTCATCTTGAATTCTGGTTCCTATAGAGATGGCCAACTTGAATTTTAATTAGAATCAAAATTTATTGTTCATTGTCTAATTTGTTGAAAATGTAACTGAGCTCTTGGCTGGCTCAGTCAGTAGAGCCTATGACTCTTGATCTCAGGGTCGTGAGTTCAAGCATTATGCTGGGTGTGGAGCCTACTTAAAATAAAAATTAAAAAAAGTAACCTAGGGTAATAGAGTAAGAATATAACATTTAAATTTAATTTTGTTCAGGCATTTTGGTATAATAATTTTGTTTTATTTTGTGTGATCTTGTGCAAGGATTATTCTTGTCTCAAGGTTTTCTTCTTGGTACAATTTTCCTGGCGACACTAAACCCCAGTTGTCTATATAATAGGATTGTTAAGGGATAATATTGCTGATACATCTTTATATGTCAGAATAACAGACTATACCTTAGTATATATCTTTTTCAACTGAGATCACAAAGGTAAAGTGTGGTAATCACAAAAAAGCTAGTTGTGCGTTTGTTTTTTGGTTTTTTTTGTTTTTGTTTTTTTGTAATCTAGACAGTTTGTAATATTTTGTCACATTAGTTAATTTTCAATATTTTCTTTTTCTCATATTAATTATAAAAACTGTTTAAATCTGTGGTTTAAGTGAGCTATATGTGTTTTTCCCCCTCTAGGTTCTTTTGAAGTAACCAGTGATCCTTTTTGCTTATCACTTCATTCACAGAATGGACGAAGATAGATTTGACTGTATGGTTTTTGAAATGGAGGATAGAAATACACAGGACAAGGAAGCAGTAGCTCTAACCTGTTTGATTCAATGTGTTTTCTAAAATAAAAACACCAGAACTGGGAATGAAATAGTATGGGGTGTGATTTGTTCTTTTGGCAGTCATTTCTGCCCACTCCATCTTGTATGAATTCACTTCAGTCCATATGGCTAGATTTGAAGTCTAGCTCCACATGTGTCATTCTTTTTATTCTTTTCTTCCGTATGCAAGATGAAACTCCTTTGTTTTTGACATACTGATCTTTCTATGATATGTTTTGAAATGATTACTCCCCTTGGTACATAGGCATTAAAATATGTATCGTTTTACTTATAAATATGTATTACGTGGATTTACCTCTGCCCCTTTCATCCCTCTTTATCTGTCTATGCTAAATAATTGTTTCTGTGTTTGTTTGTTTTTTAATCTCTGAAGAAATGCAGCCTTTTTTCTGTTTCATTCTGACAAGGCTCTGCACACACTCATCGCAGCATCACTCACTACGTTTTAATCTTCTTGTGACTAGAGATCATGTCTGACCTAATATATTTGAACTATATAAGATCTGATACATATATGTGCATACGGAGGCAGCCCTAGTACCTCAGACCAAACATATGGATATTCTTTGTTGTCAGGTGTCGATACAAATTCTAATCCCATTATTTACTGTTTACCTGGACTTTGGACAAGTCAGCCCCTTCAAGCCATAGGGGGGTATTTGTAAAAAAACGGAAACAATTGTACTTTACTAGATTAATGTGTAAGTATAGCTTTGCTACAATACATGTATAGTGCTTAGCACATAGTTGAATAATAAATACTAATTGTCCTTTAATTATATAAATTTTGGTTTTGGATATCTTATTCAAGAACTGCTGAATCTTTTCATCTCAGAATTAGAGTCCATAAAGTTTTCTTTGTTGATCATTTTCCAGTTTTCCTATTGAAGCTCCTTTCGCAAGATTTTGTGGTTGGAACATTGTGCACACATGTAGTATTTTTCCTAATCTGCACTGCTTATTCCTTGTCTCCACACTTCAGTGACTGATTTATATAAGATACCTTTTATCTCATATTTGCTCCAGTTTTTCCCTATCAGCTCATAACAAAAATACTTTTTCTTCTAACTCAGGAGAATGAAACAAGTGAGGAATAGGCATATGATGCACTGTAAGGAATCACTTAGGGTGGTATGACTTGTCCTCCCAGAAATGGTTTGAAGTGACTTAACAGACATATTAAAACAAAATGAGAAGATTGAGATAAAGCCAAAATAAAGGGCAAAAATTGGGTGAAACAGGGATTAAAATCATGCAAATGCATGCTATGAGGTCCTATACATTTACTTGGAAGTGGAACAAAATTGGCAGAAGAGCAGAATACGGTAATTAGAAGATTCATAGTAACCTTAAGATAGAAGCAAATTTATTGCACTGGAGAGGGATTATGTTCTGATCTTTGAGATAGCTCACAATGCAGATCAGTATCGTGATACTAAAATGCAATCCATTAAAGCCAGCACAGTAAGAAGTCCTCTTGATGGTTGGAGCTGATTCAATGATAAAAATCTAAATTTCCTCAAAATGACCTACAACCACCTATATCATAATCACTTGAATTACTTATTTAGAATATAGATTCTAGAGCCCTAGACCAAAAATCTGCTTTTTGACAAACTCAAGTGACTTACTCGCACCAATGTTTGAGAACCACTGCCCTAAATCTTGTCAGCACTGGTGTCTAAGAAAACAGCTCAGGGGGCACCTGGGTGGTTCAGTTGGTTAAGCCTCTGACTTCAGCTCAGGTCATGATCTCCCACCCAGTTCGTTGGTTCGAGCCCTGCGTCGGGCTCTGTGCCGACAGCTTGGAGCCTGGAGCCTGCTTCAGATTGTCTCTCTTTCTCTCTCTCTTCCTCTCTCAAAAATAAAACATTAAAAAAACAAAAAACGGATCAGAAACATACCTAAACTCTGTGTTCTGTGAAAGGACAAAGAGTAAATACTAGGCTTTACCACCTGCATATGGTCTCTGTTGCTTTTTAAAAAATATTTTCTTAACTCTTTAAAAACATGTTAGCTCATAGGTGATACAAAACAGGCTGACACCTACTCTAGAGGAATGGGTGGATTGAATGTACCTTAGGCAGTAAGAAATCAACGAAATAACAATTCTCTAAACTGGAGGCTTGTTAACGGTAGAGTTATTTGCTGTGGTAGGAGAACTGGTGTATTGAAATTCTGTGTAGTGAACCAAAAATGATGCTTTGGTAGTCAAGGAAGAGTTGATATCACCATGAAAGTTAGCTTAAGTAGAAATATCTGAACAGAAAGATGGGATTTATGTGACCAAAATGTGCTTTAGCACGGAGTCCTTCAAGTTTCTTAATACTTGAAGGTTCAGTAAATAAAGTTCAAATGCATGACCTTGATGGGTTGTTTAGTTTAATTTGTTTTTAGTTCCCCTGTACTCAGCTGCTAATTACTCAGGAAAAAAAAACAAAAACAAAAAAAAAACCCAACCTTTAAAAGTCAGGGCTTCATGAAGCAGGTTTTACAAGGGGCCACAAGAGTATTCAGCTATTGATACTTCATGACATCTAAAATTTGTGTAGTATAAATTTGAGAGACAACACGGATTAGGCCGTTGAGATCTGTGTTCCTGAAAGTTTTGTAGAGTCAAGAGATGCAGATGGTTTGGGATGATCTTCCCCACTTTTTTTTAACTTCCTGATTATCGTAATTTTAAAAGTTAAAGCATCCATGCTAGTGTCACTTTGCATCCTCCAGCAGGCAGACACCAAGATGGAGTTAGATGTGCTAGGGTGTTTTGAAGAAGATGCTAGTGAAGTGTGCAAGAGAGAGGGAACAGTAGACAGGAAAAGCCTTCAGACTGTGATGTGAGCCTGACGCGTGTGACAGAAGGAAGTGGAGTAGAAAGAGCATCAGGGGGTGCCTACATGGCTCAGTGGGTTAAGTGTCCAACTCTTGATTTTGGCTTAGGTTGTGATCTCACGGTTTGTGGGTTTGAGCCCCACATCGGGCTCTGCGCTGACAGCGTGGAGACTGCTTGGGATTCTCTCTCAAAATGAATAAACTTAAAAAAAAAAAACCCACACATTCTTCTAAAAAAAGACAATAAAAGCAACAGATTTTCTCTGAGAAAATCTCTGCCAGCCTGATGGAGGAATGTTAGAGCAGATTAGCCATTAGGGTAGTTCTGCATTGAGCCGGGAGCAGCCTGAGGAGAAACCATGGCCTCCATATGAATGCTGGGGCGGATCAGAAGGAGTTGCCGCTGGAGGCTGCTTGTAACAAGTTTTTTTCCAGCTTTACTGAGATATAATTGGCCAGTAACATTGTATTAGTTTAAGGTGTATAACAATGATTTGTTATGTACATATACTGTAGAATTATTACAGTAAGTTTGATTAACATCTGTCACCACAGTTATTTTTTTTTATGATGAGGTTTTCTTTTTTAATTTTTTAATGTTTACTCGTTTTTGAGAGACAAAGCGTGAGTGGGGGAGGGGCAGAGAGAGAAGGAAACACAAACTGAAGCAGGCTCCAGGCTCTGAGCTGTCTGCACAGCCCAACAAGGGGCTTAAACCCACAAACCATGAGTTCATGACCTGAGCTGAAGTTGGACTGAGCCACCCAGGCGCCCCTATGATGAGGTTTTTAAAGATCTACTCTCAGAAATTTACAGCATTGTTAACTGTCAACATGCTGTGCATTACATCCCCCAAACTCCTTTATCTTGTAACTGGAGGTTTGTACCTTTTGACTATCTTCACCCATCCTCCCCCTCCCCCACTGCAAACCTCCCTCTGACCAACATCAAATCTCATATTTTCTCCTGAATTTTTTTGTTTTTTAGATTACATATATAAGTGAGATCATTACAGTATATATCTTTTTCTCTCAGACTTTACTTCGCTTAGCATAATGCTCCCAACATCCATCCGTGTTGAGACAGATGGCAAGGTTTCTTTTTTTATGGATGAATAACATTCCATTGCATCTATATACCACATTATTTTTACCCATTCATTCACTGATGGACACTTTGTTTCCATACCATGGCTATTGTAAAGCTGCAGTGAACATGGGGTTGCACATGCTGGATCACATGGCAGTTCTATTTTTAATTTTTTGAGGGCCCTCCATAATGTTTTTCATAGTGGCTGTACCAATTTACTTTCCCACCAGCAGGGCACCAGGTTTTCCTTTTCTCCACATCCTTGCCAGCGTTTCTGTCTCTTTGATATTGGCCATTCTAATAGGTGTGAAGTGATAGCTCCATGTGGTTTTAATTCGCATTTCTCTGATGAATAGTGATGTTGCACTTTTTCATGTGCCTGTTGGCCATTTGTTGTCTTGTGTTTGGAAAAATTTATATTCAGTTCCTCTGTCCATTTTTGAATTGGGTTGTGTTGTTTTTGTTTGTCTTTGCTATTGACTTATATGAGTTCTTTATGTATTTTTTATATTAACTCCTTGTCAGATATATAACTTGCAGATATTTTCTATCGTTCCATAGGTTGCCTCTTCATTTTGTTGTCGGTTTCCTTTACTGTATAGATGCTTTTTAGTTTGATGTAGTCTCTTTGGTTTTGTTGCCTTTGCTTTTGGTGTGAAATCAAAAAAAATTATTGCCAAGACCATTGTCAAGGGCCTTACCCTCTGTTTTCTCCTAGGTGTTTTATGGTTTCAACTCTATGTTCACGTGTCTCATTTTTTTTTCTTTCATTGATTTTGAGTTAATTCTTGTATATGGTTTAAGGTAAGGGTTCAGTTTCATTCTTTTTTGCACGTGGTTGTCCAGTTTGCCACCGTTTCTTAGAATATCCTTTTCCCATTATATATTGTTGGCTCCATTTTAAATTAATTTACCATATTGACCATATATGTGTGAGTTTTTCTGGGCTCTGTATTCTGTTCCATTGATATATGTGTCTGATTTTATGCCAATATCATACTGTTGTGATTACTATAGCTTAGCAATATACTGTAGTTTGCAATCAGGAAGTGTGATGTCTCCAGCTTTGTTCTTTTTTTTTTTTTTTTTAATTTTTTTAATGTTTATTTTTGAGAGAGAGGGAAAGACAGAGCCTGAGTGGGGGAGGGACAGAGAGAGGGAGATAGAATCTGAAGCAGGCTCCTGGCTCTGAGCTGTCAGCACAGAGCCTGACGCAGGGCTGGAACTCACAGACCAAGAGATCATGACCTGAGCTGAAGTCAGATGCTGAACCAACTTAGCCACCCAGGTGCCCCATCCAGCTTTGCATCAGGTTTTCTTGAAGAGATCTGAGTGGCACACTGCTATGGCAACCACATTCATTCTACCTGTTATGCCAGTACAAATCTTCTCTATATACATTTCGGGAGCAGCTCCTGTACAGTTTTATGAGTTTGTTACATGAAAGCTCTGTTGTGTCTTTTTCGACCAATACACCTATAATACCATAGATCTGGCATATCATATGGTCCAAGTTGCAGGGTTACTTGTATCACAGCCTGAATCTTCTACAGATCCCCTTCCTGATACAGGCCCTATTCAAACTTGTTAGCCTTTTATGTCATCCAGTAGATGGACTGGAATAGTGTTTCTAGGTGGAATGTATTGCCTCCAGAATCTGGAGAGATCCACCGGGTACTGTGCTTGCTTCCTTGTAGCAAGTGATGCAAATGTAGCAGGCTTTTACTTTGTAGGGGTTGTTCATCATGCCCTTTACCCCTGGTCTCCTAAAAACTATAAGAATGGCAGACCCTCGGGGCGCCTGGGTGGCGCAGTCGGTTAGGCGTCCGACTTCAGCCAGGTCACGATCTCGCGGTCAGTGAGTTCGAGCCCCGTGTCGGGCTCTGGGCTGATGGCTCAGAGCCTGGAGCCTGTTTCCGATTCTGTGTCTCCCTCTCTCTCCGCCCCTCCCCCGTTCATGCTCTGTCGCTCTCTGTCCCAAAAATAAATTTAAAAAGTTGAAAAAAAAAATTAAAAAAAAAAAAAAAAAGAAAGAAGAATGGCAGACCCTCAAATCTTTATAGAGTTTATCTCCCACTCTCTAAAACGTATCTACACGAGGCCTTCTGTATGGTAAGCTAACTTTTGCTTATCTTGTCCAATCAGCATGTTGTCATTGATGTGCTATTCTATGGAATGTCCATATGACCTAAAATTTAGATTATGTCATCAAAGGTACAGTGGTTAACCTATCCCTGGAGCAGAACTAAGTGAATATTTTCCATTCCGTGTGGATGCAAATGATTTCTGGTCCTCATCTGATCGAGATAGAAAAGAAAACATTTTTATTTTTTAACGTGTTATTCATTTTCTGAGAGAGAGAGCGAGTGGGGGAGGGGCAGAGAGAGAGATGGAGACACAGAATCTGAAGTAGGCTCCACGGCCCACAGCCTGATGTGGGGCTTGAACTTGCGAACCACGAGATTGTGACCTGAGCTGTAGTCAGACGTTTAACTGACTGAGCCACCCAGGCGCTCCAGGAAAAAGATTTTTGAATTGCCAGATCAATGGCTGTATATGATGTACCTGAGATCTAATACCTCTGCTGTATGTAGTCACCGGCTAAGAGTAAGCCAGGAAGACAGTGGCCTTGGTGTAAATACTGAGGTGGACCCAACAGAGGAGCAGCTGGAGACTAGCCAGCCAACTACATTTCGCCACAAGTTTTGGGAGAGGCCTGATTGGCAAACCTCTGTGGCTGTCACAGTGCTCATGGTAGACAAATGGGTCTCAAGGAGAGAACAACTGGAAAGAAAGACCCACCAGTACCCCTCCCCCACCTCCTGACCTTACTCCCTAGAGAGAATCACTGTTAACATTTTCTTTCATACCCTTCCAGAATTTCTTTTAAGTTTATTTATTTTGAGAGAGAGAGAGAGCGGGGATGGGCATAGATAGAGGGAGAGAGAATCCCAAGCAGGCTCCTCACTGGCTGCGCGGAGCCCAACGTGGGGCTTGATTTAGTGAACTATGCGATCTTGACCTGAGCTGAAATCAAGAGTTGGACGCTTAACTGACTGAGCCACCCAGGTGCCCCTCCTTCCAGAATTTCGGAATCCATTTATACGCATGTCTTTTTTCTTCTCAAACCCCATGGGCTCATGCTATAAAGAGTGTCCCATAACTTCCCAATGTGTCTTGAATATCTTGCCGTACAAATAGGTATACTGCTACCTCAGTTTCTTAAACAGCTGCATAAAATTCTACTTATTTCTGTCATAATTTATTTCCGTGACTTAGTTACATGAAATATTCTAGTCTTTAAATTTGTCCTTTGTATTTAAATTTATTTCTGTTATACGCAACCAAAGATTTCTAACACAAGAAAAGAGAATGAGGACAAGGAAATAAACTTTATTTGACAGATTTTTTTTAGGATAAGCAACTGAAAATTACTTGAACAGAAATTGAGCTTTGCTGGAGAGGTAACTCTTGGGGAGAAAAATCTGCATACCCGTACTAAAAAATTCATACTACTTTGGGAAACCACGAAGAAGCTTTACACAATTCTATCCAGAGTGAATCCCAAGATTCTGTCCTTGATTAATTATCAAAGGATGAGAAAGAGATGAGTTGATTAAAAAAAAAAAAATAGCTCACTTCCATAATCCAGAAGGTTTATATTGACCTGAGTGGCACTAGATCTAATGGAAGATAGCTGGACCATAATAGGGATGTGGCAGGATTAAAGAATTGCCAAGTCTATGGGGCGCCTGGGTGGCGCAGTCGGTTAAGCGTCCGACTTCAGCCCGGGTCACGATCTCTCGGTCCGTGAGTTCGAGCCCCGCGTCGGGCTCTGGGCTGATGGCTCAGAGCCTGGAGCCTGTTTCCGATTCTGTGTCCCCCTCTCTCTCTGCCCCTCCCCCGTTCATGCTCTGTCTCTCTCTGTCCCCCCAAAAAATAAATAAAACGTTGAAAAAAAAATTAAAAAAAAAAAAAAAGAATTGCCAAGTCTAATTAACATCAAGGGACTATAAAGTACCAGCAGGAATAGTAACGTCATTTCTACCAGTTCAATAAAATCAATTGAGTATTTAAACAAACGGAATATTTTCAAAATCCATGTTTGGCCTCATTGGGGTATATGAAAGCATAATGAAAACAAAAAGGAAAGAAAGACTGCCAACCAATTCAATATTTCCAAAAACAGTTTTTATAGTCTTCAATTTTATTTCTGTAGACACTCCATCTCTAAATCTACAGGAAAATCCATTTGAGCAAAAACATGCCATTGGACAGGCAGAAACATTTAATATACGCTTGTTGGTGCAGGTAATAAACATTTTATAAATTCAGTTTGTAAGCAGAGGAATTCACATAATTCTAGACCACTTTATGCAAGGCACTTGTGCCAAAGAGCGTGAAGTATTATATACTGGGCTTAGTCTGGGTTGAACAGACTAGACTTTTGATAACATACATTATCTCTAAGGCAGATCTATACCGATTTTCCAGTTCAGGGAGTTTGCAGTGAAGTCAATTAATAAGGCCAATCAAGTCTATTATTTGTCCAATAGTGTCTAATAACCATAGCCTAATCATTTGACAAATATCATTAAGCATATTGAGTAAAGAAGTTAGAGTCTAAATTTCAGCTGTGCCATATACTAGTTCTGCACTTGTAGGCAAGTTAAACTTTCTTTTTAAAAATATTTGAATGTTTTTTTAAATTTATTTTTGAGAGAGAAAGAGCATGAGCCAGGGAGGGGCAGAGACAGACGGAGACAGAATCTGAAGCCGGGCTGGAATTTGTGAACCGTGAGATCATGACCTGAGCTGAAGTTGGATGCTTAACCAACTGAGCCACCCAGGTGCCCCTGCAAGTTAAACTTTCTATGCACCAATTTTTTTTATCTGCAAAGGTCATCAGTGGTAAGTTGTTTTTTTTTGTTTTTTGTTTTTTAGGAGTAATCTGGGGCGCCTGGGTGGCTCAGTCGGTTAAGCACCCGATTTCGGCTCAGGTCATGATCTCCTGGTTCATGAGTTTGAGCCCCGCATAGGGTTTTCTACTGTCAGTGCAGAGCTTACTTGGGATCCTCTGTCTCCCTCTTTCTCTGTCCCTCCCCCCCCCCCCGCCCCTCGCCATGCCCTCTCTCTCTCTGTCAAAAATAAACATTTAAAAAAATATGTGGGGGTAATCCTAGTAGCATTTGGTACATAATTGATATTAAATAAATGGCTTCCCTAGAGTTTCTTCCCTTTGCACCAAATAATTATAACGGAACTGTAAGTGGTAATCTGTGACTTCCACTAGCCAAAGTCTGCTGGGATACGGAGATTTTTCTTGTACTTGTGAACATTTTTCAAGTACTTTGTACTTGTGAACAAATTTGCATAATATGAACAGTGAAACAGCAACCCACAAAATGCAAGAATATTTGTAAATCCTGAGGTGTCTGGATGGCTCAGTCGGTTAAGTGTCTGACTTTTTGGCTTAGGTCATGATCTCACTGTTCGTGGGTTCGAGCCCTGTGTCGGGCTCTGTGCTGACAGCTCAGAGTCTGGAGCCTGCTTTGAATTCTGTGTCTTGCTCTCTCTGTCCCTCCCCTACTCATGGTCTGTCTCTCTCGGTCTCTCTAAAATAAATGTTAAAAAAATAAAAAATAAAAAGAATATTTGTAAATCCTGTATCTGATAAGAGGTCAGTATCTGGAATATATAGAGAACTCCTAACATGCAACAATAGCAAAAGCAAATAGCCAAATTTAAAAACAGGCAAAGGATTTAAATAGATGTTTCTCCAAAGAAGATCTACAAACAGCCAATAAGCACATGAAAAGATGCTCAACATCACTAATCATTAATGCAGCGCAAATCAAAACTGCAAGATAGCATTTGTTAGGATAAGTAATAACCAGTGTTGGCAAGATGGGTCAGCCCCTCCTGATACACACAGAATGAATTTCCCACAACAATAAAAGGAAAGGGCAGTTTTCTTCCTCAAAAGATACAGAAGAGATGATGAAGGAAATGAAAATGACCGAGGAATAAATACAAAGACAATATTGTCCTTTTTGTAGAGAGAGTGCGAGTGGGAAAGGGACAGAGAGAGAATCTTCAGCAGGCTTCAGGCTGAGCGTGGAGCCCCATGCAGGGCTCGATGCATGACCCTGTATCGTAAAGACAATATTGTCTTTTTTTTTATTTTTTTTATTTTTTTTTCAACGTTTATTTATTTTTGGGACAGAGAGAGACAGAGCATGAACGGGGGAGGGGCAGAGAGAGAGGGAGACACAGAAACGGAAACAGGCTCCAGGCTCTGAGCCATCAGCCCAGAGCCCGACGCGGGGCTCGAACTCCCGGACCGCGAGATCGTGACCTGGCTGAAGTCGGACGCTTAACCGACTGCGCCACCCAGGCACCCCAAGACAATATTGTCTTAATGGAGACAAGTAATATTTGAGAAATTAAGGCACAGATTTAGAGAAATTAAGTAACCTTCTATTGATCACCTAGTAGCAAACTCAAGATATAGAAACACTAGACTTGGGGTGCCTGGGTGGCTCAGTGGGTTGAGCATCTGACTCCTGACTTCGGCTCAGGTCATGATCCCCTAGTTTGTGGGTTCGAGCCCAGTGGGACAGGAGAAACCAGATTTGTAGCAGCAGAGACTCTTTGTTGGCAGAGTCTCTTTGTTTCTTTGTTGGCAGAAACAAACTGCCATTTGGAGAGGTCCATATGGCAAGGAACAGTCAGTGACCTCTAAGAGTCAAAGCTTTCAGTCCTAAATCACAAGGAATTGAATTCTGCAAACAACTAATGAACTAGGAAAAAGGAACCCGCGCCTCAAATGAGATTGAGAACTGAGTAGACTTATGTCCAGATTCCTGACCAATGAAAACTGTAAGGTAATAAAATATGCTCTTTCAAACCACAAAAACTTGTGGTGATTTTTTATACAGCAATGGAAACCTAATGCGAGTATCTTTATAGTAAAAATATTTATATAAAATGTCGAATATATTTAATATTTTATATGTATTATATATTGTATAATATATTTTACACTATAAACATATAGTATTTAGACTGGCAGATTTGTGCTGCCTTGTCTGATGGTGGAGTAACCTAGTTCACAGGCATAGGAGTCTGGTATAGGTTTATAGGTTCACAGGCATAGGAGTCTAGTATATTCCATGACTTAGGACAATAACATTATAAAATGGAAAGTGCACAGTATTGAGAGACAGGAAGGAGTATTCTGTGCTGGCTCAGCCACTAACTGCGTAAGTCACATAAATCACTTAATTTGGAGGAGCTTCAGTTCCCTCATCTGGAACAGGAAGGAATTCGACTGAGTTAATTCTGATTCCCTTCTAGCTCTAACCTTCTACATTAAATGTGTCAGTCATACCTAGGGTATATACATATATTTCGTATGTATAGGTATATACGAAAGGGAGGATAAGTTTTTCAAAGTGGTGACATATGAATATTCAGGAACTAGGGGTGCCTGGGTGGCTCAGTTGGTTAAGTGTCACACTCTTGATTTTGGTTTGGGTCATGATCTCATGGGACTCTTGATTTCAGTTCAGGTCATAATCTCATGGTTCGTGAGTTCTATCCCCGCATCGGGCTCACACTGGCAGTTCGGAACCTGCTTGGGATTCTCTCTCCTCCCTGTCTCTCTCTGCCCCTCCCCCACGTGTGCATGCACTCTTTCTCAAAATAAACTTAAATATATCTATATGAAGCTATAGGAGCAGAGTCTGAAAGTCCAGAAGAAGAGGGTTTGTAAATGCACCTGGGATGTGAATTGTGAGAAATTGAACTTGCCAATTCATGGCCACTCAGAGGATCACAGGCAAGAAATATCCTGTATCTTTATAATTTTGTGGCCTAAATGAGAACATCAGGGTAACTACTAACGAAGCACATGGTAAGTAAGAATATGTTTTAGAGCCTCTATGGGTGCTGTATATGCTGCTCTGTCTTGTGCAGATGGAGACCCCAGTCCACAAACCGCTGCCAGGTTCAAAATGAGATGGCTGGATGCATAGAATTCCACCCTTCAATGCCAGGAGACTCGGTATTGGCACACCTATCACAGAATAAAAGAATGGAGGAAGAACGGCCAGGTAGTCTTTCCAGCAAGATGTATATTTGAAAAAAAATTTTTTTTCAACGTTTATTTATTTTTTTATTTTGGGACAGAGAGAGACAGAGCATGAACGGGGGAGGGGCAGAGAGAGAGGGAGACACAGAATCAGAAACAGGCTCCAGGCTCTGAGCCATCAGCCCAGAGCCCGACGCGGGGCTCGAACTCACGGACCGCGAGATCGTGACCTGGCTGAAGTCGGACGCTTAACCGACTGCGCCACCCAGGCGCCCCACAGCAAGATGTATATTTGAAAGAGGAGATCAAACATCAAAGAGGGCTGAGTCAAAGACATAATGTTTTTCTTAAAGACATCTGTAAGTCTCTTCAATTCGAGGGAACAGCACAATATGTAGTCAAATGTACACAAGAGGAATTAAAAGGGCCTCCGGAATTCATCTGTGCTTTCTCCTACTTTTTCCTATACTGCGCAACTAATCTCTCCCGGATATCAAAGGAAAAAATTCTTTTTACTTCCCCAACTATATTAGTTAGGTAGACACAAATAGTTTTAGAAAAAATGATGGCTTCACTTTTTAACTTAAGAATGATGGTATTGGGAGGCACCTGGGTGGCTCGATCGGTTAAGTGTCTGACTTTGGCTCAGGTTATGATCTCCTATTTCGTGGGTTCAAGCCCCGTGTCAGAGCCTGGAGTCTGCTTCAGATTCTGTCTCCCTCCCTCTCTCTCTGCCCTTCCCCTGTTCGTGCTCTGTCTCTCTCTCTCTCTCAAAAGTAAACATTAAAAAAAATTAAAAAGAAAAAGAATGATGGTATTGAAAATAGTTGTGGTGATGCACAACAATGTGAATGTATTTAACTGTACACTTAAAAATGTGCCTTTTAGGGGTGCCTGGGTGGCTGTCGGCTAAGCGTCTGACTTTGGCTCAGGTCATGATCTCGCGGTCTGTGAGTTTGAACCCTGCGTCGGGCTCTGTGCTGCCAGCTAAGAGCCTGGAGCCTGCTTCAGATTCTGTGTCTCCCTCTCTCTCTCTCCTTCCCCTGCTCGTGCTCTGTTTCTCTCTGTCTCAAAAATAAATAAAAACATTAAAAAGAATTTTTTTTAATATACCTTTTAGGGTAAATTTTATGTTATCTATATTTTGCCACAATTTTTAAAAATTAAACAAATGTTTGCAACACAATTCTGCCATTAGTTTGTAAGGTGTTCATTTTACCACATGTGTATCAGTATTAAAAATCATGGCAAATTGTGTTATTTTTTTTATTTTTTTTAACGTTTATTTTTGAGACAGAGAGAGACAGAGCATGAACGGGGGAGGGGCAGAGAGAGAGAGAGGGAGACACAGAATTGGAAGCAGGCTCCAGGCTCTGAGCCATCAGCCCAGAGCCCAACGCGGGGCTCGAACTCACGGACTGCGAGATCGTGACCCGGGCTGAAGTCGGACGCTTAACCAACTGAGCCACCCAGGCACCCCGGCAAATTATGTTTTAAAAAGAATGAGGATATTATATAGCAAGTCTTCAATGAATTCTAGTGGGAATATTAGACATTTTGCCCTTTTTAGTTATGTTGTTGGGGCCTTTCAAGCTGAGTTTAATATCAGATCCTTCCCCACAGTTTGAGTCGCTTTATTCTCATCTCAGCCAAATCTCTAGGTTAAATTCTGGTGATCAGTAAAACACATTAAATATCTTTTGTTCAACAGTAACACTTGGCATCAGATAACCTTTGTTACAGGCAAGGCTCACTCTGATATTATGTGACATTTTTGGTAATTGTCTCCTATGGCTGAATGCCTATTTTTATAAACTTCCTAATACCCTAAATGCTCTATGATTGGGCTCAGACTTTCATTTAGCAAATATTTAAAGGGTCTACTGTGTGCGGTGCACTACTTTAGCTGCTTAGGTTAAAATCGGGAAAAACAAAAAAAGTCTTTCTGGTACAGTACGGGAAAACAGTAAATCATAAATGTAATTAAGCTAGCTGGAAATGTTCCTGGAATGCTTGAAGGACTGCAATGAGTATGGATGGACAGAGAGGGCAGTAGTGGGTCAGAGAGGTAATGAAGGGCCAGGTTAAACAGGGCCTTAGAACTGTAGAGGCATGGTTTTAATTTGAGAGAAATTAAAAGGCATTGCACACTTTTTTAGAAAAGTAATACGATCTTCCCTCTCTCTCTGCCCCTCCCCTGCTCACGCTCTGTCTCTCTCTCTCTCTCTTTCAAAAGTAAATAAACATTAAAAAAATTAAAGAAAAGAAAAAAGGGGCACTTGGATGGCTCCGTTGGTTAAGCGTCCGACTTCAGCTCAGGTCATGATCTCAACGGTTAGTGAGTTCCAGCCCGGCGTCCGGCTCTGTGCTGACAGCTCGAAGACTGGAGCCTGCTTCCGATTCTGTGTCTCCCTCTCTCTCTCTCTCTCTCTCTGCCCCTCACCTGCTCGTGCTCTGTCTCTCTCTCTCTCAAAAATAAATAAACATTAAAAAAAAATTAAAAAAAAGAAAAGTAATATGATCTCACTTATATTTTAAAAGACTCAAAAAAAAAAAAAAGACTTATTTTAGCTACACTGTTGGTAATAGATTCAGGAGAGTCACGAGTAGAAACAGGGAAACTACAGCGATAATACAGGCAAGAGGACTTCTGTTTTTGGGCAAGATGGAGTAAGAATGACTAAATCTACCTAGCTATCTGAAATAACTAAAAAACCAGGAAATAATATATAAAACAAGTAGTGGACATCAGGGAGAAGAGAATGATTCCTTAGAGAGGGAAGACACCTAAGGTGAGCCCTGTGATTGCCCCCAGCATACTACCCGGGGAGGGGGGGGGGTTCTACGTCACAGTGCAGGGGAAGGCAATCTAACAGTGGCCGAGCCTTCCTACCGAGTTTAAGAAATGGAGCTGGGAATTAGAGAACCAACGCAGCTAGAATTCTCAGGGCAGAGTGCCAGAGAAGAAAGAGATGCACACAGAGAGAGTACAGAGGCTGCAGAGGGTCACCCTGAGTGTCTGGATGAGTTCTGAGCAGCACATGCATATGAAGAAACTCCCCAAGGCCGCGAAAAGAACCACCTGAAATCATGAGTCGGAACCGTCCCTGGGGCTCCCAAGAGGTTTGGAATCGTTTGTATTCCCCCCAGCCAGAGTGGAAAAACTAAGTAGATCATGGGACAAAAAGTAGAGAACTCAGAAGGGTGTTGCTTCAGGACTTGTGGGGGAAAAATTGCCCTAGACTGAAGGCTGCTCCATCACACCTAACAAGCTTAAAAGAAAGCCTCAATCGCCGCTGGGGCAAACAATAGATTAGCCAAGGTCTTAAAAGGGAAAAAGGTGAGGAATGTGAGGACCAGATGGGTTTTGAAAACTCCAACCTATTCCTGGGACCTAGGAGGCCACGTGCAGGAGTAGGGCTGTGCACATGCTCAGAAGAGACCTGAGAAGGTCCTAGGCTGTGACTTCTGACTGGCGTTGAGACTATACACAAGCAGGAAATGAAGGCTGAGATAAAGTTGTAAACTGCCTGGGGAAATAGAGAAGATGTGCTCCAATATGCACAAAGAATCCCTCAGCAAAGACTGAGAGATTTCCCAGTTTTAGGCCTTAAAGGAAATTTCTCTCCAATTATTAGCTGACCCCTGAGCTAATGGAGGGGCTTCAGTGTCTCTACACAAAAAACAATACAGAATTTGCAGAATCGGTCTGGAAGCGTCACTGAACAAACAACAACTACAACAAATAGCAACGACAACAAACCCTGGGAAGGGGAGAGACTCTGATTTCCAGAGTTGCTTAATTATATTATTTGAAATGCCCCATTCCCAACAAAAAATTAGGATGTATGCAAAGAAATAAGAAAGTGTGGTCCGTACATAGGGGGGAAAGAAAGCATTCAATAGAAAGTGTACCTGAGGAAGAGCAAATGATTTACTAGAAAAAGACTTTAAATCAGTTATTTAAAATATATTCAAAGAGGGGCACCTGGGTGGCTCAGTCAGTTGGGCGTCCAACTTTGGTTCAGGTCATGATCTCCCAGTGTGTGGGTTCGAGTCCCGCATCTGGCTCCATGCTGACATCTCAGAGCCTGAAGGTGCTTTGAATTCTGTGTCTCCTTCTCTCTCTGCCCCTCCCCTGCTCGTGCTCTGTCTCTCTCTCTCTCTCAAAAATAAACATTAAAAAATTAAAAAAATAAAATAAAATAACTAAGAGAACACTATATCTATGGAACTAAAATAATGTTTGAGAAAAATGTCTCATCAAATAGAGAATATCAATAAAGATAAAAAATATTAACAAGATCCAGATAAAATTTCTGAAGTTGAAATATACAATATCCGAAATGAAATAAGCACTAAAGGAATTTTGAGCAGGAATAATAAAGAAGCAGCAAACTTGAAGATAGTTCAATTGAAATTATACAACATAAAATGGGGGGAGGTGTGGAGCCATATATATATAGAGAGAGACACAGAGAGAGAGAGAGTACAGTTTTTGTAAACAATTAAAATTAAATTTCTATTAATCCAAGTTAGATTGCTATCAATTAAGATGTTACCAATTAAAAAAAGATGTTAATAATAAACCACGGAGCAACCACTAAAAAAATAATTAAAATATATAAATAGAAGGAAATTAAAATGATACCCTTGGAAAATCTATTTAACAGAAGAGAATGCAATAATGGAAGAATTGAAGAATGAAAAGACATAGTAAGTGGCAAAATGGCAGATATAAATCCTCCATTACCCTTATTACATTAAATGTAAGTAGATTAAATTCTCAAATGGCAGAAATTGGCATATGGCTATGTAAAAGGGGGGAAAATATGATCCAATTATATGTTGTCATTTTAGATTCAAAGGAAAAATAGGTTCACCGTAAAAGGATGGTAAAAGATATGGCATGGAATACTAACCAAACGAAAACTAGAGTACTATGCTAATATCAGACAATGTGGTTTTAAGACAAAAATTGTTATGGGAGACAAAAAAGGACATAATGACAAAGGTTAGTCTATCAAGAAGAAATAACAATTAAACATGTACCTAATAACAAAAGCCCAAAAGTCATGAAGAAACAACAACAACAAAAAAGAACAAAACTAAAGGGAGAAAAAAATACACCATTGTCATAATGGATAGAACCAAGCAGAAGACCAGCGAGTAAATAGGAGACTTGAAGAACAGTGTAAACCAATTACACCTAATAGACATCTATGGAATACTTCAATACCCAACAACAGCAAGAGACATATTTTTGTCTAGCATGTACAAAACATTTTCCAGAATAGAACATATGCTATGCCATAAAACAAGCCTCAATAAGTTTAAAAAGAATTGAAATTATACAACTTATGTTCTTTAACCACAATGGAAGAACTTAGAAACCAGTAACAGAAAGACATTAGGGAAATTCACAGGTATTTGGAAATAAAACAATATCTAAGTAATCAATGGGCCAAAGAAGAAATCACAAGGAAATAACAAAATAATTTGGGATGGATGAAAATAAAGACACAATATACAGAAAGTTATGGGATACAATTAAAGCAAGGGTTATACTGTAAACCACCTACATTAAAAAAAGAAGAAAGAACTCAAATCATTTACCTGAACTTCTACCTTAGGAAGGAAGAAAAGAAGAACCAAGTAAATCCAAAGTGAGCAGAAGGAAGGAAAGAATAAATATTAAGAGTAGAAATGAATGAAATTGGGAAAAACAATCCAGAAAATTCAAAACAAAACGAAACAATGTTGGTACTTTGAAATGATCAACAGAATGGAGAGACCATTAGCTACACTGACCAAGGCTGGTTGGGGTGGTGGTGGTGGGAAGACTCAAATTACTGAAACTATGAATGAAATAAGGGACCTTACTGTGGACTCTACTGAGCTAAAAAAAAGATTATAAGAGAATACCATGAACAATTGTATGTCAACAAACTAGATAATCTGCAAGAAACAAATTTCTGAAAAACCACAAGCTACAAAAACTGACTCAAGATAATATACTGAAATAGATACATGAAAAATAAAGACGTCAAGTTACTAATAAAAATTTCTGACAAAGAAAATCCCTGTCAAGGTGGCTTTGCCGATAAACCCTACCAAATGCTTAAAGAATGAATACCAATTCTTCATGAACTCTTCCCCCTCCAAAAAAAAAGAACAGTAGGGAACACTACTCCACTCAGTCTGTGAAGCCCATATTATGATGATACCAAAACTTGACAGAAACATCACAAGGAAAAATACAGATCAATATCTCTTCTGAATATAGAGGAAAAAGTCCTCAAAAAATACTAGCAAACTGAACAGTTGTATATAAAAAGGATCATATGCCACGGCCAAGTGAGATTTATCTGAGGAATGCAAAGTTAGTTTAACATCCAGAAACCAACACAGTCATGTAATGCACCACATCAGTAGAATAAAGGGCAAAACCACACGAGTATCTCAGTGGTTGCAGAAAAAGTATTTGACAAAATTCTATACCCTTACATGATAAATAAATTAGGAATAGAAGGAAACGCCTTTGGTTGGATAAAGGACATCTCTAAAGGCTGACTCAACATTGAGAAATCAATTAGTAGGGGCACCTGGGTGACTCAGTTAAGTGCAGACCCTTGATTTCTGCTCAGGTCACAATCTCACAGTCGTGAGATCGAGCCCTGTGTGGGAGGAGACTGTTCAGGATTCTCTCCCTCTCTCTCTGCCCCTTCCATGCTCCCATTTGTGTGTTCCTTCTCTCTCTCCTCTCTCTCTCTCTCAAAATAAATAAGTAAACATTAAAAAAAATCAATTAGTATAGTTATGCCTGGCTGGCTCAGTCAGTAGAGCATGTGACTCTTGTTCCCAGAGTTGTGAGTTCAAGCCCCACGTTGGGTATACAGCCTACTTAAAAAAAAAAAATCAATTGGGGCGCCTGGGTGGCTCAGTCCGTTAAGGGTCTGACTCTTGATTTTGACTCAGGTCATGATCTCACAGTTCATGGGTTCGGGTCCCCTATGGAACTGTCATCACAGAGCCTGCTTGGGATCCTCTCTCTCTATCTGCCCGTCCTCCTCTCATGCTCTCTCTCACTCTCTCACTCTCTCAAAATAAATGAATAAACTTAAAAGAAAAACCAGTTAGCGTAATTCATCACATCCATCATATCAAAATATGATATCGACAGAAGCAGAAACGGCATTTGACAAAATCCAGCCCCCATTCTTTTTATTTATTTTTATTTTTTGTAATATTTATTTATTTTTGAGAGAGACAGAGCACAAGCATGGGAGGGGCAGAGAGAGAGAGGGAGACACAGAATCTGAAACAGACTCCAGGCTCCGAGCTGTCAGCACAGGGCTGGAACTTGGGAACGGCAAAATCATGACCTAGGCTGAAGTCGGACACTTTACCAACTGAGCCACCCAGGCACCCCTGTGGGAGGATTTTTAAATGTAAATGTGATTTCTTTAATGGATATAGGACTAGTGAAATGATTTTTTTCTTGAGAAAGCTTTGTAGTTTTTTGTAGTCAAAACATTTCTCCATTTAGCTGAGTTGTCAAATGTGTTGTCATAAAGTTGTTTATAATATCTCCTCAGTATCTTTTTGATGTCACTAGGATGTTCTTAGTGTTTTATACTTGCCTTATTTGTTAACTTGGCCCAATCTTAAATCTCCCCAGCTGGCAGGGAAGCTAGCATACTTAACCAAAGTCTCTACCTAGAAAGTTTTCTCTAAAGACATTTAAAAATTCTTAAGTTTCCTTCAATTACTTCTTAGGAGACTCGATGCATTTGAAAGACTGGCCCATCATTGAGGATATGAGAGAGGCAGGAGATATATGAAAAGACTGAATAAAATCAGTGCAGTGAGGGGTGCCTGGCTGGTTCAGTCAAGGGAGCCACTCTTTATCATGACTTCAGCTCAGATCATGATCTCGCGGTTTGTGAGTTCGAGCCCCGTGTTGGGCTCTGTGCTGACACTCAGAGCTTGGAGCCTGCTTCAGATTCTGTCTCCCTCTCCCTGCCCCTCCCCTGCTTGCACCTCTCTCTCTCTCTCTCTCTCTCTCTCTCTCTCTCTCTCTCTCTCAAAAATAAACATTAAAAAAAGTAAAAAATAAAATAAAAAATTTAAAAAGTCAGTGAAATGAAAAGAATCTGAATAAGTCACTCAAGGGTCATTCTTCTATCAGTTAAGTTCATGTTTGAACAACCTGGGCAAATGACATTTTAGCTTAGTTTCTTAAAACTTGTTTCACAAAGATTCTGTTACCTCCCTTTAGCCTTCTAGCCCGAAGATAACAATCTATCTGAAAGGATGCTTCCTAATGTCTTTGCTCATGTGACTGTCCATTTCTGCTCATGCCTTCTTAAAACAATTGCTTTGATCTATTCTAACGCCCTTCGTCCCTTGGATGGGACCCTTGTACTCTGATTCCACCTACTGGTTGGTGCCTGGAATAACAATGGGTTTTTCCATCAGTCCTCTTTTACGGCTGTGAATATAGAATTTGTTATTGATGGAAATCGGCATCTCCTTTAGGAACTTGGTGACACTGTTTGGATTTTAAACATCTTAATCTTAATTTTTAATCTTACTCCTTCAAATTCCCACACAATATGTCCAAAGACCTTAATAAAGCCAGACAGGATAGCAAGGCACTTTTAGAAGGATGTTCTTGGAATTTTTATAGAATCCTGTGATGGCTAGTTGTTAGACAAATTTCTGAAGATCAGTCTCTACTGTTAACTTTTCAGTTATTGGAGAAATAGAATAAATTCCAGATAAGTTCCATGCAAATGTCTAATTGATATGTGACAATAGCTTAATGATAAATTTATAATTAGATCTTTTTTTCCTTAGCGATTGTCCTAGGGATTACCATTAATAACTTAATTTATAATAATCTAGTTTACATTAATACCACCTTCATTTCAAGAGTATATAAAACTTTTGTTCTTATGTAGCTTTGTCCCTTACCATGCTGCTGTTGTCAGAAATTGCAACTTTATACATATATGCCCAACAACTTGCATTTGTAATTATTGCATCATGCAGTTGTCTTTTATTTTTTTTAATTAAAAAAATTTTTTAACGTTTATTTATTTTTGGGAGCGAGCTGGGGAGGAGCAGAAAGAGGGAGACAGAGGATCTGAAGCAGGTTCCGAAAAGTGAGTGCAGAGCCGGACGTGGGGCTTGAATTTACAAGCCGTGAAGTCATGACCGAGCTGAAACCAAGAGGCGACCATTCAATCCGCTGAGCCACCCAGGTGCCCAAATTAAAAAAAAAATTTTTTTTTGTTTAAGTTTATTTATTTTGAGAGAGACAGAGTACAAGCAGTGAAGGGGCAGAGATAAAGGGACAGTCCCAAGCAGGCTCCTCGAGATCAGAGCAGTTCCCAACACAAGGCTTCAATTTACAAAACTGTGAGATCATGACCTGAGCTGAAATCAAGAGCCAGAAGTTTAACAGACTGGGCCACCCAGGTGCCCCCTGCAGTTGTCTTTTAAATCAGATAGGAAAAAAAAAAAAGCATGAGAAACAAGTAGTACATTTATACTCTATTTTTATTTTATCTATGTAGTTACCTTTATTGGTGCTCTTTATTTTATTTATGAGGATTCAAACGGTGCCTGACAGGCTCAGTAGACAGAGCATGAGGCTCTTGATCTTGGGGTTGAGTGTTCAAGCCTCTTGTTGGGTATGGAACTCACTTAAAAAAAATACATGAGGATTCAGGTTGTTGTTGAAAGTCCTTTTATTTCAGCCTGAAGGATTCCCTATAGTATTTCTTGTAAGGCAGGTTTGTTACTAAGGAAACCTCGAAGTTTTTGTTTATCTGGGGGTGTCTTAATTTCTCTATTTGGAAGATATTTTTGCTGGGTATAGAAGTCTTGGGTTACAGTTTTTTTTTCTTTCAGTACTTTAAATATATTATCCCTTTTGATCTCCATCTTTCTTTCTTTCTTTCTTTCTTTCTTTCTTTCTTTCTTTCTTTCTTTCTTTCTTTCTTTCTTCTTTTTATTTCTTTCTCTTTCTTTCTTTTTAAGATTTTATTTTCTTAAGTAATTTCTATACCTAATGTGGAGCTTGAATCAACAACCCAGAGATCAAATAACTCTAAGGACTGACTAGCCAGGTGCCTCTGATCTCCATGGTTTCTGAGAAATCAGCTGTTAATCTTACTGAAGCTCTCTTGTTCATAAGGAATTGTTCTCTCTTGCTACTTTCAAGTTTCTCTCTTTGTCCTTTCATAGTTTGATTCTAATGCATCTGAGTGTTGGATCTCTTTGAATATATATATATATATATATATATATATATATATATATAATTTTTGAGAGCAAGAGAGACAGAGCACAAGTGGGGGAGGGGCAGAGAGAAAGGGAGACACAGAATCCAAAACAGGCAGATCTCTTTGAATTTGTTACATTGGAATCATTGAGCTTGGGAGTGTAGATTAATGATTTTTATCAGAATGGGGGAATTTTTGACAAATGTTTCTTCAAATGTTGTTTTCTGTTCTTTTTCCTCTCACCACCAGTTTTGCAACTTCCATTATGAGTAGGTAGGCATGCTTGATGGTCTCATGGGTCTCTGAGCCTCTGTTTATTTTCATTCATTCTCTATTTTTTCTGTTCCTCAGACTGGATAATCTCAATTGACCTAGCTTTAAATTCACTGATTTCTTTGTACTGCCTACTCAAATTTGGTGTTGAGTCCCTCTAGTGAATTTTTCATTTCAGTTGTTTTATTTTTCAACCCCAGACTCATTTGAAAACTGCTATCTCTTTATTGATAGTCTCTATTTAGTGAAATATTGTTCTCATACTTTCTTACTTCTTTAGACATTTTTTTCTTCTAGTTACTTGAACCTAATTAAAATAATTGGTTTGAAGTCTTTGTCTAGTAAATCCAGGAACTTTGGGGGCTATCTCTATTGATTTCCACCCCCTGTGTATAGGTCAGACTTTCTTGCCTAATAATTTTCTGTTGAAAACTGAACATTTCAAATAATATCATGTGACATCTCTAGAAATCAGATTCTTCTGCCTCCTCAGGATTTATTATTGTTGCTGTTTTTATAGTTGTTTTTGTTTGCCCAGTAACTTCTGAACTAATTCCATACAAGTTTTCAACAGTGGAGTTTTTCAGAGTCCCTGCGGATATCTCATTCCTCACCTTTTCTTTTTAAGCATTTTGGTTAGTCTATTATTTATGCAATCATCTTAGGCAGCTATGAAACAATCAACGAAAGCACTTCCTCCATATCCCTCAGGTATGTAGCAGTGGGCAAGATTGTATGTGGTTGCATAAAGAAAAGACTTTCCAGTAGTCTTCAAGGGAACCATTAGCAGACAGGTCAAATAATAACATTTCTTTGGGAATGAGATTCTTTCCACCCTTCCCTCTTCCATGATTAGAAATGCAGGCTATTATTTTTTAGGGTTGCTACGGAACTGGGGCGTGGGAGACGGGACTAAGGTAAGGAAAAGCCACAAAGCTTGCTGCTTTTACCAGGATTCAGCTGTTTTTCTTAAAGAAGTGTTCTCTGGATGGCTGCAAACCTTTGGTTGATTTCCAGGGTTTAACGCCGGTTCTATTTTGCCAGGATTTTGTTGTTGTTGTTGCTTTTAAGGAGGGACAAAGTTTTAGAGATACTTACTACAGGATTTTTGCTGAAATCACCCCAATCAGACCTTTTTTGCTCTCATTTTAAAAATTCATTCATATTTATTAAATGCCTACCACAGACAGACACTGTTCCAAGTGGGCTAGGGATCCAACATGATGGTTCAGTTGCTGTCTGAGTTTCGGTCTGGTTGTGGCATCCTTTTGCTCTGATGCATTCATATTTGACCTTTGACACATTGTATGGTTTACTCAAATGGATTTGAGGAAGAAATAGTGAAGCCTATAATTTAGTAGAGAAGAGTGGAGGAGACACGGAGGCAAGCAAGGAGTGGCCCTAACTTCAGCCGATCTAATCCCTTCCATCCCCAAACTATAGCTTGATTTGTTTGACTTTTGCTCTCTAGTAGTAGAGTCTCAAGTCAGCAGTCCTTGAGTGGGTTGGAAACAGGCCCCTCTCCTCTGGTATGAGGAGAACAGAAAGCTGGCCTGCTGAGAATACCAAGGATAGTATTAAGGTGTTTTTTTTTGTTTTGTTTTTTTTTTTAGAGATAACCAAATATGGTGAGCTAGTAGCTTTTCGGAGAACAAAATATTCGAAGAAAATATTAGCAGGTGGAAGACCTAAGACTATTTGTGAAAAAGCAGACTGGACTTGAAAAAATAACATCATTGAGTTATATAAAATATAAATATAAAAAGTATTTTTAACGGGCGCCTGGGTGGCTCAGCCGGTTAAGCGTCCAACTCTTGGCTGGGGCTCAGGTCATGATCTCACAGTTTTGTGAATTTGAGACCCACATCAGGCTCCATGCTGACAGATTGGGATTCTCTTTTTCTCCCTCTCTCTCTGCCTCTCCCCTGCTTGTGCTGTCTCTGTCTCTCAAAATAAATGAATAGGCTTTAAAATTTTTTTTTTTTAAAAATGAAAGGATCAAGAAAGTTGGAATAATATAAATAAAGAAGAATTCCAAGCACACCAGAGCAATTTTTTTTTTCTTAGATGTACTGATGAGTGCTTATCACCACTAATTTTTTGGTGTGGATGAATTGGAAATTTATGAGTACCGCTGAATAACTATTACATATATTATATAACTATAAATATAGTTAACTTAGTTATGCCTAAGATAATAAATAGTATAAGATAATAACCTATTAGGATAAAATAATAACAATAATATAATATTATATATTATTTATATAGTTTATAATTTATATAATTTATATATAATTTATATAATTCTTATTCCAGAAATACTTTTATTATTTACAGTAAAGGGCCATATGCAAGAACCCTTTCAGGTAATATATTATGATATCTATTTAGGCTCAAACCCTCATGTCAGGATTCTGATACCTAGAACAAAACTAAGTAGGGTAACTCTTTACAGAATAACTATGAACGTGGCTGTTCCCTCTGTATAGGCTATGTGATGTGCCAGCAATAGGATTTTATGCAGTCTAAATTTTGGAAATTATTAAACCCAGGACATTTCCCCCTAAGAAATTCTAGGCAGATTACCAGGCTGACAACTGCATTCAATAGATTTTGAAATGGATTAGAAGAGATAAAAATATTTGACTGAAAGCATAGTAAAGAGCAGTAAACAACTCCCACCCGAAGGTCAGCTAGCCTCCCGTAGAGGGGTGTGTATTATGGCAATTGGGTGATTCTTCTAATACAGGAAGCAGAAACAGATAATGGAATAAAAGGAGAGACAAGACTGACCCAAACCATGCTTATATCATGTTCTGATCACATGCCAGTGTGATGGGCAAACCACATCCTGGGGACCTCAGGATGCTCATGCTCTAGAATTTATTTCAAAAGCAGTCTGATTCACATTGAGAGCAGACATGGAGAGGTTTCCTGATTCTAACTCATATAGCTATTAGTTAGATCAGTAAATATAATTGATAGGAAAGTATTTGGACTAAATTAGCATAAATGTAATATTTAACCAGTGAAACATTTTCTACCTCCAGCTTTATTGAGATGTAATCCACAAATAACATTGCATTATATTAAGGCGTACAACATGATGATTTGATATATGTATATGTTGAGAAATCATTCCCACATTAAGATTAGTGACCACATCTACAGAGTTATAATTTGTGTGTGTGTGGTGAGAACATTTAAGCTCTACTGTCTTTGCAAGTTTCAAGTATACAATACAATATTGTGAACTATAGTCCCCATGCTATACATTTGAATCCCTGAACTTATTATAACAGAAAGTTTGTACACTTTGGCCAGCATCTCCCCATTTCCCCCTCCCTCAGCCCCTGGCAACCATCATTCAACGCTGTTTCTGAGTTCAAGTTGTTTAAATTCTGCATATAAGTGAGATCATACAGTATTTGTCTCTCTCTGTCTGTCTGATTTCACTTAGCATAATGCCCTCAAGTTTTCATCCATAAAGTGGCAAATGGCAGGATTTTCTTCTTTTTTATGGATGAATAGTATTCCAGAGTGTGTGTGTGTGTGTGTGTGTGTGTGTGTACATATCACATTTGCTTTCTTTATTTATTGACAAACACTTAGATTGCTTCCATGTCTTGGCAGTTATATCTTCAATTATATATCCTCAATATATCTTCAATTCATTTCCTTTGGATATATACAGAAGTGGAATTGCTGGATCATGTATGGTAGTTCTATTTTTAATTTTTGAGGAACTCTATACTGTTTTTTATGACAGCTGTGCCAATTGACCTCCCACCAGTAGTGCACGAGAGCTCATTTTTCTCCACATCCACCTCAAAATATATAATTGGTTTATTTTTTATTATATTTTTTGTGTTTAATCTTTGTCATCTTTTTTCTTTTTAATAATAGCCGTTCTAACATGGGGGGGGGCAAAGGAAAAAATACTAGCCATTCCAACAGATGTGAGGTGATATCTCATTGTGGTTCGTTTTTTGTTTTTTAGTACAGTTGACATACAGAGTCATGTTAGTTTCAGGTGCTGTTACAGTATCATTGAATATATTCCCGATGGTGTGTCTTTTATTTATTTATTTATTTAAACGTTTATTCATTTTTCAGAGATAGAGACAGAGCGTGAGCAGGGGAGGGGCAGAGAGAGGGAGACACGGAATCCGAAGCAGGCTCCGGGCTCTGAGCTGTCAGCACAGAACGCGACTTGGGGTTCGAACTCACGAGCCGCGAGATCATGACCTGAGCCGAAGTCGGATGCTTAACCCACTGAGCCACTCAGGAGCACCCCCATGGTGTGTCTTTTATTCCCATGACTTATTCATTCCGTAACTGGAAGATTGTATCTCCCACTCTCCTTTACCCATTTTGTCCATCCCCCTATTCTCCTTTCCTCTGGCAACCATCAGTTTGTTCTCTGTATTTACAGGTCTGATTCTGCTTTGTGTTGTCTATTCATTTGTTTTGTTTTTTAGACTCATATATGAGTGAAATCATATGGTATTTTTCTTTCTCAGTCTGACTTATCTTACTTAACATAATACCCTCTAGGTTCATCCATGTTGTTGCAAATGGCAAGATCTCATCCTTTTTTATGGCTGTATAATATTCAAGTGTATGTATATGTGTGTGTGTGTGTGTGTGTGTGTGTGTGTGTACATACATCACATCTTCCTTATCCATTCATTCGTCTATCAGTGGATTCTTAGATTGCTTCTGTATGTTAACTATTGTAAGTAGTGCTGCAATAAACATAGGGGTGCGTATATTTTCTTGAATTAGTGGTTTTGTCTTCTTTGGGTAAAATACCCAGTAGTGGAATTATTGGATCATATGGTACTTCCATTTTTAACTTTTTGAGGAACTTCCATATCGTTTTCCACTGTGGCTCTACCAATTGACATTCTGATTAACAGTGTGTAAAGATTTCTTTTACTTCTTTCTTTCTTTTCTCTTCTTTCTTTCTTTCTTTCTTTCTTTCTTTCTTTCTTTCTTTCTCCCTTCCCCTTCCCCTTCCCCTTCCCCTTCCCTCCCTCCCTCCCTCTCTCCTTTCTTTCTTTCTTTCTTTCTTTCTTTCTTTCTTTCTTTCTTTCCTTCCTCTTTCTCTTTCAAGAGAGAATCTTTAGCAGGCTCCATGGCTCAGTGTGGAACCTGACGAGGGGTTTAATCCCATTGCCCTGGGATCATGACCTGAGCCAAAATCAGTAGTTGAACCCTCCACTGACTAAGCCACCCAAGGGTTTCTTTTTCTTCGCATCCTTGCCAACACTTACTGTTTCTTGTCTTTTTTATTCTAGCCATACTGACAGGTGTAAGGTGATACCACATTGTGGCTTTGAGTTGCATTTCCCTAATGATTAGTGATGTTGAGGAACTTTTCAGGTACCTGTTGGTCATTTGTATGTCTTCTTTGGAGAAACATCTATTCAGATCCTCTGCCCATTTTAAGACTGGATTCCCTCCCCCATTCATGCTCTGTCTCTCTCTGTCCCAAAAATAAATAAACGTTGAAAAAAAAATAAAAAAAAAAAGAGGGGTGCCTGGGTGGCGCAGTCGGTTAAGCGTCCGACTTCAGCCAGGTCACGATCTCGTGGTCAGTGAGTTTGAGCCCCGCGTAGGCTCTGGGCTGATGGCTCAGAGCCTGGAGCCTGTTTCCGATTCTGTGTCTCCCTCTCTCTCTGCCCCTCCCCCGTTCATGCTCTGTCTCTCTCTGTCCCAAAAATAAATAAACGTTGAAAAAAAAATTAAAAAAAAAAGACTGGATTACTTGCTTTTTTTGCTATTGAGTTGTACAAGTTCCTTATATTTTTTGGATGGTAATCCTTTATCAGATAGATGGTTTGCAAATATTTTCTCTCATTCATAGGTTGATTTTTCATTTCGTTGATTATTTCTTTTGCTATGCAGAAGCTTTTAATGTGATGTGCTGGTCTATTTTTGCTTTTGTTGTTTGTGCTTTGGGTGACATATCCAAAAAAATCATTCCTAAGACCAGTGGCAAGGGGCTTTTTTCCTCCGTTTTCTTCCAAGAGTTTTATCATTTCAGGTCTTACATTTTAATTAATTAATTAATTAATTAATACAAGGTTATTTATTTATTTTGATAGACAGAGACAGAGAGACACACACACAGAGAAACCACATGCAAGTAGGGCAGGGGCAGAGAGGGGGGTAGAGAGAGAGAATCCCAAGCAGGCTCCTCACCGACACAGGTGTTGAACTCACGAACCATGAGACCATAACCTGGGCGGAAGTTAAAGAGTCGGACATTCAGCTGACTGAGTCACCCAGGTGCCCCTCTGGTCTTACATTTAAGTCCTTAATTCATCTTAAGTAAACTGGTTTTGTCCTGTGCTTCCATCTGGGACAGATTCCTCTGTCCTCTCATTTTGTCTAAGTCTTGGTGCCTGTGTCTGTGCGTTAGGAGAGTCGGCTGTGTCTCCTCCTCTTGAGGGTAATGGCTTTATTAACAGGAGGTCCTGCGGTGCCCTGCTGTGTGGTGTCCCCTTGTTCCCCAGAGTGTGGCACTTCTGGGAACGTCTCTGACGTGTGCTCCGCGTGCTAGCGGATCCTGGCTGCTTTATCCTTCAGGCCGGTTGTCTCCAGAGGCTCTCCGCCTGTTGTGGGCAGTGTTTGTTTCCTGGCCGGAAGGTGGCACGGCGTAGCGAGGTGCGCTCCGGTCTGCTTGCGAAGTGAGACCTGCTGCCGCCACCCGAACCGAGGCCTCACAAAACTCCTGGGTCAGGAGATGTGGCGTTGGCAGGGGTTTGGGCCAGTCTTCTGGGGAGAGGGGCCGATGTCCTGGGACTGAGGGAAGAGTTACTGGGAAGCATGGTTCTTCGGGAGTGCAGAGCGGGGAGTGTGCGGGGTTTGGTGTAGGCCAGTTAGGTGCATAGTGATGTCAGTGCTGCACTGGTGGCTCTGTGTTTCTGGAAGGGTGGGGGAGGGAAATGGCCCCGGCCAGTTCCGTTGTTCTCGGCGGGGTCTCTCCGTGAATGCTGCCTTTCTGGGATGTGCTCTGAGATGAGCAAACGACCTTTCCGCACTGTATGTCCATAGGCGGTTTGTCTACCTTTCCTCCAAGAGCGGCCCCAGTGTCCTCTGATTTCTCCCAGAGCCAGACATGCTGACTCGAGTCTGTAAGCCTGGCTGGTTGCGAGAACACAAAATTTGGGCCGTCTTGCTTTCCAAGCGAATTGCTACGGGCAGTCATTTACCCCAATGTGCCCCCCGTGTGCTAATTTGTCTCTTCCCTTCTCCCCATCCGTGGCAGTTCCCTTCCTGCAGCCCAAGCTGTGTCTCCACGCTTCCTCTTCCATGTGGCCTCTTCTCTGCCTTTACTTGTGGTGTTTGCTCTGCCAGTCTTCAGATCAATTTCTGGGATATTTAGGATGATTTGGTAATCATCTATTCTATTCGTGGGACAAGGTGAGCTTAGGGTCCTTCGACTCTGCCATTATCTTCCCCTCCAATCCTAGCACCATTTTGTTTCGAATACTATAGATTTCTAATATAGTTTTAAATCAGGAAGTGTAATGACTCCAGCTTTGTTATTCTCAAGATTGCTTTTGGGGAGCCTGGGGAACTTAGTCGGTTGAGTGTCCAATTCTCGATCTTGTCTCAGGTCATGGGCCCCGGGTCCCAAGGTCCCAGGGTTCCAGGGTAGTGGGATCAAGCCTTGCATTGTCAGGCTCGACGCTGAGCCTGGAGCCTGAGTTTCTCTCTCTCTCTCCCTCTCCCCAGTTCTGTCTGTGCATGCTCTCTCTCTCTCTCTCTCTCTCCCTCTCAAAAAAAAAAAAAAAAAAAAAAAGCTTTGGCTATTTAAGGACTTTTGTGGTTTCATATGAATTTTAGGGTTTATTTTTCTATTTCTATGAAAAAAGTACCACTGGATTTTTGGTAGAGATTGCGTTGAGTCTATAGATTACTTTGGATAATATGAACATTTGACAGTATTAATTCTTCTGATCCATAAATTTGAGATATCTTTCTACTTATTTGTGCCTTCTTCAGTTTTTTTATTAATGTCTTATATTTTCTACATGTACAGAACTTTCACCTCCTCAGTTAAATTTATTCTTGGGATGCCTGGGTGGCTCAGTCAGTTAGGCATCCGACTTCAGCTCAGGTCATGGTCTCATGGTTTGTGAATTCGAGCCCCGTGTCAGGCTCTGTGCGGACAACTCAGACCTTGGAGCCTGCTAAGGATTCTGTGTCTCCCTCTCTCTCTGTCCCTCCCCCGCTCATGCTCTATCTCTGCCTCTGAAAAATAAACACTGAAAAAAATTTTTAATTTATTCTTAAGTATTTTATTGTTTTAGTTTTTAAATATTTATTTATTTTTGAGAGAGAGAGAGACAGCAGGAGTTGGGGAGGGGCAGAGAGGAGAAGGAGACACAGAATCCAAAGCAGGCTCCAGGCTCTGAGCCCTCAGCACAGAGCCCAAGAAGGGGCTCGAACTCACGAACTGCAAGATCATGGCCTGAGCTGAAGTCGGATGCCTGACTGAGAGCCATGCAGCCACCCCAGTGTTTTACTGGTTTTAATGCAGTGCAGTGTAAATGAGAATTTTAAAAGTTTCTTTTTCAGATAGTTTGCTGTTTGAAGTGTCTATAAGGCAGGACTGACACTGACCCTTCATGGTCACTTCAGGGAGAGACAGACAGAAACGAGAGGGAAAATAGAGACTAGAACCATGTATTTAAAGACAAGTAGTCATTAATAATAGAAAGAAAATGGAATCTAATTTGGAATACTTCAAAACCCTGGCTTTCATGTGTCTCTAAATTGGTATTCATCATGGGGTGCCTGGGTGGCTCGGTCGGTTAAGCGTCCGACTTCGGCTCAGGTCATGATCTCACGGTCCGTGAGTTCGAGCCCCACGTCGGGCTCTGTGCTGACAGCTCGGAGCCTGGAGCCTGTTTCAGATTCTGTGTCTCCCTCTCTCTGACCCTCCCCTGTTCATGCTCTGTCTCTCCCTGTCTCAAAAATAAATAAAACGTTAAAAAAAAAAATTAAAAAAAATTGGTATTCATCTTTACATACACTTTCTGTAGACTATGACTATATAGTGTAATAAAATGGATTATTTACATAAGAATTTGTTTGATGTCGACTAAAACTGAAATTGGGCATGCTGGTTTTCCCTTGTGTCCGTAGCAATCAGAACCTTCAGAGGCAACCACAAAGTGTTCCAAACCTAAATAAGAACTCTGCTCTGTGCATACGTATGTGTGCTTACTGTGCGTGTTTGCTGTGGGAATGAGAGAAACATGCAGGGAATATTTTAACCTGTAGAAACAAGTTTCCTAGCGTATTCCTAACAAGGCTCTGATGCGATATTTGTGGACGATCTAATCCTGACCTCACCAGTACTCACCAGTGTTGACTGATTGAAAGCTTCCTAGGTGCCAGGTACTATATTAAATGTAGAGATATGATATTTAGCAAAACGGAGTTCCTGTCCTCAGAGGTTATATCGTCTGTGCACATCAGAGAGATTTCCAGATGAATGTAGATGTGAATCTATATCCTGGGCCTTCCAGTGCTAACTAACTACTCCACGGTGCAGACTAAATTTAACATTCACTGTTCTACTTACTCGTGACTGTTTATATGGATCTATTTTAACGAAAAATTATAGACAATAAAACACAGAGGCAGCCCCTCATTTTTTCTGAACAACTCGCCTTTCGTATCAAGGGAGAGTTCATCTGGATTGGTTCCACGGAGAGCTCATTAGTGTTGGCATCTTATTTCTTCTACCAGATGTGGTTACTATTTTCATTTTATTCCAGGTAGCAGAGTACCAAACTAAAATTGCTAATGCTAAGTTCAGAGAAGTCCTGGGAAGAACTGACTGCAAGAGAACAAGAACAAAGAGGGAAAGGTAGGCAGTTTCATGACCTCTTTCTATTGGACATTGGTGGAGGAAATGCAGAAGAGAGTTGACATTCTGAACCTTTATTGTCAGAACTTTGCTCTAAACTCCAGGAAGCCTTTCTGACTACTCTTAGATCTAGCATTACAGCAGCTGTTCTCGAAGTACGGTCTCTGGACCGGGAAATCAGCCTCACCTTAGAACTTGTTCAAAATGCAAATTCTCGGGGGCGCCTGGGTGGCTCAGTCGGTTCAGCGGCCGACTTCGGCTCAGGTCATGATCTCACGGTTGGTGGGTTCGAGCCCCGCGTCGGGCTCTGTGCTGACAGTGTGGAGCCTGGAGCCTGCTTCAGATTCTGTGTCTCCCTCTCTCTCTGCCCCTCCCCCACTCGCGCTCTGTCTCCCTCTGTCTCAAAAATAAATAAACATTTTTTAAAAAATGCAAATTCATGGGGCGCCTGGGTGGCGCAGTCGGTTGAGCGTCCGACTTCAGCCAGGTCACGATCTCGCGGTCCATGAGTTCGAGCCCCGCGTCGGGCTCTGGGCTGATGGCTCAGAGCCTGGAGCCTGTTTCTGATTCTGTGTCTCCCTCTCTCTCTGCCCCTCCCCCATTCATGCTCTGTCTCTCTCTGTCCCAAAAATAAATAAACGTTGAAAAAAAAAATTTTTTTTTAAAAATGCAAATTCTCGGGGCACCTAGGTGGCTCAGTTGGTTAAACATCCGACTTCAGCTCAGGTCATGATCTCACGGTTCTTGAGTTTGAGCCCTGCGTCACGCTCTATGTTGACAGCTCAGAGCCTGGAGACTGTCTTCAGACTCTGTCTCCCTCTCTCTCTGTCCCTCCCCTGGTTGTGCTGTCTCTCTCTCTCTCTCTCAAAAATAAATAAAATATTAACAAAAAAATGTTAAACAATGCAAATTCTCAGGCCCCACCAGAGACCAAGGAGTCAGAAACTCTGGGGCAGGGTCCCAACAAACATTTTGCCATGTCTCTCTTATTAATAAATCAATTGAGACAGAAGATAGATTCTTCAGGGATTCCTGGATGTCTCAATCGGTAGAGCGTGTGACTCTTGACCTCAGTGTTGTGAATTCCAGCCCCAGGTTGGGTGTGGAGCCTATTTAAAAAAAAATAAAAGGTGGATCCTTCTTCCTGGATCCTAACTTCCTTCTTCCTGAGGTTAGCTATAGGAAAGAGCAAATGGTGCCATTAATCATAAAATTATACCAAGCAAACAGGGAAGGAACATTGAAAGTTTGGAGAGCAGAAGCAGAGGGAATTAATTGGGAGGTACTTAACAGATGCACAAAATGGGGTGCCTGGGTGGCTTAGTCAGTTAAGCGTCGACTTCGGCCCAGGTCATGGTTTCGGTTTGTGAGTTCGAGCCCCACCTTGCACTCTGTGTTCACAGCTCGGAGCCTGGAGCCTGCTTCAGATTCTGCGTCTCCCTCTCTCTCTGCTCCTCCCCCGCTCACGTTCTGTCTCTCTCTCTCCCTCAAAATAAATAAACATTAAAAAAATTTTTTTTTGATGTCTTTTATATATATTTGATCCCGTTTCCAGAGATCTTCATTTATTTGGGCAGTTTCTGTCTGGTATCTTATGAGAGGAGTTAGCAAACTTTCTAGAAATGATCAGAGAGTAAATCATGAGGGTTTGCAAGACAAATGGTCTCTTGGAATTCCTCAAGTCTATCATGGTAGCACAGGAGCAAATGAGTGTTACCGTGCTCCAACAAAACTTTATTTACAAAACCTGTGGGGGGCTGGATTTAACCTGCAGGCTATATAGTTTGTCACCCCTGTCATATCTGCTGCCGTAAGACTCCCTTTAATATTGCCAGTAGCACAGGTCTGGCACGAACCTTTGGTTTCTCTGAAAAAGTCTTTTTTTCCCCTTCATTGACAAGATGTTTTTGTTGGCTAACAGAATACTGGATTTTCTGGGTTTTTTGTTTTTTTTTTTTTCCTTTCCTTTCAGTATTTTGAAGACGCCAAGTCATTGTCTTCCGGCTAACATTGCTTCTCATGAAGTTCGCTGTGACTCTCACCTTTGCTTTTCTATATATGATGAGTTTTTTATTCCTCTGGCCCTCTTCAAGACTTCTTTTTTTTTTTTTAAGTTTTTTTTTTTTAATGTTTTTATTTATTTTTGAAGGAGAGAGAGAGACAGAACATGAGCGGGGGAGGAGCAGAGAGAGAGGGAAGCCCGGAATCCGAAGCAGGCTCCAGGCTCTGAGCTGTCAGCACAGAGCCCTACGTGGGGCTCGAACTCACAGACGGTGAGATCGTGACCCTAGAAAGGGACACATCTCTTCTCGGGCAGTTGATCACGGCGGATGAAGTCATGCTAGTTAAAAGATGGGGTGGATTTAGGGTTTGCCCTTGCCAAGGTTATTTTCAGTGCACCATAGGCTTTGGACTCCTCTTAGGATGCCTGATGCTTAGGGTCGGGTCTGGAATGCTGGAGACCTCGGTGTTTATTCTCCACTTTCTCCTCTCGGCCTTCCCCATACACGTTATAGGTGCCACAGAGCTGGTCTCTCTCCATATTTTGCCCCTCTGCTGGTGGTGGACTGCTTCTACTCATTATGTTTTTGCTTCGAGTACTGGTGACAGGGTTCAGTGGCTCTGTTGATAGGTAGTTGATATGTCTGGGCCCTGGAGGGTGAGATTTTCTTAGGATTCCTGCCTCTACTCCCAACCAAACTCTCCTTTGTATCTGTGGGAGGTCTTGTGTGGAAAAGATTTTCCTGCTGTTCTTTCAGTCTTAGGAAACTTCTGAGAGCATTGGTATAGACTTCTGGGCTGAGGTCTGTTTCTTCTCCCTCCCTCTGGGGTAGGTTTCTTCTTCTTCTTCTCCTTCTCCTTCTTCTTCCTCTATCCATCCCCTGACAACTACGGGTATTGACCTGTGCACCAGAAGGGGCAACGGTATTTACTGCTTCTACCCAGAGGCTTAAGCTTTTTTTTTTTTTTAATTTTTTTTTTTAACGTTTATTTATTTTTGAGACAGAGAGAGACAGAGCATGAACGGGGGAGGGGCAGAGAGAGAGGGAGACACAGAATCGGAAGCAGGCTCCAGGCTCTGAGCCATCAGCCCAGAGCCCGACGTGGGGCTCGAACTCACGGACCGTGAGATCGTGACCTGAGCCGAAGTTGGACGCTTAACTGACTGAGCCACCCAGGCGCCCCTGAGGCTTAAGCTTTTCTAAAAGGACTCTGGGCAGCTGGGGCTTTTCCTATGGAATAGATAATACTGTTCTCTCTGTCTACACTACTAAGGGAAGCTCTTTTCGGTCTTATTCTGTATCCATTCTTTCTTGTGAGCACTTGGTAAAGGTCACGGAAAAGACCTTTGAGGACAGACCTGTAAGTGAATATAAGCCCCCCTTGTGGCACACGGAGCATCCTTGTAGTTACTCCAGTCCACGCTAGACTTTTAGTAAATCATTGAAATTTTAGCTGTGTTCGTACTGGCTTGCGTGAGGGCCCAAACACCTCCCATGTTCTGGCATAGATGAGACCATTCAACACTCAGTCTCCTCTCCGGAGGAGCTGTGCCTCCTTGGATTTCAGGCTACTTAGTTGACCAGCAACCTTGGCTCGGCTCTTACGTTCAACTTTTTGGTTCAAGAAAAGTTGGCATTTTGCACTTCATCTGGCCTTTTCTCACTATCAGGTAGGGAAAAATGCTCTTTTCAGGTTTTTTTTTTTACATCCTAAATGGAAATGACACTTCCTACATGTTGTTTTGTACCATGTTCCCCCTTCCCTCCCTGCCGTTCAAACTAGTATTGCAAACAGTTCCCCTTGTCATGAAAATATTGTTATTTTTTTAAAGTTTATGTATTTATTTTGAGAGAAACAGAGAGAGTGCGGGTGGGGGAAGGGCAGAGAGAGGGAGAGAGAGAGAGAGGGGATCCCAAGCAGGCTCCATGCTGTCAGCACAGAGCCCAGCGCGGGGTTGGAACCCACGAAACCGCGAGATCACGACCGGAGCCAAAACCAAGAGTCAGACACTTAATCGACTGAACCGCCCAGGTGCCCCATGAGAAGATTATTTGTAGCGGCTGTTTATTGTTGTTTTATATTAATCTGGCAATTTTTTCAACCAAATTAAAATGATTGGGCACTGTAATAGACCTAACATTTGATTTTCCCAGCATCTTTACCCCGACATAGCGGTGGAAGAGAACTTCCTTTGGTCAATGCCACATGTCTCTTTGGGGTTGCTTCATCCTGCTGGCCTTTGGGTGGTAAGAAGGACCCAGGTCCTCCCCCTCGTAGGATTCTGGCTACAATGATTGATTCAGAGGTGAGCATGTGAGAGAAGGAGGAACAAAATCCTTCTTCAGAAATTTCCCTAACATAGATGAAAAATTTCTGTCTCTTGGGATCATAGAGCTGGAAGGATTCACAGCTCCCTCTTCTCCACTGCTTGAAGGAAATCCTGTGTGTGGTGGGACTGAAAGATTGGGAGAAGCGAGTCCTGGCAGCATCAGTTCTCTGACTTCGGGCCATAACATGTTCAGTTTCTCTGGTTCCTTCAGTTCTCTGTGTGTGATCCACCCCAGTTACCAACAATCCTTTTTTGTTTAAGTTGGTTTGATTTGGGTTGTTTAGTGCTCCAGAAAGTATCCCTACTGATTTATGCTGTAGGCGGCATTCAAGTCTTGCCATTTTAGGGGTGGCCGGGTGGCTCAGTAGGTTAAGCATTTGACTTCCGCTCAGGTCATAATCTTGCAGTCTGTGAGTTCAAGCCCCACATTGGGCTCGGCACTGGTGGTGCGGAGTCTGCTTGGGATTTTCTCTCTCTCTCTCTCTCTCTCTCTGTCCCTTCTCTACTTGCGCTCTCTCTCTCAAAATAAATACACTTAAAAAAATTTTTTTTAAAGTCTTGCCATTATAAAGAACACTGTAAAGCAACTTAGTAGCTACATCTTTTGCATACATGCATGCTTTCTGTCCGCATTAAGAAACATTTCCAAAGTAGGAATTGCTGAGTCATAGAACACGCAGCTCTGAAAGGCTTTTGATGTGTGTGAAATTGCCTTCAGAAAGGTTGTCCATTTATACTTTTGTAAGGAGTGTATATGTCCCTATTTCCTTACAGTCACGGGAATACTGAGTATTATTATTTTTTTAAATTCCCAAGTAGATAGACTGCTTTTCTATACCTGTGTATAGAACACCCATACCTGTGTTCCCAAATAAGGTCTTAATAGGATCATAAAAAAGAGAGCAAAGATCAAACATGGACGGAAATTTAGAATGACACCAGAAAGGGAGGAGTCCAAAATTTGTTCCAAGAGCATTACCACTATGAATACTCAGCCCTGGGTTTTCCCCCAGAACAGGTATTACGAACTGGCTGAGCCAGTATGAATATTTCAGGGAGAAATAAACTTGAGGAAGTGACAGAGGTCCTACCCTGGGTTACCACCTTAGCCTGGGGCTCCAGTAGGTTATTGGCTGGAGCATTAATAAAAACTCCACACCCTGTGGGGTTAATATATATGCTATAGCGGGGACCCAGATTCCTGGTTCCTGCTCTTGAGGAGTCTGTCTCACCCGCAAAGATGTGGGCTCAACTCCTTCTAGGAATATTGGCCCTGTCACCAGCCATTGCAGAAAAATCTCTCCCGTAAGTGCTTGGTGTCAGAGGTGATGTAGGGCAGGTGGCTTCTTTGTCTATTTTTCTCAAATGTTAATATGCGGGAGAAGAGATAACCTTTGACTTATTTTAATTTGCTTCTCATCTGTTCCTTCTTTGGTTTCATTTCTCCTTTACCCAGAGAGAAAGGCTGAGGCATCAAAAGGGAGCCTTAGGAAAGATAATGTTAAAAAAAAAAAAAAAGATAATGTTAAAATACAATAGAGTCCTAATACCCTGTTCTCGGTAATAGAATTAATTTCCTTCTTGGGGGGCGCCTGGGTGGCGCAGTCGGTTAAGCGTCCGACTTCAGCCAGGTCACGATCTCGCGGTCCGGGAGTTCGAGCCCCGCGTCGGGCTCTGGGCTGATGGCTCGGAGCCTGGAGCCTGTTTCCGATTCTGTGTCTCCCTCTCTCTCTGCCCCTCCCCCGTTCATGCTCTCTCTCTCTCTGTCCCAAAAATAAATAAACGTTGAAAAAAAAAATTAATTTCCTTCTTGGTACCCTAGGCATAGGTTCTCAGTGATGGTCTCCTAGTGATTGTGGGAGGTTTAAGGCTGTGCACTGAGTTATTTGTTACTCATCTGTCTCTCCATTATAGAAAATAAGATTCCTAAAGGCAAGGGCTCAGTCTGCTTAATTCACTGCTATATGCTGAGTTCTTAGGAGAGAGCTTAATTTTTCACTGACTGAATATATCATTACTGCCCTGAAACCCTTATATTTCCTTAATAGAAACTACCTGGTGACCTTACCGGCCCAGCTTAACTTCCCCTCTACCCAGAAAGTTTGTCTGGATCTGAGCCCTGGGAACCACGATGTAAAATTCACTATTACTCTGGAGACCAAAGACAAGACCCAGAAGTTGCTAGAAACCTCTGGGTTGAAGAAGAGACACTTCCACTGCACCTCCTTTCTGGTAAGCACAGATTCAACCCTGAATCTGCTCCCTTCCTTTCTAATCCTTCTCTGGAGACACTTGGCACAATCTAAAGATAATTAAACTTATCTCCCCTAAACGTAAACTCAGCTCCTGGCCATAACTCATTCACCATTTCCTTGACCTTGGATTTCTTCCTTTAGTTTTTGACCTTAACCTCTGAATATCGTTTCCCTTCTTTTTCCTGGCAATGTGTCTTACGGCCCTAACTTTGCTACCCGCCTCTAACTCAGCTCTTTCCTTCCACCCTCCCACTCTGGGGTCGAGACCAGTTGATTCATTCCCCAACATCCTGCTCCTCCAGAGCCCCCTTCTCTTGTCCAGGTACCACCTCCTGCTGGTGGCACAGAAGAAGTGGCTACAATCTGGGTGTCGGGAACTGGAAATAACATCAATTTTGTGGAGAAGAAAAAGGTTCTGATTCAGAGGCAGGAGAACGGCATCTTTATACAAACTGACAAGCCCATCTACAACCCGGGGCACAAAGGTAAGAGGCATACATAGGGGATTCGACAAAAGACTGGGGAAGCCACCGCCCGTATTCCAGAAAGAGGGGCTTTGGGGTTTGGGGGTAGGCCTATGGGGCAGGAGGGAGAAAGTTCTGGAGGGATGAAGCGTGACAAGTGTGGAATGCCTGCTGTGTTACGGAAGCAGAGAAAAGTGGGTGGAGTTGCGTGTGTGTGTGTGTGTGTGTGTGTGTGTGTGTGTCTGAAACAAAAGTATACATTTTCCGGGAATGGCGTTTGATCAGTGTAGCTGGGCTGCTGTGTCTTATGGCCAGCTGTTTGTCTATGAATAAGAAAGCATCAAAAGCATTTGGCTTAAGCTCCTGATATTTGTACTTTGTGCCTTCTTCCCTAGAAGGGCATTCCATTATGGTGTTTCCAAGTCAGGGGCTTTGATCTGTCTGTCAGTTTAGGTTGTTTGTTGTGTTTGTTTGTTTGTTTGTTTGTTTTTTAAAAGGAAACCCTGACCAGGTTTTGCTGACTCAGAAGGGGGGGGGGCGCGGCAGGGAGTGGAAAGAGTGGAAGAAGGACTGGAGAGGGGGAAATCCCTTTGCCAATGATGCCTATTCTATTCTAGTGCATTTCCGCATCGTCACCCTGAACAGCAGCTTTCTTCCCGTGAATGACAAGGTGAGAATTCAGTTGGGAAGAGGGAAGGGGAGAGGGGTAGGGCAGACTGAGACAGAGCAGGGAGAAGGAGAAGAGATTCTTCCTAAGAGCGTGAAGAGGTGAAGTCCTCTGAGGAGCAGAATGCTTGTGCTAGCCTCAGGGCACAGGTCGAAAGCCTGCCAGTCCCCAGCAGCTTAAAAACAGCCAGAGGTGCCAGTTCTTAAGCTGATAGCTGCGAACATCAGTTAGGCTAATATTCCTGAGACGTGCTTGTATCCACTGCCCGTTTTAAATGTTTTCCATGTTATTTTATTTTTTATTTTATTTATTTTATTTTTTTAAATTTTTTTTTCAATGTTTATTTATTTTTGGGACAGAGAGAGACAGAGCATGAACGGGGGAGGGGCAGAGAGAGAGGGAGACACAGAATCGGAAACAGGCTCCAGGCTCTGAGCCATCAGCCCAGAGCCCGATGCGGGGCTCGAACTCACAGACCGCGAGATCGTGACCTGGCTGAAGTCGGACGCTTAACCGACTGCGCCACCCAGGCACCCCTATTTTTTATTTTTTAAAAATGTTTGGGAGAGAGAGAGAGCATGCGAGTGCCAATGGGGGAGAGCGGCGGGGTGGGGGGGGGAGAGAGAGAGAGAGAGAGGGAGAGACTTCCAAGAATCTCAGGCTCATGACCTGAGCCCAAATCAAGTGATGGATGTTCAGTTGACTGAGCCCCCCCCAGGAGCCCCTCCACTGTCGTTTTAAGAGTTTCTACAGGGGTGCTGGGTGGCTCGGTAGGTTGAGCGTCTGACTCGATTTCGGCTCAGGTCATGATTCCAGGGTTGTGGGATCGAGCCTCACATCAGGCTCCGTGCTGATGGTGGAGACTGCTTGGGATTCTCTCTCTTTGTCTCTTTCTGCCCGCCCTCCCCCCCCTCCCACCCTTGTTCGCGTGTGCTCATGCACACTCTCTCTTCCTCTCTCAAATATAAACAAACAAACAAACAAATAAATAAATAACATAGAAGAGTTTTTGAAAACTTCAAGATTTTCTCTCCAGGAGTGATACCACATGACTTTGCAGTTCAAAAATTAGAAATAATTCAGGAGGGGACGCCTGAGTGGCTCAGGCGGTTGAGCATCCGACTGAGGCTCAGGTAGTGATCTCATGGTTCGTGGGTATGAGCCCTACATCGGGCTCTGTGCTGACAGCTCAGAGCCTGGAGCCTCTTCAGATTCTGTGTCTCCCTCTCTCTGCCCCTCCCCCGCTTGCGCTCTGTCTCTGTCAAATAAACACTGGAAAAAAAAAGAAATAATTCAGGAGTATTCCTAACAAAAATTAGAAATAAGAATATCCAATCCCACCATCTTTTTTTTTTTTTTTTTTTTTTACTACAAGGCAAGGTGTTTTATAAAGTAGGCAATTCTCCGAAGGCTACATTACGTGCCTAAAGTAAAAAAATGTGGTAACACTTGGCAATTACTTAAAGGTTCCTTAAACAACTCAGTCCCTGGAATCAGAAGCCTTTTGATAGGTTTGATCTCAATTTAGGGCTTGTGTCATTTTTATATTTCTGAAACACTTACCTCACCTCTCAGACATTTCTGCTGCCTTCTTTGCCCTTCATTCACAGCCCATGATACATGATGTGTCATGAAGCTTTTAAAGATAATCATAGGGCAGCATTATTGTTATTTCCATCTCCCCTTCTCAGAGTTTCTTTCCTCTCCGTGCAGTGAAGCTATGAGCTTTTTTTTTTTTTTTTTTTAACCATTATCCTCATATTTCATTTTTAGGCTCTTTTCAATTTTTTTATTTTTTAATTTTTAATTAAAAAATTTTTTTTCACTTATATCCAAGTTAGTTAGCATATAGTGCAACAATGATTTCAGGAGTAGATTCCTTAATGCCTTTACCCATTGAGACCATCCCCCCACCCACAACCCCTCCAGTAACCCTCTGTTTGTCCTCCATATTTAGGAGTCTCTTCTGTTTTGTCCCCCTCCCTGTTTTTACATGATTTTTGTTTCCCTTCCCTTGTGTTCATCTGTTTTGTATCTTAAAGTCCTCATATGAGTGAAGCCATATGATATTTGTCTTTCTCTGACTAATTTCCCTTAGCGTAATGCCCTCCAGTTCCGTCCACGTAGTTGCAAATGGCAAGATTTCATCCTTTTTGATGGCCGAGTAATACTCCCTTGTATATATATCCCACATTTTCTTTATCCATTCATCCATCCATGGACACTTGGGCTCTTTCCAGACTTTGGCTATTGTTGATAGTGCTGCTGTAAAAATGGGGGTGCATGTATCCCTTCGAAACAGCACCCCTGTATCCCTTGGATAAATCCCTAGTAGTGCAATTGCTGGGTTGTAGAAGCTATGAGCTTCTTGATGAGTAGCTTCCTCTGCGATTACTTTCTTTCCCAATTTGGAATTCTTTTTAGCTTCTCCTTCCTGTCACCTGTATCCTTTCTGTATCAATCGGGTTTAATGTTGACTAGTTATTTCTTAACAGACTGTTAATTCCAGAGCCGAGAGGAAAGGCTAGGGGAAAATGTGACCACAGCCAAGTATTATTTTAGACTCCACTGGCCCCTGAAGGTGCCTGAAGGTTAAGGGTCCCATTAACTACCCTTCTTCTATGATCTCTCCTCTGCTCAAATTAGACCCCATTACTGAGAGTTGTTCTGCTTTCCATAGTTATTCTCTCTTTCTATCTGAAAATTACTCCTTCTCCCCTACACCATTTCTTTAGCCAGCCCCCTACTCCAAGTTCCAAATTTGAAACTCCTGTTTGAAACACTGAAATCAACTAAAGGAATTTTACTAAGAAACTGAGGGACAAAAATTGTGAAGTTAAGCGACTGAAGTATACTTGACATTAACCGAGCCTATCCACCTTGGTGGCAACACCCGTTTATCCAGAAACCTCAGCCTACTTCCAGGGGGAAATGCTGTCTTCTTACCTGAACACTTGTTGTTTTCCAGAGCCTGCTTCTAAGTAATTGGTGCTCTTCCCGCCTCTTGACTCTCCGTGTGAGGAAAGTACTTTGTTACCTGAGAAGTGTTCTTTTTCTCTAATTTTTAGCCATCCATAGTAATCTCATTTTTGTCTCCTTATTGTCTGTATAGCTCTGGTCTGTGAAAGTCTCAAGCCTCTCCTTTGACCCCGAAGGGGAATGGAATGTGCCACCTCAAAATGGGCCACTGTGGCATGTGGATTGTTTTGAACTGCGGGTAATCAAGAGCCAGCATACTCAGGAAACATTTTTTTTTTTACCTCTCTCTTAACTGACTTAGAGAACTGAGATAGGAGGCCTGGCCCAGTTACCAGATATAACTTTTTTTATCTGAAGGATTTATCTGGGGGCACCTCGGTAGCTCAGTCGGTTGAGCGTGTCGACTCTTGGTTTCGATACAGGTCATGATCCCAGGGTCGTGGAATCGAGCCCCAAGTTGGGCTCCATATTGAGCCTGGAGACTGCTTAAGATTCTCTCTCTGTCTCCTTCTGCCCCTCTCCCCCTGCTCCTGTGCTCTCTCGCGCGTGTTCTCTCTCTCTCTCTCTCTCTCTCTCTCTCAAAAAAAAAAAAAAAATTTTATCTACATGGTAAGGCAAAGATTTGATTACCAACCATTTGTTCTTCTGCTCTCCCTGTGACTTGCCCGGTGTCCCTTTGAAACCCCAGGCACTTTTGCCATTCCTTAGCTCAGGATGGTACAGAAGCCTCAATCGCCTGACTGCCTTGGGGTCTCATTGTCTTTGTGGGGCTCCCAAATGCCAGTAATCAAATGTTTTTCTCCTGCTAATCTGTCTTTGGATTACTAGACTAGCCAAAGAAACTAGAAGGGGGAAATTTTTCTGTCCCTCTAATCCTTACCTCTCATTTTTTTTGTTTTTTCTGAAGAACTGCCATGATCCTTGATATCCAGGCTGACAGCTGCCTTGACACGATGTGGTGCTTGGCCCAAGAATCAAAGGCAAACACCACCTTGACTTCATTTCCGTTTCCTTCCAAGTGAGATGCAGCCCTTGAACCCTCTCTGAGACCGCACATCTAAATTCCAGCTTTCAATCCCATTTAGTTTTTAAGTGTATGTAATACTACTTGGAATGCCCTGAACTTAATAGGTGTACAGTCTCTAATCAGAGTTTTAATTGCATTAACGTTCATGTATGTATGTATGTATGTATGTATTTCGCATTTATTGATTTTGAGAAATGTACGAGCACATGAGCAGGGGAGGTGCAGAGAGAGAGAGGGAGAGAGAGAATCCCAGGCAGGCTCCACGCTCAGCACGGAGCCCGACTCTGGGCTTGACCCTAGGATCCTGTGATCACGACCTGGTGGAAATCACGAGCTGGATGCTCAACCGAATGAGCCACGCAGGCGCCCCTGCATGTATCTCTTAAAAAGCATATCTCAGGGGCACCTGGCTGGCTCAGTCTGTAGGTCATGCGACTCTTGATCTCGGGGATGTGAGTTTGAGCCCCATGATGAGTGTACAGATTGCTTGAAATCGTTAGGGGTGCCTGTGTGGCTCGACTGCTTAAGCGTCCGACTCTTGATTTTGGATCGGGTCATGATCTCACGGTTGGTGAGATCGAGCCCCATGTCCAGCTCCGCACTGACAAGGCAGAGTGTGCTTGGGATTCTCCCTCTCCCTCTCTCGCTGCCCCTTTCCCCTGTGTGTGCGCGTGTGCGCACACACACTCTTTCAAAATAACTAAATAAACCATAAAAAAATTTTTTTTTAATCTTAAAAAAAAAAAGAAAAAGTACATCTTAAATAATCATGATCTCATTATCAAACCTAAGGAAATTAATAAGAATCATTTACTATCATGTAACACCTGTCTTAAGTTAGGGTTTTTTCACATGGCTGATTTTTTTTTTTTCAAACTAGGATCTGATTAAATTCATGCATTACATTTGATTGTTATATCTTTCGAATCTCTGATAATTTAAAATAATCTTATTTTTTCATTGTCGCCTTATATATTTTTTAGGAGAGAGAGCGAGAGAAGTGATCAGGCTAAATGACTTGTAGAATGTCCCCATTCCAGAAAATGACATTGACTTTTGAGGAAGCCTAGTTGTCTTATAGAATATTCAACGTTCTTTTTTTATTTTTTATTAAAAAAATTTTTTTTAATCTTTATTTACTTTTGAGACAGAGAGAGAGAGAGCATGAACAGGGGAGGGTCAGAGAAAGAGGGAGGCACAGAATCTGAAACAGGCTCCAGGCTCTGAGCTGTCAGCACAGAGCCTGACGCGGGGCTTGAACTCACCGACCGCGAGATCATGACCCAAGCCGAAGTCGGACGCTTAACCGACTGAGCCACCCAGGCGCCCTTCAATGTTCTTTTTAAAAAAAAAAACTGTTTATTTATTTATTATGAGAGACAATGAGAGGGGCAGAGAGAGGGGGAGAAAGAGAATCCCAAGCAGTCTCCATGCCCAACACAGGACTCTGATCCCCACCAACCATGAGATCATGACCTGAGCTGAAACCAAGGGTCAGACCCTCACCTGACTGAGCCGCCCACGTGCTCCAAAATATCTGACATTCTTCATTCGTTTGATTATGTCTTTCTTTGTAGTCTAACTTGCTCCCCTATGTTCTGGAGGTAGTTCTGAGGTCTTCATTAGATTTAAACTGAACCTTTTTGGCTAAAATATTTATCAGGAAATGCTGTGAACACCCAATGTATCTCTTCAGAAGATACCTAATGTCAGATTGTCCCGTTATTCGTGATGATGAGTTTGATTACTTATTTAAGGTGGTGATAGCCTAATTTCTCCAGGTAAACGTATGTCTTCTGTTTAAAATTTTTAAAATTTTATTTATTTATTTATTTATTTATTTATTTATTTATTTAAATGTGAGCTCCATGCCCAACCTGTGGCTTGAATTCATGACCTCAAGGTCAAGACTCACATGCTGTACTGACTGAGCCAGCCAGGCACCCCTGTCTTTTTTTTTTTTTTAATTAGCAAGTAATTTTGGTGACACTTTGACACTTAGCACAATAACCCGTTCACCATGAACTTAGTGGTTTTAGCATCCATTTTCTTGAAGAAACTATACATGGTCCTTTGATGGAACTCTTTTAAACAAAGTATTTTTTAGCGGTACCTGGGTGAGTCAATTGGTTAAGCGGCTGACTTCAGGTCATGATCTTGCGGTTCCTGGGTTTGAGCCCCACATCAGGCTCTCTGCTGTCAGCACGGAGCCTGCTTCAGATCCTCTGCCTTCCTCTTTCTCTGCCCCTCCCCTGCTCATGCTGTCTTTCTTATTCTCTCTCTCTCTCTCTCTCTCTCTCTCTCAAACATAAATTTTTTTTATTTTTGATAAATTTTATTTATTTTTGAGACAGAGCATGAGCAGGGAGGGGCAGAGAGAGAGCGAGACACAGAATCTGAAGCAGGCTCCAGGCATTGAGCTGTCAGCACAGAGCCTGATGTGGGGCTTGAACTCACAAACAGTGAGATCATGACCTGAGCTGAAGTCAGACGCTCAACTGACTGAGCCACCCAGGCACCCCTCAACGTTCTTTTTTTAAAAGAACTGTTTGTTTATTTATTTATTGTGAGAGACAATGAGAGGGGCAGAGAGAGAGCGAGACACAGAATCTGAAGCAGACTCTAGGCTCTGAGCTGTCAGCACGGAGCCTGACGTGGGGCTCGAACTCACGAACAGCGAGATCATGACCTGAGCTGAAGTCGGACGCTCAACCGACTGAGCCACCCAGGCGCCCCAACATTAAACATTTTTTTAAACAAAGCATTAAAAAAAATTTTTTTCAATGTTTATTTATTTTTGAGAAACAGAGAGAGACAGAGCATGGGCAGGGGAGGGGCAGAGAGAGAGAGGGAGACACAGAATCTGAAGCAGGCTCCGGGCTCCCAGCTGTCAGCACAGAGCCTGACGCGGGGCTCGAACTCTTGAACCATGAGATTATGACCTGAGCCAAAGTCTGTACTTAACTGACTGAGCCACCCAGGGGCCCCCAATACTTTCTTTTAAGGCATGTGGTGTAGAGCACTAAGGGATGCAAAAGCATCAGAAGCTTCATTTCTTCAATTTCTGGAGACTGGCAATCCCTTTGAGGAAATCTCTTCTCTCTCCTCCCCCAGCCAATAAGCTTTTGCTCATTGTTACCCTTATGGGGGCACCAAAGAGCCATTTAGAAAGGCTCAGAGAAAGACAGACCTTGTGATTTTTTTTTTTTTTTTTTTTTTTTTTTTTTAGAGAGAGGGCACAAGTGAGAGAGGGTGGAGAGACAGAATCCCATGAGGGGCCGAGAGAGGGAGAGAGAAGCAGGGCTCACCCGAAGTGGGGCTCAAACTCACCAACCGTAAGATCATGACCCGAGCCTCAGCCAGATGCTTAACCGACTGAGCCACCCAGGTGCCCCCTCGTGAACCTTTTGCTTCTGGCCCATCCTTATTGCGTATCCTGCTTTAACCCACGTTGTCTGGTTTTCCTTTGCAGTACTCCATGGTGGAACTGCAGGTAGGTAGAAGTTTCCTTTCCTTTTCTGTCAGCTGTGGAAAAGGGGAGATCATTTCGGTGCTCAACCCCGAGGCCAGAAAGCACTCTGAGATGTTGGCCCAGTGCCCAAGATGGAGTCCGCGGCCCAGCACCCACAATTCCCCCCAAGCCATGCCTGCTCTCTGGCCTGTGCTCTCCCACCCTCTCAGGCCTGAACCCCTGTAGATAAGGACACACTGCCCTGCGGCCACCAGCCCTTCCCACTCTGATTCCCGTGACTTCTCTGCTCCGTGCGAGTTCCACCGGGCTCGGTTCTGTACTCCTCTTGTTGTCAGGGCCGTTCTCGTAGACGCTCAGCAGTTGGCTATGACGTGAATACCTGTGGGCAGTGCCGAGAAGGACAGGGACCAGAAAGTTGGAATATCTCATGGCATCGCCTCCATTGTTCTGTTACCTTATCTGTCAGGTAGCTTACGATAAATTCCCTCAGCATTACCCCTACATAGGCACCGAGAACAAACGACTCTCTGTAAAGGCTATCCTAAAGCCCACTTTCTGAAACTGACAATAACACCTTAGAGGACTCGATCTGACTCTTTGAATCCACAAGGATGCTTTTCTTCCCCAGTGGGGTCCGGCCCTACAGGAAAATTTATTTAGCAACAAGAAAACTATAAATGAAAACTTAGCCGCAAAGAAAATTATGAATGAAGCAGGGGGCCCTTCTTCCTGGACGCAGACCATGGCGGTCATGAATCCCAGGGAGTGGGATTCTTTACCTGCGCTCTGTGTCTTTACCTGCTTTTTGTAGCGCAGAGCGAGAGACGGGCAGGTACGTCATGAAGTTTCTTTTTAATGAACGCAGGACCCAAATAGCAACAGGATTGCCCAGTGGCTGGAAGTGATGCCGGAGCAAGGCATTGCGGACCTGTCCTTCCAACTGGCCCCAGAGGCGACGCTGGGCACCTATACCGTGGCAGTGGCTGGGGGCAAGACCTTTGGCACCTTCCTTGTGGAAGAATATGGTAGGTGGGAGAATCAGCAGGTCAGAGCGTTGGACAGAATCTTGCCCCCAAGTCAGCAAAGGTACAGTAAAATATACTACGGGGAGGGATTCTTGATTCGTTTTTGAATCCTGGCTAAGCCAGCTAATGACGTTAGGAGCATTTTTGCCTTGCTCGTCCCCTCCCTTAACTTAATTCATTTAATTATCACTGTTTCTATATCCCTCTGTCTACTGTCGGTAGGGGTCAAATCCTTTTTCTTGCCCATTTTTGTTTCCACTCTCCCCAGTGCTGCCTAAGTTTCAGGTGGATGTGGTGGAACCCAAGCAGTTGTCGACCGTGGAGGAGTCCTTCTTAGTGAAAATTTGTTGTAGGTGAGACTAAAACTCTGGATCTGGTGGAGATTACAGCTATATGGAGAAGAGTGACAGGGGAGAGTGGTTATGGAGGCGGTGGTTAAGACTCGAGACATTTTATGCGGTCCAGAGCCGTGACTTCTCCCAGAACACATTTTCTTTTTTTTTTTTTTTTTTTGGGGGGGGGGGGTTGGGTTTTTTGTGTTTTGTTTTAGAAAGAGAGAGAGTGAGAAGGCACTCAAGCGGGGGAGGGGGGAGGAGACAGAGAGAGAGAGAGAGGGAGAGACTCTTAACCAGGGTCCACAGTCCATGCTCAGCACAGGTCTGACATGGGGTTCGATCCCATGACCCTGGGATCATGATCTGAGCTGAAATCAAGAGTTGGACAGTCAACCGGCTGAGCTACCCAGGTGCCCCTACATTTTTTCCCCTTATTTATTTATTTATTTATTTATTTTTGAGGGAGAAAGTGTGCTTGAGCGGGGGAGGGGCAGAGAGAGAGAGAGAGAGAGAGGGAGGCAGACGATCCAAAGCAGGTTCAGCCCTGTCAGCAGCCAGTAAGCCCACCATGGGACTCAGACTCACGAACGGTGAGATCATGGCCTGAGCGGAAGTCAGACGCCCCACTGACTATGCCACCCAGGTGCCCCTCAGCATTATTAGTTAGTGTCCGCTTTGTGCGGAACACAACAGTGAATCCGATGAGAAATCGGGGTAAGGAGAGAGAAAAGCATCGATCTCGGTCCTTCGGATGGTATTTGTTGTGTGGTGGCCGACACCCTAAGGCTTTGGGTAAAGCAGGGAAGTGGACCAGACTAGTGAAGGGTAGGACAGTCAGTGCTTCCAGAGGCTGGAGTACGGAAAAGAAGGAAAAGTGGTGTCTCGGAAAAGGAGGGCTGGATCTCAAGTGGAATCTCCCAACCCTGACTTGTCATGCTTCTCTGGGTTAGGTACACCTACGGAAAGCCCATGCGAGGGGCAGCACAGGTATCCGTGTGTCAAAAGGCGTATACTCACCATTTTCCAGAGGCAGAATGGGAACAGCTACCCGACAGATGCAAGAACCTTTCTGGACAGGTGAGTAAAGGGGATGTAGCAAGGGAAACTTATTCCTGTGTCTGAAAGTAACTAAGCACCAACATTCCGATAGAGAAAAGTAGTAAAAACCCCAGAGTAGGAATCTTTTCACACAATCGTCGTCCCAGTTCCAAAGCACAAGGCAGTCTTCTTTATTCTAAACAGGTGAAGTCTTTTAGAATCTGCCCTGGCGTCGAGAAATTACGCCAAATCCTTGCGAGGCACAATTTTCCTGCCCTGCAGTTGGTTCTTTCTCCTCCTTCTCCGATCTTGGAGCTTCAACGTTGCTTCATGATTATCTGTGTCGGAGGAGAGTTTTTCTTTCTTAAACGTGGCGAAACTAAAGTATGGAGATCAGAATTTCTGTCTACGGTATATTATCAAGTGGGAGTGAAGTTAGGTGATTCATCCTCCCTTTCTCTCTCCCTGATTACCTCACTAGACTGACAAGTCAGGATGCTTCTCAGCTTCCGTGGATATGTCCACCTTCAACCTCACTGGTTACACGTACAGCCACAGCATCAATATTGTGGCTACCGTGGTGGAGGAAGGAACAGGTAAGTTGGACACGCCTGCCTTCATTAAGAAAAGAGACAGGAGAAGGGCTGTCCTAGGAACAGACCCATCGAGAGGGCTCAAGACCTACCCTCATTAGTGTTTGCGAACGAGTCTGTTCCTAGTTCACCGTCAAAGGGAAATGCCGGATTCCAACCTGTCATTCACTACCTCTTTCGCCAAAAGTTGGGGGAGGAGGAGTTCGTTTGGGTCTTTGGCCGGAAATATGTTCAGTTTCGTACGTCCAAGGTCGCACTGTCCTTTCAGGGATTTTATGTTACACACACCAGGTGTTTAGGTCATCGTACGTCTGGTTTCCCTCTTCAGGAGCAGAGGCCAATACCACTCAGGATATCTACATTTCTTCAGAAATGGGATCGATAACCTTTGAAGACACCAAAAATTTTTATTACCCCAATTTCCCCTTCACTGGGAAGGTATGTTGAGACCTGTCTCTACACCCAAAAGGTGCTTAACCATCCGCTGTTGCCTTCTTCCTGGAGACATATAATAATAGCTCATTTAACATTTTTTTCTCAGTCCTTTACGTGTATTCGCCTGTCTAATCCTTACAACGATCCAGTGAGGTAGACGCTATTATTGGCCCCATGTTACCGATGAGGAGACTGAGGCACAGAGAGGTTAAATGATTTTCCAAAAGTTATACAGCTAGTAAGTGGCACCTAGGATCAAACCCAGGCAGACTGCATCCAGAGTATATAGTCTTAATTCCTTGGGTTGTGTTGCCTTTAGTCTCCCATGAGATGTGCCTTGAATATTAATGTGACTTCGTTGCCTTTCCCAATGCCCGGGACTCGTACTCTAATGTCCAAGTCTTTGAATTTTAGACCTGCACGGTATCTGGAGAAATCATCTAGTCTGGCTCCTCATCTAAGCAAGATTAAACGTGGCTTAACAGGGAGCCAATTATCGCTCCTTAAGCAGTTTCTTCAGAGATTTAAAAATTTCCTTTGTTGGAGTCTTCTTTCTGATACTTAACAATCTGTCCGTCTCTCCAGTTTATCTTTGTTAACGTCCCAAACAGTCGTGCAGCACAATAATGTAGCATACTTTTAGATCTATTTAGATCAATACTTAGCCCTCTTGTCTCTAGACCAAGGGTAGATCCAGATTCTCTGGGAGCCTATGGATTATAAATTTGGGAGTGGAAGGGGATTCTCTCTCTAAAAAAAAAAAAAAATAGGGGCGCCTGGGTGGCGCAGTTGGTTAAGCGTCCGACTTCAGCCAGGTCACGATCTTGCGGTCCGTGAGTTCGAGCCCCGCGTCGGGCTCTGTGCTGACAGCTCAGAGCCCGGAGCCCGTTTCAGATTCTGTGTCTCCCTCTCTCTCTGCCCCTCCCCTGTTCATGCTCTGTCTCTCTCTGTCTCAAAAATAAATAAACGTTAAAAAAAAAATTAAAAAAAAATGTACAGAGAGCCTTGGAGGGAGGGAACCTGTGTAAATGAAGGGTCCTGAAGCTTCATTAGCTACGTGACAAATCTATTCCTGCTCCAGGCTGAGCTGCTTCTGTTTGCTTCTCACTTCCCCACAGATGTCAGGTTCCAATGCTTGAATCGCATCTACTTGTTTCTGGACTCTTTCGTGAAATGTATTCTTAGAGTTTCTTTTCTCACCTCACTTCACCTCATACTTGAATCGACTCCAGACCTAACCCTAACTCATGCCCTCATAACCTTCACCCTTTAGATAAGAGTTAGGGGCCATGACGGCTCCCCCCTCAAGAATCATTCAGCATTTCTGGTGATTTCTGGCATAAATGGAACCACCAACCAGACCCTAACTACTGACAACGATGGCCTTGCTCCCTTCGAGCTGGATACAGTCAGTTGGAATGGGAGAGATATTTCTCTGGAGGTAAGCACCGAAGAGGACACGCTTTCTGGTAAGGCTTCCCTGAAGGAAAACCTCAAACTTTTCCCGTTCTCTCCCCTCCTCCCTCATTTGTCATTCTGTCAGCATCATTCACCAGTCCTGCTTCCCAGTTGACAAAAACTTTTGTTGGTCTTTAATATCAACCGAATAAATTTTCCTTCAGGTAAGCAATGTTATTTCTACTAATTCATCGTACGACTTATCCTCATCTCTATTTGGTCCCATATTTAAAATCAGAGTAGGGGAGGGTGCCTGGGTGGCTCAGTCGGTTAAGCGTCCGACTTCGGCTCAGGTCATGATCTCACAGTCCGTGAGTTCGAGCCCCGCGTCGGGCTCTGTGCTGACCGCTCAGAACCTGGAGCCTGTTTCGGATTCTGTGTCTCCCTCTCTCTCTGCCCTCCCCTATTCATGCTCTCTCTCTGTCTCAAAAATAAATAAACATTAAAATCAGAGTAGGGAGAGGGCACCTGGGTGGCTCAGTTGGTTGAGCATCCAAATTCGGCTCGGGTCACGATCTCGAGGTTTGTGAATTCGAACCCCACGTCGGGCTCTCTGCTGTCAGTGTAGAGCCCGCTTCAGATCCTTTGTCCCCTTCTCTCTCTCTCTCTCTCTGCCCCTCCCCTGCTTGCTATCTCTCTCTCAAGAATAAATAAACATGAAAAAATAAAATAAAAGTAGAGTAGGGAGGACAAGATAATTCAGAGTCATTTTCTTCCCCCTATGTCCCTCCCTCCACCCGCTCTGGGGCCATTACTCATAAACATGGCAAAGAAGGAAACTCTGTGTTTTGGATAACTTCCAGGGAAGGCAACTCATACCAGTTATCAGCTGTGACACGATGCTGCTCAACAAACAACCACAAAACTTTAGTATTATACAAACACAAGTGTGTCCCTCTGGGGGACTTCTTGTCCCTCTGGGGTAGTCAGGCAGCTCTGCTGGTCTTGGGGGGGGGAAGTGGTTCTTACATGCTGTGGCTCAACCGGCTGATGAAGGCCAGGCTCGCACGTCCCAGCAAACTAGTTCGGGTACATTCTTACAGCCACGACGGGGAGCAAGAGCAAAGGTCGACACGCAAGGGCTCTTCCAAGCCTCTCCCTCTCTTGCATATGCTCACATCCCGTTCCCGACAAGTCACATGGTGGGTCTGCAGTTAGACTAACAGGGCAACACAAGACTATGTGGCAGAGGGCATTAATACCGGAGGGATGGATTGGGCCCATGAGTGCCATCGTTCACCATGCTGCTTAAGCAAACACATACAATTTGTGTGGTGGCTCATTTATTTATTTATTTATTTTTTTTTTCAACGTTTATTTTTGGGACAGAGAGAGACAGAGTATGAACGGGGGAGGGGCAGAGAGAGAGGGAGACACAGAATCGGAAACAGGCTCCAGGCTCTGAGCCATCAGCCCAGAGCCTGACTCGGGGCTCGAACTCACGGACCGCGAGATCATGACCTGGCTGAAGTCAGACACTTAATGGACTGCGCCACCCAGGCGCCCCAATGTGGTGGCTCATTTAAGTAATTGTTTACATAAGGCCTCACTCAGTCACTCTACTTAGAAATAATCTTCATTCCCCCCCCCTTTTTTTTTTTTTTTTAATTTTTATGTGAATTCTAGCTAGTTAACATACAGTACAATATTGGTTTCAGGAGTAGAGTTTAGTGATTCATCACTTACAGACAATGCCCAGTGCTCATCCCAGCGAGTGCCCTCCTCAATGCCCATCACCCATTTAGCCCATCCTCTACTCACCTCCCTCCATCAACCCTCAGTTTGCTCCCTGTTGTTAAGAAGCTCTTATGGTTTGGGGCCCCCGGGTGGCTCAGTCGGTTAAGCGTCCGACTTTGGCTCAGGTCCTGATCTCACAGATCGTGGGTTTGAGCCCCACGTCTGTCTCTGTGCTGACAGCTCAGAGCCTGGAGCCTGCTTCGGATTCTGTGTCTCCCTCTCTCTCTGCCCCACCCCCACTTGCACTCTGCCTCTCTCTCTCTGAAAAATAAATAAACATTTAAAAAAATTAAAAAAAAAAGAAACTCTTATGGTTTGTTTCCCTCTCTCTCTCTTTTTTCCTTCCCCCCCTTCTCATATGTTCATCTCTTTCGTTCCTTAATAGAAATAATTATTTTTAAAAAATTTTTTAGCGTTTATTTATTTATTTTAAAAAAATTTTTTTAACGTTTATTTATTTTTGAGGCAGAGAGAGACAGAGCATGAACGGGGGAGGGTCAGAGAGAGGGAGACACAGAATCTGAAACAGGCTCCAGGCTCTGAGCTGTCAGCACAGAGCCCGACGCGGGGCTCGAACTCACGGACCGTGAGCTCATGACCTGAGCCGAAGTCGGCCGCTTAACCGACTGAGCCACCCAGGCGCCCCTAGAAATGATTATTTTTAACCTTACTATCCTTTACACCTGGTTTTCTTATCCCTAGGATGTATTCTTTGATTTCTGTGTAATCTTAGTCATGCTTATCTACATCTCTTGCATCAGTCCGTGAAGGTTTATCACCCACAATTGAGCATCACTTGAAAACTATAATTTCACTCGTCTACATACCAAAGTGCGGCTGCACATAACCACTGTTACGGATTCCTCAATCATCCTTAGCTGGACCTCGAGTAAAACATCCACAGGCCATTCTTAGGCAGTGAAGATTTGAGAGAGATGGTTTTGAAAACCATAAGAAGTCCATGGGGTTACTATGGTGGGGGCATGTGTTAAAGCCTTTTTCTTTCTCTTTTCTTAGGGCAGATTCCAAATGGAAGATCTGGTATATAAGCCAGAACAGGTGCCTCATTACTACCGGAACGACTATCTGCGCCTGCAGCCCTTCTACAACACAACTCGTAGCTTCCTTGGCATCCACCAGCCAAACGGAGTCTTGGCGTGTGGCCAGCCCCAGGAAGTGCTGGTGGATTATTACATTGATCCCGCTGATGCGATCCCTGCCCAGGAAGTCATCTTCTCCTACTATGTGAGACAGGGCAAGGAGGGCTGGGGAAAGTGCACGAGGGAAGGAAAGGAAATGAGGAGAGTGAGACGGAGAGGGTGATTTATGTCTAGAGACACAGTGCAAGTCACGTGGGTAATTTCAAAATGTTTAGAAGCCGTATTTAAAAAAATGAAAAGAATAGGTCACGCTAATTTAAAAAATACATTTTAGGGGCACCTGGCTGGCTCAGTCAGGGGAAGAGGCAGCTCTTGCTCTTAGGGTCATGAGTTCAAGCCCCACACTGGGTGTAGAGATTATATATATATAATATTATGCATATGTGTATGTGTAATATATGTATATATACATATATATACGCACATATGCACAATATATAATACATACATATATGTATAATAATACATATATATGTATATATACACATATATACATAATATATAATACATGTATGTATAATAATATATATGTATATACACATATATACATAATATATAATACATACGTGTATAATAATACACAAACATGTATATATACACACATATACATAATATATAATACATACATATATACATATATGTATATACACACATATACATAATATATAATAATACATATATGTATAATAATACGTATATATGTATACACACACATATACATAATATATAATACATATATGTATAATGATACATATATGTATATATACACACATATACATAATATATAATACATACATATATGTATGATAATACACATATGTATATACACACATATACATAATATATAATCATACATATATGTATAATAATACGTATATATGTATATACACACATATATACATAATATATAATACATACATGTATAATAATACATATATGTATATATACACACATATACATAATATAATACATACATATATGTATGATAATACACATATGTATATACACACATATACATAATATATAATCATACATATATGTATAATACATATATGGATATATACACATATATACATAATATATAATACATATATGTATAATAATATATATGTATATACACATATATACATAATATATAATACATACATGTATAATAATACACAAACATGTATATATACACACATATATATAATATATAATACATACATATATACATATATGCATATACACACATATACATAATATATAATCATACATATATGTATAATAATACGTATATATGTATATACACACATATATACATAATATATAATACATATATGTATAATGATACATATATGTATATATACACACATATACATAATATATAATACATACATATATGTATGATAATACACATATGTATATACACACATATACATAATATATAATCATACATATATGTATAATACATATATGATATATACACATATATACATAATATGTAATACATATATGTATAATAATACATATATATGTATATATGCACATATACATATATAATACATACATATATGTATGATAATACATATATGTATATACACATATACATAATATATAATCATACATACATGTATAATAATACATATATGATATATACACATATATACATAATATATAATACGTATATGCATAATAATACATATCTATATGTGTATATATACACACACATATATACATAATATATAATACATACATATATGTATGTATATATGTGTATATATATGCACACACATATGTATATATATATATACACACATATACACACGTGTATATACACGTATATATGTATAAGTTTAACCCAGTGTATCCAACATATGATCGTGTCAACTTGAAATCAACACCAAAATTATTAATAGATATTTTACACGTCTTGTTTCAGCTGAGTTCCAAGTCTCTGAAACTCAAAGTATGTATTTTCTAGTAGCCACCTTTCAAAGGCTCCAGCAGTCACATGTGGCTCGTGCTACTGTATTGCACAGTGTCGGTGTAAAGGATGGGGGTGGATGTGAAAAAAAAAGAGATTTTAGAAAGGAGCCCAGGGAAACTGTCTGGGAAGATAAAACGAAGAATTAAGGAGAACACATTGCTGGTCAGGGCTGAATGGGAGCTGGGTGCGTGAATGGGGGAGAGGGTGCGGAGGGGCTGGGACTCAGAACAAATTTCATTCTGTGATTCATTGGTGAGTAATTTAAAAATAGATGATAAAGGTTAAAATTAACATTGATAGCAGCTTTGTGGTGTGAGTAAAATCACAACTTGTGGCTTGGTAAGCGGCTTTACTGGTCACCTTGGTGATAGCGGGGAATTAGATTTGTGTAAAGCCCGGGTTTGCCGGGGCCCAGAGTCTCTATTCTCTTATCACCCTCTCCAAGTTTCTGAGGGATTTTCTCCCCATTGATTCATTTCAGTGTCTTCGCGCAGAAACAATCATCCTGACCAAACAGGATGAGGAGGGGTAGACAACATAAGGAGTCAGAGTGCTAACACGGGCACGGTCTTTGGGACAGGAGTGTGGGGACAGCCCGGGGGCGGTGGACGGGCTGATCAGTGTGGAAGGGCTGAGGGCCAGCTGAGAGTCTGAAGAGCCGGCCCTAGAGCCCTTGACTGCAGTCTGAGCTGACAGCCTGCTTAGAAACAGTTTCACTGAATTTGGTTTCAAGTGAGTGAACAGGGAGAGTTCGACGAGGGGATTTCTCCCCCAAAGAGTCAAATGTCAGAAGGGCTCAAGGCAGTTTAAAGTGCATTCGTTTCCATTGAATTCTGAATCAAGCGATTAAAAAAAAAAAGTTATGAAGACGGATGGATTTTGGGTTAACTTCATGTTACAAGGAGTATAAGAGAATCAAACCGGGGCGCCTGGGTGGCGCAGTCGGTTAAGCATCCGACTTCAGCCAGGTCACGATCTCACGGTCCGTGAGTTCGAGCCCTGCGTCAGGCTCTGGACTGATGGCTCGGAGCCTGACAGCTCTCTATTGTGAAGAATGGCTTCTGTTCCGTTTGGCCCCGAAGTAATGATGACCTTTGTCTCCTCCCATCCTTGGCCGTGGTTCTCGGGAGCGCCTCCAAGAGGAAGGGTCATCAAGGCGCATGGTGCCATCCGACATTTGACAAACTGACGGATGCGGCATGAAGCACTGAGCCAGGCTCTGGAACTAAGAAAGGAGACTTTCCTTATGCAGAGAGGCAGGGATGCTCCACAAGTCGCGTCCCATAACTTCTGTGCGGTTGATGATTTTTTTTTTTTTCTTTTCTCTTTTTTAGGTAGTGGGGAAAGGGCGTTTGGAGATAGAGGGGCAGAAACACCTGAATTCTGAGAAGGAAGGTGAGTGTTTAGGCTTCCACTGAAAGATGAAAGGATATCTTCAACTTCCAGGAAGCTCTTGTTATCCCAGAAGCAACAGAGAAGAAGCAGTGAGAGAATACCACTGATGACCACAGAGCAGGAGAATGGGGGGGCCGCAGCTGGGGCGATGAGGGGCGTAGACTTGTGGTTGGAGGTCATTGGTGGACGAGCGCGCATTCTCATCCCTGTGTATCCCCTCCTCTTTTCCAGGAATGAAAGGCTCCTTCTCCATCTCACTGACCTTCACTTCCAGACTAGCCCCTCATCCTTCTCTGGTGATCTATGCCATTTTTCCCAGCGGAGCGGTTATAGCCGACAAAATTCAGTTCTCAGTAGAGATGTGTTTTGACAATCAGGTAAAATGGCAGTTGAGGAAGGTGAAGAAAAGGTCTGGGCAGAGAGAGAGAGAGAGAGATCTTGTGCATGCTGGGGCTGGAGATCAGGCAGGGACAGAGGAATAGGAAGATAATAGGGAGGCGGACGTCATTATCGTATTTATATCTTCAGGATGTTTTGTTGAAATCACTCTCTTTCTTTTTAGAAAGTCATGCCGGGTAGGGGCGCCTGGGTGGCGCAGTCGGTTAAGCGTCCGACTTCAGCCAGGTCACGATCTCGCGGTCGGTGGGTTCGAGCCCCGCATCGGGCTCTGGGCTGATGGCTCCGAGCCTGGAGCCTGTTTCCGATTCTGTGTCTCCCTCTCTCTCTGCCCCTCCCCCGTTCATGCTCTGTCTCTCTCTCTGTCCCAAAAATAAATAAACGTTGAAAAAAAAAAATTTAGAAAGTCATGCCGGGGAAACTGTGTATTCTACCCAGGTCTTCTTTCTTTTTAGTTTCTGCCTCGTAAACTCTCTGTGTTATTCTGTGCTGTGCTGCTCGCTTTTTTCCAGCTGTACTGCAAGGGCACTAGTTCTAAAAGGGCCAGCCTTTAAAAAAAAAAAAAAAAAATCAGTATAAAAGTGAAGGAATGGGCCCTGATGCCAGAACTGGGGCATATTGGCAGATGAGGCAAATTATGTTGTTTCTCCCCGTCTCCGGGCTGACCTGATCCCCAAGTTATACTTTTCCCTTCCCCAGGTTTCCCTTGGCTTCTCACCTTCCCAGCAGCTTCCAGGAGCAGATGTGGAACTACAGCTGCGGGCAACTCCTGGGTCCCTGTGTGCCGTCCGGGCGGTGGATAAGAGTGTCTCACTGCTGAGGCCAGAGAGAGAGCTGAGCAACAATTCTGTGAGTAGTCTGCTACTGGGGCGGGAGGAGAAGACAGTGTGACTGCAATCGAACAAAAGATGGATTTCAGGGAGTGAGAAAGAAAGGCTGAGGGAAAGCCTTATGGTAGAAAAGCTGATGGGGAAACAGAGGCAAACTGATGGCATGAGAAAGGCAGGGCTCATGTGGGCATAGAAGTAGGAAAGATGTAATAGGAGTTAAGGGTGACAGATTATTGAAGAAGGTGAGAAAGAGGGGGGGCCTGGGTGGCTCAGTCGGTTCAGTGTCTGACTCTTGATTTTGGCTCAGGTCACGATCTCGTGGTTCGTGAGTCCGAGCGCCCCGAGCTCTGTGCTGTCAGCACAGAGCCTGCTTGGAATCTTCTCTCTCTCTCTCTCTCTCTCTCTCTCTGCCCCTCCCCCGTTCACGCACATTTCTCTCTCTCTCAAAATAAAGAAATGAGCTTTAAAAAACCTTTAAGAAAATGGTGAAAAAGGGGTCAAAAATGTAAAGGTAGGGGAGATTTTGTGATGCAATAAATACAGGAAGATTTCGGGAGTAACGAAGAGACATAATACGAGGGCGGTGAGCTGTGGCACCACAGTCCGAGAGAAGTTTCTCTACTGATTTCACTGTGTCGACAGTTTATTTCCTTTTCCCTTCCTGTTTCAGATCTATAGGATGTTCTCATTCTGGTACGGTCACTACCCCCATCAGGTGGCTGAATATGATGAGTGTCCAATGTCTGGCTTCTGGAACTCTCCACAAACCCTCTCGGTTATGTGGAGGCCTTGGTTCTCTGAACGTGTGGACCTTTTCCATTTTTTCCAGGTAGATGTTCTTACCCGTTTTGTTCTTGTGGAAACAATGGTGGTGGTGGGCGGAGGAAATCCCTTACCTAAAAAAAGCAGAGAGACTCATGTGGGCACTGAGGGGATAAAACCTTGGAAGAAACTCCTAATACGTGAGGTAGCCTCTGCTGGTCCTTATTCTGGAAGAAGGTACCCAACTGCCCAACTGCATTGGAAGAGGGCCACCGTGAGAGGCTGTGTGCAGCCTCTTTCCATCATTATAAACAGCACATGAGTAGAAGTTAAGTACTTTACGAGTAGGAGTTGGGGATGCCAAGGCCTAAGTCTGACCGGAAGTCTCTGAAGTCAGGAACCATGTCTTGTTCATCGTTGTATTCTCTCTAATGACTGATCCTTCATAATACTCAATGTGTTTTTGTTGAGTTGACTGAGCCGATATGGTCCCTGCCCTCAGACAGTTCAGGCTAAATCAAATAATAAGGGCACAGTGACTAACGTTTGGAAGAAGCATGCAATATATTTGACAATGAAATAAGTGGATTACTATTCAGTGATAAAAAGGAGGGTGAGATCTTGTCATTTGCGCCCACATGGGTGGATCTTGAGGGCGTTACGCTCAGTGGCATAAGTCAGTCAGAGAAAGATACCATATGATCTCACTTCTATGTGGAACCTAAATGACAGCAACAACAAGGTCATAGAATAATTTGGTGGCTGCCAGAGGCAGTGGGCATGGGGTGGGCAAAATGAGTAAGGGTTGTCAAAAGGCACAGACATCTGGCTTAAAAGAAGTCCTGGGGATGTAACATATAGTATGGCGACCGCATGGCTAATAATATTGTATTACATATTTGAAAGTTGCTAAGAGAATAGATCTTGAAAGTTCTCATCGCAAGGAAAAAACATCTTTTTTGTACCTAGGTATGGTGATGGATGTTAACTAGGCTTATTCTGGTGATCATTATGCGGAGTATATATTTAAAAAATTGAAATTTTTTAAATTTCTGGCTGACAGAAGTGAACAAAACTTGGCGGCTGAGTGCTGGGGAATAAACACCTGTATCACAGTTAACAGGAAAAGAAGGCTTGGTTCAACCCTTTGAGGATAGACTGCCTAGGCAGTAGCCCACATAGTAAGGGAGGGGACCACTTTAACTCTTCGTCCTCCGGTTTCTTTGGTGCCTATCAGGACATGGGCCTGAAAATACTGTCCAATGCCCAGATTAAGAAGCCAGTAGATTGCAGTCACCAGTCTCTAAAGCACAGCATTGCAGTGGCGGAAGGTAAGCTACCTGTGTAGCTTAAATCATGGAACTCCGGAAGCACACTCTTTGCTTCCTGTTCCTGTTGCCTCCGGTCCGAGTGATAATGGCTTGCCGGTCATGGATGCAGGCAGCCAGATCTCTCTCTCTGGGGAGCACTTTTGAAGCTTGAAGCCCTTACCTATTCATCCCTGGCCAAACCTCCTCATCTGTCACTTCCCCCTGATGGCCTTGAGACTAGTCGGTTCCTCGGTACTCCTTCCTCCTTGTCTCTGACTTGTTCTCCATTTCCCTCTAAATTTCTTGGTCGTAGTTCCTCTGCCTCAGTTTATCGTACAACAGAAGTCTTTTGGGAGAGCCCGGGTGGCTCAATTGGTTAAGCATTCGACTCTTGATATCGGCTCAGGTCATGATCTCAGGGTCGTGGGACTGAGCCTCACCTTGGGCTCCACATTGAACATGGAGCCTGCTTGAGATTCTCTCTCTCCCTCTGTCTCTCTTCCCCACCCCTACTCGCGCGTGTGAGAAGTCTCTCTCTCTCTCTCTCTCTCTCCCAAAAGTGTTCTGTTTTCCCAAATTCCCTTATTCTTGTTCTCCTCAGCAAATTATGGTAATCGTCTAGTGAGTTTTGAATCATCATCATCTTCATCACTTCAGTCAGAGGATCCTCAGATCCGCCAGTATTTCCCAGAGACTTGGCTCTGGGATCTGTTTCCTGTTGGGTAAGTGATGCCTCAAAGATATAGCAAGATTGTACCTTGTGGAGTCAGCAGCGAATTCAGAGTCAGACCATTTTTTTTTTTTTAATTTGTTTTTTACATGTATTTGTTTTTGAGAGACAGAAAGGGATGGAGCACCAGTCAGGGAGGGGCAGAGAGAGAAGGAGACAGAGAATCCAAAGCAGGCTCCAGGCTCTGAGCCATCAGCACAGAGCCCGACGCGGGGCTCGAACTCACAAGCCATGAGATCGTGACCTGATCCAAAGTCAGACTGAGCCAACCGACTGAGCCACCCAGGCACCCCAGAGATAATGTGTTGTTTTTTTTTTTTAGACATGGATTTACTTATTTATTTTTAAAATTTATTATTTTTTTAAATTTTATTTTATTTTATTTTTTAATTTTTTTTTCAACGTTTATTTATTTTTGGGACAGAGAGAGACAGAGCATGAACGGGGGAGGGGCAGAGAGAGAGGGAGACACAGAATCGGAAACAGGCTCCAGGCTCGGAGCCATCAGCCCAGAGCCCGACGCGGGGCTCGAACTCCCGGACCGCGAGATCATGACCTGGCTGAAGTCGGACGCTTAACCGACTGCGCCACCCAGGCGCCCCTTAAATTTTATTTTAGAGAGAGAGTGCAAGCAGGGGAGGGGCGGAGGGCGAGAGGGAATCTTACGCAGGCTCCACGCTCAGCACAGAGCCCGGCCCGGGGCTCATGACAAGCTCATCTCAAGGCTCCTGTGTCCAAAAAGTACATGAAAAGATGCTCCATATCGCTAATCAGAGAAATGCCAAGTGAGAACCCCGACGAGATCGCACCTCACAGATTCAGGGGCACTGGCTCTTTTAGATACATGGGTCCACACGTGCCCACCTGCTCTTACCCCCTCCTCTACGCAGGCACCCCCTTCTCCCATATTTGTACATCCTCACTCCCCCCGAAGGGTCACACTCTGAGGCTGGCATGTTCCTCAGTTCGGCTGCCTTTTTTACCTTCCCCCCACCTCCGTGACAACAACAAATGACTTCTGCAGGTGAACTGATAGCTTCCTCCACAGTGTTCTCCTTGTCCTGCTGTGTGTGCGCGCCTCACCTGGGTTCTGTGTTCTCACAGTAACTCAGGGAAGGAGGCTGTCCACGTCACGGTTCCTGATACTATCACCGAGTGGAAGGCCATGACTTTCTGCACCTCCCAGACTAGCGGCTTTGGTCTGTCACCCACTGTTGGACTGACTGCTTTTAAACCATTCTTTGTTGATCTGACTCTCCCTTACTCAGTAGTTCGAGGGGAATCTTTTCGTCTTACTGCCACCATCTTCAATTATCTAAAGGACTGCATCAGGGTAAGAGCCGAGATACGGGAATCTCTGACCCCGGGGAAGAGATGGGACGCGATTCCCCGTTTTCCTAAGCCTCTGTGCGTGGCTTCCTGTACTCAGACCCTTTATATTTCCTAAACGTCTTCAGGTTCACACTCACCTGGCTAAATCCGATGAGTACCAGGTGGAGTCGTGGACAGGTCCTCAGGACTCCAGCTGTCTCTGTGCTGATGAAGCAAAAAGCTATCACTGGAATATCACAGCTATCAAGTTGGGTAAGAGGAGGAGGGGGTGGAGGGAGCAAGAGAAGCACAGAGCAAAGCTCAGTCAGTGAGAACGTTACCCTTTCCTCTCCTGCGTTCGCTTTGTTCTTGCTTTTTCCTTTTATTTGCCTCTATTTTTGCCCTCTAAGCCTATGCCCTCAATAAATAAGCAAATGCTCTTTGATCGACGACCAAAAAGTTACCCAAACGAGACTATTTTGAGTCCGAAAAGGGGAGCTTTTGATATTTATGGCAGGACAAGGGCTATAGAGTCTTGTTATTAATCAAGTACTTACTAAGGGCCAGCCTCTGTTCTAGCTGCTGGACCTGTACGAATTCATCTAACCGTCACAATAGCCCTAAGAGATGTCATTTGCTCTTAAGAGAAGATCCTGGCGACTTAAAGTATGGTCTTCCGATGTATTAGTTACCTAAGACATTAGTTATCTAATACCTATCTGATACAACCACCTTGAAAACTTAGAGGCTTAAAAGAATAAACATTTCTCATCACCCAGTTTCCGTGGGCCAGTAATTTAGGTACTGTTCAGCAGGGTGCCTCTGTCTCAAGGTCTCTCATCAAATACCAATCAAATCGTCACCCAGGGCTATGTTTTCATTTGGAGACTTGACTAGAGGAGGATCCGCTTCCAAGCTCCTCCCAAAGCCTCTGTCCCACACAGGCTGCGGTTCTTGGCCTCAGCTGTGGGCTGGTGGCCTCCCTCAGTTTCTTGTCACATGAATCTGTCCACCGGGCGGCCTCATGACAGGACAGCTGGCCACCTGCAGAGTAAGGGGCCCAAGAGAAAGAGAGCCCCTGAGATAGGAGCTATAGTCTTTTGTAACTTAATCTCAGAAGTGGCATCTCATTGCTTCTGTCCTATCCTCCTCTTTGGAAGCCAGTCACTTAATCCAGCCCACGCTTTGAGAGGAACTGACACAGCAGTATGAATACCGGGATGCAGAGATAATTGGGGACCCCTAGAGGCGGCCTACCACACTGGACCCGCATTATTGACATCACCCGGAAATTTGTGAGAAATGTGATATAGGCCCCACCCCAGATCTACTTAGTTTGTGTCGTAACAAGATCCACTGGTCTTTGAACGCCATTAAGTTTAAGGAGCACTGGTCTGGAGGGGAAGAGACCTCCTTGGACCTCCGGCAACAGGGCTAATGCCTTCCTTTCTCCTTCTTTTTTGTCAGGTCATGTAAACTTTACTGTTACTACCAAGATTCTGGACAGCGATGAACTCTGTGGGAGGCAGAAGGGGTTTGTTCCAGAAAAGGGCCAAAGTGACACACTCATCAAACCGGTTCTGGTCAAGGTGAGTTTTCTGCAGGCTGAGCTTCACGAGGTAGAGACAGCAGGCACCCCGGGGGTGCTGTGTGTGTGTCTAGCCGTACGGTTGGTCTCCCACGGCTGTCTGACTCCAAGTGCAGTCAGGTAGCTCATTTGCCTTCTTCTGTGACCCCTTTCTGCCCTTAATCATTTGCCTACCCCATACCAATGCTCTCTGACAGTGCCTAATACAGCGCCGGGTATAGACCCTCAACGAATGTTAGTTTCTCTTATTAAAAATCTCTACTGGGGCGCCTGGGTGGCGCAGTCGGTTAAGCGTCCGACTTCAGCCAGGTCACGATCTCGTGGTCCGGGAGTTCAAGCCCCGCGTCGGGCTCTGGGCTGATGGCTCAGAGCCTGGAGCCTGTTTCCGATTCTGTGTCTCCCTCTCTCTCTGCCCCTCCCCCGTTCATGCTCTGTCTCTCTCTGTCCCAAAAATAAATAAACGTTGAAAAAAAAAATTAAAAAAAAAAAATCTCTACTATCGGCATTTGCTGCTTTTTTTTATCCCCTCAGGGACTCCATTGCCAGTCATGCCTCTTAGAAGTGTCCTAAACTTGCCCTTAGTTCTAGCCCTTGCACAGAAAGAATTTTACTGGTAGATCCATCCCTGTGTTGAAATGGAGTTCTCAGGGTGGCCGGGTGGCTCAGTCGGTGAAGCGTCCCGCTCTTGACGTTGGCTCAGGTCATGCTTTCACGGTTTGTGAGTTCGAGCTCCACATCGGGCTCTGAGCTGGCAGTGTGGAGCCTACTTGGGATTCTCTCTCTCCCTCTTTCTCTGCCCCTCCCTGGCTCATGCTCTCTCTCTCTCTCTCTCTCTCTCTCTCAAAATAAATAAATAAACATTAAAAAAATAAAGAAAAGAAAAAAGAAAAGAAAAGAAAGGAAAAGAAAAGAAAGAAAAGAAAAGAAAAGAAAAGAAAAGAAAAGAAAAGAAAAGAAAAGAAAATGGAGTTCTCCTGAGCTTCAAGGAGAAGCTCTGTTTTCTCTTGTTGGGAGAAACCCTGGGGGCACGGGGAGGGCCTTTTCTCCCCATTTCCCATCCACTTCCTGTTCCTTCAGGGCCACCTGCCCTGACATTCACCTTCATCGTTTTCACCCTATGTCTCTCTTCATGTCAGCCTGAAGGAGTCCTCGTGGAGAAGACACACAGCTCATTGCTTTGCCCAAAAGGTGGGTGAGTGCAGAGAGGGGTCGGTACTGAGAATTCCCGTAGCCAACGGGAGACTTTCTTGGGCCAAAGGAGGAATATAAAGGACAGGAAAGGGTAGGAGAGTCTAAGGGTGCTGTCCCTAATAGGACCAATTAGCTGAGAGACAGGATGAAGAAAAAATGTACAACACAATTGTGTGTTGTTTTTTTAAGTTTATTTTCAGCAAAGAGCACTATGAATAGGTTAAAAGAAATTTGCCTCCATCCCATAGCAAGGACTGGGTACGGACAACCCTGGATTATAGAAAGGTTTTCTATGGTTTGGGCTTGAACTCCCACTGTTTTGACCTTCTATGCTTTCCCCTTTTCTCTGCCTCTCACAGGACAAGTGGTTTCAGAATCCATTTCCTTGGAGCTCCCTGTGGATGTGGTTCCTGATTCAGCCAAGGCTTATGTTGCGGCTCTGGGTAAATAGCCAGAGATTCTTGCTCAAAAGGACAAAAAAAAAAAAAAAAAAAAAAAAAAAAATGGGGCTGAAAGTGTGGAGTGGGTTGGGGCATGTGGACCTATCCGAGGGAAGATGTGTTAAATTAGAAGGGACAGAAGAAGAGCTCATTCTATGTAGTGAGCAAATACAGCCTCTAGATAACAGTGCATGTGGGATTAGATGTCTATGGTAGTTAAAAACAGAAAGAAGCCTGGATAGGAAGAAGTTAAAGGTCAGGGAAGCTTCATATGCGTTTAGGTTCAGGTGGTCTATAAACTGAGTGGAGGAGAGACATAATGTTTGTAGCAACCTTTAAAAAAATGAGGAATTTATCTAGTTGAGTATAGCTTAGGGGAAATAACACCATATTTACACAGACAGGACACTTCTCTGGGCAAGGAGAGGGATTGAGTAGAAAAGCATGAGGTTGAAAATCATATCAAACCAGATTGGGATCCCACTTCTGCCATTTAATAGCCACATGACCTTGAATAAGTAAACAATTCCGATCCTTCCCACCCCCCCCCTTCTGCGAGACTGTGATGATAACCCACCTCTCTGGATTGGTGTAAAAATTAAATATAAAGTTTCCACCACAATATCTAGCATATACTAGGAGCCCTGTGTATGTTAGATCATTTCTTTACTCTGATCCCCTACTAAGATCCTTTCCAGGATAAAATTTCTCTATTTTGACTGTAGTTGAGTCAGACCTCTAGTGTAACACTCATTTTTATTGTAGGATGTAGCTCACTGTCTATGTCTGTCTTTCACGCTGCATTGTGGGCTCCTTGAGGACAAGGGTCACCCCCCCTTTTTTTTTTTTTTGAAAGAGAGAGAGAGAGAGAAAAAACATGCAAGGGCAGAGAGAGAGGGAGAGAAAGAATCCCAAGTAGGCTTTGGCTGTCAGCATGGAACATGATTTGGGGCTCCATCTAATGAACTGTGAGATCATGACCTGAGCTGAAATCAAGAGACGGACGTCTAATGGACTGAGCCACCCAGGCACCCCACCTCTTTTTTTTATTTGATTCTAGCACAGTTATTGCCACATAGTTGACATTCAGTATGTATTTATAGATTTGAATTGAACTTAATGGCTAAAAGTGCAGATGTTAATGGGTCACTTAGATCAGGCTTACGGGTGTATAAAATATATGGCTAGGTCAGTAGGTATAACTTGGAAAAGGGGATCAGGATTGTGTTTGCTTTGGCAGGAACATGGTGATTTGGAGGACAATGCATTTATACGTAGGGGAGGAACTTAGAGATTGAGTCTAAGTATTGTAGGTTTTGTTATGTTACTCACCAGCCCGTGACGTGTCTTCTTACAACCCTCCACGCCCTTAGGTAACCCATGTACTTCTTCTCTGTGTGCTCCAGCACCTTGTGTGCACCCAAAATGATCGCACTATATTATAATTGTTTATAATGAATTCTATTTGTAATGTTTTGTAATTGTTTGCCCCTCGGATTATGATCTTTTGAGATGAAGACTGTGCTTGACTTACTGTCTCCCAGGCCACAGCGTAGGTACTCAACTAAATGATAGCTGATACGTGTTTGTTAAATGAGTGACAATATGGGGCGCCTGGGTGGCTCAGTCGGTTGAGTGTCCGACTTTGGCTCAGGTCATGATCTCGCGGTCTGGAGTCCGAGCCCCGCGTCGGGCTCTGTGCTGACAGCTCGGAGCCTGGAGTCTGCTTCGGATTCTGTGTCTCCCTCTCTCTCTGCCCCTCCCCCACTCATGCTCTGTCTCTCTCTCTCTCTCTCTCTCTCTCTGTCAAAAATTAATAAACTGTAAAAAAAAATTAAATGAATGACAATAAATCAGAAGGCTTCTTTCTTCTCTCTACCATCACTCTCTCTCTTCTTTTGGATCTCAGGAGACATTATGGGCACAGCCCTCCAGAACCTAGACAATCTGGTACAGATGCCAAGGGGCTGTGGGGAGCAGAACATGGTATTGTTTGCTCCCATAATCTACGTCTTGCAGTATCTGAAGAGGGCAAGGCTGCTGACTGAGGAAATCAGGTCTCGGGCAGTGGGTTTCCTGGAGCTCGGTGAGTTGGTTCGATTTTTCTTCTTGAACGTGTTCTCTAGGGGCTATGATAGGCTAATAAGATATAGGGAGGTTCCCTCCAAAGTGGCCCACATCCCTGAAAGTCTTGAAAGCCATGTTTTTTTGAAGTTGGTCCTGTGATCTAACCCCGTATCTGGCTTCCCAGGGTACCAGAAGGAGCTACTGTACAAACACAGCAATGGCTCATACAGTGCCTTTGGGGAGCAGGATGAAAATGGAAACACCTGGTAATATTGCCCAATTCTCAGTGGATCCCAGAGCGTCATTTCTGGGCCTGTGGAACTATTCCTCTCTACCTCTTCCCTTAACCCCATTCCTTCTTACATCCGTCTTCTACTCCTTTAATACTGATTATTTCAGCCTCATGGAGGGTCAAGCCCCTCACCCTTCTCCTTGAACTTGTGCCTCCCCCGTTCTTGTCCCCATTAATACCCATTAATGCTTCCCTTTTCTAGGCTCCTATGGCATTATGTTCCCTCGATCCCCTTCTGGAACCGTACGCCAGAATAAATGACGGAACTGTTGCACCCTCACTGGGGAATCCCCCCCTTGGTGCCACATGTCTCTCTCTTTTTTTTTTTTTTTTTAATTTTTTTTTTCAACGTTCATTTATTTTTGGGACAGAGAGAGACAGAGCATGAACGGGGGAGGGGCAGAGAGAGAGGGAGACACAGAATCAGAAACAGGCTCCAGGCTCTGAGCCATCAGCCCAGAGCCTGACGCGGGGCTCGAACTCACCGACCGTGAGATCGTGACCTGGCTGAAGTCGGACGCTTAACCGACTGCGCCACCCAGGCGCCCCATCCACATGTCTCTCTTTGCCCACGTAGGTTGACAGCGTTTGTCACCAAATGCTTTGGCCAAGCTCAGGAATTCATCTTCATTGATGAGAAGAATATCCAGGATGCTCTCAAGTGGATGGCGGGAAACCAGCTCCCCAGCGGCTGCTATGCCAACGTGGGAAAGCTCTTACACGCAGCTATGAAGGTGCAAATCCACCCCAGGGCTCTCAGCCCATCACCACACCTGGGAGGAGCTTGCGCCCTTGACTGAGCAGAATCAAAAGGGCATAGGCCTGGGAGTCAGTGTTCTTCAGGTCCGAGCCCTGGCTCTGGGTGACCCCGGTCAATGTACTCAACCAGTCTGAGCCACAGCTTCCACGTCTGTAGAAAACTAGAACACGTACTAGCACGAGGCTCTCCACTTGTGGTCCTCAGATCAGCAGCAGCAGCAGCAGCACCTGAGAACTTGTTAGAAATACAAATTCCAGTTCCTACCCCGCCTACTCTGAGAAACTCTGCAGGGCGTGGGCCAGAAATTTGTATTTCTAACAAGCCCTCGAGGTGATGCTGATATTCCCGAAGGCGGGAGCAAACCACTGGGCTAGACGTTCGCTGCGTCTTTTACTATCTCCCCGAATCGGAAGCGAAGCCACTTTCTCTGGTGACGACCCATAGGCAGTCCAGTGTTTTCTGTAAGAGGTGCACTCTGTGCCAGGCACTGTTCCGAGCACTTCGTTTATTTGATATTATTGAATGTTTACAGCCGATTAATCAGCTAGGTGCCGGTACACCACTATCAGTCCCATTTTACAGATGAAGGTGCAGAGATTAAGTAAACCGCCCAAGGTGAATGGTAATGAGTGGTAGGACTCTGTTTTGAACCATAGCCGCTGGACTCCATTCACTACCATTGCCTGTACCCTTCCCAAACACAGGCTGAGGTGTTGATGCTTCAGGAGAATTTGTTCAATTCGGAATATACCCAGTGCAGGAAAGATTTGTGTGTACGTTGCTAGGGAAATCATTTACATTGCCATTCTGGGGCCTCAATTAAAACAGTTTGAGTATTAAACAAAAAAAAGTCTCTGTATAGGATTCACTAGTACATTCCTTACGCCAGATTTTATCAGTGTCTCCAAATCTCTGTCCCCTTATACACTGAAACACACGTGGGAGTAGCACAAGCCAGGGCTTGACTTGAACAAGATGGCGGAGATGTTTCCTCTTCCTGCCCACCAGCCCCGGCCAGGCTCTTAAGAAACCCATCACCTGTCTACGTAGCAAGCTTTAGTGATTTGGTGCAGGAGCTCCATAATTAAACTCCCTGGGTTTAACTCCTGCTGCTTATTAGCTGTGTAATCTCCAGCAAGCCATTTAGCCTTTTAAGGGTTTATTTTCTTATCTCCCGAATGAGGATAGCAATTGTGATTAGCTATTTTTAAAAACTTGCTAATATCTTTCCATGAAAGGCATTAAACGGGGTGGGTGCCATCTGATCTTCCCCCTGGAGAAGAGGCTGGACCTTTTTGTTTTTTTTAAATTTATTTTCTTTATTTTGAGGCAGAGAGTGAGCACGAAGGGGAGGGGGTGGTGCAGAGAGAGGGGGAGAGAGAAAATCCCAAGCTGTCGGCCCAGACTTGGGGTTTGGTCCGTGAGCTCGTGATCTGAGCTGAAATCAAGAGTCAGACGCTAACCAACTGAGCCACCCAGGCGCCCCCGGGGCCTTCTGCTTCTTGAGAGGATGTCTGTTTGAGGAGGCTCAGATTCAGGAAGAACCCGAGAATAAGAGATTTTTCTCCATATCCCCTCCCCCGTGATTGTCTGTTTGCTTGTTTAAATAATCCACCCATTCAGAGGGGATACTTTTTTGCAATCTGCGCACGAGTCATACAACGCGCTGCGCTGCCTGTGGCCCTGACCTCGTCTCCCTGCATCCTCTAGGGTGGCGTTGATGATGAGACTTCCCTGACTGCATACATCACAGCCGCGTTGCTGGAGATGAGCAAAACCATACAGGTGCGTGTCTCTAGGGCCTCCTCTGTCTATCCTTCCTATTATGCCTACTTCTAGAGACATTGCACCTACCGTTCACCCTTGTAGACTCAAAAAAGGATACGATGACTTCCTTATCACTTCCCGTTTTCAAAGGAATGCCTTATAAACTCAGTTCTTCATTGTACTTTTTAGGACCCGATGGTGAGTCGGGGCCTACGGTGCCTCAGGAGTTCTGTTTCCTCCACTAACAGCCTCTACACACAGGCCCTACTAGCTTATACTTTCTCTCTGGCTGGGGAGATGGACATCAGAAACACTCTTCTTGAAAAGTTAGACCAGCAGGCTATCATCACAGGTATGTTGGCCATGTTAGGAGTGTTTTGTCGAAATTGTGGAAATGCGCTGTGAGTTATCTGTGATTGTTCCTAGTCCCCGTAGTCCCACATATATTCAGTCTTAGAGAGGATCCCTTTTAGCACAAGGTGTGAAGTCATTAGGTCACTGTTGAGGGTTTTATAAGAAAGCCCATGGAAGTCTTTAAAAGGCGTTGTTATATTTTTAACACGAAGAGAAAACAAACGGTGGGAGCTAGTCAAAGGACCCCTTGGTGTTGTAGAATCCCCCCTTTTGCCCGTCTTTGACAATTCTTTGCTATGAGCTCACTGAGGTTGACGGGATAAGAGAGACTTCTCAAGGTCCTTTAAAAACTTTATGGACATAATGTCTACACCCAACGCGGGGCTCGAACCCATGACCCCGAGACGAAGAGTCTCGTGCTCTTCTGGTTGAGCCAACCAGGCACCCTAAAAACTTTTGGATGTATTTGGAATACTATTTGATGTTCTAACAAGCATTTTATTGGTCTAGCTGTGGGGTTAAAATCAGACTTCCAGGTAAAAGCTTAATCTTGGCCTTCATTTGTATGAATGCCATTACTAAGTTGTCCTCTCCTGGGTTCTGGGTAGTTTTTTGACTGGTACATAAGCGACTCTAGTCATGAAATGAGTGTCTCAGACCGTGGGTTGCACATACCTGTTCCAGTGTATATTGATTTAATGAGATTATCTCTTCTCCATTATCTTGCATTGCCGGCTCACATGATTTGTCTTATGTTTTTCCAATTAGATTGCCTCCTGTGGGCTATTTATTATCTTTAAATGGATAATTAATTAAACTTCTAGATTTCACTCTTCTTTTTTTAATTTAATTTTTTTTTAATTTACATCCAAATTAGTTAGCATATAGTGCAACAATGATTTCAGGAATCGATTTCTTAGTGCCCCTTACCCATTTAGCCCTTCCCCCCTCCCACAACCCCTCCCGTAACCCTCAGTTTGTTCTCCATATTTATGAGTCTCTTCTGTTTTGCCCCACTCCCTGTTTTTTATATTATTTTTGCCCCCCTTCCCTTATGTTCATCTGTTTTGTCTCAAAGTCCTCGTACGAGTGAAGCCATATGATTTTTGTCTTTCTCTGACTAATTTCACTTAGCCTAATACCTTCCAGTTCCATCCACGTGGTTGCAAATGGCAAGATTTCATTCCTTTTGATGGCTGAGTAATACTCCATTGTATATAAATACTACATCTTCTTTATCCATTCATCCGTCGATGGACATTTGGGCTCTTTCCATACTTTGGCTATTGTTGATAGTGCTGCTATAATCATGGGGGTGCATGTGTCCCTTCGAAACAGCCCCCCTGTATCCCTTGGATAAATGCCTAGTAGTATAATTGCTGGGTCCCAGGGTAGTTCTATTTTTACTTTTTTGAGGAAGCTCCATCCTGTTTTCCAGAGTGGCTGCACCAGCTTGCATTCCCATAGCTTTCGCTCTTTTTATTTCCATTTGCTCATCCCTTTCTTTGAGTTGTCTGTCATCTTGGTTGTCCTAGAGTTCTGTTTTAGTCTCATCTTCTATTTGCTCACCCTCATTAGCATTTTTCTATGATTTCTCAGAGTTCTTATGCATTTTTATTCTTAAAATGTTAAACTTTTGATTAGGTAAAATAAAGGCTAAAAAATTAACAAAATTCTACACGCCAAAAACATGCCCCCAAACACATAAGATTCTTGTAAGTTTCTACTTACCTTATCTCCACTGGCATTAGAATTGATAAATTAACAAGAGTGGTTTTCATGTGATTGCTGGAGGCATTTGTTGATACTCTTAGCTTCACCTTGAGGAATTATGGATGGCTCTACACACACACACACACACACACACACACACATGTATACACACACATCCCTGTGTAAACATAATGGCCAATACACCCGAAGATTCTGAGAAATATTTTTTTTCTAACTCATGATTAATTTTTGGCTGGTGCTTGCTCTGCTCTGAGGTGTAGCATTTACACATTGAATATGGGAAATCATCTCCTTCTAAGACCTTCCTGATTATGCTTCTTTCTCCACAGGAGAGTCCATTCACTGGAGCCAAAAGCCTACTCAGTCCCAGGATGCCAGACCTTGGTCTGAGCCTGAGGCTGTAGATGTGGAACTTACAGCATATGTCTTATTAGCCCAGCTTAGCAAAGCCAGCCTGACTCAAAAGGAGATAGCCAAGGCCACTGCCATAGTGGCTTGGTTGGCCAAGCAACGCAACGCATATGGGGGCTTCTCTTCTACTCAGGTAAATAACCCACTCTCCAACCTCGACTTATCAGGTAGTATTAGGTCCTGTGTGGAGAGAGGACAAAACAACAAACAAACAAAAACAAGACACAAAAACTATTGCCCTTGACTTCTAGGTCAAGAGACATATAATTCTATAGGGAGGGAGGAAAAGCATGTGAAAAATATATAGGGTTCATAACAACGGGTCATATGAACACATAAATAGTACTATATGTACTTAATTCTCTTCCTTTGTAGAGTATGAAACATAATGGAATAAAGAGAAACATTATAAGATCAGTGTTTTATGTGTGAATAGGACATCTATAATTATGGCTAAATTATACATTAACAGATTAGAAAGCCAATTATGGAGTCAGAAACATAAAAGCAAGATTTTACAGGTATACTTCCTTCTATTGCAGGCATTGGGAAGCTAGTAAGATATACAGTTTCTACTTTAAAAAGTTCACAAACTAGCTCTTTCCGCCATCTTTTCGTGCCGCCATAACGGTGCACATGAATGTCCTGGCAGAGGCTCTCAAGAGCATTGACAATGCCGAAAAGAGAAGCAAACACCAGGTTCTTACTGGGTCGTGCTCCAAAGTCATCGTCTGGTTTCTAACTGTGATACTGAAGCAGGGTTGCATTGGCGAATTTGAAATCATCGATGCTCACAGAGCTGGGAAAATTATTGGAAACCTCACGGGCGGAGGGGGGGAGGCTAAACAAGTGTGGAGTGATCAGCCCCAGGTTTGATGTACAGCTCAAAAGTCTAGAAAAATGGCAGAAAAATCTGCCCCCCTCCTGCCAGTTGGTTTCATTGTACTGACCACCTCAGGTGGCATCATGGACCATGAGGAAGCAGGATGAAAACACACACGAGGGAAAATCCAGAGAATTCTTTTCCTAGGGATAGAATATGCTCATGCAAATAAAATGCCTCACTGGACTCTTCAAAAAAAAAAGTTCACAAACTAGAAGTAAAGTTAGGAAAAGCTCTATAACGACAGAGCAGGATTTGGTTATACCAGAAAGAAACCAAAGATACAAAATAATGCACTTAAAAAGGGAGAGAGAGCTTACAACAACTTGAAGGATAAGAAAAGTCTGCAGGGGAGTAGCATTTGAGGTAGATCTAAAAGCATAGGCAGGGGCACCTGACAGGCTCAGTTGGTAGAGCATGTGACTCTTGGTCTTGGAGTCGTGAGTTCAAGCCCCATGTTGGGTGTCGAACCTACGTACAAACAAATAAATAAAAGGATATGTAACATTTGGAGGGACAACTATTACAAGGAAGGAGAAATGGCATGAGCAGAGACAACAGTTTGCAAAAGTATAGAATGACTGTCGGGAAAACTGGGTTAGCCAATGCATAACGGGACCTCAGTTTAGAAAGTTCGGACAGGTTTATACCATGGAGGGCCCTTGTGTATCAGACTCAAGATTTTGCCCATTCTGAGAAGCTATTAATTTTTTTAACTTTGTGTCAGAAAGATTAACCTGTTACTTACTGTTACTTAGTGTAGGGGATGGTTCTGAGGAGAGAGACACTGGATTTGAAGAGATAGGACACTCTTTCATTTGTCTAGGTTAAGGGTAAGGAGAACTTGAATTTGGTGGCAGTTGGGAAAAAGATGTAAAATCGCATGATATATTCAAATAGTATCATAAAAATCGTCTTAGATGATTATACAGAGACTAGTCATTAATTCATTTGTGCTGCAAATGTTATTAAATACATACCATATCCGACTCACTGATCATACAAAATACTCAAAAAACCATATTTCTTGTCTTGGTAAAGATTGTATTCTGACTCATTGAAATTAGGGCCAGTTTCGTTGAGGGTATAACATGTAAATTAGACCTGGAAAAAGAATATATTTTAACTGATGAAGTATCTGGTAAAGATGTTAAGAGCACTGAAACTGAATATGGTAATGCCTTAATAGGAATTTAAAAAAAATTATATGGCACTGGGGCACCTGGGTGGCTCAGTCACTTGGGTGTCTGACTCTTGATTTTGGCTCAGGTCATGACCCCAAGGTCGTGAGATTGAGCCCCGCATCGGACTCTGCACTGAACGTAGAGCCTGCTTGAGATTCTCTCTCTCTCTCTCTCTCTCTCTCCTCCTCCCCTGATTGCACTCTCTCTTTCTAAATAAATAAATTAATTAATTAATTAAATGGTACTATCCTTCCTTCCTTCAAGGAAATTCTTGGCCAAAGATCAGGAAGGACTTCTTTCTTGCTGAGCCCTAAATAATTATGATATACAATTTCAGAAATCTGTGAGTGAAATGTTTAGAACTCTCAGTGACAGATACATGTCAGAATTGTTTTTTAATAAAATCCTTAGCTATTACAAGAAGGCACATGTCACCCACAGTGGTTTTTCAGCCAGTGATGAGGTCTCGTTTCTTGAATTGTTTCCACATATTGGAGAATAAGGACCTTTTGGGATCAAGTTCATGGAGAGTAGATAAAAAGTTGTGTGTAGATAGTCAAGCTGCATAGGAATCACTTGTTCACAGCTTCCCCAGAGTGGGTGACCTGCCTTCCTGTTTTTTCAAGAAAAAATTTTTTTTAATATTTATTTTTTAAGAGACAGAGTGCAAGTGGGGAAGGGGCAGGGAGCGAGAGGGAGACACAGAATCCGAAGCAGGCTCCAGGCTCTGAGCTGTCAGCACAGAGCCCAACGCGGGGCTCGAACCCACCAGCCGTGAGATCATGACCTGAGCCGAAGTCGGACGCTTAACCGACTGAGCCACCCAGGCTTTTATACGACAGTATGATGTCTAAATACAGCTGTTCTTTTTCATTTGGGATAGGAAGATGTGGGGTTCCCTTATTCTGTAGATACTGTACAAAGTGTCGAGCATGTAGATATCCTCATAGCAGTAAAATATAGCAATTTGCTGGACATCTCGTTCTGTTTTTTTCTTTCCTCTAGTTGTCACTTATATAAATCATATTTTCAGAATGGAAAAGTTCTGATGCCTTGCCTTCTTGGTGGTAGCTTATCTGTCTTCTATCCAAGTGAAGAAAAGATGGTCACATGGCACAGCGGCGAAGAAGCCTTAGTTCGCAAGGAAGGGTACCCTGATAGCCTCTCCAGCTGTGCCATAGAAGATCATCACAGAGCTAGATGACTTTGAAGAACGTGCAATTTTTAGGGCTATTATGTTACTGCTATTTCCTCTCCAAATAAGGAAACTGTAAAATACATACTGAACAGTTACCCACTTGCTTCTAACTATAGCCCATTCTGAAGCTAGGTTTGGTTGAAGACGAATATGAGATGAACCCGATAACCTATACATGTGTCATAACAACTTGATGACAATTTTCTAGACAGGCAAGATATGATTTCTATGTCGGTTTCCCTGGCATTGATGAACGTGGCTCTTACATACTTAGAAGAGGCGTCATCAGCGGGGTGCCTGGGTGGCTCAGTCGGTTAGGCAGCCGACTTCAGCTCAGGTCATGATCTCGCGGTCCGTGAGTTCGAGCCCCGCGTCGGGCTCTGTGCTGACAGCTCAGAGCCTGGAGCCTGTTTCGGATTCTGGGTCTCCCTCTCTCTGACCCTCTCCCGTTCGTGCTCCGTCTCTCTCTGTCTCAAAAATAAATAAACGTTAAAAAAAAATTTTAGAAAAAAAAAAGAAGAGGCGTCATCCACACTAGTGAACCGCCAGACACGTAGGTTATCGGGTTATTTGAAGTTAATTCCAGTGGCTCACAAAATGTAAGCATATGCCCCACCCGTTTTCTTCAGGATACTGTAGTTGCCCTCCAAGCTCTTGCCAAATACGCCACCACTGCCTATGTGCCATCTGAGGAAGTCCACCTGGCTGTGAAATCCAGTGAGAATTTCCAGCGTGCTTTCAACATTCAGGCTGCCAACCGGTTGGTATTTCAGCAGGAGACTCTACCCAATATCCCTGGAGCGTATACCTTGGAGGCCTCGGGCCAGGGCTGTGTCTACGTGCAGGTAAGCAGAGATCCATGAGAAAGAACCAGCACGCATTGGGAAGGAGAGCCTGCGGGCGTCTTTGCCTCCAGTCGAACCTCCTGTCTCATTTGTTTTTTGTTTTTTTTTTTTTTTTAATTTTTTTTTTCAACGTTTATTTATTTTTGGGACAGAGAGAGACAGAGCATGAACGGGGGAGGGGCAGAGAGAGAGGGAGACACAGAATCGGAAACAGGCTCCAGGCTCTGAGCCATCAGCCCCGAGCCCGACACGGGGCTCGAACTCACGGACCCCGAGATGGTGACCTGGCTGAAGTCGGACGCTTAACCGACTGCGCCACCCAGGCGCCTCCCTCCTGTCTCATTTGTGAAGAGAGTAGTTTGAGCTGTGCAATAGTTAAAGTTCTTCCCAGCTCTGATTTGGTTATCTATTTCCTCCTGCTAGACGGTGCTGAAATACAACATCCCCCCTCCTAAATTTGCGGATACCTTTAGTCTTAGTGTGGAAGTGGGAAAAGATACATGTGAGCAAGTTACTTCACCTCGATCCTTGGTGCTTACTATCCACACCAGGTGAGAAAAGCTGAGCTGGGGGGGGGGGGGGCAGCCGGATCATAGAAGCTGAGGTGTGTGTGCGCACGCGTGCGCGCACGTTGGGGCTATAGAGTCTGCTAGGAGTGAAAATCACGGGTTGACACAGATGTGCCTCTTTCTGCCCTTAGTTATGTGGGGAGTCGCAGCTCTTCCAATATGGCCATTGTAGAAGTGAAGATGCTTTCTGGGTTCAGTCCCATGGAGGGCACCCATCAGTTAGTAAGTCTGTTCTTTCTTCTTCATTTAACAAGCTCTGAAAGGACATAACATGATCCCTAAAAAGCTGGTGAAATGGGCTTCACGGTATATCTATCTATCTATCTATCTATCTATCTATCTATCTATCATCTATCTATCTATGCATGTATATATACAACTCATAATTACATTATTTCAATGGGCTGCAAAAGTGCATCAGATGTGTTAAATGGAAACTGGAATCATCTTGGTTCCTTTGTCTTGCCTTTTCCACAGTATATATTGTTTCCTTGATCATGACAGAGCTTTGGTATAGTACCCTAGGGGATAGGGAAGGCTCTGGATCTTAGTCTGTTTTATTTTCCCCCTTTCTCATTTAGCTTCTCCAACAACCACTGGTGAAGAAGGTTGAATCTGGAACTGATGTACTGAACATTTACTTGGAAGAGGTAGGTGTTCAGAAACTGAACCCAAGAGCTTGATTCCTTATGTAGCTTTGCAACTTCCCTTTTAATCTGCATATACTGGTGTCACATGCACAGGGATGAGGGAACTGAGAGAATGGGTCTGAAGCCACGAAGTGAATTCTACCTCCGTGTTGTTTACTATAAAATATTCTTATTCACCTCCAGGGCAGTACTAACAGATACATCATGCTAGCCATCTATGTCATTTATTTTTTAAGTTTATTTATTTATTTTGAGAGGGGGTAGGGGCAAAGAGAGAGGGAGAGAGAACCCCAAGCAAGCTCCGCCTTGTCGGCGTACAGCCCGATGTGGGGCTCAATCCCAAGAACCATGAGCTCGTGACCTGAGCCGAAATCAAGAGTCGGACACTTAACCAACTAATCCACCCAGGCTCCCCGCTATCTATGCCATTTAAAAATGTGTCGGCCAGGATGTGACTATTTTAAAATAAGGTGGTCAGGAAAGGCCTCTGTGAGGAGATGTTACCTGATCAGAGACCTGAAGGAAGAGAGAAAACCACTAGGAAGCAAAGAGCCTTTAAAAAAAAGAAAGAGGGGCGCCTGTGTGGCTCAGTCGGTTAAGCATCCGACTTCGACTCAGGTCACGATCTCGTGGTCCATGAGTTCGAGCCCCGCGTCGGGCTCTGGGCTGATGGCTCAGAGCCTAGAGCCTGCTTCCGATTCTGTGTCTCCCTCTCTCTCTGGCCCTCCCCCGTTCATGCTCTGTCTCTCTCTGTCTCAAAAATAAAAACTTAAAAAAAAATTAAAAAAAAAAAAAAGAAAGATTCTGTTCCTTTGGCCACTTCAATTAATTTAGTGGAGGAACCATGGGTTAGAGTAGACCAAGAATGGAGGGGACTTTGTCACAAGAAGGCCAGGAAGCTGTAAGATCCTAAGAAGAAAGAGTCAGGAAGTCGGCAGAAGCCAACATCTTGAAGACTGGCCTAGGGCAAGCAAAGACAGGTAGAAGGGTTTCAGGAGATTTGGGTGAAGACAAGAGTCTTTTAATCTCCGCATTACAGAGAGTGTTATTTTCTCTTTAGTTTTGATATGACGTTTTGTCTTTCTTCTCCACAGCTGAATAAGAAGACTCAGGCCCTTACCTTCACCATCAGCCAACGTATGTTGGTCACTAACCTGAAACCAGCAACCATCACGGTCTATGACTACTACCTCCCAGGTGAGGGCTAAGCTCTATTGTATCTCCCAAGGTAGTTCTACCTCGCTCTTCATGCTATCTCCCCTAATTTTAAAGATACTCTTTCCCAAGCAAGTAGCATATAATTACATTATTTGACCTCCCAAACCATTGCATTTTAACTGTATGTCATTTTTAAAAGTCTTCTGCACTAGCGATGTTTTACGACGGTCCACAGACCAAAAGGACAAGAGGGACCCTTGTTCTTTAAGGCCTGACTATTCTTAATGTTTTTGCTGCGATGAAGAATTTACCACAACAGTAGTGTTTGGAACTTTCCCGTAATTCGGAATATGCTCATAATACGCTCATCGCGTCTAGGGGTCCTCTGAATAGGGTTAAAGCAGTAGCTTTTATGAAGTGCTTTCTCTTTGAATGCATGGGGGCCCTTATGTAATAATATATGTCCTTTCATCTTACAGGTGAACAGGCAACAATTCAGTACTCTGATCCTTGTGAATGAGGTAAGGATGAACTTTTGCGGTAGGGTGATAGTATTCAAAAGTTAAGGGACCTTCTTCTGAGTTATGTTATTACCTTCGGGGAGCTAGTTTTTGATAGAAAGTGGGCTTTCCTTTTTTCTTTTTCTTTTTTTTTTTAATCTTAAATCCTTTTTTCTTCTTGAGGTAAGCTTTACATCCATCGTGGGGCTCAAACTCACGACCCTGAGATCAAGAGTCACATGCTCTACTGACCGAGCCAGCCACATACCCCCTTTTTTGGGTCCTAAACTCTTTTTTTTTTTTTTTTTAATTTTTTTTCATGTTTATTTTTATTTTTGAGAGAGACAGAGACAGAATGCAAGTGGGTTAGGGGCAGAGAGCGAGGGAGACACAGAATCTGAAGCAGGCTCCAGGCTCGGAGCTGTCAGCACAGAGCCCGACGCATGGCTTGAACTCACGGACCGAGAGATCATGACCTGAGCCGAAGTCAGACGCTTAACCCACTGAGCCACCCAGGCGCCCCGGTCCTAAACTCTTAAAGAAAGAATAATAATCTTAGGTCACACCAGAAAAAGTTAATAGTGGCATTTGTGGGAGGGGTTCTATGTGGTTTTTAAAAACAAGATTTTCTTCTGATTGAAACTGATGAATTTTTAAAATTACTTTTACATTCTACATCTTTGTTATATAAAAATACTAAGGGAAAAGTAAAGATTATCTGATCCTGCTCCTCTGAGATAACACTATTAATAATCTCATTGCGCGTTCAGGAGATTTTCTTGTAGGTAGGAAAAAGCTGAGGGAGCACCTGGATGGCTCGATTGGTAGAGCATGTGACTCTTGATCTCCGGGTTGGGAGTTTAAACTCACCTTGGGTGTAGAGATAACTTTATTTATTTATTTATTTATTTATTTATTTATTTTTAAAGTTTATTTTTGAGACAGAGCATGAGTGGGGGAGGGGCAGAGAGAGAGGGGGACACAGAATCCGAAGCAGGCTCCAGGCTCTGAGCTGTCAGCCCAGAGTCCGACGCGGGGCTCGAACTCACAAACCGTGAGATCATGACCTGAGCTGAAGTTGGACACTTAACCGGCTGAGCCACCCAGGTGCCCCTAGAGAAAACTTAAAAAAAAAAACAACAACAACAATTAAACAAATAAATAGATAGGAAAAACTCTTTTACATTCATGAAGACTTTCTGAGTATAATGATGTCTTCTTTCCCCCCCCCCCCTCCTCTCCCAGGATAGAAGTTGGAAAGAGACTAATTTAATCCCCTGTGACATTACTGGACAACATTCTTCTGCCTCTTAAAGCAAAACTCATTCAATCAACTAATTTGATTTCTCTGATTGACTAGTGAGTGTGTAACAGATGAGCAGGCGTGAACCTCAGCTACTTTCTTCCACTTCACAGATGCATAGGTGCCGGAATAAAGGGTTGGGGCGGGGGGATGGGCTCGGAATAATCACCCCAGGGAAGAATTACCTGGAAAAGACCCCTGGGGGAGGAGATGTGATTTAGCCACAGGGGGGACTCTCCAGAGGAGATTTGGAAGTAGAGGGGGATCCAGGGAAGATAAAAATGTCTTTCCGGAGGTTAAATCTAAGGGGAGATGTAATTTAGCGTTTTGGGAGTAGATGAAAAAAAGTTTTTTCCTTGAAAAGAAAACCCGTGTCCTTGACTCTGTGCGTCTTGCTATGGCTCCCAAAGGTTTTGTTGAAAGATAATAATCATCCTTTAACCAGAACTCGTATTTTGGCTTCCTCTTTAAACCTTTTGACCCAGACACGTCAGAGAATCGTCTTGCCGATTCTGGGAGGGGTCAGAGAGTCCCAATTAAGGGATTGTGTTCAGCCAGCTGTCACTGCAGGGCAAAATAGTGATTGATAACAAGAGAAGTGGCTGGCCAGGATTCCCTATCTCTGCGATTCTCCTTCAGGATTCCCCCAGCCTCTTCCGCCAGGGGATACCTATCTTTGTGTAAGCTGTTTCTGGAAGCAATGTTTTTGTTTTAGAAACGGGTCTGGAGGCAGAGGTATGGGGGGGGGAAAGAGATGAATAGTATTTAAACAGAGAAGATCATCTAGGCAACCACACCTTTTCACCCTGGATATGCACTCTCTGATCTCGCTCCTCTGGACTGTAAATTTTGACCAGAAGAGCCAGGGGAAAGTAAGTCCATGATGTAGAGATATTTCCATAAGCCCAGGGCCATATTTGCAAAAATTGTTCATTTCCTGTCTCCCCCACCCTAGACTCTGCCCTGGACCTCCTAGGAGTTCCCAAAGTGAGAGAACATGGGGAACATACCCAAAGGAGGTCATCCCCAAACCTGCTTTACCTCTCAGGTATCATGGAAATTAAAGAAAAGAGGGCACTCATGAACGCTCCCCCAACTCCTGAACCCTCTACCCTGTTACATTTGGCTCTGTGACTCCTCCCAGAACCTCCCCCTTTTTGCAATGGAGGGAGATAGTGATCCTCAGGACTTAAGAAGTTATATCTGGGGGCGCCTGAGTGGCTCAGTCGGTTAAGTGTCCGACTTTGGCTCAGGTCATGATCTCCCGGTTCGTGAGTTCGAGCCCCTCGTAGGGCTCTGGGCTGACAGCTCAGAGCCTGGAGCCCGCTTCACATTCTGTGTCTCCCTCTGTCTGCCCCTCCACTGCTTACACTGTCTCTCGCATTGTCTCAAAAACATATAAACATTTAAAAAAAAGTTTTAAAGAAGTTATATCTGGATAGAGTATTTTATTTTTAAAAAAAATTTTTTTCAATGTTTATTTATTTTGGGGACAGAGAGAGACAGAGCATGAATGGGGGAGGGGCAGAGAGAGAGGGAGACACAGAATTGGAAACAGGCTCCAGGCTCCGAGCCATCAGCCCAGAGCCTGACGCGGGGCTCGAACTCCCGGACCGCGAGATCGTGACCTGGCTGAAGTCGGACGCTTAACGGACTGCGCCACCCAGGCGCCCCGGGATAGAGTATTTTAAATGAATGTTTGAAATGAATAGAGTTTCTGTATTCATTGTATCTTTTGGGCTTCAGATTGAAGGCAAAGAATATTCTTTTTTTATGTAAAATAGTTTTTTTAACGTTTATTTTTGAGAAAAAGAGACAGTGAGTGGGAGGGGCAGAGAGAGAGGGAGACACAGAATCAGAAACGTAAACATTTCTGCATATCTAAGAAGCAAGGCGATTGTGAGGATTAAGTGACATGTCATATTATAGTGCTTATAGTAGGGACTCAATACGTGCATTTATTATATGCCAGGCACTTTACCAGTTCTGGGAATGCAAAAATAAGTAAAATGAAGTTTCTGTCCTCAAGTTGTTCACAGACTGGTGGAGGGAGAAAATAAATAAATCAACAGTTACACAATACAGAGTGAGAGAGAAAGAAAGAAAGAAAGAAAGAAAGAAAGAAAGAAAGAAAGGAAGGAAGAGGGGGCGGGACGCCTGGGTGGTTCCGTCGGTTAAGCTAAGGTTAAGCTAAGCGTCCAGTTTTGGCTCAGTTGATCATGGTCTCGCAGTCTGTGAATTCAAGCCCCGTGTTGCATTGTGTGCTGACAGCTCAGAGCCTGGAGCCTGCTTCTGATTCTGTCTCCCTCTCTCTCTGCTCCTCCCCCACTCGTGCTCTCTCTCTCTCTCTCTCTCTGTCTCAGAAATAAACATTAAAAATTTTTTAAGAAAGAAAGAGAAAGAAGGGAGGAAGGAAGGAAGGAAGGAGAGGGAGAGGTAGAAAATACAAAAAGCTATGGGATTACGTAGGAGAGTCACCTTGCCAGACTGAAGTGAAGAAGTGGTCAGAATGGCTTTTCCGGGTTGATGCCTGAGCTGGATGAACAATGAGAAAATGAAAGAGGAAGCAAGTTTGGGCAAAGTGAGCTACAAATGAAATCAAAGAGGTAGAAGAAATCATGGGTATTTCATCCAAGTAGTTCAATGTAACTCATGGATTGTGTGTGTGTGTGTTTAAAAGTGAGTTGAGGGGCGCCTGGGTGGCTCAGTCGGTTGAGTGTCTGACTTCAGCTCAGGTCATGGTCTCACGGTTCATGGGTTCAAGCCCCGCATCAGGCTCTGTGCTCGACAGCTCAGAGCCTGGAGCCTGCTTTGGATTCTATGTCTCCCTCTCTCTCTGCCCCTCCCCTGCTTGTGCTCTGTCTCTCTCTGCCTCTCAAAAATAAATACATGTAAAAAAAAAAAAAGTAGTAATTAAAAAAGAAATTAAAAAAGAAAAAGAAAAGTGAGTTGAGAAAGTAGAGAGAAGTTAGATCCTGACTCGCTTTTTCAGAAGAGCAAGGCGCCTGGCCGGCCCGGTCAGAGCATGTGCAGCTCTTGATCTTGAGTTGTGGGTTTGAGCCCCACGTTGGGTGTAGAGATTACTTAAATAAATAAATACACTTAAAAAAAAAAAAAAAAAAGAAGAAAGAAAGATCATTCCAGCATCAGACTGAAGACTGGAGAAGAGAAGGGTGAAGCTGAAGTTCTCAAAGTCATTTAGGAAACTGCTGTGGTAATCTGGACACGCGCTGGGGAACTGGAAGCAGGAGTTAGGAGGAAGGGGCGTACGTAGAAGTTACTCCGCAGGGGAGATCGCATCAGAATTTAGTGATGTCAGAGACAAAATGCACCAGACAACTGAGGTGATGTTATTCAGGCTATTGCAATAAAGAACATGTTTATTAACGAAGAATGTCTCATAGAAAAGGAAAGGGAACTGAGGTTTTATGGAGGTAGGAAAACACAGGGCCCCGATCTTACTGGAGTCATGAGCCAGTGTAGAGACGGGTCTTTTCATGGAATATACGAGAACAGGATGGAACACAAAAGGTGACGGCGGTTTGGAAAACAAAAAAAAAAAAAAAAAAAAAAAAAAAAATGGGGGTATTTCTTAACTGACCTGTTTTCCAGAAGCAAAGAGGTCTGGTGAAACTCACCATTGTCAGTGACTAATTGGATGTAAGACAAACGAGTCCGGGAAGAATCTGGGAAAACTGCCAGGACTCTAGACTGTAGAATTTGTAAGAGAGGAAAACCTTTTCCTCTAACTTCTTTTTTTTTTAATGCTTCTTATGTCATTTTTAAAAAATATTTGTTTTTGAGGGAGAGGAGGGGCAGAGAGAGGGAGACAGAGAATCCGAAGCAAGCTCTGTGCCGTCAGTGCAAAGCCCGATGTGGGGCTCGAACCCACGAACCGTGAGATCATGACCTGACCTGAGCCGAAGTCGGACACTCAACTTGACTGAACCATCCAGGTTCCCCCCCCTTTTCCTCTAACTTCTTATATTCTGTGCCTGGGGCCTGGGAATTAAATTGGCAAAAGACAAATTAACAGGAGAAAAGATCTATTTGTATGCACCTGGTCACTTTACAGGAAGAAAGCAAAAGCCCTAAGAGTCAGTTAGGTCTGGGGGCTCATATTACCATTTTAACAAAGGGCAATATGTTATAGAGAAGTTACAAAACAAAGGAAAAGGTCTTTGGTCTTCTAGGGGCAATAACACTGTGGGAAGGTAAATAATAGGGGGAAAGGAGTGAAAGATTAAGGTTATTTTAGTAAGGTTTGTTATGCAGACTTGTTTCTGCTGACTTTCCGTGTCCTGTGATAAAGATCGCTTTCCTGGTATGGGAGAGGGGAGGGGAGACAGTCTCACAAGAGAAAATTAACGCCCTGCTTTCAGGCAGAAAAGGAGAGGGCAAAGTTCCTCCTGTGTCTGCTTCCCAGATATGCCTTTGGTCTTCCAACCTTACCCCTACTTCTCCAGGAAACCAAACTGCCCGTTTCGACTATGCCCCCTGATCATTTTAATATATGCTTTTTATGCTGCTTGCAAAGCCTTTCCATCTCTTCTGCCTGGAGGTTTTCCACTGGTCCTGTAAGACGGCCTTCGAGAGGTGTTTTCTAATCCAGTCAGGAATCTTCCACAAGAATTCCTCTCCACTCCTGTAGCGCTTTCCGCTGAGGACTTATCAGACTGGGTTCACATTTTTCTGTTAATACCCGCTCTGCCGCACCAGCACGTAAGATCCTTGAGGGCTTCTAACCTGGCGGGTATACACGTCGAATACCTCTCCAGTATCCATGCTCTTTTTCTTCACTAAGGAAAAGCATAATTGTAACGTGCCCAACTGAAATACTCACCTTCTCAGAATTACAGTTCGGGGAGGCTCTGTGGCAGAGCTCTAGCCAAAAAAAAAAGGTAACTGGAAGTCTCTGGAAATAAATCCCTTCTGAAGGAGATGACAGAACCTCACAAAGGGATAGCTTTTGGCCTTTCCTCCTTCTTCTTGACTTGAACGACGACGAGGATCCTGGAGGAAAAGCATCCTTTTGCAGCCATGCAGATAAAAGCTGTATGTTGAAGATGAGAGAGCAGAGAGACGAAGGAGTTTGGGTGCTTGACGACATCATAGATCTGTCCTTGACTTTGGGCCCTTGGACATTTGGGATAGGCAATGAGAATAATACATGGTTTTCTTTTTGCTTTTGCTTTTTAAAAACGTTTTATTCAAGTATAATAAACATAGAAACAACACCAGTTTCTAAAAGCAAAGATTATATTTGCCCATATAAAAACAAGAACATGGGGTGCCCGGCTGGCTCAGTCATGGAGCATGTATGTGACTCTTCATCTCAGGGTTGTGAGTTTGAGCCCCACATTGGGTATGGAGATTACTTAAAAAAAAAAAAAAAAGAATATATAAGAATACAAATGGTTGCTGCTGGCTTGTTTCCCTCAACAAAATGTTTATAGGTATTCATTGATATTATTTTGTATAGCTATAGATCATTCATACTCATTGCGACATTGTTTTCCATTGTATAAGTATATCTCAGTTTATTTCTCTATTGTACAATTGCTGAGAAATGACGTAGTTTCACGTTTTGTTACTTGGAATAGCATTGCTATGAATATTCGAATACATATCTTTTGGTGAACATATTGTACGCCTTTATATTGGATATACACCTAGGGGTATAGAGGGTATAGGGTATAGGGTATAGGGGTATAGGGTATAACACACGTTTTACTTGAGTAGATGCTCTGAAACCTTTTCCAAAGTGTTTGGACCAATTTACACTCTCAAGAGCGGCGTATGAAAGTTTCAGTTACTCTTCATCTTTGCCAACATTTTGGTATTTCCTGACTTGTTTGTTTTAGCCATTGTGGTAGATGTATACTGTCATTTCATTGGTTTTCAATTGGTATTTTCTTGATAACTAATAAAGTTGAGTACTTTGAAAAAAGCTTATGGGCCTCGTGGATATTCTTTTTTGTAAAAAAGCAGCTTTATTGGGGTGCCTGGGAAGCTCAGTTGGTTAAGTGTCCCACTCTTTTTTATTATTATTATTTTTTTTTATTTAAAAAAAATTTTTTTTTCAACGTTTATTTATTTTTGGGACAGAGAGAGACAGAGCATGAATGGGGGAGAGGCAGAGAGAGAGGGGGACACAGAATCAGAAACAGGCTCCAGACTCTGAGCCATCAGCCCAGAGCTCGACGCGGGGCTCGAACTCACGGACCGTGAGATCGTGACCTGGCTGAAGTTGGACGCTTAACCGACTGCGCCACCCAGGCGCCCCAAGTGTCCCACTCTTGATTTCAGCTCAGGTCATGATCTCACACTTTGTGGGTCTGAGCCCCACATTGGGCTCTGCTCTGACAGTGCAGAGCCTGCTTGGGATTATATCTATTTCCCTCTCGCTCCGCCCTTCCCCCATTCTCTCTCTCTCTCTCTCTCAAAATAAATAAACTTTTAAACACTTTTTAAAAAATTTAAAAACAGCTTTATTGAGATATAATTCGCATATCATACAATTCACCCATTGAAAGCATATAATTCAATAGTTTTTAGTATATGCTGATATATGCAACCATCACCACAGTCAACTTGAGAATATTTCCATCATCTCAAAAGAAACCCCATATCCTTTAGCTCCCTACACCCCTTGCCCAGCCCTGAGCAACCACGAATCTACTGTCTATTTCTACAGATTTTCTTATTCCGAACTTTCACATGAACGTAATCACAATATGTGAACTTTTGTGACTGGCTTCTTTCCTTTAGCATAATGCTTTCAGGATTTATCCATATTGTAGTATAAACCAGCACTTCATTCCTTTTTATGGTCAGATAACACTTCTATGACCTGATAATATGATCGGATATCAACTGGGGCTAAACCACATTTTGTGTATCCCTTTGTCCACTCGTGGATATTTAGGTTGTCGCTACCTTTTTGCTATGATGAATAATGCCGCTATAAACACTCAGGGACAAGTTATTGAGGGGATGTATGTGTTCAGTTCTCTTGGGTGCATACCCAGGAGCGGAATTCCTGGGTTATAGTGTAACTCTGTGTTTAATTATTGGAAGAATTGCTTGACTGTTTTCCAGAGTGGTGACACCCTTGTGTATTCCCGCCAGCCGTGTATGAAGGTTCTTCCTTCTCCACATCCCCATCAATTGTTGTTGTTAATCTCATTTTCTGATTCTGGCCCCTCTAGCTGGGTATATCGGGTGTCCTTGTTTACAGAGTGTTCAAGTCTTTTGTCTGTTTTTCTATTGGGTTGTCTTCTTTTTGGAATTCTTTATATATCTGAAATCGGAGGCCTTTGTTAGATGTATGTACTGCAAATGTCTTCTTTCAGTCTGTGGGTTGCGTTCTCACTCATTAAAATAGTGTCTTTTTGCGAACAAATGTTCTTAATTTTAATACAGTTTCAGTGAGTGCTTTTAGGTTCTGTTTTTTTTTTTTTTTTGCTGTTGTTTAATTTTTTACTATGTGTCTTATGTGTAATTTTTTTTTTTTTTTTGAGAGAATATTTGTGTGAGAGCCGGGGAGGGGCCAAGGGAAAAGGAGAGAGAGAATCTTTTTTTTTTTTTTAAATTTTGTTTATGTTTATTTATTTTTGAGAGAGAGACAGAGCACAAACAGGGGAGGTACAGAGAGAGGGAGACATAGAATCTGAAGCAAGCTCCAGGCTCTGAGCGGTCAGCACAGAGCCCGACTCACGAACTGTGAGATCATGATCTGAGCCGAAGTCGGATGCTTAACCAACTGAGCCACCCAGGCACCCCAAAAGAGTGAGAGAATCTTTAAAAAAAATTTTTTTTTTAATGTTTATTTATTTTTGAGAGAGAGACAGAGCACGAGTGGGGGAGGGACAGAGAGAGAGGGAGACACAGAATCCAAAGCAGGCTCCAGGCTCCAAGCTGTCAGCATAGAGCCAGATGCGGGGCTCGAACTGATCAATTGTGAGATCATGACCTAAGCCAAAGTGGGACGCTTAACTGACTGAGCCACCCAGGTGCCCCAAGAAGAGAGAATCTTAAACAGGCTCCATGCCCAGCACGACGGGACTCAATCTCACCACCATGAAATCATGACCTGAGCGGAAATCAAGAGTTGAACACTTGGGGCGCCTGGGTGGCGCAGTCGGTTAGGCGCCCGACTTCAGCCAGGTCACGATCTCGCGGTCCGTGGGTTCGAGCCCCGCGTCGGGCTCTGGGCTGATGGCTCGGAGCCTGGAGCCTGTTTCCGATTCTGTGTCTCCCCCTCTCTCTGCCCCTCCCCCGTTCATGCTCTGTCTCTCTCTGTCCCAAAAATAAATAAACGTTTAAAAAAAAAAAAAAAGAGTTGAACACTTAACTGACTGAGCTACCCAGGCGCCCCTTATATTCTATTTAAGAAATCTTTGCTCCAAGTCACAAAAGTGTTTTCCTTTCTAAAAGCTTTTTTGTTTCAGCTTTCACACACACACACACACACACACACACACACAATTTTTTAAAAGTAATCTCTACACCCCACTTGGGTCTCATGCTTACAATCTTGACATAAGAGTTACATATTTTGCAACTGAGCCAGGTGCCCCCCCCCCCCCCCCCCCCCGCCCCGCAACTTTCATATTTGACATACAATCCACTTGGGGTTAATTTTTGCAAATGGTATGAAGTAGGGGACAAGCTACATTGTTTCCCCGTATGGATATCCAACTGTCTCCTGACCATCTACTGAAAGACCATTCTTTCCTTACTACATTGCAGTGTGTGGTTTTACCATAAACTAGGTAACCATACTGGTGAGGGTTTATTTCTGTGTTCTGTTTCATTGTTGTGTTTGCCTATCCTCATAATAATACCCCCCCCACACACACACACTAGTTTTATTTATAATAGTTTTATACATATCATTTATTATATATATGATATCTGCTGGTATAGTTTTCTAGTCGTGTGATTTTTCCTGAAGATAGACTTGGGGGCGCCTGGGTGGCTCAGTCAGTTAAGCCTCTGACTTTTGATTTGGGCTCAGGTCTTGATGTCAAGGTTTACGGGACTGAGCCGTGCATGAGGCTCTGTGCTGACAGTATGGAGCGTGCTTGGGATTCTCTCTCTCCCTCTGCCCCTCTCTCCTGCTCATGTGCTCTCTCTCTCAAAAAAAATAAATTTGGGGGCGCCTGGGTGGCGCAGTCGGTTAAGCGTCCGACTTCAGCCAGGTCACGATCTCGCGGTCCGTGAGTTCGAGCCCCGCGGCGGGCTCTGGGCTGATGGCTCGGAGCCTGGAGCCTGTTTCCGATTCTGTGTCTCCCTCTCTCTCTGCCCCTCCCCCGTTCATGCTCTGTCTTTCTCTGTCCCAAAAATAAATAAAAAACGTTGAAAAAAAAATTAAAAAAAAATAAATTTGAAAAAATAGCATAGTATAATATGGTGGCATAATATAACATATAATATTACAGTATTATAATATATTATAATATTAAATATATAATCTATTATATATTACTATATAATATATATTATATTATACCACCATATTGTGTGGTAATATGTATTATAATATATATAACATTATAATATATATTTATTAGCTATCATATGAACAGAATATACATTATTATATATGTCATATTAATATGATTATATATTAAGACATTAATCATAAGTAATAGCAATTAATGTATTAATTGATGTATATACAATATGCCTACATATAATACTATAAAAGTGTTTTATAGTATTAAAATAATACTATACTACTATACTATTACTAAAATAATATAATAATATTACTATTTAATAGTATTCAAATAATAAATTTAATGCTATAATTAATAATATAGTATTCAAATAATATTTAATACTATATTTAGCAATATAGTATTAAAATAATAAAATTGTTATTAGGACTATGGAATTGGATGGCTTTGTATGAGGAGCAATAGATATTTCGGAGAGGGGGCTACACTGCTCGGCTTTTCCATAGGCAGTTGGCAAATGATTATTTAGTCTCTAAGACATTTCAAAACCCTCACCGTGGCTGTGTCTGCAGTCCTAAACCACGATCCTTAACCAATCTTAAACCCCTACGTTGAAAGACTCCCCCACTTAAACCAGACCTCCAAACCACATAAACATCCCGACTTAGCCCTCCCCTCCCAAACTCTACTAAGGAGGTATGCTGACACCCTCTCACCTGTTGAGGGTGATTAATAAGCAACTAAATGCTACATATGAAAATCTGGGGGCCTCTTGGCCAGATCTAAAAATTCTCAACTTCAACCACAGTGCAGGAAAATCTCAAGACCAGGCTCAACATTTTGTTACAAGAGGAACAGCCCAGGGGCACCTGGGTGGCTCAGTTGGTTAAGCGCAGACTTCAGCTCAGGTCACATCTCACAGTTGGTGAGTGTGAGCCCTGCGTCGGGCTCTGTGCTGACAGCTCAGAGCCTGGAGCCTGGTTCGGATTCTGTGTCTCCCTCTCTCTCTGTCCCTCCCCCGCTCGCGCTCTCTCTCTCAAAAATAAAATAAATGTTAAAAAAAAAAAAAGAGGAACAGCTCCAGAGAAAGTTGAATTCTCAGCCATTTCCAGATTGCTTTGCCAAGGTCAAAGCACTCTTTGAAAGATGAGGTAGAGGCTTCTGTCTTGCAAGACAGTGCACGGTCCCCTCAAGGATATACCCCTGATTTCTCTCTGGTCATTACTTAAAAAGGGGTGGTGAGGGTGAAAAATATATTCATATAAAGTACTTATCTGGAGGAGGGAGGGATGAATTACAAATTAGCATGAGAAAATTTTTGGGGGTGATGGATATGTTCACTCTCTGGATTGTAGTGATAGTTTTTATGATTGCATACATATATCAAACTTCATCAAATTGCACACTTTGGGGGCACCTGGCTGGTTCATTCGGTGGAGCACAATTCTTGATCTCAGGGTTGTGAGTTCAAGCCCTACACAGGGTGGGAAAGCTTAAGAATTGTGCACTTTGGGACACCTAGGTGGCTCAGTCGGTTAAGCATCTGACTTCAGCTCAGGTCATGATCTCACAGTCTGTGAGTTCAAGCCCCGCGTCGGGCTCTGTGCTGACAGCTCGGAGCCTGGCGCCTGCTTCAGATTCCGTGTCTCCCTCTCTCTCTCTGCCCCTCCCTTGCTCACAATCTGTCTCCCTTTGTGTCTCAAAAGATAAATAAATGTTAAAAAAATGATAATAATTGTGCACTTTAAACATGTGTGGTTAATTGTCCTAATTTTACCTGAAAGCCATTTTAAAATGTATTCAATAAATATTAGTTATTATTGTGAGGAGAGAACCTGAACCCTTCTTTCTAGGAATCAAGATTTCCAGGCCCATTTAAGTCCTCTGTCCCATAACTGAGGCTGTCCTATGAACCCCGTGCCTTCTTTCCGCATCCAGGAGAAAGGGTGGAGGCAGTTTTTACCTAGGCGAGAAAGTGACACCTGCTGGCCGGAGAGGAAAGTACACATGGTGTCTTTTGCTGAACGTGTTTAGATTTTACTTCTTTTCTTCAAAAAAATCATTTATAGGGGCGCCTGGGTGGCTCAGTCGGTTAAGCGGCCAACTTCGGCTCGGGTCATGATCTCGCGGTCCGTGAGTTCGAGCCCCGCGTCGGGCTCTGGGCTGACAGCTCAGAGCCTGGAGCCTGTTTCCGATTCTGTGTCTCCCTCTCTCTGACCCTCCCCTGTTCATGCTCTGTCTCTCCTTGTCTCAAAAATAAATAAAACGTTAAAAAAAATTAAAAAAAATCATTTATTTTGGAATAAACAAGACATACTGATGTAAAATTCAAGGGTGCAAAAAAAAAAAAAAACCACCTTCTACGTCTCTTCTCTCACTTCCCTCCTCAAGAGTAGCTATTCTTAGTTTTGTTAAATGCTAGCTCCCTGAAAGAACCTTAGTAGTGTCTGGGAGGGGAGGGCTAAGTCAGGATGTTTATGCAGTTCTGGGGTCTGGTTTAAGTGGGGGAGTCTTTCAACGTAGGGGTTTCATTAAGATTGGTTAAGGAACATGGTTTAGGACTGTAGACACAGCCACGGTGAGGGTTTTGAAATGTCTTAGAGACTAAATAATCGTTTGCCAACTGCCTATGGAAAAGCTGAGCAGTTTAAAATGGTTTTTCTGGGTGTTCCTGAATGACACACCACAATTATTTGCAACTTTTATTTTCTGGGCAAGTATTTCCTGGAATACTAAATTCATATTAACGAAGACAGTGCAATAGTAAAGTCAAGTTCATGTAGACGGTGTGGGTGTAGATGGTTCTTTGTTTCTCGTCTATCTTTTCAAAATATTCTGTGCATATTCGGTCATACATGCATATATACATTTACAAAATGTCACCTTTAAAAAAAAAGTTAAGAGGGGCGCCTGGGTGGCTCAGTCGGTTAAGCATCCGACTTCGGCTCAGATCATGATCTCAATGCGTCGTGGGTTCAAGCCCCTCATCGGGCTCTGTGCTGACAGCTCAGAGCCTGGAGCCTGCTTCGGGTTCTGTGTCTCCTCTCTCTGCCTCTTCCCAGCTCGCACTCGGTCTCTCTCTCTCTCAAAAATAAACACTAAAAACATTTTTTTTAAGTTAAGAAAAAAAGTGTCATCTTTTATCTTCTAACACTTGTTGCAGAAATACAGAAACTAGATATAAGATACTCCTTAAATATTAGCTATCCAACAGCGTTCGCTCTGTAGTTCCGTGTGATGTACTGTTTTCAGAGTATGCATGGGTTTGGTTTTTTTCGTTTTTATGTTTTTTTTTTTCTCTTGTGCGTTGAATGGAATTACTGTTTGCAGTATTCTACTGGCATTTTCCTCCTTAACAATTTATGTAACAGATTACGGTTTTGGCAAAACCAGTGGGGCACGTTTTCTCTTATTCCTGGTTTCTTCTTTTCTGTCTTAAATTTTTTTTTTAACGTTTATTTATTTTTGAGACAGAGAGAGACAGAGCATGAACAGGGGAGGGTCACAGAGAGAGGGAGACACAGAGTCTGAAACAGGCTCCAGGCTCTGAGCTGTCAGCACAGAGCCCGACGCGGGGCTCGAACTCACGGACCGTGAGATCATGACCTGAGCCGAAGTCGGACGCTTAACCGACCAAGCCACCCAGGCGCCCCGTTCTTTTCCGTCTTAAAGTGCAGTTACAAGGCTGTGCGCCAGGGGAGAGAAAGAATCATTCCATGGCACTGAGATATGAAGGCACCTGCAGAGATGTTTATCAAATACATGTTCTCTGGGCATCTACTCGCTTCCAGGTACTGTGCTGGGCACTGGATGAATATGACGACTACACTCTCACCCTAACAGGGCTTAGGGCTTAATGAGGAAGATCAACACTGAGCATATAGTTATGAGTGGAATGAACACAACAAAGAGCAAGAGGTATGGGGGGCCTCACCTAATCTCGGGGACCAAAGATTCCCAGAACCGATGCTTGTGCTGCATGCAGAGGGATAAGCAGGAAGGATAGAGGTATGGGGTGACGAGTGTGGTGAACGTTCCACATAGAGGAAATAGTGTTCGCATTCTCTGGAGACTGAGGTTATTGTTATCATTTTTTTTTTTTAGTTTCCCTGTTTTCTGTGTCCAGCCGTTTGTTCAACCATCTTGCGATCTCCTTTCCAAATATCTTGCGTAGGTATGCACACATAGATTTTCCGAGTTAGAAGTCATTATCCTGGGGGTGCCTGGCTGGCTTGGTCAGAAAAGCATATAACTGTTTTTTTTTTTTTTTTTTTTTAAGTATTTATTTATTTATTTATTTTGATAGAAAGAGAGATAGGGGAGGAGCAGAGAGAGAGGGAGAAAGAGAGAATCTCAAGCAGGCTCATGAACCGTGAGATCGTGACCCAAGCTGAAAGGGAAGAGTCGGATGCTTAACCCACTGAGCCACCCAGTTGAGTCACCCCGGAAGAGCATGTGACTTTTGATCTTGGGCTCTTGAGTTGGACCCCCACATGGGGTGTAGAGATCACTTAAATAAAACCAAAAAAAAAAAAAAAAAGGCATCGACTTGAATACCTAAGAATCTGTTCTGTGGCTAATGTCCCTCCTCAGCGCAAGCCTCTCATGTTAGTGATCTTGCGGAAAGACAACCCTGTACTACTGTTTAGTTTTTAGAAGATGCAATGAAAATCACTTTCTGAATCCTATATAAAGTTCAAGAACTGGCCACGGCTGGCAGAAGACGGAGCTCTAATTTCTTGGAACTGAAAATGTCTTTAGAAATCTCCTAATATGATCTCTTTAACTGAAAAATGAGGAAACTGAGGCCCAAGGTACAGAATCCTTTATGATACTCAACACAAGCAGCCAGAGGAGACCTGAGAAGTTGGACAGGTTATAATCTCACAGAGAATGCTGTGAGATTTACATGCTGGTATATTTCCCCAACAATTAGCCTCGTGTGGTGTGTGGAAGATGGAGATGATTTTATTTAAAAAAAAAAAATTTTTTTTCAACGTTTATTTATTTTTGGGACAGAGAGACAGAGCATGAACGGGGGGAGGGGCAGAGAGAGAGGGAGACACAGAATCGGAAACAGGCTCCAGGCTCTGAGCCATCAGCCCAGAGCCCGACGCGGGGCTCGAACTCACGGACCGCGAGATCGTGACCTGGCTGAAGTCGGACGCTTAACCGACTGCGCCACCCAAGCGCCCCAGATGATTTTACATAAGGCATAAGGGAGTGACTGGGTGGTTCAGTCAGTTAAGCGTCCGACTTTGGCTCAGGTCATGATCTCACAGTTCATGAGTTCGAGCCCCGCGTCGGGCCCTGTGCTGACAGCTTAGAGCCCGGAACCTGCTTCAAATTCTATGTCTCCCTCTTGCTCTGCTCCTCCCCCGCTCATGCTCTGTCTCTGTCTCTGTCTCTCTCTATCAAAAATAAGTGTTAACGTTTTTTAAATGAAAAAAAAAAAGATTAAATGGATAATAAGTAAAAAACATCTAACATAGTTCATGTAAATGACTGTTGAGGTTGTCATTTGGTCAGTTGGATCAAGAGACAGGATTCTTTTTTTTTTTTTTAAGTTTATTTATTTATTTTGCAAGAGACAGAGACAACGAATGTGGGGGAGGGACAGAGAGAGAGGGAGAGAGAGACAATCCCAAGCAGGCTTCTCACTGTCAGCACAGGGCCCTATGTGGGGCTGCAAGATCATGACCTGAGCCGAAACCAAGAGTCAGATGCTTAATGCACTGAGCCACACAGGCGCCCCACCAAGAGATCAAGAGATAGGATTTTTTTTTAAGTTTATTTATTTTTGAGACAGAGAGAGACAGAGCATGAACAGGGGAGGGGCAGAGAGAGAGGGGGAGACACAGAACCGGAAGCAGGCTCCAGGCTCTGAGCAGTTAAGCACAGAGCCCGACGCGGGGCTCGAACTCACAGACTGTGAGATCGTGACCTGAGCCGAAGTCGGATGCTTAACCCGCTGAGCCACCCAGGCGCCCCAAAACTTCTCTTTACTTACAGTTTAAACCTTTTGGGAAAATGGTTGAATCTAGCATAAAGTGGAGAATTACTAAAGCTAAATACACCTAGATACTTCTTAGGGGCAACACTTTCAAATGTCCCACGAATAGTCTTGATGCTAGAATCCACCAGTCTTGCTTTTTCGTTCCATAATTTTGGTTTATGTGCAGAAAGCTCATTTATGGTCGAATAATCGATTTCTAACCCTAACCATCGTCTTGTAAATATATGATGTTGCTGTCAGTTCAGCGTAAATGTATTGCGACAAACAAAAAACATCAAACGTGTGTATTCAATTGATCATAGATCATCTTTCTATGGGAATTGGGAATTATAGCTTATCTTTAGTTAACAAGTGTCCATAGGAGAAATGTATGTTTTCTGTGTGTGTGTGTGTGTGTGTGTGTGTGTATTAATGGATGTGCATACGGATGGTTGGAAAGGCAGAAAGAAAAAATTTGAAAGATAGAAAAAGACAACTATAAAATTACAAGGCTTAGATAAGAAGTCTTCAAAAGCACAGGTTTTTAACCATTTTATCGCCACATTATGAATGAGGTGACATTTTCACATGCCATCCCTACCCTGACTTATCTCTATAAAGGGACCCAGGAATATGCCCAATTCTGGCATTAGACATTAATGTACCCACTTAAGAAAACACAGGGGCAGGGGCACCTGGGTGGCTCAGTCAGTTAAGCATCTGACTCTGGTTCGGGCTCAGGTCATGATCTCACGGTTTTGTGAGTTTGAGCCTTGCATTGGGCTCTGCATGGGCAGCGCGGAGCCTGCTTGGGATTCTCTCTCTCTCCTTCTCTCTGTCCCTCCCCCACCTGCACTGTCTCTGTCTCTCCCAAACTAAATAAATAAACTTAAAAAAAAAAAGAAAGAGAAAAATAAAACACAGGGGCAAAAAAGAAAAAAAAAAGAGAGAAAGAAAAAAGAAAAAAGAAAATACAAGAGTGCCTAGCTGGCTCAGCTGTAGAGTGTGTGACTCTTGAACTTGGGGTTTTGAATTAGAGCCCCATGTTGGATGTAGGGATTACTTAAAAAAATAAAATAAAATCATAAAGAAGAAGGTAAAGAAAATAGAGACAACTTCTATGGATAGCAATTTTGCTATAGTTACTGAAATACCAAACATATGTGTATTTTGACCTACAAATGACACTTTTTTTAAATTTTTTTTTTCAAGTTTATTTATTTTTGAGACAGAGAGAGACAGAGCATGAACCGGGGCGGGGGGTGGGGGGGTGGGCAGAGAGAGGGAGACACAATCTGAAACAGGCTCCAGGCTCTGAGCTGTCAGCACAGAGCCCGACACGGGGCTTGAACTCAAGGACCGTGAGATCATGATCTGAGCCGAAGTCGGAAGCTTAACCGACCAAGCCACCCAAGCGCCCCTACCAGTGACACTTTAAGGAACTTCTTTTACAGTTATGACTGCATCTGTGTGCACTGATACACGTTTAAGGATATTGTGATTATACAATGGTACAAATAACAAAAATGTTCATCAGTATGTCTATATTGTATAATAACAAAAATGTCCATTCAATATCTCTACACAAGGGAATACTGTGCAATTGTTAAAAAAGAATATGGCAGCTCTACATATTCTCTTACAGGATAATCGCTAAAGTCTATTCTTATGTCAAAAAGCTTGGAGGTGGGGCACCTGGGTGGCTCAGTCAGTTAAGCGTCTGATCTCGGCTTGGGTCATGATCTCACGGTTTGTGGGTTCGAGCCCCGCATCAGGCTCTGTGATGACAGCTAGGAGCCTGGAGTCTGCTTTGGATTTTGTGTCTCCTTCTCTCTCTGTCCCTCCCCCACCCGTGCTCTGTCTCTGTCTCTGTCTCTCAAAAAAATAAATAAACATTAAAAAAGAAAAAGCTTGGAGGCACTTACGTTTTCTTTCTTTTTCTTATATCCTACATCCGTTATGTCAGTAAATCTGGTTGGCTTTAGCTTCAAAAGATACTCAGGGGCACCTGGCTGGCTCAGTCAGTAGAGAAAATGACTGTTGACCTTGAAGTCATAAGTTGAAGCCCCACATTTGGGTGTAGAGCTTACTTTTAAAAAAGTACACACACACACACACACACACACACACACATACTTTTTAATATCTATATCTTCAGTAACTGACCACTTCTCATCATTTCTACTGTTATCACTCTGGTCTATTGCAAATGCCTCCTAACGGATCTACCAGTTTCTATCCTTGTCTCCCATGCCTATTCTCTTAAAAAAATTTTTTTTAATATTTATTTATTTTTGGAAGAGAGGGAGTGTGAGCAGGGGAGGGCAGAAAGAGAGGGAGACACAGAATCCGAAGCAGGCTCCAGGCTGCCAGCACAGAGCCCCATGCGGGGGTTGAACTCACAAATCGTGGGATCATGACTTGAGCCGAAGTAGGATGCTTAACCAACTGAGCCACCCAGGCTCCCCTCTCATGCCTATTCTTTTTTTTTCAACGTTTATTTATTTTTGGGACAGAGAGAGACAGAGCATGAACGCGGGAGGGGCAGAGAGAGAGGGAGACGCAGAATCGGAAACAGGCTCCAGGCTCTGAGCCATCAGCCCAGAGCCCGACGCGGGGCTCGAACTCACGGACCGCGAGATCGTGACCTGGCTGAAGTCGGACGCTTAACCGACTGCGCCACCCAGGCGCCCCTCTCATGCCTATTCTTAACACAAACAGCCAGGGTGGTCCTGTTAAAAAGGTAAATCAGATCACATTGCTCCTCTACTCAAGTTCTCCCAATATTTCTCCGTCAGAGTAAAAGCCAGAGTCAGATCTAATAATCTTTATTCCATCCCTCCCTCCCTCCTCCTCCCTCCCCGGCGCTCTCACACTTCTTTATCCCTCGTCTCCCGTTCCTCACCTCTGGTCTCCTTCTGGTCCACACACACTATGCTTGCTGTTCCTGTAGGGGAGGAAGGTGTTCTCTTTGACCCTCGTAGGGTCTCTGGCTGGGTCTGAAAGCCAAACTGACAAAGACAGAGTAACAAAGGAAAAGCATATAAATGTTCTGAATATAATTTTGATTATATATTATATATGTATATTATAAATGTTCATATATATTATAAATGTTCTGATATAATTTTGACAAGGGAGCCTTCGTAAGGAAACGAAGACCCAAAGGAATGGTTACACCTGAGGATTTTTATGCCGGGTGGGATGACAAGCTGACGGTCGAGGAGAAATATGATATGTCTGAGAGTATGATGTAATTGTAGTAAACCGGAGGGAACTTAGTAAGTCCTGTTCAGATTCCTCACAGCATCCCTTTGTCTTTGGAGATAGGGGTATTCCTTTCCTTCAGGTATAGGGAAGGTGCCTCTGCCATGAGGCTTCTAAGACCTATTTCTAGGAAGAAGGCTCAGGAGAAGGTCTGAATGACATTCTTGTTTCTGTAGATCTAACTCCTTCAGCTGAAAATAATCAATATGGCAAGGCGCCATTTTGGGGTAGTGCGCCCTGAACCCCATCGTTCTTCTAACACACTGGCGCATAATCCTTGTGCCTGGAGCCGATATACGCATGACTGCCTCTGTCACCCCCTCCGGATCCCTTCTTAATGGCCATCTTGTCTAGGAGGTATTCCCTCACAACTCTCCTTACATTCTAAGCCCCGCCGCCTGATTTTCCCAACCCCTTTCCATGAAAAATGTTTTCTCCGTTGCCCTAGTCATCATATGACATTCTACAGATTGTGGATTTTCCTCATTTGTTGATCGCTCTTCTCCCCCACGAGAATGCAAGTTCCACGAGGGTAAGAATTTTTGTCCATTTTGTCTACCAATGGATGTCCATGACAGAAGAAAATGGCTGTAAGCGGCTGTCTCACAGTAGGCCCTCAAACTATTTTTGGTGCATACTGAATATGTGGATGAATTAGATGTCAGTATGAACTAAAGAGAGCCGTCCAGGATAATTCTAAGGCGTGTTGCCTAGATAAGTGGGATTGCCATTTTCTCAGCTGGGGAAGGCTAAGCCGAGCAGATTGGCTGTAATTATGGGTCGTCTGTCACACACGCCTCTAGAATGCAGTCAGGAAGGAGACTCAGGGGCGCCTCAGTTGGCTAAGCATTTGACTTCGGCTCAGGTCATGATCTCACAGTTCATGAATTCCAACCCCGCGTTGGGTTCTCTGCTGGCAGCGTAGAGCCCGCTTCAGATCCCCTGTCCTCCTCTCTCTTTGCCTCTCCCTCGCTGGTGCTCTTTCTCTCAAAAATAAATAAAACTTTAAAAAAAAAAAAAAGAAGGAAACTGAGGCAGAGTGCTCTGACAGGGAGATCTATCTCCCCTGATTCTGGTAACTCGTGCTCTGACAGGGAGATCTATCTCCCCTGATTCTGGTAACTCGTGCTCTGACAGGGAGATCTATCTCCCCTGATTCTGGTAACTCGAACAATTTCTTTACTCAGATTTATAGATGTCAAAAAAAATTACCCAAAAGTTAGAAATGTGTCCTTTCAGTGTAGGACTAGGTTTGCGCCTTTGATCGATTTCCTCTTGACTGGGTTACTTTACAACTCAAGAGGCACAGATTGACTCAAAGGTGCAAATGCTCCCTGTCTGGGTGGTGGAAAAGATAATCCTTTTTTTTTTTTAAGGTTTTATTTGTTGAAGTAATCTCTATACCCAATATGGGGCTCGAACTCATGACCCCCGAGATCAAGAGTCACTGGCTCCACTGACTGAGCCAGCCAGGTGCTCCTAGAAAAGATAATCAATCCTTAAGGTTACGGTTGGTGGTTCAGAAGGACATCAACCAGTTTTGTATCCAACCCATCAATCCTTTCTAGCATTCCTGTATTAAATTGACTGTAAACATCGAGCATCTCAAATGCACTTTGAGCTGATTTTAATGTCTCACTGGTTCTCTCGTTACTTAACAAGTTATATAAAACGTTTGACACGTGTTCATTTTATATTTGCATGAGAGTTATGATTCTACCTTTTTGAAAATTATCCTTTACTATCATTTTCACAGACCTGCAGAGCCACCACTCAAAATGATTCCTGGGCACTTTATTCACTGATTAGCCCAAGCACGTGATACAATAGATTCTCTTGTTGTTAGCAGACGAAGAGGTAATGAAGTTGGCAGTTGGCTGGACTTTAGGCAGCAGAAAAGGTCTACCGTTAGCCACCGCATTTGACATACCGGTTAGTGGGTGTTAGTTCTCTACTGCTGCTGTAACAATTTACCACAACTTAGTGGTTTAAAGCAACACAAATTCATTACCTCCCAGTTCTATAGATCAAAGTGTGATATGCGTCTCACTGGGTGAAAACGGAGGTGTCATAGGGCTGTCTTTTCTGGAGGCTGTGGAAGAAAATCCATTGCCTTGTTTTTTGCCCAACTTCTAGAGGCTTCCTGCATTGCTCAGTTCACGGTCCCCCTTCCATCTTCAGAGCCAGCAACGGCAGGATGAGTCCTCTCTGTCTGTTCTGCCTGTCTCTTCTACCTCCCGCTTACGCGTTTAAAGACCCTTGTTATTTGGCTCATTCAGATAATAGAGAACATTCAGATAATAGAGAATGATCTCCTTATTGTTAGGTCAACTGATTAGCAAGTTTAATTCCATCTGCAACTTTAATGTCCTTTTGCCATAGCATAACACATTCACAGGTGTCACGGACGAGGACATCTCTGGGATCATTATCCGTTTACCATTGGGAGAAGGGAGAAAACAATTTAGGGAAATAATACATACATCTCTCGTCTTTATTTTTTTGCTGAGACATCTCCCCAGTATCTTTGTGGATCAGAGCTGTATCCCTGGTTAACAAAGGCAAAGCGGGTCTTCCACTGTATGTATTTACAGTAGCAAATGCCAAGTGTCTTCATGCAAACATTTATGTGTGTTAAGCATTTTATTTATTTATAACATGCATGTATTTTAATTTAGATCTTAGTTAGCTAACATACAGTGCAATAATGGTTTCAGGAGTAGAATTCAGTGATTCATCACTTACATACGACACGCTAAGCATGTTATTTATTTATTTATTTATTTATTTATTTAATGTTTATTTTTGAGAGACAGAGAGAGACAGAGCATGAGCGGGGAAGGGGCAGAGAGAGGAAGACAGAATCTGAAACAGGCTCCAGGCTCTGAGCTGTCAGCACAGATCCCGACGTGGGGCTTGAACTCACAAACTGCGAGATCCTGACCTGAGGTGAAGTTGGACGCTCAACCGACTGAGCCACCCAGGCGTCCCACGCTAAGCGTTTTAAATAGATCTTTTGCACTACTTTATTTTCGTGTAAAAGATGTGATGAAGTCAGACAGACCTGAATTTAAATTCCATATACATATATATATATATATATACTTTTTTTTAACATTTATTTATTTTTTGAGAGACAGAGAGACAGAGCATGAGCAGAGGAGGTGGAGAGAGAGGGAGACACAGAATCGGAAGCAGGCTCCAGGCTCTGAGCTGTCAGCCCAGAGCCCGCCGACGCGGGGCTTGAACCCACGAACTGTGAGATCGTGACCTGAGCCGAAGTTGGTCGCTTAACCAACTGAGCCACCCAGGCGCCCCTGAATTTAAATTCTAACTCTATTACCTACTATCTTCATGAACACTGAGCAATTTTCCTCACCTTCCTGAGCATTAATTTTCTCACCTGTCAGTGAAAGATTAATAGGATGTAGCAAAAAAAGGTTTTTGAGAGGGTTGGACACAATGTATATGAAGCCATGAACAGAGGCTCTAGAGTATATTTTATCTTATTTTATTTTATTTTATTTTATTTATTACTTTTTTTAATCCCCTGCCCCTTCTAAGTATATTTTAAATCACTTTTTCCTTTTAGACTTCTTCCCAGGGGGATTAGCTCTCTTGGCCTAGGGTACATAACCCCAAAAGGAAATAAATCTAGTGCTTATTGTCAACATGGATTTGTACCCAAATCCTAGAAAAGTAGACCAAAAGGCACACTGGAAGCTCCAAAGGAAGTAATTTTTTTTTTTAATTTTTTTTTTCCAACGCTTATTTATTTTTGGGACGGAGAGAGACAGAGCATGAACGGGGGAGGGGCAGAGAGAGAGGGAGACACAGAATCGGAAACAGGCTCCAGGCTCCGAGCCATCAGCCCAGAGCCCGACGCGGGGCTCAAACTCACGGACCGCGAGATAGTGACCTGGCTGAAGTCGGACGCTTAACCGACTGCGCCACCCAGGCGCCCCAATGTTTATTTATTTTTGAGAGAGGGAGAGACAGAGCGTGAGCCGGGGAGGGGCAGAGAGAGAGGGAGACAGAGGATGCAAAGCGTGCTCTGTGCTAACAGCAGAGAGCCCGATGCGGGGCTCAAACCCATGAACCAACCGGGAGATCATGATCTGAGCTGAAGTCAGGTAGGTTCTTAACCGACTGAGCCACCCAGGCACCCCTCTTTCATTTAAGAAGGGTATAGAAGCTCCTGAGTCTAACAGCTCCTTTGAGTTTTACTTCTTTTCTGTGAACTCTCATACAAATAAATATTAATAAAACTTTGTGCCTTTCCTCCTGTTTATCTTTTGTTGGTTTAATTCATGGACCCCCATTAAGAGAGTAAACATTTTTCCTCCTCAACAGTAAATTCATTAAAGTCATTAGCATATAAACTCAATAACTCAATTGTGAGTTAATAAAATGTGATGTATGCTGAATAAAAAAAGTAGTGATTTAGATGCATCTGATGATGGCAAAAATATGCTGGAGACTAATAATAATAGATCATACTCTGTGTCTGACATCATATGAAATAATTTACTGGGGCGCCTGGGTGGCGCAGTCGGTTAAGCGTCCGACTTCAGCCAGGTCACCATCTCGCGGTCTGTGAGTTCGAGCCCCGCGTTGGGCTCTGGGCTGATGGCTCGGAGCCTGGAGCCTGTTTCTGATTCTGTGTCTCCCTCTCTCTCTGCCCCTCCCCTGTTCATGCTCTGTCTCTCTCTGTCCCAAAAATAAATAAAAAAAAAACGTTGAAAAAAAAAATTAAAAAAAAAAAGAAATAATTTATAAATGTTGCATTCATTTCCAACAACTACTGACTGCTATCCCCGTTTTATAAAAAGAAAGTCAAGGCCGAGAGAAGGTACAATATTTGAGCTCAACTGCACGCTAATCATCTAAACTGGTGACTTTTATGTTATTGCCCACTCTATGCTACTCAAGGATGTGGGTGGGGGTGTATCCATTTCTTCTGATGGAAATGCTGGACGGAATACTGAGCAGAACCAATCAATATGGTAATTTTAAATTTGTACTCTAAAGAAAGGAAGTAGGGTGGGGGTACTAGAGGAAAAAGTTTTCTTTAACCCTTTTAGGGGCCCTTGGCTGAGCCTAAAAATTAAACCGACAAAGACAGATTAACAGGAGAAGAGCATACAAGTTGTTTAAAAATGATCAGAGGGGGCTCCTGGGTGGTGGGTGGTGGCTCAGTCGGTTAAATGTCTGACTTCGGCTCAGGTCATGATCTCGCAGTTCATGGGTTCGAGCTCCGTGTCGGGCTTTGGGCTGACAGCCTGGAGGAGGCTGCTTCGGGTTCTGTGTCTTCTTCTCTCTCTGCCCCTCCCCAACTTGCACTCTGTCTTTCTGTCTCCCCAAAATAAACATTTAAAAAATTAAAAAAAAAAAAAGATTAAAAAAGACAATTTAGGTGACACAAACAGACTTTATTTAACACTTTGTGAAGTGGACAGAGAACTGCAAAATGGTGGCAGAAGGCAGCAAGATTTTAGAGGATAAAGAATAAAAGAACAAGGAAGTAAGTATAGAGCCCAGAGTTGGTTTGGTGTTTGGGGATTGGCTGATTGGATATCCTGAGTTTTTGGCCTAGTGAAGCATTTACAGGGACATGAAATTTACCTAAATTTCAATCTGCTGACCCAACATCCCGGGCAGAAGAGACTCCATCTTGCCTAGGGATTTCTTTCAACAAAATTTCTTTCTTTAATATAATTTCGATGTGACACGGGAGCCTTCATCAGAAAATGAAGATCCAAGGAAATAGAACAGTGTCTTTATGCTAGATTTGATCAAGAGTGAACAGTTGTAGAGGAATAGCATAAGGAGTGTGAGGTAATTGTTATAACTTGGGAGAAATTTTTTTTTAAATTTTTTTAATGTTTTATTTATTTATTTATTTATTTTTTATTTTTTTAACATTTATTTATTTTTGAGACAGAGAGAGACAGAGCATGAGCAGGGGAGGGGCAGAGAGAGAGGGAGATACAGAATCTGAAACAGGCTCCAGGCTCTGAGCTGTCAGCCCAGAGTCCGACGCGGGGCTCGAACTCACGGACCGTGAGATCATGACCTGAGCCGAAGTCGGACGCTTAACCGACCAAGCCACCCAGGCGCCCCATGTTTTATTTATTTTTGAGACAGAGACGAGAGAGACAGGGCATAAGCAGGGGAGGGGCAGAGAGAAAGGGTGACACAGAATCGGAAGCAGGCTCCAGGCTCTGAGCTGTCAGCACAGAGCCCGACGTGGGGCTCGAACTCACGAACAGTGAGATCGTGACCTGAGCCGAAGTCGGACGCTTAACCGACTGAGCCACCCAGGCGCCCCGCTTGGATAATTTTAAAGTTCTTTTTTGTTTTATAAGTCTAAGAGTCCATAAATTCTTTTAACCTTCATTTCATCTTCTCCCCATTCGACTGTACTTATTGTTATTTTTTTGGCTGTAGGTCACCAAGGACCATTTATTTTTTCACTTAGAAACACTTCCTGCAGGTTAAAAAGTCACATGTGACATGGTAACAGCCTTCCTCTCTGCCTTATGATCTTTTTTTTTTCCCTTTTCAAATTTTCACTTAAATTCTACTCAGTTAACCTGTAATGTAATACTGGTTTCTGGAGTAGAATTTAGTGATTCATCACTTACGTAGAACACCCAGTGCTCAACACCAGTGCCCTCCTTCATAGGCAGCACCCGTCTAGCCCATCCCCCCCTTTTCCTCCCATCAACCCTCACCTCCCAAGTAGACCTTAAAGTGGCATATAGAATGGTGGCGGGCGGGGGGGGGGGTGGGTGTGATGTGTATATGGTGGTTCACATCTGCAAGTGGTGGTGTTTAGAGTAAAAGTTACGATTCCCTTTTCCCCCTACTTCCTCCAGTCCACGTTTGCATAGAAGCTGAGCGCACGGGCTTCCTTGCCTGGTGGCTTGTAAATAGATACATTCCAATGAGGCTAACACCTCCAGAGTTAAGGGCCTTCTCTTCCTCCACAATTCATGGTGCAAAGCTGGGTTTAGAAGGGCTGGAGGATGCTTAGTCTATGTTCAGTTGATATGCAAAATTAAATCGGCCTGCCTACTATTCTGTTGGCTTGGAGTTGTTGCCAAAGAGGTGAGTGAGTGCCTTTCACAACCTGATCTTCCTTATTTAGGTGAGTTTTCTGGGGGGGAGGGCGTCTGCTTCGACACGGCAGATAGAACGCATTTCCTTTTCACCTGTTTAGGCTAATGACTTGCAGTGTTATGCAGAGTAAAGAAATTATTCAGCCTCTATTCAGGAGAACTGTTTGGTTCGAAGAAGAAAACACTAATTCCAGCAGAATCATTAAATGAAAATGAGAAAGCTTAGCAAAATAATAAAAAAAAAAAAAAAAAAAAAGAAGAGCCCGTTAAGGATTTTCTAGGGATTAACAGATTGTTTTGCTCCCTTTAGGTGGAGACAAATTCTTCAGTACCGGTTCCCAAGTGGATTTAGTCCGTGCGAATGGTTTTCATATGGATGGAGGTTTTCCTTAATACTTCACTTTATCATTAATACTTTTTTTTTTTTAACCCTGAAATTTCCTTTGGAACATTGCTTAGACCCGCGCCTCGGGAAGACTGGTCCGTCTTAGAGGGAAATGAAGTTGAAAACAATTGTTGTGAAATATGGGGTACAAGCCTTCACATCAGAAGATGAAACTTCTGGCTCATAATCAATAACACATGGGCTGCGCTAGAGTATTCCCAGGCTAGATTTATAGCATTCCCCCAAATTACACATCATCACTACCTTATTCCCTAAGATCTTCGAAATGCGTAACTTTTAGGAGACGTAGGGGCTGGTGACCAGGAATACAAAACCTCTTTAGAGGCGGAATGCATGGATAAGCAGTAGGGGTGATTCTGTTTCACCTCCAGCGGTGAAAATACTTGGGATATATCACAGGCCTTCTTTAGACAGTTAACGGCACCGGTTCTCCCACGGAACCCACGGGAGCACGTGAGTAACGTTTCTTGACCCGAACGTCGTATCGGCTGAAAATTGTCTACGGATACCTCTTTTTCATTGGTGCCAGGAGACTCCGTTCAGGCTCAATATATCCACTGTTAAGCCTCCGCAAGAAAGCTTTAAACTTCTTTGACATGCCAACAATCTAAGTTTGAATTAAATGACTAATGCTTTACCTAGTTTCTACCACTAGTGCTCTGCCAGCATCTTTTCAATTCATCCTCAGCCAAAGCCTGTCAACCATCCTGGCAACACACCCTTTCACCTCCCCACACCTCACGTCTTTGCTTTTCCAGTCCTTTGGCTGCCCTCCGGTTCCTTCCCTCACATACTTGTCTGGCTGGTTCCTAGAAGCCTGGCAGAGATTCGTCTCTGACATAAATCTGGCTACCACGGATTAAGAGCCGGAGTCCAAACCCTCCCTGAGCGCAGATCTAAATGGATCTCATTGATAAACAAAGAGAACACCTCTATTTTTTTTTTTTTCTCGAAAAACAAATCATGCACTGGCTTTCAAAGGCGAGAATTAAGAGCGGGTGGACAGAGAGAAGGACAGACTAGACCAGAGGCTGGGGAAAAACTAGGAGGTAAAAATTGTTCCTGGATGAAGGTAACCCCAGAGCAGGCAGCAGCCTTCGTTATCTATCCACCAGGGGTCCCCCAGCCTGCTGCAAAGGTAAACGAGGGCAGTTATCTTTGTTCTGCGCCCTGAAGTAACCCAAGTTTCCAAAACGGGAGCTGGCACATAGTAGGTGCTCGATTAATATTTGCCGAATGTTCCCAAGGCTAAGAGGATTAAAAGCCGACCAACTGCTCTCATAAATAAAATGGCAAAGGCCACTGCCTCATCAAATGTCTAGCATCCCCAAATCCAGCCCCATTGTTCTACTCTCTTTATACCCTCTCTTTATGCCTCATCCCTGATTTTTGTCGTTCTTTTGCATACACACTTGCACCCAAGAACACACGCGCGCGCAAAATCCCCGAAATGCCAGACTTAAATGTGTTGTTCAAGGCAAGGCTTATTGGGTTGCCGCTTTTAAATGAATGTCAAGTCCTAATGGGTTCAGTTTCTGGGCAGCATTCTTTCCCGCCTTCTCGGAGTTGAGGTGAGGATTTAACAATCAGCATTCTCTCTCCAGTGCCTCAATCTTTTTCTTTCCTGCTCTCTCCTCTCCTCGGCTCTATTTCCTTCCCCAGTCTGTCGTTTCTCTCGGGTGGTTGCCTCGCTTTCTCCCTCTTTGCCTGTTCGCCCCTTTGATCCTTTCTTTCTATCCCTTATTCCCAGAAGCTCCAGAAAATACCTCCTTTTTTCCCCCCTTTGCACGTCACTTCCCTCCCTTCTCCCATCTCCTTCTCCTTGTCGGTGAGAGTGAGTTCCCCACTAGAGGCCAGCACTTTCTCAGTTTCGTCCCTCCAACCGGCGCGCAGAACTCGGAGAGAAAGAAGGGAAAAAAAGAGGAGAAAGAGAGAGCGGGGGGGGGGGGGGTGTGGGGGGGAAACAACAACCCCGGGGCCTAGAGCGCAGAGGCCCGGGAGCGGCGTCGTCATGGCAACGGGCGCCGGCAGGAAACGAGGGACGCGCGGGAGGGAGGAGGGGTGGGAGGAGGGCGCCGAGGGGAGGGGAGGGACGGGGGAGGGGTCCGGCTGCCCCGGAAGCACCTCCCCGCCAGCCCCCTCCTCCAGCCCGGCCCGCAGCCCCCGGCCTGCAGCCCCCACCCTCTCGGCCCGGCAGGAAGTGACAGGCCCGGAGCGAGCCCCGGAGGCCTGGCAGAGCCGCGGCCGGGCCCGCACCCGGAGCGGCGGGAGGGGCGGGGAGCCGCGGCCGCGCCGGGCACCTCCCACCCCGCCCTCGGCGCCCCCGCCCCTCCAGGAAGGGGAGGAGGCGAGGGGAGCCCGCCGCGGAGGCCGAGCGAGCCCCCCGCCCGGCCCGGCGACTGGGGACCCCGGCACATGAGGTGGACGCCCCCCGGGAGCACTTCGGTGCGGAGCCGGGCGCGAAGGTAACCGGGCGGCCGCGGGCTGGGGAGGGGCAGGACCTCTGGGGGCTTGGCTGCGCGGGGATGTTTCTTCAGCCACCTCCGTCTGTGTAACGCCCCAGGTACCTCCCCCAGTTTCTTTCCCTGCCTACCTCTAGCGCTGAGCTCTGCGGTCCTTCGGCTCTGTCGGTCCAAGTCTTCTTGCTATTCATTGCGCTGCGCTTCACGCCGTCTGTCCGTCACCCTAGTTGCTTCTGACTGCTCATTTTCTCATTCATTTTTCCTTCTCTGACTTTGGTTCTCCCATCCAAGCCTGCTGTCTAGTAATCTCCCTGCTTTGGATGGTCCGCTTGGTGCCTCGGGCTCCCAGTTCCTTGACTTCTGTCTGCCCCTCTCCTGCTTGGCTCCCTGCTATCAGTAGGCACGTCTCCCAGCTCACTTGGGTCAGTTCACGCCTGGCACCGCTCTATCTGCCCCCTTCCCTCGGTGTCTTTGATTCCTCTTTGGAACCTCATTTTCATCAGGGTTCTGTGTACAGCGAGGACCCGTGGGCGCTTACTTATCCCTGTTCTTCAGATCACTTCCATTTCTTTGGCACAGTCTTCTCCCAACCACCCCCTTCTCCTGCCGCCCTTCCTATGCCCGGTACTTTCTACAAGACGGAGTTTTGTGTTTAGGGAAATTTATTCCCTCCAGCTCTTGGCTCAATGGGCCCAGTATCCGGTCCACTTCACTATCCTTTTCTAGCTCCCCGCCAGAGGTCCGTCCTAAACCAACCCAACCCAATCCAGTCCATACACACCCAACTACTACGGTTCAGGGTGACCACAGTTGAGCTACTGTGGGGACCTCCGTGGATCACCTTCTTGCTCTTTTCTCTTCTGGCATGATTCCGAAAATGTAAATTCACGGTGCCTCCCAAACTTTTTGTTGTTTTCATTTTCTCTACTTAATTTTGCAGTCCCAACATTGATCACAGATGAACAGATTTACGTGGCTGAGATCCAGGAATCCCACTCTTGATGTCAGTTTCTCCTGGTGTTATTCCCTAAGCTGGTCCCTTTCCATCTCTGTGTTCCTCTCACACTCTGAAAAAAAATATTACTCCGACTTCCATTTTAGGATCCTGCGGTTTATTAGCACTTCTCCCAATGAATGTAGGAATTAATGTATCCTGCAGCTAGTAAAGGGGACTCCTGTCTCTGAGTCCAGTGAACTAAGTCCATTGATCTCTATATACAACTCTGCCATGCTGCCTCTAATCCTTACCCACTTTTTTTTCCCTTCACATGCTGATAATGAGGATTCACGGGTCTGTATCTGTTGAGTGCTTTGATATTTTGGCGAAAGGTGTGGGAGAAGGTAACCGGAGTTGAGGCTGATAGGGTTTCCCCTGGGTGCTTCTTGGGTTATATCCATGTTTGCAGTGACATTTGCCACACCTACAGAGATGGGTAGAGTACTTGGGGGATGATGATGCGATCAGATGATGCCCCGAATGGAATACTGAGAAATCTCCCTAACTCTGTTTCCGGGGCCAAACGGTTAGATTTTGTCTACCTTGTTGTGTTTTGGATGTAATCATTATGATCAGTCCATTTTAATAAACCTGTTGACAGGCCTTAGCAGAAATTCTGGTTTGATGTTTACATTCCTAAACCAAATAGTGCTTTGCTGACCTAACATTTCTAGTGGCCCCGTGCCACAGAGGTAGAGAATATAGTGTCCAGGCTTAACAAAAGAGAGAGAGAAAAAAAAAAAAAATAAGAATGAACCAAAAAAAGCCTTACGGTCATTTAGTGCTGTTTGGAGGCCTATTTCTTATTTCTTATCTCCTGTCTCGTTGCTTGGTTCTTAGCACTGTTTTCATGTCTGTTTGCAAATTTTATCGTAGACCTCCCCCCCCCTCCGTGGCGTAAATTCTGTCTGCTTAAGTGCACCAAAAAGTTGAATCTTACTTTCTTGAAGATTTTCATTGCTGTGTGTTTCATCTGTTTAATATGTGGGAGTCCATTTGTGAAAATGATACAGTACATTCAACTGTGAAGATTTGTCTACAAATGGGGAAACTGAGGTATAAGCAGGGAAAGTGACATGCCCAGTGTGTGATTAATAGTAGCCTGAGCCAGGGGCGCCTGGGTGGCGCAGTCGGTTAAGCGTCCGACTTCAGCCAGGTCACGATCTCGCGGTCCGTGAGTTCGAGCCCCGCGTCAGGCTCTGGGCTGATGGCTCGGAGCCTGGAGCCTGTTTCCGATTCTGTGTCTCCCTCTCTCTCTGCCCCTCCCCCGTTCATGCTCTGTCTCTCTCTGTCCCAAAAATAAATAAACGTTGAAAAAAAAAATTTTTTTTAAAAAAAATAGTAGCCTGAGCCGGAACCAGGAAGCTGTTTGGGCTGTAGCCCAGTTCTACCTGCTGGTTTGTTTGTTTGTTTTGAGTTTTATTTATTTAAGTAATCTCTGCACCCATCCTTAAGCTCCGAACTCATGGCTTGACTCAGGACTCAAGAGTCTGCATGGTCTTCTGAGTGAGCCAGCCAGGGGCCCCTCTGCCTTCCAAGTTTTCTGACCTTCCATGATGCATTTAACATACCTGTATCTCAAGCCCCTCCTCCATAAAATGAGGACAATGAATACTCAAACCCAATGACACTGCCTTAAGCACAGATTTTTGTTTGTTTGTTTGAGGAGGTAGCATGTGTTCACGTAAAAGACCTGATACTTCCTAGCCCAACTTTAACCTCAGAAAACCTCCTTTCTGCAGTGATAATATGGGGATAATCCTGTTTACCTCAAAGCTCTGTGAAAAATAATGGAGATGAAGAGCTAGTCAGTGAGAGGAGGCACCTGGCGGCTTCTCAGTGCCTGGTGACCATTGTTAAGATGATGCTGATAATGACGTGGCGGATCCAGACAAAAAGGAGATAACTGTTAAGTGGCTTGCGGGAATGTAAGGTAGCCTTAGCCTTAGGAGTCTTGAATTCTAGCCATTTGCTAGTTAGTGACAGTCCCAAGGGACTATGTGAAGGTTTCTTTTGAGACACTGCGTACCTTCAAACGATGGTAGGGGGAACATATGGTTGTGTGTGTTGTAGATTTGGTAATTCTCAAAAACCCAAGGAATCATGGCTACCGGAAAGAAGAGGAAGAGTCTTAGATAGCTTGAATAATAACAAGAAGTAGTAGTGTGAGATCCGGTGTAAATTTTAATCCTTCGCTACTTTCCTCTAGGTCTTGAGTTAGAGCGCCGGCTTTGGGGACCCTGGACCAGTATCATGGAGACGGAGAGTGAGCAGAACTCTAACTCCACCAATGGGAGCTCCAGCTCTGGGGGCAGCTCTCGGCCCCAGATAGCTCAGATGTCGCTGTATGAACGGCAAGCAGTGCAGGTGAGGCTCAACTCGGAGGGGCTGTGATCTGTGAGTCTGGGCTTGGGGTCGGCACGGGTGCTGGGGGAGAATTGCTCTTAGCTCCTTTTCAGCAAACCGGGGCAGTTGGATTAGGTGACGACTAACGCCCCTTCCAGCCCTGAGAATCTTAGGGGTTTATAACAGTGTGACCAAGCAACCAGAGAATGAAATTCAGTCTTTAAACCATGGATTTGTCTATCATTCAGTTCATGTAGCTAGATTCTGACTACCCACTTCTCTTCGTGGATTGTCAGGTTTTTAATATTTGGTCTTTCTTGTCAATCACCCTGAGTAATGGAAGTTTGAGACTCAGAGTTTTATTTTTTGATAAATAGTGAAATTCCACGTTTAAAAAAAAAATCTGCTTGGGAACGGGGCATTTTACTTAAAATAGCTTGGTTGCTAGAATAACTATGCACATCGTAAGAATAGTTCTAATTATTAAAGAATAAGAAGACGGTAATATCCTAAAGTCAATACTAAAACTGCATTACCAGTATCATCCTTATAATGCCAGCTGTTGGAAAATTGTACTAACAGAATCTTTCACAAGCCCCTGTTTGCTCTCTTTTTCATCATTTTCAACTGCTTGGGGCTCTCTCACCGTTATTGTATCCCTAGCGTATGGTCTTTTATTTTTTTGTTCTCTTTAGTTTTTCTTCTTATTTTTGTTTTATTTATTTATTTATTTATTTATTTATTTATTTATTTATTTATTTTAAATATTTTTTTCAACGTTTATTTATTTTTTTGGACAGAGAGAAACAGACCATGAACGGGGGAGGGGCAGAGAGAGAGGGAGACACAGAATCGGAAACAGGCTCCAGGCTCCGAGCCATCAGCCCAGAGCCTGACGCGGGGCTCGAACTCACGGACCGCGAGATCGTGACCTGGCTGAAGTCGGACGCTTAACCGACTGCGCCACCCAGGCGCCCCTATTTATTTATTTATTTATTTAAGTTTATTTATTTATTTTGAGAGAGAGAGGGTGGGAGAGAACTGGGGAGGGGCAGAGAGAGAGAGAGAGAGAGAGAGGGAGGGAGGGAGGGAATCCCAAGCAGGCTCTGCGCTGCCCGTGCAGAGCCCGACGCGGGGCTGCGTCTCACGAACCGTGAGATCGTGACCTGAGCCGAAACCAAGAGTCAGATGTTCAGCCCACTGAGCCACCCAGGTGCCCCTTTGTTTATTTATTTTTTTCAATAAGCTCCACGCCCAAGCTGGGGCTTGAACTCGCAACCCTGAGACCAAGAGTTCCATGCTCTATACCTACTGAGCCAGCCTGATGCCTCTTCTTTTCTTTTCATTAATTGTTTTCAACTAGTCCAGCCCTCGCTCTTTTCCTTACTACATCGCATGCTTCTCCACATTCCATTCTGGGAATTAAGAGTTCATGTGAGTTACACTGCTTTGCTTGTCTTTACCTACAAGACTAGAGCAGGACAGAATTAATTGCTTCTCTGTTTTTTGAAGACTGTGTGAACTTCCTAGTTCTCCTGTAAAAAGGGGCAACTCCGATGGTTGTTGATTTCGCCACACTCCCCCCTCTTCTTTTGTTTCTCTCCTCCTTAAACCTCCCCTTTCCGAGGATCGCAGTCATTTGCATAGAATAGGAGTTGCAAGCGATTCTTTTCTGAGTGGGTTGGGTTGATCCTCTCTTTTTCCTCTTAGGCTCTGCAGGCACTGCAGCGTCAGCCCAACGCGGCTCAGTATTTCCACCAGTTCATGCTCCAGCAGCAGCTCAGCAATGCCCAGCTGCATAGCCTGGCCGCCGTCCAGCAGGTGAGAGGTCAGCAGCCGGCTGGCCCAAGAGGGAGGGGGTAGGCGCTCCAGGTGGGTAGGGGCGTACCGCCTCCTCCACTAAGTCCGGCTGGCAACAGTGTCTTTCTGCCTCCTGCCCTCCTGGAGGAGGACGAAGGGATCTCAGTCTCTGGGGTTGCAGTAGGAGCTGGGAGATAGAATGGCTGTGTTCTCGAACTGCGCTGTCCCATATGGCGGCCACCAGCCGTGTGTAGCTAGTGAGCTCTTGACAACAGGACTAGTCCAAATGGTAACATGGATCGTAAGGTCTTCGCGTAGAAAAAAAAAGTAAACTGTCTGAGTGGTTTGTTTCTCTTGCTTATACGTTGAAATGAGAGATACCGGCTTAAGTAAAATCAAAGCTTATTTTGTTTCTTTTCGCTTTTCAAAAGCGTGCGTCCTAGAAAGTTATATATGTGGCTCGCCTTATATTTGTGTGGGACGGCCGCGGACCAGACCTGCGAGTGACTCGATATGATCTGATCACAGGTTCTTCCGCCTAAGAGAAAGTGGGAGGAGGAGGAGGAGGAGGACAGATTACTGGATCTCCCCCCCCACCCCCCGCCCCAGGGGGAGTTACGGGGGAGTTACTAGGCTAGCGGATGTGGTAATGCCAGCGTTATTGGGATAGCGAATATACTCTTCCTTGCTCCGTGGTAGTCTCTGGGTTCTTACCCGAAGTCTCGATTCCTTTTGTGCTGGCGCTTAGAAGATTCCGAGTCTTCTCCTTCGTTGTCTCTGCTCTTTCTTGTTTCCTTTCCCCTCTAACAGGCCACGATCGCTGCCAGTCGGCAGGCCAGCTCCCCAAACAGCACCACACAGCAGCAGACTACCACCACCCAGGCCTCAGTGAGTACTGCCTCCTCCCACCAAGTGGCACCCTGTCCTGGGTCTTTGTCTCTGGGGTAAACAGCTTTGGGCAGCCAGTCGGAGAGTGCTTATTGAGCCGTCAATAGTATTCACCGCTCTGACGTAGAGAATGTCAGTGAAAGGGAAATAACTGACTTGAATCTATATAGGACCCTTAAGGAGGAGGTCTGAGAGAGGAGGAAGAAAATCCCCGGGGGGAGAAGAGGAGATAACAAAGGGAAGGGACCGATCTCTGGACCCTTTCCTGAGATGTGAAGTCTGCTCCATTCTTGTTCCTTTCCCCTCCCAGCCGTTAATGCCAGTGGGTAGGGACTGGTTTCTTTACTTCGGTAATACCCCTACAGTAGCTGGGATGACGGTTATGGATGGGAAGGTGTTATTCATTCCCCCCCCGCCCCCCGCCACCCCGGTTCTGAAAATGAGATATTCTGCTCTTGACTGTGTCACTCTGAATTTGTCCGTGGTGTATGTTTCCTTTGACCCCCGCCCAAAGCCTTAGCCTGGTTCCTCTCTGTATCACGCAGATCAATCTGGCCACCACGTCGGCCGCCCAGCTCATCAGCCGATCGCAGAGTGTGAGCTCTCCCAGTGCTACCACTTTGACCCAATCTGTGCTACTGGGGAACACCACCTCCCCACCTCTCAACCAGTCTCAGGCCCAGATGTATCTACGGGTAAGCCACCAACACGACCACCATCATTCCGGGGCATAACTGTGAGTGGCCCTGGCAAACAGACTTGAGTGAAAGCTATTTGACTTAACTACGGTTACCCCGATATGTTAAGACACACTGATCTGCCTCCTAGGCCTTACTTATGTGTAGAATTGATGCTCAGTATCCACGGGTAGCCTGCAGATTACATCGAGATCCTAAGTTAGATGTTCGCCTTAACATTTGACTCAAGGAGCGTCACGTATAGTCCAGTCGTTAAACCTGTGGCTCAAGTACACAAACCAAGTGTTATCTCTTAGCCTGTCTACCTACTATATACATACATACTTGTTCTGAAGTCCTCATTGTCTCAACGTCTTTGATGTTTGACTCTTTGATATCAATCTGTAGTTTTATGTACATTCTAGGTTTCCTTCTGGATGGCTCCTCGCATATGGAGAATAAGGGTCTCCTGGGTTGGTGTGGCAAGGGGCAGGGCTTAGCAGTTTCGTATCTTCTGTTTATTTTGTCTTGTGGTCCTTCCCTTCCGTTTCTTCTGTCTTTCTTCTTTCCCTCTTGTTCTCTTTCCTTTGCTCTTCCTCTTCCTCCTCTCCTTGCCAGCCACAGCTGGGAAACCTATTGCAGGTAAACCGGACCCTGGGCCGGAATGTGCCTCTAGCCTCCCAGCTCATCCTGATGCCTAACGGGGCGGTGGCTGCAGTCCAGCAGGAGGTGCCATCGGCTCAGTCTCCGGGAGTCCATGCAGATGCAGATCAGGTCAGTGGCAACCACTTGACCTGGGGATGGGCACTGGGGAGGATGAAGGGACGACCGCAGACCAGGGCCTGCCCTGCTACCCCATTACTACTTCTCAGGATTCTTTTTTCCTCCCCGTTTCTTAGTTTCTATAGAACTTGAATCCCTTATAGGCGATGAGTTATTCGAGTTAGGAAGGGAAGTAGATTTGACTGAAAACAGCCCTGTGGATCTGGGAAGCCTGTCGTCATCCCAGGGTAGATTTCCTTACATTCTTTGAGCCCTCTGTGGCTCAGTTTTATTCAGGAAGCCTTAATTCTCTTTCTTTGCAGTATTCTCTTCAGGATAAGGGAATCCTGCAGTTAGCTAGATGGGAAGCCAGCCTGGCTGAGTTGCTGAAAGAACGTTTGATTCCTTCTCTTCATGAGTTACGGTAGCTGCCCACTTTCGGCAGTGTGTTTCTACTCGCTGTGTGCCCAGTACAGTCTTCCTCACCCTTGCTCCCCGTGCCTTATCCCCAAAATACGTATATTTATTTCGAGCATGAAGCTTTTGCTTCTTATGGGTGGAATACCCACTGGGATCTCACAATCACTTTTTTCTTTCTCTTAGTTTGTCAGCAAGTAAATAGTGAGCCTGAGCTCTTTCTACTGATGTGCTCAGAAATATACGAGAGACTTTGGAAGATTGGAAAGCAATGCAAGTCAAGTCTTCAAAGATCTTAGAGAACAAAGAAGTGCGAAGTAGATGGTACTAACTTGGAGGGACACATGAGTTTAGAGAAGAGTTGGCCGCATCCCTTCTCGGGGACTCTGGGGATACCTGAGTAGATTCTTAAAGGGTGGATAGGATTTGATTCAGAGCAAGAAGAAAACTGAGAGAGAACAGGATGTGTAAAGGCATAACTCCTGTATGTGCCTGAGTTGGGGATGAGTGGATAAAGTGGAGACAACAGACCTGATGGCAGAAAAGGTCAATGGCAGGGAGAAGTCTGAAAAGTACCTTCATAGGTAGCAGGGGTCATGGCTGGCTGTTGAACAGCAGATTAATAGGGTAAGGACAGTATTTTGGAAAGAATTTTCTAGGAACATGTACCTGGAGAAGAAAGAGAAATTAAGGAACCTAGGAAGAGGGGCGCCTGGGTGGCTCAGTCGGTTAGGCGTCCGACTTCGGCTCAGGTCAGGATCTTACGGTCCGTGAGTTCGAGCCCCACGTCGGGCTCTGTGCTGACAGCGTGGAGCCTGCTTTGGATTCTGTGTCTCCCTCTCTCTCTGACCCTCCCCTGTTCATGGTCTGTCTCTCTCTGTCTCAAAAATAAGTAAACATTAAAAAAAAAAAATTAAAAAAAAAAGGAACCTAGGAAGAGATTCTTGGGAGTCATTTAGTCACTAGGGTAAGACCTTTGTTTTAGACTATGGTAACAGCAGGGGGGTCCGAGGCCGAGGTTGTGACTTCGTATCCAGTTCTTTCATTTATCCGTCTATTTATTCATCAGATATTTGAGTGTCAGTATGTGGGGGGACAGAGTAGACGTGTCTACTCTGAAGACGTGAATCTGATATTTGGGTCAGAATGCAAGTCCATGACTTACTGTGTGACCCAGGCAAATGACCTAATACGTTTTTGTCAGTTTCTTCTTCCATAAAATAGCTGTTGTTAAATACCTACCTCAGGTTGTGTTGAGGGTTTAAATGAGTTGTGGGTGTAAGTGCTCGAGCCGTGCCTGGACGCGGTGAGTGTTGAGACTGTTGGCCGTCATTACTGTGTATCAGATCTCCCCTGCCTTGTATGCCCAAGAAGATCATGAACACTGGACTGTTAGGGATTGCAGATCACTGAAGCACCAGACATTATCAACAAAAAATCACCTGGATGGTCTAATAAATAATTGCTTCATGAGAAAAGTACGGAGTGCTCCGCAAACACAGGAAGAGACCTAATTTAGCCTTGGGATTGGGGTGGAAAACAAGAAAGCCACCCTTGAGGGAGGTGTCTGCCTGGAAGGAGAGTGGTGAAGACATGGGACACCTCATGTCCCAAGACCCTTTGAATCCAAAGAGGAGGGAAGGAGCTTTATACGTGGGAGGAATTAAAAAAGATGGTGGGGACAGTGTTTGGGGTTTGGGGCTTTCTGCGAAGGGCGAGAGGACGCTGTGGACGGATTTGAAATTTGGAAGTGACGCGGAGCGGTTCGAGGTTTGTTCATTTGTGTGTTTCGAGATTACGTTGGCTCCTCGCTGGAGAATAGACGGAAGTGGTGTCGGTGCGAATATAAGGAGAACGACAGCGTTAGAACAGTCGGGGGGGAAAGGTGGTGCTTGGATTGGGCAGTAACAAGGGAGAGGGACAGACACGAATAGATTGGAGAAAAACTTGGAAGATCTTTGAAAACGGAAAACTGATCCCGTGGATGGGGGAGTCGAGGGAATCCCAGAGATGGGGTCTGACACTGCAGTGAGGTGGCTGCTCGTGCTACTTAGGGGATGAAGAATGTTGGAGAAGGGGATTGAGGGTGAAGTTCACCCTTTTGGATATGCCGCCTTCGGATGTGTTTGTGAGTCACTGGGTCGCGAGGAGGTCAGCAGTTTTATATATCTGGTGCTGGAGCTTGGAGGGGAGGTCTGTGAGTTGGAGATAAACGTTCAGGAGTAGTAGGCACATAGAACATTTGGGATTGCTTGGGGAAAGGTATGGGTTGACAAGAGAAAAGCGTTCAAAGATGGAGCCCTGAGGGTTAGGACAGTGCCTTAGAAAATGGAGCGGGTCACGGTCGAGTAGAGGGTGATGGACTGGCAAAGGGGAGTAGGAGAGAGTGGCAGAGAAATAAGAAAATTTGGATTGTGCGGTGTCATTAAGACGGGAGCACAATGTTGGAGGAAGTGGTGAGAAGTCCTCCGTCAAATGCAGTAGAGAGGGCAAGAAAGATAGAATCACTAATAGGGATCGAGAACCGTGTCAGTGGAGTTGGTGGGGGGTGGAGGTCAAAGTAGTAGGACTTGAGGGATGGCTGGATAGTGAGAACAGGCCCAGCGCATGTGAACAGTTACTGCCGGGTTGGCAGTAACAGGAAAGGAAGATGAAGCCGGGGTTGGGACCGTGGGGTTCGGTTGTGACGGGAGGCAACCGTTAGTGGAAAGGTTGAAGACACTGGAAGGAATTGATAGACTAATCTCCTTGAGAAGGATGAGGGGTGGGGCCCCGACTGTGGGATTTGATAGGAGGGAGGAAGGGAGAGCAGGGAAAAAGAAAGTGGTGGGTGTTTATGAGGGGGATGTATAGGTGTGGTGATGGGGCTCATGGAGGGTGCTCGAAATGGTTTTATTGTCTCTGCAGGGGTGATGAGGAAGAGGGGGACGAGCAAGTGGTTCTGAGGTGTATAGGGAGCCTAGGACAGTTTTATTTATTTATTATTTATTTATTTTTGAATTTTTTTTCTAACATTTATTTATTTTTGAGAGACACAGAGACAGAGCACAAGCAGGGGAGGAGCAGAGAGAGAGAGAGAGGGAGACACAGAATCTGAAGCAGGCTCCAGGCTCCGAGCTGTCAGCACAGAGCCCGACGTGGGGTTCGAACTCCCGGACCGTGAGATCATGACCTGAGCTGAAGTCAGCCACTTAACCAACTGCGCCACCCAGGCACCCCAGACTAGGACAGTTTTGAACAACCGTTATGGAAAGCTGATTAGCAAAAAACTGTAGAATTGCCAAATCGTATTAAGTGCCCCAGCACCCAATCCTGATGATTCTTCTAAATCTCTTAAAATCTATCACTTCTTTACTGCTTGCCTGAACTCAGGTTCTTACTATTTTTTACCTGAATTACTATACTAATTTTCGAATTGGTCTCTTGACTTCAGCCTTATCTACCTCTAAGCATCTTCCGTATTACTATCAGAATAAGGTTTTTTTTGAGAGAGAGAGCGCATGCATGTGCGTGGGGGGGGGGCAGAGGGAGAGAGGGAGAGAGAATCTTAAGCAGGCTCCTTGCACAGCATGGAGCTTGACTCGGGACTCTATCTCATGACGCTGAGATCGTGACCTGAGCTGAAATCAAGAGTAGGATGCTTAACCGACTGAACCACCCAGGTGCCCCCAGAATGAGTTTGTTTGTTTTTTTAAGTTTATTTATTTTGAGATTTATTTATTTTGCACAAACAGGTGAGGGGCAGATAGAAGGAGAGACAGAATCCCAAGCAGGCTCCGTGCCATCAGCACAGAGCCCAGTGCGGGGCTTGAACTCATGAACTGTGAGATCATGACCTGAGCTGAGATCAAGAGTCAGTCGTTTAACCTACTGAGCCACCCAGGTGCCCCAGAATAAGTTTCTTAAATAAGAAAATATGTGTTGTTACTAACATTATTTTATTTTATTTAAAAAAAATTTTTTTTAACGTTTATTTATTTTTGAGACAGAGAGAGACAGAGCATGAATGGTGGAAAGGCAGGGAAAGAGGGAGACACAGAATCGGAAGCAGGCTCCAGGCTCTGAGCCATCAGCCCAGAGCCTGACGCGGAGCTCGAACTCACGGACCGCGAGATCATGACCTGGGTGAAGTCGGACGCTTAACCGACTGAGCCACTCAGGCGCCCCGCATTATTTTAAATTGTACTCCTGGTGTATCAGATTTGATAAATCACAATCCTTGGTTCATGATATCCTGTCAGCAACGGTCCATTCATGGTCCACTTTTATGTATTTACTCAGTATGTTTTCATGATGTAATAAGCAATTGCCAGTTCCACCCACCGCCTGCCCCTACCCATGGTCACAATCATTCTGATTCCTAGGTCCATCCTTCCCTGTGTCCCTTTTCTTAATAGTTTTATTGTGCTTACATTTCTCAGAAGTACTTGTTATTATGGAAAATTTCACACTTCTGGAAAAAAACAGTAAAAAACATGGAGCCCTATGTACCTACCAACCAGCTGCAACATTTGTCAACACATGGCCATTGTAGCCAGGCCCCTTCCCTCCACCTGTGGATTATTTAGAAGCAAATTCCAGATACCATATTTGATATATATATAATATATATATTTTTATATATATAATATATATATTTATATATATATAATATATTATATATAATATATATTTATATATATCAGATATATAATATACATATATATTTGAGATATATATATATATCATACATATGTATATATATATATTTACTTTGTAATTAAATTTAGAAAGTCTTTGTGTTGTATATAATTTTGGGGGAATACTTGTCCAGATCAGTCCATACTGTTGCATGCTGTTGTGTTTTATTAATATTGATTTCTATGTAGCATTCCATTGTGTGAATGTACGACAGTTCATTCATCTTCTCTTCTGATAACGGTCATTTGGGTTGTGTCCAGGCTTTTGTTACCTGTGAAGAGTGCTGCTGTGAACATTCTTAGACATCAGCAAGAGTTTCTCCTGCGGAATTCCTGGATTGGGGGCTGTGTGAATGGTCAACTTGATTATTTATTTATTTCCTTCCCAATTTTTACTTAAATTCTGGTTACTTTTAACATATAGTGTAATACTGGTTTCAGGAGTTGAAGAATGTTCAACTACAGGATATGATGCCAAACTGTTTTCCAAGGTGTTTGTACTGACTGACGCTTCTATCAGCACCATTTATTTTATTTTTTTATTTTCAAATTTTGTTTTTACGTTTATTCATTTTTGAGAGACAGAGAGACAGAACACACGCGGGGGAGGGGCAGAGAGAGAGGGAGACGCAGAATCCGAAGCAGGCTCCAGGCTCTGAGCTGTCCGCCCAGAGCCCGACGCGGGGCTCGACCCCACGAACCGCGAGATCGTGACCTGAGCCGAAGTCGGACGCTCAACCGAATGAGCCACCCAGGTGCCCCATGTCGGCACCATTTAAAAGAATAGTTTCAACTGTAGATTTGTGTCTGTGTGTTCTGCTTAATACTCTTCAATGGCTTCCTGTAATCTGTTAGGCGCTCATCGTTCGTCTCTTCATATTTTGGAGTACTTACTATGTCAGGCACTGTGCTAGGTGCTAGAAATGGAACAGTGGAGGAGACATCAACTTTGTTTGCGAACCGAAGTTCAGACTCTCCTAATTTTAATATACCAAGCCCTTCATGATCTGATACCTTTCTACCTCGCCAGCCTGAGCCTACCTTCCTAGCTTCGTTTCTTGTCACTCCCTCTAACTCCCCCCGCACATAACGAAATATTTATAATTTCCAGAAATGCTGTGCTCTTTCTTGGCTTGATGGTTTTCCAGATGTTGTTACCTATATCTTCAAACCTCTGCCTTCACTCTTACCTGTCGAGTCTCAGGTCAAACAAAAGACTGTTTTAGGAAGTCTTCTCTGATCTCCCTGGTCTGACTCAGTCTTCCTCCTCTGTGTTCCCATGGCAGTTTGTGCATATCTCTGCATAGTATCCTATGGCTACTGGTGATTTTCTGGTCTTTTCTGGTGGAAAGTACTCATTAAGAGGAGGGATCGTGTGTCTTTCGTCCCTGCGTTTCCAGTATCCAACGTAGTACCTGAAGCATAGTAGGTATTTGGTAGATGTTGAAGGAATGAATGGAGAGCAAAGGGAAAATCTGAGACATTTGGAAGGAATAAATGAGTGAACTTGCTGATGGGTTTGATAGTGGATGAAGGAAACCGAAAATCAAATGTGATTCGAGTCCCTCCCTGAGTGACTGGAAGGACTTTCGTGTATGTAATTGACAAGGTGGGGGGTATGAGTTTTGAGGGGGGGGGCTGGGGAATATCGGTGGCTATCCTCACTGCTACTGAATCATCATAGAAATCTTGACCTTAGTCCCTCCTGTTCCCCCCTTTTCAGTATATCTCTTTCTTCTTATCTTTCAGGTGCAGAATTTGGCAGTGAGGAACCAACAGGCCTCAGCCCAAGGACCCCAAATGCAAGGCTCTGCTCAGAAGGCCGTTCCTCCTGGAGCCTCCCCTGTGTCTAGCCTCTCCCAGGCCTCTAGCCAGGCCCTAGCTGTGGCTCAGGCATCCTCTGGGGCTTCAGGCCAGTCCCTGAACCTCAGTCAAGCTGGTGGAGGCAGCGGAAGTAGCATCCCAGGGTCCATGGGTCCAGGTGGAGGTGGCCAGGCACCTGGGGGCTTGGGTCAGTTGCCTTCCTCAGGAATGGGTGGTGGTGGGAGCTGTCCCAGGAAGGGCACAGGAGTGGTGCAGCCCTTGCCTGCAGCCCAGACAGTGACTGTGAGTCAGGGAAGCCAGACGGAAGCAGAAAGTGCAGCGGCCAAGAAGGCAGAAGCAGATGGGGCTGGTCAGCAGAACGTGGGCATGAACCTGACACGGACAGCTACACCTGCTCCCAGCCAGACCCTTATTAGCTCAGGTAAGCTTGTCACCTCTCGTAACGGCATCATTCTCTCAGAACTTGTTTGAAATCTTCAGAGTACGTTTCTTTGCCTTTTTTCCTGCTTCTCTTGGTCCTGGAGTAGTGAAAGGGAAGAAAAATCGCATCAGCCTCGATCATATTCGTCCAGGGAGAGAGGGGGACTGGTAACAGAGCTAGATCGCGCCCTGTTTTCCACCAGGCAGCAATCGGTTTACAAACAATTGCTTCGTTCCCTTCTTAGGCGCTGAGTTTACCCACCCTGCCCATTCATTTCCCCCGTTCTTACTGAATTGCCTCCTGTGTTGTAGGAGGTGTTAGGGCTGTGTCTTTTTTTTTAAGTTTATTTATTTTGAGAGAGAGAGCGAGAGCGCTAGCAGGGGAGGGGCAGAGAGAGGGGGAGAAAGAGGATCCCAAGCAGGCTCCGCGCTGGCAGCGCAGAGCCCGACTTAAGGCTCGTTTGCGAACCGTGAGATCACGACCTGAAACCGAAATCAAGAGTTTTGGACGCTTAACCGACTGAGCCACCCAGGTGCTTCAGGGATGCATCTTTGAAAAACAGAGGCCTTGTCCTCGTGGAGCTTAGGATTTAGCTTAAGGGATGACTTCTCCTCTCACTGTTTAATGATGATTAGTTGGACCAGCCAGGGTAGAGCGGAGCACTTCGGACTAGCAAGCAGAGCACAGTTTAATATAGTCACCTTGTGATCATCTGTATCAATGATAAGGGTAAAAAAAGAATAAATAATATTAACCCCAAATGGTTTATACTTCTTTTATTTTTTAAGTTTTTTTTTTTTTTTCACTTTTTAAAAGATATTTGAGATAGCGCGCCAGCAGGGGCATGCGAGTGGGGGAGGGGCAGAGAGAGACTCCCAAGCAGGCTCTGCCCGACGTGGGGTTCGATCTCATGACAGTGAGAGCACGATCTGAGCCGGTATCAAGGGTCGGACGCTTTAACTGAGCCACCCGGGTGCCCCTGTACTTGCTTTTAGACTGTGGTTAGATAGAGTTAGATGTGTGCACCTTACTTGGTAAGGTTTATGTTTGCCTGCCTTGTTTCTAGCACTTTGGTCGTTGCTGTGTTGGGATGATTTACTTACAAAAAGTTAGGAGTTAATTATCGGCTGTATTACTAATACCTAGGTATTTACGTACCATAGCGCTTCTATTTCTAAAGGGCTTTTGTCTCACATACGCTCTCTGGACAATCTGGGAGAATAAGGGGGGGGGTGGGGGGGGATTGTCAGCTCCACTTGCAGGGGAGGAACCTGGGTAAAGTCAGAGATTATAGCTGCGACTCTTAAAGACCCCCACAGGTGGTGACCTAAACTGATGAGTCTGGAAAACCGAGGCATTCACCGGAAAATGTTGGTATCTTTACCTCTGAGGACCTTCGTTCTTTCAGCCACTATTACGTCTTTCTCATGTGCTGGGCACTGGGCTGGGCTCTAGGGACGTAAAAAAGTGAAGAAAGCGGGGACTCAACCCTTGAGGAGTCCGGTCCAGTCGCACAGAAGGTGGGCCAGCCGTTCTCCTTTGCTGGGTCCCACTAGCAGGATTTAGCATAGCAAAGGGAATAAAAGATGGATACAAGAACTTACCGAGGGCTCTCGAGTTCTTTCCTTGAGGTCCTCCATTCTAGACAGAGGTGGTAATGTCTGACTCAGACGAAAGAGCGTGACCCAAGCGCGCTCTCGGGTCCGCCGCAGGTTAGATTTGCAGTCGCCGCGCGATACCAAGAGCAAGCGCGCTTTGGAAGGGTGGTTTTACTCTTCGTCGGTAACGAGGGTGATTTTCTGCTCCTCCCCTCCGTCCCGTTCGGGCGGTTCCTGCAGCCACCTACACGCAGATCCAGCCCCACTCCCTGATCCAGCAGCAGCAGCAGATCCACCTCCAGCAGAAACAGGTGGTGATCCAGCAGCAGATCGCCATCCACCACCAGCAGCAGTTCCAGCACCGCCAGTCCCAGCTCCTTCACACCGCCACCCACCTCCAGTTGGCCCAGCAGCAGCAGCAACAGCAGCAGCCGCCGCCGCCCCCACCGCCGCCGCCGCCGCCGCCCCCGCCGCCGGCCACGACTCTCACTGCCCCTCAGCCGCCGCAGGTCCCGCCTACTCAGCAGGTCCCGCCTTCCCAGTCCCAGCAGCAAGCCCAGACCCTGGTGGTTCAGCCCATGCTTCAGTCTTCACCCTTGTCCCTCCCGCCCGACCCGACCCCCAAGCCGCCCATCCCCATCCAGTCCAAGCCGCCGGGAGCACCTATCAAGCCTCCTCAGTTAGGGGCTGCGAAGATGGCGGCCACCCAGCAACCACCACCCCATATCCCCGTGCAAGTCGTGGGCACCCGGCAGCCGGGGACAGCCCAGGCGCAGGCCCTGGGGTTGGCACAGCTGGCGGCCGCCGTACCTACTTCCCGGGGGATGCCCAGCACAGCGCAGCCTGGTCAGGCCCACTTGGCCTCCTCGCCACCTTCGTCCCAGGCTCCTGGCGCGCCGCAAGAGTGCCCTCCCGCCTTGGCCTCCGGGATGACCCTTGCTCCTGTGCAGGGGACGGCGCACGTGGTAAAGGGCGGGGCTACCACCTCCTCACCTGTCGTAGCCCAGGTACCTGCTGCCTTCTACATGCAGTCCGTGCACCTGCCGGTGAGTGCCATCTGATGGTTTTGAGGGCACGGTCACCTTCCAGTGGGCCTGGGGCTCAGTGGAAACAGAGCTTAACTTAGGAGGGGAATGAAGAGAAGAAGGGAGCCTGGGTGGCTCAGTGGGTTGAGCATCCGACTCTTGTTTCGGCTGGGGTCACAATCCTCGGGTTGTGGGATTGAGCCCCGTGACGGGCTCTGCACTGAGCATGGAGCCTGCTTGGGACCCTCTCCCTCCCTCGCTCTGCCCCCCGACCCTGCTCGCGCTCGCGCTCTCTCTCTCTCTCTCTCAAAAAAAAAAAATTGGAGAAGTTAAAATACTGATATTTATCATTTAACCTTAACTTCTTCATTGGAAGCCCCATCTCCCAATACAGCCACACTGGGGTTAGGACTTATGAATTGGGAAGGAGGAGACCACAAACATTCAGTCCATAACAAATCCATAATTCATACGTGTGAGTGAGTGAGCGCGCGTGTGTGAATAAGTTACTGCATCAGTTGCTCTGTTAATCATCGTCTTGTTTCATCGGTGACCATTATTTGTTACAAACCCTAGAACTGAAAAAGATAATAGTGTTTGCTTCTTTTGTAAGGGAGACATTAATAGAAGGTTAAGGTACTGGTACTTATTCGTTCCTTTTGTAAGAGAGACATTAATGTATGTAATTGTACTTCATACTCCTGAGTTTGCTATTGAATTCATTCTGGGTTTTTGGATCTCTACTAAGTTAGATCAAGATAGCCTTGATCACTTAAATGGATCTTTGGAAAAACAGTAGTTCTCGGTTGGGCCAGAATGGAGCCAGGGTTCTGAGGTCTAGGTCAGGGCTACATGTGACGTTTTCTTTTGTCCTGATGTAGAAGATACACTTCTTGGGAATGACCGGGAATCTTAGTGTACCGTGGGGAGTATACCAATTGGGGAATCTGGAAATGAGAAAATTTTCGCTGGTATTATGGGAGTAATGGAGGTTCTTTATGCTCCTTCACTCATATATCTTGATTTCTTTCCTGTTCTTCACTTGATAGAGCAAACCCCAGACGCTGGCTGTCAAACGGAAGGCAGAATCTGAGGAGGAGAGAGACGATGTCTCCACATTGGGTTCAATGCTTCCTGCCAAGGCATCTCCAGCAGCAGAGAGCCCAAAGGCCCTGGAGGAGAAGAGCAGTCTTGGAGGTGAGTAACTGACTTGTGCAGTGCAGAGATGAGAGAAATGTTCGGAGCGGGCCGAAAGATAAATCTGGTTCAGGAGAATACGGGAATACGGGCCTGAACTTGGATGAATGAGTGGATCCAAAAACGGACACCAGGGCGAATGCTCAGAGGTGAACGTGTATCATTGTGGCAGATCACACTGGCTTGGCGAACAGATGGACCAGTTATGTCATCCCCGGTCTGCTCCTTAGTCTGTGTTTGTTTTCCAGAGAAAGCTGAACCAGTGACCGGTGTGAATGCTAATACTCCAAGCAGTGAACTAGTAGCCTTGGCTCCTGCCCCGTCAGCACCCCCTCCTACACTAGCCATGGTGTCCAGACAGATGGGTGACTCAAAACCCCCACAGGCCATCGTGAAGCCCCAGATTCTCACCCACATCATTGAAGGCTTCGTTATCCAGGAAGGAGCAGAGCCTTTCCCGGTGAGGGCAGGGCCATAAGGTGGGACTTTCAAGTGGAGACGTGGTCTGATTACTGTCTTTCCAAAGTCCGCTAAAATCAACGGTCTCAGAACTGTTTAGTTGGCAGAGAATGGTCCAGTTCTGTTGTGCGCATAGTGAGTTGTGAAGGAAAAGAAGGAAGGGAAGTGGGAAGATTATGTGTAGACCAGAAAAAATGGCAATGTTGGGAGAGGAGAAGAAAAGGAAAAAGCTGTTCGTGTTTAGCTCCACACACTGGGTTGTATGAGAACGAAGAGACGTGTGGTGGAGAAGTTAAGGGACTTTTTCTAGGTTGCCAGCCCTTGCAGAACCAGGACCAGAATGCCGGTGTTCTGCGACTTTGGAAGGCAGAGGACAGCCGAGGTAGAAACCTGTCTCCCAGGGGCTTATGGGAGAAGAGCCAGTTAGGCACTCCTGATTGTCCTCTTGAACAGGTTTCTCTGCACCAGGGTTGGGTTAACTCAGAGAACCAGGCAGAGACGGCCGAGGAACGCTGGGGAAAGCTATCGAGAAGCAGAAGGGAGTCGGGCTGACTTCCCTGTAAACTTTGTCTGGCACAGGTGGGTTGTTCTCAGTTACTGAAAGAGTCTGAGAAGCCGCTGCAGACCGGCCTCCCGACGGGGCTGAATGAGAATCAGTCAGGTGGCCCCTTGGGAGGGGACAGCCCATCGGCTGGTGAGTATTAATTTAGAGACCCATCTGGGGAAGGAGGCTCGCGGAGATGTGTTTGACTCAGTGTAAAATAGTAATTATTTAAGGTGGGAATTATGTGAAGTCCATTCACACACGGCAACTATATTAAATACCAGAATGTGTAGAATCACACAAGAGGAGTTCCAGAGGATTAGGGTAGTTTTTTCCAGCTAACCTCTTGAATTATTTACTGTAAGGATACAGTTTTCAAAAGATCTCAAAGAGGAGACTTCTCCAACTTTGGCTCAGGTCATGAGCTCATGGTTTGTGAGCTCAAGCCCCGTGTGGGGCTCTGTGCCGACGGCTCAGAGCCTGGAGCTGCTTCAGATTCTGTGTCTCCCTCTCTCTCTGCCCCATCCCGGCTTGTACTCTCTCTCTCTCTCTCTCTCTCTCTCTCTCTCTCTCTCTCTCTCTGTCTCTCAGAAATAAATAATAAAAACATTAAAAAAAAAACAAAATAGGATACTTCTTTTTGTAAAAAAAATTTTTACGTTTACTTTTGAGAGACATAGCGTGAGCGTGGAGTGGGGGAAGGGCAGAGAGAGAGAGAGAGAGGGAGAGAGAGGATCTGAAGCAGGCTCTGCACTGATAGCAGGGAGCCCGATGTGGGGCTCGAACTCCGGAACTGTGAGGTCGTGACCTGAGCTGAAGTTGGACGCTTAACCGACTGAGTCACCCAGGCACCCCTAGTTCTCCTTAGTCTAGATTTTATACATGAAGTACATTTAGGACTCTGTTTACATTTCCCCCACGGCTTTTGTAAACTGTTGTTGGGAGAGGGATCTTGTATCTTTGTAGTTAGTAATTAGTTCCTCTGTCCTGCTCGCTAATGCAGTCTTATCTGAAATCTGAGAGTATGAATTAGGATAAAGTTCGTCTTCGGGGCACCTGGGTGGCTCAGTTGATTAAGCGTCCGACTCTTGGCTTAGGCTCAGGTCTTGATCACACGGTTCCTGAGTTCGAGCCCCGAATCGGGCTCTGCGCCGGTGGCGTGGAGCTCGCGTGGGATTCTCCCTCTCCTCTCTCTCTGCTTCTCCCCCACTCTTAAGCGCACTCTCTTTCTCAAAATAAATAAAGAAACGTTAAAAAAAACATTACAAGGAAAAAAAGGCCAAAGCTAGTCATCGAAAACGGAAACAGTCGGCCTGAAGTCCGAAGCCCGGGGACGTTCCTGAGGGCCACACCTTTATGGTTTTGGATTCTGAACTTCAGGTTGTAGGGATTCTGACTTAGGTCGTGTAGCTCCGTGGGGGGCAAACCCTGAGAGTGATTAGTCAACTGTGGGCCGCACGACGGCCTGAGCGGCAGCGGAACCGGTGACCGCTCTGCAGCGAGGCCTTGTTTTCCAGAGCTGGATAAGAAGGCGAATCTCCTGAAGTGTGAGTACTGCGGGAAGTATGCTCCCGCAGAGCAGTTCCGCGGCTCCAAGAGGTTCTGCTCCATGACTTGCGCTAAGAGGTACCACGGGCACCCCTTCCTCACCTTCTGCACCCGTTCCTCCGTCCAGCAGGGCGCCCCCCCTTCCTTCCCTGGGATCATCTCACAGCTGATCGTTCAATGAGCCTCCTTGCCTGTCTGCTGGCCCGTTCGTCCCCGAGTCGGTTCCTAAGACACCGATTCACGTTTAGCGAAAGGTAGCAGGGTAGTCTTTGTAGCACCTTTGACGTCCGGCGCGTGCCCTGACCTGTAGGTATAACGTGAGCTGTAGTCACCAGTTCCGGCTGAAGAGGAAAAAAATGAAAGAGTTCCAAGAAGCCAACTATGCTCGTGTTCGTCGGCGTGGACCCCGCCGTAGCTCCTCCGACATCGCCCGCGCCAAGATCCAGGGCAAGCGCCACCGGGTGAGCTGCCGGTGCAGAGCCAGCTCCCTTTCAAGTGGTCCTTTTCCCTTGGTCCTCCCCTACCGGGCGATTCCTTTGCCCAGCTGAAAGACAGCAGGAGACCAGAACTCATTTTTGTATTGATTGTATCACTTGAAATTCCAAGAGATCCTGATCTCTTGTCTCCTTTCACCTGATGACTGGTTCACGTATCCGTTAATCTCGACATTACATTTGGGAAAACCCAAATTGTTGGAAGACGGGAGAATCGAGGAAGTGATAACATATACTTGAAAGCGACTTGAGAGTGGGCTAGTGACTAGGCATTTGCAAACCAAGCGCGGGTTTTTCCCTCACGGTGATGCTAGGTTTTCCTCTCTGCCCAATTATTGGCTCAAACCCCAATGGCTGGGGAGGGCAGGGGGACACCTCACGCCCCGTATTCATGATCTCACTGCTTTGGGATTCTCTCCTTAGGGTCAAGAGGACTCTAGCAGGGGTTCGGATAATTCCAGTTACGACGAAGCACTCTCTCCGACATCTCCTGGGCCTTTATCTGTGAGAACTGGGCATGGAGAACGTGACCTGGGGACCCCCAATACGGTACCACCGACGCCGGAATTACATGGCATCAACCCTGTGTTCCTGTCCAGCAATCCGAGCCGCTGGAGCGTAGAAGAGGTGTATGAGTTCATCGCTTCTCTACAAGGTACTGAGGTTCTATCCGGCAGAACCCGGATCCCATACAGGTTGAGTTTCCTTAGGTCACCCCGTGTGGGCCTTCGTGACAGGGAACGTGACGGACTCTTAAGCAGTAGGGACTGAAGTACGGTATGATGAAGGCTCTACTCTTGATCGTTGCCCAAGTTACTTGTCCACAGCCTGGTTTCTTAATTTCCTTCTGGGTTGATTGTCCTCAACTGTGTCAGCAGTCTTGCAGTGTTTGATTTTCACCTTCGTGTTTCTTACCGATAATTTTTGGATAAAGTATATTTTTGTGTGTGTGACTGTGATACCTGTCACGGATATAAGACTTTTTCCCACTAAAGGGACTAAGAAATGAGGGGCCGTTGTTAACTCCACGCTCTTCAAGGCAGGATTGTTTATAAGCTACTCTGGAAAAAGGATGGTTTTCTCCAGAAAACAAAATCACTGTACCCGCTTTGCCATCTGTGTGGATTATGGGTCCTTAAGCAAAACTGCCACAAAGGCTCCGAACTTTGTTTTTTGCTATTATGAAGGAAAACAGGTCGATCTTGCTCCTTCCTTTTCCTCCTTGCTCAGGCTATTATTTCTATGATTGGACAACTTTGTCATTCTTCTTTTATCTCGGCTTTTTTAAATGTTCATTTTAGGGAGAGAAAGAGAAAGAGAGCGTGCAGATGGTGGACAGGTAGCGAGGAGAGAGAGGATCCTAAGCGGTTTCCATGCTGTGTATGCAGAGTCAGACGGGGGGGCTTGAACTCACGAACTGCGAGATCATGACCTGAGCTGAAATCGCGAGTCTGATGCTCAACCGACAGCCAGCCAGGGGCCCCGAGGCTTTTTGTTTTCATATTTATTTTTTTAATTTTTACTTAAAAAATTTTTAATGTTTATTTATTTTGGAGAGAGACAGAGCACGGGCAGGGGAGGGGCAGAGGGAGAGGGAGACACGGGACCTGAAGCAGGGCTTGAACCCACGGACCGTGAGATCATGACCTGAGCCCAAGTCGGATGCTTTCCCGACTGAGCCACCCAGGCGCCCGTTTTCATCTTTAGTTTCTCCCTCGTATCCTCGGGTGCCCCTATGTGGTTTCTCATGTGTATTCCCCCCATTTCCTTCTAGGCTGCCAAGAGATTGCAGAGGAGTTCCGTTCCCAGGAGATTGATGGACAGGCCCTTTTATTACTTAAAGAGGAACATCTCATGAGTGCCATGAACATCAAGTTGGGCCCTGCCCTCAAGATCTGCGCCAAGATAAACGTCCTCAAGGAGACCTAAGGCGGCCCTCTCGCACACAGGAGCCGAAGGCGGACACTCTCCACTGTCCAGGTTATAACCTGGTAGCAGCAGACTTTACAGGGAAGAAAGAGCTGTTCCAATTACGTAAATCTTCTGGAGAGGGGATTACCGAGACAGGGAAGAAAAGTGCAAGAATTGGTTGCTGGTGCTACATGGCGGCAGCTGTGACATTTTCTCCGGGTTCTACCTTCATTTTTAAAAGTTACGGTTCTCGCTTTTCTCACTTCCCCTGATCCAATCTTTATAAAAAGAGGCAGTCTAGAGAAGTAGGACTGCTCCGCCTTATCCTGGAGTGGAGTACATAGCCGGGGCCTCAGCTCTCCGGGAGGAGGAACAGACCGTGTGGAACCGTAAGGAAGTGGGTGGAACGCGGGTCCGCCTCCGCAGCGGGAGAGCGAGGTGGGGTTTTTCTAGCGGGCGTGACACGGGCGGCAAAATCTGGCGGCCCCTCTCTTCCCTCTGGACCTCCTGGCCGTGGCCCGGGGTCTTTGTCGTCGCTCCCTCGGTACTGAACGTTTTCTCCTGCGTTCCTGGCAGGGTCACCAGCCCGCGCAGAGACTCGGTCGGCGTCATTCTGATCCGCTGCAGGGGCTAAAAAGTGTTGGGCACGCGTGTGGCCGTCATTCGTTCCGCATCCCCGTGCTCCCTTCAGTCTGTCTATCTGTGTGTCTTCTACCCTCCTTTTCTTTTCAGTTCCAACTCTGCTCTGTCCTATAGCTTTATTCAAACAGGAGTGTGTGGGGCTGAGGTCAGGAGTGTAAGTACCTGCCTTAGGCGCTATTCCTTATACAACAAAAATATTAAATATTTTTTTCCTCCTCAGTAAAAGGATAAAAATTGGTCTCAGTTGTCTCTTACTCCATTCCAGTGTCTCTACCGTCTTCTTTCATACAAAAGACTAGGGCAAGTTGTTTGTTTGTTTTTTTAATCTTTTAAGTGTTTTTGTACAAAAGAATGTAGTTTCCTTTTTTTTTTTTGCATTTTTAAAACACCAGGTGTGGGAGAGGGATGCAAACAAATGACAAAAAAGATGTTTTTATAACATTATTTTCCCTGTTTTAGAAAGAAGAAAAAAAATCATTCCAAAAGTATCCAAAAGTCCAAAGATGAAATAATTTCATTTTCTTCCCTAAAGGCTATAAAAGGCCCCTGCCTGTTGACCCCGTCCTCTTGTGTCCAGTGGAGCCATGTTACTCTTCACTGGCCCAAGTTCACTATCACAGAAAGATCGGGCCAGGCTCGTGGGCACATGGCCTAAACAAGAAAGTGGTAGCATCAGAGGATTCCAAACCTCCCCCCACAGAACTGCTGTGGGCAAGAAGGTCCTTCCCTGAGCCAGAAGGGACAAGCGCGGCAGCATTCCACACCCAGAGCGCAGGATGGCAGAGCCCTAGATGTCCCACCTCTGCTTTCATTCCCTTTCCAGAAGATTTTGGGGGGTAGGTAGGGTCGGGTGGGGGAAGGTCGACATGCCTGCGAAGAAAGTGCAACGTACTTAGAAATACCAGTAGAGGGAAACATCTTAGAAGAAAAGCTCTACCAGCTTTTACTGCAAGTGGGAGAAGAAAGCCACTGAGGACGTCCCACTACAGGTAAACAGACTTCCTTTTCTGGAACCCCTGGAGCACACGGGGTCCGATTCACTTTCCCTCTTCAACAGACCAGACTTCCAGCCACATGGGGACTAATGACCATGAACCCACAATCCAGGGCCCAGTTCCAGCTAGAAGGTCACTCCAATGCCAACACCTGATGGGATGGTATTTTACAATCCTCTAAGTGGGAAATGAATCATCTTCCCCATCCCAATCCCAGAGGTGGGAGAAGTCTGCAACATCTCCGGGCTCAGACCAAATGGCAATACTTGGATTGCAACCAAAGGATCACTGTAGAGTAGTTCCAAGCAGCAAGAGATCACATCCAGATTCTCATGGAGACCACTGTAGGGTGCAGAGTAACGGCATGAAAGCAATCAAACCTTGTATAAATAATGTTTCTTGCCTTTTTTTTTTTTTTTTTTAATTAAACAAATCCAGTGTCTCAAAAACTTGTGAAAATGTGTTTAAAAAGGTCAGGGAGCCTGCCACGCTTTTTTGCTCACTAGAACTATCCTATTTGTACCTTCTGACACCAAGAGATAGTGTAATAGCCTCTTTTGCACAGGCCCTATCATTTTCTCTCTGTCCTGTAACTGCACCTCTCTAGAGGAAAAACAGAATCGGGGAAAAAGGAAAGGCATTTCTGCTAGTGAGAAGAGAATGCAAATCAAGCAAACTGGAAAGCAAGAGCAATATTAAGGGGGGGATGAGAGACTGGAGTGGACGCTGCTTAAGAGATCTGGCTGAGTATGCTTTGGTTTGGGGGACTGAAGAAGCAGCTGGGCATTTAAAGTGCAATCACATTGGTAATAAATGATCATCCCTTTCTTCTGACTCTTCCCCCAGCTGATCATCCCCCACACCACGATACGCAGCAGGCACATTTCGGGGTTTAGAACGGCACACAAAGTCACAACCATCCTGTAGAGAGAGAAGCAAAGGAAGGAAATGATAATTTGGAATAACCAACTTTAGGGTGAGGCAAAATGTACCCATGGGCTAAGAATGTGGCAAGAACTAGGTTTCTTCAGGGATGATGAGAAAACCTAGATGCTCTAAGCATCAGCCTGAATTGAATTTGGGGCTAACCGGAGAAAAATTCTAATCGCGTCTCATCTCACCATCTAGGCCCCTGCAAAGCTTTCTCAGATTCCTAAATCTGAGCAACGGTGTTGTTCTCCCAGCCACGTCTTTGGCAAAGGCCAGGCACTAAGATGCTACGCTACTTACTGCTTTGTGCTAGGGCCAGCAGGTACCTTGTACTGGGTTTGCTGGGGCTTTTGTCGTTTTAGCACCCAAAGTCCTGGGTCTCGAGAGATCCCTCAGTCTGGGTAAACGGAGATGGTTGGTGACTCAATCTTGTATGCAGGCTACAGACTCAGCCTGCAGTCCTGTTACTTACTGCTACCAGGTTGCCAAGATCTTGCCAGAAGGCGAGGTGAGGAAACTGCTCCATTCCCTTGGCTCCCACCACCAGTCGCTGGTATAGGAACCCCCCGATGACGTAGACTGCGACCAGTGATGCAAACCTGTTGAGGAATAAAGACCTCTCTGCTTAAAGACCAAGGAAGAGTAAAACTTCAATAATATAGACGATCTTTGTATTCACTAGCTGTTTCCTAGGCTGTATTCTGTAAAAATGGGGAAAAAAGGGGGGGGGGGGAGGGTTAGCTTCTTTAAAAAGCCAATTAACATTGTCTAAAAGCAAAAGGCTCAGAAAAAACAAGACCCTAGTGTATGACTCTCACCTAAAGCCAAGAATAGTTACAGATCTACAGTTCCATTTCTCCCAAAGTTCTAACAGTCTAATGGGATAGATTTAAGAAGAGTCCGGTCCTCCTGTAGGGGGATAAAAAGCACCTCCAAATGCAAATACTTATTAGGTGTGAAACATCACATCTCGTTTTGAAAAAAACTTGCATAGTCAGAGTTTAAAGAGGATTTTCATGCGAAGCTCCCCGCCCCCCCCACCCCCCCCCACCAACACAATTTGTATCTAAATAGCACCAAGGAATTGAGTTGAAAGGAGAAAAAAAAGGACTGCTTGGACTGATAGAGGAAAAAGCACTCACGTGACTAGTAAGATAGAACCCACACTGAGGCGGGAGATCTCCGGGGCACAGGCCAGGCTGCTGTCCATCTCGAAGAGGTAGAAACAATCTTGGACTTTGCCTCGCTCCTCAGACACAGGGTTAAAATTGTCCTGATGACGAAAGGCCAGAACGCAACAGTTATGTGGTGAATGGTTTCCTTTGGGCTCTTATTAAAAAAAGAAAAAACCCCACAAGCCAAAAAAAACAGTTGCTTTCTCTTGGTTCAATAACTTATTTTCCACATATGATGGAAGACAAGGTGTCTGTGATGCAGGGCGACACCAGACTTCTGATCCATCCCAGTGTTATCTCGTCCCCTCTGGAGACTCTCCCACCTCGGGTCAGTCCTTGCACGTGCTCTCTAGGCCCGTGTGCCCCAGGACGCCTCACCGCTAGGGTGTGTCGATTGCAGGAGATCATCACCACTGCACGACGCTGCTCCATGCCGCAGTGCCTGTCGTATTCATCACCCCCTTTATAGGTCAGCATGATCCAATTACCTGAGAGAGACAAGGAAAATGGAGCTTTGGGGTGGGGGGAAAGCAGAGGCAGGCCTAGGTACTATGGTAGAAAGGAACTGAGAAGTTCAATGAAACTGGTTTTAATTCAAATAATCCTAATCAGTATGGGCTCTATATACCAAATACCAAGCTAAAACTGGCTTCTTTGTAACAGCTTTGTGTTCCCTTAAGACAACTGAGATCCAAATATTCGTATGATAATCTTAATTTTCCACAATAAAAGGCAGGCAATTGATAGTGAAAAAACAATTATGACCCACACTGTGACAATGATTCACATTTTCGGAACACCTGCTAACATCGAAAGAAGAGGTTCCATAAAATTATTAGCTGGCAGGGGAATGCCTACGATTTAAAATTAGCCACAGATAAATTCAAAGTGGATGACTGAAAAAGATTTTAATGTTTATTTATTTTTGAGAGAGAGCGTGAGCAGGGGAAGGGCATAGAGAGAGGGAGACACAGACTCTGAAGTAGGCTCCAGGCCCCGAGCTGTCAGTACAGAGCCCGATGTGGGGGTCGCAATTCCTAAATGGCGAGACCATGACCTGAGCAGAAGTTGGACACTTAACCGACTGAGTCACCCAGGCACCCCTCAAAGTGGATGATTTTTAAGGTTGGGAGCCATTTATTCTTTATTTTTATTTTTTTTTTCAATGTTTACTCATTTTTGAGAGAGCGTGCACGCCCACAAGCAGGGGAGGGACAGAGAGAAAGGGAGACACAGACACTTAAAGCAGGCTCCAGGCTCTGAGTTACCAACGCAGACCCCGACGCGGGGCTCACACCCACAGACCGTGAGATCATGACCTGAGCTGAAGTCGGATGATTAACCTGCGGAGCCACCCAGGTCCCCCCGTTTTTATTTTTTAAAGCTTATTTATTTATTTTGAGAGAGAAAGAGAGCGCAAGGCACAGAGGGGCAGACAGAGAGAATCCCAAGCAGGGTTGGCACTGTTAGAGCAGACCCCTATGCCGGGCTCGAATTCATGAACTGTGAGATCATGACCTGAGCCGAAATCAAGAGTCGGACACTGAACTGACGGAGCCATCTGGACACGCTGCCATTTCTTCTTTAATGTTTACCACATTCAAATTTCTTTTGCAAAATATCCTTTGGTTTACTGGGTGAACAAGGCAAAAGATTCCGCTTCTGATTTTGCATACAAAAAACACAGTAAGATGAAATGATTCTTCCAAGTCACAGGACAAGTAAACGTAAGCTGGGTCGAAAACCCAGTCTTCCAACCCCGAGCCCTAAACTCTCGATGTCGTTTTATTATATTACTGATCGGAGCAAATGCCTGCACTAGAAAATACAGTCATCCACTTAAAGGAGGGAATCAGACCACAGGTGCTCAAAGAGTCCTTTCGGCAATAATAATTTTAGGACTTTTGAGAAACATAACCACCACACCACAAGTTGGTGGGGAAGTTTCTGTAGACTGGTTTGCAAAAAAGCTTAACTTAATCTCTTAAAATTTAACTGGCAGAGTTGGACTATCTCAATGCGAAATGGTCACGGTTGGTATTTTCGTGACTAGCACGAAAAACGCATTAAGCTACAGAATCCCAGCTAGATTCTTCTTTTTGCCGAAGCTTTTCATTAACTTTAAAACAAGCACACAGAGGTCCCGAGCCATGGCTCCAGAGGAGCTGGGGAGCTAGGTATCCTGTGGTCTACAGTCTCAGGTGAGCTGAAGCCCACATGCCGTAGGATGCTCCAAAGACACTGAGAAAGGCTGACGGATACAGGACTGTCAGAGGGATTGACTTGGGATCAATCAATCAATCAACAGGGAGACTCTTACTTCCATTGAAGATGTGGGTCTCGTTGAGTCTCCCTACCACTGTCTCCTTGCCGTTACTTTTGTTGATCTGCACCAGGCCTGCCCCAGAGGTACGGTTGCCAGCTTCTCGGCACACCCTGAACATGTAGATATATGTATCTGGGCCCTGGCCCACAGTGCTCTCAAAGCTGCAGGGAGAAGCGTGGAGAAAGAAGGAAGAGGAGAGTTACTGGCTATCAGCCTTAGGACAAGCGGCCTCTCTTCCTTTAACACCCGTCCCCCGAAAGCGTGAGCCGTTTATTTATTTGATGTCACAACTACACGTAATAGTGAATACCATTCGTCGCATCACGCGACATCCATGAATCATGAGATATCCACGTAAGAGTGAATCATATTTACTGAACCATGAGACAATCCTCATTGTTGATGATGACTGATTAAGACACAACACTCAAGACGCCTAGATATTCTAGAACACCTGTTCTAGATTGTGCTAAAGTGTTAGTTGCTATTTCCCCGCGAATAAGGATCTGGGTTCACAGGAAGTATCCCTTGTCCCTTGAAGATCATTTCCAGATTTATATACCTGAAGATTCCTAACAGTTAAGATGATGTGTGTGGGCCTCAATGTTCATCTGATTCTTCTCAAGTCCCACTAAATGGAGGTATCAAATAATGCTTTTTAATTCCTACAAGTTGGTCTCTTGGATCCAGTCTCGGAAATAGCTACCCTTCTGCATAAGAGAACTGCACATTGCTAGTAAAAACTGGGCTGAGAATTTGCTCTATATCATAAAAAAAAAAAAAAAAAAAGGCAAGCTACCATGGCCAAATAAGACCAATACTACTGAAGTTCAAGTTAGAACCGTCTCCCAGAGGAGGTTCTTATACACGTATTCCCTCCGTACAGAGTAGTAATATGAGAATAACGTCAGTAAGTGGAGGAAAAGACTCTTTACCTTTTGTTATACAGTGGCTGCAGCCTCTTCAGTAGAGCCAACTCTGTCTCTGACTCTCTACCCTTGTCTCCCACCAGGTCGCAGGTTTTTTCTTCTGTCTGCCAGGATTCTCTTACTGCCACAGCCAGGAGCAGTGGCAGGAGCAGCCCAGTCCTCCAGCAGCTGCAGAAGGGGAACATCCTTTTGGGAGACGGTGTGTGTGTGTTGAGGAAGCGGGGTAGGATCAGGAAAGAAGGGAGAGAGAGATAAAACACAGCAACGTGCAATAAGTGAATGTGTTTTTGTTTTTACCGTTTTATCTCCCGTCCGTCACTTATTTTACGCTAGTCAGTCTTCCTCCTTATCAGGAAGTTGGGGTTCATTTTCTTGTGTCTGTTTCAAGCTTTTGGCTTTCACCCATTATTTTTTCCCATCCTTTAATGTTCAGAATTGGATTCTTAATCTCTAGGTTTTTTTTTTTCTTTTTAAAACTTATTTTGTGGGGCGCCTGGGTGGCTCAGTCGGTTAAGCGGCCGACTTCGGCTCAGGTCACGATCTCGCGGTCCGTGAGTTCGAGCCCCGCGTCGGGCTCTGTGCTGACAGCTCAGAGCCTGGAGCCTGTTTCAGATTCTGTGTCTCCCTCTCTCTGACCCTCCCCCGTTCATGCTCTGTCTCTGTCTCAAAAATAAATAAAAACGTTAAAAAAATTAAAAAAAATAAATAAAACTTATTTTGCAAGTCTTTTCCTAGCGGACTCTCTTGCCTGACACTGTTGCTCACCTCCCGTCCTGCCTGGGTGCCTTCAGGAAAGGGGCACACTGTGTGTTCAGCAAAGAGGACGGCACTGGCCTTGGTGAAGAGTCAGTGTCTACGGATTGTTGCTGATGATTTCGGCATAGGTGTGCCCTACAACAGGAATGTCTCAATTTCCGAGGCGATTTACCAACTCCTCAGCTCTACGGAGAAAGGCGTATTTTCCATCCTAGAAACTGTCAGAAGGACCAACCAATGGCCTAGGAAATACCTAGCTGACACCAAGGAATGGTAGTGGGATTCTTCAGAATGTCCAAGATTCTCTGGCACATGCGACAAATAGTACATCTTAATATCTTTGTGCCAAGAGCACCTGTAATAGGAAACTCATACAGACATGTAGCTTTCTGTGTCATTCACAGGTGAGTCCTTCACAACAAACTCTGGGGGTGCGAAGAGTTGGAAAGGAAAGAACAAAAAGGAATTACTTAATTATGACAACTTGGGTGGAGACATCCTTGCTTCTTTACGCTTTTGTGAGAAGTTAGATTGCGGTATCGCCTATTTAAAGTTTAATGCTTTAATACAGTTCATAAAAGCTGCTTCGGGGCATCTGGGTGGCTCAGCTGAGCTCAACTCTTGCTATCGGCTCAGGTCATGATCTTGCGGTCATGAGATGGAACCCCCGCATCGGGCTCTGCATTGAATATGGAGCCCGCTTGGGATTTTTGCTCTCTCAAAATAAACAAAAATTAAAAACAAAAACAAAAACAAAAACCAAACCTGCCTCAACCTGTGACCCACCCTAAGAGAACACTCACATTTTCACTTAACACTTGATAAAGTCCAGTTGAAAGTTATTGAGAAAGATGTAAAACAAAGAAAGAGACTCGAACACTTTGGGCCCTAACTTCTCCTATCAGTAGTCAGGAGCATCCACCAGTCTTTGTTCATATTCGCCTTAAGAATGATGGAGATAAACACAGCCACAGCACCTAAACCTTGACATTTATCTACTCTGATGTCTCAGGTCTGAAAACATATTTGGTCAAACTATAGGAAGAAGAAAATTCACGAGGTCAGAGAGAGAGCGGTTTGAAGAAGTCTTCCAAAACCCACCTCAGGCTCTACATGCCACAAATCCCAAGAGTTTCTAAATGTCCAGGACAGTTGTCTTTGTATCCTCCAAATTGCTGGCAATTCTTGGGAATCACTAAGTCACTTTCCAATTCACCTGTTCCTTGTACTGTTCTAGGAATGGAAACACATGGCTCCGTTTCCCAGACGCCTATTCTCTAATCCATCCCCACACCCAAGGACATTCTGATTTACCCTTGCACAAGACTTCACTCTGGTATCCATTCTTAGCTGATGATCGTTCAGGCCACTGCTACTTGTTAATTTCATAACTCTCACTGTTATGGTACAAAGATTGAATTCTTCCAAACTTTCCTCACGTATAACAGCATGCTTCCATACCACAAGTCTGAACTTTGGTTAATACGCTAGGCAGGATTTAATGGGTACCAAGAAGTTTAAAAACAGGAAAATGGAAGCTCTGAGCCCTGAATTTTCTCCACTCCCCTAAACCAACTTACATCTGGCCTTCTGTTCTCCACGTTCCACTAAGGCAACAAATGCTGGGGAAGGTGTCTTGTCTCTCTGACTCTGTACTATTTCCAACATCAATTCACTGTAGTAATATTAATAAAATGTTTCCATAGAATAATTATCACCAGCCATAAAGTCTGAGGCCCCATACACATTTAAAGCACCAATAGGAAACTTAATAGAGTGCTTGCCTTCTACTGTTAAAGGCACTTATCATGCATTAACTAATTAATCCTTACAAAAACTCTACGCAGTGAATACAATTGTTGTCTTTATCTTACAGATGAAAAAGCTGAGGCACAGCTAGTGGATGGACCAGAAAAGTCTGACTCCAGAGCTCATGGTCTACACTGGACCACATATTCATGTTACCTCCTTTCACATTAGTTTTCTGGGGATCTGAGTCGGCAGCCAAAGCTCTGCTTTCTTTCTGACAAAGCAGGGGGAAGTGACTCCTCACACAGTTCAGAGGTTGGAATAAAGAACTCAAACCTCAGACTCCTGCCTTCCCTAAATTCATTGCTCAGCACACTACACGACCAGCTGAGTTCTTAAAAAAAAAAAAAAAACTATTAATAAGAGACTCTTTTCATGGGACTGATTGAACATGCCATTTTCCTTATATGGTCTCAGGATCTAACTTAAAATTTCAACATTCTGGACTTTCGAGATTTTTTTTTCTTCCCCCCAGGACCAGTTTTCTGGAGGGATGCTCACACAGAAGGCGGTGTCCTTTGGCCTCAGAATCAGTTCCTTATTTGTTAACAGTTAATGATTTCTTTTCCCAAATTAGAACAAAGAATAGGATGAAGGGTTAAACACCCTGAGGTCTGCAATAGTTGAGTTGAACTCTCTTTCATTTGCTTATTGGTTTAAGAAGTTAGGATGCCAAACTTATATTATTCTCTTTTCTGTGTAAGGTTTGTCTGTGTGTTTGAACTGCTTCTTTGGATTCAGTGGCAAATGCTCTAAGTGTTTTTAATCTAGATTATGTTTCGGCAATCTTCACAACCCAGAAGAGCAGGTATGATTTCTCTCATTTTTACAGATGAGGAAACTGATGCTTACAGAGGTTAAATGATTTGCCCTAGGCTGTGCAAGTATTAAACATGTATGAAATTAGTGGGACAATCTGGAGGATTCATGGCACAAAGCTACTTGCTGGCAATTTTCTGGAAAGCACAGAGGGGCAAAAATTTGTTAGGAAGAGTATAAAACCCAAGGGCTGCGTAGTTCCCTTTGAATGTGCTACAATTCGATTCTTGAGGCGCCATAGTTTGTCTAGATACTTTGGAAATAAAGAGTAGGACTTTTAAGATTTTGAAAAATCCCCTTCAATTGTCCTGTTCTGGGACAGATCTATTTCGGTAATGCAAAAAAAAAAAAAAAAAAAAAAAAAAAAAAATTCTCTTTAATGGGATGAATCGGGAAGCAGTTCACATCGCTGGGGCTCTGTCCCACTCTTTCCCACCCCTCAAGACTAGCCACGAGCATCTTCCATTTTTCAGTGGAATTTCTACTTTCTGCTCTCTGGCTCACTCCCGAGGTAGCAGCCCTTATCGCCTGTCTCCAGCAGCCTACACCGTTGGAAGAGCGAACCTAATTAGCTAAAAGGCCCAACGCTGCAAAGCCTTAGAGAAGTAGCTCTGTGTCCCAAGAGCGGAAGCTCCCTACAAAGCGAAACCCTAGATAAGCCCTCCGTGAGCTTCTCCGTATCACACACGCATCCCCTTCAAACTTCTTCCAGGGTTCTAGAAATTCTCGTTTCGTCTTCGTCTCCCGACTTTCCAACCGCTTAGGGCCGTATCCTCTCCAAATGATGCCAGGCTTCCTTCTCGATGCAGGCCAAAAATTCCTTCTACAGGTAGCCAGTAATCCCTCAAACGACTCCATACCTAGGGTCCTTCCTTTCTCTGCTTTCCAATACCCGTCAATTCCCTCTCGGGTCTGGGTAGGTCTTTTCTCCCTCGCTCCCTTCGGGACTCGTAACTCCCTGCCCTCACGCCTGCGCCTGCGCCTCCACGCTGCCCTAGGGCTCCTTAGCTGCATTTTGGGCTAGAACCTTGGCCAAAGCTGACTTCGGGATCCCAGCCCCTGTCACGGACGCCGAGGTGTGAGCGCTCTCCAGCTCCTCTCCTCCTCCACGCCCCTCATACTCACGTGTCACGGGCAAAAGGAGTAGCCAAGGCGCAGAATCCCCGGCTGAATACCTGCCTGGGGCTGGGAGACAGGGCCAGCGAGGGGCCAGCCGCAGGCCCCCGACCCACAACTCGTGTCAAAGGCCAGCGTTCCCCAAGACGCCTCGCTGTGCACCACTCCGGGAACCGGAAACAGGAAGCACCAGGCGTCCTCTGGGCAACTGCTCCTCCCACTAGACCCCGCGGCATGTGACCAGAGAACCATTTCGCCCCTTTCCCCTTCCCGGTCTCCCGGCGGATCCCAGACTCTGATTGGCCAGGATCCGGGCATTTAGCTCCGCCCTTGTCTTATCAACTCCAATCCCCATAGAGATTTTCAAGTTGGGTTCCACCTTATCGGGTCGCCTTTCTACCAATGGGGCCCCAGAATCCCGCCTCCCGGCCTCTCGGCTCGCGGAGTCACGCGCGGTCACGCGGGGTCACGCGCGGTCACGCGCCAGGCCCGCTCCCCGGTAGGTCCCCAAGCGGACCGTGCGTAAGAGCGGGCGGCGGAAGCGGAAATATGGGGAGGGGGCTGTCGGCCAGGCCTCAGTGGGAGCTGTAGTTCTCACCGCAGGTTTCTTCCTCTCCGCGCTTCCCCAGCTCGCTTGCCGCCTGCGGGAGGCGCTGTTTCGCCGTCTGCCGGCCCCGAGTCGCGTTGTCTCCAAGCCCGGCGCCTAGAAGACAGTGGACAGCGACTGGGTCGTGGTAGTCCTGGCATTCTTCACGACACCTTTGTTCTTTATTTCCTTTCTACAGCTTAGTACCTTGGGGTCTGTTGTTACCGATACTGTTTTCGTTAACCGTGTCATCCCGGTGTCGTGGCGTTTTGCGTGGAACACTGCAACCAGTTCTGTTCGCCAGAGATCTCTTGGCATTTTGCGGTCTCGTGGTCCTTTGCGTGATGAGCATTCTGTAACCAGTTCTGTTCTCCAGCCTGTCCCGCGTTTCTGGTGTCCTGGGGAAAGAGCAGGTCAATGTTAGTCTTTGTGCCTTTGCCAAGATCCTCTGTGGTTTCCCTCGTGTCTGTCTTATTCGTCGCTCGGGGAGGTCCTGCGCGTTCCTAGAACGTGGTTCAAATGCTGTTTGCTCCGGTGGTGTCCCGGCTCGACTCTCTTCGGAATAAATAACTCCTTCTAAATGCACACTTGTTGCCCATCCCCGGTTTTAGCGCGTTTTCATGCCGCTGTGGCTCCTACGTGGCTTTTGTGTGTGTCCCTCCCCCTCCCATCTTTGCGGATAGAGACTGGATTTTGATTCGTCATTCTCCTCGCCAGAGTTAGCACAATGTTTTGAATCCAACAGTAATAGAAGCTAATACGTGTATAGTTCTGCAGTGCCGGCACTGTTGTCCGTGCTTGAAGTGGATACTGATTCGCTTAGTCTTCACAAGTAACCTTGAATTTTAAAGCTTCTAGAGGCTAAGTAACCTGCTCTGGGTCCCGCAGCTATTTAAGTTACGGTGTCAGTATTCAGTTCCCATAATTTAGGCGTTAATTAGATATGCATATAGTCTTCAGAGTCCACGCTCTCAAGCAGTACATTGACTGTGTAGGTTACTGTTTGTTTATTAATTGGTGCATTCAGTTCAGGCAAGGTGGGTTGGGTTCAGGTGTGTTCTCAAAAAAAATAAAATTGGGGCGCCTGGGTGGCTCAGTCGGTTAAGCGTCGGACTTCGGCTCAGGTCATGATCTCGCGGTCCGTGAGTTCGAGCCCCGCGTCGGGCTCTGTGCTGACTGCTCAGAGCCTGGAGCCTGTTTCAGATTCTGTGTCTCCCTCTCTCTCTGACCCTCCCCTGTTCATGCTCTCTCTCTGTCTCAAAAATAAATAAACGTTAAAAAAAAATTAAAAAAAAAAATTAAAAAAATTTTTAACAATAAAAGTAATTTGTAATCAGAAAATACAGAGAACATGTTCTCCATTTCCTTTTTAAAAAAGATTTAATATCCTCAAATGTTTCTCCATATCACTAACTTTATAAATAAACTTTTTAATGGTTGCGTAATACTTAGGTGTATGGCTTGCCGCTTGAGCAAGTCCATTAGAATTAGGTATTTATTTCTATTGAACTGCTTTTATCAGTTCATTCAACAAATATTTACTGAGCAATATACTGTTACAGATTTGGGGGGTGCACGGGGGGGGGGGGAGACAAAAATCCCTTTTACAATAAGCTTTCATTCTGGAACTGATGTTCATTTGTTGGTGAATTCAGAAATCTTGCCTCTTGGTCATTGCCTAGGGCCACATTGGACTGGAGGCAGGGAAGGGTGCATGTTGGAAGTCACAAAAGGTCCAGCAATGCAGTTGAGTAGGGTGAATAACTTGTCTTCTGTAGGAGTGAGAAGGAGGGAGAGACTTCTCTTTCCGTCCACTCACTACTAACTTGGGTTACTTCCTGCTTCTCATGCTTCAGTGCCCATTGTGGAAACTATCTGTGCCAGGGACAAAAACTGAAATTAGCAGTTCTTTTTTGCCTTTCTGCTCTGCCTGTCTGTAGCCGCATCATTAACAAGGACACCCCCCTGCACGTAATACCCACACCCACACCCCCCTCCCACATATGAGGTAAATTGCTCACTTTGTTTAGAAAGCAGTTCTTTAGCAGTTTTGTGCTAAAATCAAATGCGCAAAAATACCTCCTGTTCAGTATAAGCAGAAGAAGGAAAGGTACTTGAAAGATCTAGTACCCCTCAACCACGGGGGATATATTCCAACACCCCTAGAAACTGCAAATAGTACTGAAGCCTGTGTTTTTTCTTATACATACATACCTATGATAACTTTTAATTTATAAGCGAGGCACAGTGAAAGAGCGGACCTACGCCGGGCGACTCCATCTTGTTCTGTGTCCAACACCTTGAGTGACTATGTCCCTGACATGCCCCCTTTCCAGGCGAATCGCAGAACCACGCCTCCTCCCCTTGAGTAACCTCCCGCTCACCCGTTCAAACTTCCCGATCAAAACACGCGACCTGCGTAACAGGACTCCGACCCTTCCCCAGCCAGTCGGGTGAGGCCACAGCCATTACCTCACCAACTGCCCCTAGACCCCTATAAAACCTTTGTGCTTTTGAAACTCGCTCTCTCTCTCTCTCTCTGGTATCTCACCGCTTTGTCGGTGCAGGTAGGAGATTGAGCTTGAGCTAGCTGGAATAAAGGCACTTTGCTTTTGCATCGGACTCGGCTCCCTGGTGGTCTTTGGGGATCACAAATTCTGGGCATAACAACAGTACGAGACTAACAACAATAACTAATAATAAATTAGAGCAGTTATAACAACATGTGAATGTGGTCCCTGTCAAAATATCTTACCCGACTGTACTCACCCTTCCTCTTGTGATGGTGTGAGATAACATGCCTACATGATGAGATGAAGTGAGGTCAATGACATATATATATTGTGATTTGATGATAGATTACTATTGACCTTTTGCTTATAAGTCAAAAGAGGATCATTTGCTTCCAGGATGTGGTTGACCTTGAGTAACTGAAGCCATAGAAAGCGAAACCATGGGTTAGGGGAGACCACTGTATTCTGAATTCTTCCTTCAATTTGTTGCTTTGAGAATTCTCCCGGGTGTGCTTTTTTGTTAACTCTGAGCTGGAAGCTTGGTTGGGAATGGCTTTTTAAAATCTCTCAACAGCTTCCTTCAGTTATGAGTTTTGCGTTACACGTGTTGCTCTGGTTTCACTATCAAATAAATCCTACCTGCTCACAATTTCTGATCTACTCAGGGATTTTTTTTTTTTAAGTTTATTTATTTTGAGAGAGAGCTGGGAAAGGGCACAGAGAGAGGGCTCCCAAGCAGGTTCCATGCTGTCAGCGCAGAGCCTAACACGGGCCTCAAACCCACGAACTATGAGATCATGACCTGAGTTGAAACCAAGAGTTGGACGCTTAACTGACTGAGCTACCCAGGTGCACTTGCTCAGGGATCTTTGAAATTTGTTTGGTAGTTTCTCAGTCCTGATATGCATGTATTTGACTTGCCATCTTGAACTAGATTTCAGTTTTGAATTTTTATTGATGACTTCTTTTTAAAATGTTTAACATATTTCAAGGACTCAGTGTATTTTTTTGGTTTTGGTAATTTGCATTCTTTTTTTTTTTTTTAAAGTGTTTATTTATTTTTGGGAGAGAGAGGGGCGGAGAGGGAGAGAATCGCAAGCAGGCTCTGCTGCACTGTCAGTACAGAGCCCTATTCGGGGCTCAAACCCATAAACTTGAACCGGGGGATTATGACCTGAGCCGAAGTCAAGAGTCAGAAGCTTAACCAGCTAAGCCAGCCAGGTGCCCCTTGTTTTAGAACTCTTGTATGCACTTTACCCGGATTTGCCAGTCCTTTACAAGTTGCCCCATTTGCTTTATTAGTCTCCTCCCACCCCACGCTAGTTTATTTTGAACAATTTGGAAGTTCCCTATTACCGTTACGCACATCAGTGTGTATTTCCTACGAATAGACATTCTTTTACCTTATCACTGTGTAATTGTCAAAATTAGACACTGTACCATTGATACAATATTATTACCTAATCCATGGTCCATATTCACATTTCATCCATTGTCCCAGGAAACATGCTTTATAATTATTTCCCATTCCCCAACCACAGAAGCCAAGCAGGGGTCACACAGTGAGGTTAGTTGTCATTTTTACCTTATTTGCCCGTGAAATTTTGAAACGTACATGTTACTTAAATTGTAGAGTGTCTCTCATTTTGGGTATGTCTGATGTTTCCTGATGATTATATTTAGGAATGAATTTTTTCAGTAGGGCTAAGAGACAAGTGATGTGTTCTTGTATCAGTTGGGATCCAATTGAAAGACAGATACCACACCAGTGATTTTAAGGAAACGGTTAATGTAGACTGGTTTTCTAGTAAATCGTTACTAAGAGGAGGCAAACAAGGACTCGACGTTACAGAAATTACACAGAAGTAGCAACTACAGGATGCAGCTACTACTTCTGGGCTGAAGAAGAGTTAAGGAAGTACCTTAGAAACTTAAAGGAAGTGCTCCCTTCCCCAACCACAAGGTAGAGATTCAGACCTCTGAAGAGAGGGTGTGGTTCCTGCCGCAGAATGGGCAGCCCACTGATAAGGTAACAGATAAATTGCTGGAGGGTGTGGGTTGATTTTGAACTGGTAGTGGGAGCCTCTTTATGGTGGCTCCTTTGTCATTTTGACAGGTCCCATCATTGTTTGAGCCAATTCTTTGCTTTTGGGTACACAGATATTCCATGTTTATCTTGTGTTTTGATTACCTTAGAATCAATCTTGTCTTCAAGGCAGACTTGTTCCATTTAGTGGAGAATGGTATTGAGAAAGCAAGATGTGTTTCTTGCTACTTGTGGGTGACTGCTTTAATGCCCCTTAGCAGATACAGTTAGGAAATCAATGTATCTTTCCAAGAGGGAGCAACCAGGCTCCCATCGTACTCAATATATTTCACCTTTGTTCACGCATAAGGAAACACAGAAAGTAGTTTAAAAATTTTTTTAATGTTTGTTTATTTTTGAGAGAGAACGCGCGCGCGCGCGCACACACACACACACACACACACACACACACACGGGCGCGCGCATGAGCAGGGGAGGGGCAGAGAGAGAGAGAGAGAGAGGGGGAGACCAGGCTCCAGCAGAACCCAACATGAGGTTTGAACCCACGAACTGTGAGATCATGACCTGAGCCAAGGTCAGATGCCTAACAGACCGAGCCACCCAGGCACCCTGCAGAAAGTAGTTTCATAACCGATAAACCATACTGTTGTATAAAGCAAGCCTACTAATTAGAGTTCAATGTTTGTTTAAAGTTTCATTTTTTTTGTTGTTGAGGTAAGCTTTATAAATAATAAAATACACAACTCTTAACTATATAATTCACTAAAAAAACTGTCGGCAAATAAAATTCAGAAGTGGTTTATAAACCACCCAGGAGCAAGGTGATGATGTCTAATTTTACCTTTTCTATTCAACACTGTACTGAAAATCCTAGACAGGACTGGAAAGGGACACAAGGAAATGTTCCTGGGCGCCGAAAATCTAAATCTTGATTACACGGTGGTTACCACTTCAGGTTTCTTTTGTTTACTGTTTGCATGTATCTTTTTCTGTACTTTCCTTCGACCTGTTTTTGTCATCATATACAAAGTGCATGTGTGGGGCGCCTGGGTGGCGCAGTCGGTTAAGCGTCCGACTTCAGCCAGGTCACCATCTCGTGGTCCGGGAGTTCGAGCCCCGCGTCGGGCTCTGGGCTGATGGCTCAGAGCCTGGAGCCTGTTTCCGATTCTGTGTCTCCCTCTCTCTCTGCCCCTCCCCCGTTCATGCTCTGTCTCTCTCTGTCCCAAAAATAAATAAACGTTGAAAAAAAAAAATTTAAAGTGCGTGTGTCATACACAGCATATAGTTGTAGTTTTTTTGTTTGCTTTTTGCTTTTTTTTTCTCCTTGTGTTACAACCTCTGCCATTGATTTGATGTGTTTAGTCCATTTATGATGAATTCACTTATTGATGTGGTTGGCTTTCGGTCTATCATTTTGCTATTTGTTTACAGTATGTCTTACATGTTTTATTTCTCTTTGTTTCTTCTTTCCTTTAAAGAAATTCAGGGGAAAAAAGAACACCCTCTTTTATATGCACCTATATATTTACCATTTCTGTTCTTCAGTCTTGTAGGTCTAAGTTTTCATCTCGTGATGTTGCTTTTAAGTATGAAGAGCTTCTTCGAGTATTTCTTGTCGCGCTGGACTGCTAAACAGTTCCATTTTCTTTATATAAAAGTGTTTTTTGGGGTTGCCTGAGTGGCTCAGTTGGTTAAGTGTCCAGCTCTTAATTTCTACTCAGGTCATGATCTTGCAGTTCCTGGGACTGAGTCCCAAATCGGCCTGCTTGAGATTCTCTCTCTCCCTTTCTCTCTGCCCCTCCCCTGCTAGTGTGTGCACTCTCTCAAAATAAATAAACTTAAAAATAAAGAAATTAATGAGGTGCCTGGGTGGCTCATTCGGTTGAGCGACTGACTTTGGCTCAGGTCATGATCTCGCAGTCTGTGAGTTCGAGCCCCGCGTCGGGCTCTGTGCTGACAGCTCAGAGCCTGGGGCCTGCGTCGGATTCTGTGTCTCCTCTCTCTCTGTCCCTCCCTCGCTCATGCTCTGTCTTTCTCTCTCTCTGTCAGAAATAAATTAACATTAAAAAAGATCTTAATAAATAAATTAAATTTTTAAAAAAGTGTTTTTTTCTTCTTTATTCTTGATGGATGTATTTGCTGGATATAGAATTCTGGACTGGTAGCAGTATTCACCTCACACCCCAGATTGATTGAGATGTAATTGACATACAACTGTACAAATTTAAGGTATAAAATGTGATGGTTTGACATGTATGTATACTGTGAAATGATTACCACAATAAGTTTAGTTACTATATCCAACACCTCACTTAATTACTTTTATTTTATTCTTTTTTTTTTTTTTTGGTGTTAAGAACATTGAACATTTACTCTTAGCATATTTCAAGTATACAGTCCAGCATTCTTAACTGTAATCACTGTGTGGTACATTACATCTCCAGAACTTACTCATCTCATAACTGGACGTTTATACCTTGTGACCAACGTCTCCTTATTTCTCCCACCCCTCAGCCCCTGGAAGCCACCACTCTACTCTGTTTCTCTGAACTTGGGGTTGTTTTTTTTTTTTTTTTTTGATTCTACATATAAATGAGATCGGGGCGCCCGGGTGGCTCAGTCGGGTAAGCATCCGACTTCGGCTCAGGTCGTGATCTCGCGGTTCGTGGGTTCGAGCCCCACTTCGGGTCCTGTGCTGACAGCTCAGAGCCTGGAGCCTGCTTTGGATTCTGTGTCTCCTTCTCTTTCTGCCCCTCCCCTGCTCGCCCCTCTGTCTCTCAAAAAGAAGTAAACATTAAAAAACTACATATAAATGAGATCATACAGCATTTGTTTTTCTCTGACATTTCCCTTGGCATAATGCCCTCAAGGTCTGTCCGTATTGTCATAAATGGCAGGGTTTCCTTCATTTATATGGCTTAATAATATTCCACTATATCTATATACCACATTTTCTTTGTGCATTCATCCATTGAAGGGACCTAGGCTGTTTCCATGTCTGGACTATTGGGAATAATGCTGCAGTGAACAAGGGGGTGTAGATACCTCTTTGACATTGTGATTGAATTTCCTTAAGCTACACACCCGGAAGTGGAATTGCTGGATCAAATGGTAGTTCTAGTTTTAATTTTCTGAGCAACGTCCGTATTGTTTTCCATTGTGGCTGTACCCACGGTATTATTATCTTACCTTTGAAAAAATGGCAGGGGTCCTGGGTGGCTTAGTAGGTTGAGTGTCTGACTTTGGCTCAGGTCATGGTCTCATATCGGGCTCGCTGCTGTCAGCGCAGAGCCCTCTTTCGACCTTCTACCCTCTCTCTCTCTCTCTCTCTGCCCCTGATCTTCTTGTGTGTGCTCTCTCTAAATAGAATAGAATAGAATGGAATGGAATAGAATGGAATGGAATGGAATGGAATGGAATGGAATGGAATGGAATGGAATGGAATAGAATAGAATAGAATAGAATAGAATAATTTAAAAATGGCATTCCGTTGTCTTTCTCCTTCTTGGTTTCTGATGAGAATTCAGCTTCCATTCATGTCATTGTTCCTCTTTGTTAATACGTTGTTTTTCTCTCTCTGATTGCAGTATTTGCTTTTTATCTGGCTTTCAGCAGTTTTGTTATGATGTCCTTAGGCGTGATTTTCCTTATATTTATCCTGACTGGGGTTCGTTGCATTTCTCCTATCTGTCCATTTCGCACTAAGTTTGGGAAATATTCGATCATTAATTCTTCAAGTTCTTTTTCTGCTCCACTGTTTTCTCCTGTATTTCTGGGGCTTCACGTACAGGCATTGGTGTTGTCCCACAGGCCACGGAGGCTCTGTTTATTTATATATTGTTTTCTTTATATTGGGGTAATTTCTAGCCATCTGTCTTCACATTCCACTGACCTTTTCTTCTGTCCTCTTTCAGTGTGCTGTTAATCCCATTCAGTTGGGTTTTTTCATTTTAGTTTTTTAAAATTATGGATATTATTCTTTTCTGACTTAGAATTTTACTTGGCTCTTTTTTATAGTTTCTATTTCCCCACTAAGGGACTATATTTATTTATTCACTGGGACTATATTTTCCTCTTGCCTTTGAGCATATTTATATGGCTATTAAAGTCTTTGCTAATTCCAACACCCGTGTCATCTTAAATTTCTTTTCTAGTTTTTTACTTTTCGCTGGGCCGTGACCCACATTTCCTTATTTCTTTGCACTGTAATACTCTTCTACTGCATGCTGGAAATTAAATATATTGTGTTATAGGGAGTCTGAGTTATGTTGTCTCCTTTAAGTGAAATTTTTATTTGGAAATAAAGTCGTATTTATAGAAAAGTTTCAAAGATGGTACGTAGCATTTTTTTCATGTCACCAGTTTTTTTTATTAATGCCCTTTTTCTGTTTCAGGATCTAATCCAGGATACCCCGTGGCATTTAGGTGGGTTTTTTTTTTCTTTAATGTTTATTTTATTTTTGAGACAGAGAGAGACAGAGCATGAGCGGGGGAGGGGCAGAGAGACACACACACACACACACACACACACACACACACACACACACAGAATCCCAAGCAGGCTCCAGGCTCCGAGCTGTCAGCACAGAGCCCGACACGGGGCTCAAACTCATCAACCGCGAGATCGTGACCTGAGCCGAAGTCGGAAGCTTAACCGACGGAGCCACCTAGGCGCCCCTAGGTGTTTCTGTTTTTTTTTTTTTTTTAAGAGAGAGAGAGCTCATGTGCATGTACGTGCAGTGGGGTAGGGGCAGAGGGAAAGGGAAAGAGAGAATTGTAAGTAGGCTCCGTGCCCGATGGGGAGCCTAACGTGAGGCTTGATCTCGCCACCCGTGAGATCATGACCTGAGCTGAAATCAAGAGTCGGTCACTTAGCTGACTGAGCCACCCAGGTGCCCATGCATTTAGGTTTTATATTTCCTTAGTTTTCTTTGGTCTGTGGCAGTTTCTCAGTATTTCTTTTTCGTAATGTTGATATATTTAAAGGGTACTACTCAAATACTTAGTACGTCTCATTTGAAGTTACCTGATTTTTTTTTTTTTTAATCTTTAGACTGTAACTATGGGTTTTGGTACAATGTACCACAGTAATTAAAGTAGCTTTTTCGTTGCATCATATTGGGGGTAGATGATAGCAACAAGACTTATTACTGGTGGTTTACATGATTAACCCTGTTTATATGATAAAGGTTGTGTTTGCCAGGTTTCTCCAATGGAAAGTTACTGTATTCCACTACCCATATGTTATTCTTTGGAAGTGAGTCACTAAGTCTTTCCAACGCTTAAGAGGAAGAGAATTAAGTTGAATATCATGATGGGGAATGCCTGCATATATTATGTGTAATCTCTGTATGAAAGATTTATAACTTCTTCCTCATGTATTTATTTATTTATTCAATCATGTATTTTAATTCTTGTGGATTCAGAGGAGTGATATCACCATGATGGCAGACTAGGAGACAGACCCCAGTCTCTATCCCCTCCCTCCCCCCTCCAAAGAAGAACAATTAGACAGTTATCACTAATGAAAATATCTCTGAAAGTTTCTAGGAGGCCACTTAGGAAAGCATCAGCAACACAGTGGGGCAAAAACACTTGAGAATAACCACACAAAGAAGGTAGGAAGAACAGTTCCATCACCCACATATATACAGTCAACTAATTTCTGACAAAGGCATCAAGAATAAACAACCGGGAAAGGATGGGCTCTTAAATAAGTGAGGTTGGGAAAACTATATCCACATGCCAAAGAATGACATTGTACCCTTTTTTAATACCATATATAAAAGCAACTGAAATAAATCGAAGACTTAAAAAGTAAGACCTGAAAGGGGTGCCTGAGTGGCTCAGTCAGTGAAGCTTCAGACTTCAGCTCAGGTCATGATCGCACGGTTCGTGAATTCGAGCCCCGCGTCGGGCTCCGTGCTGACAGCTCGGAGCCTGGAGCCTGCTTCGGATTCTGTGTCTCCCTCTCTCTCTGCCCCTACCCCACTCGCTCTCTGGTTCTGTCTCTCTCTCAAAAATAAATATTAAAACAAAAATTGAAAGGGAGACCTGAAACTAAAACTCCTGGTAGAAAACGTCAGGGAAAAGGTCCTTGACGTTGGCCTCGACAATGTTTTTTTGCAATGTGCACTAAAAGCACAGGCAACAAAAGCAAAAATAAACAAGGGAGGCTAGATCAGATTAGGTCGTTTTTGCCCAGCAGAGGAAACAATCAACAAAATGAATGAGGATATAAATTGGTACAGCCACTACCAAAAACAGTATGGAGACCCCTCAAAACATTAAAAATGGAACTGCCAAATGATCCAGCAATCCCACTTCCGAGTATATATCCAAAGGAAGTAAAATCACTGTTTTATTTATTTATTTATTTATTTATTAAAAAAAAATTTTTTTTTTCAACGTTTATTTATTTTTGGGACAGAGAGAGACATAGCATGAACGGGGGAGGGGCAGAGAGAGAGGGAGACACAGAATCGGAAACAGGCTCCAGGCTCTGAGCCATCAGCCCAGAGCCCGACGCGGGGCTCGAACTCCCAGACCGCGAGATCGTGACCTGGCTGAAGTCGGACGCTTAACCGACTGCGCCACCCAGGCGCCCCAAATCACTGTTTTAAAGAGGTATCTGCACCGTCACAGTGCACTGTCATAGCAATCATAATACGGAACCACCTTAGTATCTGTGGGTAGAGAAAATATGATATACAGTATAACCTTGGATTGTGAGTCACTTATTCTGCAAGTGTTCTGCAAGATGAGCAAACATTTCTAATAAATTTTAACTTGATGAACGAGCAATGTCATATGATTACAACTGAGCCAATGGTTCTTCTCTCTCTCTCTTGCTGTGGGATCATGGGTGACGGTGTCCCGTGCTCAGATGCTCAGTTTCAGGCCGAGGTGTTTTTCAGTGATTTTTCAGCACGTGGAAGGTGCCCATACCTGAACACTAGTGTATTTTTTGTCACTTCAAAGCACCTATGGACAGTCCTTTACTTTTCCATACCAAGAGTAAGTTTAGGAATGCTTTGCTTTTTCTAGGTCAGGCTGCCTGCGCATATAGACCCTTTCCTCTGCTGCCTTATTGTCAGTTACATTAAATACAGTATATGGCAAGAGTTTATTAATACTGCCCTGTAGTCAACACCCATGCAAGCATATACAGTGGCCCCCATGCAGAAAAAGGTTGGAAATAAAGGCGGTAAGAAAAAGGAGATGATTACGGTGGAAGTTAAGGGAATTATCGGGAAGTATGAACGAGGTACGTGAGTGGCCAAAATTGGAAGATTTTGTAAAGAAGTCTATGTCTGCATCTTGTCAGCAGAGGAGGAGGAGGAAAAGGCGGAAGGAATCCCTCACTTCAAATGACATTAGGGAGATGTGTCAAATGTGGGAAACAGTGCAAAATTTTGTGGAAAAGCACCACCCAAATAAAGCTGGAGCAGTGCGAGCGATGTGTCTGTTTAAGGACAATGCAGCATCACATTTCCCCGAAATCCTCAAAAGGAGGCAAAAGCAAGTGTCATTGGATAGATTCCGTGTTAAAGAGGCACAAAAAGAAAGATTCCATTGAGCCAATAGATAGCAGTGATTCCATTAGTGGTAGTTAAAGTTGTCCTACACAATAACCCTCCACTCTCTTGTCTCCTTCTCACCAGCCATGAAGGTTTTCAAAGGTAAGTTCAGGTTAATTTGTTTATTTTTCTTTATATTTTGTATGTTCTTTATTATTTTGTATTCTATTACGGGATTGTAATCATTTTTATATGAATATTTTTTGGGTTGTGGAATGGAATCATCTGAGTTTCCATGATTTCTTATGGGGAAATTCTCTTTGATATACAAGTGCTTTGGATTACAAGCATATTTCTGGAACAAATTATCCTCACAAACCAAAGTTTTACAAACGTGTGTGTGTGTGTGTGTGTGTGTGTGTGTGTGTATGATATACAAAATTATTCAGCCTTAAAAAAAGAAATCCTGCCATTTGCAACAACACAGATGAAACTAGAGGACATTATCTATGTGAAATAAGCCAGACCAGAAAGAAATTTCTCATGATATCATTATTGTGGAATCTAAAAAAAAAAATGTCGAGTTCATCGTAACAGAGTAGAATGGTCATTAGCAGAGGCTAGTGAATGCGGGAAAAGGGGAGACATTATTATTATTTTTTTCAACGTTTATTTATTTTTGGGACAGAGAGACAGAGCATGAACGGGGGAGGGGCAGAGAGAGAGGGAGACACAGAATCGGAAACAGGCTCCAGGCTCCGAGCCATCAGCCCAGAGCCTGACGCGGGGCTCGAACTCCCGGACCGCGAGATCGTGACCTGGCTGAAGTCGGACGCTTAACCGACTGCGCCACCCAGGCGAAGGGGAGACATTATTGATCAAAGGGTATGAATTTTCAGTCATAAGATGATTAAGTTCTGGAGACCTATTGCACATATAGCTCGGTGACTATGGTTAACACTAATGTATTAAAAGAATGGATAAACAAACTGGTCTGTCTGTATAGTGGAATATATTCAGCAATAAAAAGCAATGAATTATTGATATATACTACAACAGGGAAGAGTCTCCTTTCATTCACAACTTGGGAAAGATGCAAACTAATCTACAGTGGTAAAAGGCAGATTAGGAGGTGCCTGGGTGGTGCAGTCAGTTAAACACCCGACTCCGGATTTCAGTTCAGGTCATGATCTTACAATTTGTGAGTTCGAGCCCTGTATTGGGCTTTGTGCTGATGGTGTAGAGCCTGCTTGGGAATCTCTTTCTCTCTCTCTCTCTTTCTCAAAATAAATAAAAAAACTTTTGTTTTTATAAAAAAGGCAGATCAGTGGACGCCTAGAGAAAGGTGAATGGGAGGGGCAGAGGAGTAGTACAGAGTGCACAAGTAAACTTTTGGGGGTGATGAATATGTTTATTTCCTAGATGGTGGTGATGTTTTCACTGGTGCATGCATGTATGTTATTTATACATCAATAAAGCTATTAAAGGGACACCTGGGCGGTTCAGTTGGTTAAGCCTCTGACTCTTAATTTCCGCTCAGGCCACGATCTCACGAACCGTGAGATGGAGCCCTTCATCAGGCTTCGAGCTGACGGTGTGGAGCCTGCTTTGGATTCTTTTTCCTTCTTTCTCTGCCCCTCCTTCTCTCCCTCTCCTTCTCAAAATAAGTAAATGAACATTAAAAAAATTAAAAAAACAGGGACACCTGGGTGGCTCAGTCGGTTAAGTGTCCAACTTCGGCTCAGGTCACGATCTTATGGTCTGTGAGTTCGAGCCCCGAGTCAGGCTCTCTGCTAACTGCTCGGAACCTGGAGCCTGGATCAGATTCTGTGTCTCCCTCTCTCTCTGCCCCTCCCCCTCTGTTTCTCTGTCTCTCAAAAATAAATAAACATTAAAAAATTTAAAAAATTAAAAAAATATAAGCTATTAAGAAAATAACGTAGGGGTGCCTGGGTGGCTCAGTCAGGTAAGCGTCTGGCTCCTAATTTCGGCTCAGGACATGATCTCACAGTTCGTGGGTTCTAGCCCCGCATTGGGCTCTGTGCTGGCAGTAGGGAGCCTGCTTGGAATTCTCTCTCCCTCCCTGTTTGCCCCTCCCCTGCTCTTGCTGTGTGTCTCTCTCTCAAAATAAAAAAATAAACATGAAAAAAAGTATTAAAAAAATAAATGAATAAAAATAAAAACATATCCTCGGGGGATGCCTGGCTGGCTCAGTCAGCAGAGCATGTGACTCTTGATCTGGGGGCCGTGAGTTCAAGCCCCATGTACAGTGTGGAGCCTACTCACAAAGAGTAATAAAATGAAATGAAATAAAAAAATGTGTACTTGCAATTTGCTGAGAGAGTAGATTTCAAGTGTTCTCACCACCCCCCGCCCTCCCACACAAATGGTAACTATTGGAAGTGTTGGATGTGTAAATTCGTTTGCGGCAATCATTTCACAATGTTTGTATCAAAAGTTCCACATATATATGCTTTAAGAATATACTATTTTAATTAAAGATACACGCAGATTAAAAATCCGTGAGTATGAATTCATAGCTGTGTTTTCTTTCTCTGAGTTATAATCCCATACGGTTTATTCGTTTTCTTGCCCTAATTGTTTCATTTTTGGCCATCGGGAGCATTGTCAGGTTGGTTCCCGTGTCCTTCTGACATGACCTCATCTTGCCTTTTTTTTTTTTTTTTTTTTTTTTGGTTTTAGTTTTTGAGTACCTCCTCCTTTTCTAGCTCTGAAAGATGCCCCAGGCTTATCTTGGATTTTCTGTGCCCTGACCCTAGAGTGAGTCATTTCCCTCAAGAAGCCCTGTTCTTATGTTGCTGCCACGGCCACCTTCTCCTCCTCTTTCTTCTTCGTCTTCAACCGTCTTAACCATTTAAAAAAAAAAATTTTTTTTTTAACATTTATTTATTTGTGAGACACAGAGAGAGAGAGCATGAACAGGGAGGGTCAGAGAAAGAGGGAGACACAGAATCTGAAACAGGCTCCAGGCTCTGAGCTGTCAGCACAGAGCCCGACGCGGGGCTCGAACCCACGGACTGTGAGATCATGACCTGAGCCGAAGTCGGGCGCTTAACCGACTGAGCCACCCAGGCGCCCCAAGCATCTTAACCATTTTTAAGGGTGCGGTTCAGGAATGTCAAAATGTTCAATGTGAGGGACTTAGTATTTGTGTCCCCTTCCACCCCCCAGAGTCCTATGCTGAAACCTTAATCTCCAGCGTGGCTTTATTCTTTCTTTCGTGATGGGGTCTTTAAGGAAGTAATTAAAGTGAAATGTGGTCATCATGGTGGGGCCCTGATCCGAGAGAATTGGCATCCTTATGAGAAGAGCCACCAGAAAGCTTCCCTGCTAGCTCTCTTGCACACGTGCACTGAGGAAAGGCCATGTGAGACCAGGGTAAGAAGGACACTGCTGCCCCCCCCCCCCCCCCCCCGGGGGAGTTCTCACCAACTCTGCAAGCACCATAATCTTGGACTTCCTGTGTCCGGAACTGTGAGCAAATAAATTTCTGTCGTTTAAGCTATGCCGTCTGGGGTCTTTTGTTATGAGAGCCTAGGCAGACTAACACAAGCCTGTTCACACTGTTGTACGACAGATCTCCAGACGTTTTTCATCTTGCAGCACTGAAACTCTAGAACCATTAAACGGTCCCCCACTTCTCCCTCCCCCAGTCGCTCCAGCCATCACCATTCTATTTTCTGTTTCGATGAATTGACTACTGTAGAGACCTCATATAAGTAAAATCATAGAGTATTTGTCTTTGTGTGTGTGTGTGTGTGTGTGTGTGTGTGATGGGCATATTTCACGCATCATAATGTCTTCGAGGTCCATCCATGCTGTAGAGTGTGATAGGGTCTGCTTCCTTTTTATGATTGAATTATATCCCATTTTATGTATAGACCCCCTACGTCAGGGCGTCCAAATTTGTTCTCACAGGCAGCTAAATTACTGCTAGATCTTTTTGATTCTGGTCAGCACCACACCGCCCCTCAGCAGCGGCTTGCAGGGTCTCCTCCTCTGTTTGTGCGGCCCACCTTGACCATGGTGAATTCCCATGTGGTTTTTGGGGCACCTCTCTCTGTAGCCCTCTCTTGCCAGTTACCCTGCCCTGCACGCCCCAGCCACACACACAGCTCAAAACTGTGCCTCTCTGCCTCCTCCACTTAAACTGCTGCTCTGTTTAGAATTCGTTGTCCTGCTTCGTGCCAGAAGGTGGCCCTGGGTAGAATGCCGGTGGCCCCAGTGCTCGCCTTTGTATATTCCGTTCTCTCCGGGATCGCGGTGCTGCCGGTACTCCTGTGCCTGAAAACAGTTGCCTCGTGTAGTTTGTTATATATAGTTTTTTGGCTGAAGAGCAAGTCCAGTCTTACCCTTGTGGGAAGCAGAGCTATGTTAGGTTTTTTTTTTTTTTTAGATTTTTAAAGTTTTTTTTTTCATTTTTTTTTTAACGTTTATTTATTTTTGAGACAGAGAGAGACAGAGCATGAATGGGAGAGGGTCAGAGAGAGAGGGAGACACAGAATCCAAAACAGGCTCCAGGCTCTGAGCGGTCAGCCCAGAGCCCGACGCGGGGCTCGAACTCCCGGACCGCGAGATCGTGACCTGAGCTGAAGTCGGACGCTTAACCGACTGAGCCACCCAGGCCCCCGTTTTTCTTTTTTTAAGTAATCTCTGCGCTCAACGTGGGGCTCAAACTCATGACCCCGAGATCATGAGTCGCATGCTCTACCAGCCGAGCTAGCCAGGTGCCCCACAGCTATACTAGTTTTTATTAATATCCTCTCCTTCTTCTCTTCTCTTCTCTCTCTCTTCTCTTTGCTCTCTTTCCTCTCTTCTCTCTGTATACGTTATGTTTTGGCATACTCTTACGTAGAGTTTCAATTCCATTTCTGTTTTCCCTACTTTGACTTTTTATCAACGTTTCACCCATTAGAAATACGTTATTCACACTTTAGTATACATTTATGTAATTCATTCCCCCTTTGTAGTTGTTTTTGAATATAAAAACACGAGAACAAGGAGAGAAAATTTAATGGACTTTCTGGCCCTGTGACGCCTAAAGACCGAAGCACAAGTGGGAAGATGTTTGGGGGCACGTGGGGGGTGGGTACAGCATTTTCACAAAACGTGTATCTGGGAAGTAGTTCACTTTCCCCATGATGCCAGGCACATACACCCAGCAGTCCATTTCTCTTGTCATATGTCACTAACCAAAGAGTCCAAGAAACAATGAAATTGGTCCCATTTGGCATGCATCCATTTTCTCAAAAGGAAATAAAGCAAATACAACATCTGCACCTAAGAACCACTCTTGTTTTCATTTGTTTCCATCGCTGAAATTGCTGGACTTCAGAGCAACTTTTCCTTGTTGTAGAATTATGTGAGATGGGAATCAATCTAATATGTATTTAATGAGTGTTTAGAGCGTAGGGTAAGGCAAAAAAAAAAAAAAAAAAAAAAAAAAAAAAAAAAAAAGAACAACCGAGTTTAGAATATTAATTTCGTAGGCAGCTCCAGATTTTGAATCATTTCCTGAAAAATTACTTCTGCTTATGTCATGCTGGACCATTTTTTTTTCTTGAAAAAAAAAAAACAACAACAACTTGAAAACCTCCAAATTTCCTGCTAGCAGTTAAGACATTGGGCTGTTTCCTTATTGACATGTACCTCTTCGTACCTCTATAATTGTACTCTCTCGATCGCTTCTCAGCCTTTTGACCAAGATCAAGTGTATAATTTTACTTTCTCAGCTGAACGTGAATGACATTAGATAAAGATGATTGACAATGATATTTATTCTGTGTTACAGTTGTCTACTGAGCCTCCAGCCCAGAATGACTACAGACCACAGGAAAAAGGTGAGTTAATCAAGTTAGTGTGCAAAACCATGGAAGTGACCTTAGACTAAGGAATGAATGGGATGCAGAGTAGGTTTAGAGTTGAGGATGCAGAAAAATCGAGGGCAATTTGAAGGGTACTTTTGGTTCAGTTGGAAGTGCAGACTTGAGATATGAAAATCTGCTCTATGGTCAAGGATCTGATCTTAGCTAGGTCTCAGGTACATTTTTTTTTTTTCCCCAACTGTTCACTTTTGTGAAACATCTGTGAAACCCAAGCTAAGGCAATTCTGTTACTCTTTATTGCTCCTGAACTAAAGCAAGGACTTCTTTGGGAGAAGTTTATCTCTTTAGTAATGTTTGGAGTAACCTTGGACCAGCTGTTTAAATTCTAAGCATCTCTGTTTTGTTTCCTGACTACGAAATCAGGAGAAAGACACCGATAATGTTGCTAATGGATAGTAGTAAGAGTTTGTTAGGAAAGAAACTGACTCACATGTCTAGATACCCATCCTCCCCAGTATTGCACCCGAGTGGTGACAGAGGTAGGAAAAAGGTATCAGGAATACTACCGATAAATATTCAGTGACTCTTTGGGGATTTGAGGATGAAAAAGACATTTTTACGTGGAGCCCTGCGCAAACACTTTCTGAGACAGGCAGATAATAGTGTAAGAGCCAAAATTAGTATTTGACTTTATATCTTAGGCAATAAATTCCCACAAAGTAGGTTTTTTAATAGAGCTTAGTAAACTTTCTCTCTTATTATTACAATTTTTAGTGTGGTTCTTTGAAAGCATTGCTGTAATTTGCTAAACGATTCTAGTATACTTGGACATTTAGGTTTATTTCTCATACTATAAATTATATGGCATCGAACCTTTACATTTATATATATAATTCTGTCTTCTGGATTATATGTGTACCGATTTCTAAGGAATAGAAATGTTAAGGCAAAGGAATCTATCTACTAATGTGTGAGTGCAAGGTCACACAGTGGTAAGCTGAAACCTGAATATAATTATCTTGATTTCTAGGCAAGTGGTTTTTTATTCATATACAGTACATATTGCACATTCTTATTTACTGCCACTGTGTTCCTTACCACCCTAGCTTTCCAGGGTGCTCTCCTTGGGCATAGGATAATAGATTAGGAGCTTTCAAATGACGTTAAAAATCTCTGTACAAAATTATTACATGTTTATTATAGAAAATAGGGGAAAAATGAAAGCAGATACAAGAAAATAAAAATCATCACTAATAATTTCACATCATGGCGACAGTTACGATGACTATTTTGATCTATTTTTGCCTGTCTATACTGAGCCTACTCTATGTCCTCTACTAAGAGGCTTTTAATAGGTCTGTTTTTAAAGTAAATTAAAACACATTTTAAATTCCGCTTAATTTCTTGAACTGGGTTGTGGTTACACAAATACAACCGTGTTTTGATACCATTTTTCATTTTGCATAACATCTAAAATCAACATTTATTTTATTAAGTATTTTACTAGAGTGCAAGTGTATTTTTTCGTGTTTTTGGGTGTGTCCGTCCAAATATTTATCGTGCAGAACTCTCTCGTTTCATTTTTATTTATTTAAATTTCTTTCTTTTTTTTTTTTTTTTGGTATTTATTTATTTATTTTGAGAGCGAGAGAGAGCAGAAAAGGGGTGGAGAGAGAGAGGGAGAAAGAGAGAATCCTAAGCAGGCTCCACACTGTCAGCGCAGAACCTGATGCGGGGCTCAAACTCACAAACTGTGAGATCGTGACCTGAGCCAAAATCGAGAGTCGGGTGCTTAACCGACCGAGCCACCCAGGTACCCCTGAACCCTCTCATTTAAAAATTTTTTTTTCAACATTTTTTAATTTATTTTTGGGACAGAGAGAGACAGAGCATGAACGGGGGAGGGGCAGAGAGAGAGGGAGACACAGAATCGGAAACAGGCTCCAGGCTCCGAGCCATCAGCCCAGAGCCCGACGCGGGGCTCGAACTCACGGACCGCGAGATCGTGACCTGGCTGAAGTCGGACGCTTAACCGACTGCGCCACCCAGGCGCCCCAACCCTCTCATTTTAAAGATATCTCTCACCATGAATTTCTTACTTTTAAGAAGTTCGGAATGCTTCATGGATATACACACGTCTACAGGATAATTTGTCTAAAATTTAAGCGGTAAAGTGAGACCCCAAGTAGAGTTAATTTCCAAATTTCCAAGTGAAAGACGACCAAATAAAGGGATCAAACGTAGCACTTAAATTCCTCACTGGAGACATTTTTGTTCTTTACACTCACCCATACACTGTCAGACTAGGAAACCGCTGCGATTTTGAGATAAAAGTTTGGGTTAAGAAAAATGTGCATTTTCCAAAGGGAGGAAAGTACCATTCTTAGACATAGGTTATATGTCACCTAGTTAATATGGAGTGGTGCGCTATTCTTAAACATATCAACCTAAACTCATTGTTCTTTCAGTATACGTGCTGCTGAAGCGAGCACAACCCATTGTTCTCTCAGAAACGACAGTTTACAAAGCACTTCTGAGATGTACTTTATTTTATTTTCATTTAAATTGTAGCTACTTAAATTTTGACTGGGTAATACCCCACATGCTTCCAAGTTCAGAAGGTGCAAAAGAAAACAAGGTAAAAACGCCTCCCTCCTATTTCTATCCTCAGCGACCTAATTCCCCTCCCTAGAGACAAACAACATCATCCGATTCTTGTGTGTACTTTCAGAAATACGAGCATACGTTGTTCTGTAAAATATTTCTTTCCCTTATCTATATATCTTGAAGATCACTCTGTACCTGTAAAAAAAAGCATGTCTTTATTCCTTTTTTAGAATATTCGTTTTATGGATATATCAACATGTATTTTAAAAAAGGAAATGTGTTTGACCGGTCTTTTTTTTGGTAGCCCTTTAGATTGAATTTAGTTGTTTTCTTCTGCAAATACTATTGCCATGAACTGCCTTATAAATACGACATTTTGCACATGGGTGAGGATCTGTGGGAAAATATCCTCCGAGAGAGAATTTGCTGGACCAAAGGATAAATGCCTTTGCAATTTTTGTAGACATTGCCAAATTGCCCTTCAAAGTGGTTGTACCAATTAATATTTTCACTGCTAAAGCATGAGACTGTATAAGCCACAATTTCGAAAGAAAAAAATATTCTGTTTTTTTAAGTTTAGTTATTTATTCTGAGAGAGAAGAGAGGGGAGGGGCAGAGAGAGAGAGAGAGGGAGAGAGAGAGAATCCTATGTAGGCTCTTTGCTGTCAGCACAGAGCCCAACTGGGGGCTTGAACCCAAGAACGGTGAGATCGTGACCTGAGCTGAAATCAAGAGTTGGACGCTCAACCAACTGAGCCACCCAGGTGCCCAAGAAGAAAGTATTCTTTTTTTTTTTTTTAATGTTTATTCATTTTGAGAGAGAGAGAGACAGAAAGAGACAGAGACAGAGAGCACGAACAGGGGAGGGATGGAGAGAGAGGGAGACAGAATCCTAAGCAGGCTCCAGGCTCTGAGCTGTCAGCACAGAGCCTGATGCGGGGCTTGAACTCAGACTGTAAGATCATGACCTTGGCCGAAGTTGGATGCTTAACCGACTGAGCCACCCAGGCGCCCCAAGAAGAAAGTATTCTTAACTTAACAAATATAGTATGTTGTTTGATAAAGATGTGGGTTGTTACTCTAGACTTTAGAGCAAGTCCCTGATATCCAGCAAAGAAACTAGGCCAGATTTGTTCAAGACTTCAGATATCCTTCCTTGGCCTTTTCTTTTCCTTCAACCTTTATTGTAACTCAGGATTTTGTTTTGGGTTCTGTGCTTGCAGTGTCTTCTCCCGGGTCCCCTCTCTCACGCCATGTGGCGATAGCTTTGGGACTTCTGAACGCCCTTCTTATGTGTTTGCTGCTTGTACCGTGGATTCTGTGCCAAGGTGAGTACTAACTTTAAGTGAACATCTTTTATTTTACCTACTGCTTAAAAAGTTTATTGATTTAAGTTATCGCTACACTCGACACGGGGCTTGAACTCAACGACCCTGACGTCAGGGGTCTCCATGCTCTTCAAGTTGAACCAGCCAGGTCCCCCTATTTGACTTATTTTGTGTTATAAAAGCAACATAACATAACGGAAATTTTGAAAAATGAAAAGTGATGCCAACAAAATAAATCACCACTTGTATAAACAACATTTCCTGGGTACAGTCCCCTAGTCTTTGACTACAATCATTTATGTAAATGTTTATTCTTTTAATAGAACTTCTGTCAAGTCCTCTAAAATCTTCCCCACGTTTTTTCTTTTTTTAAAGTAGGTCTGGGTGTAGTTCTGATCATTATATGCTTGTAATTTCGTATATTGCTTTCTTAATTTTATATTATATCATAAACACTTTCCTACCTACTGCCATATTTATCATGATAATCAAGTTATAATTATAGCATTTGGGTATTAATTTTGTATTAATTGTGCTTGACTTTTCACATAATATATCCATCAAAATTTAATTAAATATATTCTGATTTTTTTTTTTCCAATTAGAGTGCTTTCACATTTTCTAAAATGAAACTTTCTAGATTTAATTCTTCTAGGTCATTAACTGTGCTGATCCAGAAAGCCCTGGGTTTACTGTTTCACAGTGCAGAGTTTTGACTTAGGTTATGTTATCGAGATGGTCGTTAGTGACAGATGATTGTTATATACAGACTTTATTCATTAGGACTCTAAGGGTTCATCCCTAGGACCTCTACCTCAGACCCAAGTCTTTTGACAGAAAGAGACTCCAAGGGAAGCTGGGAATTTTCTCATTCAGGCTGGGAAATGCCACAGTTGTGCAGAAAAAGCACAAATCTATAAGGTGTCAACTTTATAGCTTGATCCCCAGAACCCCATATGGGTCCCATGCTAAGCCACAGAAAAGTTGTCTAATGTTGACATTGAAAAGTATTGCCTTCCCTACTTTTAACTCCCCAAATCTACACTAGATATGTAACCTATTATGCAATTATATATCCACACATGTGCTCATTTGACATAATGGCTCATACTTGCCTACTGTGGAATTGGGCCTCTGCAGAGTTTATACAAATGCCTTACGTGGAAGTAGAAAATCCATAGAATTATGGAATCTTGGCTGAAATTACCTTGAAAGCTTGCTCAGTTCCCTTTCATTTTCACAGACCTGTAATCGAACCATTTTAAAGGGGTGAGAGTGTTCTGTGTTTAAAAAGAGTCCTGTGAGGGGCGCCTGGGTCGCTCAGTCTGGTTAAGCATCTGACTTCGGCTCAGGTCGTGATCTCACGGTTCGAACACAGAGCCCGGAGCCTGCTTCAGCTTCTGTGTCTCGCTCTCTCTCTGTCCCTCCCCTGCTCTCTCTCAAGAATAAATACACATTAAAAAAATCAAAATAATTAAAAAAAATTTTTTTTTCAACGTTTATTTATTTTTGGGACAGAGAGAGACAGAGCATGAACGGGGGAGGGGCAGAGAGAGAGAGACACAGAATCGGAAGCAGGATCCAGGCTCTGAGCCATCAGCCCAGAGCCTGACGCGGGACTCGAACTCACGGACCGTGAGATCGTGACCTGGCTGAAGTCGGACGCTTAACCGACTGCACCACCCAGGCGCCCCCAAAAAATCAAAATAATTTTTAAGAGTCCTGTGAAGAGAATTGAGTTCACTTTTCACTTTCGCATCTTGACATCCGTCTCTATTGGAAACATTTTTTTTGATAAATTATTTTGCTGAAGTAGAAGTCTTTTGTCTGATATCCAGTGACGATAGATCACTGGATACTTGTGCCAAATATTTGCGTTGGTGCTAAAAGAGAAAACCTCTATCTTTCACTCTAGGTAAGCTTGCCTTTTCTAGCTTCTGTCCTTTTCTTTTGACTCAACCTGGGGTATCAGGTTGAGGTTGGGCATTCTGGAAGATTCTGCCTGATTTCAGCCATGTATATCATGCAGCTACACCATGTGTGTACTGAACCTACGTAGACAGGCACTGGTACAGATAATGTGGATGCATCGTTATTTTATACGGTGTGTGTGTCATGAGGGCATAAAGACCTCTAGCGCAAGTAAGGTACTCTGTCCACGGTCCTCAGCCGGGTTGTATGTGTTTCCCTACCTGCTTCTTTAGCCATAGTCCCATGCCTCTGTCGTGGAACGGACAGGAGTAGTGATGGAGTTGGGCATTGCGAGGTTTTTAGTTTGAGGCCATGCACTGTTGTGTGCTTCTCTAAACCTTAGTCGGAAAGACGGTGGGGCAGGGAAGACAGTGGGGCCGCCATATTCTATTTATCTCCCATTTCATCCCCGGGGCCAAGTGGTCTATAAAGATGTGAACCAGGTCCTCTTCCTTTCCAGGTTCCACTCGTGCCAGCTGTCCTAGTTGCCCAGACTTCTGGGTGAGGTACGGCGACCACTGTTACTACTTCTCAGTGGAGAAAACCAACTGGGATTCTAGTCTGGACTTCTGCTTAGCTGAAGACTCCCATCTCCTTATGCTTACAGGCAACCAGGAAATGGTAAATGAAAACACTTAGCAAACGTAGGGTTTTTTTGTTGTTGTTGATGAGTGCTGCTCCAGTGTATCATGTCTCCTCTTTTGAGGAACAGAAGGAACATTCTTCTCTTTCTCTCTCCTGCCCTCTCCTCTTTCTATTCCTTCCTTCCTCCTCCTCTCCCCCTGCCTCCCTCCTTTTCCTTCGTATTCCTTACCCTTTCTCTCCCTGACCCAGCAACCCTCAGGTGTGGACGCCTAGATGTTTGCAGACTCAGGTGTGTGCGTAGGTGTGTGTGTTGGAGGAGGAAGGATGGTGAGTATCACAGACAGGAATTAGGCCTGAAATACAGGTCGAAGGAAAAGAATGCGTTAGATCCAGAAACAGTTGGGTCCAGCACCCAGGAGGCATCAGAGTCCTATGCAGGAGCTGGTGGAATTTCGAAGGGAGTGGGGGAGAGAGATGATGGGGGACAAAGAGACAGTGGCAGGGGCTTACATGCCTTTTTCATGAATTTCCCTTCATTCACTGGAATCCAGTAAGTTCCAGGCTAGGAGACGGTTGGGAGTGATGGGGAGGGCATGGGGAGGAAGCAGTTCCAGAAAGCTGAGAAAGAAGAAAGGTGGGGGGGGGGAGGCGCGGGGATCTTAACCTCCTTGCAGGGCTAAGCTGGGCTAACCTCCACTTCCTACTGGACTCTCAGATCCTTTCTGTCCACCCAGCAGTCTCCGGGAGGAGAGCTCATTGTTAATCCTAGAGCAGCTCCAGGTAATAGAAGGAGTTGACATCCTGAGGTAACTTGAAAGCCTGAGGCAGGACTCGAAGCCGTGTACCACGAGGTCGTGACCTGGGCCGAAGTCGGGTGCTTAACCGACTGAGCCACCCCAGCGCCCCTGATTTTTGTGTGGTGATAATTGTTTTACGTATTCCCTTTTGGGTAGAATCAAGTCCCAGAGAACAGTTTGTTCAGAATTGAGCTATACCTGTGGAAATAACGTTGTGTGGTGACACACGCTAGCTACTTTGGTAGCATTGCGTACCACGTAGAGCTGTCCGGTCACCATGTTGTACATCTGAAGCTAATGTCACATCGGGTGTCAACTATACTTCAAGTTAAAAAACAAAAACAGGGGCGCCTGGGTGGCGCAGTCGGTTAAGCGTCCGACTTCAGCTCAGGTCACGATCTCGCGGTCCGTGAGTTCGAGCCCCGCGTCGGGCTCTGGGCTGATGGCTCGGAGCCTGGAGCCTGTTTCCGATTCTGTGTCTCCCTCTCTCTCTGCCCCTCCCCCGTTCGTGCTCTGTCTCTCTCTGTCCCAAAAATAAATAAACGTTGAAAAAAAAATTAAAAAAAAAAAACAAAAACAAAAACAAAAACATTCTTTCGGGAAATTCAGGGAGGTAATCATTCTGACGCTGTTGAAGAGAACATATAGTCCCTACATTTTTCTACTGTCCTATTTTGAGAAAAGACGGAAGCATCTAGATTCCTTGTTTTCCGTCAAGTGAGGAATGCTGTCATTCCTCTGAAATTCTGCGTGGACTCTAACTCCAAATCAGTCTCTCTCTGTGACTTCCCTTTCTTGCATGCCTTTGCCAAACCACGTGGCAGAATGCACCGGGGTCTATTCGTGAGACACAGGAGATTTTATGGCATCTGATAACAATAGCCTCGCTTGCTGGGCCTTTTGCAGCAACCGCTGTTCTCACCGTGATATAGCTGCAGCGGAGGACTCGAGCTGACTAAAGTCAATAGCAGAAGTGAGCAGAGAGCTTGCAACATCTCAGGGCAAAGACTGGTAAATAGAGTAGCGAGTTATAACGCGAGACCCTGCCACCGAGAAGTGTCATATGGCAGCTATTATAAACGAGGCACTGTCGTAATGAGAGCTGAGGAGGAAAAGGGCGAAGGCACGGAATATCTGGGGCTTCGGGATATTTCTATTTCTCCGTGCTCCCCCGAAGGAATAGAGGGGGTATGAGAGGGATTTTTGTCTGTCTTTACTTTCCTTGAATCCTGCCTCTGCTGTTGAGTGAGCTGAGCAGAGTTAGATGGGCTACCTTTCCAAAACTGGCTTATTTTCTCTTAAGGCCCCTTGTTTCAGGTCCGCGCTAGAGAGGGTATAAGGCCCCTAGCAGATTTAGTAGCAATCACCGGGAAGTTTCGCTTCTGACACTCCTGTGGAACCTTGCTTGATTCTCGGGTCTCTTTATCTTGCCCCCAGCTTTTGTCAGATTCTATAGAACCAGAATCTGGCTTACCCTTCTGTCTTAGATCAGTTACAGCAAAGTGAATAATAATAATAATAATAATAATAAGAAGAAGAAGAAGAAGAAGAAACTAACATATACTGAGGCTTTGCCAAGTGCCAGATATTTTGTGTATATTATTCTCAATCTTCATAGCCCATCCTAGATAGTCAAGTTCAACATCTCCATTTACTGATGAGTGTGTACTTGATGAATAACAGTTAGTGAACAAGTAGAAGGCTACAAATCTGGCAGAGCTACACCATTTTTTTCAGAGTCGGATTTTAAACTCCACGTCAGCCAACCTTTTGAAGTCACTTACGGGATTATTGTATTGGACGGCTTCCGGATCCATCCCGTGTGTGAAGAATGAGATGACTCTTCCTATTAATTGTCTTCTGTGCCTTTTCTTTTTCTTTTTTTTTTTTTAAATGTTTATTTAGTTTTGAGAGAGAGAGAGCAGGAGCAGGGGAGGGGCAGAGAGAGAGAGGGAGACACAGAATCTGAAACAGGCTCCAGGCTCTGAGCTGTCAGCACAGAGCTGGACGCGGGGCTCCAACCCACAAACCGTGCGATCGTGATCTGAGTTGAAGTCAGATGTTTAACCGACTGAGCCACCCAGGTGCCCCATTCTGTGCCTTTTCTATTCACATTCAGAAAAGTATTTGAATTTGAAATCCGGAACGTACAGTACATGACTCTTAGGATTGAAATATATTTTTTAAATTTTTATTATTTTTTTATTTAAAACATTTTTAATGTTTATTTTTGAGAGAGAGAGAGAGAGAGTCAGCATAAGCAGGGGAGGGGCAGAGGTGGGGGGGGAGGCGGACAGAGGATCTGAAGCAGGCCCTGGGCTGATAGCAGAGAGCCCAATGCAGGGCTTGAACTCATGAACCGTGAATCATGCATGACCTGAGCTGAAGTCGGCCACTTAACCAACTGAGCCACCCAGGGGCCCCTTAAATATATTTAAAGTAGTGAGATGCTCACTTATTATCTCTTTTTTCTATCTTGCACTTAAACATTTTGTTTTTGAGAAAGTAATAACAAAATGGAGATGGCATCGCTCTGTTATTTCGGTTTTCCGTTTACATTATGACACTTCCTCTTTGTTCTTTTTCTTGGTCTTTGAATTGCTCTTTAGATCTTTAGATACATCCACATTCTTGATTTTTTTCATTAGGCTCCGTTTTTAGGATGTTAGCATTTGTTTCTTATGGTTGTTGGTGTGTTATTTTAAAATATATTTTGACCAGAGAGTACCCGGTGGGAATACTTTGGTTTCTTTGAATCTATCCTGACGCCCCTCACCCTGTAATACCTTTCTCCCTCATTACCATCACTTGGGATTATATCATCAGACTCTATTCTTTTAACAACCTCTCATTCAGCTTTAACCATCTGCCCTCTCAGGGTTTGTGACTTTGAGATTGTCTGTCTTCCTCCCGAACTTTTAACACTAGCTTTTCTTATGTTTAGGGTTTGCATCTAAATACTCTCAAGATTTCCTTCTTTGGATACTGCGGTACAAACACTATGATATCATGGGCACTCTCCCTCCTATTTTAAAGTAGAATCAGGTAACAGAAAGTTAAAAAAAAATTTTTTTTTAATGTTTATTTATTTTTGAGAGAGAGACAGAGTGTGAGTGGGGGAGGAGCAGAGAGAGAGGGAGACACAGAATCCGAAGCAGGCTCCAGGCTCCGAGCTGTCAGCACAGAGCCCGATGTGAGGCTAGAACTCACGAACCGTGAGATCATGACCTGAACTGAAGTTGGACGCTTACCGACTGAGCCACCCAGGCGCCCCCGGAAAGTTTTTTTTTTTTTATAGTTTTTTTAATAGGTGTTTTTTCAGACAGTCTTGAGTTCGTTTTTACCACATTGCTTGCTAGCTGTGTGAAGTTTCCTTAACCTCTTTGACTCTCAGTTGCCTCAGGGACAAAGAGGAAAAACATTCCAGAACTGTTACGATATTAAATGAGAAAATCTGTGTGGAAGCTCCTTTACCGTAGTAGGAATCACTTAATTTTAGTTTTTTTTTTCTTTTCCAATTCTTTAACGAATTCTCCTTGTCACTCAAAATAAAGCTCAGCATCACAATAACTTTTATTTTTCTTTTTTTTTTTTAATTTTTTTTTAACATTTATTTATTTTTGAGACAGAGAGAGACAGAGCATGAACAGGGGAGGGTCAGAGAGAGGGAGACACAGAATGTGAAACAGGCTCCAGGCTCCAAGCCGTCAGCACAGAGCCCGACGCGGGGCTCGAACTCACAGCCCTCACGGACCGCGAGATCATGACCTGAGCCGAAGTCGGCCGCTTAACCGACTGAGCCACCCAGGCGCCCCAAACTTTTATTTTTCTCTTCTGCCTCCCAAGACATGAAATTTCAACAAATATCTATCACAAAGTAAGTTGTGACTTGTTGAGTTGACTGTGTTCCTTACGAGGAGATATGAAATATGTTTGAAGACTCAAAGAAATGGCTGGAAACACAAGGTCGATGGTAGGAGAACTATTTTGCTCCGGAGATGCCGATAGTCTCGTAATGTCTGTGTTTTTTTGTCACCCTTCCTTCATAAACAGATTGAGCAGCAGTTGTGACCTTCACACCAAAAGTGTAGGTGTGGTAGACAGTTAAGATATCTCTCACTATCTTTGTGTTTTTTTTTTTTAACATTTTACAAAATTGTGGTAAAATATGCTTAACGTAAAATTAACCATTTTAACCATTTTCAAATGTACGATTAAGTGGCATTAAGTACCTTCACATTGTTGTGCAACCGTCACCACTGTGCATCTCCAGAACTTTTTCATCGTCCCAAACTAAAACTCTGTACCCATTAAACAATAACTCCCCGTTCCCTCTCCCCCCGTCCCCCAACCCCCCCACCGCTGGGAACCACTGTTCTTTTTGTTCTTTGCCCATTACGTCCTTTCATATCTGGCTCATTTCACTTAGCATGCTTTCAAGGTCCTTTCCGGCTGTGGCATGTGGCAGAATTTCATTCCTTTGCTGGCCAAATGGTGTTATGGTGTTCAATGACATGGATATACCACGTTTTGTTAATTCATTCCTCTGTCAATGGGCAGTTCCAATATCTTTTGAATGTTGTATCAGGGATAGAGTAGTAATCAATAAAAATTCTTGCTATTGTAGTGCTTACTTTTGGAGGAAAGACAGACAACAAACAAGTGAATAAATAAATTTTGAATGTAGGTACTACTTTAGATTGGCCAACTAAGGAAGGCCTCCCCAAGGAGGTAGCATTTGAGCTGAGACCTAGGCCTGAATGACCGCCATGTAAAAATCTAAGGAAAGGGTATTCCAGGCAGAGGGAAAAGCTACCTAAAGACCCTAAAGTAAAAATGACTGTGGCGTGTTAAAAGAATAGAAAAAAGCTTCAGGCGACTGGAAGCTAGTAATTGAATAAATGCTTGGCAGGATCTAGATCGTGTAAAACCTTGTAGTACATAGTAAAGATTTTAGATTTTATTCTATGTGAAAGAGGAAATCATCAGAGAGCATGAATCAGGGTACAATGTGATCTTATTTATTACTAGAAGGGGAATGCCTCCTATAACGCGGAAGTTTAGCACTAGGAGAGAAAACTTGGACGCGTATTCGGTAAGGAGCGTTGGGTCAGCCCGTTCACCCATGTGAACTTTTTTACCCTTCTAGATAGAAGAACAGGATAATTCTAGTGTATCTTTCAGGGCTTTATTTAAAAAAAATTTTTTTTCAACGTTTATTTATTTTTGGGACAGAGAGAGACAGAGCATGAACGGGGGAGGGGCAGAGAGAGAGGGAGACACAGAATCGGAAACAGGCTCCAGGCTCTGAGCCATCAGCCCAGAGCCCGACGCGGGGCTCGAACCCACAGACCGCGAGATCGTGACCTGGCTGAAGTCGGACACTTAACCGACTGCGCCACCCAGGCGCCCCACAGGGCTTTATTTTATAACTGGAAAAAATCCTTGCGAATATCTGAACTAAATCCTCTTAAGGAGACTCCAACTCAGCCAGATTAAGCAAAGTTTTCATCTTCAGAGAGCAGGGACAAAGCTAGCGGAGTGTATTGTTTTTGTTTTGTTTTCCTAAATGCAGCACTGCATGTTGAACCTTTCAAGTGAATTAGGAATGAATGCAGAGGTATTTTGTAAACCTTAAAAAGTACCATATGAATATAGGACATAATTGTCTTCAGGATACTCTGCCCCGAGAGAAAAAAGTTATCACAGGAGACGGATTATTTGGGAAGGAAGTGTTGAGAAACAACTTTTACAGATTTTTCAAGCGCTTCATCTAGAAGCGACTCCCACCACCATGTTTCTTCAGTGGAAACTAAGATTGAAATCCAATGAAGAGAAAATAGAAGTTATTCGGAAGCGGGAAATAGCACAATGGCCTTGTTCCGTCTGTTATGGACGGCATGTTTGTGTCTCTCAAAAATTCATACATTGAAATACTAATCTTCAACGTGGAGATATTTGAAGATGTAGCCTTTGGGAGACAATTAGATCATGACGGTAGGGCCCTCATGATGGGATAAGTGCCCTTGTAGAAGGAACATTGAGAGATCTTGTCTCTCTGCCCTCTGCCACGTGAGCCTACAACTAGAAGATGCCCATCCGCAAATCAGGAAGCAGGCCCTCACCCGATGCCAGATTTGCCAACACCTTGATCTTGGACTTCCCAGCCTCCAGAGTTGTGGGAATTAAATGCCCATTGGTTAAGCCACCCAGTCTATAGTGATTTGTTATAGACCATCTCTTTTAATGTTTTTACTGGGAATGCAAAGAAACCTTAGGCTTCTCTTTGCTTTTAGAAGAGAAACTCTTTATTTGTGCCAGTGATAGTCTCCAAGTAAGTAGAGGGGGCTAATCCAGACCCAGTTAAGAGCAGAGTCCTTGAATTCTTACTCCTTAGCAACCATCTTCCAATAAAAACAAGGATATCAAAATGGGACACATCTAGCAGTATAGTAAGAATCACAGAGTTGAGGGGCGCCTGGGTGGCGCAGTCGGTTAAGCGTCCGACTTCAGCCAGGTCACGATCTCGCGGTCCGTGAGTTCGAGCCCCGCGTCGGGCTCTGGGCTGATGGCTCGGAGCCTGGAGCCTGTTTCCGATTCTGTGTCTCCCTTTCTCTCTGCCCCTCCTCCGTTCATGCTCTGTCTCTCTGTCCCAAAAATAAATAAACGTTGAAAAAAAAAATTTAAAAAAAAGAATTACAGAGTTGAGGGGAGCCTGGGTGGCGCAGTCGGTTAAGCGTCCGACTTCAGCCAGGTCACGATCTCACGGTCCGGGAGTTTGAGCCCCGCGTCAGGCTCTGGGCTGATGACTCGGAGCCTGGAGCCTGTTTCCGATTCTGTGTCTCCCTCTCTCTCTGCCCCTCCCCCGTTCATGCTCTGTCTCTCTCTGTCCCAAAAGTAAATAAACGTTGAAAAAAAAAATATATATATATATATAAATAAGCCCAGGTGTTAGGATATCTGCCTTTATGTATCATGAGAAACAAACATGATATATTAGCTTTAATAAACATTCTTATTCATACATCAGCTCGTTCTGTACAACATTGGGATCCCAAGAAAGTAAATCATACTGGAATCTAATGTTATAATATAAGCTTAAGCGGTCTTCTTGGCCTAGTTTATCAAAGAGAATGTTCAGTTGCCTAGCATGCTGAATGTATATGTTTCTTGGCACATCCTAGGAGTCTCATGGTTTTTTCAGGGCTAGAGAAAGCACATTTTATTTTTTTTTTTTTTTAAAGTAATTTCTAAACCCAACACGGAGCTCAAATTTACAACCCTGAGGTCAAGAGTCACATGCTCTACCAACTGAGCCAGCCAAGCACAGTTTATGTTATGTTAAGTTTATTTATTTATTTGGAGAGAGAGAGTGCATGTGTGTGAGCAGGGGAGGGGCAGTGAGAGAGAGAGGGAGAGAGAGAGAGAGAGAGAGAGAGAGAGAGAATGTGAAGCAGGTTCTGTGCTATCAACGTGGAGCCTGATGCAGGGCTTGATCCCATGCACCGTGAGATCATGAGCTGAGCCGAAATAGAAGTTGGCTGTTTAAGCAACTGAGCCACCCAGGTGCCCCGAGAAAGCACAGTTTAAAGAGAGACATGAGTTGCAGAGAGATGGATTATCTTAGTAGAGGTCATGCCAAGGCCTTGGGTACCAGGGCAAGACCTTGGGTTCTGGTCCAAATCCTAGCACTAAATTACTGTGGAATAACATCTGTCACTGCTCATGTTTTGAGTTTCTGTACTTCCAAAGGGGAGAAGTTTACAGAGTGAGGTGAAGGATCAAAGCACGTCCACTGAATTTGAGAATATGATGCGATCTGTTGATGGGCTGCTGATGGCAGGTCATCTCAAAGCATTGTAGGAAGGAGGCTTGAGACAAACGATCAGTCAGGAAATACGTGATCACGGGAACAAGTTATATGGCCTTTTTCTTTAACATCTATCAGGTCAAACTCTAACTCAGAAAAACCAAACCAACCAAGTAACCCAACAAAACCACTGAAACACAAGATTCCTGGGAGCAAACTAGAAGGGAGGTCTCATCTGAAGCCTTCTTATTAGTTTTGCATTTTCTTTCACCGAGGATTTGTAGTGACCTCAAGGATTAAGAATAAGAAGTAGAGCATAGAGGGGCACCTGGGTGGCTCGGTCAGTTGGGTGTCTGACTTTGGCTCAGGTCATGATCTCATGGTTTGTGGGTTCAGGCCCCACATCTGGCTGGGTGCTGACAGCTCAGAGCCTGCTTCAGATTCCCTGTCTCCCCCTTTCTCTCTGCGCCAGTCTCCCCTAAATAAATAAGTCAATGTTAAAAAAAAAAAAGAAGTATAGAGAGGATGCCAGGTAATCATCTCACTATACATACAATATTTTCTGGACACACAGAGATATCAGTTATCGATGTCCCCAGATGCTACTGCACACATTTATACTTGCCCACCGTTTGTAACCCAGACGCTTTGGTATCTGTTAAGACACATATGAATACCTTTGCATCTTCATTCGTACTCTGAAACATACACAACTCTTGAGCTTCTTATTTTATAGGTAACTTTCCCGTCAGTAGGTTGGTCTTACAGCTACGTTGGTCAGACTTACGCTTTTGTCCTTCCTGCTCCTGAAGAAACATAATACTTGTCAACATTAACGTCACGTTGAAAATTCAGCATCACAAGACAAATCTCTGTAACAAGAGCAGTTTGCAAAGCCGAGGTGTTGTTTATTTATTGTAAAGTATATTCATTACGCTAATACCAATATTATCTTTCATGTTATAAGAATGCAAGTACAGACATAAAGTTTAATTCTAGGAACTGCTCCACTCTGCAACGCATCTCTAGAATTAAGGGCTTGTCAAATTTTTAAAATATTTATATATTTATTTATTTGAGAGAGAAAGAGAGAGGGCACAAGCAGGGGAGGGGCACAGAAACAGGGAGAAGGACTGTGCACTGAGTGCAGAGCCTGATGCGCGGCTCGATCCCATGAACCGTGAGATCACACCTGAGCTGAAATCAAGAGCTGGACGTTTAACTGACAGCCACCCAGGTGCCCCTAGAATTAAAATTTAAAAGAGAGATTAGTTGTTTGGAGAAGGTGGTGGTCTTAAGCAGCTTGAACTGCTAACCAGAGTATCACTGGGTGGTTTAAACCACAGACATTTATGTCTCACAGTTCTGGAGGCTGGGAAGTCCAAGATCAAGGTGTTGATGGGTTTGGTTTCTGGTGAGAACCTTCTTTCTGACATGCAGACAACCGCCCTCTCATTGTGTCCTCTCCTCGTGGAGAGAGACTGGACTCTGGCCTCTTCTTACAAGGACGCTAATTGCATCAGTAGTGAGGGCCCCGTGACCTCATCTGAACCTAATTACCTTCCAAAGGCCCCACCCCCAGGTGCCATCATGTTGGAGGTTAGAGCTTTGACATACGGATTTTGAGAGCAATAAATATTCAGTCCATAATGTAATGAGAGGGTGTATAAGGAATAATTGTTTGATCATGACACTGAACCTCCTCTTTGGTGTTCTGCGTTTTCTTATCTTTTTCCATCACCTTGAATCTCTCTCTCAGAGCCTGCTTCAACCTCTCCTCAAAGAGGACTTTTATTGGATTGGTCTGAGGAACAATTCTGGCTGGAGATGGGAAGATGGGTCAGCCCTAAACTTTTCAAGGTAAGGGGGTTCAAGACAATGAAAGAAAAAGAGAAAAGGGGAAGAAAAATTATGCGACTAGGGAAATAGATCAAGGATAAGAGAGGAAGAGGAGAGGAAAGGGTAAGGAAAGGAAATAGGGAACAAGGAAGGAAATGAACAGTGGATAAGAGCAAAAAAAAAAAAGGTTGACATTTTATTTATTTTTTAATTTTTTTATTAAAACATTTTTGTTTTTTTTTTTTAATTTTTTTTTCAACGTTTATTTATTTTTGGGACAGAGAGAAACAGAGCATGAACGGGGGAGGGGCAGAGAGAGAGGGAGACACAGAATCGGAAACAGGCTCCAGGCTCCGAGCCATCAGCCCAGAGCCTGATGCGGGGCTCGAACTCACGGACCGCGAGATCGTGACCTGGCTGAAGTCGGACGCTTAACCGACTGCGCCACCCAGGCGCCCCAAAACATTTTTGTTTAATGTTTATTATTTTTGAGAGAGAGAGAGAGACAGGGCGCGAGCAGGGGAGGGGCAGAGAGAGAGAGGCAGACCCAGAATCTGAAGCAGGCTCCAGGCTCTGAGCTGTCAGCACAGAGCCCGGCGCGGGGCTCGAACCCACCAATGGCGAGATCATGACCTGAGCTGAAGTTGGGCACTTAACCGACTGAGTCACCCAGGCGCATATCAGAGATGATAGTTTAAAGGGAAGCTAATGAACAATTTTTATTCTGCTGTTTTGGGAGTCGAGAAAAGTGGGAACTGAATAGGGAGAAAGAACTTGCTCAGTTTTCATCCCTTCTGTCTTGCTAGTCCTTTACTCTCATGTTACCTTAATTGATTGGCTTTTCTGATTTCTTACAGGATTATTTCAAACAGCTTGATACAGAAGTGTGGTACCTTCAGCAAAAGTGGTTTCCTAGGCTCTAGCTGTGAGGCTCTTTTACGGTGGGTCTGTAAGAAGGTCAGACTTTGATGGGTGGATCTGTCATATGGCTCCCTAAAAAGGGGGAGCCAGCCTCTGGGTGCTGGGGTAGTTATGAGTGTATATTTAGTGAAAGCCGAACCTTCTAGAACATGGCATTAGATGTAAGATTAATGCGATTTCCCTGGGACTGATGGTTTATTGCCGGACTCTCTTTGAGAACAGTTAGATATTAACAATTTAAAGATCAGATCTAGGAAAATTTGTGAAAGAAAATATTGTTTTAGTACTTCTCACAGTAGTGACTGATGCTGCCTTCTTCACCCCCATTCCCACCATCTCTGCCAAAAATGTACCTTTTCTGTGTTATGGTCTGAACTGGTCCGACGATATCCATGCAAATATATACTATTGCTAATGTATTACAGAGTTTTGATGTGTGCTAATAGGCTGGCATGTTACTTATTCCTGATAATATGTTTTTCTCCTAACAATGGCCCTTTGCAAATAAAGCTTTATTCTAAAGAATACTGCCAATAGTGACACGTAGAAAGTGGATAAAAACAGGGTGAGGCTTTCTGCTTCTCAGCTCTCTACCACTTAGAGACTTGGCCTTGGCTGAATTTCATTGTTCTGGGTATGCGTAAGCGTGGATGAATAAACCAATGTATGACCATATTTTTCCATATTGTGAGTGCATGATCTGCATGCTAATTTCACAATCATGGTCAGTCTGATAGAGGAAAATTTACAGAAGCAGTTTATGTGCTTGATTCCCAAATTAGGCACGAATGCCTCAAAAATAAAGAAAAACTTTATTATTTCTCTTAAGTATGGTTTGGACATAGATGAGGAGAGAAGGTGCTGTTTAAAGATGCAGGAATTTACCCAAGGGGTACAGGAGGGCTGATGCATAGGGGCACTTGTACCCCAGTGTTTATAGCAGCATTCTCAACAATAGCCAAATTATGGAAAGAGCCTAAATGTCCATCAGCTGATGAATGGATAAAGAAGATGTGGTTTATATACACGATGGAATACTACTTGGCCGTGAGAAAGAATGAAATCTTGCCATTTGTAGCAACGCGGATGGAACTGGTGGGTATTATGCTAAGTGAAATAAGGCAGAGACAGACAGATACCATATGTTTTCACTCATATGTGGATCCTGAGAAACTTAACAGAGAACCATGGGAGAGGGGCCGGGGGACGGGGAGGGGGGGAAGTTACAGAGAGGGAGGGAGGCAAACCATAAGAGACACTTAAGTACTGAGAACAAACTGAGGGTTGACGGAGGGTGTGGGGGGAGAGGGGAAGGGGGGTGATGGGCATTGAGGAGGGCACCCGTTGGGATGAGCACTGGGTGTTGTATGGAAACCAATTTGACAATAAATTATATTTAATAATAAAAAAAAAGATGTAGGAGGGAATACTAAAGGGGACCATCAGTCTGTACTGTCAATGACACCGAGTTGTAATCTCTTGTCTTTCTCTTTCATCGTCTTTTTTGGGGGGGAGGGGGGGCAATGGACTGGATCTCATCCACCATTGTATCCCACACACCTAAAATAGTGCTTGTATCAGTGAATATTAAATAAATAAATGGACAAATAAAAAATAAAAATTAAGATGTTCTTCTTCTGGTAGTTTGTGTTAGCCCATGAGTTAATTCGAAGAATTAAGGGCAAGAAACAGGGTAGTTTCTAATCCTTCCCTAACGCCCCCCCAGGTGTGCATTCGGTAACTGACTCGAAAGGGCAAAGAGTCAGGTTCATCTAGATATACTGTTCACAGAAGGAAGTGGTGGAAACAAACTCCCATCTCCTTATGATCTCTTACCTTTGGCTCTGGGTTGGAGGGGGGTGTCTCTTGATTATGAATGTGATGGTAGTGATCCCACTTGGTTAAGGATGTAATGATGATGATTCCACTTGGGCCCCCATGGCTTGGCTCCTAAGGGGCGCACAATCTCATTTACTTATTCAAGGACGAACCAAGGAGGCCGGTGCACTCCTGAATTCTCCCCTGAGCAGGAAGCATGTGGGCAACTCTTCTCCGTGACAGGGGTTCAGTGTTCTTGCAAAGATTTCTCACCACCTCTCATCAGAATTGGATCTAGTTCACTGCTCTTTCTCCCTTTAGGATGTTACATTAGAAATAACTTACTTATTTATTCCCTAATCTTACTCATGAGGGGCCATGGGGCCGTTATTAACGCAATCCCTCTACCTTGCCTTGTGAAATAAAGTTTGGTGAAACTATTAGAAACTAACATTTTTCTTTTTTTAATTTAAAACAAAAAAACATTTTTTTTTAACGTTTATTCATTTTTGAGAGACAGAGAGAGACAGAGTGCAAGCAGGGGTGGGGCAGAGAGAGAGGGAGACACAGAACCCGAAGCAGGCTCCAGGCTCTGAGTGGTCAGCACAGAGCCAGATGCAGGGCTCGAACCCATGAAAGTGAGATCATGACCTGAGCCGAAGTTGGACACTTAACCAACTGAGCCACCCAAGAGCCCCTCTTTTTAAAATAAAAAAAAAATACATATTTATTTTATTTTTTATTTTTTTAATTTATTTTTTTAAGCTTATTTACTTATTTTGAGAGAGACAGAGATAGCACAAGTGGGGGAAGGGCAGAGAGAGAGGGAGACAGAGAATCCCCAGCAGGCTCTGCAGTGTCAGCATGGAACCCGACGTGGGGCTTGAACCCGTGAATCCCGTGAAATCATGACCTGAGCCGAAATGGAGAGTTGGATGCTTAACAGACTGAGCCACCCAGGCACCCCCATTTTTTATTTTATTTTTCATTTTTGAGAGAGAGAGCACGTGCATGAGTAGCGGAGGGGCAGAGAGAGAGGGGGAGACAAGGAATCCAAAGCAGTCTCCAGGCTCTGAGCTATCAGCCTGACATGGGGCTCGAACCCATGAACTGTGTGATCATGACCTGAGCTGAAGTCGGATAATCAACCAACTGACCCACCCAGGCACCCCTCTTTTCTGTTTCTTTTGCTCATCTGTTTGTTAAATTCCACATATGAGTGAAAATTTCACATATGAGTGAAATCATACGGTATTTGTCTTTCTCTGGATGACTTATTTCACTTAACATTATACTCTCTAGCTCCATCCATGTTGTTACAAATGGCAAGATTTCATTCTTTTTATGGCTGAATAATATTCCATCGTGTATATACATACCATCTCTCAGTTGACGGATTCTTGGGCGGCTTCCATAGTTTGGCTATTGTAAATAATTCCGCTATAAACATTGGGGTGCATGTATCCCTTTGAATAATATTTTTGTATTTTTGGCGTAAAACCCAGTAGTGCAATTGCTGGATCATAGGGTAGTTCTTTTTTATTTATTTTTTTAAAAATTTTTTTCAACGTTTATTTTATTTTTGGGACAGAGAGAGACACAGCATGAACAGGGGAGGGGCAGAGAGAGAGGGAGACACAGAATCGGAAACAGGCTCCAGGCTCTGAGCCATCAGCCCAGAGCCTGACGCGGGGCTCGAACCCACGGACCGCGAGATCGTGACCTGGCTGAAGTCGGACGCTTAACCGACTGCGCCACCCAGGCGCCCCAGGGTAGTTCTATTTTAAGCTTTTTGGGAAAACTCCATACTGTTTTCTACAGTGACTTCATCAGTTTGAATTTCCACCAACAGGGTTCCTTTTTCTCCACAGCCTTGCCAACACTTGTTTCTTGTGTTTTTGATGTTAGCTATTCTGACAGGTGTGAGGTGATATCTCATCATGGGTTTTTTTTTTAATATGAAATTTATCGTCAAATTGGTTTCCATACAACACCCAGTGCTCATCCCAGCAGGTGCCCTCCTCAATACCCATCTCATTGTGGTTTTGATTTGTATTTCCCTGGTGATGATTGACGTTGGCCATCAGTATGTCTTAACTGGAGAAATAAATGTCCGTTCATGTCTCCTGTTCATTTTTAAATTGGATTATTTGTTTTTTGGGTGTTGAGTTGTATCAGTTCTTTACGTATTTTGGATACTAACCCCTTTATCATATATGTCACGTTATCTTCTATTCAGTAGGTTGTATTTTAGTTTTGTTGATGGTTTCCTTCACTGTGCAGAAGCTTTTTATCTTGATGAAGTCCCAAATAGTTCATTTTGCTTTTGTTTCTTTTGCCTCAAGAGACCTATCTAGAAAGGTGTTGCTGTGGTCGATGTCAAAGAAATTATTGTCTGTGCTCTCTTTTAGGATTTTTATGGTTTCAGGTCTCACTTTAAGGTCTGTCATCCATTTTGGGTTTACTTTTGGATATGGTGTAAGAAAATTGTCCACTTTCATTCTTTTGCATGTAGCTGTCCAGTTTTCCCAGCACTATTAAGAACATTCAGGTGTTTTTTTCTTCAAAGGTGTTCAAGATAAATAGCTAACAATCTGATCAAATGTACGGTTCAAAAATGTCTTTTGGTATTTAACAATAAGACCTAGGAAAGGAAACTATAGAGTTACCTTAAATGGGACGAATAAGTTACCACCGGCAAGTTTCTGGCAGTAGTAAGACAAAAACAAAAAATTAACTCTCTTGATCATATAGATATCGCCATGAAAAATTTTTTTCGATCTGTACAAAAGATCTTTCTCCACATATCAATTGTTTCTTATGATTTAATCGTTGTCTGTGTGATGTTCAACTATTTTTTTTTTTTATGCACAGAGATTGTTTCACAACTCTTACCCAGACGAATATGACACTTAGTTCAGACATATCAAGCCACAGGTTTCCCCTCCCCTCTAACCAAGCTATCAAATTTCTGTCTTAACTAATTCAAAAATATTAAGTAGTGAGAGATCCAGGTCTATAAATGTACTAGGCACAAGGAGGGTACTGTGTTCAGTCTGGACTTTGACAAAGGAGTAATATTCCAGGGAGCATAGAACAAAGAGCCAAAAAGAATGAAATCTTGCCATTTGCAATGATGGAGCTAGAATGTATTATGCTGAGCAACGTAAGTCAGTCACAGAAAGACAGATACCATATGATTTCACTCATATGTGGAATTTAGGAAACAAAATGTGTGAACATATGGAAAGGGAGAAAAAAAAGAGACAGAAGCAAACTGTAAGACTCTTAATGATAGAGAACTACTGAGGGTTGATGGAGGGAGTGGGGGGAGAATGGGCTAAATGGGTGATGGGCTTTAAGGAGGGCACTTGTGATGAGCACTGGGTGTTGTAGTGATAAATCACTTAAATTCCACTCTTGAAACCAATATTACGCCATATGTTAATTAACTAGAATTTAAATAAAAGTTTGAAAAAAAATTCTCCCCCCCAACCCCCCAATAATAGCACCTTTAAAAAAGAAAACAAGACGGGGGGGCCCCTGGGTGGTTCAGTCAGTTAAGTGTCCAACTTTGGCCTAGGGCATGATCTCACGGGTTGGTGGGTTCGAGCCGGGCGTCACGCTCTGCGCTGACAGCTTGGAACCTGGAGCCTGCTTCGGATTCTGTGTCTCCCTCTCTCTCTCTGCCCCTCCTCTGCTGTGCTCTCTTTCAAAAATAAATAAACATTAATTTTTTTTTTTAATGGAAACAAGGGGCACCTGCGTGGCTCTGTCAGTTAAGCGTCTGACTCTTGGTTTAGACTCAGGTCATGATTTCACAGTTCCGTAAGTTCAAGCCCTGTGTCAGGCTCTGTGCTGACAGTGTGAAGCCTGTTGGGATTCTGTCTCTATCCCTCCCTCCCTCTCTCTCTCTCTCTCTCTCAAAATAAATAAATAAACTTAAAAAGATTTAAAAAATAGAAAAGGAAACAAAAACAGAACACATTTCTCTTATGACTGTGTAATTTTCACTAGAATCTATACTTCTCAGAGCAGCAAGGACTTTTGAATCTATGAAATGTCACTAATATCTATAATCAAATACAAGCATAAAATTTAAGAACTAAAAACATCCTCGAAAGAAATAACCACTTAGCGCTAGCTCCAACACCATTTATCGAAGAGATGTTTTTCCCCGTTGAATATTCTTGCCTCCTTTGTTGAACATCAATTGACAAAATAATTGTGGGTTTATTTCCGGGGTTTCTCTTCTGTTTCATTGATCCATGTGTCTGTTTTTGTGCCAGTACCATACTGTTGGATTACTACAGCTTTGTAGTATATCTTGAAATCTGGGGTTGTGATATCTCCAGTTTTGTTTTCCTTTTTTAAGATTGCTCTGGCTACTTAGGGTCTTTTGTGGTTCTATACAGATTTTAGGATTGTTCTAGTTCTTTGAAAATGCTCTTGGTATTTGGATAGGGATTGCACTGAATTTGTAGATTGCTTTGCAGATTTGTAGGGTAGCATGGACATTTTAAGAATATTTGTTCTTTTTTTTTTTGGATTATTTATTATTTTTAAGTAATCTCTACACCCAAGGTGGGGCTCGAACTTACAACCCTGAGGTCAACGGTCACATGGCTCTACTGACTGAGCCAGCCAGGTGCTCCCAATAGTTATTCTTCCAATTCATGGAATATCTTTCCATTTGTGTCGTCTTCAATTTCTTTCATCAGTGTCTTGTAGTTTAGAGGACAGTGATTAGAGTCCCTCAAACTCCTCGGTTCAAAGGTCATCATCTTCATTAGTCCATATTTGCCTCTCTTGCAGCCCATTTACATTTCCCCTTTGTCCTGCATCCCTACTTTCATTTATCTTTCCTCCAAATATACCTGTTTGGTATATTCCTTCAGCTTGTTTTATACATACCTGTATAAGCTATGTAGTGTTCTTTGTTTCATATTTAAATAATTATTTTTATATATTTCATTGTTTTACTTTTTCCATGAGCATTATATTTTTGAGATCTATTCATGTTGTACTATGTACCTGTAGTTCATCCTTTTAGGTGGTACATGAACCCCATTTTATATATCCATTCTTTTAATGAGGGACACCCGGTTTGCCTTTGTTTCCCCACTATCACAGTGATGGGATAGATATTCTCTTCTATATCCCTCCTCCAAAGTCTTCCCCATCTTAGGAAATGGCCCTGCCTCTATTCTGTGGTTCGGGTTCCAACCTGAAGAATTTGCCTTCCCCCTTCCTTCCTCCCTTCCTTTCCACCTCCCTCCCTTCCTTCCTTTCTTGTCTTGTCTCCTGTTCTCTTTCTTTCTTTCTTTCTTTCTTTCTTTCTCCCTTCCTCCCTCCTTCCTTCCCTCCCTCTCTTTCTTTTCTTTCTTTCTTTCTTTCTTTCTTTCTTTCTTTCTTTCTCCCTCCCTCCTTCCTTCCCTCCCTCTCTTTTCTTTTCTTTCTTTCTTTCTTTCTTTCTTTCTTTCTTTCTTTCTCAAACTGAAGAGTTTTCTGATTTATTTATTTTTTGACCTCCAACAAATTTATCACCTCCACCAGCAAAGTATATTCTAAATCTAATCTCTTCTTTCCATCTCCACTTTTAACTCCAGTCCCAGCCTCTGTCATTGTTCATTAGACGACTGTGACAGCTTCTTTTGTTCCTGCCCCCTTTAACAATAGTTTTATTGAGGGGCACCTGGCTGTCTCGGTTGGAGGAGCATGCAACTCTTGATCTTGGGGTTGTGAGTTTGAGCCCCATGTTAAAGAGTAAAATTTGATCAGTTTCGACATATGTATATGCCCATGAAAACAATGTCACCATAACCAAGATAGTGAAGTAGCAATTATCCTGAAAAGGTTCCTCAGGCCTTTCTGTAATTCCTCCTTTTCTCTCCTCCCTGTCACCCAACACTCCCCCATCTTCAGGAAGCTCTGGTATACTTTATGTCACTATAGATGAGATTACATCTTCTAGAGTTTTACAGAGTCATTAAATATGTGCTCTTTTTTTTCCCCTGTCTTTTTTCTTTTTTCAGAATAATTATTTTGAGATTCATTCGTGGTGTCGTATGTATCAATGGTTTACCCTTCTTTATTGCTAATATTCCACTATATGGGTGTGCCATCATTTGTTTATTCATTCACTTATTGATTGGCATTATGGTTGTTTCAGTTTGGGGCTGTTTAAAAAAAGCTGTTATGGGTGCCTGGGTGGCTCCGTTGGTTAAGTGACCGACTCTTGATTTCTGCTCGGGTCGTGATCCCACGGTTCGTGGGATTGAGCCCTGCCGTGGGCTCTGCACCGACAGTGTGGAAGCTGCTTGGGATTCTCTCTCTCCCTGTCTCTCTGCCCCTCCCCTGCGCGTGCACACATAACACCCTCTCTCCCTCAAAGTAAGTACAGAAACTTAAAAAAAATAAAAATAAAGTTGTTATGAAGATCGGGGAACCAATCTTAGTAGGGACACAGGCTTTCTTTTCTCTTGAGGAAATACTTAGGAGGTAGAACGACCAGATCACATGGTAGGTATATGCTTAACTTTTTAAGTAACGGCCAACCTCTTTTCCAAAGTGTTTGTACCGTTTCGTTTTCCAGTCAGCAGTGTACGAGAGTTCTATTTTCTTCACCTCCTCCGTGATATTTGGTACAGTCAAGTCCTTTTAATTTTAGCCATTCTAGTAGGTACTCAGTGGTGTCTTGTGGTTTTAATTGCCATTTCCTTAAAGGTCAACGGTGTTGAGCCTCTCTTCATGTGTTCATTTGCCCTCCATGTATCTTTCTTTGGGGAAGTATCTGTTCAGATATTTTGCCTATTTCTTTGTGTTCTTGTTGTTGCGTTTTCAGCGTTCTTTGTATTCTGGATTCAAGTTCTTACTACACAAACACTTTGCAAATATCGTCTCCCAGTTTGTGGTTTGTCTTTCCAGTCTCTCAACAAGGTGTTTCAAAGAACAGAAGGTTTTGATTTTTATGAAGTCTATTTTACCAATCGTTGTATTACAGTTCGTATTGTTTGTATGTTATTTAAGAAACTTTTGTCTAGTACAAGTTCATAAAGATTGCCTTAGGTTTCCTTCCAGAAATTTCATAGTTTTAGCTTTTGCATTTAGATCTGTCATCTATTTTTTTTTTCAACGTTTATTTATTTTTGGGACAGAGAGAGACAGAGCATGAACGGGGGAGGGGCAGAGAGAGAGGGAGACACAGAATCGGAAACAGGCTCCAGGCTCTGAGCCATCAGCCCAGAGCCTGACGCGGGGCTCGAACTCACGGACCGTGAGATCGTGACCTGGCTGAAGTCGGACGCTTAACCGACTGCGCCACCCAGGCGCCCCATCTGTCATCTATTTTGACCCGACTTTTATAGATGATATGAAGTGTGGGCTGAGGTCTTTTTTTTTCTTGTTATAAAAGCCTAATTGTTCCAGCCCCATTTATTGAGATAACTATTCTTTTGTCATTGAGTTCCTTTGATACCTTTGTGGAAAATCAATGCAATGATTATATTGGCCCTACTTTTGCATTTTGTCTTTTGTGCCATTTATCTGTATGCTTATCCTTTCGTTTCTACCTCACTGTAATTTGATAGTAAGTCTCGAAGTCAAGTAGTGTAAACCTCCAACTCTGTTTTTCTTCTTCAAAATTGTTTGAGTTGTTCTAGGTCCTATGATTTTTTTCTTGTAGATCTTAGATAAATATTCTATTGCTATGTTATTTTGTACACGTTTGAATATATCAGGTTGAATTGTGGGTCCAGTGGACCTGCTAATTTTTCACACGGGCCTGCTAATTTTTTAAAAAAAAAATTTTAATGTTATTTATGTTTGAAGGAGAGAGAGACAGAGCATGAACAGGGGAGGGACAGAATCCAAAGCAGGCTCCAGGCTCTGAGCTGTCAGCACAGAGCCTGACACGGGGCTCAAACCCACGAACTGCGAGATCGTGACCTGAGCCGAAGTCAGACGCTTAACCGACCGAGCCACCCAGGCACCTCACAAGGGCCTGCTAATTTAAACTCCCATGCGGTGTATGAAGTAAAGTGACTATTTCTCTACATCATCATCAGGCAAGGGCAAAGGGAACCACAGGCTCCTTATGATCACGACTTTTCACTCCTGGCTCTATCGTCCTGTGAGTTTTTACTTAGGAGAAGGTCTTCCAGGTTTTTCAGATTGGAGCATCTGTAAGACAAAGCTAGGAATGACCTTTGATAGTAATGATCTCTCATAGCAAAACCTTGATGATCGTAAAGTCTTTGTTCCCGTATGAGTAATGAGATGGGGAAGGAAATGGAGGCGAGGGGAGAACACTCGTGGCACACAGGGCAAAGTGTGAACAGAATGTGAGAAACACTAAGGAAGGAGTGATTTTCAAGGTGGAGGGAGCATTCATCAGTGGTTTGGTTGGCATTTTAGGCTAAAGAGATGTAACCTAGCACAACGACAGAAGAGCATTCCATGAAATTGGCAATGTGGAGGTCATTGTCCATTCTTTATTAGTGTGCTGGTGAAAGATACGAAATTGCAGTGAGCTGACAGACGGGAGGTAAGGAAGTGGAAAACCATGAGTTTAGATATTTCTTTTTTTTTTTTTTCATTTTTTTTTCAACGTTTATTTATTTTTGGGACAGAGAGAGACAGAGCATGAACGGGGGAGGGGCAGAGAGAGAGGGAGACACAGAATCGGAAGCAGGCTCCAGGCTCTGAGCCACCAGCCCAGAGCCCGACGCGGGGCTCGAACTCCTGGACCACGAGATCGTGACCTGGCTGAAGTCGGACGCTTAACCGACTGCGCCACCCAGGCGCCCCTAGATATTTCTTTTAAGAAGTTTTGTTACGGACGGAAGGAAAAAGATAGCATCTATATAAAGGCCCGTAGGTTGTGCCGATACATTTTTACATATAGATAAGAAAGAGTAACTCGTGTTTATGACTTCCAACTTAGTTGAAAGAGAAAAGAGATTAAAAATGCATGCAACACCAGGATCCTTGAGGCAGTGGATAACTATGTGAGCTGATGCACAAATGGAAGAAATAATTTTGGGTGGAAAGAGTATCCCCTTTCCTACGGAAGGTGGAACGATGGAGGAAGATTCCAGTGTTTGTGTAAGCGACAGTAAAGGAAAGGTACTGGTGAACTCCATTTTCTCGGTGAAATAAAGGACAAGGCTATATGCTAAGTATGAAGGAGAAAGTGATAGGTTTGGGATCTATAGAAGGCAGAATTTTGGAATTTCTACACAGGGAAGAGAGACATCTCCCTACAGACGCAACGTTGCCGGTCAACACCGAGAGAGGCAGGAGGCCACACATTTTTAGTGATTTCAGCCCGCATTGTTGCCTGGTTATTGAGAGCAGCCCATATCGGACTCGTAATAACAGAGAAGCCAAATGGTAGGGATGATGAAGCGTGGCAATTTTACAGGGTGGTTTCAGGGGAGAAAAATGGTGTCAGGAAATAGAAGTAGCCAGAATTACATAAGAAACCCTGAAGTGTTGGGGCGCCTGGGTGGCGCAGTCGGTTAAGCATCCGACTTCAGCCAGGTCACGATCTCGCGGTCCGTGAGTTCGAGCCCCACGTCGGGCTCTGGGCTGATGGCTCAGAGCCTGGGGCCTGTTTCCGATTCTGTGTCTCCCTCTCTCTCTGCCCCTCCCCCGTTCATGCTCTGTCTCTCTCTGTCCCAAAAATAAATAAACGTTGAAAAAAAAAAATTAAAAAAAAAAAAAAAAAAAAAAGAAACCCTGAAGTGAGGGACGTGCTGGATGGGAAAAGATTTGGGAGTAATAGTACAGGAGATGAGATAACTACTGCGGTGAACATTGTTGTCCGCGTCTCCTATTTCCCTAGAAGAGATTCCGAAAAGTGAAAGTCATGGGCCAAAACGTAGGCCAAATGAAAAATTTTAATAGATGATACCAGGTTAGCTTATAAGACCGAACTAGTTTTACTCCCACTAGCAAGGGATGAGAATACGGGTCCTCCCTTCTTCTCAGCTGCATGTGTTCTCAAAATTTTAGATTTTGGCAAATTGTCATTATTATTATTACAATATTTATTATTATTATTATTATTATTATTTTGTCTTTTCCATCCGTAGGCACTGTGTATACTCAGAATGACCTTTTTGTTAGTCACATGTGTTGCAAAGGTTTTCTTTCTACTGGTTTTTTTTTTTTTTTTAAATGTCATGGGGATTTTTTTTTTTTTCTATTCATGCATTTTAAGTTTTAGTAAAGTCAAATCTTCATTTTTTTCCCTCCAGTTGTGGATTCTGGTTTTCTACTTAGAATCTCTTACATGGGATTATACATACATTTTTTCCTAGTAAATTTCTATTATTATTGTTATTTTGTTTCACATTGTATTTTTAAGTTTTTATTTAAGTATTTATTCATTTAAGCAATCTCTACCTCCAATGGGGGGCCCGAACCCACCACTCTGAGCTCTTCTGCCTGAGCCAGCCGGGCACTTCTGTTTTTACATTTTACATTTTTTACGTTTTATTATGTTTTTACATTTTATTTTATTTTATTTTATTTTATTTTTTATTTTATTTTAAGTTTCTTTTACTGTGAGAGAAGGGGAGAGAGACAGACAGACAGACAGACAGATAAACTGTGAGCAGGGGAGGGGCAGAGAGAGAGGGAGAGGGAGGAATCCCAAGCAGGCTCCACACTGTTAGTAGTGAACCTGGAGCCCCGGTGGGGCTCAAACCCCCCGAATCGTGGGATCATGACGTGAGCCGAAATCCAGTCACACACTTAACCAGTTGAGCCACCACGGCGCCCCTACCTTTTAATAATTAATTCATTTTTGCTGTTTGGGGTCTCACTTAGAGCAGACTGAATTCTGGGCCCAAATCCTGGATCATTGTGAGGGTTTCAGAAACAGGTCTGAGGGTGATAGTGACAAGGAGGAACAGACGAAAATGAGCCATTTTTTTTTTTTTTATTGTTGTGAAATACACATAACATAAAATTTCCCGTGCTATTTTCAGGTGTAGAGTTCAGTAGCCTAATTGCATTCACAATGTTGTGAATCTCTTCAAGGCTCCATTTTTATAGGAAGAGGAAATCGTGGTCCGGAATCAGCCAGGGGAGCAGCAGCAACAATGCAGGCTTTCCTCTCCTCACCGCTTCCTGCCTCCCCCCAACTTTGTAGGACGCGGAGCAGCCTCATTTTGAGAGGACATCGGTTTTTCTAAAAACAGTTGTTGGGCAGCTAAGATAAAGAAGGGTGGGAACGTGGTGCCTATGGGCGAGTAATAGAAGGTAACCTGTTTCCAGGGTGACCGGGATTTCAGCCAGCGCTCCAGATAGGATTTACCAGCAGGGCCAGCGAGAGGATGGTCCGATTGTGGAGACCCAGGTCAGGACTGGGGCAAGAGTGGGCACAGGTACCGATGATCCGGTGTCAGACCGGACACCGATGGTGTCTCCTACCGGATCACTCTTCCTGTTTTTGGCCTGGCCAGCAGTAAGATTCTAAAGGAATGTTTGTACAACTGCACAGAGATTTAGGTACAGAGAACTTTATTACACTTCTACAATAGGAAGAATCAGAAATGATTCAAATATCTACTAGTATTGAAATGATTAAATAAATCCTGTTAACTCTTTCTTTCGGTAGACCAGATCTTTTAAAATGAGAATGTTGTGAGGGTGCCTGGGTGGCTCAGTCGGTTGGGCGGCCGACCACAGCTCAGGTCATGATCTCGCGATCTGTGAGTTCGAGCCCCACGTCGGGCTCTGTGCTGACAGCTCGGAGCCTGGAGCCCGCTTTCGATTCTGTGTCTCCCTCTCTCTCTGCCCCTTCCCTGCTTGCTCTCTGTCTCTGTCTCTCTCAAAAATAATAAACATTAAAAAAAAAAAAAGAGAATGTGTTTTGTTTTTTGTTTTTTGCCTGGATAACTAGAGAACAGCCATACTAATAGACCAGGAGAAGCCAGTCATGATCTGCCAACAAAATCGTCAAGCTAGAACCTCAGGGAGGAATTACTGGGGCTCCACAGTGCTGCTGTTCCCTTGGACTTGGGCCTTCGGCAGAGCCCATCCCCTTCGGAGGATTAGTCTGGTTGGGCTGTCGTGGGAATGCAAATTTAGACCGCAGCCGGATTGCTTCTTTGTGCTTTGGATTGCTTAATGTGCCTTCTCCTTTCTCCCCCCTTTAAAAATCTATTCTCGAAAGTTGCATTTTCTTCTTTTGCCCCTAAACACAGGTCCTCTCTGTCTTTTTGAAAAGGCTACATCTTTGGTCACATGGCTATAGAGTTAGGAAGCCTTACTGCACACATTCCAAATTTTGTAACGGATGCCAACACTGACGTGTTGGCCTATCTCAGCTAACACAGCTGTTGTGGACCGGGCTGCCCTTACCAGTTTGGCCCCCAAACCAGCTGTTATTTACGTGATCTATCTCCACAAACTGGCTGGAATGTTCTCTGTAGATCCCCGGGAGGAACTAGGAGACGGTTTTTGTTTGTTTGTTTTTATTTTTATTTTTTATCTCCCCCCCCCCCCCCCGCTTAGTTCTTTCTGGTTTTTTGCTTAGCTAATTTTTCCTTAGTGCAAGACCCTGTGTGACTTGTAACATCTCACTGCCGCTCACTGTGATGGGTATACAGTGCTCAAACACTTTCCTGAAACCTGTCAGTTATGCTGGCTCTTTCTATGCCAGAGGTTATGTATATTTTTAGACTGTGCCTTGTCTCCACCTGAGAACTGTGGGAACATACTGGGAGGAACGCCAATGCTGGCGTTAGTAAGACAGACCTCTATTCAAATCCTTTTTAGAATAATGGCTGTGTGACTTCAGGCAAAACGCTTAACTTCTCTGAGCCTGGGTATGCCCATCCCATGTGATCATTCCATCTAAAGTAGCCAGTCTCCTTGCTGTCGGTGACATCCACCTGTTGAGTTGCTTCCAAACTCTTGTCACCGTCTGCGCTTCCCTTTACGTGTTACTTCTTTGAAATTATTATTTACTATGTTTTGCAGATGTGCACGCTCACAGTGTAAAATGCAAAAGTTACGAAGGGATCGTATCTGTGAAAACAAGGCTGGCCCCACCTCTGATTGCCACATCACTCAGTTCCATTCCTTCTTGTGTTCCTTTCCAGATGTAATCTTTCCATACACGAACACATGTACGTGCTCACACACACACACACACGCACACACACACACCTCTCAAGTTGTAGAATAGTATACACACTGTTCTGAACTTCACTCTCCCCGCCGATTAACAATATATCTCGAATCTTTCTATGTTCATACTCATAAGAACTGCCTCCTTTTTAATGGTTGGATAGACTTCTGTTTTACGGCTCTAACAATTTAGCGAGTCTTCTATTAATGGAAGTTTAGATCACTTCCTCTTTTTTGACTTTACCAACAATGCTGCAATGACTGTTTATCTACAGGCATCCGGGTGCCTGGGTGGCTCCGTTGGTTAAGTGTCGGACTCTTGATTTTGGCGCAGGTCGTGGGATCGAGCCCCGTGTTGGGGGCTGCCCGGAGCATGAAGCCTGCTTGAGATTCAATCTCTCTCTCCCTCTGCCCCTCACCCCTGCTTGTGCTCTCTTCCTCTCTCTCTCCAAAAAATTTTAAAAAATAAGTGAACTGGGTGGTCCACAGGCATAGTTTTGTGTCTTTGAGTGTTTGTAGACATGTCAAATAGCTCTATGTAAGTCTGCGGATTAATATTCCCACCAGCAATATATGCTAGTCTCATTTTCTCATTACTCTTCACCAGTGTAGTTTTTTCAATAAAATATTTTGATCTTTGCTAATTAGAGAAGGGAAAAATATTTTCCTCTTGTGGTTTTAATTTGTATTTCTCTTGTTAAGAACTACAGAGAGCGTCTTTGCACCTGCTGAAGGGGCATTTGTGTTTCCTTTCTTGTGAACTGACCATTCGTAGCCTTTGTCCTTTAAAAAAAAAATTTGGGGGGCGCCTGGGTGGCTCAGTCGGTTAAGCGTCGGACCTTAGCTCAGGTCACGATCTCACGATCTCGCGATCTCCCGGTCCGTGAGTTCAAGCCCCGCGTCGGGCTTTGGGCTGATGGTTCAGAGCCTGGAGTCTGCTTCCGATTCTGTGTCTCCCCCTCTCTCTGCTCCTCCCCCGTTCATGCTCTGTCTCTCTCTCTCTGTCTCAAAAATAAATGAACGTTAAAAAAAAAATTAAAAAAAAATTTGTATGATTGATCTTTTCCTCAATAATTGTGAGAAAAAAGTTCTTTACACACTGAAATAATTACCTATTTGAGTGTGACACAAGCTAAAACTATTTTGTCTTAGTTCATCATTTTTCTCTTGTATGTGATGGGATTTTTTTTTCCTTGTTAAAAATTTGGGATTTTATTTATTTATTTATTTATTTATTTATTTAAAGGGAGAGAGAGTGAGTATGAGTGGAGGAGGTATACAGAGAGAGGATCCCAAGCAGGCTCCCTGCTGTCAGCTTGAACTCACAGACCGTGAGATCGTGACCCGAGCCGAAATTGAGAGGCAGATGCTTAACTGACTGAGCCACCCAGGCACGCCGAAATTTGGGATTTTGTATATCACATATCCTCCTTTTTTAAAATGAATTCTAGCATTTATAGCATTTGAAATCTTTCATTCTACATTCTAAGATTAGATTGGGTAAAGAAGAGTACAAGACAGCTGACTTCTAGTGGAACGCATAATTATGGAAGCATCCAACAGATAGTTGATTTTTGTGAGTACAGACGCTTAGTAATAAGAGTAGTAGAATCTTAAAGAAAGACTTCTTTCTGTGGTCTTGAAACTTGACTCGAAAGCTAAAGCTGAGAATGGTGGGGGACGAGAAGTCCTGTATTCTATAGGGGGGCCTTAGACACACCCCGTAGGACTTTCCAAACTGGCTTAGGGGCAATTGCCAACAGCTCATCAGGGAAAATTAAAGACTGATTACTGGCAAGTTCTTTGAGGCAATGTGTAGATGAGCAGATCGCTGGGGTATTTCACCTCCCACTCCACTGCAAGCCAAGTGAGAGGGGGAACCAGAGGCACCCAGGAGAAATTGGGTGCTGCTTGTCGGAGGTGGGAGCAGAGGCTGACTTCCTGGTGCTATGTTGCTCACCAATGGAAATGTGTGGGTTTGTGGCTGTCTGGGGAGCAAGAGAGTGCTTGGAAGAACTTGACCCAAGTTCCCCATTATGGAGGGTGTAGAAGCTCTTGCCTGAATATTGATTAGAGAGGTCTGATGGTGGGAAGCTTGTAGAAATTGCCCCAGAAGATGAGGGAAGGAGGTGCAGCTGCAGTGGATGCAAGCTGACCGCAAACTCACTGTTTGTTGAGTTGCTGTATGAGCTCCCTTGAGCCCAGAGGAAGCAGAAGGTCACGGGATCTGAGTTACCTACTAAGGGCTTTATCCAAGAGGACTTCCTGCCAGGCTCAGACCCCAGGAGAAAGAAGTCCTGTAGAATGGTTCACCATAACTTGAGAGTTAAGGTAAAGACATAAGAGTCCTTCCAGAGAGCATAGCACCTGGATCAGGAAATGGTGCAGTGCAGAAATTCCTCAGGGGCGTATCTCTCTGTGCACAGGATCTGCTGAAACCCACGAAAGTGTCCCATGAGGGATAACTCATTTTTGGGCACTGTGTCAGGTTTCAACAAAAGAAGCAGAGCCGGCAGGAGATATGCATCAAGAGATTTATTGCAGGGGCGCCTGGGTGGCTCAGTCGGTTAAGCGGCCGACTTCGGCTCAGGTCATGATCTCGTGGTCCGTGAGTTCTAGCCCCGCATCGGGCTCTGTGCTGACAGCTCGGAGCCTGGAGCCTGTTTCAGATTCTGTGTCTCCCTCTATCTGACCCTCCTCCGTTCATGCTCTGTCTCTCTCTCTCAAAAATAAATAAACGTTAAAATAAAAAAAAAAAAAGAGATTTATTGCAAGGAGTTGGTTTACCCAATCGTGGAGCTAACTGGCAAGTCCAAAATCCATAGGGCAGGCTGTCAGGAGGGGTGGGCTAGAACACCCCAGCAGGGCTGAAGCTGCTGTCCGCAGGTGCAATTTCTTCAGCAGGGAAGCTTCAACCCTGCTTGTAAGGCCTTTCAACTGACTGAATCAAGCCCGCTCGGATGATCCTTGATAATCTCTCTTACTTAAAGTCAACTGGTTATAGATTTTACAGTTTTTTAAATGTTTATTTATTTTGAGAGAGAGAGAGAGGGTGTGCAAGCAGGGGAGGGGCAGAGAGAAAAGGAGAGAGAAAGAATGCCAAGCAGGCTCCATGCTGGCAGCCCCCAATGGGGGGTTGAAATTCACCAACTGTGAGATCATGACCTGAGCTGAAATCAAGAGTCGGACGCTTCATGGACTGAGCCGCTCCAGGCGCCCCTGGTTATAGACTTTAATTACCTAACATACCCTCATAGCAACATCTAGATTGGTGTTTTGATTGAATAACTGAGGACTGTTGCCTAGGCAAGCTGACACATCAAACGACCGTCACGGGTATCTTCTACACAGAATGATGACCAGGTAACATTGGTACCAGTGACAAGTCAGCCCAAGGCCGATTTCGAGGTTACTGAATGAAAGATGTTTTTAGTGGCCAGTCAAGGGTAGAGTATTTTCAATCACTAATGGAAAGAACATCTTCTTATTACCTCAATTCTAGGAATATTCATGCATTATTTTTACCTGACTCGGATGCAAATAGTTTATTTGTGACCAGTCATTCCCTTTGTCACTGTACATTTTCAAGATAGAGACCTAGGATCATTTGATTAGCAAGGTTGCCTGTACCCTATATTCAGGTTACTGCCAGACATGTGAACTAGCCTTAAAATGATAGAGTGAGTAAGGAAGAAAAGAATGATAACATTTAGTAGCGAGGAAACTGGAAATATCAGTAGTAGGATGTTCCTTAAAAAAAGGAACAAACGAGGGTAACACAGACACATCATATTCTTAATAAAAGGTGACATTTGATTATAGGAAGTTAAACTTTATTTTTTTATTATTTTTTTAATGTTTATTTATTTTTGAGAGAGAAAGAGAGAGAGAGAGAGAGAGAGAGAGAGAGATACAGAACATGAGCAGAAGAGGGGCAGACACAGAATCGGAAGCTGACTCCAGGTTCCAGGCTATCAGCACAGAGCCCGATGTGAGGCTCGAACCCACGAGCCGTGAGATCATGACTTGAGCTGAAGTCAGAAGCTTAGCCGACTGAGCCACCCAGGTGCCCCCGGTTATGGGAAATTAAACTTTAGATAAAGCAAGAGAAAGAGGAGAAGTGGGGTAAAGTGCTAAATCTTGTTATCGTTTAGAATGGTTCATAATTCCATATGCATAATTTCACTATGTGACACAAAATCATCACAGAGTCACAGACACAATGCTAACTCCCCAGACCTTTCCTGTGGTTGCAATGCTTAGCGGGAACTATATAGCATTGAATATGTTCATTAGAAAAAAAAGGAAACCTCTAAAATCAATAATGTATGCTTCCACCATAGGAAACTTGCAAAAGAAAAGCAAATTAACTCCAGAGTAAGTAGAAGAAAAGAAATAATAAATATTCAAACAGAAGCAAATGAAATTAAAAACAAGAAGTCAGTAGAAAAAAAAAATGAAAAGATCAATAAAATTGATAAATTTCTAATCAGGCTAATCAAGAAAAAGAAAGTAGACACAAATTACTATCAGAAATGAAAGAGGCAACATTATAACAGATTCTATGGGAACTAAAAGGATAATTAAGGAATATTATTAATAACTTCATGCCCATAAATTTAATAACATATGAAATGGACCAATTCTTTGATAGTTACAATCTACCAAATCTCTTATATGAAGAAATCGATAATCTGACTAGGTCCATATCTATTAAAGAATTTGCATTAGAAATAAATAACCTTCCAAAACAGAAAGCACTAGGATCAGACTGTTTCCACTGGTGAATTCTACCAAACGGCAAAGAAGAAATGATACAAATTCTCTGTACTCTCTTCCAGAAAATAGAGGGAACACTTCCTAACCCATTCTATGAGGCCAGAATTACCCTAATACCAAAACTTAAGAAAGACATTACAGGAAAGGAAAACTAAATACTCTGTCATGAACAAAAATGCAAAAGTCCTCAACAAAATATTAGCAAATCAAATCCAACAATGTGTAAAAATAATTCTACACCATGAAAAATGGGATTTATTCCAGATATGTGAGTCTAGTCCAACATTTGAAAATCAATTAATGTAGTTCTTCATGTTAACAGGCTAAAGAAGAAAAATCATATGATCATAACAATACATGCAGAAGAGACATTTAACAAAATCCAACACCCATTCATGAGAAAAGCTCCCACCAAACTAGAAATACAGGGAACTTCTTCAACTTGGTAAAGAATATCTACAAAAAACCTACAAGCTATCATTATACTGATGGTGACAGACTAGATGCTTTCCCCTAAAATTCAGAATGAGACAAAAATGTCCCCTTTAATTATTCCTATTCAACCTTGTCCTGTTAATCCTAGCTAATGTAATAAGACAAGAAAAGGAAATAAAGGTATACAGATTGGTAAGGAAGAAATAAGACTATCTTTGTTCACAGATTACGTGATTGTCTATATAGAAAATCTGGAAGAATAGAACCTTAAGGGAAGTTTGGTCAGGGTTTTCTGGGTTTTGATTAAAAAAAAATTAGGCAAATAAATTTGAGAAGGAAGAAAACCAATTAAGAAACTAAAGTTTATGACTGAAGTGACTAAACGTTTTAACAGTAAAAACATATCCCAGACAAAAACGATTCCTCCAGGCTGGGCAGAAAGAGGTCTGTGGATTTCTTGCAGGTTTTAGAGGGAAGGTTTCCGTGGGACACCTGGAAGGCTGATGCCAGGCCCAGCCACTTGTTCTTTGTCAAATATTCCTATCCCTATGAATGACAAGGAGGCCACAGAGTGGTCGATCTAAAACGTAGACTACAGACAGATGATTGCAGTAGGGTGCAATACCTTCATCCTGCATTAGTTCCCCACGATGTCTGAGATACATTTCTTGTAGTCCAAAATATCTGAGATAAATTTCTTGTAGTCCAATGGGGATGAGGCGTAGAGTCACATTTCATTTATTAGAAAACAAAGAAATGTAATATTTCTCATAGAATACACTGATTCTAAGAAACACCCCCTGTCCCCGTCCCAAATCAGCCATATCCAGCATTGTGAATGTAATTCTGAAGACTATACTTTCAGGGATCATTTCTATAGTTTGTGAATGTAATTCTGCCCAGGGAGAAGGACAATTTGTTCTAGGCACCTTATTTTGTTGTCTTCTTGTTTTAAGTTTCCATAATCATTTTATTTCTCTTTTTTCCTCTTCCCTTTGCCTAACTTCTTAATTTTTGTTTTACATGTTTTTTATAATTAATAAGGAAGCAGTACTTACTTTATAAACTTTGCTGCCACCCTGTGGCTAATTTTCATTACTGTACATGAAGAGAGGGCATCCCCACACTTCTGCTAGGCCATCAGAAGAGGGACAAGGGTACAGGAAGCACGTTAAAAAAAAAAAAACATTGCAGAACATCCGACATGGTCTTTTACCATAATGCTCAGGATCTTAGTCATGAATCTAGTACATGCTATCGGTGTCTCTTACGTATAAGTGTTTGTCCTTTAAAATCTTGTTAGTCTGAGTCCAACCTTATTTCAGTGGTTCCCACTCCTCATCCTCATCATATGGCTCAATACAAATTTGAGAATTCTTTGTTTGGGTCCCGTGAAAAATGCCATTGGTATTTTGATGGGGAGTGCACTGAATCTGTAAATGGCTTTGGGTAGTATAGATATTTTAACAATATTGATTCTTCCAATCTGTGAGCCCAATATACCTTCCCATTTCTTTGTGTCCTCTTCAGTGTCTTTCATCAATGTCTTAATAGTTTTCAGTGTGCTGTTCTTTCTTCTCCTTGGTTAAATTTATTCCTAGGTATTTTATTCCTTTTGATGTAGCTGTAAGTGGGATTGTTTTTCTTAATTTCTCTTTCTGATAGCTTGTTATTAGTGTATAGAAAGGCAACCAATTTCTGTGTGTTAACCTTGTATCTTTCAACTTTGTTGAATTTATTTATTAGTTCTCATAGGCTTTTTTTTCCATGGAATCTTTAGGGTTTTTATATGTAGTATCATGTCATCTGCAAATATTGACAATTTTACTTCTTCCTTACTACTTCGGATGCCTTTTATTTCTTCTTCTTGTCTGACTAGGGCCAGAGCTTACAGTACTATGTAGAACAAAATTGGCAAGAGTGGGCATACTTGTCTTCTTCCTGATCTTAGAGGAAAAGCTCTCAACTTTTCACTATTTAGTATGATGTTAGCTGTGGGTTTGTCACATACGGCCTTTGTTATGTAGGGATATGTTCTGTTTATACCTGCTTTGCTGAAAGTTTTTATAATAAATGGATGCTGAATTTTGCCAAAAATTTTTTTTCTGCATCTTTTGAGATGATCATACAATTTTTATCCTTTGTTTTGTTCACTGATTGATTTGTGCATATTCAACCATCCATGTATATCTGGAGTAAATCCCACCTGACCATGGTAGATGATCCTTTTAATGTATTATAAAATCTGGTATGCTAATATTTTGTTGAGGATTTTTGCATTTATATTCATTAGGGATATTGGCCTGTAATTTTCTTTCTTTCTTTTCTCTTTCTTTCTTTCTTTCTTTCTTTCTTTCTTTCTTTCTTTCTTTCTTCTTTCTTTCTTCTTTCTTTCTTTCTTTCTTTCTCTTTCTTTCTTTCTTTCTTTCTTTCTTTCTTCTTTCTTTCTTTCTTTCTTCTTTCTTTCTTTCTTTCTTTCTTTCTTCTTTCTTTCTTTCTTTCTTTCTTTCTCTTTCTTTCTTTCTTTTTTTCTTCTTTCTTTCTTCTTTCTTTTTTTCTTTCTTTCTTCTTTCTTTCTTTCTTTCTTTCATCCCTTCTTTCAGTGTCTTTGTCTGATTTTGATATGAGGGTATACCTTGAGGCAAATGAAAATGGAAACACAACTTTCCAGAATCTATGAGACACAACAAAAATAGTTCGAAGAGGGAAGTTAATAGCTCTCAAGGCCTACCTCAAGAAACAGGAAAAATTCCAAATAAGCAATCTACCTTTACACCTGAAGGAACTAGTAAAAGAAGAACAAACAAAGCCCAGAGTTAGTAGAAGGAAGGAAGTAATAAGATCACAAAGAAAGAAATTAAATAGAGAATAAAAAAAAATAGAAAAGATCAATGAAACTAAAAGCTGGTTCTTTGAGAAGATAAACAAAATTCCTAAGCCACTAGCAAGACTTAACAAGAAAAAAAAGAGAGAGGGCCCAAGTAAATAAAATCAGAAATGAAAGAGAAGTTACAGCTGACACCACAGAAATACAAAGGATCATGAGAGACTATTACAAGCAATTATATGCCAATGAATTGGAAAAGCTAAAAGATATGGATCAATTCCTAGCAATGCGCAATCTTTCAAGACTGAATCATGAAGAAACACAAAATCTTATTAGACCAGTTACAAGAAATGAAATTGAACCAGTAATCTAAAAATTCTCCAAAAAACAACGATCCAGGACCAGATGGCTTCACCAGTGAATTCTGTGCACATTTAAAGAAGAGTTAGTGCCTCTTCTTGAATATAATTCTTTTTAATTTTTTTTATAAGTTTATTTTGAGAGAGAGTGCATGGAAGGGGCAGAGAGAGGGGGAGAGAGAGAGAGAGAGAGAGAGAGAGAGAGAGAGAGGATCGTAAGCAGGCTCCAAGGTGCGGAGTCCTATTTCGGGCTCGAATCCACAAACCATGAAATCGTGACCTGAGCCAAGATCAAGAGCTGGTTGCTTAACTGACTGAGCCACCCAGGCGCCCCTTGAATATAATTCTAGTTGGATATGAACAATAGGGCTTAGCAAAGGAAACAAACCTGGCTACGGCTAAGAATGAGATTCATCAGATATGCACCCTGTAATAAACATCTGCTCTGCTGGTGAAGGAATTAAAGGAGTTTTCCAGAGAGCTTGTGCTCCTCTTCTAAGGTGTATATTTCTGTGTTATCATTTAGTTTGAAGAATCTGAGATCAGCCAAAAAAAAAAAAATGTTTTTTGTATTTAAGGAGGACTGGCTTTGAGAGCAAAATGAAGCCTGGAGACGTGGAATGTGAACTGCTTCCCTGTGTCGCAGGGGACACTGTATTCAACAAAAACTGCCTCATCTGAAAGACACAACAGGAGAAAGGCATGAGAAAGGGAGCTTCAGTGGGATAGGGTGTCATGGGGAGGTTTTGAAGGTGTTAGGACTGCTGACTTGACCGAATCGGGAACTGCATCATTGTGGAAATAGCTATCGGGGGCAATAGACAAAAATGGTCCAGGAATTTCCATTCTTGATAACAGGGACATAATCCCATTTTCTGGGGGAAAAAATAAAAGCCTGTTTCTACTAGAGTGATTCAAGAAAAGTACGGGGGGGGGGGCGGGTAGTTGTAGTTATGCATGCTTTGGGTTTTCTTTTGATATTGGCTTCTTTTTTCCTTCATGGTATTTTCTTATACTTTCCTCCTGGTCTGAAATACTCGGGAAGTTCTCCGCTAATCAGCATGATCCACACACTTCGTTTTTCAACTCAAATTTTACTTTCTTTGTTTGCTTTTCCGTGACCGCTCAGGCTATAGTTCTCTCCCCATCTCCGATTTCCTACTATAATTATTTGTGTGAATCTCTAGGCTTTTATTTATGGCTTTGCATTGTTATGTTATCATGTGAAGGAGATTTATATGTCTCTTCGCCTGTAAACACTTCATTGTAAAACTCTTAGTACCTTGCAAAATTTTGCATGATGGATAGGCTTATGTTGTGGGTTGTACTTGTAGTGGTTTTGTAAGGCGAGGTGGCAGGAATAAGTTATGGGTGACAGAATAAGTTGAAAACAGGACCTACGTACCATTGTCCATCACAATCTAATTTCTTTATTATGGATTGCATTTATTTAGGGTTCTTAGTCCTCTTTACTCACCTGTCTCGTCATAATCGTAGACTTTCACGACAGCAGGTTTCAGGTCTCTTACGGGGATGGCTTGTTGAAGTATGAAGGCAAAGCTCAAGGTCTGATTGGTAACCTGCAAAAGGAAAGCAAGAATAATCCAGAACCGGAGAGGCCTCGTTTCTCTTTCTTTAGTGTGATTCAGTATTCATCCTTTGAGGAACAAAGGATGTTTTTTATTAAAACATTTTTTTTCTAATGTTTGTTTATTTTTGACATAGAGATGGACGGACAGACAGAGCGCAAGCAGAGGAGGGGCAGAGAGAGAGGAAGACACAGAATCCGAAGCAGGCTCCAGGCTCTGAGCTGTCATCGCAAAGCCCGACGTGGGGCTCGAACTCACAAACCATGAGATCGTGATCTGAGCTGAAGTCGGACGCTTAACCGACTGAGCCACCCAGGCGCCCCAAGGAAGAATTCTTAGTTGGCTGATAGCATTCGATCTCAAGCCAATTGTGCTTTCTAACAGCTCACGTGCATGAATGGTGATACGGATTTTCCAGTAGGAACCTGAGCAACTAGAGAAGGGGGTTTTTGTTGAATAAAAAGTGTACCAGTTTTTTTTTTTAACCCATTAAGACAATTACTATTTCCTCGTAATGTCTAATACATGGCTCTGCTCATAGGGAGAGATAAATTCCTTTTACCGACAGACTCTATCCATATTAACATTTTCTTTTTCTAAAGCTTATTTATTTATTTTGAGAGAGAGGAGGAGAGGGAGAGAGCGAATCCAAGCAGGTTCTGCACTGTCGGTGAGGAGTGTGATATGGGTCTTGAACTCACGACTGTGAGATCATGACCCGAGCCGAAGTCAGACGTTTAACCGAATGAGCCACCCAGGGGCCCCCACGTTAATGTTTTCAGATATCTGAAAAACATTTTTCAAAGCGTAAACATACATGTACGAAATCAGAGTGGTGTTCTTGTGTTGCTAATGGAATCAATAGCATTACTTTATGATAAAATGGACTATGATTAATACATCTAGACTGATCATCTTTATCTACCATTTATCTATCTATCAATCAACCAATCAACTAACCATGTATCTATCATCTGTCTAATTTTTTGTATCCGTGCATGTTAAATGAGATTGGTATCACTGATCAACTCTTGGGAATGCTTCCTATCTTTTTTTTTTTTTTTATGTTTATTTTTGCGAGAGAGACCGAGAGAGAGTGTGAGCCAGCATGAGTGGGGGAGGAGCAGAGAGAGACAGATACCGAAGATCCGAAGTGAGCTCTGCTCGGACAGCAGAGAGCCCGATGTGGGGCTCGAGCTCATGAACCATGAGATCGTTAATGCCGAACTCAGACGCTTAACCGACTGGGCCACCCAGGTGCCCCAACACTTCCTATCCTTCGTTGTAACTTTCGACAGGGCTTCTGAATGATCAGGCCTGTTTGCGGAAAAGAGTGTTTCCCTGAAGTAAATGGAAATGCTCATAGTGCCATACTAGTATGAACAAATCCATGCCCACCGGCGTCCCCAAGCCCCCTCGCTCCTGACACTCCCAAGTTCCAGGGAAGCCTGCAGTGGGGAAAGAGAATTGACAACATTATCTTACGGAACAGAGAAGACGTGCTTTCTCAAAAGGCTTTCCTTCTGATTGCTCTTCCCATATCATGTACTTCCCAGGTGAAGAGACCCACCTAAAAGGACTTTCCACTTGGATGTGTTAAGCAAGGCTGCAGGGCCCTTACCTGTTCCACATAAATCAACACACTGTTGTTCCTCGCTTTCTCCTGCCAACGTGGCTAGATCGTTCAAGATGAGGAAAATGAGAGAAATCCCCAATGTTAACCGAAGCCCTTCAGTGCGAAGAGACACGTAGACCGTGGGACTGAAGTCTGTATTAAAAAAGCTGAGATTAAATGTCTTTAAATGAGCGTGAAGATATTTGTCTAGTAGAATGGAAACATATACAGGAAATTGTGAACGCCAGTACTTAGACACAAAGGTAAATATTCCTATGACTAAGAAATAGGTATCCCTGGCTTTTGTTTAAAAGGTATCCTTTAGGGGCGCCTGGGTGGCTTGGTCGGTTAAGCGTCCGACTTCGGCTCAGGTCATGATCTCAAGGTCCGTGAGTTCGAGCCCCGCGTCCGGCTCTGGGCTGACCGCTCAGAGCCTGGAGCCTGTTTCGGATTCTGTGTCTCCCTCTCTCTCTGCCCCTCCCCTGTTCATTCTCTGTCTCTCTCTGTCTCAAAAATAAATAAACGTTAAAAAAAAAAATTAAAAAAAAAATAAAGGTATCCTTTAACCAAAGGATAAAGGGAGAAGTATCCTCAAGTTGGATAGCGATTCATTTGAGATTATCTATGAAGGTATCTTTCTCCAGTCTAACATTGATCTCAGCTTTCTCTGAATTCTCTCGGTATTTAAAAACTATACCAACAATTTTGGTGCTTAATTATATCTTGCCCTTAAATGTTACTCGATAGCTTCAGTTATTGTTTTTTTAAAAATTTTTTTGGGGCGCCTGGGTGGCGCAGTCGGTTAAGCGTCCAACTTCAGCCAGGTCACCATCTCGCGGTCTGTGAGTTCGAGCCCCGCGTCAGGCTCTGGGCTGATGACTCAGAGCCTGGAGCCTGTTTCCGATTCTGCGTCTCCCTCTCTCTCTGCCCCTCCCCCGTTCATGCTCTGTCTCTCTCTGTCCCAAAAATAAATAAACGTTGAAAAAAAAATTAAAAAAAAATTTTTTTTTTCTTTTAGTATTCTTAACTAGAATGTAGGCTCAATTAATCCCAACAGCTTTGTTACAATTCTTGTATTGGAACCTAACACAACGCTAACGATACACTTGGTCCCAGATAAATTCAGTTTCCTTAGATTAGGCCCAATGTTGCCCTGATGCACGTTGACATGGTGAGAATGTGGTTGGTATAGCCTTATGCTAGGGAGACAGAAAATTCAAACACCTACCATCCATTTACCATATTCACTGTTGGTTTCAGGGGAATGAAATCACACACCATTTTACATCGGCGATCGCCTTGTTGGAGGCCGCGTGGCTTCCTGTCTAGCTGTAGACCCAAGAAAGAGAAGGACCAGGCCTCCCGATGTGTTGAATCCTGCTCTCCTTTAAGGTCCACTACAAGCCTTTTGTCAAGTAGCTTTTTAAGTAGCTTTCTCTACGTAGCTTTGCTAACTGCTGCCTTGTCCTCAGTGATATTTCCATCCTTAGAAATATATAGTCAATGTATTTTTATAGACGGCATGAGTGGTTCTGAAAACTGACTATATAACACAATCAGCTGCAGAACTCATGAAAATATAGATGCCTGGGCACAGCTCCAGAAATACCGAATTAAATCTCTGAGGGGGGAACCTGGCAATATCAATTTTTAAATAAATTTTACAAAAGAGGATAACTAGATTTTAGAATCTCTGGTATCTACTAATGCCTTGAAACGTACACATTTTAGGTTAATGAATATCTTTTTCTTATGTGCAAATGACCTTCACAACTAGACTATAGATTGCTATAGGTAAGATACCTATCTTATTTATATTCCCCACAGCTTCTTAAATGTATTTTTGCTTAATTAATGTGACTCACTTTTATAAAATACATTTAGCTTATTTGTCTTTTGACGATGGGCCAAATTGTGAATATTATTTTTTTCTTTTCGTCTGGGAGCCATTGGATTTTCTTAAAAAAAATTTTTTTTAACGTTTATTTTTGAGACAGAGAGAGACAGAGCATGAATGGGGGAGGGTCAGAGAGACAGGGAGACACAGAATCTGAAACAGGCTCCAGGCTCTGAGTGGTCAGCACAGAGCCCGACGCAGGGCTTGAACTCACGGACCGCGAGATCACTACCTGAGCCAAAGTCGGACGCTTAACCGACCGAGCCACCCAGGTGCCCCCGGATTTTACTTTTAGGTAATCTTTCCACCCAGTATGGGGCTTGAAATCACATCCCTGAGATCAAGAGCCACACGATCCCCTGGACTGAGCCAGCCAGGTGCCCCAAGACCCATTAGATTTTGTAATTGTAGCCAGAGTCACCTTTTCTGTTCCAAGTAAAGCTTTTGAAGAATGCTAGTGAATTGTGAATTATTTTTCTCTAGAAAACTAGAATTTTATTTCATTTATTTGATTTTAGAGAGAGAGAGAGAGAGATTGCACACACGTGAGCAAGGGAAAGGGGCGGAGGGAGAGACAGAGAATCTCCAACAGGCTCCATGCTGAGCACAGAGCCCAATGTGGGGCTTGATCTCACAAACCTGGGATCATAAATTGAGCCCATATCAAGAATTGGATGCCCAGCTAACTAAGCCTCCCAGGTGCCCCTAGAAAACTGGAATTTGAAAAGAAGATTTCCTTTGGAGATAAGGAAGAATGAGTTCACATTGAAGTACTTTTGAAAGTATTATTGAAAGGACTTGTTTATTCTTCAGCAATCGTTGTGGGTAATAAAAGAATCCTAGAGGTAGACAAATTAGGCCCATAACTGTACCAATTCTTCATTGTCCACATTGGTGAAGACAGTTTTTTTTTTTTTTTTTTCATTGACGAGGCAAAAACTTAACGACGAGGATTACTTTAGGTCTTCCTGAATCTATGTACTCGAGAGTTCTAGGTGCGAATATTTTCAGGGCTAGATAATACAGACAGATATTTTTACCTGACTTCAGTGAGATTTGGAAACTTATGTGGGTTTTAGGTCCCTCACAAGTTTGGGGTATTGCCTGTACTTGTAGACTGAATGCAGATTCCTTGCTCTCCAAGAAAACCTTGTATTTCAGAGCTATCTGTGGAACATTATGAATAGAAAGCGTTTCCCATCCAGAGGACCATTCAGAGGGTCACAATTCAATTTCTCCCGATGTGCCCTTTTATTGCCCATGTAGGAATAAATAGAGTTTCCATTTTCAGGAGGAAGGATTACAATCGAACCTCTCCAACTTTCCATGAGAACTTACCTGAATATACACACATCCTTCCTGTGACAGGTTTATTCTGCACCGCCCCGCCCCCCCACCCCCCCTGCCCCGAGGAATGTCTGGTAATGAGACTCGAGGTAGTAACAAGAGGTTGGTATTCTCCAATTAGAATTTTGTGGAAAATGTTTTTGAAGACTGAATAGTCACCAAAGCAGCTTTCTCAGTCTGACAAAAGTGGTTGCTCCATATCTGGAGAAAGCATGGTGAGCTGTCAGCACAGAGCCCCACGCAGGGCTCGAACCCACAAACCGTGAGATCATGACCTGAGCTGAAGTCGGACGCTTAACCGACTGAGCCACCCAGGCACTCCTAAATATGTTCTTTTTAAAGAGTGTTTTGACTTTAGGGTCCCTTGAAATCCCATATGAATTTTAGGATGGGTTTTCCATTTTTGCACAAAACACGATTGAAACCTCGATAGGGGTTTCAGTGAATCTGCCTATAAATTGCTTTGTCATTTAAAAAATATATTTTCGGGGCACCTGGGTGGCGCAGTGGGTTAAGCGTCCTACTTCAGCCAGGTCACGATCTCGTGGTCCGTGAGTTCGAGCCCCGCGTCAGGCTCTGAGCTGATGGCTCAGAGCCTGGAGCCTGTTTCCCATTCTGTGTCTCCCTCTCTCTCTGCCCCTCCCCCATTCATGCTCTGTCTCTCTCTGTCCCAAAAATAAATAAACGTTGAAAAAAAAATTTAAAAATATATTTTCATTTTTAACCATAGTTTCAAATTCTTAAAGAAACAGCATCGCTTTTCCTCGGCCATTGCATGGATGCACGTACATATCGTACTCAGTGCTGAAGTATTTGGGGGAGGAGTGGAGAGTTAAAGTCTCTGTGAGCCACCTGGCTCGTCCTCCCCAGGAAGTCTCCAGCACCCTGGCTTCCTTGGGTGTCATTCACTGCCATTTTATTGATTTGTTTTGAGGTTTAATTTTTTAGTGCTTAGTTATTTTTGAGAGAGAGAACACGAGAGCACTATCAGCACAGAGCCCAATGTGGGGTTCCAACTCGTGAACCGTGAGATCGTGCCCTGAGCTGAAGTCAGATGCTCAACCGACTGGGCCACCCAGGTGCCCCCTGTTACATTTTAATTAGGTAATTACGTCACCAGGTAGACATCTGTCTCTCCTGCTGGGCTGTAGCAGGACTTCCTCCGATTTCTTCCTCTGTGCACCCTGAGTACCTAGCACAGTGTCCTGTACATCTCAGGAGCTGATGGGACGGAGGAACCTGAAAAGGTAGGGGGAACGTGCGGGACCTGACAAGCCAGAAAGAACCATTGGACTAATGTAATGGGAAGCTGCCAAAGGGCTTTAGACGAAGAAGAGTTACAACCAAATGTGAATTTTCCGGGCGCCTGGGTGGCTCGGTTGGGTGAGCGTCTGACTCTTGGTTTCAGCTCAGGTCATGATCTCACCATTTGTGAATTCGAGCTCCACCTCGAGCCCTGTGCTGTCAGGGTGGAGCCTGTTTGGGATTCTCTCTCCCTCTCTCTGCCTCTCCCCTGCTTGGGCTCTCGCTCTCTCAAAATAAACACACTTAAAAATATGTGAATTTTCTGAAGAAGACTTTGGCTGCAATTTGGTGAGTGGTTTGGAGACACGGACGCTCTGGAGGGCACAGCAGCTCTTAAGGTGGGAGGTGAAGGCAGCCTGGGCGAGGGTGAAGGCCATGAGGATGGAAGGGAGGCTGTGAACTTTTACAGGAGGGAACCTGCACAATTAGAGTTTGGAACGGGATCATTTTGGATCCCGAACCATCGGCTGCTCAGTGCTGGCTGGGCGTCAGAGTCCTACAGCGCGAGGCCCAGGGGATCCTGGGAGGAGTTGGCCCACAGCCCCCAAGCCTCAGACTTATTGCCCTCCTCCCCCTGCCCTGTTGGCAGAACAAATGTAAGGGCATTAACCCAATTACCTGCATTTTCCAATATATTTTTAAAGTCTCAGCTTTCTGTCAACGCTACTCAGGAAATTGGAGAAAAACGATTGGATTCCTAATTGTAATTTTTAAAGCAAGTAATTTCAGATTTGCTTTTTTTTTTTTGAGAGGGTGTGAGTAGAGGAGGGGCAGGGCAGAGGGAGAGGGAGAGAGAGAATCTTAAGCAGACCCCACACTCAGTGCCGAGCCTAACATGGGGCTCCATCTCACGGCCATGAGATCATGACCTGATCCGAAATCAAGAGTCGGTCGCTTAACTGACTGAGCTGCTACCCAGGCACCTCTCGGCTTTGCTTTCTTGTGGTTAACTGCTCTCCGGGTGTATTGTTACCCTTACTCAGAAACGACCTTGAGCGTCTCCAGTTTTGCATAGATTTCCCTTGAAGAAGTCATGGGATTATTGACAGGCTTTAAAAGATCGTTTCAATAAAGAGCTACCATTTAGGCTTTGAACGTTTTTGTGTGTCGAGAACGAGATTAAGCACACTGCTCGCAGCTGTCTCGTGAGGTAGTCGCTGTTTCTAGGCCCGTTTCGCAGATGAACCGGAAGTGACGGCTGGTTCCGGTCGGCACCGCCGTGCCCAGTGAGGTCCGTTATGTGGAGGACCTTTGGCTTTTCATCCTCACGCACGCTTGTGGAGGCTGATAATATTCTCCTTTTATACAGATCAGAAAACTGAGTTGTGAGAGGCAGTAAGTGCTGGGTAAGATTACATAGGTGCTAAATGCCAGAGTTGGATGTTGAGACCATCCCGCTTTCCACATCTTTGGAAACACATGCTTTTCCCACCACTCCACGCTGAAAATTATATAAAATATGGAAGGGAGGTGATTCTCCAGAGAGGGAAACCCTGGCCACTTCACCGTTAGGATAATCATTTCTTCCCTGTGTTTTTGGAAGGATTTTAGCTTGGTCCTGGGTATCGAATTTGTGCTGAATACATTTTGTGCTCCCTCAGTCCTGTGAGGTTTTCGGTGAGGGGCCTCCGCAGTGATATTGCAGCTTTGCAAGTGGTTTGGAATTCATGTAGGGTCGAGAGGGGGAGGCTGGAATGTATGGAGTTCAGCGATCGCTTTTATCTTTTACTTTTGCCCAGTCCAGAGTTAGAGCTCAGAATGCTTGAACTTCAAAGTCCTTTAAAGCTCTTAGCTGATACCATCCAAGCTTCTGTCAAACCAACCCAAATGAAGATGAGGACTCCTAGGATTATTCCAGAGATCTCTACAAGCTCTTGAAGTTTCTGCTCCTCTAGCCACACAATAAATGATTTCAATACTTCCCGCAAAGAAAAGGTAGAGATTGGATATTGTGGGGATGCTGATTTCTGCCTCTGAATTGCTTCTTGAGTTTACACCTATGCTTTGATCCTGGCTCAAAGTTCTGGGGGAAAAAAAAATGCTCCAGTATAACACTCCTATTTGGGCTGCTGAGTTCTATAGATTTTTTATTTTAGAGGAACTCCTTTCTGATGTGTCACCCCTTCAACTTTTTTCAATCTGACATCCTTTATTGAAACCGATCACTTGTATCAATCCATGGCAGATTTGGTTCTGAGGCCCTGTAATCCCAGTTCAGGTGAAGTTCTAACTAGTTATACTGCCTCCCAGTGTAACTTATCCAACATTGTATTTCATTATTTCCCTTTAATGTGGGAAGTCTTTTCTAGTCGAGACAGTCTTATTCTCTCCTAAAATGCACTCTGGCTTTTTCTTAGGGTATTCCTGTAACCAAACACCCTTCCCACTCTCCTAGTACATAATCCTTCTCCTGAAGCCCCAACTGAAACCTACTCAGACCAATACCCCGGTAACATTTTTAATTTTCTGAAGTCCCTCAACCCTTGATTGCTATCAATGTTTCATCTTAAGATCCTACTGGGAATTATATGGAAAGGTTATAAATGTTTCTTGAATGAATGAGGAACCAGTGATAAAGATTGGCCAGAAAAAAAGGTTTATTCCTCAAATCTTCAGACATACAAAAATTTTTTTCTTCCACAGAGACCTGAGTCTGTGGAACAGATATTCCAGCAAAGCAGTTTTCATTGAAGTGGTCTTCAAGCATTTCCATGATCTGTGAGAGTGGAAAGAAGAGAAAATCAAGAGGGACATGGGTCTCCTGAGCAATGAATATTCTGTCTTTTAGATCTGGGTAGCACGGTGCTTAAGTAAACCTGATTAATATAGTGGGAAGTGAGATTTATTACTTATAATTATTCAAAAAGTAACCCTATGGACTCTTTAAAGTTTGGCCATCAGTGACCTTTTCCCAACAAATGAAGTTTTCAGTAATAAGTTGAACTATGAGCAAGAGGGTATCTATGAAAACCATTTAGCCAGAATTTCATGTTATGGGAGGGACAAGCCAAAGGGGGTGTGACTGCATTTGGAAAGCGTGTGCATTGCTTACCTTTGCTGCAAGGGGCACTGTACTCAGCAATTGCAAACTCATCTGAATGAAAACAAAAACCATTAGGTGAAGTGAGAGGGATAGCAAACACCTGGGGGAGACAGGTCCCTTAAAAAACCTTTCCTTATGGGAAGACTTGGGTCAGAAACTTCCGCATCATCCATTTGATGCGTTGCTTGCGGTCTACTGTTGCCAACTCTTCAAATACAGTGTGTCGTGTTTCTCTTTACCCTACGCTTCTGAAGGACAGTTCACATGTTATACTTCTTTAAATCTCATGGTGTCTTATCGTTGACTTATCTGAAGAAAAGGGAGCTAAATGTCCTACAGGTGGCTTGTATTAGTAAGTGACATATTTATACAACTGGGAGTTTCTACAACGTACGTATAGAAGACAGAGAAGAATCAGACTTGATGGAGACAAAATGAAGTAAATAAGAATAGTTAGTGTAATAAGGGGCCCCAATACAGTTCTCAAATCGAAATTTCTGTGATCAGAAATTGAATTTCTAGGGGCGCGTGGGTGGCTCAGTCAATTGAGTGACCAACTCTTGATATTGGCTCAGGTCACGATCTCACGGTCGTGGGATCGAGCCCCGCCTCGGGCTCTGCGCTGAGCGTGGAGTCTGCTTGGGATTCTCCCTCTTTCTCTCCCTCTGCCCCTCTCCCTGGTTTTCTGGTTCTCTCTAAAAATTAAAAAAAAAAAATTTAATTTCTATGTGGAAGTTGTTCACACTTACCTGTCTCATAGTAATCGTAGACTTTCACTAGGGCTGGCTTCAGATCTCTCACTGGGATATCTTGCAGAACCATAAAGGACAAGCTCAGTGTCTCATTGGTCACCTAGAAAGCAAAAGGGAATTAAAAGTTTTCTTCTGTCTTCTTCGAAGGAGTTTATTCATCTACTTTCTTGGGGGAAAAGAACCTTTTTTTTTTTTTTTTTTTTTATCAACTAACAGCGTCCTTAAATTGAAGAAAGTTCCCAGAGTGAATGAAAAATTCCAAAATTTTCTTAAATAATCCAATCAATTCATACAGTCGTATAAATAAATGCTAGCCCATGGGCTCTGTTTATAGGGGGTGAATGATATATGATTTTATTGATTGAATGGCCATGTCCATTTTTACATATCCAGAGATTTGGTATAGTTTTACTTCCCTATCTTGTAGAAATACTGTGTCAACTCAAAAAGGAATATAAAAAATTGATCATTACAGCCTTGTTAAAATTTCATAAAACTTATAAACTATAACATCCACTAATATACGAATGCATAAATTATGTTAGATTATACAACTATAAAATGAGATTAGTTTATGGGTGGACTGATCTTATCATTTTTTGGTACATCCTTGCTGAGATGGACAGTATTTTCCCCTTTTATATTGTTGATGTGCTGTTGATATAGTAATTGAGGTGTCCATTATATAATTGATATATTTGAGATATAATATATAATTGATATAGCAGCATCAACATAAGAATTGATGTTGATATAATTATGTAAAGAAGAAACGATTGGGTTTACCACTGGGTTTCTTCCTTACATTATTCAATATTTTCAAAATAGATTATGGACATAAAAAACACACTGTATAGAGAATTTCTTGCTTATGAGGCTTAGAAATATTCATATCCCAATATTATAATAAGCCATTTCTTCCCATTGTCTCACATGAAATGTGAATAAAGGAGAGGAGAATGTTTACTGGAATTAGTATTAGAACGCTCATTTAAAAAAAATGTTTATTTTGAGAGAGACAGCACAAGCAGGGGGAGGGGCAGAGAGAGTGAATCCCTCTGCTCAGCACAGAACCTGACACGGCGCTGGAACTCATGGACTGTGAGATCATGACCTGACTCAGAATCAAGAGCTGGACACTTAGCCCACCCAGGCACCCCTAGAATGCTCAAAGTTTTGCCATGAGATGATGTCTCCAAAATGTCTTCATTCACTTCCTTTAGAATAGGATTATTATAACTCACTTAGAAGGAGGATTATCAGGGTGCCTGGGTGGCTCAGTCAGTTAAGCGTCCGACTTCGGCTCAGTTATTCGCTTTAAATGAATGACAATATGGGGCGCCTGGGTGGTTCAGTCGGTCGAGTGTCCGACTTTGGCTCAGGTCATGATCTCGCGGTCCGTGAGTTCGAGCCCCGCGTCGGGCTCTGTGCTGACAGCTCGGAGCCTGAAGCCTGCTTCGGATTCTGTATCTCCCTCTCTCTCTGCCCCTCCCCCACTCACACTCTGTCTCTCTCTCCTTCCAAAATAAACAAACATTAAAAAAAATTTTAGAAGAAGTATTATCTATATTGTTTTCACAACTAGAGTGGCAGGGCTCTCACCTTATCCAGATAAATCAAAACATGGTTGTTGCTGACTTCTGTTCGGCTCACGTGGTTAGATCTTTCAAGCTGGAGAAAAGTAATACATCACAAATGTTAATAAACAAATGAAGCCTCCGGGGAAACCAGAGAAAAGGAGAATTTGGACTACCAAATTAAGCCTGAGGGTGAAGCTGCTTCGAATGATTTTTGTAAGTAACGATGATAACGTTTTTATTTATTTCTTTTTTTTTTTCAACGTTTATTTATTTTTGGGACAGAGAGAGACAGAGCATGAACGGGGGAGGGGCAGAGAGAGAGGGAGACACAGCACCGGAAACAGGCTCCAGGCTCTGAGCCATCAGCCCAGAGCCCGACGCGGGGCTCGAACTCCCGGACCGCGAGATCGTGACCTGGCTGAAGTCGGACGCTTAACCGACTGCGCCACCCAGGCGCCCCTAAAATAAATACTTTTGAATGGGAACGACGTGATCAAAAACCTGTTCACAGAATTTTGAGATGCATGAAAACAGAGTTCCATGAGGAAAAAAGAAAAAAAAAAAAACACCACACGTCAAAAAACCCATATACAAGCAGGCTAAATTGTATTTCTGATTTGGAGAAAGTACTAGCCTTTGGTAGAAGTTGATTCAAAATATTTTAAGATTTTCTTAGCCTGGAGATACAAAAAACATCAAATGAACTAGAGCCTCCTGGACGTATAATAGACCTACCATTTTCACTGTTGGTTTCAGGGGAATGAAGCCAGATAGCATCTTCACATCAGTAATCACCATGTTGGTGGTGGGACGGCTCCCAGTGTAACTGAAGATTTGGGGAAGAAAGGAAATTAGGGCCTGCCGTGTTATTAAATATCCTTTTCTCCCATGTCCACAGTAAGCCATCACAGCCCTCAATAGTACATGAAAGCCTTCCTAAATATCCCACCCAAGTGATAGGGAGCTTGTTAAAGCCACAGAGACCGGGCTTTACCCTAGACCTGATGAATCAGGATTTTACGTGTGCGGACTCGAGGTTCTGGAGTTTAAGGAAGCTCTGTGTGAGTGACGCATAGCTGGGCCTGCGACCGCTAATCTCTACGCGTTATTTGTTACGTATACTTTTAACTTTTGTCCTGAACGGTATCCCCAGCCAGGGTAGAACATTCCTGTGGGCAGAAACGTTTTTTGGTAAGCCCTGGAGCTATTTGAATGTTGCTGTACATGTATGCAAATCGATTATTTTGTGTGTAATCTGAGGTTTACTTATCGTCGGTAGGAATTCTAACTACAGACTCAACTACGTCCTTCTATTCAGACATTTTGGCAATCGGAGAGAGCAAGAACGATACAGAATTTCATTACAATAGGATGAATTCACTTACATTTAGAATTAAATCAGGAATTTGGGTCAGAGGCAAGGGTGAATGTTCTCTTTTTTTAGTTCTTATTGAAGGGACCTAACTTTTCAATTATGAGGTTTCACAATCACAGATCCTGGAGGCAGGGGAGGCACAACGCATATACCCCATCATGAAGCGATTCTGTATCAGCCTGAGGACGCGTTGCTTTTTACAACAAATGTAGTGCAAACATTTATTGCCACGCCACTCAGCTTAATGGGAGATCCGGTAAGAAGACGGGTTCTTTTTTTTTTTAACGTTTATTTATTTTTAGACCGAGAGAGACAGAGGATGAACCGGGGAGGGTCAGAGAGAGGGAGACACAGAATCCGAAACAGGCTCCAGGCTCTGAGCGGTCAGCCCAGAGCCCGACGCGGGGCTCGAACCCACGGACCTCGAGATCATGACCTGAGCAGAAGTCGGCCGCCTAACCGACTGAGCCACCCAGGCGCCCCTAGAAGACTGGTTCTTATACCCAGAATTAGACGACCCAGTCACAGGTCTTACCTGACATTCAGTGAGATCTGGAAGCTGGTGTGGGCTTTGGGTCCATCACAGGTTTGGGGCACAGTCTGTACATCCAAAGCAAACGGGGACTCTTCCTTTTCTGGTACAATATTGTATTTCAAGGATGTCTGTGGAACATCAAAGACAAAAATCTGTGTTCCCTCTGGTCCCCAGAACTCCTCCAAGCTTCCTCAACTTGTTCTCTGGGTTGCCCTATCATTTGCTGAGTTAGGAATTTAAAAAAAAAATTTTTTTTAACGTTTTATTTATTTTTGACAGAGAGAGAGAGAGAGAGAGACAGACAGACAGAGCATGAGTGGGGGAGGGGCAGAGAGAGAGGGAGACACAGGATCCGAAGCAGGCTCCGGGCTCCGAGCCGTCAGCCCAGAGCCCGACGCGGGGCTCGAACTCGTAGACCGTGAGATCATGACCTGAGCCGAAGTCGGAAGCTCAACCCCACTGAGCCGCCCAGGCGCCCCGCTGAGTTAGGGATTTTTTTAGTGAGGACTGTTCCGGTGGGCCCTCTGACCCCATGTGCCCCAAGAGTCTCACCTGGAGGTAGACACACCCTTCTCCTGTCACTGTCATGGTGTATTCTCCAGGCACCTTTGGCAATGAAGTCCGTTGTAGTAACAGGCGGTTGTTGCTGTCCACTTGGAATTTTTCGAAAACCGTCCCTGAGTATTGGATGGTCACCTGTGCAGGCTTCCCAGTTCCGGTGAAAGTGGCTTCCCCATACTTGGACAAGGCATGGAGAGCCACCACGGTGTCCTAGAAAAGACGAGTGAGAGAACCTGTGTAGGCTCAGTAGGGCCCAAAGGCATGTTGACAAGATGGGCCTTGACGTCCTCTTTCCTGCTTCCCTCGCTACTTAAATAACGGAGTTCTAATTTCCAGATTGATTAGAATCCTTAGATAGATAACAGAACCATGACCTCCACATATCTGCCTCGGACTGGGTGCTTTAGAAGCTTCTTTTATTTCTCAGAAAATTGATCCTTTCTTATGGATGAATGTTTGTGGGATATGGGCTGTGGAAAGTATATGTGAATGGGAATCATTCATTGGCATTAGCTATTTGTCTAAGATGTCTTACTTGATAATTGTGGTTATGTCTGCCATCACTCAACCAAAGATCAGTCTGCCTCTCACCCCAAATTAAACTCGGCTCTGTTGCTGAGTTCGGTGCCCTGAGAAAACCCAAGGTCCTTTGCAGCCATGATCAGGGGCATGCTTAATTGTAATTATCTTCTTGATTTATTGGCATTTTTTGGCTCTCCCTTTTTTTTTTTTACCACAAGTCTGGCTTCCTCCCACCCTTGCATGCCATCTTCTCAATTCTCAAATCTTCTCAGCATTGAACCTGAATGACATTCTTTAAACAATAGATTTAAGAAAGAGTAACTGTTGTCATAAAAGTATTCCGTGTTTTCCCCATTCATATGGAAAAATAAGCCTAAATTCTCTGAAAATAACACTTCCTGCTGTGTACCTATTGAGGGATTTTTTTTTTAGATAGTCTTACGATGTTGGCAATAATAAAGCAAGTTCTTCATGCTGCTGGTGAACAAATATTTGTATAGCAAAGGGTGAATAGTGGCAGCATAAAATGTGTCAGCTTCAAACTAAGCCGGTTAAAGGGGACCTTTGAATGCAGAGATTTGCAAGGAGAGCTTTTTTGGGTTTTGAGTGGCGCTCCTGAGACCTGTTTGAAACTGTTCAAACGGTTTGAAACTGTTTCCAACTGTTGTTTGAAAGGGACTCTTAGAACTTTCAGAAGATTCCTGAAGGTAGGTTTTTAAAAGCCATTCTGCTGTGGCCATTGCACATAGGGTCTCACTTCTTTAGGGAGGTAGAGTTTTTATTGGCAGGAGGGGACTGTGATGATAACAGGGCTGGGGTGCCGGAACTGCAGGAATTTTCTTTGTAGCCCTCTTTGACTTTGAGTTTTCCTTATTTCTCGCTCTCCCTGAATACTCGTCATATTTTCCTCATTTCTAGTTATCCTCATCCTCATTTTTTCCTCTTGCATGTGTTTATATCTTGTTCAGAGCTTTTGTTCCCTGAAGGCGAAGCAAAAGTTTCTGGCAGACACAGACCTGGGTGGACGAGAAGCCCCCGTGGGCATTCTGTTGCTTTAGGATCCAGCTCACGATGCCCGCGGCCAAAGTCAGGTCCTCGGAGGTCGGGCCGGGCTGGGCCATGAGGTGAGCGAGGAGCACGTAGGACGTCATCTCCACCTCAGCTGAGGGAGCCTGGGGCTGATAAAGATGCTCCACTGGTGCCTTGGGTTTCTGAGGTCGCTCCCAGTGGACGGAATTGTCTGGAGATGAGAAAAAGAGATTTGTGAGTAACCACATATTCGTATCTAATTTAAGCCAGAGCTTAAGTGAAGGGTGCCTTCCAATTATATTCCCTTGGACCTTATCTAGATGCTTTTCCTTCTGCGTAAACCTGAACGTGGTTTGTTTCAGCCAGCCTAAGGCGGAAAATGTGGCTGAGTCGTAAGCCCACAGCCAACGAAGTTGTCAAACGGTGGCTATGGTTGGGTCGTTGGGGAGAAATTGCAGAGCAAGTTCGCTCCCTGACTGTGGGGGTTGCTTGTTTCTGATGTTATCCAGACCTTATCTGGGCTTTGTGAAATTTTCTATAAATTTTCCTATTGAGATTTCTTGTGAGGATCGCAGATGACATGAGATAACGGAGTTCGCACTCATTAGGGTGCGAACAGTACGAAATAACGGTAATCCTTAAGGTAACCAAAGGCTGACCAGGGTGCGATCTAATGGAAACCGATTTAAACTGCTGTGGGAAGTAAATTACGCTGCGGAGTAAATCGCAATTTGGGAACATCCAGCAAAGGGGAAGATGTGTTTCGCCTACGAATCAGCGATTCACTTCTCGAAGTAGAACCTACAGGAACTCACACCCACGCACAAGGAGACAGACACATAGGTGAGTATTCACTGCAGCACGGTTTGCAATAGCAACAAATAAGAAACAACACCTATGACGAGAGACTCTTTAATGTAAGTTATGAGTTACCTATATTTTACACTATATTATGCGGCAGCGAAAATAATGAATTAGAGCTATAGGCCCTCAGTAGGGGACTCCTGTTAGCACAATGTGGAACTTAAAAAACAAAAGGCAGACAAACAGACAAGAAAACAAGAGGCAGAAATACCCAAAAGTGTGATACTGTTGATTTAAGTACGAAGAACACATCAAAATTCTGAATATTGTTTAGGAATATAGGTGGAGTAAAAATAAAGCTATCCATAGAAATGGTAATGACAAATTCAGGGTAATGGTCACCTTTGGGGGTGAGAGGGGCACACAGAATTTTTCCTGCATTGGTAATTTTGTATTTCTTAAGCTGGGAGGGAAGTATAAAGTGGTTTGCTGATTATCCTTTATGCCTTTTTGTATATCTGAAACCTTCCCGATACATTTTAAGAATAAACAATTAATGGCACTGTTAAGGCAGAAAGGTAGAATATATTTTATTGGATAAAATATTACCATTTGCATTTTATTTTCTATTTTTTCGACCTGAGCGGGGGAGGGGGCAGAGTAAATACTATTATTACCCCCATCTTACTGATGAAGGAACTGAAACATAGACGAGTTAAGCGACTTGCCCAAGGTCACACTGTTAAACTGTTCTGGAGCCAGTCTCCAGAGGCTGAGCTTCTCACGACTACAGCGCACCTGCCTCTTATCTTTTGGTGTGTGACTTCCTTAAGAAGTTCCAGATTTTATGGTGATAGAGACAAAAGAAGAGAGGGGAAAGCGATCACAGGAGGTAGGTGGGGGGGGGGGGGTTGAGGTATGGTTCTTGATACAGAGAAGGCAGGAAGGATGTTTGCTCACCTTCCTTCACAGCTTCCTCATTAAGTAAGTGGAGTAGCTCCTTGGTCCTGTCCTGGTTACCTACCAGGGCAAAAGCATAGGCCAACAGTGCCTTGGTGTAGACGTGCTTTTCATGGGGTCCTTCCTTTGCTGAATTCCAGGCTGACTCCAAGCAGAACAGGGCATTGCGCACAACAGTGTGCTGAGGGGGGAAAACAAGGAGGGAACCGAGCTATGTGAACAGGGACACTGGCTTTCCCAGGTAAACGCGGATCATTTTCCAAATGCATGTGTCCGTCTGTTCTCGTTCTTTTCCCTCCTTCCTTTTTTTTTTTTTTAACGTTTATTTATTTTGAGAGCACTCGGGAGGGTGAGAGAGGGGCAGAGAGAGAGGGAGACACAGAGAATCCCAAGCAGGCTCCATGCTGTCGGTGCAGAGCCCGACTTGGGGCTCGATGTCGTGAACCACGAGATCATGACCTGAGCTGAAATCAAGAGTGAGGCGCTTAACCTACTAAGCCACCCAGGCGCCCCCATCTGTTGTCATTTTTATGGAGAGAGAGAACAGTATTTTTTATGTTATTATTACATTCGTAAGGCAGGAGCACCGACCATATTTTTAGAACTCATTTTGTATGTACATATGGCAGGAGTGGGAGGTCTTAGGGGAGAAATAGCTTAGGGGGCATCCCTGGGATAGTGTGTATCTTTCTTTTTTTAAATTTTTTTTTGCAACGTTTATTTATTTTTGGGACAGAGAGAGACAGAGCATGAACGGGGGAGGGGAAGAGAGAGAGGGAGACACAGACTCGGAAACAGGCTCCAGGCTCTGAGCCATCAGCCCAGAGCCTGACGCGGGGCTCGAACTCCCAGACCGCGAGATCGTGACCTGGCTGAAGTCGGACGCTTAACCGACTGCGCCACCCAGGCGCCCCTAGTGTGTATCTTTCTTAACAGATGGACCACATTTCCTATTGATCCGAGAAGCATTGGCATGGCATAGAAGGAAAGCGGACACCTGGCTTTTAGTAAGGTGATATTTCTGACAGCAGGACAGCAGTTTCATTGTGTCCAAACTATGCCTCAGCAGGGGAATGAGGTGGTACTTACAGTGGCGGGGAGAGGAATCTCTAGAAGGGCAATGGTGATGTAGGCAGAAAGGGTCACTTCGTCTTCCACTCCACCCTGTAAGTGTGGGGGGGTAGAGAGAGAGATTTGATTAATTGAACTTCTGAGAATGCTCTTAATCAGCTCCTGGGTGTCATGGAATGTATCCTTACTCGTCTGCATCCCCCGGGGGCAAATTAGCACAAGCAACCTACGTTCCATCCCCTCTTTCTTGACACTATCTGGGATCTATCAATCTATCTATCTATCTATTATTTGTCTTTCCTAAGGAATTCCTATATTATCCTTGTAGACATCAGAATGGACAGATAAAAGCTAACTCCACGAACACCTCACCTTAATGGCATTGTTGAGCAGAGACCCAGAGCTCCTGAAACAGCCATTGTCCTTCTGCTTTTGGGAGAGCCAGGTGAGGGCTTGGGTGATGTGTGCTTCATCGATAAAGATGTAGGCTCGAGCCTGGGCAAAAGTCTTCAGTACAAAGGCGGTAAGCCTGAGCAGGAGGGAGGCGATGGTGATGTTTATGTTGTGACAGTAGTTTTATAACTGTGGCACGGTGACAGGCTTCATCGGACACCATTTACATTGATGTGAGTCACCTGACCGGTATTCATGTGTATTTAGAACTCCCATCTCCTTCAGACTGCTTGACTAATCTGCTAAATCTGGTAATTTCGTTGCTGACTCATTTTCTCTTTGCTACAGCGAGTAACGTTCTAATGTTCTTCTAATGTCACTTATCTTTACTTATTTGAGTAAGATTTTCCATCTTTCTTCTCTTTAGAGACTTCCTTCTGTAGATGGCAGAATCTTCTACGGAAAATTGTGGTAACTTCTAACTGCTTTGCTTTGCCTTAGGGATTTTAAAACAATGTTTCGTGTCACTGGGTCCCCCTCATTTCGTTCTCCCTATGAGTGAATTTATTCTCAGTCAAGATGAGTATGATCTAAAAACCTACCACAAGTGGAAGTTAACGTGGTTTATCTAAAAGTTATGTGATACGTTCACTGGCCATATTATTTAAAAACTCATGGCTATGGGAACGATTTTAGAAAAAAATAGCCATTTAAAAATAGCTATCATATTATTATTATTTTTTTAAATTTTAAATGTTTATTGAATTTTTTGAAGGAGAGAGAGACAGAGCGTGAGTGGGGGAGGGGCAGAGAGAGAGAGACGGAGACACAGAATCCGAAGCAGGCTCCAGGCTCCCAGCTGTCAGCACAGAGCCTGACGTGGGGCTCGAGCTCATGGACTGTGAGATCATGACTGAGCAGAAGTCGGATGCTTAACTGACTGAGCCACTCAGGCGCCCCAATTTCATTACTATTTTTAACCGATTTTAATTTTAGGTAATCCCTACACCCAACATGGGGCTGAACTTAACAACGTGAAGTCAACTATTGCATGCTCTACTGATTCAGCCAGCCAGGTGCCCCCCCAAAGACATCTATTTTATTTTATTATTATTATTTTAAAATTTTACTTTATTTTTTTAGAAGTTTATTTATTTATTTTGAGAAAGAGAGAGAGAGAGAGAAAGAGAGCACGCACGAGTCAGGGAGGGACAGAGAGAGAGGCACGGAGACAGAATCCCAAGCTGGCTCTGAGCTGTCAGCGCAGAGCCTGATTCGGGGCTCAGATTCACAAACCATGAGATCATGACCTGAGCCGGAATCAAGAGTCGGGCGCTTAACCAACTGAGCCACACAAGCGCCCCCCCTAAGAATAGCTATTTTAGAAAGAATATGCTTGGTGTTATTAACAGGATGAATTTTGGGGGCAGATCTAATATCCATGTATTTGAATGTCAACCTTTCTGGTGGTTACCTCGCCGGTCTTGGTATAGGTACTGAGCATAACCAACTACAGGTTTAATAATACATATGTGATAAGGTTACTGTGAATATACTTGTGATAATACATGTAAGAGAGCTGGTATAGAAATAGGAGCTCAAAAACTGTCTATTCCTTACCAGGTATTGCCCTCACTCCTGCCATATTTCTCCCCAAAGGTGCTGTAGGAGCCATCATGGTGCTTATAGGTCAGCTGTCTCTGGTAACCTGGAATAGAAGGTTAATGAAACAGTAGGACAGACGGCATGTGTTTTGGCCACAAAAATTACCAAAATGCCTCGGTCTCTGCTGATAGTTCTTTCTTTTAAAAAAATTTTAAGGGGCGCCTGGGTGGCGCAGTCGGTTAAGCGTCCGACTTCAGCCAGGTCACGATCTCGCGGTCCGTGAGTTCGAGCCCCGCATCAGGCTCTGGGCTGATGGCTCGGAGCCTGGAGCCTGTTTCCGATTCTGTGTCTCCCTCTCTCTCTGCGCCTCCCCCGTTCATGCTCTGTCTCTCTCTGTCCCAAAAATAAATAAACGTTGAAAAAAAAAATTAAAAAAAAAATTTAAAAAAGCATTTATTTATTTTTGAGAGAGAGAGCACACAAGTGGGAGAGGGGCAGAGAGAGAGAGAGAGGGACAGAGGATCCCAGGCGGGCTCTGCACTGACAGCAGAGAGCCTGATGTGGGGCTTGAACCCACGAACTGCGAGATTCTGACCATCTGGCGTCCCTTTGGTGATACTTCTTAAATTTTGCTGTCATATGTTAGAAGGGTCTGAGTTCTAAACATTAATGGGAAGTTGGGCCCTGGATAGTTACCGTAAAATTAGCGGTCACAGCATGCGTACCAAAGTAACTATGATACTATAAGAAGCCAACATGCCATAGAACTGATAAGTAATTCAAGCCTATTGGAAAATCCAGTGTATTGTTAAAATGACTCTGTGAAGTTTTCACTTACTTGTTTAATCACTCACCGGTATTGAGGTAGCCAATGGCCTTGGACTTGACCTCTGGAGTCAGCTGTTGTGTCTTATTTAGATAATTCAGAACATAGATGTTAGGAGCAAAGAGGACCATATTCTGTTCTCCACAGCCATAGGGCATTCGGAGGAGATTTTGTATATTTTGCATGGCAGAGCCCAAGATGTCTCCTAGGGAATGGGAGAGATGGGACATCATAAGTCTTCTAGATTATAATCTATCCGAATCCTTAAGAAGAAAGGAATAATTTTAGGAAGGTTGAAAAATGAAGATTTGGGGCAAGGGTGAGTTGTCCAGGGACGGGAGGAGTATGATTGGGAGCAATGAACAAGCCCAAAGACAGAGGGAAGACTGAAGTTGAAATTAGAGTTGTTATTTTGAGGGAGTATTTATGGAAAAGAAATACAGCAAAAACTGCCCATATAGTAGAATGATTCACAGGGACGGAGCTCACCCAATACCGAGATGGAGGCTCGGGCAGATTCTTCTACCACGTTCTGTGGCAGCTTCAGAGATAATTGTTCAGACACTCCGGTATCTAGAGAAACATACAAGCCATAATGAAAATAATGCTCCTGCAGAGCTCCAAAACACAGAAGCCAGACAATGCCTTATACTTAAACTTCCGAAAAGTTGTCCCTCTTTCAGTATTTCCCTTAAAAAAAAATACATATATATATATATGTGTGTATATATATATATATATATGTAATCTTAAATGTGTACAAATGGGATTCTGAGATTTCTAGAAATTCTTCTTCCCCATCCCTCTTTTCCCCCATGTATTTAGAGTGCATTCCAAACAAGGCTACCAATTGACAAGTGCCCATGATGTTGTGACTCCGTCGTGACCATCCCGTGGCTAGCATGAGATGGTTACCACAAGATGATCAGTTTAGCGTCTATTCCTAACCTCCTTACTCGACAGTTGTATGAAAACCCCCCCTAATGTATACATAAGCAAAGGAAAAATCTCTGGGATTTCCAAATTCCAACAACAATGTCCTTACTGCCCTCAAATTTCACAGATAGGAAGATCGTATTTTTATGGGGGCCCGAGACATGGGACTGGGGGGAAAGGTGAACAGTATCTGACTCACTGAACATAAAATAATTGCTGCTGCTAGGCATACATTTACTGCCATTTTAGGATTGGTAAATTTCATGACGATGAAAGAGAAATGTAGCATTTATCTTCATGCTGCGTCCCCCTTCCTCGTGAAATGAACATTGAAACTTCGGTCAAAGGGTACACATTTTCAGTTATGCAGGAAGATTACACTGTAGAGATCTATTGTATAGAACAATGCCTGCTATTAACAATACCATACTGAACACTTAAATGCTTATTTGCTAATAGGATAGATCTCATACTAAGTGATCCTATCACACGAAAAATATGCTAATAAGTGAGTGGCAGGAAACTTCTGGAGGTGATGGATAGGTTTATAGTATAGATTGTGGTGACAGTCTTACAGGTGTATACTTATTTCCAAACTCATCAAGTTGTATACATTAATTATGTATGTTGTTAATTACATTTATATACACAGTTGTGTATCTAAATTTTAATTTTAGATACACAACTATATATATAATATACAATTATATAATATATAATATATAATTATATAATATATAATTATATAATATGTAATATATAATTATATAATATATAATATATAACATATAATATAATTATATATTATATATAATTTATATGTTAAAAAATTTTTTTAATGTTTTTTATGTATTCTTGAGAGATAGAAAGTGCATGTGCACACTTGCATGCAAGCATGGAGAGGCAGAGAGAGAGAATCCTAAGCAGGCAACATGGGGCTCGAACTCATGAAGCCTGAGATCATGACCTGACCCGATATCAAGAGTTGGATGCTGGGGCGCCTGGGTGGCTCAGTCGGCTGAGCGGCCGACTTCGGCTCAGGTCACCATCTCGCAGTCTGTGGGTTCGAGCCCCGCGTCGGGCTCCGTGCTGACAGCTCGGAGCCTGGAGCCTGTTTTGGATTCTGTTTCTCCCTCTCTCTGACCCTCCCCCATTCATGCTCTGTCTCTCTCTGTCTCAAAAATAAATAAACGTTAAAAAAAAAAAAAGAGTTGGATGCTTAACCACCTGAGCCACCCAGGGGCCCTGTATTATTTGTATGTTGAAAAAAAAAAAACAACTCTCTTACCTTCCCCCCAAGAAACTTTTGTAAGAAAACAGATACCAGAGAGGAGCCTGAGTGGATTCTCTCTCTCTCTCTGCCCCTTCCCCTCTCTCTCAAAATAATTAAATAAACGTTAAAAAAAAACAAAACAGGTGCCATAAAAAAGGTAAAAGACAAATTACCAAGCCAAAAAAAAAAAAAAAGCAACTTATTCAATAGATAAAGAATCAGTGAGATACAGATGAATCAGAAAGAAGAAAAAATCACTGCGACCTGAAAGGTCACAGGATATGAAGGCATTCATAAGTGTGTAAAAATGAGCTCATCGTCACTTGTGATTGTAGAGATTTAGATTAAAACATTATATTTTTTCGGGCGCCTGGGTGGCTCAGTCGCTTGGGCGACCGACTTCGGCTCAGGTCATGATCTCGCGGTCAGTGAGTTCGAGCCCCGCGTCGGGCTCTGTGCTGACAGCTTGGAGCCTGTTTTGGATTCCGTGTCTCCCTCTCTCTCTGACCCTCCCCTGTGCATGCTCTGTCTCTCTATGTCTCAAAAATAAATAAACGTCAAATAAAACATTATATTTTTTCATCTAAAATTTTCACCAAAATCGAAAACTTTCATCGTAAAAGATGCTGGTGATCACGGAGGGAAATATAAACTTGGTGAGAATATTAACATTTAGGTATTAGCAAAAGGGTTTTTAAAGTTCTATTAAAACTGGAGAATAGACATATCACCTCTTAATTAGGAATTTCACATTTTACAAATAAATATACTTGCATCTGGGGGCGCCTGGGTGGCTCAGTTGGTGAAGCGCCTGACTCAGAGCCTGCCTGGAATTCTCTGTCTCCCTCTCTCTCTCTTTGTCCCTAACCCGCTCGCTCTCTATGTCTCTTTCAAAATAAATAAACACTTAAAAAAAAATACTTGCGGGGCACCTGGGTGGCTCAGTCAGTTAAGTGTCCGACTTTGGCTGAGGCCACGATCTCATAGTTCGTGAGTTCAAGCCCGCATCAGGCTCTGTGCTGACAGCTCAGAGCCTGGATCCTGCCTCTGATTCTGTGTCTCCCTCTCTCTGTCTGCCCCTTCCCAGCTCATGCTCTGTCTCTGTCTCTCTTTCTCAAAAATAAATAAACATTAAAAAAATTAAAAAAAAAACCCTTGCATCTATACATAAGGAGGTATTTATTTATTTATATTTATTCATCTGGCAAATAGTTAAGAAAATGAGGAATAGCTAAAATACCCATCAGAACTGTGATACATCGATAGTATGGAATTTTTACTAAAATTACATCAAAGGGAATTACCTTTTAGGAATGGGACTAAAAGGGATTACTTAGTTCTATAATTTAACATGGTTAGATTTTTAAGCTAGATTGCTGAGTAAGAAGTCATGAAATGTTACTTATACAAGTTACAGGATGAAACTTAATACCATTTACATAAATCACATATATAAATAAATTCATCTATGGATATTATTTTTAAACATATATGGATGATAATTAAAGTATTAAATATATTGCCTTTAATATGAAGTTGTGTTTTCTAAAGGAGAATGTATTTTTGTATTACACAGACAATAAAAATCAATTAAGAAATTTTTTTTGCTGTTTATTTTGGGGAGAGAGACAGAGTGTGAGTGGGGGAGGGGCAGAGAGAGAGGGAGACACAGAATCTGAGGCCGGCTCCAGGCTCTGAGCTGTCAGCACAGAGCCCAACATGGGGCTCGAACCCATGAACCGTGAGATCATGACCTGAGCCAAAGTCAGATGCTTAACTGACCGAGCCACCCAGGTGCCCCCAATAAAAATTAATTTTAATAAAACAGCTTGATGATCAGCTTTAGACACATAAGAAATAAATCAAAGTAAAGAACTCAGGAATGGAAGGCAAGCCATGATAAAAGGATTTGGTGGTAAATTCACTTAAATGTAGAAATAAGGCTAGATAACCAGGCAATTATGTTTTTAGAACACATTTTATATATTTGAAGTCTTGACAGTATAATAAACACAGTAAACAAAAATTAATAGGTAGTCAGAGAAAGTCAAGAAACACATGTATGATGTTGACTCCATGTTGTTTGAGGTGAGAACACATTGTGTCGATAAATTTCTTAGTGTACTAAATTTCTGTAAGTGTTTTTGTTTAGACTAGAAAGTCTTCACCGAGATAAAGTTATATCTTCTATTGTGAGTTTCTTTAGTGTCTTCTCAAACGGGTTGATGGTTCTCTGGGTCTTACTTACCTTGTAGGGAAGTGTAGGAATAATATATAATGTCATATACATATATATATATCATATATATGTTATATATAAATATATCATATATAATATATATTATGTGATATAATATATGATATATATCTATATAATATATATCATATATATGATATATATGTTATATATAAATATATATGATATATATTTATCATTTATTTATAAATATATATCATATATATGATATATATTATATGATATAATATCATATAATATATGATATATATCTATATAATATATATCATATATATAATATATATTATATGATATATATCATATAATATATGATATATATCTATATAATATATATGATATATATATATATCATATATATATAACCTGTCTCCTGGACTTTATAATAATATACAAAATTCTTCGAACTTTAAATGTTACACAAACTTTGGTCAATGCTATCTTAATTATGATGAGTGACTCTTACCTGGTGGACAGAGCAGGGAGTTGAATGTTGCTTCCTTCTCTAGTCCTTCAGGCTTTAGGTGGAAAGAAAGAAAAGGTAGAGGTAAGAATGGACATGTACGTTGGTAGTAGAACTGACTTCCAAATGTATTACATAAACAAATTCTGTAAGTACAAGCAATATGAAGGAGACAGGTTGATAGATGAGGAGGAAGTGAGGGAAAAATGATATAAATATTGAGACAGAGAGAGAGAGAGATGGAGAAAGAGAAGAGGAGAGAATATTGTGAACTCTTCTGTGATTATATATTATTTAACCCTTCTTAACTAAAACTTGGAATCTCAACTGGATTCACCATTGTTTTTATTGACTCGTTGTGACCTATCAAATGGATTGGCTTACTTACTTCAACCAGCAGAGACTTAATGATTGTGTCTTTCTTTCCATATTCAGGGACCACAGTCACCTCGGTCCCACATGGCTCTTGAGACTCCAGTGCCTCTGCGCTCACGGTGAAGTTCACATTTCCTAAAAAAGGGGCAGGACAGATGAGCACCATCGCCTTCTTTCTCCATGCCTCCAAACCTCAAGCTTCATAAGTGTTCAATGTTCTGTAACCTCTTTTTGTTTTATTTTTATTTATTTATTTATTTTTTAAATGTTTTATTTATTTTTGTGACAGAGAGAGACAGGGCATGAGCAGGGGAGGGGCAGAGAGAGAGGGAGACACAGAATCTGAAGCGGGCGCCAGGCTCTGAGCCGTCAGCACAGAGCCCGACATGGGGCTCGAACTCACAAACCGCGAGATCATGACCTGAGCCGAAGTTGGACGCTTAACCGACTGAGCCACCCAGGCGCCCCAACCTCTTTTTGTTTTATAAAAACACAGGAGCAGGAATGGAAACACAGAGGCTAATGATACTGAGAATCCAAGGCGGAGGTGGAAGTAAAGGAAGTGGGGATAGCCTTCTAGAGTAAAAGACACAGGTGAAAATCCTACCATTGGAGGGGGTGTGATTTTGCCTGAGGGAAAGAACATTAGACGTAAGGATCCTGCTGACATATACAATCCTTGAGTAGAGAATTGTCTCTAGGAGAGTGTCCCTCACCTAATGCCTTTGGTGTTACTGCCCAGGACAAAGTTTGCCGGCCATTCCCACAGATGCAGTGAGACTCTTGTTTCTTCTCCTGGACTAGGAATGCAGGAGATTCGTCTAGCTGCACATTAACCTGAAACCACACGTAAATCCCAGAGACAGATCAGAAGGAGAAGGAGACCAAAAGCATAATGGTTTGAAATAAAGCATGTTGGGGATTGGTTTAGGTTGCTTAATAGTAGAGATGATCTAAGTGCAGACCAACTACCTTTCCATGATCTGACATGCAAACCTTAGTATTTTTCAATAATCTGCTCATTCATGGGGTGGGACAGGAGGTGCAAAAGTCATGGTGGCATGTTGCCTGTGGAAACTCTACCTCTCTGGCCTGGGATCTTGACCATTCCTTCAGCTCTCCCAGCAGAGTGTTACAAGATTTATAAATGCTTGTGGTTTCAGGGGAGGTCAGATGCTCACAAATAACTTTCAAAGTGAGGTTTGATATGTCTATTGGTCTACGAGGCTATGTGAAAATTAAATACGTGGAAGGTAGAAGTCGAAACCTTAAGGGATCTAAGACGTGAGAATGAAGCGTACTGATTTTTGTCCACCTTGTCAGAAATCTTCGTACTGCACAAGCTTCCTAAACTTATGGGGTTGTGGTAAGGCTCAGAAGCTTGTTTTAAGTTGCACGTGTTTGGAAATACCAGCAACCATGGCGTCTATAACATATGAATATCTCTGAGAGGATTCCTCCTCTGGTGAGCTCATCTGGCACAGAATTTCAAAGAGTGCAGTTTTCGATTTATTGGACTGTCACCTTGTGTTCAATTGAGGAAAGAGAGGTCCTTACCCGGATGCAATTGGAAAGGTAGTTTAGGACAGTGGCCTTGAGAGTGAAGGTCTCTCCGCGGATCACAGAGTAGGGCATTGTGAGCTCCACAAAGAAGGGCTGGAAGGCGCGGAGGGAGGCGGGAAGAGAGAGACCAAGTCCAGTGTCATTGGACAGACAGAGGGCCCCTGCCTTCCATTCCGTGATGGTGTCAGGGACTGTTACTCCCACTTCAGCCACACCTGATGCGCTGGGGAGGATAGAAATGTGAAGAACAGAAAGTAAACAGTGAAATAAATTCTTTCTAGGAAGAGAACTCCTATAAATAATTCTATTGTCGTGACCTGAATGCACTCAGTAGAAATATCAATAAAGGAGAGGATAATCAAGGCTTGAAATGGGAAAATATTAGAAGTCCTTTCCTTCCAATTCTGTTTGCAATTCTAGTCTATATCAGAATCTTCTCTAGACATATAACTATAGCATTGTCTATTACAGACAATGTTGTTACAAATTGAATCTGTAATTTGAGATTGCTCTTAAATTTTACTCTTGAAAATACTGTTCCAATGAAGGCAGGCTTACAGTTTTTAATTCTACTACGACTGCGTCTCGTTGGTCTGACTGATTCTGTGCTTAACCCAAGACTGTTGGCCGGTGAAAGATCTCTTATAGGTGTTAGTCTACGCAGTACCTGGTCCTTATTCCCATTTTCTGGAAGTCTTAGAATTAAATATGTGCAAAATTTCTCAGCTCTGATATAATTAGAAGAGTGAGACTTCATAGCAGAAGTACTTATGTTCAGCCTCTCCTGAAAATAACAACGTGTCTGAAAGAAATACTTGGATATTGAAAAATTAGCCAAACCCGGAAAATCGTGAGGAGTCTATATTCTTACCTTTTATATATAAAGAAAGTTACTTACTCTACGGCCACCAAGTCCCAGATCCACGTCTCAGGGAAATACTTTCTCACAGTCTCGGTGAACGCCTCTGAAACCTGTGCCATTTCTGTAAGTTCCTGGCCTCTTTGCAATTGAGATATGGCTATGGTGGGCGAGGGAGGAGACAGAAATAACAAATACAAAGATTAAGCTTATGAGAGCTTGTAATACATGTCACAAAAGAAATAAACAGGCTGATGGAACAGACAGGAACCAGGAGAGGATGCTTTGGTGTTAAGGGAATACTTCTTTGAGGAAGTGATATGTAAGCCGAATTCTAGAGCTTAAGTTTGGACTAGAATAAGTCCAAAGTGAGTGGGGGTAAGAGAATCACAAATACAGGACATGGAGATCTAGAGGCAGAAAGAGCCTCGATTGCCTTTGTAGCAGAAAAGAGTCCTCTGTGCTTACGGCACATCGTCTCGAAAGGAGAGTGATGTAACGTGGATTGGAAGAAGGGCAGGAGTCAGTTTCCATTTGGTATGTTCCTCCGTGGGGTCAAAGAACCATTGTCCCCAAACATTATGACAGTAGTTCTGAGAAGGTTTATAGGAGTGAAGGATCAAGGATAAAAACGTTTTTAGGGCGTGAGGGTGGCTCAGTCAGTGAAGCGTCCGACTTCGGCTCAGGTCGTGATCTCGCGGTCTGTGAGTTCGAGCCCCGCGTCGGGCTCTGGGCTGACAGCTCAGAGCCTGGAGTCTGCTTTGGATTCTGTGTCTCCCTCTTTCTCTGCCTCTTCCCCGCTCGTGGTCTGTCTGTCTGTCTCTCTCTCTCAAAAATAAAAATAAACATTAAAAACGAGTTCTTTCTTTCCACATGTGTCAGAAGGTCAGTGGGGTTCTCTTGCCTGTTTACTTTCTGTTAATGGTGTGCTGGTAAGTATTTAACAACCAGTTCTCTGAAAAAAAATTTGTGCCTGTACATAAGTTTGCTATAAATTCCACTTTTTAAAAAAAATTTATTTTATTATTTTTTAAGTGTTTACTTTTGAGAGAGAGAGAGAGAGAGAGGAGGGGGAGGGGCAGAGAGAGAGGTCGACAGAATCTGAAGCAGGCTCCAGGCTCTGAGCTGTCAGCACAGAGACGACGTGGGGCTCGAACCCATGAACCATGAAATCATGACCTGAGCTGAAGTCGGTTGCTTAACTGACTGAGCCACCCAGGAGCCCCTACTATAAATTCTACTTTAAAGGATTATAGACTTTAGCTTATAAATAGTAAAAAATATATAATAATATTTATTTAAATTCCATATAACTAATGAATTTTCATTGAATATTTTCCTTGATTTTTTTGACAAACTTTTTATATCCCACCATGATTTGACAATATCAAACTATAAATAAACGGTTACTTAGTGTCTGATTCACCAGTAAAGTAGCCCATATCACTGACAAATAAATGTGATTTCAACATAAATATTGACCGATATTTTGGGGAAGTTAGAGCTTCCTTACCTAACTGGTGCGAATGTAGTCCCAACTTGTGAACATTTCTGTTTCTATTTATGCTGATCCTGTGACTAGAAATTATATCTTTCCTTTCAACCTCACACATCTCCATTTACTAGAGGTGGATTCTCCTTCTTCTTCTTCTTCTTCTTCTTCTTCTTCTCTTTTTAAAGTTTATCTGATTTATTTTGAGAGAGAAAGAGCAAGTAGGGGAGAGGCAGAGAGGAAGGGAGAGAATCCCAAGTAGGCTCCATGCTGTCAGCACAGAGCCCGATGCAGAGCTTGATCCCATGAACTGTGAGATCCTGACCTGAGCCCAAATCAAGAGTGGGATGCTCACGGCGCCTGAGTGGCTCAGTCGGTTGAGCGTCCAACTTTGGCTTAGGTCACGATCTTGCGGTTCGTGGGTTCGAGCCCCATCGGGCTCTGTGCTGACGGTATAGAGCCTGGAGCCTGCTTCGGATTCTGTGTCTCCCCCTCTCTCTCTGCCCCTCCCCTGCTCATGCTCCTTCTCCTCTCTCTCTCCTCTCTCTCTCTCTCTCCTTCAAAAATAAATAAATTTAAAAAAAATTAAAAAAAAAAGAGTGACGCTCAATTGACTGAGCCACCCAGGCACCCCTAGAAGCGGATCCTTCATGAATGAGTTTCCTGATTGCTCAATCAGAATTAATCCTTTCTTTTATTCTGTATATCTGTACCTCTGTCTCTCTCTCTCTTTAAATGGGAGTATAGTTGACATACAGTTCCTGTACCTCTCTTATGAAACTTCTTACAGTCTGCCTTATATCCTCGCCAGCATTGCATATGTGGGGGCTCGACACAATCAGAATGTTTGGGTTTGTATTGCTATGTGATCTTGAGCAAGAACCTTAATATATCTGAATCACAAGTTCTTTTTTATTCATTTTATCACATTTTATATTTTTAAAACATCTTTTATTTGATTCAGTATATTAGCTTTTATTTTTATTTTTTTACCTGGAGAAGCGAATAGTCTTCGAGATGACTGCATTGCATACGGTTCAGGTGGTGAGCATACTTTGGGTTTATGAATCCTTGTGTTGGTGAATACCTTTAAGCCCATATCCTATGAAGGAAATTATCACCGAATTAGTACATAAATATGAAATATATAGGCACATACTTCATTGAATTTCACAAACATTCCAATTAGCTTAATACTAAACTTTTTTTCTTTTTTCTTTTTTTTAATTTAAGTGGAGCCCAACTTCAAGCAGGGCCTGAACTCATGACCCTTAGATCAAGACCTGAGCTGAGACCAAGAGTCAGATGCTTAACCGACTGAGCCACCCAAATGCCCCAATATTGAACTTTTAATGCTCACATCTGTAGAAAGGATATTGGTATACTCACGGAAGTAATTTTATTCTGTTGGTAAAACTCTTTTAACAGAAATATTTTATATATGTGACATTTATAAATAACACAAGGCAATGAATTTCGGGAAAAATTTAAAAAAAAACTTGATTACTAGTCCAAAAAGTTCTAGCTCTGGCCCTTTGCTATGATCAGATCTGCCACTATTCATAATCTTGGAGAAGTCACTTGACCTCTCTGTGTCCCGTTACCCTCAACTGTGATATGAAGGTATTAAAACAAATATGTATTTTTTGCATATATAATATTCCATGAATCTTTAGAATTCAAAATCTTCAAAACATCTTTAGAATCTAAAATACAAGGAATTTACCTGTAGGAAGCTATACATATCTTTTTCATTTGTGTTTGATACAGGCGAATACATGATTCCATTGATAAAGACATTACGGCTATTGACACAGTCTTCATCATCTTCCTCCCGTTGATTCAAACTCGCAGGGAAACCAGTGAGGTCCTTCACCGGTAGCAGGTTATAAACCTGTATGAATGCAAAGGACAAAAGGACAAACTTATTTGTGGCTTATTCTTCTTACATGCGAAGAGAAAAGAAAAGCATAATTACCGTCAGTCTTGTTTGAGTGCCACTGTTGCTTAAATAATTTACAGAGATGAAGCTGTTTTAAGAATTTTAGGGAAAAACACCCCCAAACATCCCCATCGAAGTACGCAAGGATCACGATAGCTCGTTACACAGTTCAGAGGCAAACACTAGACTCCATACTAGAATGGAATAAAACTTTATTGGGATAAATCTATGCCTGCTATATTTGGGACATGGTATAAAACATCACCTGATAGAAGGAAATGATAGTTATGTCTCTCCTTGTGGTTAGCAACTGACTGAGTGCATAACAACGTTAACGAACACATGTTCTGAACAGGCACACGAATAAGTAAATATCCTCTATATAGGATAGGATAATATTTTCTTAGGCATATTCTCCATCTCCCCCCTCGGTTTTTTCTTGAAAGCGTATTATATGTTCTCGTCTATCTCATCTATGGAAGCAGAAGTTCCATGAGAGCATGGCTTCTTGTTGTTCAAGGAGTTCACTAATAGATCCCCGCATTCCAACAAACAGTAGGTACACCTACAACACAGCAGGTACTAAATAAATAGCTATTGAATGAATGGCTTATGTTACTGGGAACAAAGTGTTTCATTACTAAAATACTATCAAGGCTCGAGAGGACTGGACTAGTGTTCTAACCCAGGTCTACTCCTAAATACCTGAAAGCTTCTACTTTTTTATTAAAAATTAATAGGATATTCTGCCTTATCTATCCACCAGTGTTGCTATAATTTAAAAAGATCCTGAGATGGGGTGCCTAGGTGGCTCATTCAGTTAAGCGACTGACTGTTGATTTTGGCTCAGGTCATGGTCTCATGGTTTGTGGGATTGAGCCCCACGTCTGGCTCGGCGCTAACAGCATGGAGACTACTTGGGATTCTCTCTCCCTGTCTCTCTGCCCCTTCCCCCCTTAAAGTAAATTAAAAAAAATAAAAAGACCCCAAGAAGGATGAAATTATTCTATAAACATAAAACATTGTATTTTTCCATATATGCCCTTGCTCCCTCTACTGAAATGTACGCAATACTTCCTTTAGAAGAATTCTAATATTTTCAATTAAATTCCATTTGGAAGGACTAAAAAACTAAAAATCGTTTCTTATAACTTTTTTTTTAGGGAGTAAAAAATATAAATTTCTCTTTGTAAAATTTTGACAGTAAAAAAGAAACTTCCGGAAGAGGTTATTTCAATTGGCTTCATATTGAAAATTTGAAGACACAAGCAAATGACTGTTAGCAAGTGGTGACTTGTTTCTCATTGTTCTACTCCGGCATACACTTGTGCTATTTCTTCTATTGACATTTTAAAGGATTTAATTTATTAATGTCATTTATCATATAGTAATTCATTTCTCCAAAAACATTTTTTTTTAAGTTTATATATTCTGAGAGAGAGAAAGCACACATGGGGAAGGAGCAGAGAGAGAGAGAGAGAGAGAGACGAGAAACCAAGAATCCCAAGCAGGCTCCACACTGGCGTTGGGGGGCTCGAACTCATGAGCGGTGAGACCATGGCCTGAGCTGAAGTCAGATGCTTAACCAACTGAGCCACCCAGGTGCCTCCATTTCTCCAAATCTTTATTCATCAGAGACAATGTATATCTTCCTTCAGAAATTGTGTTCATCTTGGAACCTACAGTGTTTGATATAATTCTTAACAAAAACAGAAATTTGATATTTCATATCAGTTGTTGTGCACCTAAATGTACCACTTTTGTTAGGCTTTATCAAACATTACAACTAGTTTGAAAATACCTATTACCAGTTTAGAGAGCTCCAGGATTTCAGGGGCTTTGAATGGTGCATGATTTTATTGACATACATATATATAAACAAACACACATGTACATATGCGTGTTTATGTTTGTATACGTATATAAACTTATGTAAACAAATACATATCTATGTGTTGGAATGTAATATATTTCTCACCCAAAAAAGTGCCCATGAAAGAGATCAAAGCTACTAACTCCTAGGTAAATAGTATTTTGATAGATTCTATCTTATTCAGATAGGCCTTTCTCCTCACCCTGAGCCCCTCGCAAGGCCCTTCCTGACCCCCCAGGGCTGCTGGGAACTCACCGAGGCTGCGGACAGCTCAGCCTCGGGCCTCATGAGCAGCACACTTTGGTCCACGGCACGGAGGGCGCAGAGGGACTGAGGAGAAGCTGAGACTCGCAGGTGGACGTGTGAGGCCGGGAGACTTTGTGCTGGACGGAAGCTCAAGTCCACCTATGAAATTGGGGAGAATGGTCAGAAAAACAAATGTCCTGATTTAACTGATCGTTCACAAGCATTTCCTGAGTGTTCCATACATTCAGGACGTACTCGCTTTATTTCACTTGGCGGTGGTCGGCACCATGGGAGCCTTGAGGCTTTTTGTCCCCTACGCTTCACTCTGACTCCCAAGAATCAGTTGAACCATTGTAATGACATCTAATTCTCATAAATGGTTAAATTTGAGATTCCATTTTTTACCTTTGTTACACGGTAAGGTGTTTGTGAAGTGTGGGTGAATGCACACGGTTCTAGATGCTCTCATATTTTTCTTTTGGCTCCCTAGTAATTTTAAAAACTCGTGTTTCCAACGTTTCGTCACAGACGGGAGCAAGATACTCTGAACTGTATCATATGGTAAGCGACAGTGCACGAGAATTTTAAACTAGGAGGCCAGTGGCATGGATTCCTCGTGTGTCTCTGCCATTCCCTTGCTGAAAATCTCTGGAGGGTTCATTTTAACCCCTTTGGCCCCAGTGGTTCACATGCAGAAAATACTTGATAATAATAGCAACTGAAAAAAAAAAACCCACCTTGTTGGACAGACAGTTTTCAATCTTATATTTTGCAGAATCCCCAACCACTTCCCCGTCAGGTAAAATGGCGTAGATGAGCAATCGGGCGATGGGAGCAATGTCTGTGTCCACAGGGACGGACACCGAAAAGTGGCCTTTCACTGGAGCGCAGAAAGAATGAGGAATTGTGAGTATGGGTTAGACGTCTCCCCAGGGCTGAAATGAAAGTGTTCTGTCCCACGAAGCCAGTTTTAGGAGCCTGGTCTGGTTAACGGCTGTTTCTATTGGTTGGTATAACGGGTAGCAACCAGCAGACCTAGTAGGCTTAGTAGTAAACATGGAATGTTTACCTCTAAGAATTCTGTACCTCTGAGAACTCTAGCTTTAGGAAGAACCTTATCAAAGTGCTCTCTTCTCTTATCCTACAATGGTTCCACGCTAATTTTCAGCTTTAGCTCATCTACACAAAGTTCTGAATTTATCTGAGGGCGTGGAGACATCCACTTGGCTACTATTGGATCTAGACTTCACACTAGAGAAGGGAGATAGAACCAGAAGTTATGAAGAAGCAACAAAAGAGTGGTTCACTGATAAGTTTTGTTGTAAGCGGTCCCTGAGACTTCCTTAGAAGAGCTGAAAACTTCGGAGGTTTATATCGGTCCGTATTTATTCATGGTGAGAGTCCCATTCCATGGTGGAAGTACCCAATTTAACCTTTCATAAATCAGAACTATCTTCAAAAGGGAATATGATAGAAAGATATAAATGACTCAGCAAAAGACGGAGCATATGGAAAACATTCCAAAATTTTACCTTTCTCTCCATTTCCTAAAACAGTTGTATTTATTTTTTTTAAATTTTTTTCAACGTTTTTTATTTATTTTTGGGACAGAGAGAGACAGAGCATGAACGGGGGAGGGGCAGAGAGAGAGGGAGACACAGAATCGGAAACAGGCTCCAGGCTCCGAGCCATCAGCCCAGAGCCTGACGCGGGGCTCGAACTCGCGGACAGCGAGATCGTGACCCGGGCTGAAGTCGGACGCCTAACCGACTGCGCCACCCAGGCGCCCCCTTAAAACAATTTTAAAATGCCATTTGAGAAGAAGCTCCATGAATGTCTATGGTTTGAAAATGTGGAATACGCATAGATTCTAAAACAACAACATCAACACTTTAAATGATCTGGACAGAATACAGTGCTGAAGGAAAAGAAAAGAAATATTCGGTAAAGGGCGAAAAAACAGCACCCCATTATTTCTTTCCCCTCTCCGCTTCTCATTTATTGGAGTTAGACGGAAACCCTCTCTCTTTTTTGAAACGGTTTCTGGTATTTCTGCAGTGGAAGGCTGACTGTGTCGGAGTGGGGCAGAAATGTGGAATTATGGAAATACTCACTATCTCCCTGCTTCACGGGCAGCACATAGGTCCCAGTTCGGACAATGCCCCCCTTTGCCATTATCTGCAGAAAAGGCAAGGAAAAGGAACTTGGTTTGCCTGACAAAAATCTTACACCCCATGTCTTGCCCTTCATGTGTCATTCTTGCCTTCTTGAGCCTGAGCTGGCAATAATTAGCCCAAAGAAAAGCCACACTTTCAAAAGGAACATGGATAATAAGTCAAAGTAGTGACATCTAAGGGGTTTCCTGGTTCTTTGCCCCTCAGAGGGCTCTTGTCTATGGGGAGCCAACCAACTGGCCTTCCTTCTCACCAGATAATAGAACACGAGCTCCTTCAGCATCTCCAGGGCGTGTCCATTCAGGATATAATGTGCTTGGACTGTCTGAGTTTGGCCACAGGGCAGTTCATGAGGCATGGGCTCTAGGTGGACAAAACTCTTGCTTAGGGAGAATACAAGGTTCGCAGTGTGATAAGCTTCTTCGTTTTCTGCTGACACCCATTGATAGCCATAACAGGGACTCTGATCCTTGTATTTGACCTAGTGAATTAAAAAAAAAAAACAACCAGTATTAATTTCATAGATCATATGTCAGAGGGAATCAAAGTTCTCACAAAACTGCCTTGGTTCATCGTCCTACCTTAACTAGCACCTAGAAATCTTTTACTCCACAGTAAAAAGTGAGAGAGTGTTTATCTCTACTGCAGGCCTTTGCACCGCAGAGGCTCCCTGGGTTGGTATTTAGATTTCTGAAGGGCATACACAGAGGCATCTTTTGCTGTGTTTCGTTTGCGCGACCCTTTTTTGGGGGCCACTTTACCTACGCAGACAGAGACGCTGGAATTCTAAAAGCCCATTGAGGAGACCCAATAGTCTCCAGAAACTGAAGAACTAAACTTCGGAGACTTATTTACGATGGATTTCCACCAGGTATTATGAATATGTCATGTTTCAACCTTAAGGGTCTGAGAACACTTCCTGTCAATAGCGTTGGGTTCCAGAGTTGAGTTGGTCAGTTAGCTGAAGTCTATCTATCACTCCTGGGCTGTCTGTGGCTGACTATTTTATTTTGCTTTCTGAATGTTTACTTATTTATTCGGAGAGCGAGAGAGCTTGTGTGGCAAGAGCAGGGGAGGGGCAGAGGGAGAGGGAAGGAGAGAATCCCAAGCGGGCTCTGAGCTGCCATCACAGAGCCTGAAGTGGGGCTCGAACCCACCAACCTTTGAGACCATGGTTTGAGCCGAAATCAAGAGTCAGACACTCACCCAACCGAACCACCCAGGCTGATTGTTTTTAACGCTTTTTGTGCCTCTGGACTCTCAAGGTTCATAAGCCCTTTTAGGGTTGTCATTTAACTCTTCTCCATGCAGAAGACTTTCCATATTTTCTTTTCAGGCTTCCCCTATCCTCATCCTCACCTCCCAAGCGGCATGAATGAATCCTTGTGTCAGCAAAACACTTTATTTATATTTCAATATACGCTCCAGTGATAACATATCAATAATGACCAGAGGGGTTATTTAAAAATAATATTTTTATTTTCAGGATGAGCACATTGCCTGGCGCGTGGAAAACGTTCAAGACACTTCTTGATTGAATAAATGGGCAAACACTCAAGTTTTAGCTAATTAGGAGATACGGGCTTTAATGCCATCCATGTAAAGTGGGATCAGTCAAATATCCCATTTATTTGTCATCATTATTATGTAATGTTTACTTGAGTATCCATATATCTCTATGTGTATATTTCCATTTCCATTGATGAATAGAGAACTCTATGCTAATATAAAGCGAATTATATGGGTATAACAAAAATCTGGAGAAAATTAGAATAGCAGCAGGAAAATAAAGCAAGAACAATAATTTATAGGGTGTATACACTTGAAATGAATGCTACTAGTCATGTTAATGGGGCGCCTGGGGGACTCAGTCAGTTAAGCGACCAGCTCTTGGTTTCGACTCAGGTCATGATCTCATGGTTTGTGGGTTTGAGCCCTGCCTTGGGCTCTCCGCTCACGGGGGAGACCTGCTTGGGATTGTCTATCTCCCCCTCTCTCTGCCTCTTCCCTCCTTGCTCTCACTCTCTCTTTCTCTCTCCCCCTCCCTCTAAAAATAAAACCACCCAAAAAACCTTAAATGCTAGTGATGTTAAAATGGGCTTTTACAGTAATAATATTCATATTCAAGTTAAAGGGGGCTTACTAAGTGCTTTAATATGTATTATCTTTTTCATAAGTATATATTTTTTCTATTTTCATTTCAAAATAACACATTAACTTTTAAAAAAGAAGTTTAAACATCACCTTTAGTCCCCAAACCCTGATAACTAAAGGACATTACTTACAAAATTTTTTTAATGTTTATTTATTTTTGAGAGTGAGAGAGACAGCCTATGAGTGGGGGAGGGACAGAGAAAGAGGGGGACACAAAATCCGAAGCAGGCTCCAGGCTCTGAGCTGTCAGCACAGAGCCCGATGTGGGGCTCGAACTCATAAATGGTGAGATCGTGACCTGAGCTGAAGTCAGACGCTTACCCGATGGAGCCACCCAGGTGCTCCCTAAAGGACATTACTTTTAAATTGAGATATTCCTAAAAGTAGCTTGAGGAATTCTGTGTCTAATACTATAAACATGAATATATTACATACAGAATAATGTCCTCCTTTGCCTATTTAGGGGCCTAGTATTTGAAAAGCCATTTGGGTTGATTGCACTTTCTTTCATAAAAGAAAAAAAAACCTTTATTAAATTTTTGTTTCTCATGTTTTTTTTTTTTCTTAAAGTCTCTAGGCTTACTTTTTATTTTTTTTTTAATTTTTTTTAACGTTTATTTATTTTTGAGACAGAGAGAGACGGAGCATGTACGGGGGAGGGTCAGAGAGAGGGAGACACAGAATCTGAAACAGGCTCCAGGCTCCGAGCTGTCAGCACAGAGCCCGATGTGGGGCTCGAACTTACAGACCGCGAGATCATGACTTGAGTCGAAGTCGGCCGCCCAACCGACTAAGCCACCCGGGCGCCCCTAGGCTTACTTTTTAAATTTCATAGTTGTTTCATTAACTTCACTGCTCAATGCAACAAGATCTACATTCTTCCTTGAATGTCAATCACCTTTCTGATTCTGACCTCTAGATCTACCTTATTTTCCTTAACATGTTAATGCAAAACTCACTTCTTTACCCCGGAGAACAGTAATGTAGCTCTGTGGATTCTGCAAAGTTCCCATGTGCCACGTGTCCCCCAGCTGGCTTTCCGTCAAAAGTTACAACAGTGTTTTCGTTACCTCCCATTTCTCCATACTACTGGACTCTGGGTTCCTTGTGAATGGAAGTAAATCATAATCTGTGCAATGGCATTTTCTGTTATTTTCGTTATTTCTTCGTCTATAGAGCTTGGCTGAATACAGCCTTTTCTTTTTCTGTAATTTATATGTAATAAACATTTTCTCAAAACCCTCAGCCTCATGCTCTCTACTCTCATTTTCTGTTAGTCTCTGTCTTCATTTCAGGACGACTCAACTTAGGTGACCAGGTTTTTCCTCTTGTTTCTCTCCCCCCCCCCTCTTTTTTTTTGTTTCAAGTTTTTATTTAAATTCTTATTAGTTTCAAAATGTATTATCTTATTTGATGGGGCACATGCACCCCAATATATGTAAACGCTATAGACTTATAGCAGCATTATCAACACTAGCCAAATTGTGGAAAGAGCCCAAATGTCCATCCACTGATGAATGGATAAAGAAGATGTGATATATAAATACAGTGGAATATTAGTCAGCCATCGAAAAGAATGAAATCTTGCCATTTGCAGCAACGTGGATGGAGTGAGAGTGTATTATGCCAAGTGAAATAAGTCAGATAGAGAAAGAAAAATACCATATGATTTCACTCATATGTGGAATTTAGGAAACAAAACAAATATATGGGAAGGAAAAGAAAAGAGAGAGGGAAACAAACCATAAGAGACTCTTAGTGATAGAGAACAAACTGAGGGGTGATGGAGAGAGGTGGATGGGGGATGGGCTAAATGGGTGACGGACATTAAGGAGGGCGCTAGTTGTGATGAGCCTAGGGTGTTATACGGAAGTGATGAATCACTGAATTCTACTCCTGAAACCTATACTGCACTGTATGTTAACTAACTAGAATTTAAATACAAAGTTGAAAAGAAAAAATAATTTAAAAAATGTATTATCTTATTTAATTCTCACAACAACCCCAGGAATTAGGTACTAATATTGTACCCACTTTACAGATAAGAAAATAAAATATAGAAGTTTTTCGTTACTTTCTCTTAATATAGCGTTAAGCCAGGATTTTAATATAATTTATCTGATTCTGGAACCTACTCTTTCTTTTCTTTTCTTTTCTTTTCTTTTCTTTTCTTTTCTTTTCTTTTCTTTCCTTTCCTTTCCTTTCCTTTCCTTTCCTTTCCTTCCCTTCCCTTCCCTTCCCTTCCCTTCCCTTCCCTTCCCTTCCCTTCCCTTTCCTTTTTTCCTTTCTTCTTTCTGTAAACATTTTCTTCTTAATGGTGGAAAAAACACCTACCAAAAATGACCATCTTAGTTATTTGTAAGTGAACAGATTGCTGGTATTAAGTAGTGTGCAATGGATCTCCAGAGTTTTTTCATCTTTGTACAACCAAAGCCAATAAACAACAATTCCTCATTTCTCCTCTGCAGCCCCTGGCAACCACTATTCTTTCTGTTTCTATGACTTGACTATTTCAGGTACCTAATGTAAGTGGAATCATACAGTTTGTGTGTGTGTGTGTGTGTGTGTGTGTTTGGTAACGGGCCATTTCACATAGCATAATGTCGTCAGGGTTCATTCACATTGTAGCATGTGACAAATTTCCTTTCTTTTTAAACCTGATACCATTCCACTGTATGTATAGACTACCTTTTGTTTTTCCATTCATCTGTTGGTGGATATTTGAGTTGCTTCCCCTTCCTGGTTAACGTGAGGAGTGTTATTATCAACACGAGTGTGCAAATATCTCTTTGAGACTCTGCTTTCAATTATTTTGAATATACATCCAGAATGAGATTACTGGATCATATGGTAGTTCTATTTTTAAATTTTGGAGGAACTGCCGTGCTGTTTTCCACAGTGGCCACACCATTTTGCATTCTCAACAGCGCACAAACGGAACCCACACTTTTAACCACAACACTATACTGCCTCCCTTTTAATAATGTTTTCAAAGTTGACCTGAAAAATTGACTTATAATTTCTTTTTTTTTTCATTTCCATAGGACTAAACACCTCTTGGAAATGTCATCACTTCTAGGTTGCAACCTTATTTCCAAAGCTATTTCATGTCATTGGTGACTTCTCTTCCAACTTACCCTGACAGTGAGAGAGGTGCCCATCACGCTGGTGGGGTCGATAGAGAACTGTACCAGGCCATGCTCATCAGTGGTCGCATTGGATTTATAGTTAGCTTCATTTGCTGTGATGAAGATGAGTTCATTTGGCATGGGGACACCTTTCCCATCCACTAGTTGCACCTGAAGATTAAAATCTGTGGATCAGTTATATGGTTAATACCCAGCAGTCACCAAACATTCATTCTATCACAAATATTTATTGAGTACATCCTATATGTTGGCTATGGTTCCGGGCATTGAGGCTATTGCAGTGAACAAAGCAAAGCTCCGCCATCTAGATAGAGCTCACCGTCTAGTAAAAGAGATAGATGTTAAATAAATGCATAAATGATATATACGTGTTTAGTAGTCATCAGTCCTGAGACAAACAGTAAAGCAGTGTGAAGGGATGGAGAATCATGGGAATGAAGATAGGGATGACCTGAAAAGTGTATTCTCTGGATATTTTAGAAGTGCTGTGGGTTACACAGAACCCTTGGAGAGTCACAGAACACAGGAGTCAGATCGTAATGACAATTTTTAACCCCTTAGCCAAACTTAATTGAGCCCCAGGCACTTATTTGGTGGCTGACCGTTAGCTTTTCATGGATTCGTGTTCTGAAGTATAATAAATGCACAAGTTAGAAGTTGCTAATACATTATCCCGTGTACTTTTCTAGTTGCTTTTTATATATCTGCTTCTCAGTCTAGATTTTCCAACTTTTGGAAGGTAGGCAGATAGCAGGAGGCACTCCCCATGTGCAAAATGCAAAATTGAGGCGAATCATATAGTATTCAGTAAGGGCTTAAAGTGACATTACTGCTAATAGCTAATATGGAACTCGGTAGATGAGTAGTCCAGTTAAGATTTCAAAGAGGATGATTTTTTTTCAGTAGAAGCCACTTTTGGTTGCAGGAAGCACTGTTCAAAGACTTGGATCAACATATGTAATTAATTAATAAGATCTGAGTTCGCCAATGAAACATTGGCTGCGCGGGCAAAGTCAAGGTTAGATTCTCTCGAACTGATGAGAGAGTCTTATGACTAATGGGGTAGTTATTTGGCAGGAAGGAAATACAAAAATAGTACAATATGCTTCTGAGAAATTAAAAATAAATAGACCGTGCATTTTAGGAAGTGACTAAAGTTTCTGAAATTGTTTGCTGTCAGAACATAATCGAGACATTCTAAAACACACTTCACCACTTCTTAATGGGGTCTAGTCCCTCTGTCTTTTACAGTCTCCACACCTGAAACCTCAATAACATGTCCATTAAGAATATGATACATGGTAATTACTCATTGGTGGGCATACAACTGTCATCTCAGACTTTTGGAGTCAGAAAGACCCATTTGCACATGTCTGTTTCCAATAGACATGTTATTTTTCCAATAGAAAAATAACAATACAAGGTTTCTCGTAGACACGTGAGAAAATTTATATTTTTAGAATCTGGAAATCTTACACAGCAGTATTTTACCCTTATGCGCACTGGTTTTTAATAAATTCTTGCGAGTGTAAAAGAAAGTAATGTTAACTGTAATATCCATGGAGAAACACTAGGTACAGTAGAATCTTTTAGACTTCAAAATAAAAATTAAAGCCACCTACCCACTCGCTACCATATAAAGTTAGTGTCAGAGGATCATGTAAGTGGCCATGGGGAATTTTGAGATTCTTGTGAGGAAATCTAAAAACCTGACACTATCTACCGGTAGTGAAAAGATGAAAAGATTGAGTGACATCGCACAAGGCTGTTCAAAAAGTGGGGGAAAACAACCCTTCTGATTTTGACGGTGCTTTAGAAGGATTTTATAGATTTCATATATAAGTTCATAGAGGGAAAGATTTATTTTTATGTGGTTTTATACCTTTGGCTATATGAATCAATGGATAATATTAAGCAGGTCTGGTTTTAGCAGGATATGTGTTTATTAAATGACGCTACGTAATTTGATTTGTGAATTAGAAAATACTCCACCTGCCCAAAGAAAGGTATCCCTTGTCTAAAGTATGGGTCCACTTTCACAAATGAGAGTTTGGTTATGGTTCTTGTTATTTCACTGGATCCTTTTCCAGTTAATTCTACCTCTGGAAAAAAAAAAAGAAAGAAAATAAATTGCTTTTTGGAAGGATGATCCCCCCTGAACAACTTCTTCTTCTTCTTCTTCTTCTTCTTCTTCTTCTTCTTCTTCTTCTTCTTCTTTTAATGTTTTTAACTTATTTTTGAGAGAAAGAGAGACAGAGCACAAACAGGGGAGGGGCAGAGACAGAGGGAGACACAGAATCAGAAGCGGGCTCGAGGCTCTGAGCTGTCAGCACAGAGCCCGACGCGGGGCTCGAACTGGTGAACTGCGAGATCGTGACCTGAGCCCCAGTCAGACGCTCAACCGACGGAGCCACCCAGGTGCCCCAATCCCCCCCTGAACTTCTTATGTTACTACTTCCCTTCCAATTCATAATTTGGCAAAGGAAATAAATCAGTGTTCATTGCCTTTTCCCCCGTACCCACATGGTACACAGACCTGTTCCTTCTTCTTGGATCTTGGCCTCCACTTCAAGCTTCATTTCATACCCTTGTCTCTTCATCTGGAAGATCTTGGTTTTTATTTGTTGAGAAAAGCAGCCCTGGCTGTTTAGCTAGGAGGGGATAAAGCAAAATACAGAAACGTAATACTGGACAGGTCAGTGGTCGGTTAATCTGGTGGGATTTTTGGGGGGGACAGTGTAACCTAGGGGTTTTCTAATGACAAGAACACAATAAATATTCTCTAGGGATTAGTTATGATTACATTTCCTGATAGCATCTGGTTTATTACAGACATATATTTCTTAGTATCTGATATTCCCTAGAGTTAATGGGATAGGCATGCCTTAAAAATGTGTGGGTAATCTTACTGTAGGGAGGACCTAACTTTTCACCAAAGCCGAGCCCCCCTTCCATAGTACACAACTGTTGCAAGCAAGTGGCTGCCCATCTGAAGACTGTGTTTCCTACCTCCCTGGCACGTAGGTGGGGCCATGTGACAAGTTCTTGCTCACGGAAAGAAGGCAAAACCTATACCCTTCCCAGCCCAAATGCTTAACAGGTATAATGATTCTCCTTCTTCCTTCATACAAGTAGATGTCCAAGGCAGCTTTGAATGCCAGGTTTGGAGACTGCTCTCCACTTCCACTATTCTGGGTGCTTGGTGAACCAAGCACACCCCCAGTAGCCAATTATAAGAAAGAAGTAATTCTTATTGTGCTAAATCACTGACATGTAAATTACTGTGGCTAACACAGCATTCTCTTGTAGAGTGTTCTCTTCCTGGGTTAGCACCATGTTGTAACTCACTGCTTATCAACAATGTCTCTATTGTTAGTTCCTTAGGAGGGACAGTCTTCCACCTACCTGTTGACTGAATTTCTCACAGATGGCCTGTGACTCTCCACTATAGCAGTTAGAAGGGTTACTGTACTTTCTGCACATGCTCATAGTCAGATGTCCTTGGACAGGCTTCCCGTATGTGTATCTGTCATAGGAACATTGCCAAATGAATCAAAGCAGACATTGAACATCCCCATTTTCTACCTATTTATATTCCCCCTTTAGCTGAAGTATATTTCCTCTCTGTACTTCCCTCTAATCTCTGCAGGGCCTTCACAAAGCTGAGAGCAAGTAAGTTAAGTAATGACCCTTCTTTTTAACAAATCTCTAGTGCGACATGCTGAGATTTACTAGTCTTCTTTGATCATGTCTTTTTTACCCCTTAATTTTTTATTTTTAATCCTATCTTTTAAAAGATACATCCCTTATTACCAAAGCTACCCCTGTTCTTAAGAGAGAGGGGAAAAAAACGATACCAACAAAACAAAGAAGAGAGAAAATGCCCTCAATTCTACCTAGGAATACAAACTATTAATATGATGGTGTCTCCTTCCATTATCCTCTTGTGATGTGTTGCCTTCTCTATGTATATGGAGTTTAACTTGTTTACTTTTTATGAAACTGGGTTTGTGCCATATAGATATGTCATTGATGGTAGATGTGTTTTCAAGGGCATTTGTTTCCTTCCCTATCTAAAATATCTTCTGAATCTTTACTTGCAAGAGTATTGGCTCACCAGTTACATAGGATCAGGAATTTGGTGGCGATTACTCTGAGACAGTGCCGGGGCAGGGACCCTGCGGAATTGTGGGTGCATTACGTGTGCGGTCGTTGGCAGGGCTGGTTTCTTCACTCTGTTTGCTCTTTCTGCTAGTGTTATCGATGGACGACTGGGGATGGGAGCATTAGATTTTAGAAACATGAATTTTCAAGGTTGGAAAGGACCAAACTGAGATATCATGTCCAGTCTCATCAGGAAAAATGGCAGTGCTGAGAGGAATGTGACATGACTTGGGTAGACCGATGACTCAGCTGAGATCTTGGTAATATGCCTATCTCTACAAATTCTGAATCAAAGCTATTTTTCCACTATGTATGCAAGGTCACGTAAATGATCTGTTGATGACAGAATTTCCTCTACCTGGGAAATGGGAAAGTCACTATCCTTCAACACTATCCCATTTGTGTGTGCGTGTGTGTACGTGTGTGTGTGTGCGTATAGCTTTGTCACTTTCAGAATCAGTCCTCATAGATAGGTTCTCTAGGAACAGTTGTTTGCCCCGTGATAGTTATGACGACGCTGGTAAGGACATGAAAGAACATAAGAAGGAAAGATAGAGAAGCAACAGGCGAGGAAGATTCTAGAGATGGGATGATTCCATGTACTTAAAGTATTTGTCCTCCCACTGTTCTGAAAGAAATGAGTGAAAATATCCCAAATGGTGAGTCTCCTTTTTTTTTTTTAAAGTTTACTTACTTTGAGAGAGAGAGAGAGTACACACGAGCGAGGGAGGGGCTGAGAGAGAGAGAAACAGAGAGAGAATCCTCCCTGATGTCAGCACGGAGCTGGACGTGGGGCTCTAACTCAGGAAATGCGAGATCATGACCTGAGCTGAAATCAAGAGTCAGACGCTTAACTGACTAGCCACCCAGCTTCCCCATGGTGAATCTCCTTTAAATAATTCTCTCAAACGATTAAAAAAAATAATAACAATAAACTCACAGGCCACATACTGACACATTCACCTCTTCTTCCAAGATAGTGATTATCTTTGGCATTGTTACTTGGACTTCAAACTTGGGGAGCACTGTTCATCGGAGATAAAGGAAGTTAGTGATTGTTTTTCAACTTTGGGGGAGTTAGTATTTTCAGTTTCTCTGTAACAATTCCCTAACAGTGTCTTAGGGTCCGGAAAAGTTAGCTGTACTCTTTCCTCCAACCACCTTACCATCAAATGGATATTCTGATTGAAGGACTGTGACGGATCACTGTAATCCTAATGAATTATGGACGCCTTCTCTTAAAGGTATTTTACATTTTTTTTGAGATTAAAAATTATTACAAAAATTATTACAAAGTCCTATTCACAGATTATTGATAGTCTCATTGGGGTTAGATATAACTGATTCTACTCGAAGCCCAACCTCACATGTAGGAAATGAAAGGACTCTAAATAACCTCAAATTCCAGGCCCTGGAAGTTTGGATGTGGAGAAAATGCTCCGTGACTTTCCATTATCCATACCAAATTCCTCCACGGCGAAGGGGTGCTCCGTTCTTCCACCTGATTCCTTCTGTACCACCACCTTGTAAGAGCCCTGGATGGGCTCTGATGAGAGGGGAAAGGCCAGTTGCGCGAGACCACTCGCTAACTTGAGTTTCTGCCATTGTGCGATACGATTTCCTTTCGGGTCCTATGGATACAGTAATTGTAACTTACAAAAGAGCCTAGAGCCTTAGAGACAATAACAGAAATCTATGGAGACCCCTATGTTATTCACAAAGACAACCAATGGGGTGGTGGTGAAGGAGGGAAGGAAGATGACTTAAAACTATCTGGTGCTGTATGAACTCAGACATTTCTCCCTTAATGACAAGCTTCCGGTAGAATGTAACAGCCTCTCAAATATGAACATTTTCTCGAAATGTATTACTTTAATTCTGATTATGGAATGTTTCCTGTTGCTTACCTGAATGAATACAAGTGGAATCTGAAAGACAAAAGAGAAATAAAGGAATGTAGAGTTATTTTCAAATATTCTTAATTGTGATTTATAAGCAAGACATCTTTATGCAGAATACCTCTATCTATAGTAAAACAGGAAAAAAATTCAGGTTAAGTTTTATAAAACTCTTAACTAATCTATTTTAAGCAATTAATAAATAATATTAAGAGCTTATTAAGCTATCAGCAAAATATAGGTATGTGCACAGCCTTTCATTAGCAATAGTATTTACTGACATTACTTCAATGCTTATAGCATCAAGTGAGGAATACTCCTTTGTTATGAAATTTTACGGATTAAGAAATAAACACCAACAAAATTATAAGTAACCATACTCAGATCCAAATATTGAGATGGCCAAAGAATTCTTAGTTCGAAGAATAAAGAAGAGGAATAGCTCCTCTGCTATCAATATTTAGTCATTTAAAAAAATGCGTATTTATTTTTGAGAGAGCACAAGTGGGGTGGGGCAGAGAAAAGGGGACAAAGGATCCAAAGCGGGTTGTGTGCTGATGACAATGAGCCCGATGCAGGGCTCCAACCCACCAACCGTGAGATCATGACCTGAGCTGAAGTCAGACCTTAACCGACTGAGCCACCCAGCTGCCCCAAGATACATATTTTATATATTCTTAATATTTATATATTTATAATTTTATATTGATACTGATTTGATATTTAATATTATGAATTTAAGATATATATCAATGACATATCAGTCATGTATCTGAAATATAAAGAATATATATGATAAACATATTATATACACACACACTCTCACATACCTGATTTATATATCAGGTAGGGAAATGCCAAGAAGAAAAAATGGGGGACAGTAAGGCTGCTACAATGATGGATAAGGTGTTTATTTTAGACGGAGATGTGAAAGTAGAAACCAGGAGACCAGCTTCAAGGTTACTGAAATAGTCTTTTTTAGAAGTGATATTGGCCATGGGGCACCTGGGTGGTTCAGTTGGTTGAGCTTCCAGCTTTGGCTCAGGTCATGATCTCATGGTTCATGAGTTTGAGCCCTGTCTTGGGCTCTCTGCTTGCTGTCACCACAGAGCTTGCTTTCGATTCTCTGTCCCTTCTACTCTCTGCCTCTCCCCTGCTCGTTCTCTCTCTCTCTCAAAATAAATAAACTTAAAAAAACAAAAGACGTGATATTGGCCAGGATGAGATTGTAGTAATTCAAGTGGTAAGAAATAGAAATAGTCTGGATATATTTCAAGCTAACATGACTTTCAGATGTAGTGGATGCGAGCGTCAAAGAGAGGAAGCAGGGATTACGTGAGAATCTTTTGTTTAAGGCGTTAGAAGAAAAGGATCGCCTTTGAGACAAGAAGATGTGGTGGGGTGGTGGGTTTGGGAGAGAAAAATGAAGACTTTTTTGTTTGATGCCTGCATTAAAGCTGAAAGAGTTGTTTCTTATCAATATCAAGTAGGGTTAGTTTCACTTGATCTTAGCCAAAAGGCTGAGAAGCGATCAAGTAGTGTTAGTTTCAAGGAACAAAGACTGATTACACTCTTCCTTTACAGAGGAGGTTTTTGGTAGGTATGTTTAGAAAAATTCTAACTCTTTGATAGTTTATTTGAATTTAAGCTGTTTGATGGTGTAGGTGGGTCTATTATGTAATATCTCTGTCTAATTTGCCTAATTGAGAACTTTATAAGGAATAAGTTTAACTGTGTGACAGGTGACTAAGTACCAGTACCAAGATGGAAAGAATTAGGTACTCTCTTGAGCTGGGGTTCTGGTTTAACTGAGGACCTCTCACTGTTGTACTGCCAGAAATCACCACCAGTGATACCAGATTCTTCCTCTCCCTGGTCCTCCTCCAACACCAAAAACAGGCTTCCAGATTGTTTATCCAGATAAGAATGATTCCATATTTGGAGACTCACCAACTCACTCAGGGGGTGAAAATTTCCATCCAATGAGACAACACGAAACTTCACTGAAACAGAAATATTTTCCATGAGTCCCAGAGACCTTAAGTTAGGCCTATGGGCTGGTGAGACAAACTTTTAAAGAACCAGGACTACAAGGCCTTTGACTGGGGAATATGCAGGGGAGGAAGATCTTTTCTTTTGGGAGTTGTTCTAACTGTAGGGCCTCTTCGTACCTGTTTGCCCTGGTTTGTAGATGGCTTTGTCTGTCTGGACGAAGACCAGACTCTCTTCATTTTTAACCACGACTGTGGTCCGCTTCTTGAATTCTTGGGTTGGTCCTTTCACTTGGACAGTGAGGAACATGACTTCCTCCTTGGATGGAGATCTTGGGACCTGAAACATAAGACAGACCCCAAGAACCCATTTAGTCTCCCAAGTTTCCCCCGCCACCCCATGTTCCTCCCCTCCCTGGACATCTGGCCCCTTTGCTTCACTGCGCCCCCTGATTGTCAGTAGGGGAAGTTGCCATGGACAGGAATTACTTCTGTCATTTTACAAATGGGGAGACACGGGGCGCCTGGGTGGCGCAGTCGGTTAAGCGTCCGACTTCAGCCAGGTCACGATCTCGCGGTCCGTGAGTTCGAGCCCCGCATCGGGCTCTGGGCTGATGGCTCGGAGCCTGGAGCCTGTTTCCGATTCTGTGTCTCCCTCTCTCTCTGCCCCTCCCCCCGTTCATGCTCTGTCTCTCTCTGTCCCAAAAATAAATAAACGTTGAAAAAAAAATTTAATAAAAAACAAATGGGGAGACAGAACAGAAGATGGAGGAAAATATATCTGTAAAAGAGGTCATAAGTGAGACTCACATCTCCTTATAGATCAAACAATACAGTCCTGATCCAATCATATACTGAACTTTACCAAGTTGATGTTATGTGCTAAAAGGGCATGGTAGGAATATATTTTAAGGCTATGGGAAAGAAAACTACCATAGTTTATTGGCCGTAGGCTATAAGCATGTTACGTGTGGGCAGCTCTGAAGAGATTGGATATGTGTTTATGGAAATTTCCACAATTTTCACTCTTCAGTATGGGGTGATGCGTTCCTGTCAGGCCACCACTGGGGGCGTACGTCATGCATTGGTCTAGTGTGCCTTATTAATATTTTTTTCTATTTTCCATTTTACAGAAGTCACATTTTAAGAAGAAGTCACATTTTCCCTTTGTCCAGTGCATACTGTTTTTTCCCCTCCTGGCTAACAGAAATTTTCTTTGGTCATTAAGTTGATTTTTAATACGCCTACAAATATTTGGCTCCCATGGCTGGAAATTCACACACACTGCTTCTTACTTCCTATGCATAGTTACTACATTTAGATTTCTTTCTGAAGTCTTTTCCAGGCTCTCAAAGTTTTATCTTGACTGAATTCTAGATGCCTATGACCCTAACCAGTAGAATCAAGTGTATTAAGTCAAATGGGCATACTCACAGTGAAGGAGACGCAGTGGAATAAATCCTTCTCCGCCACCAGGTCAGTGAAGAGGCTCTGGTTTCCCCTGAGGGACTCCAAGGAAGCACTTACAGTCACTGTCTCATCCAGGTAGCTCAGAAGGATGCAACCCTTCTCAGGGGTCTCGGTGTGGAGCAGGGAGGGGACCAGGGCCATGTACTGCCTGGGAATGGGGGAGTCCAGTTAGAGGAGAGCGTAGGAGGGGAATCACCCTGGTGTTATCGCCAGCACTATTTTCCATCACAATTACTGTTACTGTCATTCGTTCTCTACCACAAGAAGACATATTGGTGAACATGAAATTGATCTCTGCTGTGGAACGGCACGTGTGAGACTTATTCCCTGTTCCCTCACCAATGCCATTGCAGTGAACATCTGACTTGTGTGAGCAAATGTGCTGAGACACCTCACTTTCAGGAACACCGTATGCAAGCCTCCGAACTCACATCAGAAATAGGCTGATTACACTTACCGTGTCGTAAATCTATTTTACACTGGGACTGTTGTAAAAAGCAAGCAAGGTCTCAGGGGAGACGTTACAAAAACCAATCAACGTGCAGTACTTTCCCTGGATACATATACCCAACAACCCTGTGAAAATCGTATGGAAAATACTTGCTTCCACTTTGTAGATATGGAATCTGACGCTCAAAGAAAGTCATTTTAAAGTCTCAGTTGTGGTGAGCAACTAATGTTATCTTTGCATTTTCAATATTTGCCCTTCAGTTCTTGGCTAGACAGTGGTTCCGCCCACAAATGGCCTTCTAGTGATCGAATTTGGGGGCCGAGGTAACTCATGAGCAGAACAGACTTTGACAATACCCTCATACATAGTTTTTTTTGGCCGTGTAGTTTTCAAACATTTCTGCTCACAGAATTCCTAAAATAATTTTTAGACACTACACCTTCCTTACCTATTTTCAAGTAAACATGCATATCTTTGTCACAAGTTTAAATAATAGCAAAAGATACTATTTCCAATGACATTTTTAAAGTTAAAACTTCCATCAGTCTTTTATAAGTTTTTGATGGGTTCTTAAATATTATAGCGACAACATACCTAATATGACCTATTTAAAAATATGTCAAAATGTCCTTTCTGTGATGATCAGAAATTTAACATCTTTCTTTCTTTTTTCCTCCTTAAACTTGAATTACCATGCCACTGACTACATAGAAGTTTATCCTAAGACTTTAATGCTTCAAAATATGTTCATGGATAACTCTGGCTTCTTTATTAACTATATATGTATATATATATATATATATATATACATATGCTCATACATATGATACTATGGATGGGTGCTTAATTTAACTTTAACTCTTTATGCGACCATAAAGTTGTAAACGCTAAGCATTTTCTTCTGGATTGAATTATTTTTAGAAGCCTTACGAGAATACAACTGATCAAAACAATATGAATGTATTCCAAGTCACGATTCACACATACTATAGCAAATCAAAATATTTTCGAAGCACATATTTCATGAGAACAATGAGCTGTTTCTGTGTTTCCACGAGTGGCTATTCCTTAATAGCGAGAATTGAAAGAGGCCTAACATTAATTGTGTTGCTATTTTTAGTCTGTATAGACATGAGTGCCACGAAAAACCGTTTACCTGAAAGTAAATAAAACACAGATAAAACAAGTATATCGTTGTTACCGGCTTTTGCAACTCCTTCTGCATTATATACCAACATTCACCAAGTATCTATTATCAAGAATCGCTTCTAATCACCTGTCAGCTGGTATTTCGTTTGGATCCCCCTCAACTTTGTTGACACAAAGCATTCATCATCACATAATCTGCCAAAGAATTTTCTCCCTCATCGTTAGAGTCCTTTGCTTTCTCCACACCAATATCAATAGTTCAAATCGTTTTTATGATTTGTCATCCTACAGATTTTTATACCCCCGGACAGTGCTCCATGGTAGCATACGATTGAAGGAGAGGTTTGCCTTTTTCTTTCTTTCTTTCTTTCTTTCTTTCTTTCTTTCTTTCTTTCTTTCTTTCTTTCTTTCTTTCCTTCTTTCTTCTTCTTTTTTTTTTCTCTTTCTTTTATAAAGTGGAAGATGGACAATGAAGGAAGGCGAAGTAATAAAGGATAAATAGCACGGTCGAGAGCAAGCAATCTGAATGTGAGGATCTGGAAATCGATTCCTTTGAAAGGATCACTTCCCAAAGCCCCTTAGAAAGTCTTTGCATATGCCTAGCAAATTTAGAAATTCAGAGATTTGGAGAGTTGGAGAGGATTAGTTAAGAATAAGTAAAGAATGAATAAACCAGATTTATGAAATCTCATCATGGGAAGAGACTTTAGGGGTAAGAAGGTGACAGTTTCATGGGAAAGACAAATGAATCATACAAAGGAGAATCAGAGAGGATTCTCTTTTAGGGAAAGGACTCTTTAGGTTCTATGTGAAACTCACAGTTTTCCAGGGACTGAGGCATCTGCAGGCAGGAAGATGAGAAGGAGGAGAATAAGATTTGGATGAAGGAGTTTGTTCTTCCCCATGCTGCAGGGAGAAGGGCCCCCAGGAGACCAGACTGTACTGCACCCCGCTCCCCTGCAACTGGTCTGGTCCCAGACATTCCTCAGAGCAACTAGGCTTTATGCGGCTCTCTGTGCAAACAGGAAGTTCCACCCACACATGGTGTCTAAACAAAGTAGAGGTCTCTGAACTTCTGTGGAAGGGTCATTGCTCTCAGGGGCCTAATTACAGTCAAGGTTAATTCCTTGTGGGCTAAAGAGAATTCCTGGAGGGATAAAATCCACATTCCCCTTCCTGCTCGCTTTCTCTGCCTTTTACTGTAAAGCAGCTAATCGGGTTTGCAACCCCCTCTCTCTCTTACTTCTTCGTTCCACTTCCCCACAGCTCCTTTTGTGGCTTTCCTCACGTCTCTTGCCTGAATAGTTGGCAAGGGAAGCTACAATTTAAGCAACGCTGGACAGGCTCAAAATAGCTATTTCACTGCAGGTCAGCGTGCCTGCAAGTCCTCCATTAGATATGCCTGCTCACATGTTGAAGCAGTTTCAGCATTCAGTAGTTCTCTCTGGAAATGATATTGGATTGAGCTAATAGGTGTTTGACCTTAGGGATATTACTGGATGGCGGATGCGGAGCCAGATCCTGGGGGAATGAAAATAGAAGATATTTTCCTGTATTGAGACAGTGAGAAGCTGGAAAGAGAAATGGCAGGACCTCAAGAAGAAAGCTTTGACCTACAGTGCAAAAATCACAATAGTCTTTATCATTTACTGTACACACACGTTTTGTTACTGCCTTCTAAATATACTACTCTTCAACAGTCTTTAATCATATCAACTATTTCATCCATCCATCCATCCATCCATCATGTATTCAACTATCTATTCAAACTATACATCCATCTATCCATCTATCCATCCATCCATCCATCCATCCATCATGTATTCAACTATCTATCTATTCAAACTATCCATCCATCCATCCATCCATCTGTCCATCCATCCATCCATCATGTATTCAACTATCTATCTATTCAAACTATACATCCATCCATCCATCCATCTATCCATCCATCATCCATCCATCCATCCATCCATCATGTATTCAACTATCTATTCAAACTATCCATCCATCCATCCATCCATCCATCCATCCAACTATCTGGTCGTTTTATAAGTATTTATTGAGCCAAGTAGGGCTCAGTATCATGCAAATTATGGAGATGGAATGGTCAAATATGTAGAAACAGGTATGCACTAAAAGGTCTTATGTTCTGTGGGTGTGAAAGCAGACAAATAAACAAGCAATAAAAATACAGTAGCCAAACATTGTTATTATTATTTTTTGGCCCCTATAACATGAATATTTATTTGCTTGATTCTGTCCAAAAGATTCCTTAACGTATCCTCCTTTTAAAAATTCTTTGCTTTTTTTGCTCTTCAGCTTGGGTGCTTTCTATTATCCTGTCTTCCAGATCACTGCTGTGTTTTTGTTGTTGTTGTTGTTTTTGTTTTTGCATCTCCTAATCTACTCTTCCGCTAGCATATTTTTATGTCGGTTATTGTCTTCTTTAACTGTGATTTTTTTTCCTTAATATTTTCTGCCTTCTTATTTGGAAATAGCAGCAAACAGAGTCATTCATGGAGCCCGCATTGCCAGAGTCACCTTTTTTTGAACACGTTCGTATATACAGCGTGTAACATGTAGTGCAAAGCGTTAATTAAATATTGCGTTTCACTGAAATTGACGGTGTGGCTTCATTCACTCAGATACCACTGTCACCCACAATTTTTGTGCCTGTTTCTTCCAGGAGTGTGTACCACACTGCACACACTGGTGAGCAACGTGTTCACCGACATAGTGCTCCAATGATTCTTTCGAGCATCTCGCACTGTTAGAAACGTCTTTTGTACGTGCGTTTTAATGCAATGTTATTTATGTATCTATTTGAATACAGTTGACACACACTGTTACATTTGTCTCAGGCATACCACACAGTGACAAGTTTATACATTCCACATTGTGCAATGTCCACTACAAGTGCAGCAACTATCTGTCCCTATACATTGCTATGCAGATACATTGACTATCTTCCTCTGCTGTGCCTTTTATTCCCGTGACGTATTCACCCCATAACTGGAAGGCTGTGTCTCCCACTCCTCTTCACCCAGTTGCCTACCAGTGGGTGAGGGGAATATAGTTTATTGTCTGTATTTATAGGTCCAATTCTTCTTTTTGCTTTTTATTCATTTTTTTTAAGTTTCCACTTATGAGTGAAATCATATGGTATTTGTCTTTCTCACTCTGACTTATTTCACTTAGCATAATACCCTCAAGGTCCATTCGTGCTGTCTCAAATGGCACGATCTCATCCTTTTAGTGGCCAAACATTCTTATCGAAGTTCAGGATGCTCTGGGAGCGCAGAAGAGGAACACATAATCCAGTCTTGGGCTTTGGAAAAGAATTCTAATGGGAAAGCAAAATTTTAATGAAGCTCTGAAATATGAGTAGTGTTTAGCCAGAGGGGAGAAGGCGATTACAACAAATGCATTCTAAGCACATAAGGAATGATGTATACAAAGGCTCAGGAGGTAAGAATAATCATGACACATTTAGTGAGATGGAAAGCACTGGGTACAGAGAAGAGGCCCATGCGTTCAGAAAAGTGAAGCAAGCTGGCTTCAAATAAAAAAGGAGCTTGTTGGCACTATTAAGGTGTTTAGGGGAGTGATCAAGGTGTGAAGTGACTTCTCCAGATTTGTTTCTCAGAAAGGTCACTTTGAAGGACTGACTGGAAGGAGACAACCCAGGAGGCAGAGAGGCCATTTGGGAACTGATACAATTATCTAGGTGACAGAGGATGGTATTTTGAACTAGGGCATTCATGATGAGATTAGAAAATGACTGATCGAGTTATATCACATTTAAGAGGTAACGTGACAGCACACAGTGAATACATGAATGTGATAGATAAAGGAGAACATGCCTTTCAGTTTTCCTGGTAGGTCGCTGAGTGGATTGTGTTGCCTTTAACTGATTGAATGCCTTTAGCTGAGGATGCACTGAGTGGGGACGCAAAGAAGACAGGAGGGCTAAGGGCTGGGAAGCGAAAGAGTCTAGTTTTAGAAAGTACTTGTGGAATATTCAAGTGTTAATATTCAGAGGGAGTTTCACATTTGCATCTAGGGTTTAGAGCAGTATGGTTTCATAGACATGTAGACTGTGAGCCTCCTATGTAATTTTGCATTTTCCAGTAGCCACGTTAAGATACAAAAATCAGCACATTGAATTAATTTTGGTAATATATATTTTACTTAACTCATTATATCCAAAGCACTATCATTGCAACATTTTTTTTTAACGTTTATTTATTTTTGAGACAGGGAGAGACAGAGCATGAACAGGGGAGGGGCAGAGAGAGAGGGAGACACAGAATCGGAAACAGGCTCCAGGCTCTGAGCGGTCAGCACAGAGCCCGATGTGGGGCTCGAACTCGCAGACCGTGAGATCATGACCTGAGCCGAAGTCGGACGCTTAACCGACTGATAGCCACCCCTATCATTTCAACAATCATAAATATCGCTAAAGATGCTTCGTGTTCTTTTTCTGGTAACAAGTCTTTGAAATCTGGTATGGGATTCTACGCCAACAACGCATAACACTTCAGGCTAATCACATTTTGAGCACTCAGTAGCCCATATGGCTACTGGGTACCATATTTGACACGGTAGGCTTAGAACCATGTTTTTCAAAGTATGGGTCCTCATCTACAGTGGCCATAATATGATGGGTGAATTATGAGCAAGTTTTAAAACAATGAAACAGAATATAATAAAATAGGAAATAGAGGTAGTGAAAAGACTAAGCGCAAATAGTCAACTTCAGAAACATCTGTTTCACGTGCAGCAGAAACGGTTGGTTGTATTTTATTAACCCCTTCTCCAATTCTATTTTTAATAACACAACTGGGTTTTAGCTGAGGACAAACTGCCTGGCTGAAAACTTCCATCTCTCACCTCCTCCCTCGCAGCTGAGTGTGGCATGTGGCTAAGTTCTGGCGACTGGGGTGTTGGGGAACATGATGTGTGCGGCTTTTTACGACTTCAGAAGTGAGGGTGGGGTTCTGTGCTCCCCCTTTGTTCCTTACCACGGGCTGGAATGCGGACACAATGACTATGCTCAGAACTTCTATTGTCGACCGTAAGACGGAAACCATGCGTCAAAGACGGCAGAGCAAGAAGCACTCCTGAATCATCCAAAGGCCACTCTAGCCTAGACTTTCATGTTACTGAAAAATGCGTTCCCTTCTTTAAGTCGCTGCATCTTGAGATCTCTTTCTCTCCCTTCTTTAAGTCGCCGCATCTTGAGATCTCTTTGCTACAGCGGCACAAGTTGTATCCTAACTAGATCATTTTTTCAGTCACTATCTCTGTCTTGATCGATCATCTCTGTTCTTAACTGTTGGGTGTCCTTTCATCGCGAGAATGCCATGAGCGTTCCATCGTGAACTGCCCGGTGAAAATGGACAACATTGGTTACTGTCGGTTAAAGTCGAAATCAGAACAGTGCCAGCTTACTGAGATCTGGCCTACTTATACAGATTGTAGATTTAGCAGCAAATGGGGAAAGCTGATGCCGCGGAAAGGGATAGTACCCAGGTAGGATATGCTGAAGAAAAGAGTCCGGGACAGAGCCCCACGGGACACCAGTGTCTAGGTGATGGGCAGGGGCCCCCAATGGGACAAGAAGGGCTAAGACGGAGAGAGAAACACAGGAGAGTGTGGGATCTCTGAGGACAATTTTGTAACGAGCAGGCTTCACGCCCAGCACAGAGCTCAACTTGGGGCTTGAACTCACGACCCTGAGATCAAGACTTGAACTGAGACCAAGAGTCAGCTGCTCGACCAACTGAGGCACCCAGGCAGCCCACTGAGGACAGTTATAAGAAGAGAATAACCAAGAGAAGACTTTTACCAGTTTGAGTTATTGGGGCCTGATGCCAAGCCATCTGTGAATAGCATACAGAATTAGAAAAAAAAATAATTTCAAAAGTTTGCATGGTTTTATCATGTGTTGATTCAAAATATAACAGAAGTTAAGTTCCTAAAATAATTTTTTTTTTTTTTAGCATTTAATCATTTTTGAAAGACAGAGAGAGACAGAGCAGGGGCAGGGGAGGGGCAGAGAGAGAGGGAGACATAGGATCCGAAGCAGGCTCCAGGCTCCGAGCTGTCAGCCCAGAGCCCGATATGGGGTTTGAACTCACAAGACCAAGAGATCATGACCTGAGCTGAAGTCAGACGCTTAACCGACTTGAGCCACCCAGGTGCCCCAAAACTTAAGTCATTTTTAAGGAGCTAGAAACAACTGGGACACCTGGGTGACTCAGTTGGTTAAACATCCTCCTCTTGACTTTGGTTCAGGTCATGATCTCACAATTGGTGAGACTGGGCCCGAATCAGGGGCTCTGCTCTGAGAGTGCAGAGCCTGCTTGGGAGGCTCTCTCTTTCCCTCTCTCTCTCTCCGCCTCTCACCTGTGCATGCTCTCTCTCTCAAAATAAACAAACTCAAGGAAAGGCAACTAACAGACCACATGATCGTTTTTTCTCGATCTGGGGACAAGGAGGACACCGGGACCCAGCAGTTTCAGAGTCTGGGTTGGTCGGAAGCCTGATGGGAGCTTGTGGAGTGAGAGAAAACAAGGGGCCAGCGTCACTGAGTTTGTCTGAAGGGAAGGGCATGAGAGGGAAGTCGTGGGCAGACAGGTGGGGCGGGAGGGAGTTTCTCTGATGAGCCAAGAGCCTTGTACAAGCTTACGTGAAATGTTGCCTCTCTACACGCTGAGTGGGAGAGTCAAACGAAAGGGGAGAGGTCGGATATTGCAGGGTGAGGAGTGCTAACCCCCCGGAGAGGCAGCTGAGGATGCGTGAGATAGATGTAAGCGAGTGGATGGAGGAATTATCCTGGGGAGAAATGGAGCCACTTTACTACACTCCCAGATAAAGAGGCACGTTTTCTCTACAATGCTCCCTTCCCCCAAGACGGAGCTTTCTTTCCTTCTTAAAAAAAAAAAAAAAAAAAAAAAAAAAAAAAATTAACGTTTATTTATTTTTGAGACAGGGAGAGGCAGAGCATGAACAGGGGAGGGGCAAAGAGAGAGAGGGAGACGCAGCATCTGAAACAGGCTCCAGGCTCTGAGCCATCAGCACAGAGCCCGACGCGGGGCTCGAACTCACCGACCGCGAGCTCATGACCTGAGCCGAAGTCGGATGCTTTCTTTCCTTAGGGAGAGGAAAGACGGGCCGGAGGGGAAAGAGTTACTGGATCCGTGGTCAGGACCCTGCCTCCTAGTTCTGACCCGGTTGGGCCGTCCTGGGTAACTCGCTGGACTCCCCGAGTCTCAGCTTTCTCGTCGGTAAATACGGGGACGGTGATATGGGTGCTGTCCGCTTCGTGGGGGTAGTTTTGCCCACGACGCAAGGTGGAACCCAGTTTTTTTCTAATCTGTAAACCTTAGTGGATCTTAATGACCGAAGAAGGGCTCTGGGCTTTGGTATAGAAGAGCATCCAAATACCGCAAGTTCGGGTACCTCGGGAACAAGTCCTTGACAGAAAAGAGAGCAAATGCTATACATTTTCGAAAGAGTTAGTAAATATTTTCTGCTAAAAAGCTGGGGTAAAGGGATAAGCTAGGCAAGAAAGTAAAAGAAAGAAGAAAGGCAGCACAGAAAAGAAAGGGAGGGAGCAAAGTGCAGGAAAACTCATTCTGGCAAGATCAAGGGAGGATTGGGCCCCTGGGTGGCTCCGTGGGTTGAGTGTCCTACTCTTGATTTCGGCTCAGGGCTTGATCTCAGGGTTCGTGAGTTCGAGCCCCGCGTCAAGCTCTGTGCTGACAGCAGGGAGCCTGCTTGGGATTTTCTGTCTGTCTCTTTCTGGCCCTCCCCTGATCGTTCTCTCTCTCTCTCTCTCTCTCTCTCAAAAATAAATATTAAAAAAAAAAGAACAAAGGAGGATTACTTGGGAATTGAGAAGAACTAGGATTAGGAGGTACAGTATATGACCCTTAACACAAATAAATAGAAAAGAAATGTCTCCATTGTATTGGTACAGTGCTTGCCAGGGACTGAATGTATCTTCTCCAACGGTAACAATTGTTACACTTCTTTTATTTTGCCTCAGTGAAGATAACTTTTAGAGTAGTGTGGTTTCTGAGAGCAAAATGCAGGACATTTCAGCTGGTTACTTGTTAACTACCTTCAAAGTCAGAAAGCTTAATTAATGACATACTATGTTCACTCTATCAGAGTGTGCATTTGCTTTATCTTTGTACGAGTATCTTGAAGAAAACTTGAAGTTATGATAGTATGTATCTACAGAGATGTTCTCAAAGATCAGTGTTTCTCATTTGTGCTATCACATTAACCTTTTCTAATTTGTTTTTTAGTTGTTTTTTGTTGTTCTTGTTGTGTTTTTTGAGAGAGAGACAGAGTATGAGCAGGGGAGGGGCGGAGAGAGAGGGAGACAGAATCTGAAGGAAGCTCCAGGCTCTGAGCTGTCAGAGCAGAGCCCAACGTGGGGCTTGAACTCATGGACTGCGAGATCATGACCTGAGCAGAAGTCGGAAGCCCAACAGACTGAGCCACCCAGGCGCCCCAACCTTTTCTAATTTTTTTTCAAATATGATAGATTTTATTTTATTGTTTGTTTTTTGTTTTTTTTTAACTTGTCTTATTTGTTTATTTTTTTAAATTTACATCCAAATTGGTTAGCCTATAGAACCTTTTCTTTTTTTTAATGTTTATTTATTTTTCAATATATGACATTTATTGTCAAATTGGTTTCCATACAACACCCAGTGCTCATCCTAAAAGGTGCCCTCCTGAATACCCATCACCCACCCTCCCCTCCCTCCCACCCCCCCATCAACCCTCAGTTTGTTCTCAGTTTTTAAGAGTCTCTTATACTTTGGCTCTCTCCCACTCTAACCTCTTTTTTTTTTCCTTCCCCTCCCCCATGGGTTTCTGTTAAGTTTCTCAGGATCCACATAAGAGTGAAAACATATGGTATCTGTCTTTCTCTGTATGGCTTATTTCACGTAGCATCACACTCTCCGGTTCCATCCCCGTTGCTACAAAGGGCCATGTTTCATTCTTTCTCATTGCCACATAGTACTCTATTGTGTATAGAACCTTTTCTAATTTTTGATGAGAAAAATACTTGAATGTACAAAGATAAAAAGCATAACAAACCCAAGCAATATGCTTGCCATAGCTTCTCAAAATTATCAGAAAGTTTAGTGTTTTGATTTTTTTATTAAAATTTTTTTTTCATGTTTATTTTTGAGAGAGTGACAGAGACAGAGGGCAAGCAGGGGAGGGGCAGAAGGAGAGGAAGACACAGAATCTGAAGCAGACTCCAGGCTCTGAGCTGTTAGCACAGTGCCCGATGTGGGGCTTGAACTCACAAACCGTGAGATCATGACTTGAGCCGAAGTCGGTCGCTCAACTGACTGAGCCACCCAGGCGCCCCAAAAGAGTACATTATTTTAAGTCTATGATTACTAGTGATGTACTACATCATTGTCACTTGTACGAAGACTGTTGCTTGTATATTAACTTTGTGTAGGGGTTTTATTTTCTGATTAGGAAGTCCTTTTGCACCCCAAGTTGTAAAAATATTCTGCTATATTGTTGTCCTAATTTAAGTATTTGTATTTTCTATTTTTATCTTTTGCTGTATGCAGTTTAGTTTTGAATAACGAAGCAAGGTAGGAGATAACGCTGCAGGATGAATTTTCCTTTGGTGAATGAAAAAATGTGTGTATGTGTGCATCCGGGTGTGTGTGTGTGTGTGTGTGTGTGTGTGTGAGTGTGCATCCTGAAACACACAGGATTATTTCATCACTTTGCCATATGAATCCACTTTGTTCTCCATGGCTCTCATGTTCACTGTGGAGCTTTTTCGTGAAAGAACCTTCATTTTAGAGAGTTATAGTTGGTCTAGGAGAAAACCTTGGAATCAGATTTTAAGAATAGGAAAACATGCAATTGATTATCGAGCTTTATTTAATTACTTAGATGTTAATCACAATACTTGTGTTCTTTTTTTAATGTTAATTTATTTATTTTTGAGACAGGGAAAGTGTGAGCAGGGGAGAGGCAGAAAGAGAATCCCAAGCGGGCTCCCCACGGTTAGCACAGAGCCTGATGTGGGGCTTGAACTCATGAGTTGTGAGATCATTGAGCTGAGCTAAAACCAACGGTCAAACACTTAACTGACTGAGCCACCCAAGCTGAGTAATGTTCTGAGAGCTTTAGATGTTCTAATTTCTTTCTTGTGTTTTTTTTTTTTTTTGTCGTGCCCAAAGGTTATTAGTCAGTCATTGGTTGAATTGTGCGTGGTTTAAATAACCCACAATTTCTAGTAGTATTATAGCAATTTGTAAGAAATAAACAATGGAATATATTTGTAAGGTATTACTAAAAGCTGCTAAGTTTTCAACGTCGTTGTTCTTATAATTCATGGCAAACTTTCATGGCAAATTATAAATACGTAGTCTCTTTTTACTTACTTTGAAATAAGGTGTATTTCAGTATAATTTGGAACTAAATCATGTTATTTACAAAGCAAAGGGTATGAAAAAATGGTATTCCTTTAATAAATGTGTGTCTATAAAATTGTAGTTTTCAGCTTTTGGTAACTGCAGTATTGCGATTTATAAGAAAAATATATATATTTGGTCATTAAGATGACCAAATATATGTATTTCCCATTTATATTTGTTCTTTGTCCATGGTTCCTGACTCACAGCTCCCCAAACCCTTGGAATTTTCTAAGTGTTGAGAGGAACAAATGTATTTCTTATTATGCTTATGAGATGACTTTTATTTTTATTTTTAGGACACTTTATGGTCAAATTGGCTTACATACACTACCCAGTGCTCATCCCAACAAGTGCCCTCCTCAGTGCCCATCACCCATTTTTCCGTCTCTCCCACCCCTCCATCCACCCTCAGTTTGTTCTCTGTATTTAAGAGTCTCTTGTGGTTTGCCTCCCTCCCTCTCTGCAACTTTTTTTTTCCCCTTCCCTTCCCCCATGGACTTCTGTTAAGTTTCTCAAGATCCACATATGAGTGAAAACATATGATATGTGTCCTTCTCTGACTGACTTATTTCACTTAGCATAATACCTTCCCTAAGGATGGGGGCTGGTTGCCGGGAGAACTAACCATGTGATAGGGAGGGAAAAGGGGCTGCAGATCGAATCAATCACCAACGGCCAATGGTTTAATCAATCATGACTGCGCAATGAAGCCTCCATAAAACCCCAAGAGGACTGAGTTTGGAGAGCTTCTGAACATGTGGAGGGGCCAAGAGAACGGTGCGCGCAGAGAGGGCATGGAAGCTCCATGCCTCTTTCCTCATCACTTGCCCCTATGCATCTTTTCCATTTGGCTGTTCCTGAGTTATGTCCTTTTATAATATACTGATAATCTAGTAGGTAAAACGTATCTCTGAATTCTGTGAGCTACTCTAGAAAAATTAATCTAACCCAATGAAGGGGCCATTGGAACTGCCAATTTGCGGTCAGAAGCCTAGGTAACAGCCTGGCTTGCTACGGGTGTCTGAAGGGGTAGCAATGGCACAGTCTTGTAGGACCGATTGGGGCTATTAAATCGGGCCCCGGAGGCCCAAAACTCTATTGATTGGTTAGACATCATGATGCAACTTTTCCACGTCGTTAAAAAGTATGGTATGGATTGCTAACATATTTTAACGTTTTGGAATAATTATTCCACAATTTTCTTTTTCTTTTTTTTCCCTAGCTTTACCAAGATGTAATTAACCTATAACATTGTGTGAGTTTAAGGCATATAACAGGATGATTTGCTATATATATAGTGAAACGATTAACACCATAGTGGTTGTTAACACCTCCATCACCTCACACAATTGCCAGTGTGTGTGTGTGTGTGTGTGTGTGTGTGTGTGTGTGGTGAGAGTATTTAAGATTTATTCTCCTGGTAACTTTCCAATAGGCCATACAATATTGTTAAGTGTCTCCACACGCGGTGCATTAAATCTGCACAACTTGTTCCTCCTGTAACTGGAGGTTTGTTCCCTTTGACCAACATCTCCCCGTTTCCCCCACGCCTAGCCTCCGGCGACAATGATTCTCTCTGTTCCTACGAGTTTGGATTTTTTTTAGATTCTACGTACAGGTGAGATTACACAGTGTTTGTCTTTCTCTATCTGACACTTCACTTAGCACAATACTTTCAAGGTTTATTCATGTCCTCAGAAAAGGCTGGATTTGCTGCTTTTATATAGCTCAACGGTGCATTGTTTATGCATATGAGCTTTGCTTTATCAATTCATTTGTTGATGACATTTAGGTTGTCTTCTTTGGAAAAATGTCTATTCATATCTTCTGCCCATTTTTTTATTTGAATTATTCATTTTTTGGTTGTTGAGTAATTTGTAGGTTTCTAAGAATTTCTGTTTTTTTTTCTATGTTTTCCAATTTGTTGGTTTAAAATTGTTTATAATAGGGGCGCCTAGGTGGCTCAGTCGGTTGAGCGTCAGACTTCGGCTCGGGTCATGATCTCACGGTCCGTGAGTTCGAGCCCCGCGTCGGGCTCTGTGCTGACCGCTCAGAGCCTGGAGCCTGCTTCGGATTCTGTGTCTCCCTCTCTCTGACCCTCCCCCGTTCATGCTCTGTCTCTCTCTGTCTCAAAAATAAACAAACATTAAAAAAATTAAAAAAAAAATAAAATTGTTTATAATAGTTTCTTGTGATTGTTTATTTCTGTGAGAATAGTTGTAATATCTTCTCTTGCAGATATGTGGGTCCTCTTTTTTTTTCTCAAGTAGTTCAGCTAAGGGTGTGTCAATTTTGTTGATCTTTTCTAAAAACTCATAATTTCTTTGATTTTTAAAATTGTTTTTCTTTTGCCTATTTCATTTATTTCTGCTCTAATCTTTATGATATTCTTCCTTCTGCTAATTTTAGGGTTAGTTTGTTTTTTATTTTCTAGCTTCTGGAAGTCATACAGCTAGATTATTTGGTATCTTTCTCCTTTATTATGGAGGCATTTATGTAAAAATTGGAACTCTTCTTTTTTTCACATTTGTATTTATCAGATCATGTAACCTATTACTAAAATTGATAATTATAATAATGCAACTGCATAACAGATTCGGCAATGACTACAAAAATTCGGAGTAAGCACAGAACTCAACTAGTAGGAATAAAAGCATGTGGGGGTAATAAGGATGATTATTAATTACAAGCATTCAATATTTCACTGATTTCATTTTTTTGAAATGGATAATATTATTTTATATGGTGATTTTTTTTTAATTTATTTTTTTAATTTACATCCAAGTTAGCGCATAGTGCTATGATTTCAGGAGTAGATTCCAGTGATCTGGTGAATCTTTTAAGTGAGGTGTAGTTAAGAAAGTTTTTACTATAATTCATTTAAATGTTAGGTAAACAATATATTCCATTGAAGCTGTATTTCAAAGGAATAATAATTATTAAGATTTCATGTTTATGACAAAACCTACTCTATGAAATGTCTCTTCATGTGACATGGGACCTTTTGAGACAAAATTTTGGTTTTTCTCTGCTTTTCTCCTCTGGCTCATATTTGCATGAACCAGGTCCTTACATAGGCTTCTTAATTTCTTCAGAACAATGCATAGCTTACCACGAATATTCTTACAGTTGGTAAGAATGCAACATTTTTTTTTGGTATGTTTATTTATTTTTGAAGGAGAGAGAGAGTGAGCAGAGGAGGTGCAGAGAGAGAGGGAGACACAGAATCCAAAACAAGCTCCAGGCTCTGAGCCGCCAGCACAAAGCCCGACGCGGAGCTTGAACTCATGAACTGTGAGATCATGACCTGAGCCGAAGTTGGACGCTTAACTCACTGAGCCACCCAGGTGCCCCAGAATGCAATATTTTCTAAGTGAAGAGACAGTTGTTCTCCCACCAGTTTTCTCTGGCAGAGGCTGGGGTAATTTTTCAGAAGGTTTTTCGCTCTTTTAGTTACACTTTTTGAAGGATGTTAAATCTCTTCACTTCACTATGTATTTAGGCTCTTTTGTAAAACCAAACTACCAGAAAACTCCACAGCTGGTGTGTATTATCTTGGCTTATTATAGGATTTCATGAGGTGGCTTGCTTTTTTTTTTTTTTCAACGTTTATTTATTTTTGGGACAGAGAGAGACAGAGCATGAACGGGGGAGGGGCAGAGAGAGAGGGAGACACAGAATGGGAAACAGGCTCCAGGCCCCGAGCCATCAGCCCAGAGCCCGACGCGGGGCTCGAACTCACGGACCGCGAGATCGTGACCTGGCTGAAGTCGGACGCTTAACCGACTGCGCCACCCAGGCGCCCCCAGATGGCTTGCTTTTTAATGTTATCAGCCCTTTTTCTTTTTCTCTGATTTCATTAAAAGATGGTTTCAAGAAATAACAATATTAAGTTACTGGAAAATTACATAGTCTGGTACATCATAGGAATTTAATAACTGTATATTTATTAAATAAAGAACCATATTAAATTTAATTCTCAAGTTGATGCTAAATAGATTGTTGAAAGCATTATTCATCATCATCATCATTAGTTGATGATAAATTCACTAATTCATTCAATAAACATCATAAATTCTATTGGTGACAGTGAAAGCACAAATAAATGGTCACTATTTTTTAAGAAGAGAGTTGAGAAGAAAGTAACTTTTAATTTATTCCATTTTCTCAAATATATCTCTGATTATGAAAAGAACGCACACTCATTATAAAATATGTAGGCATGGGGAAAATAGAAAATAACACATGAGCTGCCACTCCAAATAGTTCTAGTCTATAAATATTATAAATAATAAAATATATAAACATGCAGATGTGGATTTTTTTTACCATTTTAACCATTTTTATAGTACTTAAATTTTTTTTTAATTTCAGTATATTTGACACACAATGTTACGTTAGTTTCAGATGTACAGCATAGGGATTCAATTTCTCTATATGTTATGTGTCTCAACCATTTTTTCAACGTTTATTTATTTTTGGGACAGAGAGAGACAGAGCATGAACGGGGGAGGGGCAGAGAGAGAGAGGGAGACACAGAATCGGAAACAGGCTCCAGGCTCTGAGCCATCAGCCCAGAGCCCGACGCGGGGCTCGAACTCATGGACCGCGAGATCGTGACCTGGCTGAAGTCGGACGCTTAACCGACTGCGCCACCCAGGCGCCCCCCATTTTTAAACCTCCAGTTTAATAGCATTAAGAATAGTCACGTTGTTGTGAAACAGATTTCCAGAACTTTTTAATCTTGCAAATCTGAAACTCTATACCCACCAAACTGTCTTTTTTGCCTCTTCCCCCAGCTTCTGATGACTACCACCTGACCTTCTGTTTCTGTGGATTACTTTAGATAGCTCATATAAGTGAAATCACACTGCGTTTGTTTTTCGTGATCGCCCTGTTTAATTTAGCACAATGTCCTCAAGGTTCATTTGGGTTGTAACACGTGGCAGGATTTCCTTCTTTTTTAAGGCTGAGTGATATCCCGTTGTATAGAATTTCATTTATCCATTCCCTCGTTGATGGACATTTAGGTTGCTTCTACCTTCTGGCTATTGTGAACGGCGCTGCTATGAACATGAATGTGCGAATATCCCTTTGAGAACTTCCTTTCCATAGTTTTGGATATAAACCCAAAAGTGAGATTGCTGGATCATATGGTAGGCCTAGTTTTAATTGTTTGAGGAACCACTATGATCTTCGTAGCAGCTGCACTATTTTACAATGACACCAATAGTGGGCAGGGTTCCAGTTTCTCCATATCCTCGTTTTAGTTGTTTGTGTGTTTGTTTTTGATAGTAGCAAGCCTCATGAGTGTGAGATAATATATCACTGTGATCTTGATTTGCATTTCCCTGATGGCCAGTGACGCTGCCATTTTTTGGTGTGTGTATTTGTCATTTGTATATCATCTTTGGAGAATAATGTCTATTCAAGCCCTTTGCTCTTTTAACAAAGCTTGTTATTGGATATTTTATTGTTGAGCTCTAGCATTTCTTTATATATAATAGATATTAACCCCTAATCAAATACAGGATTTGCAAATATTTTTGCCATTCCATAGGTGTTGTCACTCTGTTGATCATGTCTTTGATGTACAAAAGTTCTTAAATTTGATGTAGTGCAATTATCATTGGCATGTTCAATATCATAAAGCTTCCCCCCTCTGTTTTCTTCTGGGAACTTTATCGTTGTAGGTCCTACATTTTTTCTTAAATCCATTTTTGTGTTAATTTTTGATGAGGGTCTGACTCCATTCTTTTGCATGTGGCTATCGAGCTCTTAACATCATGTGTTGAAGGGACTCTCTTTTCCCTCTTCAGTGGTCTTGGCATTGTTGTTGAAGATCATTTATGAGGATTTGATCTCGTTTGGCTCTCTAGTCTCTTCCATTGATCTCTTTGTCTGTCTTCATGCCAGTACCACACTGTTTTGATTACTGTAGTAGTTTTGTAATATTTTTGAAGTTAAGAAGTCAAGTCTTCCCAATTGATTCTTCTTTTCAAAGCCATTTTAGCTATGCAGAGTCCTTTGAGATTCCACACGAATTTTGTTAGGTATTTTCTTTAGAAAGTGTGGATTTGGGGTGCCTGGGTGATTCAGTTGGTTAAACATCTGGCTCTGGATTGTGGCTGAGGTCATGATCTTACAGCTGTGAGATTGAGCCCCGCATTGGGCTCCGCACTGAGGTGTGGAGCCTGCTTAGGATTCTCTCTCTCTCCCCCCCCACCCCACCCCAATCTCTCTCTCCCTCAAAAAGAGAAAAATAAAAGTTGGGTTTATTATAGTATACATTTTGCTCTATAATTTTTTTCATTAAAATATATATTGTAGATAACTACCCATGTCAACATAAATATCTATATCAAGAGAGATATATTCATTTGAATTACCTTATATGTGTGTATTATAATTAATCAATGCCATATTGATATTCAATGTTTTTGTTATTCTAGTTATAGCATTCATGAACATCTGTGTTTTTTTTTTAATTTTTTTTTTTAACGTTTATTTATTTTTGAGACAGAGAGGGACAGAGCATGAACGGCGGAGGGTCAGAGAGAGAGAGGGAGACACAGAATCGGAAACAGGCTCCAGGCTCCGAGCTGTCAGCACAGAGCCCGACGTGGGGCTTGAACTCCTGAACCGCGAGATCATGACCTGAGCCGAAGTCGGACGCTTAAACGACTGAGCCACCCAGGCGCCCCAAACATCTGTGTTTTTGAAGAGTAGTCTGTAAGGTAAATTACTAGGAGTAGACATATTGGATCAAAAGGTAATGCTAGGATAGGAGTTTTGCAAGGGGAAGGATTTTGTTCATTGCTATATCCCCTTAGTGCCTGGGACAGAACAGTACCTGGTATGTACTAGGTGTTTAATATTCATTTAATGATGAATATATCTATATCTATATCTATATCTATCTATATCTATGTCTATATCTATATCTATATCTATATCTGTCTACATGTATATATACCCTAAATATATATATATATATATATATATATATATATATATATATTCCTGAGATATAATCAAGCAGACTATTGTATATCCTTCTCCCTAGCCATCTTCAAGCTGTTGGTCTAGCTTGATGTAATCGGACCAACGACATGTAAGTGGAAAGCTGCTGGGAGCTTATGGAAAACTTTTGTCTTCGTAATAAAAAGTGCAAGTTTCAGTGGTCACACAATCAATGTCTTTCCTCATTCTTCCTGTACGGAAAATGGATGTGATGCTTGAAGGTTTGGTGACCATCTTGATATGATGAAGCAATAGGAGGAGGGGGAGGTCTGCATGCTAAGCAAGTCCAAAAGATAGAAAAGGCCTTGGTGTCGGCCAGCATTATTGGGCAATTGCATCAACCTTGGAATGTCAACCTATGGACTTCTTTCCTATTTGTTTAAGCAACTATTAGTTGCTTTTCTGTTATTTATTGACAGAGGGATTCCTAGCTGATACAGAGACAGACGCAAAATATTTTCTAGGTAGATAGGTCGGTGTGATGAAAAACACGGGTTTTGAAACAACATGGGGGGTTAGGTAATATGCAGGGAGAGTTAGAACCTTTTGTGCCATAAGGGAGAATTTGGATTTCATTCCACAGGCAATTTTGTAGACAGTGAAATGAGTTGGCTGTGGCAGAAACGCAATCACTCTGGTAGGAGGGGGGCACACGCGTTGGGGTAGAGCAATTTAGGAGACAAGGAGACCAACCAGGAGGCCATTTCAGTGTTCAAGTCAGAGAAAACGAGGGCTTAAGTAAGGTTGTGACAGTGGGAAGAGGGGGAAAAAGATGGATTTGAAGTATACCAAACATGACTTAATTAGTAGTTTAATATCGATGAGCACAGTGGAGGGAAGTTATATGACTGCATTTTATCACCTGTAAGACATCATTGATAGGGGCGCCTGGGTGGCGCAGTCGGTTAAGCGTCCGACTTCAGCCAGGTCACGATCTCGCGGTCCGTGAGTTCGAGCCCCGCGTCGGGCTCTGGGCTGATGGCTCAGAGCCTGGAGCCTGTTTCCGATTCTGTGTCTCCCTCTCTCTCTGCCCCTCCCCCGTTCATGCTCTGTCTCTCTCTGTCCCAAAAATAAATAAACGTTGAAAAAAAAAATTAAAAAAAAAAGACATCATTGATATAAAGAACATATTTAAAGAAAAAAAAAACCTCATCTAGTTAAACTACGAATTTCTACTGATTGTAAAACACACCCTGATTTTGGAGATGTGAAAAGGTGTGTGTCTTAGAATCACTGAAAATTGGTTAATAGCTAATCGTTATAGGTGCTGTGTGCCAGGCATTTGCAGCTTACCTTAATTATGTCACTTAACATGCTCAAATATTTGTGGATTGTTTCTGAGTACACAAAAACAAGAAACTCAAACTTTTTTTTTTCTTTCTTTCTTTTTTTTTTAATGAACTGAGTATGACATTGATATGCAGACCTGGAAGAGGTAAGAGAGACACTAATCTCACTCAGGAACACTGATAAAATGTCTTAACTGAAAAGTTAGTAAACATAATCCAACAGCACATTAAAGGAGTACTGATTTCACACCATGATCAAGTTGATTTCATTTCTGTAGAGGTAGGAAAGGATTCGAACACTATCCACTCTTTATAAAAGCACAGTGAAAGAGGAATGAATGGTTAATTCCATAATTATACAGCATTATACATGCATAATTATACATATATAGTGTCTTTACCAAGTATTTACAGTAAGTCAGAAAGACGACGAAAATGCTCTCTTTACTATTCTAAGTTTGCTCTACACATTTCAGCAAATACAAATGAAGTAAACTAGGAGCATTAAGAAGAAAAGGAAAAGGTGAGGGGCGCCTGGGTGGCGCAGTCGGTTAAGCGTCCGACTTCAGCCAGGTCACGATCTCGCGGTCCGTGAGTTCGAGCCCCGCGTCAGGCTCTGGGCTGATGGCTCGGAGCCTGGAGCCTGTTTCCGATTCTGTGTCTCCCTCTCTCTCTGCGCCTCCCCCGTTCATGCTCTGTCTCTCTCTGTCCCAAAAATAAATAAACGTTGGAAAAAAAAAATACACGGTGGGAAAATAAAAAGTGAGTTTATGTTAGCTTTTGTGTTAACAAGGTGGAAATAAGAATTAATAAGCATATTTGTTTGGGTATTGGCAGTCAGGAAAGTTACATAAAACACTAAGAAAAGGGGTTGCCTAAAGGGAGGAGTTGAATGAAAAGTAGGCAAGTCGGGAGGAAAGGTGAGGAGACAGCTTTTCACTGTGTATCTTTTCTTATGTTCTGGTATTTGAGCCACATGACTGCTACCCATTTAAAAAAAAAAACATAAATTAAAAAAAAATGTAAGGAAAATAAGCTAGGTGACTTTCGAAAAGTTGGTGGAACCCTGAACACATTCATTCCAATTTTCTGAAATTTAGCCGCACAATTTATGGACCCACAACAAAAACAAAACAAATTGTGCAGATTCACATGGCACGTTGTGTAAAAAAAAGTCACTCCTTGTGCCATCATTTATTGCACATTGCAATTGTTAGCGCGCCTGAAAGACAAAGGTCCTTGGAGCACTTAAGAATATGGAAGAGAGGCACCTGGTGGCTCAGCCAGTTAAGCGTCTGACTCTTGATTTCTGCTCGAGTCATGATCTCACGGTTCATGGGATCAAGTCCGTCATCAGGCTCTTCACTGACAGTGTGGAGCCTGTTTGGGATTCTCTCTCTCCCTCTCTCTCTCTCTCTCTCTGCCCCGATACCCTCTCAAAATAAATAAATTTAAAAAATAAAAGAAAATGGAAGAAAGCCAGTGTGAATGGAGCCTGCTGTTCAGGGAGGAAAGTGACATGAGTTTGAAGAGAAAGGTCTGGATCATGGAAGGGCATTGGATATTATTCCAATTGTAGTGAGTAGTCATTTAAAAGCATTTAAGCAAAAGAGTGGTATAATCTTATAGACATTAAAAAAAAACCCAAAAAACACCAGGATTGCTATGTAGAGAACGGATTTAAGAGACCAAGAAGATAAGGGAAGAGATCAGAAAGAAGGTTCTTACAAGGTGAAAGATAATGGTGCTTCAGGTTAGGATCTAGAACGGAGGTAGAGGGAGAAAGTATAATTCATTAAGTCATGATACTGTCATTACCAAGACAGTTGACGTAGGAGGAGAGGCAAAGTAAGAAGGAGGGGGGGTCAAGAGCTGAGTTGATGTGTTTAGGAGACATCCAAGTAGAGATGTCTACAAGATATTTCCATCTTTAATAGGAATGTCCCAGAGTGATACTGTGCTCTTACTGTAACCCATCGGGTGGCATATGTTTCAATTTTTCCCATTTTTGGCAACGTTAAATTTGGTCACTTGATTAAGGTGGTATGGGCCAGACTTCCAGTCTATGTTTTTTTTTTTCCTTTATAACTAATAAATATTTTATGTACTCCCAGACTCATCAAAATTTCAATGTATTCATTTATTTGTTTATGCCAATATGGAGCCATGGTTTCCTGTTTTATTTAATGGGTTATACGTTATTACTACCATCATCTGGATGCTCAAACTGTCCCCCATTTGGCCAGGAAAACTCTTTTTAAGTTGGCTTCTGCGTCCTTGTGACATGTCCTTATCATTCTTTGAGCAATTCTTTATTTTCAGGTCTAGGATAGTTCAGGCTCATCTTATAATTTATCTTCCCCAAACCTGGAATCAGCATTTCTTGAAGGAATGGTTTTTGGCTGTTTTTAGAGGATGATCTTAAACATCAAAAAGTGAGCTTGTGGGTCTACCCGTGATTTTAGGGGTGTTAGTACTTCCAGGCTCTCTCAGCAAACAGCTAAAGAACGTCTTATGTTTAAACGTATACGCATACATACACCCATACATACCCTGATTGGCTTCTTTTAAAAAAAATTTTTTTTTTAACCTTTATTTTTTTGACACAGACAACGGACGGGAGAGAATCAGAGAGAGCGGCAGGCACAGAATCCGGAACAGGCTCCGAGAGACGGGCACGGAGCCTGACGTGGGGCTCGAACTCGCGGACCGCGAGATTTCAACCTGAGATGCAGTCAGACGCGCAACCGAGCCACCCAGGCGCCCCCTGATTGGCTTCTGATAGCCCACACAGATAGACGACCGCATCCATAAAAACGCCCTTCTCCTCTTATTCTGGCTCTGACAGCTTGCGCCAGGCCACCCTCCTTGGTTAACATTCTCACCGTTGTTAAGGTTGTACACTCCGCTCAACTACTGTCTTCTCTTTAATTCCGGGTGACATCTGGCTTGCCTGGCTCCACCTAGTGGCGTTAGGCTGAATTGTTCAGGAAATGAGGGGAAGCAGGAGACCGCTGATGTTTTTACTTCTTTTGTGACTTACTGCATTTTTCAAATTTACTTCAGCAGATACGTGCCATTTACAAAATAAAATGCACTTCCATGCAGACATAGGCCTAGATAGATACGTAGAATTAGCTTGGTAAAATGCTGTTTGTTCTGTGAGGGCAAGCATTTAAGGTTAATTTCTTCAGGGATTGCTTAATTAGTATCGAGTCAAAATAGAAAAAAAAAAAGTTGCAAAAGAAAAGAGAGAAACAGGATGGTAGGTATGATGAATTGAGCCCCAGGAAAGTTTATTTTTCAAAAATTTGTTCTTTTTTTCCATAAAAATGGGATGAATTTCAACATATTGATTAGTTGAGGTAAGAGATCTAAGAGAGAGAGAAATTAAGTAAATTTATTTAATCAATTAAATAAAGCTTCGTGTCCCAAACAGAACTGGTGGGATTATCCTCAAGCAAGAGGAGGGCACATCTTCTCTGACTCAGAAAGGATAGAAGGTAGGATTCGTGTAGGTTCTGATCTGCTTGGGATGGTTTAAAGGAACGTTCCGGTGCCCTCAGCTGGTACACTTGATTTGCTTTTCAGTTAAATATGAGGCATATATTGAGAGTAAGGAAGGAATAGTGGCCAAAAGGGTCTGAAAGTTGGAATGGGAGTTTGGACTAATTGCTGAGGTCCAAGGAGAGAGACACAGAGGCCTTCAAGATTCACATGAAGTTGAAAGTTATATATATCTTTTCTTTTAAAAAATAAAATTGACTTTTTAAGACGTTTCAGATTCATAGCAAGATCTAAAGCACAGAAAGTTCCTGTACCCCTACCCCCATACACTCAGCCTCCCCCGCAAGCAACACCCTGCCTCAGAGTGGTACCGTTGTTGCAAATAACACATTATTATCACCCAAAGTCCATAGTTTACGTTAGGGTTCACTCTTGGCGTTGTGTATCCTATGTGTTTTGACCAATGTATCGCGACATGTATCTACCATTACAGTATCATACAGAACAGTTTCACTGCCATAAAAGTCCTCTGTGCTCTGCTAGACTCATCCAACCCTCCCCTTTAACCACTAGCAGTCGCTGATCTTTTTGCTCTGTAGTTTTGCCTCTTCTAGAATGTTACATAGTTGGAATCATTCAGTCTGTAGCTTTTCACATTTGGTTCCTTTCACTCCATGTCTTTTCATGGATGATCGATAGCTCTCTTCTTTTTAGTGGTAGATAATGTTCCGTTATCTGGATGCCTCACAGCTTATGTATCTATTCCCCTACTGAAGGACATCTTGGTCACTTCCAGGTTTGGCAATTATGAGTACAGTTTCTAGAAACATCTGTGGGCAGGTTTTTGTGCGGACATAATTTTCCAGCATGTTTGGGTAAATACCAAGGAGTGCAAATGCCGGATTGTACGGTAAGAGTAAATTTAGTTTTGCAAGATTCTGCCAGACTGTCTTCCAAAGTGGCTTCCTGTTCCACATTCTTACCAGCATTTGGTGTTTTTCAGTGTCTTAAATTTTTGTCATGCTAATAGGTATGTAGCGGTAACTTATTGTTTGAATTTTCATCTCCCTAATGACATACGGTGTGGGGCATGTTTTCATATGTTTATTTGCTACCTATATATCTTCTTTGGTGAGATATATATTCAGGTTTTTGACCATTTCTTACTCAAGTTGTTTGTCTTCTTCTTATTGAGTTTTAAGAGTTTACAAAAATATTTTGGATAACAGTCCTTTATCCGTATGTCTTTTACACATATATTCTTCCAGTCTCTGGCTTGTCTTCTCATTCTATTGACAGCATCTTTTACAGAGCAGATTTTTAATTTTAGTGAAGTCCAGTTTATCAATTATTTCTTTCATGGATTATGACTGTGTTATTGTATCTAAAGTCATTGGCATACCCAAGGTCACCTAGGTTTTCTTCTATGTTATCTATGTTATCTTCTATGTTTTATAGCTTTGTATTTTACATTTAGATCTATGATACCCTTTCAGTTCATTTTTGTGAAGAGTATAAGGTCTGTGTCTGGACCCTGTCCTCTTTTTCCTCCCTCTCTCCTTCCCTCCCTTTTTTTCTCCTCCCTCCCTCCCTCCCTTCCTTCCAGCACCATTGGTTGAAAAGACTGTCCATTCTATTATATTGCCTTTGCTCCTTTGTGAAAGATCATGTGAATTAATTTCTCAGCTCTCTGTTCTGTTCCACTGATCTATTTGTCTTTTCTTTCACCAATACCATATTGTCTTAATTACTTTAGCTTTATAGTGAGTCTCAAAGTTGGGTGGGAGGTGTCCTCCTAACCTTGTTCTTTTCCATAAATATGGTGTTGGGTCTTTTGCCTCCTTATATAAACTTCAGAATTAGTTTGTTGATATCCACAAAATAACTTGCTGGAACTTTGATTGGGATTGCATTTAGCAATGAGATCGAGTTGGAAAGACTGACAGCCTGACAATATTGAATCTTCCTATTCATGAACATGGAACATCTCTTCATTTATTTAGTACTTAGATTTCTTTCATCAGAGTTTTACAGTTTTCCTCACGCAGGTTTTATGTATATTTTGTTGGATATATACCTTAAGTATTTCACTTTTGGGAGCGGTGCTTATGTAAATAGTATTGTGTGTTTAATTTCAAATTCCACTTCTTCATTGTTGGAATATAGGGAAGCAGTTGGCTTTTGATATTCACCTTGTCTCCTGCAACCTTACTTTAGTTCTAGGAGGGTTTTTTTTTGTTGCTGATTCCTTCACATATCTACACAAACAACCATGTTCTCTTTGAACAGAGACAGTTTTATTCTTTTGCACTCCATATAACTTTTTTTCTTTTTTTTTTGGCCTTATTGTATTAGGTAGGACTTCCAGGATGATGTTGGAGAGGAGTGGTGAAAGGGGATATCCTTCCCTTTCTTCTGATCTTCTGGGAAAGTTCCAATTTCTCACCATTACGTGTGATCTTGGCTGTAGGTTTTTAGTAAATGTTCTTTGTGAACTTCAGGAAGTTCTCTATTCCGGAGTTTTTATCATGAATGGGTATTGGGTTTTTTTCAAATGCTTTTTCTGCATTTATGCAGACAAATATGACGATATAATTTTTCTTCTTTAGCCTGTTCATGTGATGATTAATTGATTTTCAAATATTGAACTGGCCTTGCATACCTGGGATTAATCCCACTTGGCCATTGTGTATAATTCTTTTATACATTGTTGGATTTGATTTACTAATACTTTGTTGAGAATTTTTGCACGTATGCTTATGAGACATATTGCTCATATGTACAAACTACATACTGTAGTTCAAACTGCATATTGTAGTTTTCCTATAATGTGTTTGTCTTGTTTTGGTAACAAATTAATACTGGGCTCATGAAATAAGTTAGGAAGTATTTCCCCTGCTTCCACCTTCTGGAAGAAATTATAGAGAATTGGTATAAATCCTTCTTGAGATATTTGGTAGAACTCACCAGTCAACTGTCTGGGTCTGGTGGTTTCTGTTTTGGAAGGTTATTAGTTACTGATTCAATTGTTAAAATAGATACAGACCTATGCAAATTGTCCATTGCTACTTTTGTGAGTTTTGTCAGAAGTGTCTTTTAAGGAATTGGCTAGTTTCATCTGGGTTATTAAGTGTGTAGGCAGAGAGCTGTCCATAGTATTCCTTTATTATCCTTCTGAGGTCCATGAGATCTTAGTAGTGTCTCTGCTTTCAGTTCTGATATTAGTAATTTGGGTCATCTTTCTTTGTTAGTTAGCTTAAAGAGGATTGTTAATTTTATTGAGCTTTTCAAAGAAGCAGTTTTTGGTTTCACTGATTTTCTCTTTTGATTTCCTCTTTTTAGTTTCATTGGCTTCAGCTCTAATTGTTAAATATTTTTTTTTTTCTTATGCCTACTTTGGATTTAATTTGCTCTTAATTTTCTGATTTCTTAAGATGGGAGCTTTGACTGTTGCTTTTAAGAGTTTATTTTTTTCTAGAATATGCCTTCAATGCAGTGAATTTCCATCTAAGCACCGTTTTCACTGTGTCCCACAAATTGTGATAAGTTGTATTTTTACTTTCATTTAGTTCATAATACTTTAAAATTTCCTTGAGATTTCTTTGTTGACTCATGTATTATTTAGAAATATGTTCTTAAATCCCCAAGTATTTTATTTCCAAGTTATCCTTCTATTATTGACTTCTAGTTCAATTCCATCGTGGTTTATAAGCAAGCATTGTATGATTTCTATCCTTTTAAACTTGTTAAGGTGCATTGTGTGGCCCAGAATGTGATCTGTTTTGATGAATATTTCATGTGAGCTTGAGAAGAATGTGTATTCTGCTGATTTGGAATTAGGTCGTCTATAGATGTCAATTATATCCAGTTGATTGATGATGCTGTTGAGTTTAACTACATCCTTCCTGATTTTCTGCCTGCTGTAACGGTCCATGTCTGATAGAGTGTAGTTAATGTCTTCAACTATTGTCGTAGATCCGTCTATTTCTCCTTGCACATTCATCAGTTTTTCCATCATATATTTTGGTGTTCTGTTGTTAGGCACATACGCAGTAAGAACTGTTACTCTTTTGCAGAGCTGATCCCTATATCATTGTGGAATGGTCCTCTTTATCCTTGATAGTTTTCCTCGATCTGCTGTCTACTCTATCTGAAATTAATATAGCTATTCCTGATTTCTTTTGGTTGGTGTTGGCATGCTATGTCTTTCTCCCTTCCTTTAGTTTGAATTTATATGTGTCTTTATATTTAAAGTGGATTTCTATTTATTTATTTATTTATTTATTTATTTAAGAGAGAGCGGAGAGGGAGGAGAGGTAAAGGAGGGGAGAGAGGGAGAATCTTAAGCCACTTGCATGCCCAGCAGGGAGCCAGAGTTGAGGCTTGATCTCATGACACTGAAATCATGACCTGAGCTGAAACTAAGAGTCAGACACTTAACCGACTGAGCCATCCAGGAAATCCTAAATGTTTTCTTGAAGATCACCCTATGTTTTCTTGAAGATAACATAGCTGGGTTTTATTTTTTGATCCATTCTGACAATCTTTCTTTCTCTTTCTTTCTTTCTTTCTTTCTTTCTTTCTTTTTCTTTCTTCCTTTTTTTAAAGTAGGCTTCATGCCCAACATGGGGCTTGAACTCACAACCCTGGGATCAAGATTCAGATGCTCTACCAACTGAGTCAGCCAGGCATCCCAACCTCTGTTTTGTTTTTTTTTTTTTCAACGTTCATTTATTTTTGGGACAGAGAGAGACAGAGCATGAACGGGGGAGGGGCAGAGAGAGAGGGAGACACAGAATCGGAAACAGGCTCCAGGCTCTGAGCCATCAGTCCAGAGCCAGACGCGGGGTTCGAACTCACGGACCGCGAGATCGTGACCTGGCTGAAGTCGGACGCTTAACCGACTGTGCCACCCAGGCGCCCCCCAACCTCTGTTTTTAACTGGTATATTTAGACCATTGACGTCTAATGTGTTTGTTATTGATATAGCTGAGTTAATATCTATGATAATTTCTACTGTTTTACATTTGTTGCCCTTATTGTTTTTGTCTTACTTTTGTCTTCCACTCATTTTTCTGAAATTTGTGATTTTAATTGGGCTTTTTATGAGGCCATATATTTTTAGTGGTGACAGTCTTTATTATTGTGTCATTTGTTTCAGCTGCAGATAGCTGAGTCGGTCCTCTTTTGGGATTTGACAGAATCTAGTATTTCCACTGGAGCGCCTAAGTCATACCCGGTCAGCACAGAGCCTGTCACAAGGCCGATCCCATGACCTGGGAGATCATGACCTGAGCCAAAATCAAGAGTCAGAGGCTTAACAGACTGAGCCACCCAGGCGTCCCGAGTTGTATTTTATTTTAATTAATTAATTAAAGCTAAGTTTTTGAGCTTGCTGAACAAATTCTTATTGCGAATTATATAATTTGCTTTTGAAAAACAACACCACAAAGTCGGGACTGTTACTATCTCTCTTTTAAAAAAATTTTTTTTAACGTTTATTTATTTATTTATTATTATTTTTAAAAATTTTTTTTTCAACGTTTATTTATTTTTGGGACAGAGAGAGACAGAGCATGAACGGGGGAGGGGCAGAGAGAGAGGGAGACACAGAATTGGAAACAGGCTCCAGGCTCCGAGCCATCAGCCCAGAGCCTGACGCGGGGCTCGAACTCACGGACCGCGAGATCGTGACCTGGCTGAAGTCGGACGCTTAACCGACTGCGCCACCCAGGCGCCCCTGTGCCGTTTTCTTACACATACACAGCCATCAATTCAGAATGGATTAAGACTTAAGCATACAACCGTGAAACTCCTAGAAGAAAACAGAGAACAAGTGTCTTGGCAATGATTTCTTGGATATGACACTAACAGCACAGGCGACAAAAGCAAAAACAGACAAATGGGACAACACCAAACAAAAACGCTTCTGCGCAGCAAAGGAAATCATTAGCAAAGTGAAAAGGCAGCCTGTGGAATGGGAGAAAATAGTTCACGAATCATGTGTCTGATAAAGGGTTAGTATCCAAAGTAATAAGGAGCTCACATGACTCAATAGCAACAGCCCCCCAAAACAACCCCTCTGCCACTCAAATCC